>NC_138897.1:73524353-74938132 GCF_965194825.1 Balaenoptera physalus
GCAAAGAGCCCAGAGCTGAGGTCAGTCCCCAAGATCTCAATCCCTGATCCAACCCCAACGCATCAGGCCCCCACGTGGGGTCTCTGGGAGTACTTGGAGTCAACCAGCTCAGCCTCCTCCTTGCAGAAACTTCTCCCAAGTCCAGCCTATGAGCTTGAATGCCCCCAGGGGCAGGGAGCTCATGACATTCCTAGGCACCCACCCCAGTGCCAGGCAGCTCATGACATGGGAAGGATCCTTGCTTGCCAGCCACGTGACTTGAAGAGAGCCCCTTTATCTCTCTGTGTCTCAGTTTACAAACACGAATGGGGTCTCAGTGCCCACCACCAACCTGGTCTCTGCCACCACGAGGCTTAAACGCCATCAGGCACGTATAGCTCTTCCCCAAAGAGGCGGGGGAAGTAAGAGAGAGAGTAATTAT
The DNA here is from genome assembly GCF_965194825.1 of Balaenoptera physalus. NCBI lineage: Eukaryota > Metazoa > Chordata > Mammalia > Artiodactyla > Balaenopteridae > Balaenoptera > Balaenoptera physalus. Next base: position 73,524,775 of record NC_138897.1, read on the forward strand.
TCTTCATTGCAGCCAGCAGGTCCTTCCCCGTCTGGAGCACGGTGTCCCCACCGTGGAGAGGGGAGATACAGAGGACCCACGGAGCTCCGGGGGCATCTCCGCTTGGAGGGAGAGTGCCGTGTCCTGGGAGCCACCCTGTTTCCACCCACGAGGGTCTCCAGCTCTCACAAGGCCCAGCCAGACTCCTGCAGGTGAATGGTCATTGGTCAGGGGCCCCCGGGGCCTTGACTTCTCAGGGAGAGTTGGGATGGGTGGTCACTGGGGCCTCACCTCTATGGGCTGGCTGCCAGCACGCATGAGCAAGGGCACCCAGGAATGTGGCAGAGAAAAGACTGGGGCAGGAACACAAGCATTGCCGTTGGCTCCTGTGTTATGGCCGGCAAGACTCCATTCTGCCCTGGGCCTCAGTTTCCCCAATTCTCATCCAATGGAGAGGAGCACGCCTACCCCAGCAGGCTGCTGTGAGGGTTCAATCCACAAGTAGGTGCCTATCCTCAAGACAATAGGTATTCAATTGTGTGATTATTAGTCGCAACCAAACTATTCTACAGACAGGAAAGCGGAGGCCCAGAGAGGGCAGGTCATTGGCACAAGGTCACACAGCATGCAAGACCTAGCCCATGTCATCCATCTCAACCCCCATTCGAGGAAAGGAAAGAACCTGCTCCATGGGCATGGAGACCCTTAGCATGGGAACACCCCATTTCTGTCCTTCAACAACAGACGCCAAGCCCACCGGGCATTGAATTAACTCCTCCTTTTGCAAATGATCCCCGACAGAAAACTCCTCCAGAGACAAGGGAAAATATTTCCCTCAACCCTATTTACTTTTCAAATTTCAGTTGCCATAACAACTCGGCACAACTATTTATGTGAAATCTTCGCCTTCCAAGTCTTGTCGAGCACCACGCTCTGCAGAGAGTTCAACTCGGCCCTTTCAATAACAACACATTTTTTCAATCAGTTTGGGTCTGGGATTTTTTTTCTCTATAAACACATAAAGTATGTTGTGCAAAACTTTTAAAAGCTAACAGGGAAATGCCGCGTTTTATAGATCCATTCTTCTCTGATCGCCCCCAATAGATCCTTTCTGAAGCATGATACTGACAGAAAGGACAGACCAGCTTGGGTTTTTTTTTAAAAAACGTCTTTGAATTGTTTCCACTCCTGGTCATCCGCAGAGCACCTGGAGTCGGCGGGGATTCTGGTGAAGAGCCCTGAGCCCCGGCTACAGCCCAGGCCCTGCCCCTAACAGACTGTATGTCCTTGGAAAAGTCAGCGCAGGTCTCTGGCCTGGAAAGGGGCACATTTGGTCGAGCTGGGCCCCTGCCCAAAACCGGGGGTGGAGGATCTCCCTGGCAGGCACCCTGTGTCTGAGGCATCCTGCAAATGTCCTGAGATGATGACAGCCACAGGTTTGCATTTTCCGAAACAATCCCAGCTTCAGATTTTCTGTTCCAGGCTCCTTGTGAGCCTTTATACAAGCTGTTCCTTTTGCCTGGAATTTCCCCTTTGTCAACCTGTCAAGTTGACATGAAGGGGCCCGTGCTTGGTGTAATGCTCTGCTGTGGCTGTCTTGAAATTCTTAAGTATTTTTGAACAAGAGGCCCAGCATTTTCATTTTGCAACTGGCCCCTTGGATTCCATAGCAATTCCAGTCGGTCTTTATTCTAGTACATTGTGTGTATCAAATCATTTAATCCTGGACAACTCTTTAAAGCAGGCATTGCTGTGATGCCTGTTTTACAGATGAGGAAACTGAGTCCCAAGAGGTCAGAGGTCTAAGATCATCATCATCCCCCCAGGTCCCAATACGAGCTGTTATGCATTAGGCGCTATTCCAAGCACTTTTCCTGTGTTACCTCATCAAATCCTCGTGACAGCTCTGTGAGATGGAAACTATTATGATCCCCATTTTCCAGAGGCACAGAGAGGTTAGGTAACGTGCTCAACATCACACAGCAAGCAAGTGGAAAAGCCATGCTTTCCTATGAGGCCCATTGGATCTCTCCCCTACACTCCAGCAGCAACTTCCTCAACAGGTCCTGGGCCCTGGGCTTACCCCTTCCAGCCCATCCTCAGGATAGTAACCAGAGCCATCCATCTCCCATAACCTGACCTTCCATCATGCCACTGTTTGGTTGCAAATCTTCCCATGCTCCCAGGGATCTCAAGAAACATCTAACCTCCTTAGCCTGACCATTGAGACCCTTAGTGATATGACCTCTGCTGACCTCCACAGCCTCAGTGTCCCCTGCAGCTCTTGTGCTCCTGCCCTCCAGATTGTCTGCAGTTAGATCTCTGCACACATCAGGCTGCTTCTTGAATTATCAAGTTAGGGACCACTGGTTTCCTACACAGAGCCTGACACACAGGCACTCTAGAAAATTTTGCTGGAGTGAAGCGACCTGTCTAGGTGGAGCCCATCAGGATAGAGCCCAGACCATGTAAGGCCTCATACTTGACACTCCCAGAGCCAGGGATGGCTTCACCCGCGGAGCTCTTCACCCACAGAGCCAGGAAGCTAACTCCTCAATGCCCCCCAATCCAGCTCCCTCTCTCTGTCCCCTGCCAGCCCTCCGGCAAGGGCCACCATTATCTCTTACACAGATGCCTGCCCCCCTTGCCCCCCATTTCTCTGCCTCCAGGCATGCCCCTTCTAGTCAGTTCTCCAAACTCCAGCTGGAGAAACATTTTTAAATCACAGATAGAACCATTTCATCCTCTGCTTTACACCCAGCATTCTCAAAATGAAATCTGAAAAGCTAACGGGGCTGAGAGGCTTCCGTACCTGCCCCTGCTGGCCTCACAGGCCATGTGTCCACACCCCCAGTCACCCCAGGCCACATGCAGCCACTTCAGGCCTCTGGCTTCATAAGCCATTCCTCCTGGCTTGGCTGCCCCAACCCTGGTTTCTCCGTTTTGCCGCAGCTGAACAGTTTTTCTTCTGGAAGCTTTCCCTAACCATTCCTCCTCCCTTCAAAGCAAAGTCAGGCTCCTCCCGGGCTCCTGCCGCCCCCTGTCCTTCCCCATCAAGATATGTGTCACATTATTACAAGCACTGGTCTGCATGTCTGTCCCCTGTCCCCACATTGATGGCGAGCTTCCTGAGAGCAGAGGCCATATTTTGTTCCTCAATGTACCTTCCACGCTTGGAACATAGAATGTGCTCAATAAATAGAAGGATAGATGATGGATGTGTAGATGGGTGGATGAATGGATGGATAGAATGGTGGATAGATGGATGAGTGGGTGGATGGATGGATGGATGGTATGATGAATGGAATGACGGGTGAGTGAATAGATGCATGGATGGAAGGATGAATGGAATGGTGGATGGGTGGCTGGGTGGCTGGATGGATGGGAGGGTGGATGAATGGATGGATGGCATGGTGGTGGATGAGTGGATGGATGGAATGGTAGATAGATGGATGGGTAGATGAATGGATAAATGGAATGATGGATGAATGGAAGGACGGGATGGTGAATAGATGGGTGGACAAATATGCAGACAGATGAAAGAAAACCCCAGAAACCATCTTTTAATAGTTAATACTTGGATGGTAAGGTACTCAAAGTTCTGAGCACATAGTAAGCCGGCAATAAATGTTTGGTAAGATACTCAAAGTTCTGAGCACATAGTAGGCCGGCAATAAATGTTTGGTAAGGTACTCAAAGTTCTGAGCACATAGTAGGCCGGCAATAAATGTTTATTGAATTGATGGTTAAATGAATGTCCGAGGGCAGCTGGTCATCATCCCGCCATAAGCACCTGTTTTTCCTCTTGTTTATTCCATTCTCTCCTACCTCCATCCTCAATCTCCCAGCCTCCCGTTGCTTCCAGCAGTTGTCACATGACCCACAGTGGCCAAGCTCCCCAGATCCATGCCTGCACATTAATTATTGAGTGATATAATCCAAATTTATCTAATGAATTAATAATAGGCCATAGGGGTATTTTAATAATGAAATATTTGGAGTTATGTTTTGATAATTGCAGCAGACTTTCATAATTACAGCACGACCATGGAAATAAAATCAAAATCAATTAGGTGGTATGAAATGACACCCCAGGAGCACCGCCTCAGAGCTTTAATGGGTAGACCTACCAGGATGAGGAAGATCAGTTTATCTCTGAGCCAGCTGAGGCCTGGGGTCAAGGCCTTTGCAGGATGCTTGAGCTGGGGAGGGATTCCAGGAAGGACAAGGGAAGAAACATCACTGAAATACATCAGATGTTTGAGTCACAAAGTGCTTTAAAGGCCAACAGAACAAGCATCTGCTTTTACAGATGAAAAGACCAACGTTCAGAGAGGAACCCTGACTCACCAAGGCAGCCTCAAAATAGAGAGCCTGGACCGCATCTCCGGACTCCTAGTCCAGTGCTCTCTTGGCCCTGGACCGCACGCCCTCCCTCTTCTGCCATGACACAGCCCTCAGTGGTTTGTCTGAGCCCTGGCCATGCCTCCAGTCTCAACCCCTGTGACTCCCCAAACCACGTAATGTTCATGAACTTCAGCTTCTTCACACCTCTCTGCCTTTGCCTGTGCTGTGCCCTCTGGCCAGGGCGCCTTCCCTTCCCACACCCAACCTCTACGTGTGCCTGGCAAAGTGCTCCCGGCAGGGGTGACTCCTTTCCTCCCGCCCTCAAGGGCCCCCACTACATGGTGATTGCTCATCTGTTTCCTCTGAAAAGACTGGGAGCTCCTTTAAGCCAAGGGCAAGTTCATTGTGTCTCCCTGGGATGTTAACACAGGGGCCTAACAAAGAGTAAATGCATAATATAGGTTTATTCAAAGCCAGATGGTGGCCAGGAAGGGGGAAGAGAGACACGAAAGAAGGGAAATAAACAAGGAAAGTTTGTTCTGCAGTTATTTCCAGAATGTGTTTAGCCGAGGCCACCAAAAGGACATTTGGGCTTAAAAGTGCTGGTTTAAGGACATCTCACTGGATATTTAAGCAACAATAAAATTAGATACATGAGAGCAAGAGAAATCTTTTCAGGAGGACAAAGAATGCTAATGATGGCAGATTGGTATTCTAAACCACCACCCTCCCCCTCAGTCCTCCCCCCCACCACACACACAGTCAAGAAGCCTGGGCTATTGACCCTGAGGTCCTTCTCTAAGATGTGTCCTCAAGAAGCCACTTGAACTTGCTGCAGACACTGCCCAAAGCGGGTCTCCGGGCAGAGCTGACAAGCGGCAGCTGGGGCTGGAACGGGTGTGACTATGATCTGTTTCTTCAGATGCCCTGCTGATCCCACCGCCGGTAACCATGGAGCCCAGTTTGAACTGCAGGTGCCAGCCAGGTTTGACCATCTTTGTCATTTATGAACCAACAGTCAGGTCTGGGGGAGGAGGAGTTCGGCAACATTAAAGCACCACCACCTCCCGCCCCCTTCCCTGCCGCATTTCCAAGCAGGATCTATTGACTCAAGCTCTGAGCTTTATTCTGAGAGGCACCATAGCACTGCCATTAAAAACACAGACTCTGGAGCCAGACTTTTAGGGTTCAAACTTCAGCACGGCCACTTATGAGCTGTGTGACCTTGGGTGAGTCTCTTAGCCTCTCTGTTGCTTAGGGTCACTATGGGGAGTAATGAGCTGATTTACCTAAATGCTAGATTAGGGGATGTCTCTGTTCTTACCTTCTTTGTTAAAAGCACCTTGATCTGCAATACCCTCCCTGACTCTCAATGTGGATTGGATGGTACTGGCCCCACCCACCAGTGCAAGGACTTGGGCACATCCCCCATAACTAGCCAATCAGCAGAGTCCATTCCTCTGGCTACAAGGATTGGTCTGCATCAAGCCCTTGACTCAAGCCCACCAATAAGAACCAAGGAGGCTCTTCATCAGGGAATATTAGCTAGTATGGCTGTTATGTAATTGTGACAAAAGTTGACTCTCCAAGTTGAGCCTCTCTAGAGGACGGGAAAGGCAAGGGAACTAAGAGGTTTGGGACACCAGTGCCCTTCACCCCTGTTCTCCCCAGCAGGGCCGGGTTAGGAGCCCTCTCTCCTGGCCCTACAGGCCCTCGCTAGCTCCAGTTCTAACATGAAGTAAAACAAGTGATTCTGAGCACGGGCCTTGAGCCTGGCAGGCCTGGTTCAAATCCTGATCCCAACCCTCCCTTCCTAGATGTGGGACCCTCATCTCTCACCCCTCAGTTTCTTCACCTGGAAAATGGGGATGACCAAGAACCCTGACCCTGGGAAGGTCCTGGGATTTCAGTGAAGTCAGGCATTGTCCAGGGCCTGGCACAAAGGAGGGTCTCGGACAGCGAAGCTGGTTGTTACTAACACGCGCATCCTGCCGTCTCTTGCAACTGGCTGTTACACATCTGTCTGCTGCCAGACTGGGCTCCTAATGCAGGGCCAGTGTGGACGATCACTGCACCCTCAGCATCCCGTGTGAGGCCAGGGATGGAGGGGGTGGGGTTGAGTGAAGGAACAGAGGGAGGGAAGGCGGAAGGGAGGGAGAAAGAGGAAAAGCACATGTGTCTTTATGACACTGAAAGCCCAGCTGCTCCAGAATCAAAGAGTATCTAGAATGGGAGACAGAAGACCAGTCTAAAGCCCTTTACTCTGCAGAGACAGAGCCCAGAGAGAGGTAGTGACTTCCCCAGGGTCACACAGCAGAGCCTGGCTGAATAGGCCCCAGCCAAGAGCGGCACCCCCCAACTCCTGCAGCCAGCCTCCAGCTCCCCGACATCCTGCCTCTTGTCTACCCCAGCCCCCTCCCCCTCCCCTCTCCCCATCAGGCCAATCCCAACACGCAGCGCCTCTTCCTGTCTGGAGAAGACACCGCCCCCAAGCCAGGTGCTCCCCTCAGGTGCCTCCTTCCCCAGATGGACTGGGCCCCGGAAAATATCCTGGGGCCTCCAGGCTCCAAGGAGCAAGGTGACTCAGAGCCAGGTAGGGGGAAGCTCAGGGAGAAAGAGGCCGGAGGCGCTGGGGGAGAGAGTTCTTTGTAAGTGAGTCAGGCAAACAAGCTTCTCTCCAGATAATATCAAGAATCTCTTGGCCTGAACTCAAGTATGCAGGACACAAATGTTAGTTTCCTGTAATTGAACTTGCAGGACCGAAGCCACACTAGCTAGGTTCTGATCGCACCTGCCATGTAACTCACATCATGGGGTGACTATGGCACACAGCCTCCGGCTTCACTTCTTTTCTGGCTGCCCTACCTGGGAAGCCTCTGTCTAGTTTGGGGTGGGGTGGGGGGCAGGTCACGGGTCACCAGTTCTTCCCAAACCAATTGCTTGTATCTGAGGTTCTGACTTTTGAAGTTATCATTCCCTCCTCCAGGTGACAAACGCAGAATGCTTCCCTACCATGACGGCCTGATGCAGGGAAAGAGAGGGGTTACAGGAATGCTAGAGGAAAAGCTTTGGGTCTTGTTTCAAAGGAGCATCCCCCTTTCCTGCCTGTCTAGTGTGTGCTGCCCCAGAAGCACACCTCCGACAAGCACAGCAGTGCAAAGGATGTAAGAGGGTCGGGAGTGAAGCGAGGAAGGGAAAGGTTCATTACCCAGCAAGATTCTGCTGCGAGCGACTGGGGCTCCATCCCGCTGGGAACCTCTGGGAGACCTGTGGACTATGCCTGGGAGTGTCTCACCCAAGGAGGGATGGAGCTGGGGTATATATCCTCCATCTCCCATGGGGCCTGCCATTGGCCAAAGGGTACTCCCCTGGTACATTAATCCCTGTCACTTCATCAGGGAAGGACTGGCATTTGGAAAATGTGGGGTGGGCCTGCATGGGGATGGTGAGAGCCAAGGGTAATGGGTGAGCACCGACGGTGTCTGCTACACTCACACAACTAAGAATAATAGCCCCTGGCCTGGCCACAGAGCTTTATCATTTGCACAGTACTCACCTGTAATTCCCAGCATCACCTGCAGACATCGGTACCACCGTCATGTTACAAATGAGGGAGTTGAGGCCTGGACCAGGGAAATGCCTCACTGATAAGAGGCCAAAAGGGGGCCACAAATCTAGGTATTTGGCCTCGAACCCCAAGAGAACCAGCTCTAGAGTTGGCCCAGGCCCTGGGTTCAAACCCTGGTCCACCTCTCTTGGCTTCATGATGCTGAGCTGAGCTGTAGACTTCACTTCCCTTTCACCTCTGTTTCATCATCTGCAAAGTGGGGACAAGATCAGCCCCCCCTCACAAAGCCAGTGTGAAGAGCCACCAAGGGAACGTGTGCAGAAGGGCTGTGGACCGGACCAGCACACAGTAGGTGCTCGGTAGTCATTTCTCTCAAGGCCCCTTTTTGGCCTCATCTGCTTCCCGCCGAGTCACTCAGGGGTTGTGGGCCAGGCCACAGTCAGTTCAGCGAACACTTACAGAGCCCCTGAGGTTGTGTTGTTCTCCTGAGGCTGCTTGTGAACAAGACAGCCTGGGACTCCGCCCGCGAGGGAGGCAGGAGGGTAAAGAGAGAATTCAGTAACACGCGGAAGGCTACATCCGCTGCATGGGAGGCTGGGGAAGGCCCAGGGAGGGTCAGGAGGCGTGGAGCGGGCTGGGGAGGAGTGAGCTCACAGCAAAGGCCAGGCCGCCGGGTCTGGAGGTAGGCTGGGGTGGGAGCAGCGTGGAAGTCTGAAAGCTAGAGGTGGCAGGATCAGATTTTTAAACCCCCTCCGCTGCTACATGGATGCTGATCGGAGCTGACCAAGGAGGACCAGCTCTTAACAGAGATGAGCAAACATGGCGGCCCGGCCTGGGTAGGGGGTGGGCAGGTGGGCAGAGGGGCTGTAGTGCCAGGGCTGGGTGGGTCCTTGGGGAGGCAGGGAGGGCAGTCAAGAGGCTTCAAAGACAGCCTTCATTTGGGAGCCTGAGCCCAGCTCGTCGCAGGACCTCGGCTGACCCTGCCTGGGCTGTCCCAAGACCCAAAGCACCACCCCCGTGGGACCCCCACCCCTGCCTGCCCCTCAGGGCTGTGACTGTGGCCCATGGGCCCGTCCACCTCCCTCGGCTCCATAGTCACTAACTTGCTTGGGTCCCACGCATTTCTCCCATCATCAGACATGCAGACGACCCCCTCCAGGATGAGCTCTGAGACCCAGCTCCTGATGAGAGAAATCGGAGTCCAGCAGAGTAAACAGAGCCAGGCAATGAACCCCTGCCTGGTAAAAATGTAGATAAGTGATGGTGGGGAGGACCTTTTTTTGGAGATGCACCCACTCAGCCCCCAGGCTCTCTAGCAGGCGCCTAGATCGATTTATCCATTGTCTGATTGTCAGAGGGATCTCCCCACTGGCTGTGCCTTCTCTCTCTCTCGAAATCCATAAAAGAGGGGATATAGGTATACGCATAGCTGATTCACTTTGCTGTACAGTAGAAACTAACACAAAATTGTAAAGCAACTATACTCCAATAAAAATTTATTTAAAAATAAAGGAGCAAAAAAAAAAAAAAAAAAACAAGGAACTTTGAATTCCTAACCAGTTTGGAGGCTTCTCAGCAGACCAACAGGAGACCCATTGAGTGTGCAGGGATCCTTAAGTCAGAAAGTGGCTCCAGCAAAGAAAAACACACTGAGAGGTTGTTCCAAAAAGCACATCCTCACAGCAGGAGCATTCAAATTAACCTTAGCTGCTATTCTTGCTTGCGTTGCGTTGTTTTGCTTTGCTTTGGTTTTTTGCAGCTTGAACAAGGGGTCCAGAATGGAAGGCAAGGGGGATTCCTTCACTTGCAGAACTTTTCCTGGGATGAGTAGATCTTCCAGGGATGAGATTCCTCCCCTGCCAGACACCACGTGGAGGCAAGGGCATTGCTGGGAGGCCGGATGCCCTGCTGACCCGTGACCTGATCCTGATATGAGTATGATGGAGGCACCTGTCATGTGCCTGGAGCAAAGCCCAGGAAGGCGGGCTGGAGGGTCAGAGCCTGGAATGAAGCAGCAAGCTCCTGGAGCAATGGAGAAGGAGGAGAGGAGGGAAAATCTGGTGCAGGGCATAAACTGAGGCCCAAGGAGGTTGGGTGACAGCCAGGAATTCAGGTTACCCGATTCTCACCTTTTCCCTCCCATTCCTTCTTTCTTGTATTCATTCATTCATTTATTTTGTAGTAGTCGATACACTATCATGGTCCATAATTCAAAAGGTACAAAAGGATATACACTGAAGAGTCTGTCAGTACAGTTATCCCTCAGTATTTGCAGGGCATTGATTGGTTCCAGACTCCCATGGGTACCAAAATCCACAGATGCTCGAGTTCCTTATATAAAATGGCGGCAGTATTTGCGTATAACATATGCACATTGTAGTCACCTCTAGATTTCTTATGATACCTAACACCATGTCAATGCTATGGAAATAGCTGTAAAGACAATGTAAATGCTGCATGAATAGTTGCCTTCGAACGGCAAATTCAACTTTTGCTTTTTGGAGCTTGCTGGAATTTTTTTCCTGAATATTTTCCATCCTAGGTTGCTTGAACCTGCAGGCGGATGCAGACCCCGCGTACACGTCAGGGGAATTGTATGGGAAGTGAGTTATATCTCAATAAAGCCGCTGAAAAAAGAAAAAGTCTCCCTCCTCTTATGCCCTGGATGCTGGTACCACTCTGTTTTCCTGGAGGCAAGCCCATGACCTATTCTTTCCTGCTCCGTCCATTCCTTCTTTAGACTTTGGGTGGATCTGGGGTAAAAGAAAATTGATGCTGCCGAAATAAAAGCAATGAATCTCTCTCTCTCGCTCTCTCTCTCTCTCCTCCCTCTCCCCCCATCCTGACATGTAACAAGCACCTACTATGTGCAACCGTTCTAACATCCATCATCTGTTTCAAACTTCACCACCATTTACTGAAGCAGCGATAGTTAGTTCCACTTGCCAGGTGAGGAGGGAAGTTGAGCAGAGATTTCCCTATTCTGGACATTACATATAAAGAGAATAATAGAATATGTGGTCTTTTGTGTCTGGCTTCTTTCACTTAGCATCATGTTTTCAAGGTTCATCCATGTTGTAGCATGTGTCAGTGCTGTGTTCCTTTTCATGGCTGAATAATATTCCGTTGGTGTGGCTGGACCCCCATTTGGGTTATCTATTTCTCTGTTGATGGGCATAGGGGTTGTTTCTAGCTTTTGGCTGTTGTGAATAATGCTGCTGTGAGCATTCATTTGCAATTTTCCGTGTGGACATATGTTTTCATCTCTCTTGGGTGGATGCCTAGGAATGGAATTACTGGATCATATGGTAACTCCAGGTGTCATTGTTTGAGAAACTGCTGAACTCTTTTCCTAAGCAGCTGCACCTTTTTTTCATTCCCCAAACTTTCAGAGGTACCATTTCTTGAGGCAGGGGCTCACACAAATCATCTCACTGAATCTCCACCACAAGCTGTGGAGGAGGTGGACAGGACTTTCGCCCCATCTTCCAGATGAGGAAACTGAGGCTTGGAGAGGTGGATCCACTGGCCCAGGTCACCCAGCCTGTGTCCAGGATTCCAGCTAACTGGCTGGCCCTAACCAAGCCACCAAGGAGTAATGTTTTGGAGGCTGACTTGAGAAATGGGGGTGGAGGAGATTCCAACTCCGAGGGGACCCTCCCCCAGGTCTGCCAGGTGATCCTGGAGAGCATTTACCCTGGGGCTCAGCCGACTAAGATGGAAAGCCCTCGGGGGCTGTAACTGAAGAGGCCAGTCTTGGGGCTCTGCTGGGGCAGGTGGAAAAGCACAAAGGGTTCTTTGTCCTGCCCCATTGTTCAGACTCCCAGCAGGCCTCGCTGCTCCCCTCGGACCACCAAGGGACGCACTGGGTCTGCAGAGCAGCTGGGGTGTCTCAAGTTCTCCAGGGGGCCCCCTGGGATGGGCCCGAAGATTCATTAGGGGCTTGGGATATATTGGAGGATTAGTAGATACTCAGTGTATGGGAAACCACCGCCCTGATTTTTTTCAGTTGTCTTCTGCCCTTGATGTAAAGTTCCCAGACACACACTAACACAGAAAACGAAATAGCCCCAAGGACGTGGATACTCGGCCTCCCACCCTGAGCCCACAGCCATGTCCATACCTCTTGTGTATCTTTCCAGAAAGTTGTCCTTGCTTGTAGACAAAAGCATATGCGTGTGTGTGTGTGTGTGTGTGTGTGTACATGCTGGGTTTTTTTTCATATCCACCTCATTTTTTTCCGCTGCACTTTGCACTGGGAGATCATTCCATCCCCCCAAGAACAGCGTCTTCCTTCTTCTCAGTGACTGTGGTACTCCATCTACAGAAGCAGTATCCTTTACTCATTGAGTCTGCATTTAAGTTTTCCCAATCTTTCCGCTACTCCAGCTGACCTGAATGTCTTGCACACGGACATTTGCACACAAGTGTGAGAACGTCCTGTGCACCTGTGAGATGGGCCATTGTTTTGCTCCCCCGTGGGGTGGCCCCATCACACCCTCCCCAGCATGGCGTGGGAGCGCCTGTGTGCCCAGCATCCTGCCAGCACAGGACAGCGTCAGCCCTTTTGTTCTTCTTCACTTTTTCCATATAAAAGAGCACACCCATCATCAGAGTCTGGCTCAGTGGATTTTCACAAAGTCAACACCGCTTATAACCAATGCCCAGATCAAGACCTAGAACATTCCCAGCCCCGTAAACCTGTTTATCGTGCCCCTCTCAATATCACCCTGATCCTTGGTCAGCCTTTTCTGCTCGTTAAAATCCCCCTCCCCTATCCAACCTGCTTCGTCCACACTGGCCATGCCAGTGTCACCCCAAGCATAATCCAGAAAACTTAAAAACAAAAGAGGCCTTTTTTTTTTTAAGGAAAAGTAAATTGGTAAGAACAAAGGTCAGCCAAATCCAGTTCACAGCCCTTTTTTGCATGGTCCACAGGCTTAAAATTATAACCATTGTTAACCATTTTTAAATGGTTGTAAAAAACTAACAGAAGAATAATTCGTGGCACATAAACATTTTAGCAAATTCGAACTCCAGCATCCATACATAAAACTTTATTGGAAGGGAGGCATGTCCTCCATGTGTGGATTGTCTCTGATCGCTTTCTGGTTACAACAGCTGAGTAGAGGAGTTGCTACAGGAACCTGTGCTCTCAAGGCTGAAAATATTTGCTGTCTGGTCCTTTGCAGAAAATGTTTGCCAATCCCTAACCAAAGCATCAACACTCGTTAGGTAAGGAAGGGACCTAGACACTGTCCCGTTCAGGGGCTGGAACTGCAATGGGATCCCAAGTCATCTGCCTCCAAGGTCCCCCGGGGGAGGTGCGGGGGCTGCAGCAGGAGCCCAGGTAGAAGATGCTGCAGTCTGGACTCGGGCAAGGCAGCAAGGATGGAGAAGAGAAAATGAACTTGAACAAGTCTGGGGGTTACACCAGCAGCCGTGATGGCTGAGGGATGTGCAGGCAGAAGGAGGGGAGGAGAGGAAGATACAGGAACTATATGGGAGAAGCACTTACTAGCCTCCAGCACCCCACTAATCATGTGATCCTGTGCATGGTGCAAGTGTCCAGAATGCATATAACCAAGGGGAGGAATTGAGGGAGAAGAAACACTATTGTTGATTGCAGGAGGTGTGTATGAGGGGAGAGAAGACCCCGCATGACTGACAGGGGTGGTTATTTGTGTTTGGCACTACAGGAGAAGCACCCAGGACATTTGAGAATCACCTGGCCCAGTTGTCCATCCAACTGAACAGAGAGTTGTTGCATTAATATTGAACAGTGTCAATGGGATGTTTCCAGAGGTTTCTCCTGGCTTGGGGGTGGAGAGGGTGCACACAGGCTCCAGACTCAAAAGCCTGCAGGAGACTTCTGGCTGCACGACTCAGGAACCTTGGGTGAGTCTCTTCATCCCTCACAGCCTCAGTTTTCCCTTCTGTAAAATGGGACCATAATCTTGACCTTGTAGAAGTACCACGAAGATTAAAGGAGATGTTTGTGTGTGAGATGCCCACCAATAGGAGCCACGGCCCAAATGCCAGCCCCTTTGTGGGCTTCTGAAAAGTCTCTCTAGATCGGCAGCCAGGAGTTCTACTATTTTGTTGATTTGAAGAACTTTTCCCCAGAGGGTGATTCTGTGGGAACAGAGGGAGGCATTCCAGGGTTGGGGAGACACCACTTATGACTCTGAGTGATGCCACCTCCAAGTCTTATTGTCATAAAGAAAGTTATTCAAACACAATCAATTCGGCACCCATATTAGCGTATTTTTCATTGTAATACAGCTGCAAAGAGGAGATTCTAGGGGCTGTTTATTGCTGTTCTGAGCTAATATTTGTTAAAGTGATTAATATGTTTTTCAAACATCTGTGACAGGCGTGGCAGGCGTTATTTATCTCCACTGGCTGGAGCCTGAAAGGGTGCAGGGTGGGAGTCCTCAGAGAGGGGCACCAGGTAGGGGTCTCGGGGGGCCGCTGAGGACAATGTCCACCTCTCCTTCCCTGCTCGGGCCTCACGCCTTCCATTGTCCCCTGCCCCCACCCCCCAACCCCGCCTTGATCTTCCTGGTCTACTGACCATTCCCATCAGCATTCAAGGGCATCTCTCACTGTAACAAGTAAAGACCCTGGAACGCCTTCTCCACCAGCTCCTCTGACCTTCCCCCCCAACTCTTTTGCCATCTTCCTCCTTCTCTCCAAAGCCAAACACTTCCGAAGAACCCTTCACCCTCCCTACTTCCTTTATTAAACTTCCAGTCCCTGCTTTTAAAAAAATCATTCTGAAATACGAAAAGCATACAGAACCTTCTAGAACAGCACCGTCCGAAAGAACTTTCTGCAGTAATGAAAATGTTCTCTATCTGCACCGTCCATATGGGAACCACTAGCCACATCTGGCTATCGAGCACTTGAAATGTGGCTAGTGCGACTGAGCAATTTATTTAAAATGAAATTTTAAATTTTATTTACTTTTAATAAACATATTTGCATTGAAGTCCCCATATTTGGCGAGAGGCAACCGCATGGAACCACTCAGCTCTAGAGAGTCACGTAATGAAAGCTACATACCCATCGCCCATCAGCTTTATCAAATATCTACATTTGGTCATATCTGCTTCCGATTTTTTTTAAGTAATTAGATGTTATGGATTTGTTTCCCCCTTTTCTCTAGTGAGTTAATCAACTGTCTTGAATATTTATGTCTCAGTATTTATCCTTCCCATTCATGTTCTTATGCTTTTACTATATATGGATCCACTACATTGCAATAGTTTTCACATTTTAATACTTTATATACACAGTAACCTATTCTATGCATCATTCTGCAACTTGCTTGTTTTGTTTTCCAAATCGGCATAGCACTGGTTCATTTTCACCAATGTATAGTATCCCACTGTACAAGCATCCTGCTATTTGGTTCTCATCTTAAGGAGCATGTTGCTAACAACGCTGTAATGAACATTTTGGGACACATCCCTTCGGGCAACAGGCTAATGTTTCTAGAGAATATTCACCAAGAAGCAATAGTTCGGTCAAATTACAAAGGTTTAACTTGACTAGATACTCCCAGATAGCCCTCCAACCTGCTTGTGCCAACTTACACTCCCACCAGCAGCAGAGGAGAGGCCCTGCTTCCCTGCAGGCTCATTGACACTTGGCATTCTCAAGTTTTAAAATTTCTGTTAAGCAGATGGGTGGTATCTTGTGGTTCTTTCCATTTGTATTTCCTGATTACTGGTGAGGTTAAACATCTTTCATGACTCAGTCACTTGGGTTTTCTCATTTGAGAACCATCTGATTGTACCCATTGCCTATTTTTCTACTGGGTGGTTGGTGTAATTCTTGTTGATTTGCAAGAGCTCTTTACATATTATGGATTCAATCCTCTCTCAGTTATATGTGCTCAGATACCTTTTTCTAGTTTTTGTCTTCTCTGTTAACTTATTTATGAAGACTCTGATTGAAAAGAAGTTTTTAATTTTAAGATAGTCAAATGTATCCATCTCTTTCTTTGGGGTGTAAGTTTTTTGTGCTATGATTAAGAAATCTCCCCCTACCCCAGGGTTTTACAGATGGTTTGTATTTCCATCTGGAATTAAAATTTTTTTTCCTTTTTGTATTTAGATCTTTACTGCATCTTGAATTCATTTGTTTGTGTGTATGTGTGCTATGTAGTTTGGAATCCAAAGTAATACTGTTTATATTAGTTGTCTACACTGCATAATAAAGTTACATACAAAATTGATTGTTTAAAAAAACACACATTTATTATCTCACAGTTTCTGTGGGTCAGCAGTCTGGGCACAGCTTAGCAAGAGCTTCTACTTAGAGTCTGTCCCAATGTTATAGTCAAGGAGTTGGCTGGGGCTGAGTTCTCATCAGAGGCTTAACTGGGGAAGGATCCACTTTCAAACTCCTCAGGTTATTGACAGAGTTCATTTCTTTGCAGCTGTAGGATTCATGGCAGCTTGTCTCTTCAAAGCCAGCAATGGAAAGAAAGAGAGAGGGTGGGAGAGAGAGAGAAGAGTTTAGGAGAGAGAGAGGGGGACTGCCAGCAAGACAGTCTTATATAATGTAAGGTGATCAAGAGAATGACATCCCATCCCCTTTGCCATATTCTATTGGTTAGAAGTAAGTTGCTGGTCCTGCCCACACTCAAGAGGAGTGGGCTGCACAAAGGCCTGAAAATCAGGAGGTGGGATCAAGGCACCACCTGAAAGACTGTCTGCATATTTTGCATATTGACCATCATTTTCCAGTATTCTTTTTTAAAGACTTTATATCTTTAGAGCAATTTAGTTTCAAGCAAAACTTAGAGGAAAGTACAGAGATTTCTCATAAGTATCGCCCCCACATGCATAGCCTCCCCCATTATCAACATCCCCCACCAGAGTGGGACATTTGTTACAATTGATGAAACTACATTGACACATCATTATCTACCAAGGTCCATAGTTTACACTCTAGCTCACTCTTGGTGTTGTACATTCAATTTGTTTGGACAAATGTGTAATGATATGTATCCATCATTATGGTATCATACAGAGTACTTCCACTGCCCTGAAAATCCTCTGTGTTCTGCCTGTTCATCCCTCCCTCCTCCAATTCCTGGCAACCGCTGATCTTTTTACTGTCTCCATAGTTTTGCTTTTTCCAGAATGTCATATAGTTGGAATCATACAGTATGTAGCTTTTTCAGATTGGCTTCTTTCACTTAGTCATATGCATTTAAGGTTCCTCCATGTCTTTTCGTGGTTTGATAGCTCATTTCTTTTTAGTGCTGGATAATATCCACCAGTATTCTTTTGTAGATGGCCCAACCTCTTCTCCACTGACCGGTAATGCTTTCTCCATCACGGATGAATTTTCCATAGGTGCAGAAGTCCGTTTCTGGTCTCTTTTTATTATTGTTGTTGCTTTAGTGGACTTCCTGCTCCTACCATCCCTCTGAATATGCTCTAGTTTGGGGTCACCAATGTTGTTGAATTGTACTGGGTCTTTCCAGACCTCACCCCACTAGATCCCTCAGAGGTATTGGGTACCATGGGCATTTCTTTCCCTCTTGAATCATTCTTCCCAGGCTTAAGGTGCCTTGTCATGGGTCTCCTATGCCAGCTGTCCCTCCTACCTGACACGGGGGTCCTGGAGTCATTCACCCTTTGTTCACTCTCTCAGTAATCTCATCTGCTCGTGGAATTAAATGCCATCTTCGTGCTAAGAGGCTCAATCCCAGGCTGGTGCTTCCTGGAACTCCACGTCTGTGTAGCCAGTGGCCTGTTAAACTCCACCTGGCAGACTCGTGGCCATCTCAGACAACATACCGCCCAGGATTGGGGCTTGATTCCACCACCCCCGACTTCCCTGGTGGTCCAGTGGTTAAGACTCGGAGCTTCCACTGCAGGGGGCACGGGTTCGATCCCTGGTCGGGGAACAAAGATCCCACATGCCTCGCAGTGCAGCCAAAAAAAAGAAAAAGACATATTGATTCCACCGCCCCCCACAAAAGGCCCCCATCCCTCATCTGCCTCTAGCAAGAGGTGGGTCCTCCATCCCCTCCTGCGGTCATCTCATCCTGGGTCTGACCACCTCCCTCCATCTTCCCAGCTGCCAGCCTGCCCGAGCCACTGTCACCTCCCTCGTGAGTGCCTTCAGTAGCCTCTCAGCTTCCACGCCTGCCCTCTGCAGTCAATTCTCCACACGGCGGTCAGAGCAATATTTTCAAAAACATAAATCATCTCACATCATCTCCCCACTTAAAATCCTTTCCAGAGCTTCCCACTGCTCTTGGAATGGGATCCAGATTCCTCAACATGCCCTCAATCAATAGTGGGCTGTCACCTCCTCTCCGACCCCATCCATCACCACCTGCCCCCCCCAATCTCATCCCCCCTCACCCCACCCCTGCTGGACTATGGAGGTGATCTGATTATTTCTCTAAGGGGGAGATTTTGGGGGTGGTCCAAGGGGTCTGGAGGGAGAGGTGTCAAATTTCCCCTCTGAGTGGCAGGACCTGGGCAGGGCCACGTACCCCAAGGAGGTCAGGTTAAGCGGCACTATTTACTTTAGCCCTCTCCAAAGTATGTTTTGGTGGTGGGAGAGAGTTATGAATAAGCTCTTAATTCCAGGGAGGGCGTGGGTCAGCTCTCCGACAGCAGCGTTTATTGACGTTCAAGTCTGCTCCTTTGCCCAGCGCCCCAAGACTGAGGGGTCTGTCTGTGGCAGGGCTGGTGGCCCCAGCTCACCTGGACAGGGGCAGGCCTACCTGTCAGCTCTCTCCATAGTGGCACCAGGGTCTCAGTTTTTCTACCAGGACTAAGCATCTGGGGTCCCAGGGAGTAAGCATCTGGGAAAACTGTCATGAGCAAGGAGTGACCCACAACCCCTGCCCAGGAGGGAGAGCCCAAAACCCAGTGCCACCCAAAGAACCAGGTGGGTGGGAGGTCGATGGGGCTGTTTGAAGATCTGTCACCTGGTCAGACTGTTTGTGTTTTCACTGGGCTGATGGAATCCTCGGGGCCAGAGAGGGAGCGAGTCAGGCTCGTAGACCCGCTGGCTGTGTGGCTTGAGGCCAGTAGGTTTCCCCTGCTGGTCCTCAGTTTCCCCATCTGTTTCATTGCCCTTCTGTTCTCTGGACAGGGATGCAAGCACGGTTGACGGCATCCTGCAGCCCCATGGAGGATGGTGGCACTTTCTAAGAGGAATATTTGGGAATGCAAATCAAAAGTTCAGAGAGAACAATTTATATGGCATTCTTAAAATGAGGAAACTACAGCGTTGGAGGACAGATGAGTGGTTGCCTGGGGACGGGGAGAAGGTCAGGATGGGCCCGACCCTAAAGAGGTCACACAAAGGAGCTTCCCCACAGGTGGAGCGGTGCTTCATCTTGACCATGGGGGTGGGGGTGGGGGGCTGGGTATCCATGCGTGACAGCACGTTGCATAGAACTCCGCGCGCAGGTTCACGTACAAACTGATGAAAACACAGTAAGGTCCTGTGGTCTAGTTAAAAGCTTGTACCAAGGTCAGTTTCCTGATTTTGATTTCGTGCTCCAGCTCTGTAAGATGTCCCCACTGGGGAAAGCTGGGGGAAGGGTCCACAGGACTCTCTGTATTATTTTCACAACTTCTCATTTCAAAATTAAGAGTTTCAAGAAAAAGTTCAGAGAGGTCATGGATGTGCCCAGGGCCACACAGCAAATTGAGAAAGAAGCTAAAGTTAATACCCAGGTGTCCTGATAGTCAGGTTCTTAATCATCTTCCCTAGAACAACAGGCATTCAGCAAAATAAAAATAGGTGAGTCATAGTGACGGCAGCATGAGAGGGGAACTAGAGGAAGTGGTGATGATCGTAGTAGTGACCACGGTAGCAGCTTCCATTTATCGAGGCCTGACCCCAGGCCAGGCATCTTGCAGGCAGCCTTACATATATGACTCCTGCTCTCACCATGGCCGTCCAAGGTCATGCTAACTAGGCTGAAACTTGAACCCAGTGCCCAACATCAGCCCCTCGGGCCCGTCTACTCTCCAAGTGAGGTCCTGGCTGACATAAAGGACAGCGGGAAGACCGATGACCCTGTCTGGGATCCTGAGCTGTCCAGGGGCGGCTTTGGCACTGAGTGGTCCCGCCCACCTCACCATCACCCACGAGCCATCCTGATGGAGGTCAAGGGCCAGGACAAGGAGGCATCCAAATAAATAAACGAGCCAGTAGCCATGTGATGTTGCTGCTACGAGGCTGTGAATGCAGGCAGAATCGCCGGCTGGGGAGCCCCGGGCCCTAGTCAGCCATGTGCCACCATGGGCTGGGCGCCTGGGATGAGCACAGCCCTCTCTGGCCTCAGTTTTCATCTCAGAAAGTTCTGGAGGAACTTTCCGCTCAGATCCCACATCTTCTCTGGGTGGGGATGTTTCCAGCTCCCCAGACGGCCTGACCCATCCACGTGGGTGTGGCTAGGATGACCCCCTCCTGCCAGGCGGGGCCCTGTATTTGTGTCTTGTAGCTGCTGTAACAAACTGCGTGGCTTACGATAACAAGAACTTATTCCCTCACAGTTCTGGAGGCCGGAAATCTGAAATCAAGGGGTTGTCAGGGCAGCGATCCCCTCACAGCCTCCAGGGGACCATGCCTCCTGGCCTCTTCCAGCTTCTGGTGGCTCCAGGCATTCCTTGGCTTGTGGCCGCCTCCCTCTCCAACCTCTGCCTCCGTCTCCACGTGGCCTCCTCTTCTCGGTCTCTCCTCCAGTGTCCTTTATAAGGACATTTGTCATTGGATTTAGGGACCAGCCAGGTAATCCAGGATGATCTCATCTCAAGATCCTTAATTTAATTGCATCTGCAAAGACTCCTTTTCCAAATAAGGACACGTTCACAGGTTCCGTAGGTTAGGGTGTGGACATATCTTTTGGCGGATTCTTCAACCCACTATAGACACTCTGCATCAATCATGCCTGAGCCTAGGAGAGACCATGAGACCCTCCTGCTTCAACCCCAGAGGCCTCCCCACCCTGACCTGGCCTCCTGTGCCCCCTTGTGCCCTCAGCTCCTTCCACAGGGCCTTTGCACAGGCTGTTTCTTCAGCCTGGGACTCTCCCTCCCCCACTTGTCACAGATTCCTGCCTGATCTCCTCTCTGCTCAGATGCAGCTTCCTTGGAGATGCTCCTCCAAGCTCCCATGTTGGGCCAAACTCCAGCTACAAATCCTTATAAGACCCAGAACTTCTCCCTTGTAGACTCATCACGGTTGTAATTTTAGCTTCACTCATGGGATTCTTTGATTTGTGTCTGGCAGGTGGGCTGACGTCTCCATCAGGTGCAGGAGGCACAGTGCCTAGGGCCACAACTACATTTACAGGCCCATAAACACGCTCTCTTTTAAAATCAGAAGGAAAATATGAAGATAATCCAGCCTGGAAAACAAGAGAGTTGGAAAGTGTACTTTTTTTCTGCTTGTTACCGGGGAAGCGGCCCATGAAGGCAAAGCCCCCCGGGCCCACAAAAGTCATCCTGCAGCTCTGTGAGCGAGGCCCATACTCCCATTGTTGGCACATCCCATGCACATAGTAGGTGCTCATTAAGTGTCCAAAAGGAGACGGGAGCACGAGAGGGTCCCGACACATCGGAGAGGGTGGGCTCAGAGACCTGGTTTCAAAACCCTATTTTCGTCCTCAGTTGCTCTTGGCCTGGGACAGGTCGCCTCCCTTGTGGACTGGTTTCCCATCTATAAAATGAGAATAACCACATTTACCCCTCGACTTCTCATGCTCATTCGCTAGGCTCAAGAGGGACGTGCGTTTGTGTCAGAGCCTGGCGTGGCGGCTGGCTGCATGAGCCTGGGTCATCGCTGGGATTTATCGAGTGCTGACAATGCACCCGGTGCCGTGTTCGGCTGTCACCACATCCTCTCCTGTAATGGATGCTCTGTGCCCCCTTTTTACAACAAGAGACCGAGGCTCAGAGAAGGGAAGTACCCACGAGCAGCCGCTCGGCTGGACAGCGGTCACGCACCCGGACACAGGTCACTCCGCTGGCGAGCGCACACTGAGTCAGATCCAGCAAGCGCTGGGCTGGGATCGGAGGTCTGGTCTCACTGCAGAGAATGGGCTCCAGCAGCAGCATGGAGAACGAGACGGGCTTCCTTGGGGCCTGGCTGGCGGTAGGTCCCCTGGAAACCACAAACGTCCATTCCCCACTTCTGAGGGGCAGTAGATGGTGGGGCGGGGGGAATGAGTGTACTTGCCCTCTTCAAAAAACATCCATTTTGAAATAAGTATCTAGATCTTGGCTTTTGCTATAAGCAGTGGTAACATGTGTGTAATACAGTCTACAGAAAAACGGGAAACTTGAATTGGCTTTGGAGAGAGGAGAGGGGAAAACAGCTCTCCCCAGCAAAAAAGCAGCATGGGGAAGGTCTAGTAGAGGCAGGTATGCAGCTCAAGGAAAGAGAAAGGAGGCCGAGTTGACGTCCCCCCAAAATGCACCCAAAGCCCTGATTCATTCTCTGCACTGGGCTGGCCACACAGTGGTCAGGGGAGGCAGCAAGGAAACCAGGCAGTGTTACCACAAACCCAGACTCATCCCAGCTCTGCTCCTTACTTGCTGTGTGGCCTCAGGCAAGCCACTTCTCTCTCTGAGCCTTGGTTTCCTCATCTGTGAAGTGGGGTCAGTGTTGGACCTCCCTTTCTATGTCACTGGGAAGAGTGAATGAGGCCCTAGATGGACACGTGCTCAGTCAGAGGCCCAGCGTATGCCAAGGGACCAGTAAGAGGCAGGTTGTTGATCTGTTTTAATGAAAAGGCAAAGCTCTTTACCACCTGTCTTCACCCAGCTCTGTGGACAGTTAGACATTCTGGTCTATGATGGGAATGGACATATCAGAAGGGGCTCAGGAGGGTAATGTAGGAGTTTATAAAAAGGATGTCCAGTACTATGAGGAAAATAAGAGGGAGATTGGAGTGACTCGGGCATTGAGGACAGGAGGAACCGTAGCTGGGGTGTCAGGAAAGCCTTGAACTGAGATCTGAGCGATGAGAAGGAGCCCGCCTAAGGGCAGCATGATCCAGCAGAGAGAACAGCTGGGTCAAAGGCCCCAAGGTCAGAAGGAGCTGGGTGTTTCCAAGGAATAGAAGGAAGGCCAGTGTGGCTGCAGCACAGTGGACAGGACCGGTGAGGACTGAGGTTAGAGAGTCATCCAGATGCTGGGTCATGAGGGCCTTACAGGCTGGCGTAGGGTGGGTTCTGTTCCAAGTCAAGGGGGGTTATTGGAGAGATTAGGCAGCCTGAGATCTATATTAAAAGCTTTTTGGTCCTAATGGTTTGGAAGGTAGCAGAGTGGAAGCTGGGAGACCAGTGAGAAGGCTGATGCCATAATGAAGGTGACAAATGGAGGTGTCTGGAAGTTGGGGGACGAGCAGATTCCAGAGACTTGATGGAGGGACCTGGGATAGGATGTGCTGGTGGGCGGTGGTCCACTTGCCTACCATGTATAACAAACCACTCAAACCTTAGGGGCTTAAAACAGCAACCCTTTTATTGTTCATGACTGTGGGTCAGAAGTCCAGGCAGGCTCAGCGGGGACAGCTTGCCTCTGCTCCACATGGTGTCTCAGGGACCCACTTGTACAGCTGCATTCAGCCGGGAGTTGGGCTGGGCTGGAAGGTCGGTCCCCCAAAACTCCACCCACACGCCTGAGGCTTTGGGGCTGGTTGTTGGCTGGAGCATCTCGGTCCCCACTAGGTGGTATGTCTCTCCAGCAGGATAGCCTGGGCTACCTTCCATGGCAGCTCAGGGCAGCACAAGAGTGAAGGTGGAAACTGCTAGGCCTCTTGAGGCCCAAGCCAGAACCCACACAGAGCCACTTCCACCACATTCTATTGGCCAAAGGGAGTCACAGGGCTGAATCCAACATCCAGGGTAGGGAAACAGATCCCACCTACTAATGGGAGGAACAGCATGCATGGACAGGCAGGGAGGAATCTGTGGCGGCCCTACGTGCCAAAGACTAGCAAGATGGGATGTGAATGGATGGGAGAACTCAGGACAACTCCCAGGAGTTCGGCTGAGCTGCTGGGAAGATGGTAGTGCCATTAATCAAGATAAGGAAGATTGAGGGAGAAGAAGACTAATGGCAGGGAAGAGAGTCAAGAGTTCTGCTTGGGCTCTGCTGATACTGAGCTGCCAGGTGGCCACCTGGCCATCCAACCTAACAAGCAGGGCTGCATGTAGAAGGGGAGGGAGCGCCTTCTGTTAGCTCCTTCTATGTGCAATGATGCTGAGAGTTAGGGATGATTAGCCCCATTTTAGAGATGAGAGAGTATGAGGTTCAGAGAGGTGAAGTGTTTTGCTCACGGTCACCCAGCAATTTGGTCTCAGATTTCGAATTCGAATCTTGGTTAAGAAACAGGAAGCATTTTATCTTACTCCCGTTGCTCCCCATGGACCCAAGAGGCTGGATGGGAGAGCTGCCCTTCTATTACAGATGAAAACAATAACCTAGTCTTTGTTTAGGTCTTGCCATGCACCAGGCATTGCTAAGTTGTCATCCCAACAGCCAACCCTATAGAGTGGGTACTCTTATTGTCTGCGTTTTACAAAGGAGGGAACTAGGGTTCAGAGAGGGGAAGTGACTGCCCAAGGTCACACAGCAGTCATGCCTCAGAGATAGAACTAGAACCCAGGCTTGCCTGATCCCAAAGCCCAACTTTCAACTATTCACCTTGGCCTTCTACCATCTCTGACACAATCATACTCTCATTCTGGACTCATAATGTAGCCACTCCAAGGACCTTGACCCAAGAATCTACACCAGGGGTTGGCACACCACAGCCCACCATGGGCCAAAAACAGCCCGCCACCAGTTTTTGAAAATAAAGTTTTATTGGAACACAGCCACCCTCATTCCATTACATATTGTCTGTGACTCCTTCTGTGTTGTAGTGGCAGAGTTGAGTAGTATAGAGACTGCAAAACCTAACATTACAGATAAAAGTCCGCTGAGCCCTGATCTGGAGTTAAGGATGGTTGGATCCTGGCTTCTCATTATTGAAATTAGGAGAATGATGCCCAAAGGAGGGGATCCCCTTTGCTGAGGCCACACAGTGGCAGAGCAGAGATAAGATCAGAGGCCTCATGACTCAGCCCCTTACCTATTTACCCCAAGAAACAGTGCTGAGATGTGGGCCCAGGACAGGTGTGAACTGGTGGGAAGGCAAGGGCAGCTGATGCAGACTCCTTTCCTGTTGCAGAAACGTCTCTCCTAGTCAAGGGGAAAAGCCCAGCCATCTCGGCTGCTCTGACTTTTCAGTCCAGCTGGTTTCAGGCAACTCTCCCACCCTGTTCCTTCCTCTCCAGCTCCAAGCCTCCTTCCAAGGCTTCCGCACATTCTAGAAAATGTAGCCCCTGACCTTCTAAGTCACCAGGCCCCTCCAGCCCCCAAGGGAGCGCCAACTCGGCAGACAATGAAAAGTCGATGAGAAACCCAATCTGGGCTATCAGGTGGGCAGCTCGGCCAAGGGAGGGCCTCTCTCTCCCCCAGATGGGCCCGATCCCTTTCCCTCTCCCAGACAGCGCATTCCGAGCACCAGTTGGATCCCCCCAGCCGAAAAGAAAAGTCCTTCAAACGTTGCAGGGGTTCCGAAGACTTTTTTTTTTAAAGTAACCCCCCAAACAGTGGCTTTTCAAGCCACACACAGACTGAATCAAGCTCCATTTGTTTCCAGAAGGCCGAGGGGCAGTGGTTTGGAAAAAAGAACCCTCTCTGAAACTCACGGGGAGGCGAAGCCAGGGTCAGAGGGCACATTCCGATTGCTAAGATGCATTGACAAGGGCCCAGGCCCCCCTCGGCCCTGCCCAGAGACCTGAGGAAGGGGAGGGGGCTGCTGCGGGGGTGAGGGGAGGGCTCAGGGGCCTCAGAAACGTTCCCCCGAGTGGGCCACAAAGAGTCGAAGGGTGAGCCCTCCTCCCTTGCTGGCCCCCCACCTCCTGCAGATATGCCGAAAAAGAATCCCCAGGTCTGGAGGGAGCAGAGCAGGGAAGTTTAGCCATGAGATTTTTTTTTTCTTAATGGTTGGTTTAGTGAGTTGAGTTTTGCCCCCAAATTTTCAACTTGGAGAAGTGATGAACCAGGGTAAAAGTTGGAAATTTTTCTTGCCATTTGCAACAGGGGAGCAGACGTGGACTGGGAGGTCTTGGTATGAGTCCAAGCTTGGCCATTGAGGGCTGGGTGACCTTGGACAGCTGTCTATACCTCTCTGGGCCTATTTCCTCGGTGTCAACTCAGATCTGGTCCCTGGGTGTGGACCATCCACTAAGATGGTGACAAAGGGTGAGGACACACGTGTGGTGACTGGCACACGCAGAGCAGGTGCTCTGAGATGGTGAAGGTGGAGGTGGGGCGACCGAGGGGCCAGGGGTGGGCAGATGAGGCCACAGTGGAGGCAGGGAAGCACCCAGGCCTGGAAGGAAGGGTTAACCTTGCGCCATGGAGTGGCTCCAATGGAAAGAAACTCAGAGAGCGGTTTGTTGAACTACCCTTCCCAGAGGGGAAACTGAGGTCTGGGGCACACATGGCACATCGGTGAATGAACCCCTGGCATCACCTTAGACCCAACCCGCGGTGTTCTGGACTCACCTTGTCCAGGTGGCACTTTGGCCACATGCCTTGTTCCAGCCCTTTAAATCCTTTCACTACAGAAAAAAAGAGGGGGGTGCCTAAAAAATTAAGAAATGGGGAAAGAAAGGTTGCCTTTCTCCCTACAGAGGATAAGCATTCACAGCCCATGTGTTCTGGCCTCAGCTGGGGCTAGCGGGATGCGTGGGAAGTATCGCAGAAGATGGTAGCCCACGATGCAAGGTGAATTCGCAGGGGTGCAACTGCAGGGTCACGCCAGGTGGGGGCGGCCAGCGAAGCCTCAGCCCCTCATACTCCATAGGCAGCAAATCCTGACAAGCGAGAGTGTGCAGGGGGCCAAGGGGACAGAACGCTGGGGAGAGGATGTGAGAGGCACTTCCTGTGTGTTGGGTCGTCTACCTGCTTGGGGCAATTTCATCATCCTAATAACCCTCCAGGAAGGCTATTGATGCCGTGCCTTCCAGACCCAGGCTCTCGAACACTCTGCGATGGAGGCCACTTTCACCTTGATGAGCCATTTTCCCCATCAGCCTGTCCCAGGGGTCTACCGACAGTGCCAAATCCCCGGGACCAGCGCTGAGCTGGCAAAAGCAACTACAATTTTCTCCCCCCCCTGTTTGGGAGACACCTGTGTCCAGGTCTCCTCCTGCTTCCTGCCTCACATAGAACCAGGTGACACAGGACTTCCCCCAACAATTAGATGTTTGAAACTCATCTCTACTGACAAATACTCAAGAAGCAAGCTCATGTGCTTGAGGGGAAAATAGGACAGTGGCTTCTCCCAGGACTTGAGACCCCACAGGACAAATGTACCATCTTATTTCCTCCAGCGAAATTCTCAAGGTTGGAAATGATGGAAAGACCCGCAGAGGTCAGCCCTGGCCTGTGGCTCTTTCCTCGCATCGTGGCACGTGTGTTATCTCTGCCCCTGCACAGCGCCCGGGGCCTGGCCTGGCTCACCAACCATGGATGCCCCCTTCCAGTGCTTTTAGGGGAAGGCTGTACCGCCAGCCACCCCTCAGGGTCCTTGGACTCACTGCCCCTCCCTGACCCCCAATGAACTTGTGTTCCTGATCAAGCCAACCCACCTACTCCTGGACCGATGCAACTGCCTCAGTTCCTACCTGTGTGTCCACCATCCCACCTGGAACTCCTCCCACCGGGAGTTGTTGCTTTGCCAATGCTCTGGACTGCTCCTTCCTTGGCAGTTTCCCCACCAGCCACTTCTGGGACTCTGTCAGTGGGAACCATCACAGTTCCACACGTTGGGCTGGTGGGAGGATCCCAGGGCTGTGAAGTGGACCCTGCTCCTGGGTGGCTCTGGGGATCAGCACTGTGGGAAGGGTCCCCAGGACATTCTAATGCTGGCAGAGCACCCCGGGGAGAGTGGAGGTAATACGCTGAAAAACAGTCTCGTGCACGTGCAAATGAGCGGCAAAGCCCATCGTAGCCTGATCCACAGCCTTTCATGGTTTGCAACATGCTTTCCCTTCCTTCATGAGAGCTCCCTGGCTCTACCAAGCAGCCTCCCAAGGCAGGGAAGACAGGGATTCTTATCCCCACTCAGCAGATGAGGATCCTGAGGTCAGAGAGGACCAGGACTCAGCTGAGAAGGGCGTTGGGCAGGAGGCAGGGGCAGCTGGTGGAAGCCCTGACTCAGTGGAGCAAATCCTGGATCTGCTACAGATTAGCTGTGGGACATTCAGCAAGTGGCTTAACCTCTCTGTGCCTCGGTTTCCTCATCTGTCAAATGGGGATAATAAGTTCCTACCTCCTGCCGCTATTGTAAGGATTAAATGAGTCGATAAACATAAAGCACTTAGGGTCTGGCACATGGAAAGCAGGACTACTATTTCCTATCATCATCAACATCATCATCATCACCATCATCATCATCACCATCCCAGCCACCCAGCCAACCAGCAATGGGACCTCGGGTAAGTCCCCTTTCCTCTCTGGGCCTCAGTTTCCCCACTGGCACAATGATCCCTGATGGTCTCTAGCAGCTCTGTGTGTCTACTGTTCCTGCTTCCACACCCAAAGCACAGGCCAGAAAGGGAGTAGAAAGTGGAGTTCACAGAATCCTACAGAAGCCCACATCTTCTTTTCTGGGCCTTGGTTTCCCCACCTGCCAGGTGAGGAGTTGGGACAAGTAACTGCTGGAGAAGCACAGAGCCCAGGCCTTGCACTACAGGCTCACCAGGGTCCCAGACACTTTGTGGAGCTCTGGGGGAAACTGAGTCACTGGCCTCGACTGCCCCTCTGTGGCGTCCCGGTCCCAAGGCCAGGGAGGGGTGCAAGAGGTTAACCGCCCACAGGCCAGGTGAAGGGAGCCCCGTGTGCCGCCTCCAGACCCCAGTTTCAACCGCCAGAGCCCCGAGGAGAAGAGCTCCCGTGTTTGCATTGACAGCTGGGCCAGACAGTGGGAGGAACCGATGCTCGGCAGGACCTGGAGAAGTCAGCTCATCCCGCAGCCGGGCCAGGCTAGCCTCCTCGCTGGGGTCCCTGCTCCGCCACCCGCCGCCCCATTACCTAAGACCCACACAGGGCGTGATCGCACGGCCCGGAGTGAGGGGCGCAGCCGCAGCCAGCCCAGACACGGTGGCCATTCATGGAGCCACCCCCATCCCGGCTCCGATGCAGCCCTGTGCACTCAGAGGCATGGGTGCCGGGCTCGGAGGACACCTGATGAGGGTGACGGGCAGGGCAGACCCTGCCGGTGCCCCCCAGAGCTCCTGACCCGGGAGGAAATGTGCTGTCATAGGGGTGTGAGGAACAGGGTGAGTTAGGATCAGGGAGAGCTGCCCCTCCCTCACCTGAGCCCCTGGAAAGGGGGCTTCACCGAGGGCCCGGGGGTGGGGGGCAGGAGGCTGAGCCCATTCGGGAGCGTATCCAGGTTTGGGGAGCATCACGGGTGGCTGCAGAGCCAAAGGGACATGTGACCTGGCTGTTGAAGGACAGAGAGGAGCTGATCCATCAGACAAAGAGGAAGGTCCTCCAGGTGGAGGGAACCACGTGCGCAAAGGCATGGCCATGGGAGGCCTTACCTGGGGCATCACTTTTTTTGAGTGGGAGGGAGGTGGGGTGGGGGAGGAGTTTTCCTGCAGGGCACTGGGGTCTGAGCAGCAGACTTGGGGTCAGGCCTGCTGGAGGTGAACCTCTGCTCCCCCCTCGCCATCCGTGAGACCTCAAGGAGGCAGAGGCAGCTGGTGGAAGCCCTGTCAGTCTTGCCTCAGTTTCTGCATCTGTAAAATGGGCACAATCAGCACGTTGCAGAAAAGATGGACTGTTCCTGACTCACAGTAAGCCCTCACGAACGCTCAGGCCTCCCTCCTGTGAAATTCTGGGTCTCCATCCTGGCACCGAGTGGGGGTTAGGAGACCGGGCTCTAGTCCTGCCCCACGGAGCCACGCCTGAGGCCTCTCTGGCCCTCGGTTTCTCATCTCTGAGATGGGATTGTTCCCTCGCCCTTTATCATCCTCACTGATAAGCCTGGGATGGGAAATCAGAAGATGCTTTGCCAGTAAATGAATTTCTATTATGACTGGGGCCCAAACTGGGGCTCTGGGTTGGAATCAGCCTGGGTTCAAGTCCTCACAGCAAGTAGCTTTGCCTCTCTGTGCCCCAGTTTTCTCATCTGTAAGATCAAAGCCATTGCAGCATCTGTCCCACCAGGTTGTGTTGCGGGTTAAATGAACTGGACCAGAACTGGCCTACAGGTCTCCTCAGCCCATAGACCACTGGGCCCCAACCCCGGAGGGTTGTTCGGTGATACTGATGTGGCTGCTCCAGGACCCACACTTTGAAAACCACCAGTCTTATGCATGTAAAGGCTAAACATAATGCTGAGGACATGGTACATTTCTCTCCAAATTATAGCTCTGGTCATGCTACTAAAAAATAATAATAGTAATAATCGTCCTTTTTCAGTTAGAACTTCTGGCCATGCAGACCCTGGAATTTGACCCAAACCCTTGTGCCCAGGCCGAGGCCCCCAGGTCAGCAGGGGCAGCCCCTGACCTTCCCAGAACTCCCCCGACCTGGCCTGCTATCGCTCCAGCTCTGACCTCTCAGGCAAGAAGGAGGTAAAACAATTAACTGCTGGGGAGATGTGAGCTGGTCTCAGGCCCCATCCCCTCCCACCCGCCTGCCCTCAACTCCCCCTCAACCCCCTATCACCCCACAGCCCAAAGACCTCTGAAAAGAAATCCTTTTTATCTCTCTTTCCCTTTGTCCTGCCCAGGGTGGGGCTGTCACTGGAGCCATCTTCTATCCCCGGACAGGCTCAGAGCCCATCCCTCCATTCCCTAGGAAATGTGCCAACCAATTAGGAGACTCAGACATTCATACTCCACTCCAGGGTGAAGACCAGCTTGCTGGCTGCATGTGACATCCTGGGCCACAGGTAACAAACTCAGAAAGCTTAGGGCCAAACAAGAAAGGGAAATGCATAAAGAGAACAGAATGCAAGACAGTAGGGAGTAGTGGTGACTACGGTCAACTGTAGAGTACCAGCCCTGCCTGTAGGGAGCTATTGCCATGCAGGTATGTGCACTCAGAATGCCCACTTCTTCTTAGTTCTTTGAGAGAAGCTGGAATTGCAGAATTTTTTTTAAAAAAAGTAAGAGCTGCTGACCTTCCAAACCCTACATGAGCCAAATGAAAAATATCTGAGGGCTGGATCTGGCCAGAAAGGCCATAGTTCATGACCCTATTCCAAGCTAGTGTTTCCTGCAGACCAGGAATCCACAAAATGATCCCTGATTAAAGGGTTCCCTGGTTCCCTGGTCAATATTGCTGGGCAACAAGTCATTCTTAATCCCCTCTGGGAGTCCCAATGTGCATTAGCATATTAAAGGCTCTGAAAAGGTCTGCAGGAAATAGACCTGATTAACTTTGTGAGGCCCAGGAGAGAATTAACGCTCCACAGGGCCTGTCCTGAGACATAGCCCCTCCTAGAGCTGGGACTTCTGCAATGTGCTCGCCATTTCAAAGGTTCATGGGCCCCTGGGGTCCATCTGAGCCCTGAGTTAGGAAACTTCTTCTTTCATCTGCTGGCCCAACAATAGTTATGGAGACTGCTCTGGACCAGGCATGGTGTGACCTCCAGGGACACAATGGTGACGTGATAGACGTGTGTCCCTGCCCTGTCTCGTGAGCCCACACCTAATGGCCCCTTTGTCCAGGTTTGCTCCTGCCAGCAACTCCAGCCTTCCCATCACACAGCATTCATGCACATATAAAGCCTTTGTCAGCCAAAAAGCAGGGGCTGATGGAGAAGCCATCAAGACCTTGTTCTAGCCTAGGGCTGCTGTGGACACACTATGATACATCTGGACAACATTTAATCAACAGTACTGACTGAGCACCTACTAAGTCCAGGCAGTGAGCTCAGTGCCAGGGGCACAGCTGCAAATAAGAGAGATCTCAAGACTTGGCCCCTGCCATCATAAGGCCTGCAGTACAGAGAAGGAGATAGAGAGGAAAAAACAAAGGAAGATGGGGAGACAGTGGGGAGGGAAAAAATAAAATAATTCCAAGAAAATGTTTCAAGTTTCACAAAAGATATAAACGAGACTGAAAGAGAGAATGTAATGAGCTGGGAAACCTAATTTGATGGGGTGGTCAAGGGAAGTCTCTCTAAGGAGTTAGTATTTATACTGAGACTTAAAGGGTGGGAACAAGAGAACCACAAGAAAGTTTTCCAGGTGGAGGGCACTGCCTGGGCAAATCCTCTGAGGCAGGGCAGAGCAATAATCACAGAGAGGAATGGCATGAGATTGGGAGGTCAGAAGGGCTCAAATCCTGCAGTGGCTGTGGGTTGTATCAGCTAGCTATGGCTGCATAACACACAAGCCCCTAACTTGGTGCTGTATAAGAAGTACCATCGATTATTATAGCTCACACTCTGGGGGTCAGCTGGGGACTGGGAGGTGCTCTGCTCTACATTGAACTTGGTTGAGTCACTCGAGCTGGAAAAACCTTGCTCCTCATGCCCCTCATCCTCCTCCTTAGACCTGGAGGGCTAGCCTGGCTATGACCTTCTCACAGTGATGGCGGGAGCATAAGAGAGCAAGTGGCAGCTGCAACGCTTCTTGGGGCTTGGACTTGGAACTGACATGCTGTTACTTCTGCTTCGTTCTATTGACCAAAGCAAGTCACCTTTCACGGCCACCTTTGTGGAGGGGAGGGGGGGGAATGACATCTCACCAATAGTGGGAAGACACAGCATGAGAGAAAGGTGGTGGCTGGGATGAGGATGGTGACCACCATGAGACGGAGAAAAGTAGACGAAGTCCAGAGCCATTTAAGGGCAGAATCAATAGGAATGTTGCTGATGGATTGGATGTAAGGAGTAAGGAAAAGGGTAGAATCAAGTTTGGCTTCTGAATTTCTCCCACAGCGATGGGGTAGATGGGGTAGACTATGGGAGGCAGGAAAGGCTAGTCATGGGGGCTCACCCCAGCCTGCTCTGGTCCCCGGCTTCCTCGTCTGCACCAGGAGACGTCAGGGGAGCCCGCCAGCCAGCCCCGCCCCAGCCAGAGCCCAAGCTTCCCGCGCCCGTGCACAGTGAAGATCAGACGGCCCCGCTGTGATATACGACCCCCATAGCTCACAGCCGGGCTGCCGCTGGGATGATGTGTCGTTACCATCCATCACCTCCTGACGGGCACCCAGCGCCAGAATTCGGCAGCTGCCCTTCACCAGGACACTTAATTATAAAGGCTTGAATTTTTCCCCTACCGGCCGGGGGAAATAAAGGCTTTGTTTACCAACTGCAAGTTGGGAGGCTCCCAGGGGAGAGCCGATATATCAGAGCGGCCTGGCAGAGGCAGTGCGAATCCTGCGACCTGGTGGGAGGGCCGGAGGCTTCTGGGGAGCTGTCACCTCGACCCCCACTGCCCCCCCAGCCCTGCTCTCCGGTTCTTCATGGGAATATTGATCTCAGAATTTCTATGTCCTCTCACCTGTGCTGCGTGTGAATTTGCTCAAAGCCAACACAGTGCAATGTTCTGAGCCCCACTTCTGGGCTTGCCAGCCTCTCCAAAAACCCTTGGAATCTTGGGGGTAGGGAGAGGGTACAGCAGGACATCGAAGACAACATTCAACATCACTGCTCACAAGGATGTGAGTGCATCTGGCCTAGTTCCCAAAGTGTGGTCCCCGGACCAGAAGCCTCAGCCTCTAAATGCACATTGTCAGGCTTCATCCCTGACCTAATGAAGCAGCAATTCATTGCTGGGGGCTGATCCAGCAGTCTGTGTTTTAACAAGCTCTCCAGGGCATTCCGATACACACCCGTTTGAGGACCACTGACTAGGTCACTCCCACCCTTCCTTTTTGCCTCTGGGCTGTCAAGTTTCTAGAGAAGGGGGCTTGGCTTGCCCCATATGACCCTGAAAGTGGGGACAGTGGGGACACTGCAGCTAGGCTTCCACACTCCCCAGATCCCTGTGTGCAGCCCCAGGCTAATGGTTGAGCCTTTCTGAGCCTCTGTTTTCTCTTCTGTAAAATGGAGGTAAGGATGCTAAACTTGTCATCTGTAGTCAAGGTTAAATGAGGAAAACCCCTGCCAACCCGGAGATGCTGGGTGAAGGTAAGCCCCTCCCTGGATCTTCCCACACCCGGGGCATGGCCACTCCCTCGCACACTCACAGAGGGGGCCTCTCCAGCGTTCCTGGAACCCACCTGCTGCAGGAAGGTGATCAGTCCTCCAGGGGACAGCGTCTGGAGCCCTAGCCTTCTTGCTTCCCAGCCCTCCACACACACAGGGTCTTTGCAGCCTTTCTTCACATCAACACCAGAGCCAGGACTTGAACCCAGGTCCTTCTGGCTCCCTGACCTCTGGGGTTCTTTCTACCAAAGGGTTGAAGCTGGAGAAGAATAGATCTCCTCCAGGGAGAAGGAAGGTTGTTCCCCGTCCTGTCAGACCCTGGAACAGGTGCAGCGGGAGAAGGATGCAGGGGAAAGCTGAATTTGGTCCTTGCCAGGTGATCAGCCCAAGAAATGTCTTCCTCCAGATCTGATCTCAGTGGAGACATCTTGTCAGAGCGGATCAGGGAGGGCTCTGCAAGCACCCAGGCCCAACCCAGCAGGGCTGAGCTTTTTGCACTGACATGGACCCCCTAACACACACACAAACACACACACACACACACACACACACACACACACACACACACACCCTCCTGACTGTCCCCCGCCTCATTCCAGGGGACTGTGGGGCCTGCCCCGAGGGAAGGAGGTGGTTTGTGGCTGAGGGACAGAGGGTGTTCATCAGCCCACGGGGTTGCCGGCCACTCCACAGCACCATAAAGTAACATGTGGAGAAACCAAGTCACGGGCCTGAAAGACATCCAGCAAGATGGGTGTGGATCACGGCCTCCTGGCCTCCGGTCTGCACTCCACAACCCGCTGGCTGTGTGTTTCTGAGCGAGTCATTTCACTCCTCTAAGCAGTGGAGTCTTTGTCTGCAACATGAGAATGATGACATTCCCCCACCGGGTTGATCCAAACCAGACCAGAATGGGGATGACCAACAACGACAGATTCCAACCCTAATATTTGATGTGGGTCCCTGGTCGCATTTCAGGAATGTGGCTTGTTAGCGATCCATACGTCTCTCTGTTCTCCTTTAAAAGAAATTTTCTTTTGGCCACACCACGCAGCTTGAGGGATCTTAATTCCCCGACCAGAGATTGAACCTGGGCCACCGCAGTGAAAGCGCAGAGTCCTAACCACTGGACCACCAGGGAATTCCCTAAAAGAAAAATTTAACTAACTATTCCATTGTCTTTGGATTCTCCCAGAGGCAGGCCTCGAGATGAGTAGTTTACTTGGTACATGCACGGTAACCCTTGCTGACGAGCAGAAGAATGAGTGAGAGAAGAAGGCAGCTGTAAAGGGTGTGTTATCACAGGCAGGCACCACCATGGGCTCCATCCCACTGGGGAGCATTGGAGATTCTATAGACACACACCTCAGAGGTATCTCACCTAAAAAGGGAGGGAGCTGGGGTATTGATACACCAGCTCCTATCTGTTAGTGGTTGAGGGCTTCCCAGGAAGGGGGGTTATTAATTGCCAGCCCCTTCTTGCCTGTCCCTTGAGAGGGCAGAGCAAACTCTGGTGGCCAGACAAACCCTCAGACAAAGAGCTTTTGGTGCTGGCCATTGGATGTGTCTGGTGTGCCCAGAAACACTTAGTGCCAAGGGATACAGGTGGGGCCCCAACAATACAAGTCACACACTCCTTCCTTCTCCACGTGGAGAAACGCTTTATCTATTTCAAGACCCAGCTCAGAGTACAGCTTCCTCTGGGAAACCTTCTCCAAATACCCAAGGAGAACTGGAATGCGCCTTTTCGTAACAACTTTGTCTTCCTACCATGAGCCTTGCTTTCATTCATTTGCTAGGTGTTTCTTCAAATGATCTGGGTACCAGGCACTGCTCGGGCCTCTGATCACACTGCATTATAACCCTTCTAGACTTGCCTCTGAGCACTAGACCATGAGTTCTCTGTAGGCGGGGCTGGGTCAGATTCATGTCGGCATCCCCAGCAACGAGCACGTAGTAAACACTCAGTAAGTGTTGGCCGATCTGAACTTCAAGGGAAAAGCAAATCTGATGCTACATGAAAAGCACCTGGCTTGGTACAAAACCTGCTGAAAGAAAAGTTCTGAAGGACTAGCAATTAATGTGTGGGTACAAGCTGCGTGAGTCCCTCTGCAACACATCACCACCCCAATCTGTACCCACCTCGCCCCAGGAGCTCCAAATGACAGAGTCTGGATCCCCTTGGGAGCCCCCAGCACAGGAGCCATCTAAAATTAGACCTGCCTTGTGGGCGCTTAAAATTAGAAGGACTTTGCATTCCAAGATGCCAACAGGTGCCAAGCAACAGTTCATGGACCAAAATAAATCAGTGGCGCACTGGGACTTAAAATTAGATGAAGCCTCTGGGTTCAAACTGCTGTCAGCATCGGGCAAGTTGTCTTCAATAAAGGATTGAGAGGAGGTAGTCCAAACCCCTCAGTGTCTGAACTCTGGAGTCTAAGGGAATCCACATGTACTGAAAATCTACTTGTTGCCAAGTCTGTGCCAACAGCCTGGCTTGAGTTTTGCAGCTGATATACACAGTGGTGCTGGGAAACAGCACTATCCTTGTTATTATGCCACCTGGCAAATGACACCACAGAGCTTCATTCCAGGGACTTGTTCAAAGGCACCCAGATGACAGAGCAGGGCTTGAGCCTCTGCTTCTCTCTGGCTGCTCCTCGCTCATTTCAGGGAGCCAGATCACCCTCACCCATTTCTGGGAGGATCCCCACCTACCAACCCTATACTACTCCCTAAGTAGCCTTTGTTTGGGTCATGTGACCTGCCCCTGGCCACACTGATTGGGTAAATCGATGGCATCCACCCTAGAGTGAACCACTCATTGGCTGCTCAGGGACTTATGGGGTCTGGCTGGGAAGGATGAACTGGACCCTTCAGGTGTCTCCTAGGAAAATGTGCACTGAGCAAGTTTCCTAAGAGGAAAGGATGCAATAGACCCTACTGATGTGAGAGAGGGATGGGCAGCACGCAATGACTTCGGCTGATGTTAGGGACCAGTGGGACATGTCGCACTGCATCTTTAACTCATCCCTAGGAATTTCACCCCCTTTTACAGATGAAAGTAATTGCGTTTGGAGAGGTCACCAGGTGACCCCAGAGATAAAGACGAGGTCTGGGTTCCAAAGTCCTCCAGCCTAGGGGTGCCCATTCGCATGTGAGCGTGTGTGAGAGTGGGTGTGTGTGTGCACAAGGATGTGAGTGTCAGCCGGGGGGAGGCCACGGGGAGGACTGGGGATTCAGAGCAGGTGTGGCCCTCAATGCAGCTGCAGTGGGCACCCCACCCCTCTGGGAACCTCTACACGTTTCTTCTGTTTTCCAACAACGGGGCCAACTGGGCTCAACCGGAAATGCTGTTTGCTGCCTGGGCACCCTGGCCTGGCAGCTCTGCCCTCACCAGCTACTGGCCTGCCCTACTGAACAAAATAATCAGTTTTTGGAAACAGCCCCCTCGACTCTCAAATCCTGGATCATCCACAGAATGACCCTGAGCCAGCTCTAACCTCCTTGAACCTCAGTTTCTCCATCAATAATGTCGGAGAAATCATGGCTCCTTTTTTTATAGATTGTTCCTAAGAAATAAACATGTGAAGTCATCGTTCAGTAATTGTTGGTTCCTTTGAATATCCTAAGATAAACTTTGTACGAGGGCTCCAGTAAGGCTGGGTTCCACTTTTTCACTCAGCCACGGACCCTCTGCATGACTTCTGGAAAGTCCCTTGTCCTCTGCGGACCATAGTTGTTCCCAGTTCTGTAATAGAAGGGTAGCCCCAGTTCAGTCATTCATTCCTACTATATACTATTGGGTCCTGCGCTCAACATGGTAGGTGCATGGAAGAAGAGGCATCTGGCTGACTCCTTTCTTTCTTGGGAGGTTGCAAGAATCTAGAGAGAAAACGGGTCTACCTCAAGTGTTCCTGAGGTCTGTTTGTCAACTGGCTCATTGAATCCAGAGCACACAAGTGTGTGCACGTCTGCACGGGCCTGTGTAGACACGCAGGACACACACCCACCAGAAGACAGGGTTTGACAGGCCCAGAGATGATGTCTTGCGGAAAAGGATTAATTTGAGAGAAAGCAGGAAGCAACCCCGAATGTTCGAGGCTCCCTCAACAGCCCCATTCTTTTTCCACACTTTATGAAAATGAGATCGGACGGCGGAGGGCAGGGAGGCGTGTAACGCTCTGGCTATTTCCTGCCGTCCTTCCCAGCGCCCCGGAGGCCCAGACCGAGGGTACTTATCTCCTCCCTGGCTGGGAGGGGGCTCGTTCAGAGCCAAAACCACCAAGATATGGGGAAGAAGCATGAAGAACGATACAAACAAGCCAGGCTCATGACTCCAGGCCAACAGGAACAGAGCCAGAAGCTCTCCTCAGCCCCAGCCCTGATCCAAATGCTGACTGGTCCCCCAGCTATTGGCCTCAGAGGTGATGGGGGTCCGGCTTTGGGATCTGAGCCCTGCTTCTTGAGTGAGACTGATGGGGGAGCTTGTGTGGGAACCTGAGGAGAAGCAGGAGACGGGTGCATTGTTCTCTCTCTATCTCTCTCTCTCTCTCTCTTCTCTTGGGTGTCTCCAGCTCCGCCATGTAAGAGTCTCAGAATCTACATTTACACCTGTGTCTCAGCATCTCTCATTACCTCCATCATGTCTGTCTCACTTCCCTGTCCGTGTGTGTGTGTGTGTGTGTGTGTGTGTGTGTGTGTGTGTGTGTGTGTGTGTGTGTGTGTGTGTGTGTGTGTGTGTGTGTGTGTGCGTCCCCAGAATCTATCTTTGGGAGTCAGAATTTCTCTCTCCCAAACAAGTAGGGGTAAACTGCCAGGATAGCTGGAAAATCCAACCCTACAAAAAAAAACTTGCTATGAAACACAAATTCAGATGAGACCCCCTCTTCTACCACATTGACAAAAATAAAAAGATCAACAATATCCTTCATTCAGGATATTACACTAAGGCCAGAGCAAACAAGCGCTCTCAGAAACTGTTGATGAGAGTAAAAACTGGTATTATTTTTTTGGTGGGTCATTTGGCAATATCTATAGAAATGTTAAATGCACACACCCACTGACCCAGCAAGCAATGTGCACAAAGATGTATGAGGATGTACAAGGCTACGATAGCGTTGTTTAAGTACCATTGTTTGTAACAGTAAAAACTTGGAAATAATCTACAAATTATTTAATGAGGACTGGTCAAATAGGCCAAGGTGCAGCCGTGCTGTGGAAGTTGTGGAATATTATGCAGATATTAAAAAGAGTGAGCTCTATTTATGAGTCAGGGCAGGGAAAGATGTCCATAAAACAAACAAAGCTACATGGTATATTAGTTGGCATAGGTCAGGCTATGCTGCAATAACAAATATGCCCCAGAACTTCATGGGCTTAATACATAAAAGGTTCATTTCTTGCTCATACAAAGTCTGATGTAAGTTCATTCCTTCTCCAGGGTAGCCACCCTCCATGCAGTGACTCAGGGATCCAGGCTGAGTCCACCGTGGGGCTCTGCTCTCTCAATATTGGCCCCGTGATCACTACAGCAGGAATGGGCATAAAGGGCTCACACCCCCTGTAGCACACATCGCCCATTGGCTGCAGGTCACATGCTCTGCCTAACTGCAAGGAAATTGGGGGAGTATGTAGATATTAGGTGAATATTAAAGGCTCTGTCAAATATAATGATTACACGTAAAGTACAGTCTCATGTATGTGAAAAAGCTAAACCATGCTGGGGAGTGTGGGCGATAGATGAAAACACTTTTAAAAAGATCTGGGGACACATAGTTTTTCAGGGCAGGAGCCCGCTGTGTCCCCCTTTGCCTGGCAAAGCAATAAAGCTATTCTTTTCTACTTAAAAAAAAAAAAAAAAAAGATCTGGAAGGACATATCAAGGTATTGAATGAATTGATCTCTTGAGAGGGGAATAGAATTGGAATTAATGGGCTGGGGCATGATGGTCCCAATTTTACTCCATGTTCATTCATATTGATTGATGCCAAAACAGCAGAAGCCTGGAGAGGCAGAGAAATGGAGCCCTTGTGACCCCATTTGAACATCTGGATCAATCCATTCCTGAAGCTTATGCCAATTACTGCTGCCAGTATTTTTTTATTCCCCACTCCCCGTTCTTTTGTTTTTTTAATTTTTAATATTTGTTTTGGTTTGTTTTGCTTGAGCCTCTTAGAGGATGGGTTTTTCATCTGGACTGCTAGATTCCGATGCTCACCCTCTTAACCTGCCTATAAGGTACCCTGTCCTGGGCACTGGAGTCAGAAGGGAACTTAGGTATTGTTTGATCCAAACCTTTTCATTTCACAAATGAGGAGACCAAGATCTGAGGAAGTCAAGTGACTCACCTGAGGTCACAGAGAAGCCCACCTTGCATTGCTGTCTATACACCCCAGATATTTCCACAAAGCCCCCCACGTTTACCTAACCTTGGTCCCTTGCGTGGCTCTGGGGCCCTGCAGATGTCAGCGTCACTTCTGATTTTTAGCACGTGATGACTAAGGCCCACCCTGGTACCCTTGGCTGTGAACTATTTCCTGAACCATTTGTTGCCAATAGCAGTCCAAGCGCTGACACCGAAGCCTGACTTAGTTCCTGTTTCTTTTTATTGAGTGTGGAATCTAATATCATCCTCCCTCCCTGGCCTTCCAGTGGGTTTGTTCCAGTGGGAGAGAAAGGCAGAGAGTTGCCACTGACCCACTGCAAGAATTACAGGCGCCCCACAACCCAAGTGTCCCGCCACTCAAGGCCTCCAAGCCTCAGGTCCCACGCCCGTAAAACGGCAGTAATCATAGCACCCGCCTCATAGGGTGTTGTCAGAATTAGAAGTTTCACGTGTGAGAGCTAAGCGTGCAGTGATATGAATGCCACTGTGTAAACGCCAATGAGCATCTTCCTCATCCTCACTCGATGGGGCCCAGCCTGCTGGGGAGTAAGACTTTGCGACTGAGATTTAGGAGACATGCATGTTGGTGCCGGCTGTTTCACTCATTCCTCTGAGCCCTAGAAAAGTCCCCTCCATGCTGAGCCCCAGTTTCCCCAATCACAAAGTAAAGCAACATTCTCTAAGGACCTTCCTGCCCTAATAACTGGATTGTCAGCTGGAGGAACAGCATTTAGCCGATTGCTCTGAGTCCCTGCACACCTGCTGGGTACCAGGTCTGCGCCAAGGTCCGTCCATCCATTAGCTCACCAGCTCTAGTGGGGTGGGTACTGTCGCCCCAATTTTCAGAGAAGGAAAGTGAGGCCAAAGAGACCCAGGAAGTCTCGCTTTGCCGTCCTGCCCCAAGGTTCCTTGACACGTTCCTAAGCGAGCGTATTAGACTCTATTCCAAGTTGCAGTAGGCTCTTCAAGACGCATTCTGTTTCCTTGGATTGAGAGTCGCCCCCCACTTCCTGGTGGGGAACCCCTAAGTCCAGAGATCTTGATAGCCTTGCCCAAAGCCATAGGTGAGGAGCACAGAATGGGAGTCCAGGGCGCCTGACTCCCGAGAAAGGATCCTTTCCCCCAGACCACGTCGTTTCTTTCGGATTAAGAAAGCCCTTCTTGGCTCTCTCCAGCAGCAAAGCTATCAGAGCTGTTTTCAGAGGCAAGGAAAACTTTATGATTTTTGAGATCAGGAGGTGGGAAGAACTTGACTCTGAAATCCAGTCTCTCTTGAGCTTCGATAACTACCAGTGGTGACCTTGAGAATCACCCAAACTGAAGAAGAAAAGAAGTCTGGAGTTGCCCTTCAGCCAGAGGCCCTTCTGTGTGATGACTCAGTCAAAAAACTTTGACTCCACCCAACCCCTCGAAGAGCTGCTAAGAGGTCCCAGGGGCACCAGGAAGAACCCAAAATGGGTGGTGCAGCTGTAGGAGTTACTAACCATCTAGCCCATCCCAGGCTCAAGCTCTTGGCTTGGCCACAAGATAGGGGGGCTGAACGGCAGCAACTTTCTGGGCCTCTGTTTGCTCATCCGTGAAATGGGGATGACAGGACCTAGCACATAACAGCCACTCAGTAAATATTAGCTCTTGGCATTACAGCCCTGGGGCCTCGGTCACCTCCTTTCAGTCTATTAATAAAAAAATAAAATGTAAAATGTGGATAGAAACAAAATGACAGCCTTTGAAGGGTCTCCCAAGGAAGACATCTGAGAGGTGGCTGCTGGGGTCACCCTCTCTCTTAGGGTGTCCAGGGGTGGAGGGTCCCCCTTCCTGCACTCCTCCAAACCCTTAGAGTCTGTGTTGCAATTTTTCTAGCTCAAAAGATTCACTGCAGAGGATGAACTCTGGCCAAGTGTGGACAAAAGACACTTGGGAGTGGTGGCTCAACCCCAACAGAAGGGAGACGGGAGATGGGGGCGAGGACCCATCCCCTCTGGGCCTCCAGCTGGACCCACGGCCACACCCCGGGCTGGAGAAGGGGGTGGATTTTTTAAACCAGCCCCTGATGCCCAAGAGACATGAATGTGAATTCTGGCTCAGCCACTTACGGAGTGACCGAGGGCAAGTCCCTGCCACTCTCCAAGCCTCAGTTTCCCCATCCCGTGGAGGGCGTGGTGCAGGCTAGGGGAGGAAACGAGTGTGACTATGTGTCGGTGAGTGTGCACAGCACGGGCAGAGAGCTGAGTGGGTGTGACGATCTGAGCAGGCGTGTGGGCCAGAGCAGGACCGGGGTGAGGCCGGCGAGGTGCCCAGGGCACAAGGTTTAAGGAGGCGCCTAGTCCCAGCCCTGGTGGGGGTCCTTGTTTCCATCACACCAACACCCCTTGGATTACCAGGTATGAAAAATGAGCCGGAGCCTCCCGTCCTGGCCACCACCTGCCAGCAGCCAGCCCTCTCCATCTCCATCCAGCCTTGGGCGCCCCCCCAGGCAGGAAGGAGTTAACTGGAGGCCCTTCCAAAGCAAACAGGGCTCAGAGCTGCAGCCAGCCCCGAACTCAAAACACATGGGGACCCCACGCCCCTCCTCCCTCCCTCCCCTCCCCCAAGGCTGCCTTTGTGTAGCTTCCCTTCCCCTGCCCCTTCACCCTTGCCCCTGGCCATCAAGTCCTAGGGACTCTGCCTCCTGTGTTCCCTCTTCCCTCCCCCCATCCTGGTCGTCCCCAATCTGTTCCCGCTGAGGGTGGCGGTACCAGGGCCACCAGCTGACCTGCTCCCTGTGCTTCCTGGACACTCTCAGCCTCCCCAGGCCCAGGCCCCCACCTGCCGGGGGCGCACCCACCATAGACTCTGCTCCATCCCTCTGCTGTCGGAGCATCTCTCTCTGCGGTCACCTTTGCAGCCTCCGTTGACTCTGAGAGTGGAGGTGCCTTAAAATGCACACATCAAACTATCCATGTACGCCACCCTCCCCCGCCCAGGGGGAATCTGGCAAGAGCTGGGCTGACAGCAGCTGAGACGGGGTCTGCACCTCCTGGCTGGGCAACTGCAGCCCCTTCCTGGGACTGCGGTCCTCCTGGAAAGTGGAGTCTTGAATGCCCGGCCTTCCTCGGGGTCTCTGTGAGGATGGAGGGAGACCTGGGGTGGGCAGGGACGGCCTGCAGGGGTCTTAGCATCTTGGTGTCTCTACTTTCAAGGTTTTTTGCTCAGGTGACACTCTCCAAGAGGGAGACTCTAGCTCTTAGAATCCCTGCCCCTCTAAAACAAGGTACTGATGATGATTTTTTTAGTAACAGTGATCATATGAATATTTTATTGATCCACACTTGCACTCCAGTCCCTGGCTGAGCCCTTCCTAATCATTATTTTATTAATCTACATGACAACTCTGAAAGGCGGGTAATACTCTCCCCATTTTACAGATGAGGAAACTGAGGTTCGGAGAAGTTTATAAATGTGCCCAATTGCGTTTCTCGTTAAAGAAGAGAAAGAGGACTCAAAAGTCCAGCTTTCTCTCTACCACCCTCATCATTTATTAGTTGCCAAAAACAAACCAACAAAATCCTTTTCTAGGGGTTAGAGAAGCTTCCAGTGTGCACCAAGGAGAGGGTGACCTGCAGGTACCGAGGTCAGGGCCGACAGCCCACAAAGGTAACCACGGGGGTCAGAGTCATTCATTTCCTTATTCATAAAAGTGTTTTAAAACTGATCTGTGCCTGGGATGCTTTAGACTGACTGCGCACAAGGCAACGTGTCACCCTCACAGCCACCAGTAAGGTAGATCGACCTGCCCATTTTACAGATGAGGAAGCTGAGGCCTAGATCAGGGAAGGAACTTGC
The DNA here is from genome assembly GCF_965194825.1 of Balaenoptera physalus. NCBI lineage: Eukaryota > Metazoa > Chordata > Mammalia > Artiodactyla > Balaenopteridae > Balaenoptera > Balaenoptera physalus. The sequence goes on from NC_138897.1 coordinate 73,569,118, forward strand.
TTGAGGTCGCAAGGTGGTTATCTGAACCCAGAAGGAGCCCTCAGTTCCCTGACTCCCAGGCTGGGATCCCATAGTTCAGCAGAGACTGTCAACGTCTATATCCCCTGCAAAGGCTCGTTACAACACAGACTGCTGGGTCCGCCCTCAGAGTTTCTGAGTCAGAAGGTCTAAGTGGACCCAAGAAATTGCATTTCTAACAAGTTCCCAGGTGAAGCTGATGTTGCTGTCCCAGGGACCCTGCTCTGAGAGTAAGTGACTGGAATGACAGCCTGTCAGGCATTTTGAGGAGTTCAAAAGGAGAGATTTGGGGTAGGGATGGCGGTACCCCCCAAATCATTCCACATAAGTCATTCCACATAGCCAGTTGCAAATAGGTCCTCCCATTTTGCAGCTGGGAACACTGAGGTTCAGAGAGGGAATGAATGTGCCAGGCCAAAGGTGACATGGCTGAGGCTATGACTAGGCCCCCAGGAAAACATGGCTGCCTGATTGCTGGGCTCAGTGCAAAATGCAAATGCAGGACTCCTTGTTTGAAAATGTATTAAGAATTTCAAGACAGCAACAGCAGAGCATGAAACAAAGTGTGGGGCCCTTCGGAGCATGGGGTTCTGGGTAAGAGCAGAGGTCCGATGCCATGGACTGGCCTGTCCCCAGGTCTCCTGGCTGCACCCTATACTGAGTCCCCAGCTGAGAGTCTGCAGACACAATGGGGGTCACAGGATGCCCCCCAGATCCTGGCCGCAGCTGCCTTCCCAGGGAGCAGCCCGCGCCATCCAACCACCAGGTGAAAAGACCCCAAGGTAGCCTCCTGGACTGGATTTCAGTTTGTTTTCTTTAGGTGGAGAGACACCGCGGGAAGCCGACCTGGAGGAAATCCAACCCCTGAAGAATTTGGCCTGTCCCGCCCCGGCTCCCATGGGCCCCACAGGCTCCTCCCCTTCCGCCCTCCCCCAAGTCTGCATCTTATTCTTGAGCATTTTAAGAAAGCTTTGTGAGCCGGGGGTTGGGAGGGGTTGGGTGGTGGAAGGGCCAGCTAGGCAAAAAAGGGGAGAAAATTATTTTCAAAGTCACTGACCAAGGAGATGTAGCCCTGAGGAATCACTGAAGAATGGAGCGGTTTTTATAGAAAGAAAGGAGGGTTGAGCGATGCTTTCCTGAAATCCCCAGCACGGCACAGTCTGGCTTGGCATCATTCAAAGTCATGGGGGGAGGGAGGAAAGGAGCAAAGGCCTCCCAGGAGAGGAGACCCTTCCCACTGCCTTCCTGGCCCCCACCTGGTCCCCAGCTGCCACCAGGCCTCCTCCCCGCACAGGAGACACCTTTGCAGCCCAGATTCGGGTGACAGGGAGAATGTTCCAGGCTATGTATGGCCTGGGGCCTTGAATGAAGCCGCCACATCTCAGATTTCCAGGGGAGGGTGTATAGAGATGCCACCTTCTTTCCAGGGACTGCGAAGGGAGGGGACAAAAGCCAGCTACAAGACAAGACCCCCAGCAGCATCTCCTTTGTGTCACCAGGCCACGTGTGTGTGTGTCTGATGTGTGTGTAGGTTCATGACGAAGGTCCATTGACCATGGTTATCTGGGGAAGGGGTGGGAGAGAGGGTGATTTTTGTTTTTGGCACTAAGCCCTCCCAACAGCTTGAATTTGTCTAAAGATACGTATGTTCTGGACCTTTATGTTAAATTGTTAAAATATTGTCCATTAACCGATGAATGGATAAACGGAGTGCCATGCATTCATTCAGTGGAACATTATTCAGCCATAAAAAGGAGCAAAGGGCTGACACATGCTACAACATGGATAAACCTGCAAAACATGATGCTGAGTGAAATAAGCCAGAAGCAAAAGGCCACATATTGTATGATTCCACTGATATGAAATAACAAAAATAGGTAAATCCATAGAGACAGAAAGCAGACTGGTGGTTGCCAGGGGCTGGGTGGGGAGGGAGAATGAGGAGTTTAATCTCCAGACTGTTTCATGGGTGCAGGGTTTATTTTTAGGGTGATAACAATGTTTTGGAACTAGATAGAGGTGGTGGTTGTACAACACTGTGAATGTACTAAATGCCACTGAAGTGTTCACTTTAAAATGGTGAGTTTTATGGTATGTAAATTTCACTTCAACTTAAAAAAAAATTGAACATGAAAGCGGATCCTTGGTGCACCCCTTGGGGGGCTGCTCGGCGGGATCTAATGAAGCTGGACAGAAAGTGGCACGTGGGCCCCAGAGACCCACAGGAGGTTGCTGGCAGCGGGCTCTTCTTAATAACCCCAAACCAGAAACTACCCAGACGCCCATCAGTAATGGATGGAGCACAGACTCTGCAAGATTCGCAGAATGGAAAACTCCCCAGCCGTGAAATGAACAAACTACAAATAACCACAACCACAGGGGTGAATCTCAAAGATGCAGTGTGAGCAAAAGAAACCAAGGCATAAACAACACGCACGACTCCGCTCCGGTGAAGTCCAAGAACAAGGAACCTTAGAAGTCAAGATACCGGTTGCACCTGCTGAAGGCGGGGAGCGACTAGAAAGGGAGAAAAGTTCTCACAGATGGGGTGGTTTTGAGTGTTCCCTGCAGCCAGGCAACATGGCAAGCACTCTCTGTGCATTGAATCTGCAAATGTTTTTATATTCCTCATTTCACAGATGAGGAAACTGGGGCTCAGAGGGCTGAAGTCTTGTGCTCGAGGTCAAGCAAGGAGCTAAGTGGCAGGTTGAGGTTTGGATGCAGTTGTGCTCGGTTCTGGGGACTTAAACACTACGGGGACTGGAAGATTTATAGCAGCCTTCAGATGGGACTTGGACCCTGGGTCTTTCTGAAACCAAAGCTCCGTGCTCTTAACCCCCAACTTCTAAGTTCAGGTGTATAAAATACTTAGCACATAGCAGGAGTTCAATCCATGTTGGTTATTCTTATCAATAACAGTGGTAGGACTTCTGTAGCAAGAGGTATAGGCAAAGGACAGCCCAGTCTCATGATCAGTGGTGGGTTCAGCAGCGTACAGTCAGTCTAGGGACAGAGGCCCATGGCCTGAGAGATGGCAGGCCAAGGTGGGTTCCACACACCAGAGCCCAGACCCCTGGCACCTGTCTTCACAGAGCCCCCAGACTCTCTTTTCTTAGGTCTTCTTGACCAACTGGACCAACATGCACAGGCCACTCCAGGCCTGGGTCAGAAGGAGGCAGAGCGTGCATTTAGAGAGCCCTGCACGGAGCAGCTGTGGGGCTGGGACCAGTGCAGTGTGCTCTGAGCTACTCCACCATGAAATGTGCATTGAAAATACCTCCCGATCAATCAGAGGCCAGAGGTCAGTCTCCAGGGACAATGTGCATTCCCTGCATGCTCAGACGTCCCTAGCAATTTCACAAATGAAAATTGAGAACTCCTTGATTACCTCTCCTGGGACAGACAGGAAAGGGCTGCCCTGTGTCCCCTTCCAAGGCAAGTTTCTCAGGCTGATGCTGGCAATCTCAGGCATGAAAGAGCTGGAGATTGCCTCAATCTCCAATGCCCCCATTCTACAGGCGGGGACACTGAGTCCCAGAGGGGGAAATGGACTTGCCCAAGGTCAAAGGGTGAGAATTGGAGGCAGAGTCAGGATTCAAAACCATGTTCCTTGACTCCCAGGCTAGTTCTCTCTTGGCCAAAGTTCTCACTCTCCTACCTAGAGGGTCTTTGAGTCATTCATTTCACAAACATTCACTGAATACCAACTATATACCAGGCTCCATGCTAGAAGCCAGGAAGACAGCAGTGAGCAAGCCGAGGCATGGTCCCTGCCTTCGGGGAGCTAATAGTCCAGGGTGATGGAGTTTCCAGCTGGTCACCTCAGTAAGCACACTCTCAGTCTTGGAAATTCAGTCACCTCAGCTTCATACACATTTATGGGGCCCTTCCTACATGCCCAGCACGGTCCCCAAAGTGGGGAATGCAAAGATGAAGAAGACACAGTTCAGGATCCTAGAAAATCCAATCCATTGGATACTGCCTGTACATCAATAATTATGAATTGATGAAAATGAGTGATGGCTGTTAAAACAGAGGCAGTGCGCCACAGCCTGGGGAGGTTAACAAGGGCATCTTGGAAAATGTGGCCTTTGATGTGGGTCTTGAGACCATGAGGATTTGGGTAGGGAGGTGACGTGGGGGAGAAGGCATTCTAAGTGGGAGAACTGGTTATAAGCAGAGGTACAGAGGTGGGACAATTAACATTCTGTTAAAGAAATAGCAAATGGCCTCTCTGGTTGGAGCTATAGATAGTAGCTGGGGTAGTAACTTGGGGTCATGTCATAGGAGTTCAAATGAGATTATTCTTTATTGTTTGGTACAAGGGGAAAATGGTTGAAATTTGGGTTCCTCACCCTTACTCCAGACTTGTGAAGTCAAAATGCTTGTTCCCCCAAAGATAAAACTTGGAGTTACCATATGATGCAGCAATTCTGCTCCTAGGTATATACCCAAAAGAACTGAAAGTAGGGACTCGAGCAGATACTTGTACACCATTGTTCACAGCAGCACTGTTCATGATAACCAAAAAGTGGAAACAACCCAAATACTCATCCACAGATGAATTGATAAACAATATGTGGTCTATCCGTACAATGGAATATTATTCAGCCACAAAAAGGAATGAAGCACTGATATAACGGATAAACTTTGAAAACATTACGCTAAGTGAAAGAAGCTAAACACAGGGAATTCTGGGGCGGTCCAGTGGTTAGGACTCAGCGCTTTCACTACTGTGGACCCGGGTTCAATCCCTGGTCGGGGAACTAAGATCCCACAAGCTGCGTGGCACAGCAAAAAAAAGAAAGAAAGAAAGAAAAAAGCTAGATACAAAAGGTCACTTATTGCATGATTCCATTTCTAGGAAATGTCCAAAATGGGCAAATCCATAGAGACAGAGAGTAGATTAGTGGTTGCCAGCGGCTGGGGTGGAGGCAGGGGATTGGGGCTGATGGTTAAAGGGCGCAGGGTATCTCTGGAGGTACTTCAATAAAGCTGGTACAGGAAATGCCTAGGACTTAGAGCCCGGACATCTGCATTTGAAAAAGCAGCCTAGGTGATCCTTTACAGATAATGGGCACCACTGAGGGTACAGGGCCAGGGGAATGACACCATGTAAGACATGTTTCCAGAAGGTGGATCTGGCAGAAGGAAGAAAACCAATGAGCATCTCAGAGCAACTGGATTGCCAGCACAAAGGAATCTGACCTATACACTCACAAAGTTTCTCTTTGGCCCGCTCTTAGGGAAATGGCTTCCAATGCCTTCGTGATCCACCCTGATTATCTAAGCCCCTTTTGGAGGACCCCTATATCCTTTGCTCTCCTGTCAAAGCCCCCACTTTCCACATTCTTCCGGCAAGCACTGGGGAAGCCCCTCCTTGCTAACACAGCCACAGGGACAGGAACACCCACAGTCATCTCTGCTGGACAGGACGTGTCATGTCAACCTCACCCAAAGGGTCTCATTTCAACCCCCCTCTTCTGGTTCAAACCTCCAGTCTTAGGTTCCCCCCAAATCTGACCTCATTGGCTCCCCGGCTAAATCCACACTGCATTCTGGCTGATCTCTCAATTCCCCACCCCTAAATTCCTTCTTCTCTTGGGGGTTGGGTTGGCAGGAGAACACGTCAGGGGCCACACGGAGCCTCTCCTGAAATTGCAAGGCTGAGTCAGGTTGGGGCGACCCTGGGCACCCCACTTCCCGAGCCTGCCCTGCTCCCACGTGACTATCCACGTTAGGGCCTCTCTGCTAAGAAGTGATAGTGGTCCCCACCTCTGCGGGTCAGGAAGACCTTGTATGGCCCCATTGCATCACTTCCCAGAAATCAGCCTTCCTGAGTTGTTCTAGAATGTGCTTGCAGGAAGGGTCCCACTTCTGAGCACATCCTTACACAGGCACAGAACCTTACAATTTGCACATCACTCATGACCTCACCTCTCTTGGCCTCAGTTTTCCTCTTCTATAAAATGGGGGCAATCATAGTACTTACCTCATAAAACACTTAGTGCACGAACAGGCGCCGTTCTAGTGGGGGGTGGGGGGAATGCAAACAATACAAATGATAAATAAATATCAGAGTTTGGCAGGAAGGGGGCGTGAAGGGGCATCTGGGGATGGTTACAGGGATGTGTTTGGTTTGCCAAAGTGCGCCAAGCTATGTTGAAGGTGGGGACACTTTTCTAAATGCAGATGACAATTACACTCCAATAAGTTTGAAAAAAATACATTAGAGGTTAGGAACTGATAGGTGATATATTTTAAAAACAAAGAGCTAAGGGACAGCGAGTGCCAGGGTGGGTGGTGCAGGCTGCGATTTTAAATGGGGGTGGTGGAGAGGTCTCCAGGATAAGGTGACATTCCAGCAAAGACGTGAGGCAGGTGTGGGAACTAGCCTTTTGATTACCTGGGGGAGAGTGTTCCAGGCTGAGGGCAGGGCCAGTGCAGAGGCCAGCAGGCAGAAGGCAGCGAGGGGAAGCTATTGCTTTATTGATAGCGCGGTTTCTTCGTTTTCCTCTTTGCTTTTCACATCAACAGCATGAAGGAGCAGAAAGATATGCCCCCTTTTTATAAGCAGGAGACTGAGGCCCAAAGAGGGGAGGGCCTTGCAGTGATGTCACTCAGCAACTGATGGGCAGAGGCTGGACTCGGGGGCGGGTCATCTTACTCCATTCCTTCCAGCTGGTGAGGTGGGCAGGGAGCAGCTAGCAGCACCCCCAATCTCAGGGCACAGCAAAGGAGGGCTCCCCTGTCGCCCACCCCCCACCTGCCCCAGGTGTTCTTCCTGGAGCCCCCCAGGAGAGTGCCCGTCTCCACAAGCCCCGCCCCCACCGCAGGCCCCGCCCCCACCCCCAGGCCGCACCCCCCAGACCAGCCTGTGATCTCACTGCTGCTCTTGCCAAAGCAGCTGAAATCTTTCAGGTCTTGGCTCGGGTCTGCTGGGGAGGCTGGAGGTGGGGGCAGCGCTGGGGAAGGGGATGGGGAGAAACAAAGCCTTCCTCCTTAGAGACAGTTTGTTCTCCCAATGGCTTGTTGAAAATGTGAGGCTTTCACGCTTCGGGCTCAGAAAGGAAAGAGGGGAGACAGCGGAAACGTTACTCTTGGACATCTGCGTCCCCAGAAGGAGGTGGTGCTGCAGGACGGGCACCTCCTGCGCCCTGCGGAGTCTGTGGGCAGCAGCGGCGGGAGCTGGGCGTCAGAGGGGACCCCAATCGTGTTGCATTCATGGCTCCACCACGAACTTCCCGCAGGCGACTCTGCCACTCTGAGCCTCAGTTTCCTCATCTGTAAAATGGACATGATAATAGTTCCTTCGTGGTGGGATAACCAGGACAGTTAGTGAAATCACTCAAGCACTTAGCACAGAGCCAGGAACAAGTCCGTGCTCCATATATGCAACTTATAGTAATTATTTATGTACATGAGGTTATCGTTGTTGCAGTGATGCTTTGAGTTTAGGATGATCCAAATCAGGAGTTAGTCCCAGGGGGTTATATGGCTCGTCCAAGGTCTCACAGGGCCAGCTACATGATTTGGGGGACTCAGTGCAAAATGAAATGCGAGGCCCTGCGTTCAAAAATGATCAAGAATAGCAAGATGGCAACAGTGGAGCATTAAACCACGTGTAAGGCCCTCCTGCACGTGGGGCCTCATGTGGTTCTACAGGTACGAATACACCGGCACGTGGAGACATTTGCGTCCAAGATCAAGGTCTCAAAGAGCTGGAGTCTGGCCCCAGAGCGGGTCTCCACCACAATCACCTCTCTTCCTAACTCCTTCTCGGCCCACCTCTTCTCTATGCACCCAGGGCACCCAAAAGTCACTCCTTTGACTCTTTCCAGAGCCCAGTGGCAAACATATTCTCGTGGGTGGCAGAATGGGGCTGCAGCTGAGAGCAGGCTCACAGTTCCTGGACGCTGGCTGTGGCGAGGGTAAGTTGGGACACCACAGCTAATGTGTGGCAGATCACATCCGCTCAATAGATGCTCACGGTGATGACCAGGCTCGTGTCACCTCTGAGTCAGGGAGGGCTCTGTGGCATGCATTCCACTGGACAGAGGGGACAGAGGGGCCAGGGGAAGCCCAGGAGGGTTGAGGTCAAGTCAGAACACTCACAGCAGGGTCAGAGCTGAGTCTGCCCTCCCCCAACCCCGCCCCCGGGATCCTGAGTCACCCACTGGCCCATCCTTCCCTCTCTCCATACCTTTCCAAGGACAGGGACTTGATCCGTCTTGCTCAATGTTTTAGCCTCCATGCCTGGTAGAGTGCAAGCCATCAGTAGGAACTAGTTGAATGAATGAATAAATGAATGAATGAATGAATGAATGAGCCACTGTGGCAACAGACTCTAGGGTGCCCCCCCCCAGGATCCTCACCTTCTGGTATTTATGCTCCTGCATAGTCCCCTCCCCTGGAGTGTGAGTGGGACCCATAATTTGCTTCTCACCCATAAAATACAGCAAAGTCGATGGGATGTATAGGGTTACCTACGTAAAATATAGCACCCGTCTTGCCGGAACCTCCAGGTCACAGACTGGCTTTGGATAAGCAAGCTGCCGCGGTGTAAGCTACCTATGTTGGGAGGCCCACACGGCAAGGGACTGTGGATGGTGTCTAGGAGCTGAAGGTGACCTCTGACCAACAACAAAAAGCTGAAGCCCTCAGTCCCACAGCCAAGAGGAAATGAATTCTGCCCCCCAGCCTGAGTGATCTTGGAGGCAGATCTCTCCCCAGTCGATCCTCGGATGAGACCACAGCCAAAGTCTGACACTTTGGTGGCAGCTTTCTGAGACCCTTAGCCATGGACTCAACTAAGCCATGTCGGGACTCCTGACTCACGGGAACTGTGAAACACACGGAGGAGCTGTGACTTGCCCAGTGTCTCACAGCTGGAAAGGGGCCGAGCCAGGATTGGAACCAAGTCCTCTTACCCCCAGCGTCTTTTCTCTGAAATGCTACACCCAGGAGACTGGCTACCTAATTTGTGGGGCCCAGTGCCAAGTGAAAAGGCAGAGGCCCTTGTTCAAAATTTGTGAATTTCAAGTCAGTGACAGTAGAGCATTAAACTGAACACAGGGCGCTCTGTGATAGCACAAGTCACATGCCCATGAAGCTGGCCCTGGCTACACAGGTGATGTTAGCTGCCATTACTCTTATTACAATTTCCTGCTCCTATGTGCCTGGAAACTTCAAGTCAGGGAACAACGAAACAACTGAATTCTGGAGTCGCAAGAAACTTGGTGATGCCGTAATTACAGAACAGTCCCCATGCCCTCAGATCCTTGCTAGATCAGGACCCAGAGGATCGGAAAGGATACAAAATAGGTTGGCAAATACAGAGTGTTGGAGCTGGAAAAGGTCATTAAAGCAACCCATTTTACAGATGTGGAAACTGAGCCTCAGAAAGTGGGAGTAGCTTTCCTGGTACCCGGGACCCCTGGGTCCCCCTTCACTCCTGAAGACAGTTCTCTGCGTCCCAGGCTCTTCCCGTTCAGCTGACAGGCCTCCCGACTTCCTCTGCCTCTAGTTCCCTGGGGCGATTCTTCATTCCGTTGTCCTCCTCGAGGGCCCCTCTTCTCCCAAGCTGTGCGCCTCTCTTAGCTCGGTGCCCCAGGAGAACGGTACCAGCGGCTGCTTAACTCCAATGATAGCTTCTTTAGAAAGAACGAAAGGGGAGAGGAGATGGAGGCAAACGTTGCCACTCTAAGGAGGCCCTCGTCAGCCTGTTAAGAGTGAGGAGTTTGGTTTTTGTTAATATTTTTTTCTGCATGGCGTGCTGCAAATAAGAACATTCAGAGAGCAAATTGGTGGCGTATTTATTGCTGTTGGCTCTTCAGCAGCACTAAGCCAGTCATAACAGAGAGGCCACTTGACGTACAAGCTCAATTCCGCCTGGTTAAAGAGATCAGGGCTCCGCTCGGGGGCTGGGTTTCGTCAAGTCAGCGCAGAACGCAACCCCAGAACACCCAAGCTAGTGGCATAACAGGATTGAGCCTTCCGTACGCTCCCCACATCCCTGTGGGATGCTCGGGGCAGGCACTGAGCCCCATAGCTTCCATTGCCCACCAGGCACCGACCCAGGCCCAGCAAGCTCTCGCGCCTCCCCTGCCCAGCCAAGCTGTGCTCTCAGTGCTGCCAGATGCTGCCAGCTACCTGACTGGGGCCGCATGAAGGCTCAGAGAGGGGTTGTAACTTGCTGAGAGTCCCCAGATGAGAAGGGCCTGAGCGAGGGATCTGAACCAAGTCCAGAGTCCTTCCTCTTAATTGCAACACCCAAGGCTGCCTTCCTAATTGCAAAGCCCAGTGCAGGGTCTCTTGTAAGTCAGGCACCAGAAGGTTAGGGGTGCATCTTTGAGCAGAAGATTGGACAAACAAGATATCAAGGGGGCCACCTGGGTTCAAATCCCAGCGCTGTCATTCCTGGCTGGGTGGTCTTGGGCAAGTGGCTTATGTTCTCCATCCATATCTCTATTTCTTCATCTATCAAATGAGCAAAATAATGAGTACCTACCTCGTAGGATTATTATGAGAATTAAATTGAGTTAATACACAGGAAGCCCTTAAGACGGTCCCCGATCCATAGTAAGAGCTAAACGAGCATGGACTGTATCATGATTGGGAAGGTCACAGGTCTGGAACCTGCAGCCTGGACTTCGCATCTCGAGTGAACTCGGGTGGGTCGCTTCAGCCCTGTATTCCGTATCTGTACTCAAATGTGGGGAACCCCTCATGCCTATGTTCAGGGGGCTGCAAGGGTTCCCCAGAGTGGGGAACATGAACGGGTTTTGGAAGCAGCTCTGCACAGATGCTGTTACTGTGACCCCGACTTGGGGCCTCTTCGGAAACAGTGTCATACGCTGCTGGTGAGAGTGTGAACTGTCTTCACCATTTGGAAAACAATTTGGCGATATGGCAGCAAGGGAAAGAGGCACATACCCTCTGACCCAGCAATTCCACTCCTAGAAATACACCCGAGAAGTATCCTGGCCCTTGTGCTCCAGGAGATGCACACACACATGCTCAGAGCAACGCTGGTCAAGAGAGCTCCAAACAGCCAACTCAGAAAAAGAGATCATGGGCTTCCCTGGTGGTGCAGTGGTTGAGAATCTGCCTGCCAATGCAGGGGACACGGGTTCGAGCCCTGGTCTGGGAGGATCCCGCGTGCCGCGGAGCAGCTAGGCCCGTGAGCCGCGACTACTGAGCCTGCGCGTCTGGAGCCTGTGCTCCGCAACAAGAGAGGCCGCGATGGTGAGAGGCCCACACACTGTGATGAAGAGGGGCCCCCACTTGCCGCAGCTGGAGAAAGCCCTCGCGCAGAAACGAAGACCCAACACAGCCAAAAATAAATAAATAAATAAATTAATTAATTAAAATAATAATAATAATAATAGTGCCGAAGATAATAATGTGAAATTTAGGGTAAACAATGAAATTAAAAAAAAAGAAAAAAAGAAAAAGAGATCAGAGTTGTGGTTACCAGAGGCGGGCGTGAGGGGAGGAGGAATCAGAGGACGGTGTAAACTTCCGGTTGTAAGATAAATAAGTACTAGGGATGTAATGTACAACAGGATGGCTAGAGTTACCACTACTGTGTGGTAAGTAAGAAAGTTAAGAGAGTAAGTAGCTCCTAAGAGTTCTCATTTTAAGAAGAATTATTTTTTTTTTATTGTATTTATATGATGATGGATGTTAACAAAACCTCTTGTGGTAATCATTCACAATAGTTGTAAATCAGACCATCCTGCTGTGCACCTTAAACTTATACAGTGATGGGTGTCAGTTATTTCTCAATAAAAAATGAAAAAAAAATTTTAATAAAATTTTCTTTTTAAAAATTTTTATTGGAGTGTAGTTGATTTACAATGTTGTGTTAGTTTCAGGGGTACAGCAAAGTGAATCAATTATATGTATACATATATCTACTCTTTTTTAGATTCTTTTCCCATATAGGTCATAACAGAGTATTGAGTAGAGTTCCCTGTGCTATACAGTAGGTCCTTATTAGTTATCTATTGTATATACAGTAGTGTGTATATGTCAATCCCAATCTCCCAATTTATCCCTCCCCCCTTCCCCGCTCTGGTAGCCATAAGTTTGTTTTCTACATCTGTTACTCTATTTCTGTTTTGTAAATAAATTCATTCGTACCATTTTTTAGATTCCACATATAAGCGATATCATAAATTATTTTTTTTTTAAAAAAGAGACCTTGAAGTCAGAAGCCACCCCGACTTGGACGCCCATGGACAGGAGAACAGACGAACCAATCGTGAGATAGTGGAGGGAGAGGCTGCAGCCAGCACTAAAAAGGAACGCATCACATTATTAAGGGGTAACGCCACAGAGTTCTTTGGCGGCGACAGAGCAGTCTTATACCCCTGATTGTTATGGTGATCATTCAGATCTACACAAAATTTCACAGAACCATACACAAGAGGGGAAAAAATAAAAAAGCACTTATAAAAACTGGCGACCTGGGGATAAGGCCTGTCCCTGAGTTAGGAGTATCGTAGCAACGTCAGTTTCCTGGTTTCGATCATTGTACTGAATATGAACTGGCCACTGGGGGAAGCTGGAGGAAGGGTACACGGGGACTCTCTGTATTATTTTTCCTCCTTCTTGTGAGTGTTCAACTATTTCGAAATAAAACCTTAAAATGATTAATGAATGAATCACAGCACAGGCAACGGCATGAAGGACTCTCAAAAACAGAATGAGGAAAGAAGAAAGTACTCAGTATGATTCCATTTACATTGAGTTTTAAAAGGGCCACCCCTACCATATGTTATTTCAGAATCTTCCACGTGTTGTAAGTCACTAGCTAAGCAAAGAGTCACACCTGAATGCAGAAGAGGGGCTCACCTGGGCAGCAGGTAGGGGACGTGAATGGGGACGGGTCCGCAGGCCCTGGCAGCACGGGGAACATTCCATTTCTCAAGCTCAGTGGTTAGGAGGCTGTGTGTTTTGCTTTATATTGTCGTAGGCCGACGTTATACATTTTATGTGCGTTAAAATATCTCGGTAAAAATAAATTTTTTATAAAGAGTTTGATCATTGGGGTCAGGAAGGCCTGGGTCCAGTGCTAGCTTTGACCCTCAGCAGCCCAGAGTGACCTTGGCCAAGTCACCTCACCTCCTGGAGCCTCCTGAAACCCCATAGTGTTCCGGGGAAGCTTAAAATCAGATATGTGTGTGCTGGCTTAGCACAGCCCTGGAGCGTAGTAAGGCATCAAATGGCCACTCAAGTACAGCTCCGGCAACTCCAATTCGATTCCAAACCCCCAGGTCTCCAAGGGGTCTTCCACGTGGAGCCTGATGGGCAGAAAGACAGATAACCCTGGGTGCCTTTCCTGGGGAAATGCCCTCCTGGTGCTCCCAGTGTCTGGGCCTCTCTTTTCCATGGGGACTGGGCAAGGCCTGCGGTGACCATTTCATCCAATTACATGGCCCTGTGATGACCCCACCCGTGTCTCTGAAGTTTTATGCTGGGAGAGGGGACGTGCATGCTCTCTCAATACCACCCTTCCCCAGCTTGTCTCTTCCACCCAGAAGGAGGAGGCACCCTGAGTTGCTTAGATTTGGAGCAGAGGCTGAGCCAGGTTTGCTAGTGGGCAGGGTCACTGGGACCCTCTTCTCTATTTCCCTTCCTCATGGAAGGGTCGGGGTCTCGTCCTGAATGGAAACAGCCAAGCTGCCTTGTTTTCTCTCTCTTCTCTAATTTACCCACGTAGATGCAGACCTTGTTGGCTTTCTCTCGTGTGCCTTCCTCCTTCACAGCAAACTAGAGCAAGGCCAGCTTCAGCATTTGACTTGGTCGGGCAATGAGCCCCTTAGACCCTACACGCAGATCCTGTGCCCCAGCCTAGTTGGATCAAACCTCACTAACAACCGTATGAAATTCACCTTCCAGTCTCCCTCTTCCCATCCATCTCTCCTTTAAAAATCTTGTCATATTTGTTGCGTTGTACAATTTAATTCTACTCCTCAGAAGGGCAGACTTGGTTCTGTGTTGACTGAGAGCCCAAACACCAACTAAGGCAAGCTCGACCACTGTTCACCTCTCTTCACCTGCTCTTACCACATGGTCAGAGGCTCAGTTATGAAACATTACTTCCATTTAGAATAATCCTCCATCTTTTTTTCCCCTCCTGCTTCCAGCTCTCTAAATATGTGTGAATAGAAAATGTAAATACATGTAAATATAATTCTGTGGTCATTTGTGTTCAGGATTTAGAATTTCCTCCTAGAGGGAAAAGGCCGGAAAGGAAAGGCTTGTAAGCACAGGCTGTGCTTCATTAAGAAGCGTGTTTGGGGTGGCGATCACTTTTCTCTAACCTAGACGAGCCGGCTGGAAGCTGACCTCGGTACATCCTGAAATTTCATCAACTCCTTTTCCCCCCCAGAGAGACCCCTCCCCCACCAAAACATAGCCCCTTCCTTCCTGCTTCCCCAAGGACCTCCAGGGGTCACAGGGACTGAGTGAAATACGCTCCTCTGCTCCCATCCGCGGGGCTCCGAGCTTCCAGACGGCTTTAGATGCCTGGCAGTCCGCCCGCCCGGTACGTGATGGGGCCCTAGGTCACAAACAGCGGGGCTGAGGCCTGACGCTGAGCCACTGCCTGAATGGACAGAAAGGAATCCTTGTCCTCATTTCAGCAACAGACACACTCTGCATCATGAGCAAAACTGTTTCGGAATATTAACAAACAGGATATCAATAATAATGCTGATCAGCGTACCAGCTCTATAAGCCTGCTCACTATCTCCAATAAAGCTGGAAACCAAAACAACTATTTATTGGGTGTTTATTAGATGCTAACATTTTATAAACATTTGGGTATCCAATTCTCACAGCTGTCCTATTGAAGGAGGGTGGATTACTGCCCCATTTTATGGATGAGGAAACTGAGGCTCAGAAGAGATGGGCTCCCTCATCCGAGGACACCCACATGGTACAGGGTGGTGCCTGGCATCGTACCTGGGGCTACACCTTTCTCTCTATTCCGAACATTCACCGCAGCGTGATGTCAAAATGACGTTTCTTCCTGGATTTAGCTCAACAAGAAGGCACCCCCAGAGCTGGAGCCTGTGGTGGGTGACCCAGGGGCTCCCACCTGCCCTCCCAGCCCCCGGCGTCCTCATAAAATTCCAAGATTCCCAGTCAAGGTTCATCCCAGCAGAGCCCTGTTACAAAGCCGTTGACTGCCAAACCCCCAGCATATGGGTCAGCCCAGCCCTTATAATATCAGAAATATGGAAACTAACTTGCAGACTCTCCCCTCTGCAGCGACCCCCACCCCCGTCACTGACCTTGGGGCTGGCAGGGTACCCCCAACACCCGGCTTTGTGCAGACATTCAGGGCCGCCATAATGGTTTCAGTCCTGGGCGGGCCCTGCAGGAGGCAGAACCTTCTGATGCTCTCGACTTAACCTCTCGGCCAGAGTCGGCCAGCCTTCAGGGCACTGGGCTGCTGGTGGAGGGTCCGTTCAACCTGAGCGGCAAAGCCCCCTTCAGCTGGCGGGACATCAAAACCCACACAAAATGCTTCCATGTGGTGCCAGCCCTCGGTCTGTGTCCTTCACGTCGGATTAATCCCCGGGCTGCTCGGACAGACATGTCCTCCCAACTCCGCTTTCATGTTTGCCCACAATTTCAATGTCATCACACAAAATCAAGGCTAATTGTGAACAGACATCCCCCACCCCCCTGCCCTGCCTCCCCTCCCCCCTTCGCCTTCCCCGTCCACATCTGGATCCCACAACCTCTCCGGGGGCCTCGGAGACCTGCTTAGGCTGCGAACTCTTAGAATCTAACTTGATCCCCCCTCCTTCCCTTCTTCAACCTCCTAAATATAGATATTGGAAAGTTCTTTTCTTTCCTTTGCCATTGACTTGGTCATTTTCTGAGACTACCCTATGAATTCTCCACTTCTCTCTAAGTGAACAGCCGTGCTCTGGCAAAGCCAAGGGAAACCCACCTTCAGCTCAACCAGGAAAATCTACCCCCTCTGCCTGCCGGTCACATCCCACTCCCCCGACCCCCAATGCATTTTGCATGTGCGGGAGCCCATCATGATACACTAATACACTCCCCTGCCCTTACCCCTCCCTGTGCCCATGCATAAGTGACACGTTGCCCACAGCAAAGGGGCATTTCCGGCTTGACAGGGCTCCCCAGGCCGAGGGAAGGAATTTGGCATAGAAGAAACAAAGGTGTTTGCCATCCTTGGAGAATCCCAGAGGAAGGAAATGTCTTTGATGTTTGCAGGTGACTTCTTTGGATGGGGATCTAGGGCGAGAGAATCTCCAGATTCTGAGAGCAACTCAGAGGTGGGGGGAGGTGCCCCCAAGCACCCAGGATTCCATGGGGTGGAAAGATCCCTGGGGACAGAAAGGTGGGGAAGGGGGTTCCAAGCACCGGTCAGGGTCAGCTGTGTGCGGCCAGGATCCCCAGGGCAATCCAAAGAGGGGATCCATGGTTGTAGTGACATCTATCCTCTCTACTAAAAAAAATCAGTTTCAGAGTCTGAAGTGGGCTCCGAGACCACCTGGGTGCCCATTGTGCAGAGGAGAAAGCTGAGACCCAGAGAGAAGAGAAGGGCTTGCCCAAGGTTGGAGAACAGGGTGGTCCTTCGGACCCAGGAGGGTCTTTGCTTGATGTTGCTTTTGGGAAAAGATGGCGATGAGCACCACTGGTGGCTGGTACTGGATACTGGGGCTCCCAGAGAAGGCAGCCCACCCTGGACAAGTCCAAGAGGAGACACAAAGAATCTGAGTTTGGATCTGTGCTCGGCAAACACCACTCAAGCACGGGGCTGATGGCCCAGGGCTGGGTCTGCAGGCCCAGGCAACACGTGCACTAAGATTTAGCAGAAGAGCAGGGCAACGGGAAGGAACATGGGCTCCGGAACCAGATCCCCTGGGCTCAACCCCACCTGCTTGACACGCTCGCCCACCGTGTGGCTGTGAGCAGCAACCTAACTCTGTGGAACGGAGTACGTTTCCACCACCATCACAGCACCAGCCCCATCCTGCAAACCAAGTGTCTAACTCAAAGTAACCCATTTAGCTCTAGTGCAATCCTGGGCTATCATCGTCCCATTTCCCAGATGCAGAAACTGAGGCTCTGGTGTACATAAGGACACACAAGAAGTCAGGATTCCAACGAAAAACCCAAAGTGTAGCTTATTTTATACAACAGTTTGTACCTCTTACTCCCCTACCCCTATACTGCCCCTCCCCCCCTCCCCTCTCCCCACTGGTAACCACTAGTTTGTTCTCTATATTTGTGAGTCTGATTCTTTTTTGCTATACTCAGTAGTTTGTATTTTTTAGTTTCCACAATAACTGTAACTGGAGTATAAGCTTTAAAAATTGTGAATCACTATATTGTACACCTGTAACTTATATAATATTGTACATCAACTATACTTCAATAAAAAAACGTAGTTATAAACCAAAAAAACCCAAAGTGATAATGTAAATGAATAGGATGATGTGAATCATTTAATAAACCAATGAATTAATAAACAGGGGGGTGCATGATTGGATGCATGGATGATGAATGTACATTTGCCCTTCTCCCAGGCTGTAAGGCACATTTTGCTTTTTCCTCTTTGGGTGAAACTCGGTGCTCATGGTGGAGAAGTATTTCCACTTCATTTTCAAGGACCGCAGAAGGGAATTTAAACTCACACTCTCCCCTGTCGCCCGCATCTGCCAAGAATAAGGCTGAAGCTGCTCGGACAAATGAAATTCTGACAAAGTATGTCACAGGCTTGATGCCTCTGTCACTGACGGGAAGAGACGCACATTTGAATGCGGGAGAAGTGCCCCAAGCTTTCGAATGACAATTGTGCAGTTCCCTCCAACTGTCCCTCTGACCTTCTGCCGCACCGAAAGGCTCTCTCCTGTAAACATGTCCCAAATAGTTTATCTTAATAAAAGCGCCTGTAATAGAGACAGAGTTCATTTGAAATGGTTTCCTCGCCGTTTGTCTTGTCGGCCAATTGCTGGGCAATGGCTAGAGTCAATACTGCCTGTGCCTGGTGGGGTCCTGCAGGATTCACGTCCCCGGGACAAGGTAGCATGACGCTGTGTAATGAAGCTCTGAGGGGCCCAGCTGGATGATTTCAGCTGGTGCTGGACTTGACCTCAGCGCCCACACTCTAACTTCTTTTCCCTGGGGTTCAACAGCAGAAGGGGGCCAACTAGATGACCACTTTACAGATGTAGAAGCTGAGGCACAGAAAGTGGAAACAGGAGACTGTGCTCACCTAGCAAATTGTCTGGAGGCCCGGAAACTGTTTTCCTTTCCTGAGCACGCATGCCATCGCAAGCTGGTGGCTTGGCACTGCAGATGCAAAGTTCAATAAACTGCAGCAAGAACCCCCCAGGGCTCCCTACAACCAGTAAGCAGAAAGAGTAAGGGCTTTGGGGACAGAAAGATCTGGGTTCAAATACCATATTGGCTGCCTCCTGATTGGAGGGCGTTGCTTAACTGTTCTGAGTCTCAATAAGAAAAGTCATAGTATTTCACAGGAAAGTTTTGAGGGTCAGATGGCTTTGCATGGGGATATAAAGGCCTCACACAGTGCCTGCACAGAGGAGGCCCCACCAAGTGTAAATTCCCTCCCCCGATTCCTAATCCAGCGTCTTTTCACCCAAACCCCTCTGCCTCCCTGTTTTGTCCAGGCCTGAGCCTGCCTGCTGCCCGACCCCGAACCTTGCAGATGTGGCAAACGAGGAAAGCATTAGGATCACTGGCGATTGTCTGCGCGGCCGTGTTTATGTTTGCAATAAAAGCAAGCAGGTGCTGGCAATTTAACTAATCAGGTACCATCCTGGCCCCAGACGCCCGCCGTCGCTCCTCACTGTGGGCTAATCTCTGCTTGGCCTTCCCCGAGCCTGCAATTAGCCTGGCCCCCCGGCCCTGCACATGGCTCAGATTACCGCCACAGGATGGATGAATGGACAAACGGACAGACCCTCAGTAGTCCAAGACCGGCAGCGTGGAGCTGAGACCTTCTCAGACCCACGTCAACAGTGACATCAAAACAGGCCTCTTTCTTTCTCTGGATCCGTCTTTTGGGCTCAAGCCTGCTAAAGAGATGGGCTCTGTCTGGGGTTTGCACGGGGGCAGATGAGCAAATTCTAGAAGTTGTACAGTCCCCAGGTCCTCAGACAAAACCAACTCTGGGTGAGGCTATGTCCCCAGAATTCAGCTTGATCAACTTGGGCCTACAGAATCTGACAGAACGATCTTGAAACCCACAGCCCTTAGCACAGTACCAGGCACACCATCCAGGGACAGAAGTTCATCGTCCTGCTTGCCCGACCCTGCATATATTCCCTGTATGACCCCAGACACACCTTATCAGCCAGTCTGGGCCTCAGTTTCCTTATCTGTCTAATGGGTGGATTCGACTAGAGGAGGATTTCTTAACCTCAGCGCTATGGACTTTTGGGGCTGGATCTTTCTTTGTGGTGCGGCCAACCTGGGCATCACAGAATGTTTAGCAGCATCCCAGGCCTCTACCTACGAGATGCCAGTGGCAACAACCGCAAATGTCTCCAGACATCGCCAAATGTCCCCTGGGTGGTGGTCGACATCCCCCCAGTTAAGACCACTGCAATAGAGCAGAGTCTGTTCTCCACCCTGGCTGCATCTCAGAATATCTGGGGGACTTGGACAGGGAATGATGCCTTGCTTCCCTCCTCCAAGGGATGCAGCTGATTTGGGGTGGCCCTGGGCATCTGGGCTGTATTTTTTCAAGTTCCCAGGGTGGTTCTAATGATCGGGTAGGTTTGAGACCAGCACATAGGGCTAAAAGAGCATGAAACTCCCTCTTTTCTGGGCAGAGTGTTCCTCACAAAAGCTCAGTCAAGCCTTCTGTGGCCCCCGAGTCCAGCCCCACATCCCTCTCTGCATTGCAGGCCTCTTGGGACCACCCAGAACTACCCATCCCACCTCATGTGTGGCTCTTTTATGTTTCTTAGCAGACATTATTTAACCAATTCCGAGTTGACCAGAATCCAATAAAATGCAGGCCCTACAACACTTTCACAGCTAATTGGTTTGACTGGTACATTGTAAACGTGTGAAGCGACTTCAGTGAGGGACAGCAGGGACCTTGTTAACCTTTCCATGGGACTCAGCTCATTTGTGTGTCTCTCACAAGGTCCATCCCGCCCCTGGGGGGCATTTCTCCTTGGCCATAAAGGGGACTCCAGAGCTCCCGGCTCCCCTCCTGCATAGGGCGCCCCAGGACCACGGCCTCCTGGGTTCCGATCTCGTCCTCCTGAGGTGACGTCCCACAGGCCTTCCTGACCCGGCCCCAGCCCCCTCCCTCTGCCTCCTCGCTGCTCCCCCTCCTGCCATCTGTCCAGCTCCTCCGGGGTCCAGGCTGTCCCTTGAACAGTCAGCTTCTCTCCCTTCTTGTAACCTCACCCATGTTGCTCACTTGGCTTAGAAATCTGTTCCCAGCACCTCTGCCAGCCTAATGGCCCTCCATCCCTCAGACTGCAGCTCAAACACCACTTCCCTGGGAAAGCTGTCCCTGTCACTGACTCAGTGCCAGCAATCCCCTGCAGAGGCTTGTCACCATCCGTAATTAGGGAAGTTGATCTGGGTAACTCTGTCTCTCTGAATTCACCCAGGGGCCCCTGGAGGGCAGGCAAAGGTCTGCCTGCTCAACCTGCCCTGGAGGAAGGTCACTGCGCCAGGCCAGGGGCTGGGCACTGGAGCAGAGAGCCAGGGAGCTCCAGCCTGTGAGCTCAGGGACTCCCATCACATGCGGGGTCGAATGAGCCCACGGTTGGCGTCAGGGAGCATCGTGGCTGAAAGTCCACTTTGCGTGCGGGTCCCAACCTGGCTGCTTCCTGAAAACGTGTGGAAGCAACCCACACCGTGTCTACTAGCAGTGGATTCGCTCTGGGAGTCAAAATGCTGCAGTGATGGTGGAGGCCATGTGAGCGTTAAAACCAAGAGGCGAACCCCTGTGGGCCGCTGTGGGATACTGGCTGGCTTGGGCCTGCTTCCACCTAAGGACCTGGAAGACAATTTGAAAAGTGTAGGCAGTTGTCCTTTTGAATATTAATATTTTATTTTCTGCAAAAGGAATTCAGGCACATAGGTTTAAAAAAATCCAATGGCACTAAAAGGCTTTTTAGCCAAAACAGTGATCCCTGCCCCGGATCTGCTCACTCCCCACACTGCTCCCTGGAGGCAGCTACTCTCAACATTTTTTGCTGTTTCTTATCTCAGTATTTCTGAATACTGTGTATATTACATGTCTTGCTATTTCAATTTTAACTGTATAAAAATATTATATATACCTTTTTTTTCTTTTTACGGAGAGGCTTTACAGTCCGACAAACATTGTGTTCGATGCCCCACTCCAATGCTTCCTCGCTGTGTGGTCCTGGGCTGGTTTCTTGAGCTCTCTGAGCCTCAGTTTCCTCAGCTGTAAAATGGGGAGAAGAACGCCTATCTGGTTCGGTGGCTGGGATTTAAAACAGGATGATGGTGTAAACCTGGCACTCCAGGAGCGTATGATAAACTGCAGCAGCGGTTCACATTCACGTCTCAGATCCCAGATGAGTCATGGGGCCTGCTTCCTGCACTCACCCCTTAGAAAACTAGGAGCTCCGTGTCTGGCACACTGAAGGCCTGAAAATGACAGTTCCCTTTCCCGATGCTCTCAAAGTACCAGAGAGGAGAGGGCGGCAGAAAGGTCTCCTCCCCAGACCCTAATTCACTTGACAAATGTCTGCCTTTGACCTTGTCCTGAGCTTGCCCGAGCCCAGTTCAGAGGGCCCCTCCTCCAGGAAGACGCCCATGATCCCCAGACGTCTTCCACCTCCACAGCCTTGAGGACCCTCCAGCGAGGGCATCGATCACCCTTGTCAGATGCAAGTTGTCCCATCCAGATCTGGTTTTGCCCCAGAATCATAAGCCCTTAAATACAGAGACCTCTACTATTCCCTCCTACTCGGGTCCCTTCAACAGAGCAAGCACACAGTAGGGCAGCAGCCAGAGGATGAACGTCCCATGTGGGATCCATGTGGGGCCAAATGCCTCTTCTGATATAGCCGGTCAGAACTCTGGCCACTTCTTTTTTCTATGTCTGCATTCCCTCTTTGGCCAGCCAAGTGTTTATTGAGCACCTACTATGTGCCTGGTCCTCTCCTGGGGGCTGGGGACAAAGCAGTCATTTATTCATTCATTCAGACACAAACATTTATTAAGCACCTACTATGTGCCTGACAGCATGGTTGCAATTGTTGCAGTGCAGACAAGGTTCCTGCCTTCTCAAAGATGCCTTCAATCACATCTATGAAAGAAGGTCATGTACTGGCACCGGACACAGAGTGGGAGCTCGGGATACAATTGCTGAATTGAATAGAAAGTCCTATTTCTACCTTTTGCAGATTATATCCACATGAACCGCTCATGAGTTTTCATTGAGAGCCAACTGGTGCACGGGCCCTGGACACGTATGGTCCATGAGACAGGTACCCGCCTCCCCATTTTACAGGGAGGAAACCGAGGCTCAAGAAGCTGAATTATCCAAGGTGACCCAGGTAAAAATGAGACACAAAGTCAAGTCACTCTGAGTCTAGGTTCCTCCCTGCACGTCAGTTGTGACTCTTTTCTTTCTCTAGATTTTACTTTCTGTTTTGGGAAGTTGCTCTCAACTTCCTGGCTGCCCAGGGGAGTGAAACTCCTAGGTGATTGGGTGGATTCTTGGGTGAAGAGGATTTGGAGTTTTTGCCAGAAAAGTGAATCAGAGACTATGACAAGGCAACACCTAGGTCTCCCCACAATTACAGGGACCATCCTGGAAAAGGAGACCAAGCATGTGGGATGGAAGTGAGTTCGAATAGAACAGACTGGTCTGTGTGGAAGTGAGTACCCTGTCATGAGAGGTATCCCAGCATTTGTTGAGGACTGCAGAGTGGAATTCCAGCAATATGAATTGAACTAACAGAAACAACTACATTTATTAATTATAATAAATTATATTGATTATGTAACATCTAGCCAAGAAGGCATTATTATCTATCATTGACAAACAGGGAAACTGAGGCTCAGAGAGGCCGAGTGCCTTAGCAAATTGCCAAGCTCCCAGCCCTGCCTGTCTGGCTCTAAAACCATGCTCTAAACATTCCGTGTAACGTGACCCATGAAGTCTCTACCTGCCCTTAATGTTTGTGGTTACCTGCTTACTGTGGTGTGGGGGAAGGGAGACTCAAGTTCAAGGTGGGTTGAATGGAAGGCATCTAAGAGGTCTATCTGGCTGGACCACAGGGCCTTTGCAGAACCATGGCAGGAACTGGAAATCGTAGACCCCAAGGGGCCATGAACCACAGAAAAAAATCAGTTCAACTCAGGCCCTGAAGGTTTCCCCTGCCCCTAGCTGAGTTCCTAGGGAGGGATGCGGTGATCGAGCTCCCCATCCAGACAGGAGGGGCCTCTTGGGGGCATTGGCCTCCCTGTTCAGCTGGCCTAACGTTTTCTATTTAAATGCAAATTTTGACTTTTCACTTGGCAGCTAGCAAAAGTTTTTTGCACTGGAATGAGGGTCACGATAATAATTTATCCACTGGCCTTTTTCTAACAATTATTATTTGTTCAAGGGAGAGGGCGGAGGCCCGGGCGACTGGGGGAAGGGGCTCATTGCCAGCACACAGGGTGGCCTGCAGGTGTCAGGGGCAGAGGCTGAAGCTCTCTCCCTGGGGCACCAGAGGCAAGATGCAAGCAGAAGCAGCCCGCCCTGGGGACCCCAGCCCCTGGGGCATGCAGAAAGGGAACTGGTATTTACTCAGCCCTGAGCCCTGGGTTGAGGCCTGAGTAAGCCTGAGGACTTCTTGATAAGCAAAGGTTGGTTTCAGGGAGCTCCCAGTCTGATGATGGGGACAGAAAAGGAAATAGACCATTGCAATACAGGGTGCCACAAACTTGGCACTGAGGCTGGGGCCCAGTTGAGGCTAATGAGCCAGCTGGAAGGTCTGGGAAGGCTTCCTGGAGGAGGTGACAGCTGTTCATAGTCTTAAGATGATGAGGGGTCAGCCAGACTATTTTCATATTCTGCTGGGGAGAGTGTCCATTGGTATCCTCTATGGGGGATAATTAGATAAAATCTATCAATATCATAAACTGGCACTTTCAGATCTAAGAATTTATGCTGGACAGTTTCTCCTACATGCACACATAGATGTATAAGGTTATTCAGTGGAGTATTTAGGTAACAGCAAAATAGTGGAAACAACCTAGATGCCCATCAGTAGGGGACTAGATACATAGGTGATGATGCAGTCACACTGTGGAATACTATGCAGCTGTATAAAATGAACACAGATGCTCTTTGTTTACTAACATGGAAGATCTCCAAGTTATGGGGAGTGAAGAAAGACTCATTGAGTATAGCAGATTTTGTGGAAAAGGCAGCAGGTAGATAACCTTTTTAAGTATTTTCTTACATTTGCATAAAATGTCTCTGAAAGGACTCGTGCAAATTGAACACAAGGTTTGCCTTGGAGGAGGGGCCTTGGAGGCACGAGGACCACAGTGGGAGGGAGATTTACAGCATGTGCCTTTCTGTACCTTGATGAATTTTGATCCATCTGAATGTGATACTGATTCAAAAATGGAATGTTAAAAAAGGAGGAGACTGACCAGGCTGTCAGAAAGACAGCAAGAGTCCCGGGGGAAAGGATAACAAGTGCAAAGTCTGTGCTTGCTCTCTGGGGTGACAAAGGACATGATGTGGCCCGGAAGGTAGCTGGGGAGGGCAGGGGTGAGGCAGGAGAGGGAGGCGGGCTCACTGGGGTGAGTGCTGCTCAGCCATGCTATGGAGTCTATCCTTGTCCTGAAAACAATAAAGGGCCACTGGAGGGTTTTACACACAGAAGGGACAGCTGGGTTTGCGGTTTGGAAAGCTCACTTTGGAGAAAGGATTTGGAGGGGGCAGGAGGAGGCAGGGAGGCCAGTGTGGAGGCTGCTATAGGCAGGAACACACTCACTGCATTTAAACCCTTATCTTACACACCCATTTTATAGATGAGGAAATTGAGGCAAGAGAAGGTAAGTGAGTTGCCCAAGGTCACATAGCCTGTCTGGGGCAGAGCCAGGATCAGAAACCAGTCTGTCCCATACCACATCCGGTGGTCTTGCACTCGCTCAGGAGTAAGCCCTTTGCTGGGAGGCGGCAGTGACCTTGGCTCTGGGCATTTCTCTGTGGGTCCCTGAGCACCCCCTGCCCTCATCTCTGGATGGAGAGAACTGTGCCTTCTTGGCTGATGTCACCGAGTTGTTGTGACCAGCAAAGGACCAATGGCAGGGAAAGGGCTTTATAAACTGTAAAGTGCTGTGCCCTAGGGTCAGCCTCCTCTCTTTTGAATGTACCCTTCTTCCTCCAGTGATTTCAGAACAGGAGCCACATTAGGGAGGGTGTCGCATCCACCCTGAGTCAGTGGCTCTCCCCAGCCCTCGACCAGACACCCCCTGCAGCTTCCAGATGACGCCCTTCAGGGTGCCCCAGCCAAGCCCACACCTAGCCCAGCAGAGGCTGAGGCCGGCATGTTCGGTCTTTGTTCAGGTTCCCAAGAAAGCAGTCCCTGAGACAAAGATTGGGGGCAGGGGGTTATTGGGAAGGGGTCCCAGAAAAGAGTGACGAGGGAGCAGAGAGTGAGACAGGGATGGAGGGACAGCCAGGAAAGGAGGTGATGTTGGGGATCCCTGTGTGGGTGCCTGGGGCTCCGTCTCACTGGGTACCTTCCAGGAACCACATAAAACATGCCTCAGGACTGTCCCTCCAAAGCACGGGAGCCTGGGACACTTATCCACCATCCCTGTTCCCTACTGATGGCATCCCGCAGTGCCAGGCAGACAAGGCAGCAATGCCGGAGCTCAGGTGAGGTGCCAGCAAGGAACTGTCCACACAGCTGTCCTGAAACCAGAGGTGGGCCAAGGGCATGTGACACCAAGCACATGTGACCCCGCCCACCTGCTTCACTGGGCAGTCCTTCCTCCTGTTACAACCTTCCCTTGTATGCCCCATGGCATGCCAACCCCCTTCTCCCAGTTACCTGGACTCAACTGCAAGGTGGGGGACAACGAGAAGAAATCACCCGATGAAGGAAAAACTTAAACATATGCCAGAAACTATTCCCAGTGTAGAAAAGCAATGGGCTAAAAGGCGGACCCTCCTCCACAATGGGGGTGGGGTTTGGAGCGGGTTAATCAAGGTGGGTCTGGCCCTTTACCGCCAGCCTCTGGGGTGGGCTATACATGTTCGTCTCCTTGTTCTTCCACCGTCCACTCCTCTTCAAACACCAGGAGCATCTACAGTGTCCAATGTGATTAAGTCCCTGCCCATCTCTCACCTACATCCCATTCCACCTTCTTTTTTTGCCTTCACATTGCCCACCTCGGAGTCTTTGTACTTGCTGTTCCCTCTTCCTGGAATTCTCTTCCCGCAGCTTTTCTCACCACTGCTACTTTCTCATATTTTGGGTCTCAGATGAAATGTTACTCAGAGGGACCTTTTGCATCAGTTAGCTACTGCTGCATAACAAAACATCTCAAAATGTCATGGCTTCAAACAGCAAACATTTGTTTAGCTCACAAATCTGCAGGTTGCATGGGCAGTTCTACTGATCTGAGCAATGATCACTGCATTTGAGGTCAGTTGGCAGATCAGCTGGGTTCTGCCTGATCTAGGTTGACCTTGACTGAGATGGCTCGTCTCTGTTCCACCTGACTTTCATCTTCCAGCAGGAGAGGCTGGGATGATTCTCAAGGTGGTGGCAGGGTTCCAAGAGAGGAAGCAAAAATGTGCAATTTCCCTGGAGGTCTCAGGTTGGATCGCTTACACCATATCCTTCTGGCCAAATCAAGTCCCATGGTCAAGCCCAGATTCCAGGGGTAAGAAATAGATGCCTCTCTTAAAGGAGTGAGCTGCAAAGGTGCATTGCAAGGGGGAATGGCTACAGGGAGCAGTGAAAGGCTGGGCACATTTTTGCAATCAACCTTCCCCACCCCCTTCTCCACTGTATCTAGGGAAACACCCTCAAAGAGTGTCACTTCACCTATGTGGTTTCCCATGCCACACTTATTCCAATGTACTATTATCTTATTTATTTAGTTGTTAATTTGCTCTTGTCTGTGTCCCCCATGAGAATGTAAACTCCTGAGGGTCAGGCACAGTGATTGACACATAGTGGGAATTGGAAGAACACTGCCCTGACCCCATTTCACCCAGCACCCACACCTCTCCCCACCCTGGGCTGAACAAAATAAGCCAGATCCATACAAGCTTGGGGTGGGGGAGGGGGTGCTGTACCAGCCCAGACAGTCTCTCTAGAAAGCAGGGGTACAGGGCTTAGCCCAGCCGGGACCACTCCGCCCAGAGCCCCCGACGCCCGAGAGTGTAGCAAATCCTCCCCCCATTCTTGAGGGCCCCTCTGAAGAGCCTGTGTCTCGCCTCATAATTGCATCTGAATGCAAATAGCTCTGCCAGTGTGAATGTATTAAAATACACGTCGTCAGCTATCACCGCGGAGGGAAGGGGAGGGGATGGGGTCGTGTGGAACCCGAAACACAGATGACTGTCTGGATGATCACTCCATCCCTAGGAGGCCGGGGGTGGGCACCTCACTGTGTACCAGGAGGGTTTCTTGCTTAGCTCCCCGAAGACGATCACCCCTGGGGCTGAGCTCATCCTGGCTGTGAAGCTGAGGCCCCAGGAAAAGGCAGCACCTACCTTCAAAATGATGAAGGCGGTACCTTTCAAAGGGGGTTACCTGCCAGGTGGGGCTGATTGGGGGGGTAGGTAAAAGAAGGCAGGACACTGAATCCCAATGGGCCACGATGTGGGGGTGCTTGCTCAGCAACTCAAACAGCTCATTGATTCTTTCATCCATTTGACATTCCCTGGGCACCTACTCAAACTTATCACTGTGGTTAAGTCCTTCCTTAAAAAGTTTCTTTACCATCTGCCTCCTGCTTCCCTTGCCTCATCAGTGCCCTCGCCTGTCTCCTGACAGCACAGCGTTTCATTTAGGCCTTCACTATTGTTGCCTCCTCCAGGAAGTCCTCCCTGACTGCTCCCTTGACAATAGCACCACCCATAACTCCTCCCCCTGCTCTGTATTTCTTCATTGACCCTGACATCACCATTTAAATTAAGTTGCTTTTTCTTTCCTCTATCTCTCCATTAAAAATGTCAGCTCCATGCCCGTCATTTTCTTAGCTGAGTCCCATACGTTTGTACATGGCCTGGCACGTGACAATAGGTGTTTGTCGAGTGACTGAATGAGTGATCAAGATGAGCAGTGGCTGTTACTTGTCATCACTGCCCAGCACATGCTGGTTTTCAGAAAAGAGGGGGAAAGGATGCAATAACCCTGTGGTTCTGAATCAGGAGGTTGGTGGATACAAGTCCTGGGATGACATCCCCACTGCCAGTGGGGAGGCCACCTGGGAGTCCATCTGGGGACACCATGACAACCAGGTGGACACCGTCCCTGCACTCTGGGCCAGCATGGGAAGCAGATGATGATGGAATGAACAAATATATGATACAACATGAAGTGGTGACACCTGCTGAGGAGAAAAGTAAAGCTGGAGAAGGGGTTAGACAGTGTTGCAGGCACCGGCAGTGTCAGGGAAGGAGGGGGTGTTTCGGCAGGAGCCCGGATGGAGAGAGGGGCAGCCCTGTGGGGACCAGAGAGACCGGTGTCCCAGGCAGAGGGAACAGCCCACCCAGAGGGAACACGGTTGGCATGTCCGAGAAGCAGCAAGAGTTCCGGGGTGGCAGAATGGAGCAAACGGTGGGGGGGCAGGCAGGAGATGCTATCACAGGGGCTGGCTTATGATGGGGTCTCCATGGTGGAAGCCATTGGAAAGTGCAGAGCAGACCCAGGGGATCCGACAAACAGATTCAAGGCTGCGCTCTGCTCTGTGAAGAGGAAAAGCTGAAGGGTCCCGGGGGAAAGCAGAGACCTCGGCGAACGGGCCACCGCAGGAGCCGGATGAGAGGGGTGATGGCGGAGAGCAGGCGGGCTCGGATATTTTAAAGGCAGAGTTGTTGGGACTCGTCGAAGAACTGGGTGTGGGGTGGAGGGAAGGAGAGGATTCCAGGGTGACCCCAGGGTGTGGGGCCTGAGTGCTGGGTGTGGCACATGGGGGACAAAACAGGCCTGGCCGGTGTACACCTGGTTTTCAGTCTGGGCAAGTAGGCTGGCCGGTGGGCAGGTACAGGTCCCTTGAACCCATGTGGCCCACCCCTACATCACCATAACATCCTCACCAAGTTGTCACCTGGCTTCCTCTTGCAGCCCTGCAGTGGGGGAGCTCACCACCCAGCCAGGGAGCAGGTTTCCTTGTCACAAACGTATCCTTTCTTAAACTCCTCTCTGTTTTCCTGAGCACCACCCGCCCCGCAACCTTCATCTAGCACAGCACCCCCTTGGAATTCTAGAATCCATGAAAGAAAACAAGAAAGGAAAAGAGAGAGGGAGGCAGGAGGTATGGGGACAGGCCAGGGACATGGTTTGCAAAACCTCACTTTCTCCTGTCTTTGTCTCTCAGGCTGCCCTAACAAAATACCATAGACCAGGAGGTTTAAACAACAGGATTTTATTTTCTTCCAGTTCTGGAGGCTGGAAGTCCGAGATCAGGGTGCCAACATGGTCGGGTTCTGGTGAGGGCTCTCTTCCTGGTTTGCACACGGCCACCTTCTCACTGTGTCCTTGTGTGGTGGAGGAACGGGTGGCGGTGACGGAGGGGGGGAAGAGTGCTTTCTGGGGCCTCTTTTAAGGGCACTAATCCCATCAGACCACAGCCCTGCCCTCCTGACTTAATCACCTCTCAAAGGCCCCAGATACCACCACACTGGAGCTTAGGGCTTCAGCATATGAATTTGGGAGCCGTGGGGGACATGAACATTCAATCTATAACATCCTGCCAGCAGCTCCACTACAACAATGTCACCACCCCCAAGGGACAGTCTAGGCGACAGTGGCTCAGAGAAGTGAACAGACTTGCCCAGAGCCTGCAGGAAGTGCATGGAAGAATCAAGATTCAAAACCAGGTCGGGGCCCCACCTTTAGCCCAGTCTTAGCATCCCACGTGGCCTCTGAACAGAACCGACTAGGGAAATTCCTCTGTCCAGCCTCCTGCATCCCAGCAGGCACGATGATGGCAAAACCCAGTCCATTGGTGTGAAGATGGGGCTGAATGGTTCTCAGGCTCCTCTGCCTTGGGAGCACCTGGAAAAAACAATTTGGGGCAAACGGTCTCCCCAGAGTCAGCAGGGTCCACCCTGACCTTTTCTGACACCTGACCCAGCTCAGGCAAAATCCCTGGTTTGCCGATCTCTGTTCCAGCTGGGATCTCCCTGCCTGGGGACGTTGTTTGCCTTGTCCATGCCAGACCCCAGCACCCATCACAGCCCTCGGCACTCAGCAGATGCTCAATTAATGTTTCGGTGCATGTCTGAATCCCAGGGTCAAGTCATGACCTGGTCTGTTGCCTCCTCCCTAGTAAGGAGAAAAGATCATCAAGCTCCCATTTTTAAAAAAATAATAATAAAAATTCATCCATCTATCCCAGGGTTTCGGTAGCAGGGGCCGAGAGACCGGGCAGGTGAGCCAAGTTGTGGCGGGACAGGCCGTCCGCGTCAGCCCCACTGTGAGCCACTGATAAGAGGGGCTCCGCGGCCGAATCCAGACGGCTTGTCCATCAGCCTATTAAACACCATTCTTACAAGTTTTTTTTTCCTTCTCCCTTTTCATTAATACGCAGGGTGAATAGAACATTGAATAAAAATCAGCCCTTTCCGCACAATTGCAGGATTGAAAGGTAACTGTCAACAGAAGGATTTGGGTGACAAAGGGACCGGTTTCGGCGCTTAGCAAATGATTTTCGGCTTGTCATTTCAATGGTCTGTGTTTTTCAGAGATTGTGGGGTGGGTTTTTCTCTTTTTTTCTTTTTTCTTTCTTTTTTTTTTGAATAGCATTTATTACCATGCTTTCAAAAAAATGTTGTGCTCTCTTTGCAGCCGCCTTTGCTTCACAGATGCTGTGTTTCCCCGCTTCACAGGTCTTCTGGATGCTACCTTCTCCAAAAATAAAATAAGACACACAACGGATCTGGGAGACCAAGGATAGGAGAAGACGTTTTGTGGGGAGCGGCTAGTGTGCAGGTGGGGAACAGAGGACAAGGGGCCGGGCGGAGGGAGGAGGGTACCGTCGGGGACTTCAATGCTGATCTGGGGCTCGGCCCGGCCAGCTCTGGCCTCAGACCTCACTGGTGGCCACCTTTCTCTCTCAGGGTGGAGATTAGTGACTCGCCCTTAGTCCTCTGTTCCTCTGGGGAGTCAATGTCCAGCAGCCCCCTTGCTGGCCAGACCCCACCATCGTACTCAGAGCAGCTTACAAGGGCTCCAGGGCTGTAAAGATTATGAGTCACATGCTGTGGTCCGACGGCCATCCAGCAAAGTTCTGCTATGACAACTCATCCCTTTAGACACCTTGACCTCAGCTCTCCAAATAGGTAAAAATACAGACAGGATATATCACTGAAAGCACACACCATCAGTTAGAATATCAGAATAGTGCCTTCCACACCTCCCAGTAAAAGTAAGCATCCTTTTAAAGAACTTCTTTAAGAGGATGTGACCAGGAATCAGGATGAAGCCTGAGGGGTCCAGCTGTAGCTGGGCAAGTCTGTTTCAATCCCTGGGCCTCCGTTTTTCTCATCTGTGAAATGGGCCAGTGGGACCCAATAGAGGCTCAAAACTTTTTTTTAAACCCCAGAGCAAGAGATCATTAGCCATTAGGAAAATGCAAATTCAAACCACAATGAGATATCACCACTCACCTCTCTGAATGGCTAAAATAAAAAACAGCAACACCACCAAATGCCAGTGAGGACGAGGAGAAACTGGATCTCTCGTACGTGGCTGGTGGAAAAGTCAAATGGGGAAAACAGACTGGCAGTTTCTTCCAAAAGTAAAGACTACGCCATACAACCCAGCAGTAGCTCCCCTGGGCATTGATTCCAGAGAAATGAAGACTCAATTCTCACAAACAACCTACATGAATGTTTATAGCAGCTTCATTCCTGATAGTCCCAAACTGGAAACAACCCAGATGTCCTTCTACAGGTGAAAGAATCAACAAATTGTGGTACATCCACACCGTGGAATACTACACAGCAGTGATAAGGAAAGAACTATGGAGACACACAACCTGGATGAATCTCTAGAGGGGTCTGTCAAGTCAATAAAAGCAAATCCCCGGGACTTCCCTGGTGGTGCAGTGGTAAAGAATCCGCCTTCCAATGCAGGGGACATGGGTTCAATCCCTGGTCGGGGAACTAAGATCCCACATGCCGCAGGGCAACTAACCCTGCATGCCACAACTACTGAGCTCATGTGCCTCAACTAGAGAGGAGCCCGCGTGCCTCAACGAAGATCCTGCATGCCACAACGAAGACCCAACGCAGCCATAAAAAAAATTAATTAAAAAAAATAAATAAAATACACAGCAATTTAAAAAAAAAAAGAAGCAAATCCCAAAAAGTTACATCCTGTAGGATTCCTTTCAGATGCCATGGTTAAGCTGGTAAAATTATAGAAATGGAGAAGAGATGAGTGCCTGCCAGGGGCTAAGGAGGAAGTGGGGGCGGGAGGGAAGTGGGTGTGGCCATAAAGGGGCAACAGGAAGTATCCTCGGGGTGACGGAAATGTTCTGTATCCTGACCGTCAATGTCAGTATCTGAGTTGTGACGTTACCCTAGAGCTTTGCAGGATGTCACCATCAGGGGAAAATGGATAAAGGGGACATGGTATCTCTCTGCATTATTTCATACAACTACATGTGAATCTTCAGTGACCTCCAAATAAAAAGTTTAATTAAAAAATAAAGATTAAAAGTCACAGAGCCGGGGCTTCCCTGGTGGCGCAGTGGTTGAGAGTCTGCCTGCCGGTGCAGGGGACACGGGTTCGAGCCCTGGTCTGGGGGGATCCCACGTGCCGCGGAGCGGCTGGGCCCATGAGCCACGATTACTGAGCCTGCACGTCTGGAGCCCGTGCTCCGCAACAAAGAGAGGCCGCGGTGGTGAGAGGCCCGCGCACCGTGATGAAGAGTGGCCCCCGCTTGCCACAGCTAGGGAAAGCCCTCGCATAGAAGCGAAGACCCAACACAGCCATAAAATAAAATTTAAAAAAATTTAATTAATTAATTAATTAAAAAAAGAAAATTAAAAAAAAAAGTCACAGAGCCCATTTTACAAATAGGATGTTCTGCAGCCCAAGATGTATGTCGGGTGGACGTGGAGATGCTCTGGTTGGATCGGGGTCCTGGCCTGCAGCCTCCCTTCTGTCTTCCAGGGCATCCAC
Source organism: Balaenoptera physalus (assembly GCF_965194825.1). Classification (NCBI taxonomy): domain Eukaryota; kingdom Metazoa; phylum Chordata; class Mammalia; order Artiodactyla; family Balaenopteridae; genus Balaenoptera; species Balaenoptera physalus. The sequence goes on from NC_138897.1 coordinate 73,602,546, forward strand.
AGTTTGAAAACCCATCAGTCGTAGGACCCACCAAGGTATCCCCAGCTCTGGAATCTGCAGGTCATAGGAGGTGTCATTGATGGGCATGCCAGCCTCGGGTTCTTATACCTCACCAGTTTGGGCCCCGGAAGCCCCTTTGTCCCTTTGGCTGTTGTGGCGACTCACCTTCTGGGCCCTGCAAGGGCTCCAGGCTGGAAGGGAGTGGACGAGACATGCGAGGCCCAGGCAGGGGTCACAGCACGGTCCTGGAGCGCTGGGCTCCCTGCCGCTCCCCCACCGCCCACCTCACGAGGGGGCTGTGCTGAGCCCGGCAGAGTGTGGGACCTCCCAGAACAGGGGCAGGAGGAGTGCCCACCGCGCTGGAAGTCAGCGCCTGTCTCCTCCCCTGGCTCACTGCGCGGCTAGATAAGGGTGCATCCCTTCTCTTGGGCCTCCTGCATCATCGTCTATACCTGAGAACACGCCGAGTCCCATCACCAGTGTTTACTGAGCACTGCTTCTGTGTGGGCGCTGTTCCAGGTGCCGGCAGGGCCCCGTGAACATGACAGGCTCAGCTCACTCTCCAGTGGAGAAGTTGGGTGTTAAACCAATAAACAAGTAAAGGAGCAAATCTCACAATAAAACAAGGTGATGGAGGTAGAGGGAGTGATTGTCAGTGGGGGGGTCAGGGGCGGGTGTTCTCTGTGGAGGGGAGGTTTGAGCAGGAGACAGTCATAGGAAGGTCCAGGGTAAGGACTTTCCAGGGGCCAGGAGAGCACATGCAAAGGCCCTGAGATCCATGCAAGCTCTGCATGTTTCTGGAACAGAGACAAGGAGAGTGTCTCTGGGACGGTGGAGGTGAGGGCAGCATTGCAGGACCTGAGGGGTCTGGGGGCCAAGGGTGGGGAGGAATCCAGTTTTCCTTCTCAGGGCAGGGGGTAGGCATTGGAGGGGCTGAGCTCATGAATGCTTTGAAAGGATCATTGTCTGCAGTGCAAAGACTCTAAGAAGGCATGGACAGGATGAGACGTCCCAGGCGAGGTTGAGCAGATCCCATGACATGTGAGGTGTTGTTAACACACACGACCTCTCACCAGACCCTGACCAGCTCAGACTTGCCAGCCCGTTGGTTCAGCCCAGCTGATGCCAATGGCCTGGACCCTCCAGGTGTCCTGAGGACAGTCATGACAGCAGCCCCTCGGGGGTATCCCCAGTGGTCATGGCCCAGCCTCTGAGTAGAGTTAGGGCTCATCTTCCTGGATTTGGGGTCCCTCCCCCATGGAGGGCTCAGAGCCTCCTGACATGCTGCCAGCTCCCGGTAGGGCCACCTCTGCCATCCCCCTACACCTCCCCGCCATGCTCTGCACCATACAGACTGGCACTACGACTGCAATCCCAGGTCACCTCTGAGACAGGCTGCATATTATTAGTACCAGAAAGTCAAGTGCTGTGATTCATGGGCCTCGGGAAGAACTGGCTCCATGTCCCACGCATGTTGACAGGTAGAATGGAACTACAGGCTGGAGAAGAGTTTGCCTGTTTGGTTTCTGGGGTGGAAGAGAACTTCTGCCAGCCTCTCCCCACCCCACTCCTCACACACCCCGTCTTCCAGACGGAGCCTCTGCTGCCCAGCCCGTGCCTCCATGCTGGGTGGGAGACACCCCCTTGCCTCCTGCCTCTTGCTGGCAAGCTTAGACTAGAGCCCCCAGTGTGGTCCAGTCGTGGTGACTGATGGTCAGACCTGGGATGCTGTGGGCCTGGGAACATCCCTAAGTTCCCTTCTGTTCCCCGGGACATCACTCCTAATGATTAGGATGGTTATTGCCTGCCACGTGCGTTAATTAACATTGGAGGAATAGAAGGATGGATGGATGGATGGGAAGAAGAGAGGGAGGGATGGAGGAAGGGAAGAAGGAAGGGAGGACAAGTAGATGGATAAATGAATGACTAGATAAGGGGATGGATGGATGGATTCTTTCAGAGCCAAACAAACTCAGATTGAAATTCTTATTCCTCCACAAACTTATCTGTGTGATTTGCTCAAGTTACTTTCTGGCTTTGAGACTCAGTTTCCTCAGCTGTAACCTGGGGGTGGTGATGCTTAGCTTGCTGTGAGTCCTAAGAAAATCATGCATATAAAGGGACTGGTCCAGCTTTCATCACGATAAAGGGACTGGTCCAGCTTTCATCACGATAAAGGGACTGGTCCAGCTTTCATCACGATAAAGGGACTGGTCCAGCTTTCATCATGCCGTTCTCAGAGTCTCCTGGAGGTGGCTCATCTCACACATAGTAGGTCCTCAGGAAGCTTTGGGAAGGGGGGTTCACTTTTAGGCCTAAGATCCCCTGGCTCTCTTTGGGGCTCTGAAAGCACTTTCCTCAGTGGACTCGGGGGAATTTCTGATGTTGACTCCCACTGGGGGGGTGAGGAAAGCCAGGCTACGGCACGGCCCCTGCTCACCTGAGGGTAAGGCAGCCACCTGCCCCAAGTCTTGTCCTTCTCAGGAGTCCAAAGGCCTGGGGGGTCCCAGCCCAGCACACATCTACTAGCGGACATCCCCGCAGATGGGACCCAAGGAAGGAAGAGAAGCAGCAACCCTCTTCCTCCGTCCTCCACTCCAGGAATTAGAGAAGGGAAACTGCAGGAGCAGAAATAGATCCATGCACTGACCTCTAGGGGACCAGGCACAAGCCCCCAGCCACCCCAACCACAGTGAAGGGGATATTTGGGAATCTGGGGAATTTTCCAAGGAATTTTCAAACCCACTCTGCTTGGGTAAAATTTAGGAAATCTTCCAGGGCTGGTTATCACCTAGAGAGGGGCCCTGCTTGGATAAGACCACGCTAGTGGTCATGTGAGTGAGCCGGGTGGATGAAAAGAAAGGCATGGAATCATTGTTCTCAGCTTTTCACCTGCTCTTAGCAGGCTGTCAGGGGCTCTGCTAAAGAGACTGCCACATTCCAGGCTGAAGCTGCCCCATTCCAAACTCCCCAAAGGTTGCTCTATGAATGGTCCCAGCTCCTCCTAGCCAACCCTTCCTCTCAGAATAAAGCAGCAGAGGATTCTCTTCTCCCCACAGATGCATCCTCTAACAGGGGCCCTGGAAAAAGCTCTCAGAGTAATTGAATAATCCCGACAAGTGTGAACAGCAGTGAAGGAGGCATATGGAGGAGGAACCCAAGGTGAAATTTATTTCTGTCAACTGGTGGTCTATTTCCCTGATACTATTTCCTTGTATACAGATAAGGAGTTATCTTAAATGACCATGTCTTTTTCAATTTGTACTTAACAGTCAATCCCATTTTCCTTATATGATACTATCTCAGCTGGATGAAAAATGCATTCAATAATCCCTAAGGATCTTCATATATCAATATCAAATGGTCTGAAATTGACCTGTTATAAAATCCAGTCCTTCAAGCTAGCTAGAGACTAAATCAAAAAGAAGCAAATTTTAGCGCTCACAGTGTTTTGCGTAAGCCAACTGCTCCAGCACAGAAGCTCACGTTTCCCAGGGCTTTAATGAGAACAAATTCTCAACATCCATTAAAAACCAAAAAACCACCTGAAAGAAGTATCTGGATTTTTGATACAACTGCCTGATGAACGGGGCTTCTCAGACAGATGGGCCTGGCAGGAATACTAAGGAGCAGAGGGGGGTTAACAAGATCCATCCAACAAAAGTTCTTAGGAATCTGAGGTTTGTGGCCCAAGAATGTCATGGACTCCACAGGGGAGGAGCTTGGGCTCAGGAGAGAAGGGTCAGACACACACCTCACGAAATGGTCTGTTCATGTGCCTTGATCCCTTCTCAGCACTAAATATGTGATAGGCATCCTTGCAAAGTTCCTCTGATGCCTAAATAAGACTCACTGCTCACAGCTCTTCACCTGCTCTTAGCAAGTCATCAGGAGCTCTGCTAGGGAAAGCAAGTTTCCTCCTGGCTTCTAAAGTCTCCCAGATTCAGCCCATTAGTAGTTGAAATGAAAGAAATTTTTATATTCTATCTTATGGAATACTCAGAATACTCAGATGGAAAAAGTGAGGCTCAGGGCAGAAAAGGGACTTGTCCAGGGCCACATACGTAGTAGCAGAGATAGGGTTCAAGCTCAGACGCTCCTAACCCAGAGATTATACCCTTAACCATTGTACATTTTACCCCAGTAGGTGCTTAATTCACATTTGCCACTTAGAGGAGGGGGAGGGAAGGAAAAGAGGAGAAGGATGGTGATACAAATGATGCTACAAAGGGTCTGGGCTCTTTGGAGTCAGAGAGAGGAAGGTGAGGTCCCTGTGATTGCGGCGATCAGGGCAGGCTTCCTGGGAGAGGTGGGTTAACCAGTGCACAAAAGGGGGAAGATGGCGGAATGGATTCTGTTTGACAGCCTTATGAGATGCCTTTGCTACCAACTAGGAAATATGTGGGATCTGTAGGAAACCAGGATGGAGAAGACACAGGTTCTGTCTTCAAGGAGGTCCAGGTCAGGACTGAGGTCACTACAGAGGGAGGAGAATGACAACCTCCAATTTAGATTATCCCTTCTATGAAAAGGGAGCGGGCAGGAGAATCCGACAAGCCTGGTCCAAATTCCAGTGTGATCAAGTCGGTGACCTTCGGCAACAGACTTTACTTCTCCAAACCTCTTAGGCTGGTATTTAGAAAGTGGGACAATAAAACCAACCCTGGGTGGTTACAAGCATGAAAACTGTGTCAAGAATTCCCCCCTACCCAGCAATCTCACTACTGGGCATATACCCAGAGAAAAACATAATTCAAAAAGACACATGCACTCCAATGTTCATTGCAGCACTATTTACAGTAGCCAGGTCATGGAAGCAACCTAAATGCCCATTGACAGACAAATGGATAAAGAAGATGTGGTATGTATATACAATGGAATATTACTCAGCTGTAAAAAGGAACGAAATTGGGTCATTTGTAGAGACGTGGATGGACCTAGAGACTGTCATACAGAGTGAAGTAAGTCAGAAAGAGAAAAACAAATATCATATATTAACGCATATATGTGGAATCTAGAACCAGTTTGCAAGGCAGAAATAGAGACGCAGATGTAGAGAACAAACATATGGACACCAAGGGGGGAAAGCAGGGCGGGGGCGTGGGGGGAGTGTTGGGATGAACTGAGAAATTGGGATTGACATATATACACTAATATGTATAAAATAGATAACTAATAAGAACGTGCTGTATAAAAATAAATTAATTAATTAATTAAATTAAAAAAAAAAAAAGAATTCCCAGCACATCATAGGTGCTCACAAAATATTGGCTCCTTTTCCATCCTGGGTGGAAAGTCAGCTCTGTGAGGTCAGGGATGGCATCTGCATTGTTCACTGTTGGGTCCCCAGTGCCAGAGACAATAGTGCTCAGTGAATATTTGTCTAATGGATAGATAGATGACGGACAGATGGATATAGGGAGTACCAAGCTCTGGACATCAGGTCAGGGACTAAATGTTCTGCAGCCCTGTCCCCTTCCCAGGGGAAACATCATCCTGCTCTTTCAACCAGGGAATCAAGAGCCAGGAGTCATTGCTCCCCAGCCCCAGACCCTCTCCCTGCTCCTTCTGGATCTTTGACTATAAAGGGACCAGGATGCCATAAATCCCCACGTGGATCCCCAAAGTGTATGAGTGTATGTATGGGTGGATCCTGCTAACATTAAATCTGAGAAATTAAAAGAACAGCCAGATAGCAAATCTAAACACATCCCTAGCCAATCCCGGAGAGTTTGATAAGCCAAACTCCTGTCAGGGGTGGGGTGGTATGTGCAGTGGGGGCCACCCCCAAAAAACCTTCATTCAATAAATATCCTCTGAGTTAATAAGAAGTGCGGCCAACCTAGTAGCGTCACTGTGTACCCAGCACTTGGTGAGCAGTTTGTAGGCATCCACTTACCCAGGCACCACAGCAACCCACGCTGGCAGAGGCTGCTCTTCCTTACCACCCATTAGGGGAAACAGAGGCACAGGGGGTTAAGGAGCCTTCTGAGGAGATGTAGATGTAAGGCAAAGTTCAGCCCCCACGGAGTCTGCCATCCAGCTAAATGGGCATTGGCTACAATTCTACAAATGTTGGTGTATTGTGGTATATTCCTGTATCCATCACAGATGCTTTGGTGGAGATGCCTATGAAGTTGCTGGAGCAAAAACAAGGAAGGCATCCTAGAGGAGGTGGCATCTAAGGTCTAGTCGTATTCAATAGTAATGGCCACGTTTACTGGAAATTTCCCAGGAAATGGGTAAAATGATACTACTTTACCTGTGAAGATATTTGAGCCAAAGGATAATTGAGCTCTTTAACCTCTAACCATAACACCCTCCAGAAGCTTCCCATCAGACTCAGAATACAATCCAAACTCTGTAGCCTGTGTGTGGTCAGGCCCCTGATCATCCCATGCTCTCTGCCCTTCACCCACTCCACTCCAGCCACACTGACCTTCTGCCCATGCCTTGAATATCTTAGATCTTGTCTGACCCAGGACCTTTGTACGTGCTGTTCTCCCTGCTTGGAATGGCTTTTCTCCACTTTTCACGTAACCAGCCTTCTCTCTTCTTTGGATCTTAAACTGAAAGTCCTGTCCTCAGAGAGTTCTTCCCTGACCAGCCCTCCAACATAAAGTAGCTGTCCCCTCACTCTCCATCTCAGCCCCTTGTTTTTTCCCTCAGGGACACTTATAACTTGCAGATATTTTACTCATTTGTCTCCTGGCTTGTTTGATCCGTCTCCCCCACTGGACTGTGGATTCCGTGGGAGCAGGTATAACCTCTGTCTCAGCCACGTGCTGTATCCCCAGCCACCATCATACAGCAGGTGCTCAATACGATTTGTCAAATGAATGAATGGATGAGTGAAACAATGGCTTCCAAATTTGAAAGACGGGTATCAGGTAGAGGAATCAAACATCAGACATCCCTTGTGTGGCTCTAAAAGACTGAGCCAGAAAGAATGAGGGGGGTAGACACAGTATTGTTACAAGGGTGATCTAGCCTATGAGAGAGTCAGAGATGGCTTCCTGGAGACCAGGAGTGTGCTGGGTCAAGGAAATAGCAGGCACGGAGTCTTTTCTCCACACCATGTGTTTATCAGAGTGGCCCTGGAAACACCCGCATCAGTATCTCTGGGAAGTGGAAACATATTAAAAATACAGATACCTGGGCCACCCTCCCAGCAGGCTGAATCAGAATCTCTGGGGCTGGGGCCTGGGCATCTGTATTCTCACCAGCTATTATAGGAGATTCTGAGCACATCAGGGTTTTCGGAATGCTACATGTCTCAAAGTCAGCCAGAAATTCAGAGCCAAACTGAGCCAAGAAGCAAGTCACTTCCAACAACCTGGTGTTCTGGCATCTCTCGCTCCCAGGTCTCTCTACTCTTGAGCATCAGTGCATCTCAGGACAGCCCTTCCTCCCTCAGGTCAGTAACTCCCCACTTCCTGAGGAGACCCTGACAACCCCGACCTGTTTGGTTCAAACAGACTTGGGCTGCTCCCAGGTCTCCACACGCTGAGCCCCAGGAACTTGCTAGATCAGGGAGAAAGATCTGCAAACACGATACAAACATCACTCATCCTGTTTGGTGGCGGGAGAGCTTTTCTTTTTAAAGAGGGGGGAAATAAATCTATGTTGATTGACTGCATTTTTGCATCTTCCAGCCATTTGTTGCCATGCGATATAGACATTTGCCTGTCAACAAAAACGCCATCAGTTTTACAAACACACTTATTCCACTGGCTTCGTCGGGGGGAGTGTTTTGATTGGCTTCACTTGTTGAGCGTCTGTGCACTGTTCTGCCCCGACCAGATGCAAGATAGAATCAGGCTGCCCCAAGTTTTCTCTTCCCAGCAAATCTCCATCCCTTCAGACCAGCAGAATCTGACCAACCTAGGTAATGGGTCCATGAGAAATGGGTGGGATCAGTAAACCAGGCCCAGAATTGTACTGGATCATCTCCAAGCCTTGCATGAGTCACTTTCCTTCTCTAAGCCCCAGTTTCCTCCTCTGTAAAATGGGAATCAGCCCCCAACATTCATTGTGAAGATTAAATGAGATCATTTATGTAAAGGAGGTAGTGCTGTGTGGTAGCCAGCCTCCAAGAAGGCCCCCAATAATCCTTGGCTTCTGCTACCATGCCTTTGTGTAGTTCTTTCCCACATGGAAGCGAGCTAGCCGGTGTGACCAAGAGAACATGGTGGGCACGATGATGTGTGACTTCTGAGGCTAGGTCATAAAAGCCATCATAGTTCTTGCATCACTCCTGGGGGAAGCCAACCACCATATTGTAAGGATGCTCAAGCGGCCCTGAGGATAGACCCATGTGGAGACCAGAGGTACTGAAGCCCCTGCCCACCGGCCAGCCACGAGTGAGCCACCTTGGAGTTAGACTTTCCAATCCCAGTCAAGACCTGAGAGATGACAGCCTCAAACGTCTGACTGCAACAGCAAGAGAAATCCTGAGCCAGAAACACCTAACTCAGCAGCTCCCACATTCCTGATCTACAGAAACTATGAAAGATAATAAATAATTATTATGGTTTTAAGTTACTGAATCTTGGGGGTGATTTATTACACAGCAATAGGTAACTGATACACACAGTAACTGGCATGCATATATTATATATATCCGGAAAGATAAATATTGCCAATACTTATTGCTTCCTGTACACCAGACATGCTGCTCAGTAATTTACATATATTTACATATCTCATTCCATCCTCACCCCACACCTGTGAGGTAGACTCCAGCATGAAGCTTGTTTTAGAGACAAGGCTCAGAGAGACAGAACAGCTTGCCCAAGATCACACAGCCTGAAAGTGGCAGAGCCAGGGTTTGAACCCAGGCGTCTCTGACTCTAGAACAAAATTCTTAATCAAATCTTCATCATCATCTCACATTCCAGAGAGCAATACGAATTGTCATTATGATCACTATTATTGACTTTTGAAGAGGTGTTTTTTCCCCGTTGGGAAACTAAGAGAAAAAACAAATTATCTTTGAGCCCCCCCCAACCCAGTCCTCCATGGCAAATGGGACAAATCCCAGACTCCCCTGTCCTCAGAACATAAAGTCAGGTGGCCTCAGGTGACCGTTTGGAGGAGGCACAGAGATGGGTGGAGAGTACCAGGGCCCTCCCCCGGCCCCCCAGTAGGGACAGTCCAGTCTGCTGCCGGCACGGCCTGCCTGCCAGGGCTGCAGGGGTTAAAGAGAACCGCGCGGCTGCAAGAAAATCTCTCCAATGGTGTTAGAGCAGGGGAAAAAGGCAAAATGATTGTAAATTCCGCCGGGGGAATTCTGCCATGCATCCGGCTCACCTTTCCTGGACCCCCCTGCCGCCCCCCGCCCTGCCTGAGAGGATAACTGACCTTTGGAGGGAAATAATGAAAAGAAGAAATTCCTTGGAGAAAATAATGTGTCCGGGCCCCAGTAATGAGATCGGCTCCTTTTATGTTGCCATGGTGACGGCAGTCATTTTATAATACAAAATACATGAATGGGTGCGGGCAGGGGCAGCCTCGCCAACCGAGGGGGGCCCCTGGGCGGTGGGGGTGTTGGGTTAGCCTCTTGCAGGCTGTGGTCTGGGGGTCGGGCCACGGCTGGGGTCAGGGGCCACCGTGCCTCATTTCCCTGGAGAAGCAGGCCTGGCTCCGGGGGTCTTCTCAGGCTGGGGGCCTGGGGGGCAACATCAGCCTCCAGGGCTGCAGGAAGTGATGAGGGGGTAGCCAAGGCTCTGGCATATTAATAATATTGACAATAAGCCCCCTTTCCTCTGTGTGTGTTTCTCTAGGACAAGGTTTCTCTGTCCCTGCCTATGAGGGAGGAGACTGTAGCTCCATTGTACGGATCAGGAAACTGAGGCTCGGACAGGTGAAGCAGCTTGCTCAAAGTGACGCAATAGGGATTCCAGCCCAGGTATGGCCAGGGCCACAGTTCGGGGTTAAGACTGTGGACTCTGGGTGTCGGCTGTGAGGGGGCACAAGGGAACTTTCCAGGGTGTTGGGGATGTGCTGTTTTGTCACGGGCAGCGTATGGATGTAAAAATGCATCAAGCTCTTGCTTAAAGTTTGCGCATTTGATAGTTTGTAAGTTAAACCTTAATTTTTAAAACGTGTTTGTGGGGGGCAGGGGGGCACGCACATCTCACACAACACGAAGGTGAAGTGTGGGCTCTCTGCTGTCAGCTAGACGGAAACTCAGACCCCAGCCGTAGCCCCAGCTTCCTCCTCTGGTGCCCCATCCTTACCTGTAAAATGAGGCAATAACGTGCCCACCTCCTATGGTGTCGAAAGATGTTACACACAGGATGGACTTAGCTCACGACCTGGGATATAAGGAAAGCCTGAAAGTGCTGCTAAGTGTTTTCACTCTTCTGCTGTGTTTTCCATGTTATGATGACAATCACGACAGGAAGAACAGGTGGGGTCAGGAGACTTCCAGAGAAAGAACAGGAAGAGAGGAGGAAAGGGGAAAGGGAAAGGATAGGGAAGAAGAGAAAGAAAAAAAATGCAGGAAGGGGAAGAGGAAAAAGTTAGGTAAGAGGAGAAGAGGCAGTGGGGCAGGGGGTGCAGAGCTGGGAGTCTAGAAGAACTGTTCACTCTTGTGCTGTGTGGTCTTGGGAAAAGTGCTGTCCCTCTCTGAGCTGTGGCTTCCTCGTCTGTGAAAGGATTATCAGGGAGGCCCAGGGTACACAGAGTAGGTGTGCAGGCTGCTGAAGGAGGAGGGAGGGAGAAGAGGAAGAGCCAGGGGGCCACACTCCTCAGAGTGTAAGTTTACCCCCCGCCCCACTGCCCCAAGCCTGGCCGCAGCTGCCACTGTCTGTCTATCCCTCATCCTTGAAAACCGGGTCTGAGCTGTCACCAGCCATGGGAACCAGAGTCCAATTCCAGCAGGGACCCTCTGAGGGAAACACAGTGACAGCCCTTAAAATAACAGCCTGGTCAGCTTTTTATAGGTCTGTCTGAGCCTGAGCGAGTTGTACAGGGAACAATTACCGGGATCCTTGTCTGAGAAGAGATATTAGGAGAGGCAAGTGCGGTGTCTGCGGAGGACCTGAGGTCTGTTGTAGAGGGAAGGCCTGGAGGACAGCATCACACATCACCCAGTGGGCTGGCCTTCAGTCAGAGCCAAGTTGTGGGGCAGCCCGCCCCAGGCTCTGACCTGGCCGCTTGCCTCTGAATGAAGCTGGGCTACCTTGGTGCATCCCTTTGTCTCTCTGGAACACGGCCTTAACATCCAAGAGCCAAGAGCTTCCTGTGCCAGAGTCTCTGAGCACCGCACATCTGTTATTTCTATTGTCTTGTGAAATGTGGTCATCCCCATCTTACAGATGAGAAAACCAAGGATCAGAGAGATCAGGTGATGTGCCCCAGGTCACCCAGCCGGTGAGAGGCTTGACAGGGATTTGGGCTCACCTCTGCCTCACTCAGGAGCCCACAGTCCCGAGACTGTGATATTCTGCCTCCCAGGTGCCTCCTTGTGAGGAGGGGACCAGTCTCGCACACGGCACACAGTCCTGTCTGTACGCAGCTCTGTGGCCTTTGTGTCCTTGCCCTTGAAATCCCCACACTGGATGGGAGAGCCTAGGGTGAAATGGGGAGAAGCAGATGTTATATCAAGGGTGTTAATATTGGGGCCAATTGAACGTTTCTGGGAGAAATTCCATCTTGCTGGTAAGTAATCCCTGAGAAAAATATCTTGGGGCAGAAAGGAAATGTCAGAAGAAGCCTGCTAGTGAGAAGACAGAACAATCTTTTCATTCCTGTGTTCTATTACATGTTGCCGCTGCAGGAGCTGGTTACTTTAAATATAAAAAGTTATCCAGCCGAGATTTGCAGGACCCGGTTTCTGAGCCCAATCTTGCCACTTGCCTGGCAGCACGATCACGGGCCTCACTTTCGCCATCTGCAAATTGGGAACTAGGAGATCTTTGGGATTCCTTTCCTTTCTAAGTGTCAACAGTCCCCATAACACCCTTGTGTGGCCAAGCTGGCCGTGCTGTCCCCATTGCACGAATGTGGAAACTGAGGCTCAGAGAAAGCAGAGGGTCAGCCCCAAGTCCCACAGCAGCTTCAAGCGGGACTCAGCCTTAGGGATCCTACCTGGAGAACAAAGCTTAGTCCCCTGGTCTTTGGTCCCTGCATGGTGAGAGCCTGGTGACCTTGCAGGGCAATGGGTCCCTTGTGGGTGCCTGGGTCCTCTAAACCTGGGGCTGGATGTGGTGTCACAGAGACATATGGGGGTCGTCTGGCAGCCCCCTCAGCCTCTGGGTCTCTGAGACATCCTGGGGCGTCGTGCACATCTGGCTGGCTGGCGGGAGCCACAGCAAACATCTGGGGGAGAGAAGGAGGAAGCGGCGGAAGGAAGCTGACGCTCCCAGGGTCTGAGGGACGGAGTCCTGGCCCTGATCCAGTGAGCCAGGTGAGCACTTTGGTTTCAGGTCTCGGAATGTGTGTATGAGTTAGTGCAAGTGTGAACATGTGTGCACATGTGTGCGTGTGTCTGTGTACGTGCATGTACTGTGTCCGTGTGATTTTGTGTGTGTACAAGTGGGTGCGTGTGTGTCCAGGTGTGCATAATGGTGACTTAGAGGTAAAGACCGGGCTCAAAAACCAGCTCCACCGCTTCCTGGCTGTGTGACCCCAGGCCAGTTGCTACACCTCTCTGAGCCTCTACATCTGAGATGGTGGACAACTGATGTAAACAACTACCTCCTCCAGCTCGTGACGTTTGTTGAGTTAATGCACAAAGACCGATTAACACCAGCCCACTGCAAAAGCTGCATAACTGGCCACAATTATTCCTCTTTTTTTCCTGCCTGCTGTGTCTCCCGGTTGCTCGTGGGCCTGCCTGCCGCCCCCCTGTAAATTCAGGAACCGCCTGCCACAGGAATGCCGTATTTCTATCATCTCCCAGACAGCATCAGCCTTTTCAGAGCAGTTTCCCTTTGGCTCGCGGCCAGGTTTAAGAGTTTTACGAAAATTCCCAAGACCTTTTGCCGTCTCGACTTGAGAAGACAGGGCTGCTGGGGCCAGGGAGAAAACGCGAGGCTACCGAAGGCAGGAAACAAGCCACATTCCTGGTCCCAAGGAGGTATGGCTAGGCTGGCGGGAGGCTCCGAAAGGCCGAGACATTCTTCTCCGAGTTAAAAATATGCAGCACGTCAGCCGAGGCACAGGCCTCTGTGAACTAAATCCATTCCGGAAAGCAGCAAGGTACAGCAGCATCTACGCTTCAGCCTGAGAAGCGAAGGAGGTGGGTCGGCTCCAAACCCCCAGCTGGCCTGTGTCCACAGCAGCAGTCCTTCTACTGGGTCCACGTGTCCTCAGCCACTCTCTCTGCAGCACGACACCCATATCTGGGGTTCAAATCCCAGCTCCCCTCCTTCCTTGCTGTGTGTCCTCTGAAGAGTTGCTTTACCTCTCTGAGCTCCAGTTCCCTTAAATTTATTATTATTGTTTGTTTAAAGTTCTTCTTTTTTGGCTGTACCACATGGCTTGCAGGATCTTAGTTCCCCAACCAGGGATCGAACCTGTACCCTCGGCATTGAAAGCGCGGAGTCCTAACCACTGGACCGCCAGGGACGTCCCTCCCTTAACTTTAAAATGGGACCGATAGATAATCAACAAGGACCTACTGTATAGCACAGGGAACTCTGCTCAATATTCTGTAATAACCTAAATGGGAAAAGAATTTGAAAAAGAATAGATACATGTATATGTATAACTGAATCTCTTTGCTGTACAGCTGACACTAACACAGTATTGTAAATCAACTATAATCCAATATAAAATAAAAAAACTTTTTTAAAATGGGACCAAGAATGCACGCCTCCGAGGATGAACAGGGATGGTGTCTGTGAAGCTTGGCCCGCTCTCATTTCAGAGTTAGTCAGGGCCCACCCCTGGGGGAGCTTTGCTGCTCCTGATGCACACCTGTTTGAGCAGGGGATGCCCCCGGACCCGGGAGGCAGGAGGCCTGAGCTGTGCTGGCTGTGTGGCTTTGGGCAAATCACTGACCTTCTCTGTGCCTCTCTCCATGAAATAAGATAGTTGAACTGGATCAGCAAGTCCCAAAATGAGCTTTAAACATTGCAGTGTCCAAGACATGGTGGTAGGTGACACATAGGCAAAAAACGAAAACAAAAACAAAACCTTTTACTTTTATTTTTTGGTAATTCTCAAATATTTGTTTTAATATGTCTTAAAAATATCACCACTTTTGTCCTGGGAAGTCATGGAACTTGCTGCTAAGGCTGAGGCTAACATCTTCTTTAAGTGACTTAATGTGAAGTTGATTTGAAACATGACATCGGATAAACAGTGGAGCAAGAAAACATCAGGGTGGTCCAGGAAGGACCAAGGTTGGGGGTCACACTCCCCAGATAGCCCGCAGAGGAGCTCAGTTCAAATCCTGGCTTCTTCCTTTCCCAGCTTCAAATTCAGGAGTGAGTCACTGTGCCTCTGAGCCTCAGTTTGCCCCGCAGTGTGGGCCCCAGTGGGCACCAGGCGTGGGTGTGCCCCCATGTGTACTGGGTGTGTGCTCAAGAGCTCACATGCCTGTGTGCTGCAGCGGGTACCACGCATGCGTGTACCCAAGTGGGTACAGCACACGAGTGGGCCCCAGGGTGGATAGTGTGTGTGAGCCTGAACGTGTACCGTGCACATGTGTGAACGGGGGGGGGTTACTTGGGTGGGTGTGGAGGTCTTTGAACAATCTCTGATAAGGTTTTATGCTCACCACCCCCGAGAGCTCCCATCACATGTAGAAGAAAATCTGAACTCCACACCTGAGCCGCAGGACCCACTCTGTCCTACCACCTCCCCTCTCCTCATGACCTGTGTCCTCGAGGTCCTCTCTTCTGGAACATTCTGTCCCCCACCCCCCAATCTTCCCATGACCAGCTCCTTCTCATCCTTCACGATTTTAATAAGGCCTTGTATTGGGGGGACGGTGTCTCCCTGACCTACTCCCCATCTAATGATAACCCCTCCCCCCCCACACTGTCACAGACCTTCACCACCACACCCTTGGTTATTTCCACCATGGCCCTTCCCCCATATGAACGATTTTGTTCCTTGTGCTTTGTTTTAGATCCTTTGAAGGGTTTGCCTCCCTGCCTTAGACTGGACGTTCCAGGAGGCCCTCATCTGCCTTTCTCAGAGATGAGAAGAGGCGCATAGCATGACCTGCTCAAAATACAGTCACTGGGCTGAACTGGATTGAGAGTGTGGGTGTGTGTGGGGGTGTGTGTTTAGGGCAGATCGCGTGCTCCCGTGCTGGTGTCTATGTCCTGTGTCTGTGTCCATCTCGACCCAGAGATAGCCCGTGTATCTGAGAGAGTGAGTGTGTGTATCAGGGAAGGATGCCCCGGAACTAAATCCACTGGCCGGAGTCCAGGAGGTGCCTCCTCGCCCACACCCCGTGCAGGTTCCCTGGTTCCATCGGGGAACTGTGTGCAGAACGCCCAGGTGCAGGGGGAGAAAGGCACCCACCATGGCTGGGCCCCCATACCCTGGCCTGGACTCATTTTCCCTTCCCTGCTCCCACCCAGGTGGGTCTCACGAGTCATCCCCAACTTACAGAGGAGAACCCAGGGCTCCCTAGGGGAAGCCGTGCCCCCAGGGACCCACAGTTAGCAAGTGGGAGTCAGGATCCAAAACTAGGCCCTGGGGTCTGAGCCCCCAGGGTCCTACTGCCCAGGCCAGAGTCTTCCAAGGAGATGAGGGGAGGTCCAGGGAGAGAACTTCCCCCTCTCCAGCCCCCACCCGGCGCTTGGCGGCCCATCCCCACTCGTGACCACAGCACCGACACAGAGACAGGAGCAACAGCTGGTTGCTCAGCAACACCCCGATCCAGATGTAGGAGAGGCGGTCTCTCCCAAAATACCCACCCTGTGAAGTCAGAAACCCTCCCAGCATAAACAGAACGCGCTGCTTGCTGCTGGGAAGGGGCTCACTCATGACTCCGCTCGCGGTCCACCTACCCCTCTGAGCTCGCGAAGCCATTCACCTGCGTAGAAACCATTACTCCTGTGGCTCTAAGCAGAGGACAGGAGCCCGAGGAAAGGGGACCAGGGAGAGGCAAGTTCTGATAGGATGGGGGCCTGGCGAGATGATTCTGAATCCTGCCTGCTCAGCCTCTTTCCTAGCCAGCCCCGACCCCTGCCTTTGCCTCCATGGAAGAATTTTCTAGATCCCCGCCTGTGTCCAGTCTGCCCCATTCCAGTTCATGCTGCCCACCTGAGATTTCATCTTCCCTAAAATCACTGATCTGATGGGAAACCGAGGCCCAGAGAAGGGGTGTGACCTATCTAAAGCTAAACAGTGAATTTTTAGTAAAGTTGGGAGGTGTTCGGGCCTCGTAAATCTCTCTGTCTCACTGAAGGTGGGAGAGGGGATGCAGGGTCCAGGAGGAAGAGGGGCTTTAGAAGGACAAGGCCTCTGGGAGGCCAGCCCCACTTCAGACACACGGTAACGTGATGGACGGCAGAGGAATGACAGGGATCTGAGGGATCTCAGGGAATAAGTGTGCCCATCAGTCACTATAGATGCCCAGCCTTCTGCCAGGAATCAAAAAGGAAACCTCTAGAGTGGGAGTGTCAGGGCAGGCACGGTGGGCTCTGTCCCCTCATCAGAGGGGACTTCCTTATCACCCAGGCCAGTCCAGTTTCCCTCAGAGAGGCAAAAGCTTTGTCATATTCAGGTTGACGCAGAGAGGGTCCAGACACTCTGGGGCGGAGCATCTCCACGGGGAGGATTAAGGCACAGCTGATGGGGAGAGCCTGGGTTTTTACTCCACCCTACACAGCCAGGAGGAAGATCTCCGGCTGGTACTAGAGGGAAAACCCCAGAGCTCTGGTGGGCTCAGGGGTCTTGCAAACACCCACATTAATGGGTTTCCACCCAAGAGACCCGCCCAGACAGCAGACAGAAGCAGCTGCTGGGTCCAAAGATCGTGGAAAGGGCCAAAAGTCGGTGGGCTCAGAGTGGGGCCCAGATCCAGCGTTGCCCCAGCAACCCCAGACAATAGCCTCATAAACAGGACAGGCCCAGGAGGAAGCAGGCCGGGAGGGGGCCCTGCTGGGGGGGGTGCCGGGGGGGGGGCCTGGCAGAACCTGACAAGTTTGAGGAGCCAGAAGCCAGTGTGACGCTGGGAGTGAGGAAGCCTGAACACAAATGGGCTCAGAGCCATCAGGCTTGGGGCAATTCCGTGGGAGGGGATCCTGGCCAGGGTCCAGTCAGCAAAGCCAGACACCCAGAGCTGGGAGGGGCCTTAAAAGTCCCTTGGTCAAACCCTTTCACTGGTGCCAGGAGCCATGTCAATGCTTTGTCTAGAATCTGCTTGCATGCCTCCAATGACAGGGACCTCACTCCCCATTTCAGGTGCAGACAAATCTGTTGACTATTGAGCTTCATCAGCTCCATCCATCCATCCCTTGGACCACACTGAACAAAGGCTAAAAAATGTTCAGGTCCCCTTTTCTTAAAAATAAATTTATTTATTTTATTTATTTATTTTTGGTTGCATTGGGTCTTTGTTGCTGTGCGCAGGCTTTTCTCTAGTTGCGGCGAGCGGGGGCTACTCTTCGTTACGGTGCGTGGGCTTCTTATTGTGGTGGCTTCTCTTGTTGCAGAGCACGGGCTCTAGGCACGCGGTCTTCAGTAGTTGTGGCGTGCAGGCTCAGTAGTTGTGGCTCGCGGGCTCAGTAGTTGTGGCTCGCGGGCTCTAGAGTGCAGACTCAGTAGTTGTGGCTCATGGGCTCAGTTGCTCCGTGGCATGTGGGATCTTCCCAGACCAGGACTTGAACCCGTGTCCCCTGCACTGGCAGGGGAATTCTTAACCACTGCGCCACCAGGGACGCCCTCAGGTTCCATCCTGAATGGAGCTGAGGTGACATACAGGAGAGTGTTCCTGCCTCAGTGTGTAAGCCCAAGTTCCCAGGCTGGGCTGGTTCAGGAAAGAGTATTTACGCAGGGCAGCCAATAGCAGTCAGAGAAGCAATGCTTGGGTGTCGAGACCAAGGTAAGACCAGGAGAAAAGCACAAAAGCAAGAGATAAGGTCAGAGGTCAGAATGATGGGAGCAGGTAGAGGCAAGGATGGGTGAGTGCATGGTCCAGGAGAAAGGCAAGGAGTAGAGTGGGGTGTCGTGGTCTCATTGTTATGTCCTGTAGGACCTTAGTAGGGGTGACTCTGAGGGCTTCACAGAGCCAGATTCGAAACCCTGCAGGGTGGGTGACAATGGCCCTCCGTGGGTTAGGTCAGGGATAACAATATTTCGCAGTCTCCCACAGCATCCTTGCAAGGGCAGATACAAACCCAGTTTGCAGATGGGGACACTGAGGCTAGGAAGTATCCGAGGCAAAAGTAGAACATGGGTCTTCTCATTCCACGGCCACCCTCCCCCCAGTACGTACCTCTAGAGGGCAGAGGAGATAGGAAGAGGCTGGAGCTGCCTGGCCCTTTGGGGACCATCTCTTGGGGCTGCTAAATAGGTGGGCTGAGCCAGAATGTGAAGGGTAGGAGTCCGAACTTACTCCTGCAGAGGTGGGCCTCCACTGGGGGCAGGTCTTAGGAAGGTAGCAAAGAGCAGTGGAGAAAAGCAGTGGCTGAGGCTTGCTCAGCTCCTCACTTCCTCACTGTGTGACCTCAGAGCAGTGACCCAACCTCTCTGAGCCCCCGTCTCCTCATCTGTGACACAGCAGTAATGAGTGGCTGCCCGTGGGGTTGTTGTGGATGTGATGAGATGTGTGTAAGTGTTTGCACACAGTAAGTGCTCAATAAATAAATGTAGGTTATCACATCTTGAGAAGAGGCATCTCTCCAGCCTCTCATTCTGCAGCTGGGTCCTCCACCAGGAGCCTCATCTCCGACCCTCAGCAGCCCTCCCTCTGCCATGGGCACAGGGGTCCAGTGAATCTCAAGCCAGCACCAGCAGGGCAAGTTGAACCAAATCCCTCTGGCCATAACCGCTATGACTGCTCACCAGTTCTCTTCTCAGGGACACATTTTCCCAGCTCCCTGCCAGCAGCCTGTCCTGCTGCCATTTCCTCAGTGTGAGGAGAGGAGCTGATAATTTACTAATTTTTTAAATTTGTTCACACTCAGGGCTGAAGAAAGATGGAAGCCCCAGAAATCATGGCTTGCTCTCATTCATCCATCCATCCATCCATCCATCCATCCATCCATCCATCCATCTATCCATCCACCTAACCATCCATCCATCTATGCACCTATTCACCCATCCATCCATCCATCCATCCATCCATCCATCCATCCATCCATCCATCTATCCATCCATCCGTCTATCCATCGTTCCACCCATCCTCCCATCTACTCACCTTTCCATTCACCCCCCTATCCGCTTATCTCTCACCCTTTCACCCACCCACCCATCCACCTCCCCATCTACCCACCATCCACCCACCCCTCCTTTCTTAACCAGTGTTCATTGAGCACCTCTTCTATGTGTCCCACTACTGAAAGATCCACAGCTGAACAAGACAGACCAGACTCTACCCTCATGGAGTTCACAATCTGGCAGATATCAATCAAATAATCAATTGAATCAGTGTATCTCGCCTCTAACCCATTCCCCCCTCTGAATCCAGAGAGAACCTGGGAAAACCCAAATCCCTGCCCCCCCGCCACTAGACTGGGGAGAAAATACCCTCTCAGTCATCCCTGCCAAAAATGTAAAGTGTTACAGCCTTTTAGAAAAGCAATCGTGCTACATTCCTGAAAATGTAAAAACTACCTTAGGGCCCAGCAAATCCCCCTCCTGGGAGTCTGTCCCACGGAAGCAAATGCACAGCACTTAAGGCCGTGTGCTTGAGAATGTCTCCTGCAGCATGGTTTGTGGTGGCAAAAAATCAAACAGGCAAAGCCAAACAAATGCCCTTCAGTCAGGGAATGGTGAGGGCACGAGGCTGCGTCTGTGCCACAGAATATTACACAGCCCTCGGCAAGAGGGAGCAAAGCCAGCTCCAGAGATGACCAGGAGACTTTTTGAGCGAGCAAAGCGAGGTGGAGAAAAGTGTTTGCAATACGATCCTGTTGCTGTAAAAGGAAATCAATCACAAAACCTCACATGTGTATTTGTACGTGTCCGATTATGATGGTGGGAGCATTGGGGACAGGTATGACAGTTGAGGGGGAGGGATTAAGACTAGGTTGTTAACTTGGGTGACCTGGTTGGGAGGAGGAGAGGGGGAAGCCAAAGAAAAAGAAAAAACGAAATAAAACTGTCAGCGCTAAAGAAACGCCTACACGACAGGACATTCACGCAGGTATATAAAATTACACACGTGGGTAACGTATAAAGGAATTAAACACAAAGATTGAAGAGACAGAAAACTCTAATCTGATGGCCTCCTCACCGCCTGCAACGTGATGGTTTCCTGACCACGCCCAGATTCTGCCGAACTCCAGGCCTTCCTCGTGCTGCTCTCTCTGCCCGGGATGCCCTTTCCTGCAGCTACACCACAACGTGGCCTCTGTTCGAGGACCCTCAAGAGATGCTTCTCGAGCCTTGTCAAGGCCACGCTAGTGAGCGCCTACGGTTGACCAGCCATAGGGTGGGCTTTGAGAGGGGACTTGCGGGCTTCGTCCCCACACGGCCCCGCCTCTGCTTTTCTCTGCTCCACTGAGCGTTGTTTTCGCCAAGTGTCATCACCTCCATCCAAGTCTGACTCCCCTTCTAGACTCTCAGCCGCGTTTGATTCATACAATTTTACCAAGACGGAAACTGAGGTTCAGAGTGGCAGGATAACAGGCCCAGGATCACACGGATGGGGAGGCAGGATTTGAATCCAAGACCCTGACCCTTAGGCCCGGCCTCCTTCCTGGGGAGCCGCTCTGGCTTCTCCTTGGAGGAAGAGGACAAGTTGTGAATTTGGTTTAGGCAAAGCCGTCTGAGGGTTGGTGTTGCCCATCTCAGGTGGTTCCTTGCTCAGACACATGCTCTGGAGTTTGGGGCTGGGGGTTGAAGCAGCCATCAGAGGCCCCAGACATGGTCGGGACCCATCCCTCGTGCTTCCCAGCCAGGAGATGCCCTCCCCCCGCCCCCAGCCTGTGGCCATCACTCGCTCACCTAATATTTACCTGCCTCATTAAACACTCTCTTTCCAGCACCCTCCTGGCCTCCCTGCCTCCCAAGCTGAAAAAGTGCAAACATCGTTGCCTTCAGGGCAGGTCCATAAATCACCCGGGTTTGGCAGGAACACTACTGTGTCCATGTCACCTCTGGCTGGGAGGCAGAGGGCAGGCCCTGCCAGGTTTCAACCATATGCTCCTGTGCTTGGGCTCTGCCTGGCTATTGACACCAGAAGTTTCCCGCGAGCTTGGGGATAGAGGTTGCCTCAACAAAGCCTTATCATTAGGAACCTCGGCAAAACGGGCAGGCTCAGGGGCTGTAAGCCATTGTAGGGTATCGTGGTCCACCAAGATCTCCAAGTGGGTGAGTCCCAGCCCAGAGAGGGGGAGAGCCTTGCCTGAGGCCACACAGCAACCTGACCAAAGCAATTCCCCAGTAACACAGGAGATGGCCACCTCAAAAACAAAAATCATCACCACCATCATCATCATCATCACCACCATCATCACAACCACAGACCATCCTGGGGCCCTTGCTAAGCCCCCACATGGTGCTATTACACGAGCTTCCTTAGAACTTAACACACTTGGGCCATCTCCCCATTTCTGCCTCCCCCAAGTACCCCTCCTAACTATTTATTTTATTCATCTTTTTAAAAAAATTACCTTGTTTTTTTCAACTTCAGCCTCATCTGAAGCAACAACATCCATGAAACCACTGGTAAGATGTGCTCATTAGATTTGTGTCCAATATATATGAAAACGAATACATAAATATGAAAAATAGAAACTTCACTCATCTCCTGTCCTGCTTGCTGGTGAAATGCAGACCATCCTCTGGCAAACGCTGCATCCTTTTGTTTAATCTTCACAATGACACTTTGTGGTTGGTAGACTGCCCATTTCACAGATGAGGCAAACTGAGGCTTGGAGGTAAACAAGGGCTTGGTTAACTGGCCCAGGAGAGGCAGAGCCAGGATTCAGATTAGGGCTTGTGTGAATCCAAGGGTAGGCTCAAAGCCCATCCCTCGGCTGCTTCTAGAAGTCAAACATGCCAGGAGGCTTTTAAATCTACTCAGTAACCATGGATTATTGGAGGTGAAAGCAATCACCCCATCAGCCTTGCTCCCATTTTACAGATACAGAAACTGAGGCCTTGGTGGGCAGATCACCCATCCACAGGCAGGCCCTGCCTCTCAGCCTCCTCCCCAACCCCCCACAACCCCATGGGGTCTTCCCCAGGCTGTTTCTCCTCCTTGCACCATGCCTGATGCCTACCTTTTGCTTCCTATGCTATCTGTTTTGCTTCCTGAGACATTTGTCATATTCTGAGATATGACAGGGGGACAGAATTCCTGGAACAGCCATGTCACCCCTTTGGAGTCTTACAGTCCCAGCCTCGGCACGGGCCGCCCCTCCTCCTGAGGTGCTCCTCACCCCAAACTCACCCATGGCCGCTCAACCTAAACGCCCTTGCTCTGCAAGCTCCCCTGACCACCCCCTCCAGGTGGGACGCCCCGCTTTTCTCTTTCGTCCCAGCGTTTCTCTTTATGTTTTCACTTTATCGCCATCCAGCACAATTTGGAATCGGGATTGCACTGGTGGGTTGATCTGATTAATGTCTCCCCCAGAACCAGGAGCTCCAGGAGGGTAAGAGCCCTGTCTTCCCCATGCCCTGCTGTTTGCCAGCTCCAGGCACCGTCGGCCCTGAATAAATATTTGTTGCATGAATGAATGTATGAATATATTGCCTCGAGGACTAGGACCCTTGTGTCTTACTGTACTCAGCACCCAACACAGTGTATGACGCATAGGAATTCCATGAGGGTCTGTAGAGAAAGAGGAAAAGAGAGAGGGAAGGAGGGGAAGGGAGGGGAGAAAAAAGGGAGAGAGAGAATGAACCCTCATATTTTAAAATAGGCTGAAGCCCAGAGAGGGAAAGAGATTTGCCCCAGGTCACACAGCAAGGCAGCAACCAAGTCGCCAGGTATCAGAGTCTCTCAACACAGCCCCATCTGTCTGCCCGCTCTCCCATCTTCTGCGCACACATCAGGACAGCCTGCACCAGCCTTGCACTGGGAGATGGGGAGACACCGTGGCCGGCAGCCGGCCAGAAGCCAGATAATGCAAGCCCAGGCCCCCCAAGTCTCCCTCCCCTGAGCGACGCAGTCCCAGTTGGAAAGCCGTCTGGGAAATCAGCCCTCTTGTCACAGACAATTGAATTCCAACCAATTTATCTGTCAGGACAGCACTCACAGACCCAAATCCTGGAGCTTGTGACTGTAGTCAAAATACACCCCTGACGCCCTCCCCATATGAATTATGGGCCAACGTCACAGGCAAGAGGCTCCCGCTGACCTGCTTCGCTCTCTTTGCAGATAGGGAGGCTGCAGGCCGTGGCCAAGAGGGTCTTAACTCACTGTGGACGATCCCTGTCCAGCAGCTGGAGGGCTGGGCACTGGGGTGACACCTGGCTGGTCCCTGCTCAGGGGGCAAACATGCCTGCCAGGGCTCAGACCCAGAGTTCCCCACAAAAAGGTGCCATGGCCCCAGGACCCCTAGCATCTAGACAAACTGAAGGGAGCTGGGGGTTGGGTATGGATGGAGCCTGTCAGGAAATGGAGGCTACCCAGGGACCCTACGGCCAGCTGGCTGGGGAGGGGGCCGCAGCGTCTGCCTCAGGGTTGGTGCATTTGAAGGGGCTTGTGGCGGGTCAACCGGTGTGTGGCTGAGGAGGTGAAGCAGCCATTGGTTTCTGTGTCTGCCTTTCTTCACTTCATTCATTCATTCATTCATTCACTCAGTCATTTATCTCACCCCCCACCCCCCACCCCGAGGAATGCAGCAAAGACTCAAACACTGGAGTCCAGCAGGCTCAGCTCCCTGCTGTCAGGTGACCTCGGTCCCATCACCTCACCTCTCCGTGCCTCGCCTTGCGTATCTGTAAAATGGGATAATAGTTTTTTCTGGAGTTGGGGGAGGACTTTAATGAGTCAGTGAAGGTATTGTGTTTAGCACAAGGCCCGGCATGAAGCAGCTGTGTCAGTCATTATTGTTATCATTAATCCTATAATTCAGTGCTGGAAAAAGAGCACAGTCCTGAGAGTAAGAAATATATTACTAATCCCTTATTAAGTGTTTAACTGGGTAAGTCATTACTGCACACCAGGCACTGGAGACTGATGGGGAGAGACAGGCAAATAAACGGGTGCCTGTAGGCATGCATAGAGGAGGGGGGATGTATTCATGGAGGAGCTTCTTGAGGAGAGGACTCCTAGGCTGGGTTTTGCAGAGTGAATAGGAGTTTTCCAGAGAGATGTAAGGGAAAAGCATTTGAGACAGTGGGAACAGCATGGTTAAAACCCTGGAGGCCTGAAAGGGAACGATGAATAGTTCCAGATAGCTGGAGTGCAGTGCGGTACATATGGGGCCAGAGAGGAAGGAACTGATCAGGCCTAAAGAACAAAGCTGAGAAGCAGTGACACCAGCCAGACTCACGGCTCCTGGCGATCCAGCCACTGGTCCTAAGAGCCACCATTTCCTCAGCCCTATCATGTGCCAGGGTCTTTATTGATGCTACCTTCCTCCACCACTCTGAGAGCTGGCTCTCATGTCACCCTTCAGACAGATGGAAACACTGAGGCCCAGAGAGTTCCATATCTACCCAAAGCCACATAGCTAGGACGGGAAAGAGCCAGGATTCAAACATAGTTCCCTGTATTTTCTCATTCAGCCTCCTCTGCACCTGCAGGCCTGGGCTGGGGCAGTGTACGTGGCATCAAATTGTGCATGTGTATGAGTGTGTACACGTAGTAGAGGAGCATGTGTGTGTGCAAATATATGCACGTGCCCCCACGAGTGTGTGTGAGCAGCCTGCAATGTGGACACGTGTGTGAGGGGTCCTGGTGCATGTGTGTGTGTGTACATGTCAGTGTGCCTGCTGTGTACATTCGCGGGTGTTTGTACAAACGTCACGTGGACTAAGGTTGGTGGTGCACGGTCATAAACGGATGACTGGGTGCATCCCTGTGTATGTGTGTGTGGGCGTGTGTGCACACGTAGGCATGACCGTGACGGGTGCACGTGTGTGTGCACCATAGCTGGGTATGAGCATGAGCTCACGTGCATGTGACAGTGCATCCCTCCACGTGTGTCCACATGCGGGCACGCCTGCGGTGTGTGCACGTGTGTGCAGTCATGAACGTGTGCTGTGGAGGGGACCTGCCCATGTGCGCATCGCCATCCCGGGGCAGCCTCGGCCGCAATCCCCAGAGGCCAAAAAACTGGGCCTCCCCTTTCCTTTCAACGCCTCTCAAGCAAAGGGCCGGGCTCCATCAATACTAGGAGGACTGGACTATGTTCAGGTAGTGATTTTCATATAAAAAAATGACAGCCTCATCAATCAGGCCGAAGCCGAGGTCATCACAGCCTCAGGATTAAACACACACAGGGGCTTGTTTTGGCATCAATCACACGCGTTTGATTTGGGCCAGGCTGGATGAGGGCAGGTTATGTAAGAGCAGCCCAAGCTGGTCACTCTCATCACCGCCCATGTCAGGCCTGGGGCAGGAGTCCTGCTCGGCAGGTCCCTGAGGGGCATGTGCTGGGGGGCTAGTGAAGCGGGGGTCAACAGATGACCAGAGGCTCGAGGAAGGCAGAGACTAAGGGAGGGAGAGACTCACCCCCCAGCCCTGCTGCTCCCTGCTGCGTGTCTTTGGGCAGGTCATTTGACCTCTCTGAGCCTTAGTCTGTGGGGATACTGGTCTCACTTCACTGGGATGTTAATGAGATTAGATGAGATCACGCAGCAAGGGCCTGGCTCTGCACAGGGCACAGAGTAGGAGCGCAGCCCATGTTCCCTGTTCTTGTTGCTCTGGAAACCAGCTCAGATCTGGGGGGGAAAGCCCCACCCTGGGGAGGGGACCTGCCTGGCCCAGCTCACTTTGTCTGAACCAACACTGCATCCCTGGAAGCCACAGCTTCATAAAAGTACTGCCTCCTAAGGCTTTTGTCTGGATTCAGTAAGATCATCCATGAGAAGCACTTGCCACACGCACAGCGCCCAGAGAGTGCCCAGCTGCTATTGTTTCATCATCATCATCATCATATCTGTTGCTTACGGATGTAATTCCATTTGCTCTTCCTGTGAATTTAGTGCCAGCCTTTCCCACCCTTTTCCCCTCTTCCCTCTGTCTCCGCCTCTCTCCCCATCTTATTGGTGGCTTGCACCTTCTGGGGCCCCACTAGGCAAGACGCAGGGTCTGGGAGCAAATGTTGACTGAGGTCCCTTGGAGGCGCTGGCCACAGTGGCATTCATACTCTCAGACCTCAAGCTGCACTTGGAGTGGGGACCCACAAAGGACAGGGGTTGGCGGGGGCAGTGGGAAGGGGGTTCCTTCTGAACCAACCAAACAACACCCATCACCATGGGAAACCGGGAGCTGGAGCTCTCAGGCCCTGGAGGAAGCAAGAGGGCAGCTCGAAAGGCTGCCCCACATTCAGATTCCAACCTGCCCTCTCTGAGACTCAGTTTCCTCATCTGTAAAATGGGGCTGGCACTAGTACTCGGTCACAGCACTGGTTGTAAGTCACCTTGCGTGTTTGTGCCCATTGGGGAAGGGGTGGTCTATTGATCATCTGCCACACACACCCCACCTCCCAAGCCCACAGGGCCTCAAATGCCAACTTGCAGATTTGGACAGTGCCTCCTGGTGAGCTTGGAGCTCCGTCATGGAGACATGTGGCCAGAGCTAAAGGCAGAATGTGTTTGGCTTTACCTGGTACCCAGACCACACTGCCCATGGTGCCCTGCAAGTTCATTGTTTTTTTTTTAATGTAGTAATTTTTCCCCGACAACCCCATATCCCTGCCTCACAGCCTCTCTGCATTAGAAGCTGCACTTTGGTGAAGGTGAACATGTGAAAGGCACCTGGGCGCTTGTAACTCTGCAGCCCCCTCTGGTTGATAATACAGACCAGGAGGCTCAAATGGCCGAGGCAGCCAGGACTGGGCCTCCACCTCTTCTTGTCAAGCCCCATGCCCTCCGCCTCCTCCCAGGCTGGGGTCCTCAGGGAGCTGCAGCTCACTGCTCCCCATCTCTCACCCGCGGTGGGTTCCCCACTCCCCTTTCTCCTAACACAGAGCCCCCGTATGTTCCCTCTCCAGCCTCTATCTTTCCCTTTTGCTTTGGACCTGGAGCCTCAAGGCCGTTTGGCAAACGGTTTTGCTGCTGCTTCTCGAACTCTCTCAACTGGGGTTGCCATGCCACGACTCCGTTTCTCTCTCCTCCTCTTCCTCTCTCCTCACCTCTGCGTGTCATCGCTCCCTTCCCCTCACTCGTCCCCTCTCCCAGATTCCCAGCTAGGCCTCCCCAAATCCAAGGCGGTCCCATCCCAGACAGCCCTGGGTTCGAATCCCACCTACTCCTCTTCCTGGGGATAGACCTTACTTAGGCAAATGACTTCATTTCTCTGGGCCTCCTTCTCTCTAAACTCAGGATATTAAAAGGCTCTACCTTTTCCAATTGTTGAGAGAATTTCAAGAGAAAGTGCACATGAGCCATTTAGCCATGTACCTGCGCACAGCAGGTGTGCAATACATATTTATGGCTGTGGATGTGGCTGCTGGTTCTCCTGCCTTTATTATTGTTACTATTATTATTACTATTAATCTCAGGCAAGTATTATTATTACTATTACCCTCAGGCAAGTATTATTATTACTATTACCCTTAGGCAAGAAAAAGCTGGGAAGGGTGATCTGGGAAGATGGAACAGTGAGGGTAAAAGCCCCAAAAGGTAATATAACATGGCTCATATGGTGGATTTGGGGGACGAGACCATTTAGGCCCCTCAAAACTTGTAAGAATTATCAAAGTCCGCAATGTGATGGGGAAAGGTTGGTTTCTCCTGGGAAGCCGGGCAACATCCCTGTAAATCACCCCTGGCTAAATGGAGCCAGCGGAGTTGGGAATTCCTTCTCAATTTCCACCAAGCAGCCTCCCAGGCCTCCCTCTTCAAAATAGAGCCCAGATTCCAGGGCTGGGAATGGTGAGGCCCAGCCAGCTCTGGAATGCAGGAAGTGGGGACCTGGGACCCCTCCTCGTCTCCTGCTTCAGACAGAAGGACAAGAAGTCTGGGGCACAGGCACCCGGGAGGACCAATTTCCCTTCCATAGGCTGCCCCATTCCCAGCCACCGGCCCCCAATGGGCCCTGCTTCTCTCCTGCTCAGGAACGTACCACGGCCTGCCAACCACAGTCCAACTCTTCATGCTGACATTCGAGGCCCTTCCCAGGGGGCTTCCCTTTGCTTTTCCACCTCAGTCCCTCAAGCCTCCTCCCTCTCACCACCCACAAATCTCCTACTTTAGCCACATCAGATTCTCCAGTCTTCCCCAAATGCCTTCCCGTCTTTACACCTCCAGGCCACCTGCATGGGCTGTTCCCTCCGCCTAGAATCCCATTCTTCCCCCTACCCTCTGGAGAACTCTTACTAAGCCTTCAAGATCCACTCCAAATGGTGCCTTCTCAGTGAAGTTGACGCAGGGTCAGCCTCCTTCCTCTGCATGTGCCCTCACCTAATTCATTCACCTCTGGACATACACCTATGGTATCACCCATGGAGACACAGGATGTCGCAGCTAAAAGGGCCCTTAGGAGTCAGCTAGTCCTAGTTCTGCTTTTTAGCAGCAGAATCCTTCATTCAAACAAAATTTTTTAATGGAATTCCAAAGTATAAAATGGATAAACATAGCTCGGCCCCAGTCGAAGTGGGATGAGAGGGAGTAAGTTACAGAAACTCAACTCAAAACTGCTGAAGCAAAAACAAGAAATGTATACGCTCATATAACTGAAAAGTCTCAAGACATCAGGTATGGCTGGATCCAGGAGCTGAAAGGATTACATTGGGAATCTGTTTTGTATTTTGGTTCTACTTTCCTTGGCATTGGCTTCATTCTCAGACAGGCTTTTCCTCAAACCATGACCAAGATGGCCCCCAAAGCTCTAGTCTCCCATCCCCCTGGTTCAGCCACCCCAAAGGAAAAAGAGTCTCATTCTGAAGTTCCAGCAAACGTACCAGGAAAAAGGTTCATTGTCTCTGATTGGCGAGATTTGAGCCATGTGGTTGCTCCAAACCAATCACTGTAGCCAGGTCAGTATGCTGCTCTCACTGGCCAATCCTGGGTCACTGGCTGCCCTCTCAAGCCAGGTGTTCGTTAACCTCTTCAGAACTGTATGAACTGATGACAAAGAGGGAAGAGAGATTGTCCAAGGTAAAATCAGGGTGCTAGCATCCCCAAAAGGAATATGGACAGGCTCTCCCAAAATGACACCCACTCCACTGAAACAGCATCCATTCTCATCCATCTGCCTTTTTTATAGCCCCCAAGACATGTTCTGAAGCCCTAGGGCTTCTGCAGGACATGATTTGAAAACCACATATCTAATATCATTTTATAGAAAAAAAACATTGTAGGCCCAGAGAGGGAAAGTGGCTTCCCAAAAGTCACACAGCACTCTCCATCATGACATTCCCAATTCCTTGAAAGTGCCTATGCTTCCTTGATGAGTCTCTTCCCCACTGGGTCTGTAGCATCTCCATTACCAAGTTTGGCTGAAAGGATTTGTCAGTTGTCGGCTTGCTTGTCTAACTAAATTAATGCTTTACATTTCTCCTCCAGTTTGCAAACTTTTAAAAAATTAATCCCATCATTTCAACAAGTGTAACAACTAAATTATCATCTTTACATGATTAAGGAGCCTGCCGCGTCTTCTCTTGGCAAACACTGCATGCACATAATTTCACTAAATGTAATAAACCAACCATAGAACTATTAATTTTGCCATGGTATTCATAACAATTAGAAACGCATGAACCTTAAAATGATAAAAACTGAATGGAATACTGAAATTGCAGGAAATCCCCAATCCTCCCTCTGCAGGCTGAAGACGATGTCACGAGATGCAGATTAGGGTCGAGAGACAGAAATTGAATGTCATTTGCCTCTTAGCTCCATTACAACACATCCAGAATGAGACAGGCCAGGGTGGGAGCATCTGGCTAAATCGATGAAGCATTCCTCATAATCTAGACATCTATGAGGAACAACATATCAGGAAAAGTCCCTGCTTTTTCAGAGCTTTAATAATCTCTAAGAGTGTCCAGTCCTGGAATAGCTAATACATGGCAAAGGTACCATCACCTCACTTCCCACACCCCTGGCAGACATTATTCATTGATCACAGCACTCTTTCCTGCCAAGTCTAGACAGCTGGTAATCTCAACACAGCACTCCAAGGCAGGCATTACCAATCAATCACAAGATGATCTTAATTTAGTCCAATCTCAAGAGTTTACAGGGAGAGAAACTAGGCTGCAGAGAGGGAAATGACTTGGTCAAAGTCAAATAGAGATTCAGGGTAGAGTCTAAGATAGAAGCTGGAATGCTGTGGCTTTATTGCTATAGGTCAGGAGGCTGAGCCCTCACTGACAAACTGCTCCTCTTTCAACCTCCTAAAGAGAAAGTTCTCCCTATAGACCACTAGTGGATCAAATATCCCATCATCCCCTCTCTTCCCACAATTTTATCAAATTTACACTAACCCTTTTCTTTCCTGCATTAGTGGTGGAACTTTCCTAGAGAACAATTTGGCAGCTGGTGTTTCAAAAGGTTCAAACATCAAATAAGCTCTTGCTTGAAATTCCTAGAACTTATCCCAAGAACTTAGACAAATGCCCCAAAAGCATGTTCACCATGGTATTGTTTTAAATGGAATAAAATTGAAAATAACCTAATAATTTAAATTACTATTTTAAAAACATTTAAAATGAGATATTTGTTAACACTAAAGATAATCACAGTATGTTTGTAGTGAGAAATGCAGCTTTTCAAACAGCATATATCGGTTGGTGTCATTTCTATAAAGAATGAACACCAACAGACGTATACATATCCAGGGTTGCCATACACAGTTGCCCAGATTGTACACTGGACAATTACAGTCACTCAGAGCACAATATTAATGTTGCCCGCTGGAGTTAGGCAATGCCACATCCCTGCATATAGCTTAAAAAATATGACAGGTTATTTACCAAAATGGTAATAGTGGCTATTGAGGAGGGGAGATATTTAATCTTTGTTGTGGTTTTCTAGTATTTCTATAATGAACATGGCTCACTTGTGTAAAATGTATAAAATAATAACCCTTTCATAGCACTTTCTGGCTTGTGATCCACTTATGAATTATCCTGGCTTGTTTCATTACATATCCTGGCTTACTTTGGGGGGTGTGTGTGGATGTGTGTTTATTTTGCAATATTAAATAAGCATTGATGGAGGACCCACGAGGCCCAGGCATTGTGCTAAGGATGCAATCTCAGCTTTCTTGAATTTCAAATCTGATGGGAGGGGCAGACATCAAGCAAATGCCTGCAAATCACTGTAGGCCAGAGCCAGGGTGGTGGGGTGGGGTAGAGCTCCCTGCCCTGGTGTGCAGGGCCAAAGGCATCCTTGAGGGGGGGGGTGTTCTGTAAGGTATATTACAGGGCCGCCTTGCCTCCCCACTAGACCAAGCACCTGAGGGCACACACTGTGCCTTGTCAACATTCTTAGACCACAGAACCCAGAAGCCCAGACACACTCCAGTAGAAGCTGGGGCCGGCCAGCTTCTAACATGAACCCGCAGGTGGAACACTGAGCCCAGGGCCTGGGACTCTCCATAACTCTCAGTTTCATACCACAGAGCTTTGAAACCAGCAGACCTGCCTGGGTGTGAATCCAGACAACAACTGAATCTCAGTTTCCTCACCTGTGAATTGGGGAGAATCACAGGTTCCTAGCTCCTGAGGATTCAGTGAGTGAAACAGGCACCGTGTAGTGAAGGCAGGGCCTGGAGGAGCTGCTCCATGGATGGCAGCTTGTATTATTTATTGTTACTATTATTATATCAGGGCCTCAGCTCATGAAAGGGCCAGACACCGGCCCCACCCCACCCTTCGGGACAGGACTAGAAGGGGGTGAGAAGGAAAGCGCTTTCGCAACCTGTCTGTGGACAGAGGGCGGGGCAGCTGCTGGCAGGAGATGTGACCTAGATATTTCCAAGGTTCGCCTCCCTTTGCGTCCCCTTCCTACCCATCCAGTTTCCAAGTGTTTGGCCCCAGACATTTTTCCCCGTACACAGCAGCTCGTTTCCTCTGAGGAAATTGCCGTCTGTGCATCTGTGACCCCCACCCTTCAAGTAAAATTGAGGTGATCTGAACAGGTCTGCGAATTGGCGTTTCCCTCCCTGGCCCCAGATGCTTCTTTGTCAGCCAAGAACCTCCCGTTTCCCTACTCAGAATGTATGGCAAGGCCGGTCACAAATGAAAGGAGCTGGACTCAAGAGTCGGGAATCCGGCTTTCCACCCAGCTCTGCTGTAAGACCACGGCAGGTCCTCCCATCTCTGAGTCTGCCTTTCTGATACTGCACTGGTCTTGGCTTCAGACAACCTCAGTGTTGGATACCTCCCTCCTCCCGGCCTGGAGCAATTTCCTTTTCAGGCCCCCCTGCCTTTGCACAGGCTGCCACACCTTCCAAAGAATGCCTTCCCCAGGCAAGTTTCCCTGCCCTGTCCCCCAAACAAGATTACGCCCACTTTTGCCTGAGAATCTCCCCTGAACAATACACTCCCAGAGGGTGAGCCCCACTTTATCCCTGGCCCCTAAGACTGTCTTTGCACAGGTGGGCCCCGCCACACCCCAGCCTGGATCTCCAGACCCCTGGGAACTACCACGTGCCTGGGCAAGCCCCCCGTGCCTGAGACCACCTCTTCTGAGGATTTGGTTGACCAGCAGGCTGGAGTCATTCCATCCTTCAGTGAACACGCACCCAGTCCGAGTGTTGGGCTAAGGTGTGTGGTAGGTACCAGGGGTGCAGAATCAAGTAAAGCCCAGCCTAGTCTCCAAGGAGCTCCCAGCCTGGGGCAGGAGGACAGGAAAGCAGATCTTTCCAATGTATCATGGCTTCCAGGCAGAAAGGGCAGCGTGGTCAGGTAGAGGTACAACTAAGAAGAGTGGGAGATTGAAGGAGGTTTGGCCATGAGGGTGGGACTCCGGTGAGTGACGGGGGCTGTGGAAGAGAGGCGGGGCCAGTGGGTGGGCGAGGTCCACACCCCAGAGCTCCTGAGAAACCAGCGGAAGGATGTGAAGCAGGGAGTGAGCTGCATTTTGGAGAGACACCTCGGGCTGTCGTGCGGAAGACGGGCCGGGGAGGCCAGTGCAGCCGTCACAGAGAGAGAAGAGGGGGGCCTCGAGGGGCTGGTGGCCGTGGGGTGTGGAGACGCAGATGGATTCGAGAGACTCGGAAGGTAGATGCTCCAGGCCTCGGGGCTAGCTGTTAGAGTCTGGGGGGGAGGGGAAGGAAGGAGTCCAGGGGGACTCCAGGACCCTCTATTCATGAGACAAACAGCGACCACAGAGGAGGTGGAGGAGGGAAGGGGAGGGCACGGAGGGTTCAGTATGGAATGTGTTGAATTCAAGACATCAACTGTCTACAGCTAAACACATCAGATGCTCCAGAACAAACACGAAGAAGCTGACAGTCATGTTGATCAGATGACTCAGTACATGAAGGCCCGCAGAACGGGCATATGCGGCAGGAAAGTGGAACAAGGTTACATGCAGTTTCTGGAATCCGGTGCCTCTAAACCCCCAAGACTGGCCAGGATGCCCTCTACAACCAGAGACCTCTGCTAACCAGAAGACCACATTCTGGGCACAGGGGCCTGGGAACCAGGAGACCTGGGCCTGTGTTGGGCTGATTGTGTCACCTTGAGCAAGTCCCTTTAGCTCTCTGAGCTTCCTGGGGTTGCTATGAGGATCAGAAATAAAACGGTGTGTGTGTGAGAGGGAAAAAAAGGAAACTTTCTCAGGGGAATCATGGAAAATGCCGGGCGACTCATGCTTGCTATTCTCATCAGTTTTATCAATGACCCCCCAGGTGCCAGGGCTGTGCCCACCCAGCCGGGGCTGCAACCCTGCCACCCCCGGTGCCCCAGCATCCTGGGCTCCGCTCCACGAAGAACCTTCTCCAGCCTCCCCGATGACGACGCTCCCCAGAGATGCCCGAGCCTCCATTTTTGAGGAATTGGAGGAAAATCAGTGTGAACAATGTAGTCAAAACAGTGTCGGCAGGCGTCAAGCCGGCCAGAGTGAACATTACCGGGGACTCAATCGTGCTCCTTATCTGGCAGTTTGTTCTCAAAAGGGAGCTCTAGCCTCGCTGCGAACCCAATAAGTCTTTCAGTTTGACTCGAAACCTCACATTTTTCCTCTTTAGAAAATGTCACCAACATTCCTCTGTTTCATTACTCTTGGTTGCCGAGGCTCTGGCCGCAGGGAAATTGCTAGCGGAGGGAGGGTGTCTGCACCCACTGTCATGGCTGGATCTGGCCCCAGCTGGCAGGCCTGCCTCTGCTGGACATGGCCTTCTTTACCCTGACTGTGACCCTTCCCGGGCTGGCACCCCCTACCCAGCTGTAGAGCCCTAGAGCCCGGAATCTGTCCTACTCCCATCTTCCCATGGTAAGCCCATCCAAAGCCCCCCAGAGTCCTCTGCCTTCAGGCCAGTGGACATCAGCTGCCCCTCTGCCAGGCGCTGACCATGTCTTGCCAAATCTATCTGTCTCTCTCCATCTTTGCCTTTTATGTCTCCATCTCTGCCTCTTTTTTCATTCATCGCCCCACTTGTGTGTTCAACAAATATACGTTGAGCACCTACTATTTGCCAGACACTTTCCAGAAGCTGAGGATACCACAGTAAGTCAAGGTCCCTGTGCTCTTGAGACAGGTAGTAAGCAAGGAAGCAAATACATATATGCAGTAGATTATATTTTCCAAAGGTGGCCACACAATCTCTCCTGTCTACTCAAGAGGTGGAGCCATCGTCCCTTCTCCTTGAAACTGGGCAGGGCTTTGTGACAGCCTGACCAACAGAGCAGGGCTGAAGTGTCGCTCTGTTACTTCCAAGGCTGGGTCGTAGCAACATCATGCACTTCCACCAAGCTCTTTGGGGAGACTCATCTTGGAGCCCAGCCTCCATGCTATAAGGAAGCCCAAGCAGTTCGTGGAGGCGCCCACATGGAGGGGAAGAGAAGTCCCCAGACAACGGCCATCTGGTCAGCCATGGGAGTGAGCTATCTTGGACGTGAATTTCCCAGTCTCCTGTCCAGCTGTTGTAGCCCACACCACACAGAGCAGAGAGGAGTCGTTTCTGCTGAGTCCTTCCCAAATGACAGACTCCTGAGTCAAATAAATGATTGCTGCTGTTTTAAACTACTAAGTTATGGGGTAGTTTGTTACACAGCTACAGATAACTAAAACGGCCTATGAAATAATAAGGAGTGAGGGGTAATGATGAGTGCTAGAAAGAAAAATCAAGCCAAGTGAGGAGAAAAGGAGAGTCAATGTGAGGAGCAGGGGGAGGTGAAGCATGGCAGAGATGAGCCTCCCACCCAGCCCCGCCTGGTCCCAGTGGCCAAGATGTGTCCACCAACCCCGTGGACATGCCGGGGACATGTCTGCTAAGGAAGGAAGAGCCTTACAAACAGTCTCACTCCCAGAATGCAAATTCCAACCACAAGGCCCCCAGCCTCTGCTTGCATACTTCCAGAGATGGAGAGATCACTCCCTAGCCAGGCAGCCCTGCTGGGACAGGCTGTGAGGATGAGCTTCCTTCCACTGAGGAAGGCCTGCCTCCCTGCACTGCCCTCTGGGGACTTGGGAACACAAGACAGGGACATGGGTCCCCCTGACCCCCTCTAGCTCTGGCTACATCCATGGTGGTCCCTAGAGAAAAAGACCACTGGGACCCTATGAGCGTGTTCAGGAAGGGATCAAGTCACAGCCAGGGAGGACATCTGTCATCACACGGGGGTGGAGGTAACAGAGGACACGTGGCAGGAGCGTATGCAGAAGAGGGCTCCTGAGCCTCAATCACCACACCCCTGAAACTGTAGCAAAATCATGCCCACATGGTCACAAGCTCTTCTGAAGGAACAGTCCACCAAGGGGGTCCTGACCTCCACCCCACCCCACCCCCAAATGTGAACAACTCCCGAAATAAAGGTTTTGGGATCACAAAGACCTGAGTTTGAGTCCCTTCTAAGTGACACACACTTACTGTGTGACCTCAGGCAAGTCACTGCCTCTCTCTGAGCAGTCAATGTCAAATCAAGGAGCATGTATTTGTGGCCTCCAGCAGCTTTTCCAAACTCCACTGGTTTGTGTGCCTCCAGCATGATTTCTGCCCTCTCCATCCTTCCTCTCTGTGGTGATCTACTTAGTATTCTTCTCTAAATTGACCTCCTTCTTTTGCTGAAATAAACTTATTTTTAAAGAAACTTTTAATCACCACCTTAAATGGGAAATCAACATTAGATGCCATAAATAAAAAGGAACCCTAAAAATGAAGAAAAAACAATGCCACTATGTTAGAGACAAACACTCTTGCCCTCCCGGCCCCCCAAGGCTTTTCAATTAGCAAACCTTAGAAAGAAGTGTTAAAGACACATTAGCACCCAGGAGAGATGATCCCTGGTATTACCGGAAGGTTGAAGGGAGCCACTTTCTCACGGCTGGTTTGGGAAGCAGCTGCATCCCTCCTGGCCCCGGGCAGGTGGTCCAGCCCTCAGGAAGCTCTGAGGTCCTGACCTACAGTGACCGAGGCAGGGAGAAGGTTATCTAAGGGGTCCCGATAATGGCTTTTTGTCCAAGCCCCCCACTGAACGGTCAGGGCAGGGGCAGGAGGTCCCCAAACTGCAGAAATCAAGAATGGCTTTTTGGGGACAGTGGCAATGTGTCACCCTATGACCGCCATAGGCCTCAGAGGCACTGCCCACCAGCCAGCATGGCTGCAGCCCAGCCCCAGGAGAGCATGTGGGCAGTGGAGGTTTGGGGGAGGGGCAAGCCTCTGGGACCCAGTGGGGCTGCCGCATCCTTTGCTGCGTGAACCTGGCAAGCACCACCCCTCCCCCACCCTCCACACAGGCACACCCTGGGCCTTGGTTTTTCTAGCTCCTTTGTTAACAGGTTGTGTGTCCCTTACCCTTCTTTGAGTCTCAGGTTTTTCCCTCCATTTCCCTTCTGTACAGAACCAACTTATCCACCAGGCATGGTAGTCACAGAATCTAGGGCCCACGACAGTTTTAGGGTCTTTGAAAATGTTTTCATTTCTTTTAAAATCTCAAGGGAAAAAAAAAAGAACTTTCTGAAGATCATGTTTTAATGTCTAAAATTAATATTTTCATCTTTAAACCAACTGTCATAAAATATAATGTTTAATATTTTTTAATGGCGAAAGAGGCCCACAAAAGCCATAATGTGGCCTCTGTAGAATGGAGAAGAAAAAAAGCACCTGTGTGAAAAGCCTTTGGCCTGAGACCTGGCACCTGGTACGTATCCAACACACCCTTTTATTGTTCTTCTCGTCGGTGTGGTTCTTAGAGGGATGAGCACTGGTTTAGAAGACAGGACGCGGGAACTGTTCTGGGCTCTGTCCCCTTCTGTGTGACCTTTGTAAGCCGTCCCCTGGCTGGCCTCAGTTTCCCCAGCTGTTCAGTGAGGGTCCTGGAGTCAGGCATCCTCTTCCAACTCATTCTCTGCCTTTCTGCCTGCGGAAGCAAGAAGCCCCACCCCCGGGTGACAGACCAGCTGGCAGCAGCGGGGCAGCCCACTCTTCAAAATCATCTCGTCCCCTAGTCAAGTAAATATTACAGTTTCAGACAATAATTGTGGCTTCTCTTTTTTTTGTTTATTTTTTTAATTCCTGGATATTTGACTTGGCCGGGGCCTGGCTCCCTGTGTTTTCACTTGGCCATCTCTGATTCCCTCTCCCAGCACCAGAGTTCCCTGTAGGGATGGGCCAAACGTCTTCCAGGGGGCTGGCGGGCACAGTGTGGGCCCTGGCAAAACTCCTGATGGATTTTGCAAAGTGTAACCACGGTACCGCTTCGTGAGCACCCACTCTGTGCCTGATGCTGTTCCAGGCCCTGGGACTCTGCTGCAAAGATCAGAGGCATCTCTGGGGAGCTTCCTCCGCTCACTCACGGGGCAGAGGGTAAGGCAGATACAGGACAAGGAAAGCACATGGGGTGGGGGTGGGGATCATGAGGACAGGCCAGGGGAAGTGGGGGGGAGGAAATTCCTAAGAAGACAAGTTCAGATGAGTCAGTAAAGGTCCCCACTAAAAGTAAGTGATGTTTAAACATCATGGACACATGGATAGCTGTCAACTAGGAGGAGAGGGAGGGAAGGGCACCCTAGGCAGGTACAACAGAATGTGTGGATATTAAGGTGCTTTCCAGCCCAGTGAGGGAGGTCATCCCCATTCTCCAGGTGAGGAAACTGAGGCTCAGAGAGGTCACATAGCTGGTAATTGGCAGAGGCACCACTTGAACCCAGGGCTGCCTGTTTCCAAAGCTGGTCTGTAACCACTAGGCTATGCTATTCCCCTCCCCCCAACAGCCTCCATCCTTCCAACATCCCCATCCTCTGCTGGCCTCGCTGGAGGAAAAGGGCAGAACCCACATCACCTACTGGGATTAGTTTTGGGGTCTCCAGAGAGGCCATTACCTCTGTGTAAAAATAACTGCCAGTTCCTCAAATGCCACCATCAGAGCCATGAGGCCCATCGCCTACAAAATGTGACAACCCCTGCCCAAGGGGTCCAGTGGCCTAGTGCTCTCCAGGTGGGAAAACTGAGGCTCAGTCCACTGAAGGCTTTGCCCAAGGTCAGCCAGTGCCAGGGGGACAGAGACATGCAGTTCCAAGGCTAGGCCCCTGAGCCCCAGCCCTGGTCGTGGGCAGAACACCCCTTCCCCAGTTCCTCAGCTCGGGCCCCAGCCCCCTCCCTTCCCCCAGGACAATAGAGCCTTTCACAACCAGACAAAGGGAAAAAGTTTAAAAGGCGAGAATTTCGCTTCCACCAAGGCGAAGGGGGTGGGGCAGGGGAAGCGAGCCGGGCCTGGGGAGGAGCTGAGGCCGCCTCAGAAACAGACCGGTGTGTATTTATTCATGTCTGACACAACACAATTTGATTTTCCACATAAAAGATCAAATAATATTTCAGTTACAGTTAATTACACACCCCAAAAGCACATCAAAGGACGGTCCGCGTCAGCCCAGCCCTTGCTTCGCCGCGCCGCGTGCGCCCAGATTTCACGCTAGGCTTCGAGGCGTCTGCAGCACTTCGAGGCGTCTGCAGCACGGAAGCTCCGCGGTTCACGGCCACATGGGCCTTTGAGGCTTGGCTGGGGTCGCCAAGGGGCCCTCAGGCCCCTCGCTGGGCTCTCCGGGCTGTCCCATTCCCAATTGATGCCTGGTCTCCCCACCAAAATAGTAGCCCTGGTGGCAGTGTTTCACAGGGCCAACTTTCCTGCAGAAGAGAATCACCCACAGTGACACCACCTCTCCCCCTGCAGGCGGGGAAGGGAGCAAGGTGGGCACCATTATCCCCATTGTGAGAGCTTGCTGGGAGCAGTGCCTGGGGGGTGGGGTGCAGAGACCAGGGCTGG
This sequence comes from Balaenoptera physalus, assembly GCF_965194825.1. Taxonomy (NCBI): domain Eukaryota; kingdom Metazoa; phylum Chordata; class Mammalia; order Artiodactyla; family Balaenopteridae; genus Balaenoptera; species Balaenoptera physalus. The sequence continues at coordinate 73,642,184 of NC_138897.1, forward strand.
GAGACCCAAGAGGAGGGGGACCTAGATCTGCTCAGATGGCAGTTCTGCCAGAAGAAGGGAAGACCCCCAAATGCAGGGCCTTCTCCCCCGACCCCAGACCCCGAAAGAGCCCTGGGCCTGGAGCTGGAAGCAGGGTCTCGCCAGGCCAGCCACTTCCCCTCTGTCAGCCTGTTTCCCTTCTGCGGGCTCAGGACCACTACAGGAGGCTCAGAGGACACAGCCTCGCGGGGGAAGTTTCCCAGCTGTGGGCACTGGGGGGATGGGGGTGAGAACGGCTGGCAGGGGCAGAGGGAAGGCAGGAACTATTCTGGGCCCCTCTCCCCCCGCACCCATGCACCCAGGCTCAGACGGCAAACGACCATCCTGTTTGCCAGGCAAAGATGTTTCCTGTGCTGGCTGCAGCCAGGCTGAACCTGCCCGGTGCCCACCGCAAGCTCTTCCCAGAAGCCTCTGCTTTTTGGCCACCTTGGAACGAGCCCCAGACACCCCACCTGGCTCCCACTGCACCCCTCAACCACCCCATCCCACCAGCCTCAGTTCCCTAGTGCCCACACAAGAGTCAGAATACCCAGACCTCACAAGGCTGAGACGATCAATAAATTAGATCAACCAAGTAAGGCCAGGCACGTGGTAGGTTCATGCTTCAGATCAGTGGCTTGACTGTAAGATACTTCTTACATTTTCTGGCACACAGCAAGCCTCAGACAAAAGGGTGTATTAGAGCAATTGTGGATGACGATAGCCCCATTGCTGTATTTACCCTCCCATCCTCAGCACTCAGCAAGCTGTTCTGTGAACAGAGGGTGCCTTAGGGGTGTGTGCTGACCTTTTACCTTGTCACCATTTGTTTGTTTCCTTGAGGGCAGGGCTGTGTTTCATTTACCTTTGTGCCTTGCATATATGCAAATATTCACAAATATTTATTGAATGGATGGTGGATGGAAGGATGGATGGATGGATGGATGGATAGGAGAGTAGATGGATAGGTAGTTGGAGAGAAGAATGGGTGGATGAGTGAATGGATGAGTGGATAAATAAAAAGAAACCAAGGGTGAAAAAATACTTTTTGGCTGTAGGACTCAGGAGTCCTAGATTCACATTTGCCACCTCAACTTCATCTACTGTGTAGCCTTAGTCAGTGAGGTCATCCTCTCTGAGCCTGTTTCCTCATTCGTCAAATGAGCCTGGTGACTCTGCCCTGACAGTTCCCTGGGAGGTCTGGAAGATTTCTCATGAGGCTGGTGGAAATTACTTCCTAAACTGTAAAGTGCTCTGCCCTGGGCAGGTGGTGGCCAATCCTGTGTCTCTTAGGGTGGCAGGCAGAGAGGATGAGCCCTGAGGTGGGGCAGCCTGGCAGGTGATGGAGGCATTGAGGGCTGATACGCTGGCGGGCTCTAATACCCCGTGGCTGCCCTGATGGGCCGAAGCTCTTGCTCTAGTAAAATTTTATGGCCTCTGAGAGCAGGCAGAGAGCTGCCAGCAGCAGTTCGCTGGAAATTTATGGCTGGCCTCCTCCCTCCTAGCCTGCCCTTCCTCAGCCCAGCTCTCACCAAAACTCAGGTCCCACAGAGACCTGAGCCCTTCAGTGGGGCAGGGGAAGAGGGGCTGAATTAAGAGAGGCTAAAACATTGTGGTTAAAGGCAGGGTGGATGTGAGCTGAAAGACCTGGATCTGAGAAGCATTTACTTGGCAAGATTGTGCAAAAGAGCATCACGCTTTACATGAGGTTACAAACTGCCTGTTATCTAAGGTCCCTTTGGGGAAAACAGGAATGTGGCCACAGCAGCTGCAATTGTCTCTTGTAGCCCCCAAACACATCTTTTTCCCTCCCACCACAGGGCCTTTGCACGTGCTGTTTCCTCTGCGGGGTGGGGGGGGGAGGAACCTTCTCCCCAAATGATTTGCATAGTTAGCCAGGATGCACATGTAGAGCTGACACATGTAGCCACGTGTGCACGATGCATACGTGAATGAGTGGATTCCTGAAGCCTGTGTCCAAGGCACACATGTGGGCATGTCTCATGTACAGGAAAATCTGGGAGCCTGGGGCTGGGGTGGTGGCGATGCATACATGTGTTGCAAGGGCTGGGTATGGCCCGAGGTGGGATGGGAAAAGGGGCAGATCTTCCATTTCTGGGGGCTGACAGGTCCCCAGCACTGCATAGCTTATTTGTGCATTAGCCCTTTAACCCGACATGGCGGCGGGGGTGGGGGTGGGGGGGCGGGTACTTGTATTATCTACATTTCATAGAGGCAGAAACCTAGGCATCCGAGATCTCGCCGGGGAATTTGAACCCTGACCCTAGAGGGGCTGTAAGAATCCCCATCCAAAGCTGGGCTGGCGAGGGGCGAGTCCTGCAGGGGCTCCAACCCCCCCCACCCCCACCCCAGGCACTGCAAGTGCGGAGGATGCACCTCGAGCAAGCAGGGAGTGGAGGGACCCCCGGGGACCAGGCTGACAGTCGGGTGGGGAGCCGGGGAGAGAGAAGGACCAGCGAACTAAGAGAGCCCGGGAGGGCGGCGGGCCGGGCTGGAGGGCGGCCCTGCCCCGGGCCTGCCCCGCCGCCCAGCGCCCCGTTGGCTTCCGAGGGTGGCGCTCTGGTGGCGCGAGGCCGGCATGGTCAGCAGCCGTCAGGCTGATTTACTGGCGCTCCCCGCCCGCCGCGCGCCAGCAATCAGCCGCTGCCGCCAGATCTATTATTGATGAACTTTCCGAGCCCCGCTAATTAACTGCGCGCACCCACGGCGTGGCGGCTGAAATACGGGCCTGGATGCTCCAGCCAATGTCACGGGCGCCGTGCCCCCTGGATGCGTCCAAGAGCGGAGGGTGGACAGGGGGCCGCCCAGAGGAATCTCAGCTGGCTCAGACCCAGCCCCTCCCTGCCCCAGAGGCCCGCCAGGCTCAAGCCAGGACCGCCTCCCCCGCTCCTCCCCAACCCCAGCAACCTGCTGTGTGACCTGGGGCATGACGCTTAATCTCTCTGATCCTCAGGCTCAGATCACCTACAACATGCAGCAGGGGACTGGACCTGAGAGCTCTTCAAATGGAAGGGGTATTATTATTCCTGTTAGTCGTGTGAAAAAAAAAAAAAAAAAAGACTGAAAGCACAGTACAGTAGTTAAGATCACAAATTTGGAGCCACAGAGGCCTGGGTTCAAATCCTGGCTCCGCTGCTTCCCAGCTGTGTGACCTTGAGCAAGTTCTTGCCTTCTCTGAGTCTCAGTTTCTGCATCTGTAAAATGGGTGGCAGCAGTCCCTGCCTGTGGTTTTTGAAGGTGTTAATAAGTTAAGGATTGTGTGGCAGCTAGTACACAGATGAGTAGACAGTAGGTGCTCAGTCATGCTGCCATGCTCCCTTCCCTCTGTCTTGAAAAACAGGCACATCTGGCCTCCTGCCAATGACAGCCGCTCCGGGGCTCCCAGCTCCCCCTCCTCCCTCTTGAAAACACCTGTGCAGACCCCCTTTCTGGCCTCGTGGAATGAAAATTATGTAAAGAGGCCCACACTTCTCCCTTGCAGACAAAGACTGAAAAATAAAAATTCCAAACTGTCCCAGGAGGCAGCTGGAGGTTCAGGAAAGACCCTAGCCAAGACTCCTCCCCCAGGGCATGAGGGTTGGTCCTCCGGGATCCCAGTTCATCCTCACAGCTGGTCGAGATTCAGGCAGAGGTCCCAGGTAGGTATCCCCATTTGCCAGAAGAGAACACTGAGACTCTGAGGAGCCAGTCTGGCCCCCTAGACCCAGAATTGCCCCCTAGAGTGTGATGTAAGGATGCCGAGGGGTCACAGGAGTGACCAGAAGGGACCAGAAACGTGCTTAGCTCCTTCCTGGAGACCAGAAGGTTGTGGCCAGGAAAGCAGATGCCACAGAGTGGGCTGGGGGCTGTTCACAGACATCGAGACAAACGCCATTGAACGTCGGGGTGCCACAAGCCTCATGGTTCTCTTCCGAGTCTCCTGATATGGCACGGAAAGCCCCACCTGGGGGCTGCTGAGTCTTAAACATCTAACAGAGGAAGTTGTCAACCTGGGCCCTCAGAACAAGGCACCACTGCCAGCTAGCCTGAAATGCACTTGCATTTCTAAGTCAGTAGTTAGTTTTCCTTTATGGCAAATTGTCAATTCAAAATAGTGATCGAAAGTTTCGAATTGAAATGAAAAGGATATCCCTTTACATAGTAAGTAAGAAACAGTCCAGATGAGGTGCAGAGAAGGGCAATATTGGGAAGGAGGGATGGCAGTTGGGAAGCGTGTTTTTTCTCAGCTCAACAGATGGGTAGCTTTGGGGCCTCCCCTTCCCCCAGGAGGGCGCCCACACGGGCCATTCACCAGCCTTCAGCTAACATTTAGTAGGTACCCACCATGTGCCCGGTGCTGGGCTGGTGGCTTGCGATACAGACATGGCCCTGCCCTCTGGAGCTTATGGTCCATCAGGGAAACCAGTACATCAGATCCTCATGGATGGTAATGAATGTCCTGAGGACCCAAAGTTGTGCTAGAGAAATCAAAGGATGGGTGGGGGATGGATGGGGGGATGGACAGGAAGCCTTGCCATACTTAAGCGGGACCCAAGGGACGAGACGGTGCAGGCTTCGTTGAGAGCAAAGGACACAGCAGATGCAAAGGCCCTGAGGCAGGAAAAGGCCATCCCTGCCCCTTGGAAGAATTGAAGAGGGAAAGGGGTGGGGCAGTGGGAGATGAGGTTAGGCAGACCTTGAAGGTTCTGGGGAAGATTTGGGGTTTTGTTCTGGGTACAATGGGGAGCCACTGGGTTGTTTTTATTTTGTTTTGTTTTTCTTAATCAGGAGAGTGACTTGCTCCAGTTTGAATTTTAAGCAGACCCCCCACCTCCAGCCACTGTTTGGACGGTGGACGGAAGCGGTCACCATGGAGGAGGGGAGATCAAGATGAGGGGGCTTCAACTGGGCTGGTGAAAGCAGGTACAGGAAAGGGGTCAGATCTGAGGGTTATACTGGAAGAAGGAGCAGCGGGACCGGGTGATTTGTGTGCCGTTAACAGATATTTATGAAGCACTTACTATGTGCCAGACCCCAGGCTGGGCACCAGGGAAACACTGAATGACACTGAGAAGGAATCCTGTCCTCGTGGGGCTGACTGTCCAGGGGGGGCCCACGTCACGGATACACCCACATCTGTGAGTGCCACATGCACGCACTTGCACACACCTACACAACTCACTCTCGCCCTCTCCCGGGCCCACGTGCACACACACATACACATGCCTCAGGCACCCGCATGCACACGCCTGGCCCCGATCACATTTGCACACGCTCACACACGCACATATTCATCAGCTTCGCTTATAAAAATAGCCTCGGTGATTACACTTCATCGGGCTGACGTTGCCAGGGAATAATTGAGATCCCCTCGCTCCTGCTTTACCAGGTGATTCATTGAGAATGCACTTCGCCCTCGCCTCAGCCCCGCTGAACGCTGCGAGCACTAAGAATACTTTCTTTTATTGTAACGAATGACATTTGAATTCATTTTCCTGCCCATTATGTGCCGAGACGGCGGAGACTGAGCGGTTATTACCTGCCCGCCATTATGTAACGTGACAGAAATCCTCCACGGCTCGCTGCTGTCGGATGCCTCTGGGGCCCCCCGACCCGCGGGCCTCCTGGATAAGAGGCGACAGCATCGTTATGTGAGCTAGGTCCCCACGCGGCCACGGAATCGCCACATGGCTTTGGGCGAGTCACTTTGTTGCTCAGGGTCTCAGTTTCCTCATCTGCTCAAAGAGGGTGAAAGGGATGAGCTAGATGACCTTTGAAGGACTTTTCAACCCTCCTGCATGTGATCTAGGGTTCAGACGAGGAGCTTGGTCTCCTCCTAAGCGTCCCGTCTTTAGGGGGTGAGGGTTGTCTTTGTCAAGGTTGAGAGAGTAAATCCTCCCCTATGAGACTCCCCTCAGAACCTGGGGGTTCCCTGGAGCCCCTCCAGCACCCCTGGGGTGTGTGGATGCGAGGAAGCAGAGAGGGTTTTCAGGCTCCCTCCCCTCCCCAGACAGGGCAGCCCTGCTTGTCTGATCTCTGGGATCCTGGAAGATTTTGCTTGAACCACAGTATCACTGCTAAATAGAAAATATCAGAATAACAACCAAGCCAGGCAGAATAGAAGGAGAGGGGAGAGCAGGAAAGGAGACCAGTGTTTCTCCAAGGAAACGCAGTGCAGTCACAGCTGGTGTTTCAATGCATCAAGGATGAATTTCCCGGTTCCTGAAGAGAAATCAGTAGTTTTCTTCCATCATACAGGCGTCACTCCAAGAATACAGGCTCTGGCACTGCGGAAACTTGACAAGCAGGTTGGGGGGCTGCCTCTTTCCCCATCCCTGGGGGTCAGAAGGGGGCCCAGCGCTGGGAGGGAAGGGTAAAGGGGGCCACTTGAACCCTGGCTGGAGGGGTGGGTGTCATCCGGAGCACACTGGCTGAGCCCGGGACCTACGGCCCCACTGTGGGCCCAGAATTCCGGGGACTGCTGGGCGATGCCTGCGGGGTACCCAGGTATCCCTCCCGCAGGCTCTGGCTACGTGGGCACATCTCTCCGCGGTTCTTCCTGAGGGCAGCCGGGCATTCTGGGCCCGGCCACACGCACAAAGGTGACCTTCAGGCTTCCTCAAGTGCATCCCCAGCCCCAAATCACGCTCTTCCTGTTCCATCACCGCGCTTGGGCCTCACCGCAAATTGTCACACTGTAGTAATAAATGAGTTTGTCCTCTGTGACCCTGTCACCGAGGACCCACAGGCTCATTGAGGGTCGTCATGAAGCCACGGTATGGGCACTGGAAGGCCTGGGAGGTTTTCCGGGGCCCCGTCCCGTTAGAAACAGGTGCTGGTTTCTAACATTGTTGTGAATCGTCCAAATGGCTGTCAAGGATTTCCTACGAAGGCCCGGTGATGGGACCCACAGGCAGTCCAGTGAAACCTGAGTTTGACAAGACACCACTGCAATTTCGACCTTAGTATATTCAAATCCCACGATGGGAGAGAAATGTACAGGAAAAGAAAAGAATAAAAAGGCAATGACAGGGATTTTTCCTACTTCTTAACAATTTCTAGTGTGTCTGGTGTAGTTGATTTTACCCACAAATGGAGAAAGCCTCCTTCACCTGGGATGGGGTCAGGGTGTACTTCCCTCTCTCCCTCACCCCCTACCCCCCCCACCACCGCCTACAAAGACTTCCCCTCTCCCCTCCCCTTTGTGCCCTGATGTCTGAAAATCCTTTAACCAATATTGTTTGTTTGTTTACAAAGCGCCGTAGGTCAGGTCTAACGTCCCCAGCCCCACCCCACTCTCCATCCCTCCTACCCCCTGAGCATCTTCTCCTGTGGGTCCTGGGGGGCCCCTGAGGACATCAGGGGACTTTGCCCCAATCCCAGCCTTTGGGGAAGCAGGGTTTGGCAGCAGAGAGAGGCTGTGCAGGCCAGGACCACGTGGATCCTGAATGCTCCATCCAGATGGGGGTGGCCGGGCTCCTTAATACTCAGGGTCCAGAATTTCCACAGTGAAACAGGAGAAAATCTCCTGCTATGTCATGGATTAAAATTCCAGATTTGACATCTTGGTCATGGAGCTTTGAATTGATGGTTAAAGCATAACCCAGAGCTGGATGGTAAGAACCTGGGGCTCCTGGCACTTGAAACCACATGTTCTCAAGGAGTTGTGATCTCTGCGTTTTGGAAGATGTGAGCTCTTCAGATTGGAGAACTTTGAATCTAGGCAGTAGAGACCCTTCATCAAAAGGGTTGGAGGGCTGCCTCGTCATCATCCTATATGTGATTTCATAGTTTCACCAAGAAATAACGTGTGTTATTTCTTGTATCAGATGTAATACATTTATTGAATAAATTTTAGAAAATACTTATAACTGTAAAGTCATGAAGGAAAACCACCTAAGATCAGCAAGTCTGGAAATCACCAAGCTTATCATTTTATTACCTTTAAACTTTTTCTCCATACACACATTATGCATCTTTACACAAAATGGGATAACATGGATAATTTGACAACAGTAAAATGATCTTTCCATGTTGTTAAGCATTCATTCATGCACTCTCCTCTGACAAATTATTGAGCATCTACTGTATATCAGGCACTGTCCTAGATCCTGGAAATATAACAGTTTAAAAACGAATGGATGAACTAAAGCCTTTCCCCCATGGAGCTGACATTCTTCTGTTACATCCTGTTAACCAATGGGCTGGTCGTATGATATTCCATTGTGGAGATGTAGCATTATTCATTTAACCAATCCCCTGTGGTTGGGCAGTTAGGTTGCTTCTTCTCAACGTTTGCTGAGATGAACATGCTTTTATAGCTGAATCTTTATGAGACACTGTGATCATTAATTTCTTAAAGATGGAGCCCTAAAAGTGGAAGGGCTGAGCAGAGAGATAAATAGATAGATATTTATATACAATGCTTTTGATGTCTACTTCCAAATTGCCCTCCAAAATAAATTGTATCAATGTGGACTTTCCCGAACAAAGGAGGAGGGGACATGGTGGGACTGGGAGGAGAAAGTTAAGGAATTTCTTAGTCTTAAGAAACAAAAGTATGTGATTGTTCCCAGGACGTTGAAAGCATGGGTTAAAGGCCGTTTTCTATGAGACAGGAGGCAGGGAGAGAAGTGAAGGATGAGGAAACCCTGTCAATGCAACAGGGACAATTTCTTTCTCGCAGATGCCTTTGGAGATCCAAAGTCACTTGTGTGTTTCCAGAACACAACCCCATGCTCTCCAAAATGTGCTCAGCTCAGAAGGATATCTATATACATATATCTTCCACATCATATATAGTCAGGGATACCAAGTCTCAGAAAGATAAATTACGCGAAAAGAGATTTTTCATCCCAATTTTTGGAACGTCTTTGACAGTTCCCTCTCTGACTTCCTGACCTGTATCACATGGGATGCGGACCCAGAGGCCCACCCATCGCAGGACAGGGACAGGTCCTGGGGAAGATGCCAGGGAGTGCTTGCTTCCTCCGTGATGCTGTTTTCTTCAAGGCAATGTGATTTCAAAGTACATTTGGTAGGAGCCTCATACATGGGAAATTGGTATCGGTTGTCACAAAATAAAAGTAACCATAAAAATGAGCCCAGTAGCAACGTGTGACTAAGTTCCAGCCAGCTGCCTCTGCCTGCCACCACTGGACTGCCGCCTGGTCCCTCTTGGTTCAAAAGGAAGATGAGCAAGTGTCAGGGAGGTGTGAAAGCTACCGCAGAACCCAATTCAGATGCTTGCTTCCACAGCAAGTCAGGACCAAACAGGAATTTACAAAGGGAATACATTTCTCACTGGGGTTTGATGTTCCTCATTGCCATGTCCAATGTGCCATTTAACAGCCAACCTTGTCTCACCGGCAGCATATGTCCCTTGCCGTGAAATAAATACAGGCAGACCTCGTTTTATTGCGCTTTGCAGACAATGGTGGTTTTCTGGGCGGGGGGTGTGGGGGGGCGGGGAAGGTTATTTTTAAATTTTTTTTTGCAAACTGAAGGCTTGTGGCAACCCTGGGTCGAGTGACACCGTATTTCCAACAGTATTTGTTCACGTTGTGTCTCTGTGTCACATTCTGGTAATTTTCCACAATATTTCAAACTTTTTCATGATCATTATATTTGTTATGTGATTGGCGATCTTTGCTGTGACTGTCACAAAAGGATTGCGACTCACTGAAGGCTCAGGTGACGGTTGGCATTTGTAGCAATAAAGTATTTTTTTAAATTAAGGTATGTACATTTTTTTAGACATAATGCTGTTGCACACTTAATAGACAATAGTATAGTGTAAACATAACTTTTATATGCTCTGGGAAACCAAAAATTTCATGTGACATGCTCTATTGCAATATTTGCTTTTTTGTGATGGTCTAGAACTGAACCCGCGATATCTCCAAGGTAAGCTTATGTGAGGGTATCAGTGCTTCAAGGAGAGTTTCTTCTATGTCCCACCCTGTTCCAAGCACTTCACTTCTATTAGCTTAATTCCCCATTTTGCAGATGACAAAACTGAGGCTCAGAGAGATTAGATGATTTCCCTGAGGTCACACTGTGTGCAAAGCAGGAATGAGATTTGAACCCACCCAGGCAGTGTGGTGTCAGAGTCCTCACTTATGATCACTAGATCATTCTTCCTTCCTGGTGAGCGGGGAGCAGGGGGTTTGGGGTCCATCCAGAAGTCCTGGGTCCCATTCCCTCCCCAACACCTTCTAGCTGAGTGGCCCTGAGTAAGTCCCTTTCCTGCTCCTAGCCTTAGTTTTTCCGTCTGGGAACCAGGGTAACACCTGCCACGGGTGCATGGTGGGTGGAAGGCCTCTGGGCTCTGCAGCCCTGAGAGGGTTAGGGAGGGAGGGCTCTCATCAAACCCATCAGGGAGGGGAGAGACAGGCCAGCCTGGAAGGAGGGGGTCTAGGCCTGCAGGGCTAGAGCATGGCTGGCTTGTTTTCTGCCTCTGAGTGGCTCTCAAAGAGGAACACTGGGCATGAGATGAGCACAGCTGCCCCTCATCAGAGTGAGAGCCCCACCCCCTGGGACCACCTGGCAGGGTCCACAGTCACCTGATGCCCACGTACAGGTCATTAGGTACATCCCAGAGCTGTGCCCTTCGGTCTAATATAGGAGGTCCTCTTCTTTTTTGATCCTGACAACCTTGCACCCTAGAGGTTTCGCATACCCTCTGAGCTCTCCCCTCCCGCCCCCGACCAACAGCAAAAGGGAGCATTGGGTCTACGAGAACAGACGGGGCTGATCAGGAGGCCCAGGGTCCAGTCCAGGGCCTGGCAACCTCACACTGTGCCACCTTCAGCAAATCCTCTCGGAGCTCAGTTTCCTCATCTGTGAAATGGGAACAACCCAGGGTCGATTGCCTACTGGGTGCCTCCCACCTTTGGGCCTGTGATTGCATTCGATTTTATCCTCAGAAGGGCCCTGGGAGGTGGAGGTGTCCCACAGAAGGTGACTCAGTTACTCAAGGTCACACAGCCGGGAAATGGCAGAGTTAGGGGTCCCTCAAGACCCCAGTACCCATGCTTTTCGGAGGTGCTCTGAGTTAGGGCCCAGCTCATTCCCCAGCGAGGCAGGTCTGCTACCTTGCTCCCTCCCAGCATCTGAAGATGCTTCCGGCTGGGGCTGAGCAAGGTGCTGGGGAAGGAGGTTGTGGCTGGGTCCTCAGAACCCACTGAGGTTTTACAATAAAACAGCCCAGGGAGACATCTGGCTGCTCTGCCCTGGGTAAACCTCACATCAACCCCCTGTGGAAAGGAGGACCATCTCCATTCCACAGATGAGAAAACAGAGGCCCAGAGATTTTAAGCAACTCACCCAAGACCACTGTATTGTTTCCTGTTGCTGCTGTAACATATCACCACCCATTTAGACTGAGAAAAACACAAATGTATTATCTTACCTTTCTAGAGGTCAGCATCCCAAAATGAGCTTCATGATGCTAAAATCAAGGTGCCAGCAGGGCTGCATTCTTCCTGGACATTTTAGGAGAGGACTTCCTTACCTTGTCCAGCTTCTACAGGTCTCCTGTATTCCTTGGCTCACGGCTCCTTCCTGCATCTGCAAAGCTCATCACTCTGACCTCTGCTGCTCTCATGATATCCCCTTCTCTGTCTGACCCTCCCCCCTTCCTCTGGTAAGGACCCTCGTGATGACATTGGGCCCACCCAGATAATCCAGGATAATCTCCCGTCTCAAGATCCTTAACTTCACGGCCTCTTTTGCCATGTAAGGTAGCATGTTACAGTTTCCAGGGATTAAGACATGGATGTCTGCGGCGGGAGGGGGTGGGGGGGTGGGGCGGGGGGGGCACTATTCTGCCTTCCACAGCCACACAGGAAGAAAGTACCCAAACCAGTTTGAACCCAAGCCTGACTGGCTCCAAAGTTTGTTTCCGCTCCTCCCAGACTCCACAAGTCCCTTAAGAATGGTAGACAGTGCTGTCAGATAAAATACAAAATAAATACATTTTGTAGTATAAGTATATCCCCAACATTGTACGGGATATACTTATACTACGTTTTATTTCCTGTTTATCTGAAATTCAAATTTCACTGGGCATCCAGTGTGTTTTTATTTACTAAATCTGACAACCCTAAAAGCCAAAAACTATCTCAGGAAGAAAAGAAGCACCTGTATGGGAAGATCTGGGTCTAAGTCTTAGTTCCAGCCAGAGACTCCTTCATTTCCCTTCTCTGAGCCTCAGTTTGTCCATCTGTAAAGTGGGGATGTAATGGTAACCCCACCCCCACCCCCACAAACAGATGGCATGGATAGCACAAAGGAGAGAGTGTTTGCACACTGCAGAGACCTGTGCCCACCCGAGGAGCCTGCTCTACCACCAGCCCCCCCCCCCCCGCCACCAATCCACTGGGCAGGGAGAAGAGGTTATTCCCAAGGCCCAGCCCAGATGGGGCTTAAACTCCAGTCAGACAGGAGCCAATTTCCCCAGCTCATTATCCCAAACCAAATTAGGAGCAGCCTGGGCTGCGCCACTCCTGGCTTAATTGGGGCTCACAGACGCCCTTGTCCCCTGCCTTCTTTCTTTTCCCACTCCCCTGTCCCCAGCCGGGCCGTGCCTTGAGGGAGCCAGAGGTGCCCAGGCCCTGCCACCTGGGCCCTCGCAGACACCCTGGTGTAATCAATTAGAGCCAGGCCAGGCCGAGCGCATAATGGGGCACCGCTGGGCAGCTGGGCCCCGCATTGATCCCAGCCCCTGGTGACCCCCAGGGAGGCAAGGCAGCCAAGACAGCCCCGCAGATGGCGGTCTCCAGGGTCCTCTGCCCTCAGCCCAACCCAGGGCTGGCTGGTGGATGGATAGACAGGCCTCTGCTCCTGGTGGACCCCGGATGAGCCTGGGAGGCTGGACTTTGGTGTTTGATCCCCCAAAAGAATCAGAAATATTCAGGAAATACTGTCCTGCTGCGGTCCAAGTATCCCCCCAACTGGAGCATCTTTCATCCCTCCAAGCCCCCGGATGCCCCCTGTGGCCCCTATTCTGACCAGGCCCGGCCCCCCCAGGGGAGCCACGGCAGAGGCTCTGAATGCAGCCGGGCAGAGGCAGACGGGAGCTTTCTTTGAAGAATCCTCTCCCGGGGCCTCCCCGGCTCCCTTCCCATCACAAAGCTTGGTCAGACTGGCAGGGGGCGTGGGGGAGGGGGCGGGCGGTGGCCACCGGACTCCCATCTGGGGACCATGAGGAGGCCTGGGGGGGGCGGGGCCTCTGCCTCGGTTGCCACCATGGATGCTGCCTGAGTCCCCACCCAACTCCCGTTGCCCCAGGAAGGAGGGATGGAAGCTTTGGAACCGGAGAGGGGTGTGGAGACTCAGGGAGGTGACAGGGGCCTCCTGCATATGTGGGGACTGGGGGTAAGGCCGTGGGCGGAGATTGCATGGGGTTCAGGGTTACACTGCCTGAACTTCTTATACTACGTTTTATTTCCTGTTTATCTGAAATTCAAATTTCTCTGCGTCTGGATTACTCTGTTATCCCCCATGAGGACACATAGTAGGTATTAAGAACTATTTGCAGAATGGGGGTCATGTGGGGTGTGTGTTGCTGAGCTCCTGTGAATGGGCCTGTAAGGGAGTGTGTGTGTGTGTGTATGTGTGAGAGAGAGAGAGGGTATGTATGCGAGTGTACGTGACTATGTATGAGAGTATGTGATTGTTTGTGTGTGTGTGTATTTGCGTGTCCATGTGGCATTGTTTTCTTCCTCTGGGGGACCGTGTGTATCTAAGAAAAGACCTGAGGGGTTTGCTTCCTGCCTGGGAGACTCCAGGCCCTGGAACACCCCAGCCGCCCGCTGTGGGAGCTTCCCTGCCCAAGTGCGGGTGAAATACAAATTTGGAAAGACAAAGTGATATAAAAAGAATAAAATAAAAATCACCTCTAGTGACACCACTTAGAAACGTGCCTGAGCGGAAGTGCTCACCTCACAGCCCTATGGGGCACTTACTGACAAGAGCCCATTTTACAAATGAGCAGCGTGAGGCTGGGAGAAGCCAGGGGTCAGGGCTGAGGTGCCAAGTGGGGGTGCCGAGACCAGATAAAAGCAGGCATTGAGGAGAACGCTGCCCTGCAGACAGAAAGGAACTTAGGTTTCCCTTTGGGGCTGAATTTTTTAAGTCACATGACCAGCGCAACAATGTTTGTGGAATTGAATTGAACCCAACCCAAGAAACTCTAGCAGGCTTTAAGTCTCACACCTGCCACCAACCGGCTGTGTGACCTTGGGCAAGCTCCTCACCCTCTCTGGTCTGTTTCCCCTCAGCACCAATTCTTCCAAAAGCTTAGATCTCAGGGAGGATCCATTCCATTCTCCTTCCTGATACAGGACTCACCCCCTTTCCCCTAATAACCAGTGAGAGATCTGCCCAACTGCTGCTTACACTCCTCCCCAGATGGGGAGCTCACTCCCTCCAAAAGCACCATGTTGCACGGTTGGCCAGTTGAGCCACACAGGAAGGGCATATGGACTCAGAAGCCAGACTGCCTGGGTTCTAGACTTGCCTCACATCATAGCAGCTGCGCCTTACTAACCTAGCAGTGTCTCAGTTTTCCCATCTGTAAGATGGGGATATTTAATTCACAGGACTTTAGATTACAAGAGGTCCACTCTGCCTCAGTAGCTGCCTTTAATGCTACATGAAATGCTGTGCATCCTTCCTGCACCGACGCCCCCAAAAAAGGAAGCATTGGAACCAAAGAAGGATGGCGTGGGGATGAATAGTGCCGGGCACAGAGCGAGTGCCATCAAAGTGCTCATTACTATTATCACTCATAGAACCCTTCCCTGTGTTCAGATGCATCCTCCTCCTTGTCACTTCCACTTACTAGTCCTCAAGCAGGAATGATCTCACCCACTTGACAGATGAGGAAATTGAGGCCAGAGGGAGAAAGCTACTGGCCCAGGTCACCCCTTGGCATCCTGAGCAGCAGGGTTGCCGCCCCTCTAGGGGCTGGTCCTGCACCGTGTCCGTCCGTCCTTGCCTGTCTGAGGCTGAGCGGGTGTGGGCTGGGAGGCCAGAGAGAGGGGGCGGGGGCCGAAGCCCCACTCCCCGGCCAGGGACACGGTGCCGGGCGAGTGGGCTACAGTCCAGCCACCGGGCGCAGGCTGGCTAATTGCCGACGCGCGGCCGCTGCCCTGGACCATGACACAGGCCCCTGACAGACGTGATTTATGAGGGTCCTCGGCGAAGCGGAACCCGCTCAATTGCCTATTACCTCACTTAGCAGACACCTTGTCACCGCCAGAGAGCCGGGTGTTAAAAATACAAACCAGGCGGCCGGCAGGCCCTGCGCACCGGCCCTCCACCTGCTCCGAGTCAGATAACCGCCCCCCCCACCAACCCCCACTGGCCATGAGGCCTGCTGATCTCCAGCCAGGCTGCGGTTTGGGAGAAGATGATGAGGCCGGATTCGAGATGTGGATGTCATCGGGCATCAGCGTCTGGGTGGGGAGCAGGACAGCCAGAGCAGGGACAGAGCTTGACTTTAGCGTCTGTGGGCCCAGCCCCCTCATTGCAGGGACCGTGGCTGACCCAGACACCTGTGTTGTTGTCAGGGACAGAGAGGCCCTGAGTCAGAACCTGCCTCTACCTCCTACTGGCTCTCTGACCTCAAGAGACTCCCTTAGCCTCTCTGGGCCTCAGTTGCCTCATCTGTAAAATGGGTTATCCAGAGGATTAAATGAGTTAATACACGAAGTGCAATTAGGAGAGTGTCTGGCACATTGCAGACGCCCAGGAGTATGGTCACTGTAATATTCTTTCTCTCCTCCTCCCAAGCACTCAGCAATGGGCCGGGCACTCGTGGGTTCTAATCAATCAATATACCATCATCATCGTCATTATCATCATCATCATCATCATCACCACCATCAGCAGCAGCAGCAGCAGCATCACCAACATCACTCAGGAAGATGGGTCAGGCCGTTCCTGGTAGTGGGAGCTGCTCATCTTGACGATGACATTAACCCCTGACATTCACACGGGTTTGTAAAGCTACCAAGAGCTTACCCTGATGCTGTCCCTCTTCCTCCTCCTGGTCCTGAGGGGACATGGAAGCCCAGAATTCTCTCCAGCATGGCTTTGAGGCCGTACTCAGCAAACTCGCCCACTGCTTCTCCACCCCTTGCTGTGTGACTTCTGCCAGTTTGGTCCCTCTCTGAGCTCTGGGAGGGGTCAGCTCGGCTTCTGGGGGTGTCAGTGCAGCCCCAAGTCAAGGAACCACTGCTCAGTGGACAAATGGCCTGAGGTCCTGGGCTGGTGGCCGGCATTCCCAGACCTGACAGGACCTATCAAAGTCCCTGCCCCAGAGCCACACCTGCTTCCGTCATGACTCACCTACCTCCCTGGGGCCCCAGCCCAGGTCCCTCAGCTACACTGGGGTTTAGAACCAACATAAAAAGAAGCCACAGTTGAGGTTTTTCAACAAGGTCATATTTTCATTCAGCAAATATTCCAGCTGAGATAGAGGCAACAAGTGTTCTGCCTCAAGGAGCTCACACATCAAGCAGGAAGATAGTGGCTTCAATTGGAATGGGGGGCTTTGCAGGGACAGACAGGGATACTCACAGCAGAGGCACTAAAGCCATGATGTGAAGGAGGAGAAGGAAAAAGGGGAATTAGCTAGGGGAAGGGGGTCTCAGGTAGGAGAAACAGCACATACAAAGGCTTGGGGGCTGGAGAAAGTGCCAAGAACTCAGGGCAACAAGACTGGAGCAAATCGAAAGAAGGGGAAGGTGGCAAGAGACGGCAGCATTTTCCAAAACTTCCCACATTAGAAGGCAAAGCCAGGGAAGAATTCAGTCATGTGGGTCCTTCATTCATTCACCTTCTTGGTCATCCAACAGTTACTGCTTACCTACTCCCTGCCAGGCCTTTTTGGGAGCTGGGGAGAGGGAGACAAACAAGGGATCACATGAGACAGGTGAGGGAAGCCCAGAGGTCATGGGCAGAGCCAGTGCGGAAGGCATCAGGGAAGACTGCCCGGAGGAGGGGGCCCCAAGCTATCTAGAAAACGCCTCCTCGTGCCTCTAAACTGAGCTCAGGTGTCAAGGGCAATATCGGTCCCAAAGTTCTCCCTGCTGTCAAGGGCAAGGAAAGTCCAGAATTCTCTGGTAAGCTGGATATTCACTCATTCATTCTTCCTCCCAAGCAGAATGACAGGCAGAGGAAACTCAGACCCAGCCCTGTGCTCAGAAGCCCCCAGTGCCGCTGGGAGGGAGACAGGTGAGAATAAACAAATGCAAATCGGTGTCAAGGGTGATAGAAGGTGGACACCCAATACTAACTGGCAGAAGAATCACTTGGGAGCCTTGAAGCAAAAAGACTGCCAGGCCCGGCCTCAAGCCGCTGACTCTGCATCTTGGGATCAGGGCAGGGAATCTGGATCCTAAAACCCCACACTGGTTGGAGAGGGCTCAGCCTGGCACCAGCTTGCCGACTGTCATTTCAGAATCCGGCCGTGCCAGGAGCACTGAGCCCCTGAGTGGCTGGGCTGATCGGGTGGCAGCCAGGACTGGCTCCTGCTGACTTCAGGTCTTATTTTAGCCTCTGGTGTGTCCCCGGGAGGCCTGATGGGAGGAGACTGAGTATTTTATAAGGGGGATTTGCACGGGTATTTTCAGTTCCAATGGAGGGTCAGGTTGGCCCTAGCCAGCCGGCCCTGCAAGAGGAGAAGCCAGGTGCTGAAATAGAATATGACCCACCGCCCTTCACCCACCCTGGAGAAGCTGGTCCCCCTGGGCCCTGGGCTGGGGGCTTTGCAGTGAGAGATGGGCCGGAGAAGCCCATGTGGGCTGCGTCAGACCTGTCACCTGATGGTTCCAAATAGCTTGCGACTCCATGGTCACAAAAGAATGGCCAGGCAGGTGGCATCGTCCCCTTTGCACAGGTGCAGAAACTGAGGCTTGGAGAGGCCAAGGCCAGTGTCATAGGCCAACTCAACCCCAAGTCCTTGTGACAATGAACTAGACTTTTGCTTAAAATGCAGCCTCAGTGTCTAACAAACACCATGCCCAGCTGGTGATTAATAATACTTGTGACAGCCAGCACTTACATGGCCTTGTACTAAGCACTGAATACATTTTATTACTACCTCATTTTCATCCTCATGACCACCTACAAAGCAGATACTAATAGGGTGCCCATTTCATAGCTGAAATAAAGCCGCCACCCAACTTGGGAGTCAGGCAGAGGGTCTGTGGAGCCCTGAGTTCCCAATGACCCTTTCCCTCCCCAGACCACCTCCCCAAACCCTCCCAGCCCTAATTCCTGCTCTGACGGGCCCCTGAGGCAGAGGCCAGCAAGGGGGTTAACAAGATACAAGAGGCACAGCGTGCTCCGGGCTTGGTTATACCTGCCAGGTGGAAGCCGGCAGTCTAGGGTTGATAGGCAAAGCCGGAAACCTGGGTTCAAATTCCAGCTCTGCCCTAGCCTAGCTGTGGTTCTTTAGAAAGGTCTCCGGCCTTTCTGAGCCTCAGTTTCCCCTTCTGAGAAGTGGGAGCATGTCTTCCCATCCAGTCTACCTCCCAGCATGGAGCATTTGGTCAAGTGAGCAGGAAAATGCTTCCCTGCCTACAGACCAGGAGGGGCTGGGAGATGCCCGAGGCCCCCCAGCTGGGCAGGGACCAAATGGGCCCTTACGAATCATACACCACTGTCAGAGTGACCATTAAGGGGGAGCCAAGGACCAGTGAGGGGCAAGTTAGCAGTGCCGAGAGGCAGTAGGCAAGAGCTTTTCTGATCCCCGGGCTGGCTGTTCTCAACAACAGAAGTGGGGGAAGCACAGGCGCTGGAGTTTAATCCAGGCTCCTGCTAACCAGCTGGATGACCCTGGGCTCATTACTAAAGCTTTCTGAACTCTCTTTTCTCCTCCTGGAAATGCAGACAATCAGAGCAGGCTTGTCATGAGTACCCAGTGAGGCAGGGGGTGTGGAGTTGCCTTTTTACAGGGGAGGCACCAGAAACTCTGGTGGAGTTAAGGGACTTGCCCGAGATCACAGTGAGTTCCCGATGCCCCTACCCGGCCCACGGGTCTGAGGAGGGAGGGCCAGGGAACATGGGGACCCGGGAAGGGCCCCCAGGAGCCTGGGCATTGGAAATTGCAGGATTGGCATTTGCAGGAATAGCCCAGAAAGGCACTCCGGGTGGAGGAGGCAGGCAAGGCAAAGGCCCGGAGGCTGGGCAGCAGGGAGCACGCGTAGAGAACAGCAAGGCATTTGGATGGCTGGAGCTCAGGATGAGCGAAGGTCTGCAAATAGGTGTGTGGAAGGTGGCTTTTCACCCGTGCACGTGTGTGTGTGTGCACGTGAGCGTGAGCGTGTTTTTTCTGCCGTGGATCCCCCGTTAACGTGCCCGGTATTTGTTTGCTCAGTTCCGGCTCTCCCGAGCCCCCTGCTGCCTCCTTGCTCCCCGTTTGCCAGTCCGCTCTCTCTCCCTCTCACGGGGGCTCCATGGGTCACTGAAACTGAAACAAGCCCCTGCTCTGATCGTTAAACCAGATGCCCAGGCCCCACCCCGCCTGGGCCCCATCCCAGGTCAGAAGGAGCGATGGAGCTGCTGGCGAGGCCTCGCCCCAGCAGCGTCGGACCATAGGGGGCCTCGGTTCCCAGAGGGACAGGGCCAGACGAGGGGAAACCCAATCCCTGACACATGGAGATCATTTGCAGAAGGAACAAAGTCCACGACCAGCTCCAAACGGACGCAGTGGGGAGGGAAGCGGGGACTGGCTGGGGAGCACGGGGGCCAATGGGAGAGGAGCCGAGGCAAGCTCTGGCTGGTGCCAGACCAGGCTCCAAGGCTGGGAGACCCGGGCCAGGCTCCCACCCTCTCTGGGCCTGCAGGTCCCCCTCTCAGATATGGTGAGGACCAAGAGAGACATCACAGCCGTACCCGACCCTGTGCCCAGCACACAGCCAGCCTCAGCAAACGGAGTTGATATGTAGATGAGGCAACTGAGGCCCAGAGAGGCTGTGTGACTTGCCAAAGGAGTCAGCGACACAGTGAGTCAGCGTAGGACCAGGACTGGAATCTCTCAGAAGGCTCTGGGGAAATGATATCTCCACAGGGAGGGGTCAGAGGCGGGTGGCCACCATTTGCCAGACTGGACACGGAGTGGCCTTTGTCTCCCCAAGGGCAGCTTCCCCTTCTACTCATTTCACTCGGAGCCCGAGGACCCCCAGAGCGGCTCCCACCCGTTTTGTTTTGTTTTTAATTCGCATATGACACAATTTACCCATTTGAAGTGTAAACTCAAAGGGTTTGGGTATATTATATAATTCAACTTTTTAAATTGTGGTAAAATATATATAACATAAAGTTTGCCATTTAAAACAATTTTAAGTGGACAATTCAGTAGCATTAAGTACATTCATAATGTCATAATCTTGTGCAACCATCACCACTATTTTCAAAAATTTTTCATCACCCCAGACAGAAACTCTGTACCCATCAAGCAATGACCCCCCCACCATTCCCTCATCCCTGCAACCCCTGTTAACCTTTTTTCTACTTTCTGTCTCTATGAATGTGCCTATATAAGTGGAATCACACAATACTTGTCCTTTTGTGTCTGGCTTCTTTCACTTTGGGTTTTCAAAATTCATCCACATTGTAGCATGTGTCAGTATTTCATTCCTTTTTAAGGCTGAATAATACTCCATTGGATGGATAGACCACATTTTGTTATTTTCATCTGCGATGGGCACTTGGGCTGTTTCCACCTTTTGGCTGCTGTGAATAATGCTGCTGTGAACATGGGTGAGCAAGTATCTGCTGGAGTCCCTGCTTACAAGTCCTTCGGGTGAGTGAGTACCTAGGAGTGGAATTCCTGGGTCACAGGGTGACTCTATGTTAGCTTTTTTGAGGACCCGCCGAGCTGCGGCTGCACCAGGAGCCTGTGGCCCCCTGGCTCGGAGCCCAGCCCGTGAGAAGATGTAGGGACCGTGTCCCAGCACTGGTCACCTCTCACCTGAACCTTCCCGGGAGACTCCTTGCCGCCCCGCCTCTGCCTCAGCTCCCCCAGCCTGGGGAGATCAGCTGCAAACTCTCAGGCTCCAGGCTGAGCCATACATGGCTCCCCATCGCTCTCTGGATAAAACTCTCAGGCATGGTGCCCTCCATGGAGCCCTCCTGACTCCAGGCTGGGTGGGGGTCCCCCCAAGGTCCCACTGCTGCTCTGTCCACCCACCACAGCACTTATCTCGTGCACTGGGCTTTCTACTGACTCACCTGTCCCCCTGCTTGGTGGAGAGCTCCTCGAGGTTGGAGACCGTGCCTAATGTATGTCTCCTCGTGCTCCTGAATATAGGAGGTGCTCAATAAATAAGTGTATTTCATAGATGAAGACATGGGGCTCAGAGAAGGAAATTAACCCCCCTGAGGACACAGAGCAGGGAAGCGAGGGTAACCTGAAACAGGTTACCTTCCAACTCAAGAAGACGGTGAGTGTCAAGTGCCCGGCACATAACTGGTGTTCAGAACATATTAAGTGCCAGTTCCTTCCTGCCCCTTGCCTTGGGGAGCCTATACGAACCTGCGTCCAGCCAAGCCCTACCTCTAACTCGCTATGTGACCTCGAGCAGGGCTGTTGCCCTCCCTAGGCCTCAGTTTCCCATCTGCGATCTGGGCGCTGGATTCGAGGCCCCTCCAGCCAGTCACCACCCCCCACCTCCGAGCGGATTCCTAGCAGCTCAGCTGGACCCCTCAGCCGGCCCCTCCTGCCCACAGGTAATTAGAGGAACTCAGTGGGGGTCGAGGGCAGGGGGAAGCCCCAGCAGGCAGCTCCTTCCTCAGAAAGGGGCCCCTCAACGCTGCCTGCCCAGCCCCTGCTGTGAGAACAAAAGGCCTTGTGGACGTTCAAAGCAAGGCACCGGGCGGGAGGCCAGCGTGGGCGGCCGCAGAGATGGCCACGGGGCTCGTGGCGGGGATGGCCGGCAACTGGAAGCTGTCCCCATCCATCAGTCAGCGGTGACAGCTCCCGGGGCCCTGCGGCCCCCTGCAGCCCAGCCAGCTGACCATCCCAGCTACAGCGGGCCCTCCCTCCCCCGCCGGGTGGCTCCAGCCTGATGACCTGAATAATGGAGCTGCCTTGAGCATCCAGCCATGGTGACAGACACCTCTCTGATCCAGGCCTCTCACACTCTGCCACTGAGGGTTACTTTCTCTGCCACAGCCCTGGCCACTGGCCCCCAATGTGGAGAGAGAGATGTGACATTCTGATGGGGCCATGGAGCCTGGGGCAGTGTGCCCATGGGCCTGGGTGTCCAGGAGATGAACAGAGCTTGGCCTTGCTTGCTGCCAACCTTCTGTGTGACCCTGGGCAAGTCCTGGTGCCTCTCTGGGCCTCGGTTTCCCCTTTTGTGAATTGAAGGTGTCACATCCCCGCTCCAATGTCTGCATTCTGTGACGCTCAAGTGTCCGGGGAGACAAGTAAAGGCAAGGGTGATGTGAGCCAGGCGACCTGGTTTCAGATCTCGCCTCTGCTTGCCCTTGATGTGTGACCCCAGGCAAGTTACTCAATGCCTGTGAGCCACTTCTCCTTCTCACCTGTAAAATGAAGACTATCCCCTCACTTCAAGAGATAACTATGAAGCTGAAATGAGATCATAGCCGTAAAGCGCTCAGCACAGGGCCTGGCATGGAACTTACAGACACAGACCATCAACCACATGACTAGTTAATTATTGTGTCGTGAATGCTGGGAAGGAAAAAGAGTAAAGGGTCCAGGAAAGGGTACTGAGAGGCAGGGTTGGAGATAAGGCTGGAAGAGCATTCTGGGCTGAAGGAACAGCTGGTGCAAATGCTCAGAGTTAGGACCAAGATGGGCAGTGTTTGAGGGATATGATGGAGGCTACTCTGGATGGAGGGGAGAGATAGAGGGAGGGGGACCAGGCAGTTTTGAGGGCCTGGGTTTGCTGGGTGGCCTTGGGGAAACTGCCTGACCTCTCTGGTCTCTACAGCTGTGTCTGTCACACAAGCTCCATGCTGGGATCTGCCTCATGGAGTACGAGGAGGAAAAGGAGGCGATGGGCTAAAGTGCTTGGAACAGCCCTGAATGAACTAAGCACTCAGGACCTGGAAGCTATTTTGTATCATCGTCATCCTCGCCATTGTGCAGCACATTGAGTAGTTTGACAGATATTATTGGCTTTCTGTCACCAGGTGCTTATCTTTTAGAGAACACTGGAGGCCAGGGGTGTCGATGGGTACAAGATAGTTCCTACAGCTTGGGTGGTAAGAGAAAAAAAAAAATTGGAAACAACCTAAATGTCCATCAGCAGGAGGATGACTCAATGAGTAATGACATATTCATACTGTGCACGAGTCTATCGCAGTGACAGCGTGTCAACTGGAGCGTCACGTATCAACAAGGATCAGTCTCAAACGAGGATGTCGAGCCAAAAAAGCAATCATGGAAAACACATATGGGATGCTTGCATGTATAGAAAGTTTTAAAACATGCCAAGCCGTGCCATAGACCATGTGTGGATACACACGTAGGTGGTGGAAATGAAGACCGGGTGGAGGGAGTGATAGAAACCAGCTCAGGAGAGTGGTTCTCCTGGGGGGACTGGCCACCCCAAGGCTCCCTTTCTGTTTCCTCTGCTTTAGTTTTATTATTATCTGACATATTATATATTTTAACCTTTTTTGTTTATCATTAGTGTTCCTTACAGGAATGTAAGCTCCATGAGGTTAGGGATCTTGTCCTGATTAGGTCTGTGCTGTGTCCCCAGAGCCTAGAATGGTGCCTGGAATAGAGTAGGCTCTCGGTAAATACAATACGTATTGAATGGGAAGGAGGGAGGGAGGGGAAGAGGGAAGGAGGGAGGAAAGAAAAGATGCTTGAGAGGGAATAAATTAGCATTGCAGAGAGAAACACAAGGCCTCCCTTATGCAAAAGAAAACACCAGAACCCCAGGTGAAACCAGAGGGTGGCTTGAGAAAACGGAGAAAGACCACCCCCTCTATCACTTCTGCCCCGGAGGGTCCCCGCTGCCCCACCTCATGACTCAGGGACCACCAAGCACCTGACACCCTCCCTGGAGCTGGGACGGGACCCTGTGGTACGAGGGCAGCCCTTGCTCCCATCTATTGGAAAAGAAGGCAGGACACGGGGTCCATGAGGCCACGGGGAGTCCGCCTGCCTGGTATGAAAGAGGTTCGTCATCTCTGAGTCAGGGTAGCCCAAGAAATACAAACGCAGTGAGACTGGGCCCAGAACAACCGTGTTCTTTACCATCATGGTCTCCCCCGATGGCCTGAGGTCAAGGTCCCCCACCCAACGTAGACCCACCAAGCCAGACACCCTCTGCCCGCAAACCCAGGTCCTCTGGGTTCCCCCCTCCCACAATTTTTCCCAGGCACTTTTCTTCAAGCCTAGTCCCCGTCTCCCCCGGACCCTGCAGCAGCCTCAGGGCTCATCCCCCTAGGACCACTCTGACCACTCCCAACCCTCTCTTACAACTGATCAGGCCCCTCTCTTGGCCCTGCCTCCATGGCCCCCATGACCCTGGGGCTGCGGTCTGTGCCACAGCCAGAGGCCCTGCCTCCCACTTCCCATAGTCACCCCCCAGCACCCCGCCCCCGCTGCTGCAGTTGCTTCCTCAGAGGTCCCTTCCCTCTTTGCACACACTGTTACCTTCACTCCTTTTCCCCTCCCCCTCCCCCTTTGCAACCCCCAGCCACCAACCCTGGACGTTTCCTCCTTCTCCTTCAATAACTCAGCTTATATGTAAGTCCCCACACCACCACCACCACCAGGAAGCCTTCCTAGACTTCCCGGGCTAGGTCAGGTTTCTCCTGGGGGCTCTCCCAACACCCTGGGTTTCCTGAGACAAAGCCTGTTGCACTCGGAAGTGTGAGCTGCAGGGGGGCAGGAACCATGTTCTGTTCATAACTGTATCCCCAGTGCTGGGCCCAGGGCGGGCACTGGTTACATACCTGTTGAAGGAATGAATGAATGAAAACACCACACCCGTCACACCTGGATTTAAGTCCCAGGATCCTTTGGAAGGTCCAGACACAGGTATTCAAAGCCGTCTGAACTCAAGGCCTCCGGGGGTCTGCACGGCCCACAGCCCCTTCTTGCAGGGAATAAAGATGTAGGAAGTTTATTGCCTATTCCGAGCACCTGTCGGTCCCCACCTGTAATTCCCCCGCCAAGTAAAGTGAGCATGATATAGCTGATAAAACTGCATTCAAATTCCCCTCAGCCCGATTTCCCTACAGGAAAATGGTGGAACCCTAAATCTTGATGGGCATGAAATATAGCCGGGGGTTGGGTGAGAGCTGCAGTGCTGGGAGGAACCAGGGAGGGGAGAGCTGCAGGCTCATAAATTGCCCGGAGCTGCTGCCCTAGAGGCTCAGCCCAGAGGAGGCTTCCTGAGCGGCTCCCACGGTGGCGGGGAGGTGGACCCTCCCCCAAGCAGCCTGGAACACTGTCCAGATCAGCCTGGAACATTCCGGGGGAGGAATTACTAACCCTTTTAAGCCTTCATCCCCCCTGAAGCACCTACTTGAATTAATCCCTACAACAGCCCCAGGAGGAAAGTGCGTTCAACATGCCCCTGTTTCCAGATGGGGAAACTGAGGCTCAGAGAGGTCCGATGACGTGCCCCGTGTCACACAGCTAATTGGTGCAGAAGAGGCAGACTGAGGCCAGGCCTGAGGATTTCAGTGGTATGGGGAGGGGATGTTTAAATAATAGCTTTTTCTTTTTCACCCTCTTTATATCCTTACAACTTCCTGTCTTTGGCAGCTCCAACACATGCCCACCCCCCTTCACAGCAAAGGGAGTGCAGACCTTGTGAGATCTCAAAGAGGCAGGGAACACCATCAAGGCAGGTTTCTCATAACAGCGTTTTCTTTCCATTGTGTTTATTTTTGAAGACACCTTCTGTTGACGGCCACTGATACTGATTTTCTGTTATGTTCAGCAATATAAAGCTTCCTTTTAAAAATCTCTTTGTGTGCTTGAAGTGAGTGACTTAAAGAAAATATTAGGTAAATAATACAGGTGGTAATGAGTCATCCCCCAAATCCACAGACATTACCTCTTCTTCTATCATATGTCAGTGTGATGTCATTGCCTCTGCCCTGAGGCAGAAGGCAGGAATTTTTGCCTGCTTAGTTCATAGATTTATCCCAAGTGGCCTAGAACAGTGCTTGGCACATAGTAGGTGCTCAATAAATATATGTGAAATGAAGACGGTGGAGATACAGGAGTGGGATATTGAAAACTTGTGGATCCAGCCCCTTTCTCTGCGATTCTAAAATCCTCCAATCCAGATATTCTATTGTTGTCCAAGATTCAACAGACCTTGATTCTGGAGTCCTAGGGTGCTGGGAACCCAGGATTTGACTCTGTGGTTCTCCAATGCCATCGTTCTCCGTTCCTAAGGCCCTCTGCGGCTCAGATGTGTACGCGGTTGCTCTAAGACCCTAAGAACGTGGCTGTAATCGTGTGATGCTTGCTATGAGGCAGCCAGGACCAAGACTGCAGAAGCAGGTCCTCTGGCTGATGCTGAGAGAGCGAGGGGGAGGGAGGGAATGGGGGAGTAGGAGAGAGGAGAAGGAGGAGGAGGAGGAGGGAGGGGGAGGGGAAGAGGAGGGGGGCAGACACGCAGAGAGAAAGAGGAAGAGGAAAAAGCAGAGAGACAGAAAGACAGAGGATAGGAGTTGGAAAGACAGAGCAGAGAACTGAGGGAAGAGAGAGAGAGCAGAGAGAAGGGAGTGAGGGGGAGACAGAAAGGAGAGAAAGAGAGGTGGGGAGATCCGGAGAAAGAGAGAGAGGCCCCCACCTCCACACACACCTGGCCCCTCATGAACCCGCCCTTCCTGCCCTTCCCCAGGGCGAGGGGACAGGCTGCCCTAGCCCACCCCTCCCTGCCAGCTGTGGGTCCTCCCTCTCCTCCCACAGGCGTGGTGATGTGTGACCTTGCCCTCTAGGAATGAGCCTGCTGAAGGAAGCAGCGGCGGAACCCCAACGAGCACACGGACTGGGGAAGGGGGATATTCCCGTTTTCCAAACGCAGGTGCTGCTGCCAAGGCTTCTGAGAGGGATGCTGCCTGAGCCCTTCCTCTGAGCCAGGCATGCCGCGGGCACCACGCAGACATCAGCTCCTGTGATCCTCACAGCAGCCCCGTAAGGTAGGTATGTCGGTTCCATTCTAAAGAAAAGAGAACTGAGGTGCAACGAGATTCTACATCTTGGTCAGGTCAGTAAACAGAGCTTACTAAGGATTGGATGAATGGATGAGTGGGTGGATGGTTGGATGGATGGATGGACAGGTAAATGGGTGGACGGATGGATAGAAGGATGGGTAGATGGATAAGTGAGTGGGTGGACGGAGGGGAGGGAAGGAGAGAGAGAGGGTCGTTTAATGGGTGACTACAGGACAAACAGCACATCCTCATGAAGGGTGCCTCTGCCCTTTTCCAGAATCTTCCAGTCATCTACCACCTTCTTCATCCCGATCCTGTCCAAGACACGTCCCTATAACGTAATACCAAGATAATGACTGCAAGAAAGAACTGTAAGGAAATAAGAACAAAGCTTCAAATACTGGTGAGACCTGCCAGACAAGAGGAAACCAGCCCTGAGAACATAAAGAAGAATGAACAGCTTAAGCAAAGGCCTGAAGTGGGAGCCTAGTGGAACTGGGTGTATTTAAGGAGCAGAACTGAGACCCGTGAGGCTGAAGCCTTGCAAGTAAGGAGGAGAAGTCATCCCGGGTGGAGTTTGCACTGGGTTTGAAGCCACAGGTTTCGGACAGAGGACTGACCTGACCACTGACACGGTGCCTGGCTCACCGTTGCTCCCAGGGGAGAAGGGGCAGGGATGGGAGTGAGAGACGGAGCAAGGCGAGAAAGGGTGGTGAGGCGGGGGGGGCGTGGGCAGAGGGTGGGCTTGGGCACATTTGGAGGTGGAATTGTCAGGTCTTGGAGATGGGTGGCCTGTGGAGAGTGGGCCAGTGCAGGAAGCAAGGGTGACGCTCGGGCTTCTGGATTTCAGCTTTGAGATCACGGTGGGATCGAGCTGGAGAAGCCTGTCTGGGATTTTAGGTGGGATGTCAAGTGCTCTCCTGTTTATCCATCCATAGAGACACGCTCATGGAGCACCTACTATGTGCCTGGCCATGCACTGGACTCACAAAGAATGTACCAACTTCCCCACCTCCCAGCCACCCAGCACAGCATGTACCCAACCGGGCTCCCACCAGCTCACCAAATCCCCTGGGAGTGACAGGGCCAAGTGTCCAGGGGTGTCAGATTCTCCCCCTCCTCCCCCCGAGACCAGCTGGCCCGATGTCCACAGCACTGGGCCTCCCAGGGAGCAGGCGGGCTCCTCGAGCGGCCAGTGCCTCTGGGTGCTAATTCCTCCCCCTCCTCCTCCTGGACAGGCACACAGGGCACTTACACAATGGTGGCCCAAGTCACCCCCAGGGTCCGTGCCTTCACGGTGGAGACAACAGCTACCAGCTGGCCCTCACCAGCTGTGTGACCTTGGGCGGGCCACATTCCAGAAATTATCACCGCCTAGAAGGTGTCATCTGTTGACCCCCATTCACACGGCACCTTCTGTGTGCCAAGCTCTGTGGGAACAAAAAAGACCCCTGTTTTTGGTCCCCCACCAACACCCTACCCAGCAACAGATTAATCAATGGAGATTTCTAGAGCTAGGGTTTCTGGAGAAACTCAAGAGAAGCTGTAGTTCATCACAGATCACAGACACCCTCTCCTCCATCTCACTTTTCACACCATCCTCAGGACAACCAGGGAGACGTGGGGAAATGGAGGTCCATGGAGCTGAAATGTCCTTCCCAAGTTGCATAGGTATCATGCCAGCATTGTACAACTTCTAGCAAAGTGCCCATGTCTTGGCATCAGCTTTATCTGACCAAAAGAGAGGCAAGTGGCCACGTGGCCTGGAGGCTCTTGGACAGAGAGGAATGACTAAGAAATGGGATGTGTTCCAGGAGGTGTCCGACAGGCACTTGCGGGTCTCTTGCTCCTCTGACCCCCATCCTGACCATTCGAATCCTATCCCTTCCACAAAGGTTCTGAGAGGTCCCCAGATCCCACACGGGAGCCAGGTTGGAAAGATGAATCTGTCAGAGTTACACAAGGCTTTGCCTGTTGCTAAATTTAAAACTGCAATGTGAACCTCAGGACAGAGTAAAAACACTTGGGGGAAAAACTGGGGCCTAATGGAGAGCTTCAGACACCTCCCCAGGCCCTCTGAGTACGGCAGAGGGAGGTAGTTCCCAGGTGGACCCAGAGAGAGGCTCCCAAAGCCAGCCTTGCAGATAGCAGGAGAGTTACCAGCCTGCTTTGCAAGCCTGCCCTGGTCGCGTGAGATGCTCTCTGTTCTCTGGTTCCTGCCTGGAGGGCATTGTTCCTGATTCCGATATGGAAGGCGAGAGAGAGAAAGACCCTCCATACTGGCCCTTGAGGCAAATACTAATACTTTTTGCAGAAGGAGCAAGTTATTTTTCCCTACAAACACCTCCACACAAATTAAGGTATTAAGTTCATGAATACTGATACGAAACGTTCGGAGCAAGCACACATCCATACCTTACAAATGTCTCTTGTCTACTGGGTTTGAACTACTCATCGTGAATGTGCATTTCACATGGATGCACACAAGTACATAAAATATGGGCGTGTGTGTCTGCACATGTGTGTATAACACATGGCACGCCCACATGGCACGTGTGAACATGCAAGTGAGATGAGCACAACACATGTACTCGCATAAAATTCTGGACCCAATTTGCTGCACACGTGCACACAGACACACACACTCCATCATCACCATAAGTAACTCACGTAGAGAGCTATGAGCCAAATACCATTCTCCATAGTTGTATATATGTTACTCATTCTATTCTCACAAGGTTAAGTACTATTATCATCCCCATTTTCCAGAGGACACAACTGAGGCTCAGAGAAGGTAAGTGGCTTGCTAGAAGTCACACATCTGGTGACTAGCGGAGTTGAGATTTGAACCCAGGAAAGCTGGCAGCAGAATCCATGTTCGTAACCACCATGGAGATACAAGGGCCCTTGCACATACATCAACACACACAGACATACACTGAGCATGTTTCTTCAGCTCGTGGGATAGACACACATACACACACACACACACACAAACACGCA
The DNA here is from genome assembly GCF_965194825.1 of Balaenoptera physalus. Lineage (NCBI taxonomy): Eukaryota > Metazoa > Chordata > Mammalia > Artiodactyla > Balaenopteridae > Balaenoptera > Balaenoptera physalus. The sequence continues at coordinate 73,672,391 of NC_138897.1, forward strand.
CACACACACACGCACACACACACACACACTGAAATCAAATGTGTGAGAACAGGAGGGAGAAAGGCCCTAAGGTGTGCAGACCACAGGGCCTTTGCACCACATTCACTCATCCAGGAACCTGAAGGAGGAAGGAAATTTAGGGGTGTAGTGAGAAATGAGGGGCAGACAGTTTTAGAGGCAGGGTCAGGATCAGGGCTTGGGGGAATCACAAGGTCAGCGACAAACATTTGTGACCTTCCCCCACCCACAAGGCACTCAAGCTTCTTGCCCACCGAGCCCCAGGCCTTCCCTGCCTAAACAAAGGCTCCTCTGGGCAAGGCCCCTCTTGCTGAGAGAGGGAAACCCCAGGCCCCTGTCCCTTGGCACTGCCAGGGTACAACCCACTCCCAGTAACGCACTGCAGGAGGGTCCAGTGGCTGCTCTGTGGGCAGGGAGGTGGCTGGAGTCCTTGCCTGTGAGGAGGGGAACGGGAGGGAAAATGGTAAAAGTCCTCTAGGAGATGAGAGCTTTGCCTGCAGAAAGCACAGGCTGAGGCCTTGGTTTGGACCTCCATGTCCTTGTCTGTAAACTGGAGATCGTACTAAAACACGGACCACACCATGCTTAGGAGAATAAAGTGAGCAAACACCGGTACAAGGCTTGGCCCAGTGGTAAGTTCTCACCTATATACTCTATTAACATTCATATTATCTTCATCACCACCATCATTACCATAATTGTCATCACTATATACCTTGCCTCTTGACCTAAAGGGAGCCAGCCCTTGGAGGGAGAAAACCAAGGTGCAGAGAGGGGAAGGGGCAAGGCAGAGGGGAGCGGGCAGCGGCCAGCCCCACAGCAGAGCCTCCTCAGCCCCTGCACTTCCTGGGTTCTGCAGCAGGAGAAAACGCAGGAGCAGGAGCTAGGGGGCTGTTACATGCCGGCAGAATCCACACGCTGGTGTGAGGCTGCCATTTCTCGGATGGGGAAACAGAGGCACGAGCCTCACAGTCACCCGCACAGGATGCCAGAGTCAAGTAAACAAGGAGGCTGGCAAGTCTAGCATCTCCTGCTCCAGCCAGCCGCCAGGCCCTGTGCCCCACTGCCTGCTGCCCCCTGGGTTCCAGCTCCAAACAGTGCCATTTTCTTCCTGCTACCCAGATGGTGCCCATCTCTTTGTCTTGAGGGGTTTTCTCCCTTTTCTTTTTTCTCAGCTTTCTTCCCCCGCCCCCCCCCCAATTCGAAGGATGAAGGAACAACTCCCTGGATGGCATGTGAAAACAAAAGTGGCTGCTGTCAGCCAGCCCTGCCTGCGGCCAGCGGCTGCGCCACCCAGAGCTGGGGGATATGGAAATGAGCTGATGGGTATGCAAATGAGGCTCCTGGGTGTTTTGCATGGAAGCAGCCTGGGCGGGGCCAAGATGGAGCAGGTGGGAGTGGCTGCTGGGAAGCCCTCCTGCGGGCCCTTCCCCCAGGTACCAGACTTCTGCAGACCAGCCTCCCCCAGGGAAGGTTTCCCTCACTGCCCCGGCCTCTGCAGCGCAAGATACCTGGACAGCTGTTGGGGTTTAATCATTTCTATTTGTGTAAATAGAATTAATTTTCTGTTTGTTATCTTATGGTGCAACACTCGGCTAGTTGGATTTTTTTTTTTAATCAAATTTGGAGTGTAAGTTTGGTATGACTTAACAAGATATTCCTGTGTGACAACTGAGTTAAGAGAGAGTACCATAGTAAGGTGCCGTGGATGAAGGATGTCAAGGTGTCCCATCCGAGCCCTGGGCTGAGTCCCAAGAGCAGGCTTTTTAATGCTGTGGTGCAGGGTGAGTGTGTCAGGGCTGAAGAACCCTCCCCAGCAGTGCCAGGGTGGGATGGAGGAGAGGTGGGATGGAGGAGAGGTGGGATGGAGGAGAGGTGGGATGGAGGAGAGGTGGGATGCAGGAGAGGTGGGTAGAAGGCAGGATGGGCAGAAGGATGGGTGGATAGGTGGAGGGAAGAAGGAAAGGAAAAGTAGAAAGGAGGGAGGGAGGATAATAGATGTATGCATGGATAATGGACGGATGGGTGGATGGTTGGATGGATGGATTAGTGGATGGATAGATGGATGGAAGAATGAAATGATGGAAGGATGGGTGGGTGGAAGGAAAGAAGGAAAAGAGGAAAGAAGGAAGAGGAAAGGGGAATAGAAGGTGTACTAGTCAGCTTGGGCTGCCATGACAAAATACTATAGACTGGGAGGCTTAAACAACAGAAATGTATTTCCTCACCGTTCTGGAATCTAGAAGTCTAAGATCAAGGTTCCAACCAATTCAGTTTCTGGTGAACCCTTCCTTCGTGTCTTGTAGATACCTGCCTCCTCACTGTGGCTTCACAGGACCTTTCCTCTGTGCATGCCTGGACAGAGAGAGAGAGAGAGAGAGCTCTCTGGGGTCTCATCTTATAAGGACACCAATCCTATTGAATCAGGGCTCCATCCTTAGGATCTCATTTAACCTTCCTTAGAGACCCCATCTGCAAACACAGCCATACTGGGGCTTAGATCTTCAATGTATGGATTTGGGAGGATACAAACATTCAGTCCACAGGTAGATGGGTGGATGGATTGGTGGATGGGGAAGCTTAACATCCTTCCCTTATTCCTCCATTTATCCAGCAAGCCCTCCTGAAGTGTCTGCACTGAGGGTCAGTCTGGGTACTGGGGTTATAAAGTGGAAGGAGGCAGGCATGGTCCTCACCTTCACAAATCTCACAGAATAGCTGGACTCTCCCTCAGCAGAGGGTCTAGCAGAGAAGAGCCAGGCTTCAGGATCTGACATGACTTGAGGCTGTCACCTTTACTGGCTGAGTGGCCTTGGGCTAGAACACCTTGTGGTTCACAGCGTTCAGAGGAAAGCATATATTATGGAGCTACCAATTTAGGAAGGTCACACTTCATCCCCACGTCTGGTCGCCACTGCAGACAGACCCACCGTGTGGTCCTGGACACAGTCCCTCTCTGGGCTTCTGTTTCCTCCTCTATTAAATGAGGAGCTGGACCATGTCTGGGTCCTTCCAGCTCCCTAGATTTCTCTTCCTCTTGCCATGTTCCCTTTACCTCGGGGGAACTCAGCAGAAAATCTAGAAATTTTATTAGCCCACTATTTGATGTAGCCCAGGATCATAGTACCATGCTTATGTCACAGCTGTCAGCCAACACCAAATCTGGCCACCATCGTGGCAGCCATTATCAAATATGGCCATCATCACCATCATCCGAGGGTCCTTGTAGTAGGCTCAGAGGTCCTCGCTCCCTCCCCACACCTCCAGTGAGGGCTCCTGAGCTCACAGCCTGCTCACAATGCTTCACAAGTAAAATGTGAACACAAACTCACCCTGCCAGCACCATAGGCAGGGCGTCCTGGTTGTCACATTGCCAGGCCTCTGGTAACCCATTTGAAAATCAATCTTCCCCAACTTTCTGCAAGGCGACCCATCCAAGAGAGCAAGAGAGCACTGGGCAGGGAGTCAGGCACCCCGAGAGACAGGCCCAGCTCTGCGGCAGGGCTACACGCGATCCCCACCCCGTGCCCCAGTGCTCTCTCTAACCCCAGCTGTGCAGCCCGGGCACACCACACTAGACCAGACCCTGGGGCTCATTTTCATCATCGGTTCAAGGGCTACAGATCTTTTGAAGATCCACTGAGGCAACATCAAACAAGTTCCAGAGACTAACTGGGGGTGGGGTTAGAAGCCCCTAAGATGAGCAGTGCCTCATCTCTGACTCGGAGATGCCAATCTTAATTCCAAGAGTGTAAGACTCTGGGGCCTAAATTTCCATCCTCTCTGCTAAATTCTTACTTCATCCAAAACCGTTTCTCAGGACTTGAAGCAGAGAGAAGGGCAGTTTCTGGTGAACCTCCTGGTCCTCTCAGCCCCCTTCAGCACCCCCCAGACCCCCAGAGGCCAAGCGGCACCCTGGCCCTCCTCCAATGGTTGAGGCAGGCAGTGAGGCTGCAAAGGCCCAGGAGGCACAGGGAGGTGAGGAAACAGGTGACAGATCATTAGTTAGGCCTGCAGTGGGCAGAGAAAGGAGGCCCAGTGGCTGATCCCTCTTACTGCCTCAGGCCGGGGGAGGGTGGGAATAGAATGGGGCTGGAGAGAAGCCTGTTCTGCCCACCTGTGTTTCTGCCCCTCAAGATTTGGCCTCACCAGGATCCCCACCCTGAGAAATCCCAGACACGCACCACCAAGGTGATGGGGACAGGGAGCCTGCCTAGTGGTCAGCAGGTGAAGAAATCAATAATAATACCACTGTTATTATTATATTAGCTAATGTAATCATGGCCAAGATGTAGTAAGGCTCACTTTGGATTCAGACAGCTCTGGGTTCAAACACAGTCCTGCTATTTAATGACCTTGAGGGACTCTTTGCCCCTGTGAGCCTCAGTTTTCTCATCTGTGAAATGGGTATAGAGATCATTCCCAATGGTGAGATGTGTTGAGACATTCCCACAGGCCCAGCAGCAGCCTGGAGAACACTGCTTCATTTGCCTTTCAGAACAACCCAAGGAGGCTGGTTCCCACTTGGTTACTCCCACTTCAACACAATGGGCCTGAGTGGTGAGACAGGAAATAACATGCCCAGGATCACACAGGGCAAAGCTGGAATTCAAACTTGGGTCCGCCTGACTCTGAGTCCCAGCTGGTTACCACCACATCCCCACCCATCTACCAAGCACCCCACTGGGTCCCAAGCAGAGCATATAGCACAGACCTTGGAGACAGAGATCCAGGAGTCCCAGAACTGGGCTCTGCTGGGTGGCTTTGGGGAGGTTCCTCAGCATCTCTGGGTCTCCTCTGCCTCGTTCGTAAAATAGAAGAACTCATTGTGCGTTGCAGGTTGGGTGCGAGAGTTAGGTAATTCACACGGAACCACCCCGTTCACACTTGGCAAAGAGCTGGCTTTCCCTCCGGCTCCTCATCTCTGCCCGCAGGCCCACCTCCCTCTGCCCACCATCCCAGCCCCCACTCCCTGGACCACTCCATCAGCCCACAGCGAAAGCCGCTGCCAAAACAACAGAACCCCATTCTCCCAGCAGCGGGTACCTCTTATCTACCGAGCGCTCACGACGTGTGCAGCCGTCACCTCACGTTAACCTGGGATGGCCTCGGGACAACCAATCCCCACCTTACTGACGGGGACGGAAACGCCAGCCAGGTCCACAGGACTCGCCACATACCTGGCGATGTGACCCAGGCCTGCCACCCACACACGCCACGTGGCCTCCGTGACTGACAGCTGCTGACATTTTAGTGACCCTCCACATCAGGCAGAGGAAGATGGGAACTGGCCCTTAGAGAAAGTTCCACTGAGACCCCATTTTCTGGCATTGGGAACCGAGGCCTCCAGGTGCTCAAAGATGTTTGTTGAGCTCTGTTTCTGTGTCAGGCGCTGCAGATCAGTAAAGCTGAAACACGGGAGGAGCCTTATTTTCAAGGTCACATGTGGGGGGAGTAGGGACAGTCCAGGCTGCCTTAGCCTCCAGCCAGGATGAACAAGGTGTGTAGGCAGCCAGAATTCAGCTGCTCCAATCTCACCTCCTCCCCTTCCCAGGGGTGGATGGACACATGTTTCTTCCTTTGTCTCCGTCTCTGCCCAAACTGTATGCCATCAATCCCCCTGCCAGCCACGGGACAGCCCAGCCACCTCCTGTCTCTGGATGTGCCCGGTGAAGACAGTTATACTTCTGGGTGTAATTACTGCCCAGCCATCTCCACTGGCTTCTTCAAATGGATTTCCCAGTGATTTAAGATCTTGTTCCTATTCTATCAATAAATGAAGTTCTCAGACCCACATTTCGACGCAAGCAGTCCTGAGCCTCTGGAAGGTGAAAAAAATATCTCATCGCTAAAATGCAATGTCTCATCGAACAGGATTCTGTGACTTACAGTTCTCTCCTCTTCACTGCACTTGAATATTAAATGTTGTATTAATAGCTCACTCTTAATTATCCATGAGTAATGTACTACGGCTCAGAAATTAATGAAGGGAAGGACCCAAACGAGAATATTTCCCACTCCTCTGGGTGCCGCAGGGCGGATGGGAGGGGAGAGATTTGCATATGATTTGCATAAGCTGCAGTGGGTTTGGTGGTCCTGGCTGGGAGGGTGATAGGAAGACGTGGGCTCAAATGTGGGGGACTGTGCTGTGGACTCAGTCACTTTCCAGCACTTTCCAAAGAGAGAATTCACTTCTCTCACTCCCACCTCCCAACTTTTACCCATATCATCCCCCTGCCAGGAATGCCCCACCCACATACCTCAGTCAATAGGACAGAAACTACTACTATTTGAGGCCAATTCATCTCTCAGACACATATACAAATGTATTTATATACCTAACACGCATGTACAAATGCAAATGTCCATGCACACATATTCACACACACACACATTTGCTACCATTAAAAACAAAGTTCAGAAAACAATCTGGCGGTTCCTCAAAAAGTTAAACCTAGATTTACCATATGACCCAGCAATTCCTCTCCTGGGCATCTACCCAAGAGAAATGAAAACACATGAACACAGAAAATGTACACAAATGTTCATGGCAGCATTACTCATAATAGTCAAAAGGTGGAAACAATCCAAATGTCCATCAACAAATGAATAGTAAACAAAATGTGGTGTGTATTCATACAATGGAATATTATTCAGCCACAAAGAGGAATGACGTCCTGATGCATGCTACGATTTAGATGAACCAGGAAAACCTTATGCTGAGTAAAAGAAACCAGTCACAGAAGATCGTGTTGTATGGTTTCGTTTATATGAAATGTCCAGAATAGGCAAATCTATAGAGACAAAGTAGATTAGTGGTTGCCGGGGGCTGGGGGATGAAGGAATGGAGGGGGTGGGGAGAGCTAGGGGTACAGGGTTTCTTTTTGAGGTGATGAAAATGTTCTAAAATTCATTGTGGTAATAACTGTACAGTTCTTGAATATACTAAAAACAACTGAATTGAGCACTTCAAATGGGTGAACTGTACGGTATGTGAATCATATCTCAACAAAGAAGTTACAATAAAAACACCCACATATTTATACCCTGTTCTATCTAGGACTTGGCATACGCTGTTCCCATTGGTGGGAACACCCTTCCCCATCTCCCTTCCTCTGACCAGTTGTGTCATCCCCCTGGGGTCTGAGAAGCAGAGCCTAGGGTGGGGCACGTGGGGTCTGTGGAGACCTGTCAAGCAGGCCAGCTGCGCCCCTGCTGGGCTGTGTGATCCTGGGCAAGTGATTTCGTAGCCCCGCAGATCTGTTGAGTCTGACCGTGTGGGGCAAGGGTGAGTTGGTGAGAGGAAGGCACTTGGTCCAGGCTCTGGCCTCAACTAGGTGCCCAGTGAGCAGTGGTCATCAGGCCTCCTCCTGCCATGACACCGAGGTCAGAGGGTGACTGGGAGGCTGAGCAAAGCAGGGTACAGCCAGCCCGGCTCTGGGTGATGCCCGGAAGCGGGGGTGACACCGGGGCCTTGCAAAGCAGGCAGGCCTTTGGCCAGGCCAGGGAAGGGATTTGCTGTTCCCATCCCCCTGCAGTGGGGGCAGGCGGTCCCCCACTCCCACAGGTGCAAGGGGCCCTTGGCCTGTGGCCCAGCTGATGGACCCACCCACTGTGCACTCCTCCCACGCCAGGGATGCCAGAGGTGTGGGAGTAGCGGAGCGGCCCTGCCCCGGGAGGCTAGACGTAGAGGGCCATGGCAGACTGCCAGCCACGGCCCCACAGTAGTCAGTGACCTTTCAGAACTTGGATCCGGTCACATCCCTCCCCTGCTTAAACCCTCTGCTCACCTCTGACGGCGGCCTGTGTGTCCTGGCCCTGCCCGGCAATCTATCTGACCCCGTCTCCTCCCCACCCTTGCCCTCCCTCAGCCAAGCCATCCTCCAGGCCGTCTCCCTTGCTGGTCCCTCCGGCCTTCTCACTCCTCCCATCCCTTCTGCCCCAGCTCAGAGGTCACCTCCCAGAGAGACCATCTCTCCCTCCACTCCGTCTTCTCCACCTCACTCTGTCTTCAGCTCCCATCCCTCCAATCACAAACTGCAACCGTTCAATCCTTTGCCTGATAACCAGGATTTTGCAGCTGCCCTCGTGGAACGGAAGCTTCAGGAGAGCAGAGACTGAGTATGGTTCAGTGCTGATCCCGCAGGACCCAGCCCAGTTCCTGGCATACAGATGGTGCCCACTAATGATTATCCAATGAACGTGCGAGGCAGGCAGCCTGGGTTCCAGCCCCGGGGCTGCTCCTGATTTGTTGGGAGACATTGAACAAGTCACACCTCCTTTCTAGATGACAGGTCTGGCCTTTTTGAAGTAGAGGAATTCTCCTTTATGATCAAAATTTTGGGTGACCCTGCAAGAACCAAGAACCTGTGAACCAAGACACAGTTGCTCAGAGGGGAGGGTCTGGGACCCCAGGTGCCCAGTCCCTCCTTTGCCATCCTTCCCTGCAAAACTGTGGGGCTCCTCGGACCCCAGGGACTGGTCATCTTCCATCAGGGATCCCCACACTTGGAACAGCCCAGTGCTGTGTTTATATCCACATGGACTTCTATCAACGTGACATAAAACTAGCAGGGTACCAGACTGCACCTCCAGGATGAGGCCAGCTGTGTAAAGAGAAATATGGGGGGTGCCAAACACACCCAAACGCCAACCTTGATTATTCTGATGGTAGAAATATGGGGGAGGGGTTCTTCTCCTTCATACTTTGATCAATTTTCAAATTTTCCACAATGAATAGTTCTTTGTTCATCAGAGATAAAAGATTATTTAAAGAAAAAACTCTAAAAATCATCTGAGAATGCAGGGCTAGATAATTTCTCAGGGTTCCTCCAGGTCTAGAAAAGGCAGTGAGGAGCTTGAACGAAAGAAGGCAGGAAGGACCCTGGTCTTTTTTGAAACAGACGAAGCGCAGATGGGGAAATTTCAGGGAGTACAGCAGCCTGGTGGGGCAGACACCAATATGTGTTCCTTTATTATTTCTCATTCAAGGTCCGCAGAACCCTCCCCTCATCTTGGCCACAGGCTTCTGGTTTCATTCATTCATTCATTCACTCATTCTCTCCCTTAACTCACATGCACTGAGCTCCTCCTGACCTTAATGTTACCATCTGAGAAATGGGTATAGTCCTAGAACCCATCTCTATGGTTCATTGTGAGAACTAAAGGAGTCTCCAGATGGATGCCAGGTACCTGGCACTGAAGAAACTCAAAATACACATGTTAATATGAAGAAGATGAAAAAGAGACACATAGCTTCACCATCAGGGACAAACCCAGACAACATTTTGGTTTAGTTCCTTCCAGATATGTTTTCTCTGCACAGGTTTATAGAGATAGAGATATACAATGAAGTTTTACAATTGGGATCATGTGATAATTCTATTTTGTAATCTGATTCTTTCCTTCATTTAACAGCATGGACATTGTAACGTCAAATTCTCTTTGAAACCTGATTTCCATGGCTGAACTGTATTTCAGCATATAGCCATATCCTAACATATTCAAGCAATATTAGTAAAAATTAATGAACAACAAGAAATAGTAAATAAACAGCAAATAAGCAACCATGGTGTCTTTTGTGTTGGTCTTTTAGTTTGTTTCTACTTGTTCAGTATAAACAATGCTGCAGTGGGCATTCTTGTTGATAAATCTTTGTCCGCAAAAAAGCAATGTTTTAGGATCTCCAAAGAAACGAATCCCCAAAGCTGAGACCATAAATAAGCTTCCCTGAGTGTTGTTGTCCTCATGATATGCTAATAGAGAAGCCGACCAACACTTTAGGGGTATTTCTTGAGTGGCAAGTGTTATTTGACCCAGTCATTGAGTCTCCACAATAACCTGTGAGATGGGTATTCTTACCCCCATTTTCCAGATTAGGAAACTGAGGCCCCAAAATTATAATATCACCTTGCACTTGTAAAGCCTTTTCATGTTTAGTTACTTTAATGGATATGCAAAATGTTAGCTAACTGCTCCCCTGCCAGTTACATGTGATTAAGCCTATTTACCCCCACGGTTACCCATTGCCAACATTGGATATTATGATTTGTGTCAGTTAGCTATTTCTGTGTAACAAACCACCACAAAACTCAATGGCTCAAAACATAAGCATTTCTTATTGCTTCTGTGTGTACAGGTCAGTTAGGCAGTTCTACCAGGCTCGCTTCTGCACCACTGGTTGGCTTTATTGGCTTGGAAGGGGCGTTCTCATGTGTCTGGAGCTTGGCTCTGCACCACATGGTCCCTCATCCTCCAGCAGCCTTGCCCAGGCTTGTTCACAGGGTGTCAGCAGGATTCCAAGAGAGCGAGCAGAAGCTGCAAGGCCTCTTGAGGCCTGGGCTCAGAACAGGCATAGCATCACATCTGCCACCTTCTATTGACCAAAACAAGTCACATGACTGAGCCTGATACCAAGAGTGGGAAATAGACTCTATCTCTTGATGGGAAGAACTGCAAACCTCATTGCAAAGGGAATAGAAACAGGGAGGGCCAGAGAATTGAGAACATTTTTGTGACCAACTTATCCTATATTTTTTTAATCATTTAAATTGTTTTAAATTTTTACCAATTTTGTAACTTTAAAAAAATTTGTTTTAATGTGTATTTTTGGATCACCTATTACTGAGATCACCCTTTTTTCCTCCCATCTGCTTATTGGCCATTGGTCACTTGATTCCTTGCACCCAAACACTAGTCTTTACATCCGCCCTGACCACGGTCCCCTTGGAAGTCCTGCTCGTGCCCCTTCTGGAAGCCGGCCGTCAACCCCACACATCAACTCCTCCTTCCCATAATGAAGAGCCCAGGAGCCTGCAGGAGAGAGAGCCATGCCCAACCCCCGGCCGCACTCCCCGCTGGGCAAGCCCCGTGATGACACCATCCATCACTGTCACCCTCAGTGGCTGGGCGCCCCAGGCCCAGCCAAGGAGGGGAGGAAATGCCGCCCACAGCTCAGTGGAGCCCTTAATGATTACGTCAAGTGGCAAGCCATTTATTAGTCTCCTTAGTGGCCAAAAAAAATAAGACCTGAGAAGCCGGCAAGAACACTGGGGGACTGTGGTTTAATTTTTTATGACGGCGTCAAGCCTCAAACACTGAGGGGGATACAGGCCTTGCTGGTGGGGGGTGGCGGGCAGGCGTTCTGGGCTCTAAGTCTGTCTCTGCCTATAGACTGTGGGCACAGAGAATTTGTGTATCCTGTCCAAGGTCACACAGCTCCTAGGACAGGTCTGCGTCTGTGTTAACAGCCCCCGTGTTTTACAGTAAACTGCCTCAGACCCTTTTTTGGAGTTTGGCGGGTGGAAATCAGCTGAGTAGACACAGGTGGGGAAAAATATAGGGTGCTCTGGAATGGGTGACAATACCAGGGCTGTAGTTCCCGCCATGTCACTCCCCGGAGCCTCACTTTTTCTCATTTGTGAAATGGGCTCGACCAGAGTTCGCTTTATGGACTTGTGGTCTCTGCGGTCAGAAGGGCTCCACACCGGCTTCCACATTTTGCTGTTGCCTTCTCGATATTTGTAATAATTTTATCTTTGAACCTGTGTTTTGTAAATGAAGTCTGGTGGGATAATGGAGGGTGAACAGAGGACATAGGCAGAAAAAAGGGAAGGTTTTATATTTTAGTACCTTTACGGGGACGACTCCTGCTTTTTGAATAGGGAGCCCTGCATTTCTATTTTCCACTGGGCCTCGCAAATTGCAAATTACGTAGCCAGCCTTGGGTAAGACGACCCCTCCCAGGCTTTGCCTGGCACCTACAAAGCTCCCTGCTCCAGATCCCCTTTCCCCGCTTGGCTCCCCACCTCCATTGGGACCTGGGGGTGGCATCCCCAAAGATGCCCCCTCTTCCTCCTGCCACATCCAGATGAGCACCAAGTCCTTCCCTTCCTCCTCCTTCCCTTCCCTGCCACTGCCTCTGCTCCAGCCCAGTCCCCCAGTATCACCCCCCTGGATTGTTTCCACCTGACCTCCCCCAACCCCACACACTCGCCTGCCAGGGGCAAGTCAAATCACAGGACCCCTTCCCTGGTTCCACAGGCTTCCCGACTGGACCACCACCTCCCACTCTGGGCTCCAGACGTTCCCCACCAACCACTCGCTGGCAGTTCCCAAGTTCCCAAGTCTTGTATTCCCCACACCCTCTTAACAACTCGTGTTTATTGAGCATCTACTGTGTACAAGTTCTCATGGATTATCTAAGCACCTTACATGGATTATCTCATCGTCATCCCATGATATAAGCACCATGAATATCTTCAAATTACAGGTGAGGAAACAGAGGCACAGAGCAGTTCATCCACTTGCTTCAGGTCACACAGCAAGTGGCAGAGCCAAGATTTGACCCCACAGATCAGCTCCAACACCCACACCCTTAACCATCATAGGACTTCTCCCCTGTACCTTAGTATAAGCCAAGCCTTCCTCCAGGAATGCCCTCCTGAAAGACTTAAGCTGCCCCCAAATATTTGCCAGATTGGTGAGTGAGTAAATGATTTTGCCCCTTTCTTGCTGTGTGGCTTTGGGTAAGTCACTGCTCATCTCTGGGCTTCGATTTCCTCTCACATCCAAAGAGGGTGAGCTCAGACCCACTCACTGAGCAAAACTGAAGCTTCAGATTCACTGGGATTGGCCACAGCTGCTGGGAGGAAGCGAGACAGAGGTAGCTGCCCCTGGGGCCAAGGTTATATCTGGGCCATGACTAAGCGTGCTCAGCCCTGCCCCATCTGTCTGTCCACGTCCGTCACTGTGGGGAGGGGGTGGAGGGCCGTGTCCCTGAGCTCCAGCCCCACATGACACCTCCTCCCAAGAGGGTAGAGCTGGGCGGCTCACCCTGCCTGCTTCTCCATTCCACTGTCCCACTGCATGACTGCAGCCCCTCCAAGGCTCACATCCTTCCTTCCTGGGCAGGAAGAGCCAGGAGGAGCCCTGGGCTGATCCCAGCTCCCCCTCGGCCGTGACCTTGAGAAAATCCTCTGTGCAGCCAGCAAGCAGATATCCATTGTCCCGCTAATCCTGCTACCTGGTGCCAGGACTCTGTTCACATTATCTCCTTGAACTTTCCCCACAAGCCTGGGACGTGTGTCCTCATATTAGATCCATGTCACAGAGCGGGAAACTGAGACATGCTGAGGGGTTGGGACCAGCCAGAGGTCAGACAGAGGCTGTGGCTGGAACCACTGGGCTTTCCTGCCCACCTTGTGCAGGCACTGGGTGCAGTGGTGACCCAGGGCAGACGCAGCGCCCACCACCGTCATGAGGCTCCTAGGAGCCAGTGCACTCCGTGCAAGTGACACCTGTCACTCTTCCTCGCCAAGGCAAAGGGCCTGCCTCAGACCCAGCCCTTTGCAGATGGAGACAGACAGGTGCCCATCTCCCTGCCCGACCACCCATGGCAAACACCTGACTTCTTCCCCCTTTCAAGGTCAAGCTGTGTGACCTTGGGCAAGTCACTCTACCTCTCTGGGCTGCCCTTTTCGCCTTCATCAACAGGCCTTACAGATGCAATCAACCACATGGCTCATCTGGGTGGAGCCTCAAAACAATCCATAGAGGTTGGTGGGTGATTCCCATTATCCAGATGTGGAAACTGAGGCTCAGAGAAAAGGAAGCTACTTGCCCAAGGTCAGGAAGTACATTAAGGGCGCAGCAGAGGATGTGGGTGTCCACAGGGCATAAGTGCTTCCTGCCCAGAGCTGAGACCAGGGCCAGCCAGAAGGGAAGGACAGTAACCCTTTCCTGGCCGTGCTCCTCCCTCCCACCATCCTCCCCCTCCCCCTTCCTGAGGCCTCCAAACAAAGCTGCCTTTATCCAGACTGTAGCTGCATTCCTCAGTGACACATGAGGACAAAGGCGGGGGCCACCGGCAGTGGCAGGAAAGCCCTACCGCCCCAAACCAGTTTGCAGCCTTCCCACGCCCTGCCCCCACCCGCAGGGCCTCCCCGGGGCCTCCAGCCCAGCCCAGGGGAGGTCTGGGAGGAAGCCTGTCCAGGCCTCGGGCCTTGCCTGCCCCCATTGGGGCTGGGCTGTTCATCCTGGTGAGGAGGTGGGCTCACGCAGCTGAGGCCTGGGTCCCTCCACAAGTCTCCTCCTCTCTGGGCCTCTGTTTCCTGGTCTGTAAAATGGGGGTGGATGTCTGGGAGGGCTCAGTGAGATAATGCATACAGGGAAGGTGATTATTGTTGTTATTACTGGTTTCCCATCTGCAGCCATTTCTGAGCTGGTTTCCGTCCACTCTCAGAGCTTTGCACATGCCGTTCCCTTCCACTCCTCCCCTGCTTAACTCCCACAGGTGTTTCCCTAAACAACCCCTCCTCCAGGCAGCCTGCCCTGACAGCCACCACCCCCAGCTGATCTAGGGGCCTCCTAGGGGCTCCCGCATGCCCTGTGTGTCCCCATCACAGCCCCCAACGCCCTAAATTATCTTATCTACGGACCTACTGTCACCCCCCACCAGGCTCAGAGTCCCTTAAGGGCAAAACCACAGCTGTTTTGCTCCCTGCTGCATCCCCCAGAGCCTGGCACGGGCCTGGCCTAGCCCTGCCAGTGCTTGGGAGGTAGATGGGTGTGTGTGGTGGATGGATGGGTTGACGGATGGATGGATGGATGAATAGGTAGATGAGTGCGTGGGTGGATGAGTGGATGGATACATAGTTGAGTGGATGGACAGACGGGTGCGTGGATGGATGTGTGGGTGAAGTAACAGGTGAATGTGCAGGACCCTATTTTCTGGAACGGAAGGAAGGAAGTAAAGTAGTGGGGTGAGGACCCTGGGTGGGAAGGAAGGGCAGGGATGGTTCTCTCTCCAGCCCACCAGAGGATTGTGGCAGGTGGGGGGGACGGGTTCTCTGAAGCCAGAGCTGGCCCCTTAATCCCACCCCATCTCCATTTTGCCCTGCCAGTAGCAGAGGCTGAGGCTGCAGGGTTTCCATGAAAATAAGAAGTGCAGCAACCCCTCCCATTCCACCCCCAACCCTGGTGCAGCTCTACCAGGAGAATGAGCTCCATTCTGCCAGCCAGAGCCTTCCAACCAGATCTGTACAATTTGGGACCCAGACATTGCTAATGACCCACTCACCTCATCTCCGCATTCCTTCTTGGAGCACCTTCTATGTATCAGGCAAGATAGAAAGATAGAACTGAGTCCAGTTCCCCAAGGAACTCACAACCTGGGTGGGCCTTCGAGAACAAGCCTTTGAGATGATCCAGCCAGACCAGAGAGGGACAAATATTCACCCAAGGTCACACAGCAGGGTACTGCAAAGTGAGAATGAGGACCCAAGGTTCTAGACTCCTGGCCCGGTGCTCCTTTCTCTACAGCACAGGTCCAGGTGGGGAGAGAGGCTGGGTAATAGAGACCAAGAGAGATGGAGATGGAGCGGGACGAGAGAGGAAGAAATTCTGAGCTCCTACTGCGTGCCAGGCTGGTGCCAGGCATTTCTCTCCCATCCAGGGTGTTGGGACACCCCCCCCCCCAAACAGTCACCCCTGGAGGCTGGCTTTATCATCCGCATTTAGTAGACAAGGAAGCTGAGGCACTGCGGGAGGGGTGGGACTGGATTCAAGCCCAAGTCTGCTGGGTTTCAGAGCCTGGTCTTTTAACAACCAAAGGGTTGCCCGTGGATTATTTCACATAGAAAACAAAGGCACTGGCGCTGCAAGCACCTGGCTCATAATAGGTGCTTAATACACAGTGGTTAAAAGAAGGGAGGAAGAAGGGAGGGAGAGAAGGCTGCCCAAGTGCTGCTCGCAGTGTAGGGTGGAGGGAAGCATCTCGCACAGGACAAGTCCAGGGCTGCCTCGATGCAGGAGCACGGGGTGTCCTCCCTGGGCTCCCAGAGTGACCACCTTTGAGTGTGAGCAGCCCCACCTGGTCCACCACGCCCAGCCAGCCCCGGCCTTGGGGTCAAGGTCCCCCAATCAGCAATCCCCAGCCCCGGGACAATCTTCAGCCTGGCTCCAGCTTGGATGGGCGGCTCCGGGGAAGCCGGTGGCCTTTTAGCTGGACATAAAGGCTGTGTCTAAAAACAAACAAACGACTTCCGGAGCAGAGGGCAGGGAAGCGGTTCCAGTGGGGTGTTTGGGCAGCACGTCGGCCATTCAGTCAGACCCGCTGGGCTGTGAGGGAAACGGCAGAGAATCAATCATGGGCCATGTGTGTTTGCTAAAGGACGTGTGTGGCTGTGACAGCAGCAGAAGCCCCCGGGGAGGCCCCCCGGGGACACGTGTCCACCACCTGGGCTCCCATGGCCGCTTAGCCCCAGAGGCTGAGGCTGCTGAAATACAGATTCCCAGGCCCTGGACCACAGCCCTGCTACCAAATTGCCCGAGTTGCAGCCTGGGACGCTGTAGTTTCTTTGAGGGTCTCCCAGACACTTCCGGTGAGCAGCCACGCTTGGGAGCCCCTGGGTCCACCAGCAGTCGTTGGGACCACCCAATCTCCGGCCAGGTTTGGGTTGCTCTATGGGGTCAGAAAGGAATGCTGGGGCTGAGGAGAAAGCCTTTGTGCTGGAGAAGCTGCCCCCTCCCTGCCCCGACCCTGAAGCCGTAAGCACGTTGCCTGAACCCAGGATTCCATCTTGCGGAAGCGTGGCCTCTGTCTTCATTCCAGGCAATCCCTCCTCCCAGACCCGGCCATCACAGTCCTCTTCTGCAGCCCTGGAACCCACCCCTGTCCCGTGCAACAAAAAGAAACCCACGGGACCAAGCCACCCACTGAGCAGATGGGGAGATGGGTGGGGAAGGGAACACTGGTCCAGAACCACCCAGAAAGTCTATGGCAGCCCTTACAATCTGGGTCGTGGGTGGTCTTATCTCGCAGAGGGCAGCTTAGAACCCCAGACTCTCAAAGTGGCAGAGGGCACCCATTTTATTCAAGTCCACGCCTCCCGCCATTTACAGATGAGGACACCGAGACCCAGGAAGATGTGACTTGCCTGGGATCACATTAAGACCACGATTCAGGTTTTTTGACACAACCTTGATGCTCCGGATGGTGTAGGGGGCATTGGAGTTAGAGGTGAAGAAGAGTCGGTTAATCAAGAGTTAAGTCCTTCATATGCTTGGCCTTGAATCATACGAAAATTGTTAAATTTAATTGTTAAATTGAATTAAGTTCTATTTGGTTAAGGTCAACCTAACTAAACACATTGGCTGCCCCCCTCCCAAGGGGGGAGGTTTATAGGATGAGGGATTCCCCACACCCCTGGCTTTGAGGTGTGTCTTCCCCAAGCCAAGACCTCGCCTCCCCTCCCATCCCACACGTCCCTCTGGGTGTGAGCACCAACAGCTCTAGCTCCTGTGACCGTCACAAACTTCTACTTCTTCTGGAGTCTGACAGGAGAAATCGTAATGTCTCAACATGGAAGGAAACGCTGGCTGTGCTGGATTTATCGGGAGATGGCAGTTGACTATACGTGAATTTCCCCTTACACGCCTGTCCTCCGCATAAGATGCGATCCCATTGGCTTACTGGCAATTAGAAAAGAAACAAGAGAACCGGCATTTTTTTATCTCTACCAAGGGATAGCCTATATGCATAGAAATGCACACGTCGTAAGTATACAGCTCAACAAAGGTTCACCAAGTGGACATACCCAGATAACCAGCCCCTGGAAGTCCCCCCACATCCCCTCCTAGTCACTTTCCCTCAAGGGTAAGCACTATCCTGACTTACCTCGTCATAGATTACTTTCCCCTATTTCTGCACTTTTTGTAGAAATGGAATCATACAGTACACTCTTCTTTGTTGAGCTTCTTTTGCTCTGCAAGGTATCTGAGATCCATCCATGTCCTGCGGAGCAGCAGTTCATTCATTCTCTATGCTGTATGTTATTCCATTGTGCAACTGTACCACAATGCATCCATTTTACTCTTGATGATCAATGAGCTATTGCTGTGTAACAAAGCATCCCAATGCTTAGTGCCTTAAAACAACAGCCATTTATTTAGCACATGCTTCTGCTAGTTGATTTGGACTGAGATCGGCTGGGTGGTTCTTCTGGGCTGGGCTGGGCTGGGCTGATCACAGCTGGGCTTGCTTATGTGTCTGCCACCTGCAGCTGGGGCTGGAGGGTCTAGGATGATGCCAACTGGGAAAGCTTATCTCTGCTCCACCCATCTCTCATCCTCCAGCCGGCTAGTCTGGACTTCTCACATGGTGACCACAGAGCAAGGAGAAGTGTGTAAGGGCTCTGGAAGTCTGGCCTTGGAAGAAGCACACATCATTTCTGCCACATTCTATTGGCCACAACAATAGATTCAAAGGGAGAAGAAATAGACTCTGCCTCTTAATGAGATGGGCTGTAAAGAATTGGAGCTGTTTTGCAATCTACCAAGATGGGCATTTGGTAATTTCCAGTTTTCAGCCAAAGTAAATAATTCTGTTGTGAACATTTTAGTGCATGTCTTCTGATGACAATGAGATTCATTTCTATTGGGGATTTTCTTAGGGAGTGGAGTTGCTGGGTTATCGAGAATGCTTTCACTCAGCCTACATAACTATTTGCCAGGATGAACAGAAGCTGCTCTGAGATTTATCTTAAGAAAATCCCCCAGAGGGGCATGTGCACATTCTGAAGCCCCTCCCACCTCCAGACAAGCCCCTCTTTCATGCAAGAACTGCCCTGTCACCCTCTGTACTCCATTGAATAGTGCCCCCCCTTCTCAAAATTCATGTCCACCCAGAACCTCAGAATGCAACTCTATTCGGACATAGGGTCTTTGCATAACCACGTTAAGATGAAGCTCTTATTTGGTGATCAGTGTCCTGAGAAGAGAAAGGCGGGGAGCATTTGGATACAGAGGCAGTGACACACCAGGAGAATGCATGGTGAAGAAGGAAGCAGAGATTGGAGTGATGGGTCTATAAGCCAAGGAACAGCAAGGTTGATGGAAACCACCGGAAGCTAAAAAAAACAAGGAAGCATTCTCTGCTAGAGCCTTCAGAGGGAGCACAGCCCAGTGGGCACCTTGATTTCAAACTTCTAGCCTCCAGAACTATAAGAGAATAAATTTATGTTGTTTTATGGTACTTCATTACAGCAGCCTTGGGAAACCATCTTCTTCCTGCTCTGTCTTCTGGTCCAGAGCAGGAGCAAAGGACAAGTTCCCTTTTGCCCCTTGTACTTGACCTTTTCATGCTGCTTGGTCCCCAGGGTCACACGTGTAAGCACGTTACTCAAGATTTATCCCAAAGCACGCGCAGGGCGCAGGCTCCATGCAAACACTTGCTGCTGGTTTGCTGTGATTTACTCACAGATTATGCTCTGATGGGGGGGGAGTGCAGCTGACGAGCCTCTCTCATATATCAAAAAGGAAATCCTGAAGACATCCCTATAAACGCAGCGGGGAGGAGAACCTGCCGACGCCATAAAGTTACACGATGTGGTGGAGTCAGATGGGCCATCTGCTTTGCTCCCCAATCCAGATGCTCGCAGCGGAGTGGCTTGCTTCCGAGACTCCGTGCACACCCCGGACACGCCGTTCTCCCGTCTTCTCTCTGCGCTATCGGCAGCAGGGCAGACCACAGGAGGAGCACATCAGGGCATGGAGTGGATCTGAATTATAAAGCAGAGCATGTTCAAACCTTGGCCACGCCACTGCTGTGCCATGAATCCTGGGCTTGTGTCATGCATTCTCTGAGTTTCAGCCATCCTGTCTACAAAATGAGAGTGCTCCCCAAGTTCACAGGGTTGAGGGGAAACTTGAATGAGAAAGTGTCCTGCCTGGCTCAGTACATGGCAACACCTCCCCCGCACTCCTTACTGCTAGATGGCATTACCAGGACTCCTGGTTGCAAGTAACAGAAACCCAACTCATTGTAGCTTAAGAAAAACGCAAATAAGAACAATAATTTGTTTTCTCACATGTATCTGAAAAATTCCTGAAACTACAACTTCAGGTATGGCTGGATCCAGGGTGTCAACAATGCCAACAAGAAATTTCCTGTCTCTCTTTTTTCATTTCTTTTTTCTTTATTTTCCAAGTTTATAGAGATATAATTGACATATAACATTGTGTAAGTTGCTGCCTGTCTCTTTCAAGTCAACTTTCCTCCTGATTGACTTTGTTCTCAGGCAGGCTCCCTTTGGGGTAGCTAAGCAAACCCAGCAGAAGAGAGAAGATCTCTCCAGTAGACCCTGGACTGACATGAGAAAATTCTGATTAGCAACAAGGATATTAGGAGGTGGGAACAAATGCCCAGACTCATGTAACAGGATATTTGTGAGATATTCACCACTGCTTTTTCACCCTAGTCAATCTTTGCATCCTCTCAAAAGAAAATGTGCTCATCTACAGGCCCATGCCTTCTGCTTACTAGATGAGGTTCCCATTGTCCTCCATGGGGTACTATCTCATGTCCCTCTGCCCCCAGCCCAGTTGCTGCCCTTTCTTCTGGGATGACAATAATCACCTTTGCCTGAACAATCTTCTACATTGTCTATTATAGTCAGAATTTTGTGCCCTGGGTCCTTTAAGACTTAGACTACTGAAGCTCAGAAGCCAGATTCTAGCAACTTAAGACAGACTTTTGAAATCAAAAAGCCACAAACTTAACTCTTTTTTATTCTTCTTTGTTGTTACATCCATCCCAGGGCATAAAATGTCCTATGGCTGCCTGAAATGGAGGAAGGATGGGTGGGGAGCAAAGGAGACATTCGTTAATGTATTGAAGCATCACCCTGACACCCTCAGAGCACAGTTCCCACACAGAGCTGGGGCTCACTCTGAGCCAAACTGCCTGACCACAGTCTCCTCTCAGGGAGGAGACCCCACCCCATCCCAGCTCACCTGGGTCTCTCTCTCTGCCCTCCAGTCAGTGGAAATACCTTTTCCTCCACGACGCCCTCCTTGGTTTGCCCAAGTGAGAATGATTCCTCTATTTCCTTCCTTCTCCATGCTTTAAGCAACCTGGCATTTACAATTTAGTGTTATAGTATGATAATAATATGTCATATGAGATCTGAATATATCTCACTTCTCCTAAAGACCCTGAGCTACTTGCCAGCAAGGGCCTGTTTTATTCTCCTTCGTGTCCCTGACACCTGGAACCCGGTAGCCACCCTGCTCCCATAAGACAGAGGGAGTGACTTCCTTATTTACTCCCAGAGCCACTGAGTGGAAGTGAAAGTCCCCAGGAAGCAACTTGAGGAAAGACTTTGAACCATCAGAACTGTGCAGAGATGCAGTGGCCTGCCTCGTTAAAGGGTGAGCTCGCTGTCACTGGAGACAGACAAGAAAAGGCAGCCTGGCAGAGACACTCGAGAAAGGATTCAAGTATCAGATGGTCAGTAGGTTACCTAGAGTCTGAGCAGGAGAATTGGACAGCCGAATGAATGAAGGAAGGAAGGAAGGAAGGAAGGAAGGAAGGAAGGAAGGAAGGAAGGAAGGAATGAAGGAAATGATCTTTCACGTATCTTCCAGTTTAAGATCTCTCATAAAATTCCAAGTCTTGTTGGTCCAGGAAATCTATCTGTTCTGTTTCATCCACACTGCCGGAATTACAGAAGGCCAGGGCTCCGGGCTGAAATGTGCAGCCCAAGGAACAGACAGACAGAGCTTCTGGGGCCTCCTGGCCCTAGGTCAAGGCAACCCCAAAGATCTGGGCTTTCCCAAGAGGTGCTTACAAGGAGCAGCTCTCATCCCTGCAGAGCAAGGGAGAACTGAATCTATTTGCTGGGGATGACCCCATACTAGGCTCCACCTGGAATCCAGAAGGCCTGGGGGTTTGGGGGGCAGCCCTGGGGTCCCTCCAGGGCGCCCAAGGAGTTTAGCCCCAAAGGCATCAGGAAGCATTTGAAAGCCTTCCCTGTGCTAGTTACTTTCTGCAGGAGTCAGTCCAGAGAAGTGTTTGGAGGAGTGCCTGGTACACAGTAAGCGTTAAATAAATGTTTGCTGGCGTTACCTTTGTCACCTTTGTCACCCTTCACGGTGACTCCATGCATCTGCTCATCCCCCTAACATCTATTACACGCCACTGCCCTGCACGATAATGAACAAGAGAGAGCCCCTGTGTGTGTCTCGCTGTGCACACCAGTAGCTGAATTTCTTCCTTGTGTACCTCTGTGTGCATACCACGTGGCTGTCTCCACTAGTTGGGGCCCTGGGTTCCCTAAAACCTCTCTCTCACTATTCGCTGGTGCTCTGTGGATCTTTCTGCACAATTGGTTGACTATCACATTAACCTTGATTTTGTAAAGGCCTTAGAATGAATGAGGGGCAGGCATCTGGAAGGGTTGATCCGAGGGCTGAGAAGGGGGATCTCATAAACCTGGCATTTTTGAGACCCCCGAAGGAAACCCCACGGAATAGGCCAAAAGTGGCAAATCTCTTACCTCCGTCGGCTGCTTATCGCATTGAAAGTCGTCTGGCTGTGTGCTCAACTGTTAGGGGATAGAACTAATGGAATTTTTCCATAAAATTCTGGAAAAAAGGCTATCAGTGACTTTGCCTAAACATGGTCTGCTCAGGGATTTAATAATACAGTTTAGCTCTCTGGCAATAAAATCCTCACCTTTTTCTAACATACGAGCTTATTGCTCAATTTTCACACATTTGAATTTCATATCATGCACACACATCGGTAATATAAAACTGGGGTGTTGGAGGGAGCTGTGTCCTCAGCACAGGGCCTCCCCCAGGGCTTGCACAAGGGCTGCCAAAAGCCCAGGGACCCTGGAAGTCTGGGAGGAGCTGGAATTGGGACCAGGGCCCAGCCACCAGCCCCCAGAAAAGTCTCCTCAGGGAGAAGACCACCGGATCTGGAGGCCCTGAGTCCACCGCCAGGAACACAGGCCAGCCAGCCTCTACCCGCTGTCTGCATCCAGCCCCAGGAGCAGGTGCCGGGGGCATCTGTCCCTCCACGAGCCCCCAGAGGAATGAGGGAAGGGGTGGAGTATGTAAGGAGCCTGTGCGTCTTCCTCGGGAGGCCAAGGGCACCCGGGACGTGGAAATTAAAAAGGGGGAGGGGAGGCCCAGCATATTAACCTCCTTAATCTTTCATTTCTGACACAGATTGTGGTCCCTCATTTCAAAGAATTTCAAGCTAATGTCTGGAGGGCAGAAAAATCTATTTCCCAATATGCGGCGGCAGCTTTTTCACCAATCGACTGCCCTTCCTGGTACAATCAGCCGAGCATTGATTTTTTTTTTCTTTTTTTTTTTCCTTTCTCTCTCTCTCTTTCTCTCTCTCTTTTAATCCTAGAGTATCATCCAAAAATCTGTCAATACAAACAATATCTTTGGAGAAAATACCAGAAGCCCCAGGCTGCTTCTCCATTAACCCCAAAGATGCTGGCCTGAGATCGTGACACCCAACTTCCAGGACACCCAACTCTGGGGACACATTTGTGTCCCTTCTCAGAATGTTAGTCTCTCTAACGATGTGTGGATGTTGGAATCTTTAGTTTCCCTGGGTTGGACCCTTTAGCCCTGGAGCTACAAGAGGCGATTTCAATGTAAATTAATTTGCATTAGATAAAAAAATACAGTTTCTCAGTCAAATGAGCTACATCTCAAGAGCTCAAAAGCCACATGTGGCTCGTGGCTACCATATTGGATAGCATGGGCCTAGAATATTCCTAGAAAGTTCTGCTTTAGAACGGGTTTCAACACACTTTTTCTCTACAGAATCAGATATTTTTGACTTTGTGGACCATACAGCCTCTATTGTAGCCACTCACCTCTGCAGTTGCAGCACAAAAGCAGCCGTGGACAATATGTAAACAGATGGTTGTGCCGCATTTCAATAAAACTTTATTTACGAAAACAGGCGGTGGGCCGGAGTCGGCCCACAGGCCAGACTTTGCTGACTCCTGCTTTAGCGGCTTCTTCAGAAAACTTAAGGATCTCAGAAAGTTAGAAAAATTTAGAACACTAGAAAGGGGCATGTAGGAGCTGTCAGGGGCTGGAAATATTTCTTATCTTGATTCGGGTGGTGGTTATACAGGGGAAACGTAATCTTTGTGCATTTTATTGTGCACAAATTGTGTCTCACTTTTAAAAAATCTTTAGAATGTTAGACTGTCTTAGGGAGATAGGATGCCTTGGGGATATGAGGCAGGACTTGGAGCCAGAACCCCTGGGGGTAGGTTTGTGTGTGGTGGGGGGTATGGGGCTGGGCACGGAGGTCTCTGGTACCCCAAGTCCCACTTTGGCCAGAGCGACTCCCATCTTCTGTATTTGCATATTGGGTTTCTGAGTAAGAATGTGGCTGTGGAAGGTCCAGCTGCTTTTCAAGAATTTGGTAACTTCTGCCTTTTGGTCTTGGAGTCAGAGTATTTTAGCTCAAAACAAGCAGCAGAGTAGAGGGCTAAAAGCACAGACTCTGGAGCCAGAAGAAGGGTTTGAATCCCAGCTCCAGCTGTGTGACTTTGGGGCAGTCACTTCCCCTCTCTGTGCCTCAGTTTCCTCCTCTGTAAAATGGTTTAGTGATAGGACCCGAATTGCATGTTGCTACAAGAATAAAATGCATTCATGTTTGAACAGCACTTTGAACTGTGCTAAACATCTCATGTTTGCTAAAGAAAAAGGATGTTGGAGTCTGTCTAGGACCACCTCCTCATTCCTCAAAGATTCCCTTAACAATCTTTACTCATGGAGATGCCAGACCTTGAGAAAGGGGAGTCCTGGGCAAGTCATAACAAACACCCCTCTCTCCTTACTCCCAGGTCCCACCCGTTTCTCGCCTTCCACCTGCCCCACCACACAGGTCCCTGGAGCCAGTCCCGACAAAGATCAGCAGCTCAGCAGGACACTGAGCCCTCAGCAAGGCACTCAACCGGCCCTGCTCCAGGAGCTGCCAATGTCCGATGTCCCCTGGCTGAGCTGGAGAAAGGACAGGTCACCCTGCCCCTGACCTGGACCTGGCTGCCTTCAGCATCCCTGCACCTGCCCGACTCCCTCTCCCAGGACTGGATCCTGCTCCCCGTTCCCTCACAGCTGGAGGAGGCCCCACTCCAGGGCACGCAGGTGGCCTGAGGCTCTGTCCCTGCAGACATTCACCTGCCTGTCCATCCTGGTGGCTTCTTGCCCCAGAGGATCCTTCACCCTCAGTCAGTCACTCACTTAATAACTATTTATAGAACACCTACTATGTGCCAATTTGGCTCCCCAAGGCCACAGGGAAGAAGAGAAACACAGTCTGCCCTCATGGAGCTCCCATCTAGTGGGGGAGACAAGAAATAAACAAGTAGAGATCATTTCACCTGGAGATCAGTTCAGAGAAGAAAATAATCTGGGCAGATTGGGAATGGATGTGGTCAGGGAAGGCTTCCTGGAGGAGGTGATAACGACACAGACACCCAATGTGAGGAGCATTCCAGGCAGAAGGAAAAGCACATGAGAACAGTCAGGGCCCTCAGCATGCTTCTTTCCTGCCTGCTCAGCTGAAACTCTGCTTTGATCTGCAAATGAGCTACTAGCTACCATTCATAGACAGAGCCTGGTGGTTACCCTCTGAGGGCTACAGCTGCAGGGTTCTGGGTTCAAATACTGCTTCAATCACCTCGCAGCTGAGTGATCTCAGACAAGGCCCCTCCCGGGCCAGGCCACAGTTTCCTCAGTGGAAAATGGAGAGGCTCCTGCATCTGCCAGGGGCTTATAGTGAGGGTCAGACTGAGGGTGGAAAGGGCTTAGCACAGTGCCTGCCACAGAGTGAGTGTTCAGCCAACATGAGCCAAGACAGAAAATCCGTCACCCCTGACGCCAGGCAAGGCCTAATTATAAATGCCCAGAGGTCACTTTTCAGCCCCTTGTGAGTCAGGACCAGGGCCAAGGAAGCTTGGGCCACCCACCCAAGGGAGGTTCTCCCTCCGGTCACATGGTCTCTGCTCACAGGCTGGCCCACTCCCATTTGTTCCCAGCTCTGCAGGACCTGGACCACAAGAGGCAGCACCAGGCAGCTGACGGGACAAGGGACAAGGAGCCCGGCAGGAGGGGAGTGCCTCAGTTTCCCTGTCTGCTAAGTGGCACCGTCAACGGAGCCTACCTCCCAGAGCTAAACGAGGATTCAGGGGTCTAGCACCTAGGAAGGGCTCTGTCAACCTCCACAGCCCACAGCTATGCACACAAACATGAACGCCATTGTCATTTGGATAAATTTTCCCTTGAGGCTTTCTTTTCTTTAATTCAGCAAATAGATGCCGAGCCTGTTGGTGTGTGTCTGGCTCTGGGTTAAGTGCTGGATGGACAAAAATGCCCACGACAGCCACCCAGGGGTTTACAGAGCCGATGAAGAGGGTCAGCAAGGTTGCGGGGTCATGTTTAACCTGCTCAAAAAACAAACTAGAGGTTCCGGAATGAACAAGCTTTTTTCTTTGTTCTTCTGCTGGTTTGTTTGTTCAGCCTCGTAGGAGCCAGGCCTTGTCCATCAAGCCTTGGTGTCTGAAATCTGCTGGGAGGTGGTGGGGAGTCCCCTTCCCCAGCCCCAAGTATGGGACCCTCTGCGTGACCCTGGCCTCCCAGATGACCGGATTCAACTCGAGATCTGAGTTCAAGTCGTGGGTCTTCCCTGCCCCTCTGTGATACCTTGGGCAAGGCATGTAGCCATGCTGTGCCCCGGTTTTCTCATCTGTGACATAGGTGATGGTACTAATAAAAATGATCCGTCGGGGCTATTTAGGGGGTAGTTGTGCTCAGTGTCCTGCAGGCTCCAGTGGGAATCAATGGTCTCATTACTGTCTGTCTAGGGGATGATGGTGATTCCAGCTCCAACATCATCCCGGCTCAAGGAGGGGAGACACACCCCTACACAGCCCCCAGTTCCAACCCACTGGATGACTTTGGGCAGGACTATCCCACTCTCAGGCCATTTCCAGGTCACTCTCTGGAAATGAGGGTGCTGGACTAAGTCGAGGTGACCACCAAGGAGTTTTGCTCTCTTTCCATACCATAGAGTTGTTGCTGGGAAGTGGCTGGTCAGGCTGGGACTACATTTCCCAGCACCCCTGGCATATAGGTAGGGTCATGTGACTAGCTCTGGCCAATAGACGGTGAGAGGAAGCGGTGTGCATCACTTCAGGACTGATGTAGTTAACAAGTGGGTGTGTCTCCCCAACCTTTCTTCCCCATCTGCCAGCTGAATGGGGTGGACTCCAAGCCACATGCTGAAGATGGTAGAGCCACAAGATAGAAAGAGCCTGGGTGCCTGAATCACTGCATGCTGAGGGCCACCCACAGCAGTGGGCTGTGACATTAGCAAGAAATCAACTTTTATTGTGTTAAACTATGGAGGCATCGATTTTATCCCTTAATGAAGCCAGCATTGCCTTAACTATTACATATACATTACACGTATATTTTTTCAGCTGTATATGCATTGTCTGCTTTAATACTCAGCAAACTTTTAAACTTAATTTGTGCCAAGTCTGGAACAATCTGGGCTAAGTCCTTTGCACATATTTTCTTCTCTGTCTTAACCACAATTCTATAAGGTGGACTCACAGGGTTATTATTATTCCCACTTTATAGATGAGGAAACTGAGACTCAGAAACATTCAGAAGCCTGCCAGGGTCATCAGCTAATAAATAGAAGTATCTGGATTAGAACCCAGAATTTACATTCTTGGTTGCTACACTCCTCGCCCCCACCCCCCACCCCCAGAGAACACAATAAGGTAGCTATTACAAGCCCTGATTTACAGGTAAGGACACCGAGTCTCACAGGAGGTCCATAACTTGGCCATGGTCACAGAACTAGTAAGAAGCAGTGACTGGCTTAGAACCCAGAGTTGTCTGGCTCCCAACCTAGTGTGCTTGCCTTACCCACACTGCTGCCTCGGTTGCCCTCTCCAGCAGGCATTTAAGCCCTGACCCCATTTTCACTCACCAGCATTACCGTGCCATGGCTGAAGGTAAACTTGGCAACCACAGAGCCTGTTATGATGCTAAATAAATTTTTCTCTTGGCAGCCTTGGCACTTATTAAGCACCTGAGAGGCTGTTAGTGCCTCGTGCTGTCCAAAACATTCTTAATTATTGCCTAATGAAGATATCTTTCATTGTAGAAAAAAAATAAGACAGATGAGAAGGGGAAATGTTCGTGCACGCAACTTTCGGGTCCTTCATTGTGCATTTCCCCTAAGTCATCACATCCCCTGGATCTCGGTCAGGGAAGCGGGTAAAGAAAAGAAGATGGAGGGAAACTGTCGCTGAAAGAGACTTTGCTTTCCCCCAGTAATGCGACTTCCTGGACTTGATCTGGAGGTAAACTGGAATGAGTGAATGGTGAAGATGGACTTACATGGCTTCTGGTCACAGTAGTGTTGGTCATAACGAAAAACTGAAAACATCTGAAATGCCCACTGACAGGACATGGATTAAATAAACTCTGGTGCATCCATGCAAGGGAGTCCTATGCAGCTATTAAAAAGAATGACCTGGAGTGCTTTGGGCTGATATGGAACAATCTGCAGAAAAAGCAAGATGCAGAACAATAAACTTCCCATGTTCCCATTGGGTAAAAACAAAAGGACATTTGTTATCATTCCCAGCATCGAGGACTTAATATACCACATTTATTGCTTCACTTAACCCTTTCAAGAATCCTATGATGTAGGAACTTTTACCATCCACAGATCGGGGATGATGATATCGTGGCAAACCAGGCAGAATCAAATGCTAAACCTCCCCAGAGAGTACCAGACACACCCTCAGCCACAGCACCCAGGATTTCCGCAGATACAGCCATGCCAAAGATGAGCTCGCAATCCCAAATTATAAACCATATGAGAAAGCAAACCACCCCACAAATGCCTGGCAAGACACAGGAGGAACTGACAGTAGTTGTTGCCTTTGAAGAGCAGTAATGAATGGATAAAGTGGAGCCAAGCTGTGGCTTTTCACTTAATACACACCTAAGGCAGGTTGAGTTTCTTAAAGTAATGAGTTTATACTGCTTTCCTCTTTCCATTTTAAAATAAGAGATACCTGAGTTGAAAAGAAAAAAAAAGGAAGGAATGCAGGAGAGTGATGGGGAAAGAGGGAGGGAGAGCAGCTAGCTTTTTGTGCCCCCATCCCCCCTCCAAGACTGCTCCCCGACTCTACCCTTGCCAGCTGTGGCTGTGACCTCTGGTTTTAGTGATGCTTCATAGGATAGGGCCGGGAACCTTCCTATTTGCCAATGATGTTTTCATACACAGTGATCAACCACTTTATCTAAAATCCATACTTAGGGTCCATGCCCCCAGATTGCCTCCAGCAAAAGGGAAGCCCTTTTTAACTCCTCTGCTGGCATCAATCCATCACCAAGCTCCTTCTTTCTACCTCTGAAATATTC
Source organism: Balaenoptera physalus (assembly GCF_965194825.1). Classification (NCBI taxonomy): domain Eukaryota; kingdom Metazoa; phylum Chordata; class Mammalia; order Artiodactyla; family Balaenopteridae; genus Balaenoptera; species Balaenoptera physalus. Next base: position 73,701,686 of record NC_138897.1, read on the forward strand.
CTCAAGCCCCACCACCTTTCTCCTTCCCTCCTCTGTCCAGAAACCATCTCAGGCCTTGCTGAGAACACGGTTCTCCCAGCTCTTCTGCTGACCCCACTAGCCCATCCTCCAACCAGCAGCCCGAGGGATCTTCCCAAGACACAAATCAGATTACCCCCTGCTTGAATTGTTCCATCGGTTTCCCTCTTGCTCAGAATAAACTACAAGTCCCTGGGTGACCTTGTCCCCACTGGCCAGTCCTATGTCATCACCTGCTCTGCCCCTTCTACCCACCTCCACTCTGCTCCATTTACCCTGGCCTCGTGTCAGGTCTACGATGACATCAGCTCAGGCCACATGAACAGAGGCACGTTCACTGCCCAGTCACCTTTCCCTACAAGGAATCTCCTTTTCATCTTCTAGATTCAGCCTAAATGCCCTTGCCCTTGGAAGGCCTCCCTGCACCCACCTACAGGTGCTGTGGGTGCCTGTGATAAATAGAATAAAACGGCCCCCAGAGATGTCTGTGTCCTAATCCCCAGAGACTGGGAATATGTGACCTTACCTGGCAATAGGTTCTTTTTTATTTTATTTTATTTATTTATTTTTGGCTGCGTTGCGTCTTCATTGCTGCACGCAGGCTTTCTCTAGTTGCAGCGAGCGGGGGCTACTCTTCGTTGCAGTGCGCGGGCTTCTCATTGCGGTAGCTTCTCTTGTTGCGGAGCACGGGCTCTAGGCACACAGGCTTCAGTAGTTGTGGCACGCAGGCTCAGTAGTTGTGGCTCGCAGGCTCTAGAGCACAGGCTCAGTAGTTGTGGCATATGGGCTTATCTGCTCTGCGGCATGTGGGCTATTCCCAGACCAGGGCTGGAACCCGTGTCCCCTACATCGGCAGGCGGATTCTAAACCACTGAGCCACCAGGGAAGCCCTGGCAATAGGTTCTTTGCAGATGTGATTAAGATAAGGATCTTGAGATGGGAAGATAATCCTGGATTATCTGAGTGGTTCAACGTCATCACGTGGGTCCTTATTAGAGGAAGACAGGAGGGTCAGAATCAAAAAAGGTGATGTGATGACAGGTGGAGGATGGGGCCGTGAGCCAAGGAATGCAGGTAGCTTCTAAAGTAGAAAAGGCAAAGACATGGATTCTCTCCCTGGAGCTTCCAGGAGAAACCATCTCTATTGTTAAAAACAAGACACCAGACCCAAAATGAAATCTCTGATGCTAAGCCCCGTATCACCAAACCTAGATTAACGTGATTACAGTTTCAGCTCTACCAGAAATGGAATCTTAAACCAGTCAATCAGGAATCACCTGATCAGCACTAGTTAGGTTATCTGCCTGATAGACTCCATCCCCTGAAGGAAGGTAAGCTTGCAATAACCAACTTGCTTTTTTGTCCAGGACAACTTCTTTGTTCCTGCTCCTTTCTACCTAGAAACATCTTCTATTCACAGCTCTGCAAAGCTCCCAGAAGCTGCCCGATTCATGAATCACTGAATAAAGCCAATAAGATCTTTACAATTTTACTCAGTTGAATTTTGTTCCTTAACACTGCTGACATCTTGATTTTAGAACTTCTGACCTCCAGAACTATAAGGGGATAAATGAGTGTTATTTCAAGCCACTAAGTTCATGAGAATTTGTTACAGCAGCAACAGGAAACAAATACAGTGCCCCCCTGTATTCCTCAGACCTGACCCTCTCCGTATTCTCCAGGGACATCCAGCTGCCAGTCCCAGCATCACTTATCTGAGGGTTTTCCAGACCTGCAGAAGGCACACCGGAAGTGCTGGGAGACTAACGTATCTGGGAGCTGGTATATAAACACCCTAACTCCCTCTCCCTGAAGGGGGCACACCTGTGAGGGGCATGTTCTCCACGCCCCCCATGGGTCCCCCCGTGCTGGAGCTTCACTTGCCCATATGGTAACTGGCTCAACTCACCCACCTGATATGAGCTGCCTTCCCCTCCCTGCCTCACTGCCTCATTCCTCTTTATGTGCTCTCTAAAATCATCTCTCAAATAAATCACTTGCCCAAACCAAACCAAGTCCCTTCCTGCCCCATTTTCTCTCTCATCACCCCCTCCTCTGCCCTCCCAGCGCCTAACACAACTGTAATCCCGTGTCTTCCGGCTGGGAACGTCAGCCCCATGGAGGCAAGGCTGTGCCCCTCTCCTTTACCATGTGTCACTGGAGCCTGGCACAGGGCCTGGCGTGCTGGGCACCCTGGATAAATGTTTGTCGAGTGGCTGACAATAAATCAGCTTTTTAGATAAAGCAGAGCATCCTCCGGAAGGCACAAGGCACTCACACTGCCAACAGCCTCCCAACTAGTCCTTGGGGGCTGCTTTAATGGAGCCCAAGTCCCTGCTACAATTAGCGGCCTCCATTTGCATGCAAATAACGGAGATGCCAAAATACTCCAGGGAGTTTGTTCTCCTAAATGGATTAAATGTGCCCCCTGCAACTAGTACCTGTTAGTACAGACCAGGCTTCCTGACCTCTGTGGGTAGCACTGAGCCACCCGGGCAGGGTCACCAACTCCTGATGAGGGGCTCCCAGGCTCCCAGAAAGATCTCTCCTCTCAGCCAAACTCCTTGGCCTGCCCTCCAGGGCTTTTCATGGCTCTGCACCTGCTGAGCTTGCATGCCTCGACTTCCATGTCCCAACTTCCCCTCCTCATTCCAGCCCAGTCAACGGTTCCCCTTTATCCTCTGCACCTTTGCACATACTGATCCCTCTGCCTGCAACATCATTCCTCTCTTTCTGACCCTGGAAAATTTATGCTCAATACCTAGCTAAAATGTCTCCTCCTCCAGGCAGTCCCTCTGGCCTGAGTCTGTCTCTGGTTCCAGCCTGTCATTCTGGGTCCACCTCTCTCATTGGCCTGGGAGGTTCTTGAGGGTGGGGACTGTGTCTGACACCCTCATGGTTGGCCGGCACCCAGTACCGGGAAGTCCTTTGGAGCCTCACACTTTAAAGTCCTGAGCCTCAGTTTCCTCAACTGAAGAATGGGATCATCACGCAAACTTCTCAGCACCGTGGGGAGGAGGAAATGAACGAGGCACGTGAAGCCCCCCATGGAAGATGCAAAGGGCAGGAGAAGCCACTGGTCACCCCTCACCACGGCCTGGGAGGCCGAGCAGGGCTAGACCTCACCTGGGGTAGGGGTGAAGGTGACACCTGTGTGTATCAGACTCCTGCTGGGAAAAAAGGCAGCAAGTACAAGTGCAGACCATTTACTCCTCCGGGACACCTTCCTCTTCCGTCCTCCCCATGACCCTGCCGAGCCGTCCCTGCCAGGTTAACACTCGCTGGCCTCATACCACACCGGTCAAGAGACCAAAAGGAGAACTTGTCCCCAACCCGGGGCCAGCTGTCCTCACAGACATCACAAGGCTGGGCACAGGTGAAAACTGAGCCCAAGAGTCACTGAGGCTCATGCCTCCTGCCCGAGGCCTGGCCAAGACCGAGACAGAAGCAGGGAGGGCACCCCCAGTTCCCGAGGGCCTCCTGGAGCCACGAGCTTCCCAAATGCCAGCACAGTGAGGTGTGTACCCTTAGCATCCCCACTCTACAGATGGGGAAACCAAGGCTGAGTGTCGAGTGATGTGCCTAAGCTTTCACTGATAGCAAGTGGGGGAGTCAGAATGTGAGCCCGTGTCTGTAGGACATCCCAACCCTCCCTGCTTCCTGAACTTGGCAGTTTCTGCCGGTGGCGTTTTCAGCCAGGGAACACCCTCCCCCAACCCCACGTTCGCACTTTTGTTCTGTGTGTACAGCCAGGAGGCCTGGGAGGAATGGCAAATAAAGACGTGGGTTCTCACTCAAGGCCCCTGGGGAACGTCTGTCTCCACCAAGGGTCCGGGGGCTCCTCCTCTCAGGACCCCAGCTGAGCTGCCCCTGTAACTCACAAATGGAGGGGACTTGTGCCAGAGGTTGAGCCCCAGCTGACCCAGCTGCTGCCTGGGGAGGGTCAGGATGAGGCCCAAATCTACCCTCCCACCCATGACCTGCATTTATTGAGTACCTACTGCAGTTGCCGCCCAGGGCATGACTTTCTGTCACTTCCTTGTATGTGCCCTTCATGATCCCACCTCCCAGACTTTGCACTCACACATCCTCCCTCATCCTCTCAGCGCACATCCATTGATCCTTAGGACAGAACAGGGTAGAAGATGGACACAGTCCTTGCTCTATCATCACATGGAGGAGGCAGACAATACACAGGTAAGCGACCCAATCGCTAAATAAGTAAAGGTTGGGTGAGGCATGGGAGAAGTGACCTGGGCACCGTGTAGAGAGCACAGCTTGTGGGGAAGTCAGGGAGGGCTGCCTGGAGGAGGAGGCCCCCGCGTTGTGAGCTCAGAAATGAGAAGGAGCTGCCATGCAAAGGTCTGGGGGAGGAGCATGGGTGAGAGGAATAGAGTGAAAGAAGAATTTGCCCAGCCCCTGCTCCATCAAGGTCATTCTTGGTGTCTGCCTGGCTCTCCACTATGTGACCGTACCATCCTTCAGCTGCTGGTCTCATATTGCAAAGCCCTTCATAGTTTACAAGGCATGTTCCTACTCAGGACCTTTTTAGCTCCTCACATCTGCCCTGAGGAGCATAGATGAGGAAACTGATGCTCAGAGAGGAAAAAGTCAGCCAAGGTCACACAGCCAGGTGTCCCCCTCCTGGTCCAAGCCCCTGCCCCTCTCCACCTGCCTCTCCACCTTCTCCAGAGGGCAATGGCTGGAGGACCCTTGCCCACACCCCTCCCAAGCCCATCAGCCTCCCGGGAGGGGAGGCGGTTCTGCACCAGCCCATATATAACCCACTCCACGCGCCTTCTCTGCATTAATAAATGGGGAACCAAAGGGTTATAAATCCTGGGGCTGCCAATGTCCCTGGGACCAGCTCTTTCTCTGGCCACGCACTAGTACTTTTTACAACCCATTAATTAGTCTCTCTAATAAAGTTTGACAAAATGATAACTTGCCCATAAAAAGTGTTGTAATAAATACATTTTCCCTAACTTTCAGCCATTCGAGCATGGCCACCTCATAAACCCTCCGCCATGGTTCACTGCCTTATTGTCTCTCTATATTTCTCCATCACCATGGAAGTTCAGGACCTGGGGCCTCATGGACCCCGGATAGACCTGAGCCTGACTACGGGTCCCTGGCATCTCCAGGGAGACAGTCATGGGCAACCCCTCCCCTGCTCCCAGACCTGCAGTAGCTCCCACCACCCAGGACAACGGTCCCCAAACTCCAGTCCTGCCTTCCTGAGTCCTGCCTCATCCACGGGGCACCTGAAGGAACAGTGTCTGGACATTATTTTTTCTTCAAATCGACTCCCTTATATAAATCTATTTTTCAAGAAAACTTTATATCATCATTAGAGAAAACTGGAAAAGCAGAATAACAGACCCTGAAGAGGAAATAAAGATAAATCCAATGAAACAAAAGGATGTCGCTAAGTCCCAGGCAACTAGTACTGCTGTTTGCTTCACACGCTGAGGCGGGGACCTGCCTGCTCTCTCTCTGAGGTAAGTGGGGGTCAGCCAGAGCTACAGAGGAGCCGGGCACACATGGGTATCCCGTGGAGACGTTCTCCTTGGTGTAGACAGAGGGTCTGAAAGAGGATTTCAGGCACAACCACTTTCTCCCTCGGAAAACCTCTGTGGTTGAACCCTGTATGCCGCCCAAGGAGGGTTTCACAGCTGGGGTGGTACCCAGGTGCGCCTGGGGGTGGGAGGGGCTGGAGACCCATCTGGAATCCCCAGGTGTATCGCCAGCCCACCGTGTTTCAGATCAGTAACATGAGACAGGGTTCTTCACCTTTTACAGAAAGTGGAGAGAACAGTCATCATTCACATGACAGAGTAAGAACCCCAAGGTGTGGTTTGTGGGGTGCAGGCTGGAGGAGTATCAACGTTCACTCTCAACCCCCTGAAATCATTTGTCCCTTCCTTCCCTCCTTCCCATGGAGGAGAATTTAGAACTACTCCTAAGCTTGCCATCAGATCAGCACTAACCCCTGACCTGCCTGGGGTCCCCAGATTCCAGGCCCAGGATCTCTTAGACCTCCCACCCCACCCCCCACACCATCCTGGCAGCAGGACCGGGTCACCATCTGCCTCCGGGCACCTGGCAATTCTCGCTCCTGTCACCTAAGGTGAGGATTTGGATGTAGGGCTGCTATTCTTCATCTGTTCCGGCACCTGACGCTGCACGGAGGAGGGGCCCAGTCAGTGTTGCCTGAATGAGTGACTGAGGGACAATTGGGACGTCTGGTGATGGGTCATCCCCATTTCACAGATGAGCAAAACAAGGCCCAAGAGGAGGAACGATGGGCCCAGGACCCCAGTGAGTCTGGAGCAGAGCAGATACTGAAGCTGCCCCTGCCCCTGCCCGGTGCTACTTCTCCTGTGGCCACAAAAACCACCAGGACATTTTGGCTCCAATCACTGCCCACATCTTGGGACCCAGCCCCCTTGAGCCCACCTGGACAGGCAGAGGCTTCCTACTTCCGTGCAACCTCAGAAATTTGCAAATCCACCAAACCAGCACTGCTCATTGTTAAACTACACTTGCTGACACAGAGAGCCCAGGCTCAGGCCCAGGTCCTCACCCATCACAACAATGGCCTTGAGTTCTGTGAGCCACGTTGATGGCGGGCGCCCTGCCCATGCCTGCTCCAGTGCCCCAGGCAGGCACTGCCCATTTGTCACTGCTGAGCCTCTCAATAATCCTTCCCAGATGGGGTGACTCTGCCCATTTAACAGGTAGACAAACTAAGGCTCCAAGAGGTGAAGGCACAGACCCAGCCCCAAGCACGTTTGTCCTCACCCCTAAAGGGTAATCATCGGGGTTGGCCCTGTTCTGAGGCTGTTGCACAGGAAGCATGACTTGTCTGCCACCCAGTGCCTAAAATCCCACCATTATTCTCACCCATTTGGTATAAAGCAACGTATTGCCTGAAAGCCTCCTTGGCATAGCAGCAAGGGAGTCTAGTACAGTAGAAAGAACCTTGGATTAGGAATTAAAAGAACCAGGTTCTAGTGGCAATTTTTCTATCAACCCTGATCTCGGCTGAGTCTATCCCGCCACCTACCCTGACCTCAGTATTCCAGGAGTAGAAACAGGGGAGGGGGTTGGACAAGAACATGGTTTCCCACTGAGATGATTTTAGGGAGATGTGTGGACCCAGCATTAAGAATTACCTAATGAAAACATTGTCTCCTTTCTGATCACTTCCCAGATTTCTAACAAGAAGAAAGTTTCAGTTTGGTGCTAATGTGTCTTTAACACCTCCCCTTTGGCTACCTCTCTTTTTAACAAAAACCCAGCAGGGCTGAGCGCGCTCTGCGGACTGCAACGCCTGGCTGGATTCTCAGAGAATCGCTCTGCTCTGTTTTCATTGCATTTTGGTTTAAGGGTGCCCTCTATTTAGGGCAAGTGAAACACACTTCCCGTTTACTACAGCAGTATAAAATGTCTTTTGTAAATACACTCCTTTGTGTTGAAAGAATGAATTGACATAAAGAAAAGCATTGAATAAATGGGAGTGTTGGTGGATGTGAAATCGGGGAGACTAGCAAAATGGCAGATGAGTGTGGATGTGGGGGAGACCCCGGCCCAGGGGCTCTGTTTGGGGCACATGGGGGCAGCCGCTACCTGGCCAGCTAGTCATGAGCAAGCCCTCACGTGACAGTTTATAGAAGCCCAAGCACGGCTGTGGTTGATGCCTCCCACGCCTAGTGACCCCACTTTATAGGCCCTCGTCCACAGCCACATCCTGTAAGCACCCAGCTGTCAACCACAGGCTGTGATGGGCATTTTGCAGCCATCATTGAACTGTGCCTTACTCCTATCCTGGGAAGGGGGCAGGACATGAACCCCACCTGCCAGACGAGGAAACTGAGGCTCAGAGAGGCTGAGGGACTTGCCCAAAGTCATACTGCCATGTATTAGTGTCCTGTGGCTGCTCTAACAAGTGACCACAAACTTGGTGGCTGGAGACAGCAGACCTCACTTCCCGCACACTGCTGGAAGCCAGAAGTCTGAAATCAAGGTGTCAGCAGGCCCACAGGCTCTAGGGGGAAACTGTTTCTTGCCTCGTCCCGTTTCTGGTGGCTCCAGGGCTCCTTGGCTTATGGCTGCATCACCCCAATCTCTGCTTCCATCTTCCCGTGGCCTCCTCCTCTGTGCTACTTCTTCTTCTGAGGACACTTGTCATTGGATTTAGGGCCCACCCGAATCCAAGTTGATCGCATCTGGAAATGCTTAACATAATTACATCTACGAAGGCTCTTTTTCCAAATAGTGCCATTCACTGGTTCCAAGGGCATCTTCTGGAGGGACTGCCATTCGATCCACTATAAGTGGGATCAGGATTGATGCCTAGAATGAAGACTCCTGATTCCCTCCACTACACACACACACACACACACACACACACACACACACACACCCCAGAGCCTCCCTCCCCTGCCCATGCCATCACGGGCTGCCTGTCCCGCCACCCTCATGCCCAGGGACAGGGGGCTCCGGGGGCAGCGGGGCCCAGCTCTCAGGTCAGCCTGGCCCCGCACGGGCCCGTGTGCCTGTTTAATTAGGACAGAAGACTGAACTCTGCTCATTTGTACCGGCATCAGCCCACCCACCTGCCTGGGGACCCACCTCTTTGAGGAAATTTATGGCCATAATTTAGCGGGGAAATTCTGGCTAACGGCACCTGAGCTCTGACAATCACCCAGGCACATTAAACCCACCCGCTGATGCCCCTTGATGCCAGAGCCACCCTTACAGAGCCTGTAAAACAGGGGGTGGCAGAGAATGGGGTCACTCGTGGGAGCCACTGAGCCCCCAGGACTGCAGAGGCCTGGGTTTCCTCCCAGTGCTGCCTAGCTGGGTGAGCTGTGGTGGGTCCTGTGCCCATGCTGGGTGCCAGTGGCCTGGTGGCACCGAGTGGTGGGGGGGTGTTGCATGGAGTAGCAGCGGCAGCATCTCGGAGATGCTTAGAGATGCAGGAGCTCAGGGCCCCGCCCTGAAGGCAGGCCTGCGTGAGCACAGTCATGTTTGAGAAGCACCAGCAGAAAGCACAGGTCAGAGCACAGCCCACGCAAGCCCAAAGCACCCATGAATCCGGACACCTCCACGGCCCCCCCCAGCTCATAGCCCTGGCCACACGCGTGTGCCCTCCCCCGCACACAGAGACACACCACACTCTGCTCCCCACCTGGTGCACACACGCCCCATTTCACACATGCCCACCCATGTGCACTCCAGGCTGCCCACGCACAACACACACACACACATGCGCCTGTGCACAACCCGTGCCCCACGTCCAAATGTCTCCCTGATGGTGGAATTTCAGGCAACCGAGGAAGACGGTCTGAAGCTTCATTCACATGCATTTGTTCATTCAGCAAATGTGTACTAGCCAATGACCAGATGCCAGGCACACACCGGGTGCCCGTGTGCGAAACTGAATGTGGAGATGAGGAAGGAGTCCCTGGCCTCACTCATGGTCCCAATGTGTCTGATTGATGCAATAACAGGTGGACATGCACAGTGATGGGGGGAGGGGAAAGGGAGGGGGAGGGAAGAGAAGAGGAGGGGAGGGGAGAAGGAAGGGAGGGGGAGGGGGTAATCAATCCAGCCTGTGGGGAGAACGTGGACCAGAGAGACTTTCCAGAAAAAGACACCAGAGCCGGATCTCAATGAATAAGTAGGAATGTCCTTGGCAGACAAAGTGAGGAAGAGCATTCCTGGCAGAGGGAACAGCAGGAGTGAAGGCCTGGAGGCATAAGTAGATGGTTCAGTGTAGGCAAAGGTGCGGGCTGTGTGCCATGCCCTGATGGGAGTCAGCCTCCCAAATAAGACTCGAGCCCTCCCATCCTCTCCACCCTCTGCCACCACCCTAGCCACGTCACCCCCGCCTCTCCCTTGGACCCCAGCAGCAGCCCCTCTTGAGCTCTTTGCTGGACTCTAGTCTCACTCCCTCCAGACCCACTCATCTCCGTCGCAGAGGCAGGGAAATTCCTAACATGCAGATCTGATCATATCACCCTCTGCATAAGCTCTGCCTTGGTTGCCCAGTGCCCTCAGACTAAAGACCAAACTTTCCAGGCCCCTCAAGTTCTGGCCTGGTCTTGTATTCAGTTGCATCTGCCATGCTATTTCCGCCTTCCACAGAGCACACCTTGTATGTGCTGTTCCTTCTGCTTGAGAGGCCCTCTCCCAACCCCTTTCTAGAGTGGTCGAACTCCTACTCATCCTGCAAAACCCATGCTGGCAAAGGTCTCCTCATCCACAACACCTTCCCTGACCTTTCAGCCTAAGAAATGCTTGGGAAAGGAGAAGTAATTAAGCCTTGGGGTCAGATCTTTAGTTGTTTCTCAGCAATTCAGACTCCAGGACAAGACAGCGACAGGAACGGGCAAGAGATTTAAGGTTCAAATACATGCACGAGGTGACTCCAAAACTTCTTGCAGTTTTTCTTTCTTCTTTATTTTTAAATTAGAGATTCATGTCTCAGAGGTTAAGAAGCTCAAAACATTTTCGGTGATAACCTTTCTCAGTGCCATTAAGACTGCCACACTGATCTGACTTTTTATTTCCTCAGACCTGAGCTTTTAAAAAGCTTAGGACAAATGAAATCCTATTTCACGAAGAAGATAAATATACAAAAGCCACTGCCCTGTGGCACTGACTAGATTGAGGACAGAGGTAAATAATAATAGGTAAATAACAGCAATAATGATAACACAGGCTACAGTCTCCTTGAAGGGGTGTTGTGGACAAGGTCTCTGACCACAAGAGAGGTTACTCAGATCCTCATAAAACAACCTCAAACCACTGAGGCAGGAGGCCACAAGCTGAACTGGGATGTGGGGAGATTCCAGAGGCTGCTGGAGGGGGCTGTGGCAATCTAGGAGGACTTCTTGGAGGAGGGAAGCCTCTCCTCCCCTACCTCAGTGACCTCCACTCCCTCCTATGACAACAGACAGGCCTTCTGTCTGCCCAGCTGGGGCCTGAGCCTGGGTTTGCTGGCTCCTGACCCACGTAAATCGCCCCCTGCAGCTAGTTCCAGTCTCCTGCGCTTGATCGAGGCAAAGATGAACTCAGAAGTGAAGTTCCAAATTAGGTTGTTTGGAATTCCTAACCAGTGCAATTAACGGATCCCAAACACTGTTAATTATGTTTCCCATGGCCAGTGTACACAGAGGCTGATTGATCCGTCCAACACTGCCAATTATGGAGGTATCAAGACTCCTGTGGGGGCTCCGAGCAAGGCCTTTGGGGTGTGGCAACAGCAGGGTCAAGCTGGCCAGAGCTGGACACTCAGACCCAGAGAGCAGGAAGCCGTGAGACCATGTCACTTGAGAGGGAGCAAATGTCCTGATTTCTGTGTGATCTACTGTGTGTGAGCATTAGAGTGTGCATGTGAGATGTGTGTGTGCAGGATACGTGACTGCAGGTTCACGTGTGCAAGTGTGTGCAGGGGCGTGACTGGAGGGATCTTTGAGGGCGTGAGTGTATGTGTCTGTGTCTGAGGACTAGATGTCACTGTGAGTGTGGGTGCGTGTAGATGTGCAGACCAGGCTGAGCGTGGGAATGTGTGTGGTATGTGTGCGTGTGAGTGTGGGGCCCAACCAGGGGCTCACAGACTACTGGGAGACAATGTTCGTGGAGTGTTTCAAAAGAGAGCTGCATGGAGTGATGAGAGTGTGTATCTACTTTCTTAACTCTTCCTACTTAAAGAAAGTTCTTCCCACTTTCTTTATCTCCATAGCCCAGAGGCAAAGAACAAACTTCCCCCTGGAGAAACGAGCACAGAAAAGGGGACGTTTTTAAAATCAACTTATTGGATGAATGAATGGACCTTGGACATCCAATCCATGGATATCACTCAGGCCCCAAACTGCCAATCCCATGCCCGTGGCAGACATCACTAATCAATCCCAGCATGCTTTGCCATGGAGCATTGATTTGGTTTCTGTATTCTCAAGTCAACACCCCAGGTAGCCACCTCCAATCAATATCGACACAGAAGAAGAAATGAGATTTACTTGAACCTACCTATTTTGCAGATGAGGAAATAGAAACAAAAGAAAGTCCCGTGAGAAGTCCATATGGACCAGCTGGTGCCCTTTGGCTGCCTGATTCACCCAGCCTCTCCAGAAGCTCCAGAGAAGCCCTTGTCTAGCTGGACAGGCAGGGATGCCAGAGGGGAGCACAGCTGGGCAGCTGGTGTGGGCTCGTTGCAGCACTGCCCTGCCCGTGCACGCTGTGATCGCTGCTCTGGCGAAGTCCCTTCTGTTTTCCTTTGCCTGCTCCCCACAGCTGCTCTTTTGAAAGCCCTGCATGGGAAGCTGTTGATGTGTCTCTCTGTTCCCTTTTCAAACCATTGTCCTCTCATTGGCTCCAGCCGTGTTCTTCTCTTGGCCGCTTAATTAACAGTATTATTAATGCCAAGAGGAAAGAGTCACCCAGCTCCTTTCTCATAGCAACTCATGCTTGTGAGTACGAGCTGCAGGCAGACAGGAAACAGGGGCTGATGCCAAGAGATGCTCCCCTCCCTGCCTCTGGGGCCCTTCATTTGCCAATGCCCAGCTGGACCACTTGGTCCCACCTCCCAGGGGCAGCCATCAAGGGTCAGGGAGGAGATGGTTTGCAGCAAATCTGTCTAAAGGTGCCCAGCCTGGTTGATAAACCCTGCTCTGAGCAACGGGAGCAAGTTAAATCTTTGGGGAGAGGGGTTAGGGCCCCATCTCTGGGATGGGCTCAGAACCCAACAGTCATGCCTTCTACTTGTAGAGAAGAAGCAGAAGTAGATGGAAAACATGCACAGTAGTTGTGTGACCTTGGGCCAATCCACCACTGTCTCTGTGCTCAATTTCTCCTGTGTAAAAAGTGTTTCCTACGCACGTGGTCCTGAGCTAAGCCCCCTATGTGCATTATTATGTCACCTATTCCTTGTTCCAGTAATCTACTGCTACATAACAGATCACCCCAAAACTCAGTGCCTTAAAGCAATAACAATCATTTTCTTTGCTCTTGAACCTGTAATTTGTGCAGGGCTCAACAGGTATAGTTCACCTCTGCTCCACACAGCATCAGCTGAGACAACTCAACTACGGGGTGGAGGATCAACATCCAAAAGGGTTCACTCACATGGCTGGCAGGTTGGTCCTAGCTGTTGGCTGGAAGCTCAGCTGGGAGGTCTCCATTCCTCTCTCCAGGCTGCTTGGGCTTCCTCACAACATGGTGGATGGGTTCTAAGGATAAACATCCCAAAAAAACCAGGCACAAGTATCGATAAATGGCATTTTTATGGCCTAGCCTTGGAAATCATAGCATCACCTCCACTGTACTCCAGCCGTGTTCTGGAGGCTGAGGCAATCACAAATGCCCATCCAGGTCAAGGGCAGGGGACTTAGACTCCACCTCTTGCTGAGGGACTGGCGAGGTTCTCCAAGGACATGAGGGATGGGAAACAGTGTTGTGATCATCTCTGGAAAATACGGTCTGTCACGTCCTTCCAAACAGTTGTGAGGTAGGTAGGATTCTTATTCCCATTTTACAGATGAGGAAAAATGAGGTTCAGAGAAGTTAAGTAATTTGCCCAAAGTCACACAGCTAAGTGAGCTAGCAAAGATTTGAACATATGCAGCCTGACTTGAAAACTTAGGTTTTCAATCATTTTATTTTCCTTTTTAGCTGCAAAATGTTTCTTTCTAATAAAATCTTCTGGGGAAAGATCTGTGAACGGGGGAGGGGGGAGGCAGTGAGGGGGGAGAGCTGTGGTCACATTTGGTCTTTAGGAGGAGTCCTCTGGCCATGGTATGGGTGATGGATTTGGGGAGAGGGTGTGGCTGGACTGGAGGGGGTTTGGTCATCCTGGGGCTGAAAAGGACAGCACCATCAGCCCTTGGTGCTCAGTGGAGGCCAGGACTCCGGTTAGAGGATGGAGTGGAGGGTCCCTTGTCCTTAGGAAGCTCCAACAAGACAGCCCCATGGATAGAAGAGATGTGAGGAAGAGCGGGTGACTCATCAGAGCCCCACTCCAGGCTGCCAGCCGGGCTGCTCTGACGTCAGCCTGAGGCCTCTGTCCGCCCGATCGTCACTTCCCAGGATGCCTGGGGTGCTCCTTACATGGTGGCTTTGACGTGAACACGTTTTAACTATAAAAAGAGGGGTTTAAAAATAGCCACCTTGTCACGAGGTGTAGGGAAGAGAGACACCCCCTCCCCACCCACAGGAGTGAGGTGGAAAGTCACCATCACGTGGCAGAGCTGTGCCCGTCACTGCCGCCCCCTCCTCGCCACCCAGAGCTGCATCGAGGCAACTTTGCGGAGATTTACTGAAGCCCTGAGCTTGGGAATCTTCCTGCTGCTTTAGGCAAGTCATCCTGGGGATCAGTGATATGACACCTGCCAGCTTCTTTCTCTCTTCTCTCAGGACTCAGCGAGGCTGGAAAGAAATGCCTGCAGTCATCAAGGGGCCAGCTGGTATCCAGGGGAGCCTGGGGGGTGGGGGGTAGCGCTCATAGCTTGGCTCTGAACACCAGTGCACCTGGGTTCAAGTCCTCTCCCTCGCCCTTCCTTGCTAGGTGATCTTGCACAAGTGATTTGACCTCTCTGGGCCTTGTTTTTCATATCTGTAAAATGGGTCCCATAACACAAGGAGACCAGAGAGGGATTGGCAGAGGGGGGAGGGGGATGTGGAGGCATCTAGAAGGTTGGAACTGGAATTCCAGACATCCATCATGCAGGTCCAACGAGACCCTACTTCCCATCGAGATACTCGGCAAAAAGCATGACCCATGGGGACAGCCTGAGCACCTTCATGCTGCTTGATTAATGTTCCATTTAGTGAAATAAACAATACAATTACTCAACTCCTGCAAACTCCACTCTGAGTGGGGTGGACAGGCAGGACAGGCCTTCTGAGTCAAACCTGCTATTAATTAAGGCACTTAAGCACAGCTCTAGAAACCTGTGTCATACCTTCTCAGCTGTTGAAAGGGTGGGTGTGTGAGAGGGGATGAAGATGGTGTCTCGTGACCCTTCATTATGGCTCCCACAAAGAAGGCACAGCCAGAGATGGCCTAACAAAGATATTCTCCCCTTCTCCCCCACTGTTACTTCTTGTTCTCTTGGTCCCAATAAATCCATGTGACAAAAGAATGACAACCTCAGTGGCATCCAATGCTTGGCTGGGTTTCCTCTCTGGTCTCGAGCTCAGCTGGCTGTTGGCTGATCTAGTCTGGCCTCGGTGACTCAGTTCTGTTCCACGTGACTTTCATTCTGCAGAAGGCTAGCCCAGGCTTATTCTCATGGCAGCTGGGCAGGGGTCTGAGAAAGAGTAAAACCAGCAAACCCTCTTTAAACCCAGCTTGGAACTGGCATAGTCCCATTTTTAGCACATTCTATTGGCTAACACAAGTCACACGGCCAAACCCAGATTCAAGGGATGGGAAGAGACTCCGCCTCTTGATGGAAGAAGATGCAAAGCCACATCAGAAAGAGGCTTTGATAGAGGAAGGGGCCTGGATAAAGAATTAAGGTCTTTTTCAATCAATCTAACACCACCAGCCACCCCGGTATAGAATTTATGTGCACCATCTTGGAATAGCACAGGCATCCTGAGTCTGCCATTTTCACACCATGTGACATTTGGTAAGTTGCCAGCCTCACTAAGCCTCTTTTCCTCATCTGCAAAATGGGGATAAAAATGGGATCTGCCTCAGGAGGTCATCATGAGAACTAAAAGACGTTGTATTTGAAGTGATGGCCACACAGTATGTGCTCAGTAAATCTCTGCTCACCATCATCAACACCACCCTCACAGACCAGTAACAAGAGGGTTGAAAACTTGACCTGAGTTTGAATTCTGGCTCTGCCACTTGCCAGCTGTGTAAACTTGGGTGAGTCCCTTAACCCCTACGCATCTCTATTTCCTTATCTGTAAAGTGGAGACGTTAATAAATACTACCTCCAAGGGCAGGGCATAATGCAATAAAATATTCCAGCTAGAGGCTTAGTTCAGCACTGAGTTCTTGGGAAATAGGAGTGATTATGATCATTAATATCTGTAAATAGGAATATTAATACTTATCTCAGAGAGCGGCTCTGTGGAACAATGAGGGTAATGAACCATGGAGACACCTTGGAAGCCAGGAAAAGCTTGCATTTATCAACACTGTTTTAGTTTTATGAGACAGAAACACAAGTCCAATTAGCTTAAGCAAGGCAAAAGATGTTCTTGGCTCTTGTCACCAAAAATTCTGTGAGGAGGACAGGTGTGAGGCAGGCCTCCAGGATGCCAACCTCACCTGGACATTTCCTTTGTCTTCATCTGCTTCTCTCTTCGCTGGTCACCTTCTTTCTTTCAGACCAAACTCTCCACAGAGCAGGGGACAGCTCCCTCTATGGAGGGAAAGGAGTTGCCTTCACCCAGCCCAAGAACAGAAATCCCAGGGAAGGCTCTGATTGGCCCAGTGTAGGTCACATGCCCATCTTTAGACCAGTCACTGCAGTCAGAGGGTGGGATATTATGATTGGCAGCCCCCATCAAAAGTACGTATTAAGAAGAGGAGGAACAGACGCCTGGAAGGAAAAGGAAGTTGGATAAAACCAGAATACTTGCTTTGGCTATGCTTGATACTCCCCAGTTCTGCCTGCCCCATTTCACAGAGAGAGTCCCTTAAGTTTAAACAAGGTCAAGGGACACACTCAGTTCACACAACTGGAAAAGAAAACCTCACTCCCGACACAATGTGATACTGTGTTTCCCAGAGGGAAGAGTCTCTCATGTCTGAGCAGCCCTGCTCAGCACCTCACCCAGCCTGGCTGAATTCCCCTGCCTCTTGGTCCCTGTCCATGTGTCCCTGGCACATTCACAGGATGAGCCGTGGCGTTTGGTTCCTCATGCCTGGACCGGTTGCCATGGCCCAGTGCTGCCGGCCATTCTGCTGAGTCTTGGAGTTGTCAAACATCTCAGAAGCAATTGCCCACATATTTTGGGTCCAGCCAAGGCCGCCTGCTTTTGTCCAGCATCATTTGCTGTATATTCCAAGAGAAATTGGATCCACATGGACCAAATTCCTCTACACTCATCTCACATGGGCAAGGTTTTGGCACAAAAGAACTAAGGACTATGGAAAGGCTTCTTCTCCTTCCCTGGGGACCAGAGCACAGGCTCCAAAGCCAAAAGGATGACAAGCTCCCAGCCGAAGGTGCAGTCAATGCCTTCAAAGTCTAAACTCATAGGGTCAGAGAAGGACAAAGGCCACAGATGAGGGAAACTTGTTATCTCGGTGCCCTGGGCTGGGGGAAGGCTAGGGCACAGCCTCTCCGACCTGCTGCCTGGAAGCAGGAGGCATGGAGTCCAGAGCTCAGTGCTCAGTTGTTAGGCCAGCCTGGCACCCCACCCCCACTCTGCCATTCTTTAGCTAGCTGGCCATGGGCAAGCCTCAGTTTCCTCATCTGAAAAATGGGGATAAAATGATGTCAATCCCATACAATAGTGGTTTAATAATATCAATGAAATGAGGAATATAAAAGTCAATGTCAGTTGATAGTAGTGTTTATGCTATTACCACCACCATCATCACCACCATAACCAACACCATAATCACCACCATCAACATCATTACCATCACCACCATCATAATCATCATAATCACCAGCACCACCAGCCCTATCACCACCACATTATCATCACCATCTCATCGTGACCATTATTGTCACCATATCATTACCATCATCAACACTATCTTCATCACCGTTACCACTAGGCAAAGCCTACTTGTCAGGCCAGCTCTGATATCTTCTTCCCCAAAGCCACCATCCTCCTCCAAGTCAATATCATCGTTAGACTGCCTACCTACCTCCAGTCTCACTCTGTCCAAAACCCCTGCTCCTGCCCAAAGCCCTTCCCCAACTCCCATCACCCATAGAATAAATCCCAGACCCTTTTGTATATGGTACTGGGGCCCTTCCCCCTCGAGACCCTTCCCACTTTTGTCACATCAAATAGTACCCCTCTCTCCCAAATATGCCACACCTCCCCAGGCCTCCAGGTCTATACCCCAGGTGTTCCCTCCACCCAGAATGCTTCTCCCTGTTCCCTGGCAAACTCCCAGTGACCTTTCTGGGATCAGCTCAGATGGTTCCTTCTTAACCAAACTACCACTAAATTCCAGCCAGACAGCAGAAGCCTCTGGGCTTCTTTGTTAAAAAGGGAGATGAGTAAGAGGTGGAGAGAGATGTTAAAGACACATTAGCACCCATAGGAGTCTTTCCCTGATGTCACGGAACTGGGAAGAAATAGCCGTCTCACTAGGGAATTCAAAATGCTTCATCACGTGTCCCACTGAGGGGACTGCACCCCACCCTTCAAGACACAGTGGCAGCTGTGACGTGCCCCACAGGTGCTTCATGCAGGACTCTATCTCCCCAACATCCTCTCTGAGCAGAGCCAGTCCCACACTTTTAGGAGTTTCGCCTTTTTTACGGCTGAAGTTACATCATTTACCCTTCTCTGAAGCAGACATTCCTAGTTTAAATCCCGACTCCGCCCTTTCCCGTCTATTTGAAGGACCTAGTTTCCTCAACTATACAAGGGTTGGTTGTAGCAAAGGACCTCAGGGAACCCTTCTTGTCCTGAGCAGGGAGATGCAGGCTGTGAAGCTGGCAGACCTATTTTTCACCTGGCAGAGTTGCCCACCCTTAACATGAGAATAGGCGTTTCCCTGCCAGTTTGCTGGAAGCAGCACGCTTTGACCTGTGTGGACAGCGGCCTCCACCCTGTGCCCAGCTCTCATGGAGACTGAACAGTGCTTTTTGAACACGGAGCGTGGCACGGGGGGAGCCTCCACAAACACTAGCTGTGCATGACTCACGGCTCTTATCCCCTTCTGCTCCAAGAGTGCAGTTGCCTTGGGCAGGAGAAGGGATTGGAGAGCGAGCCCAGTAAGGCTAGCCGCCCAGAGGGGCCACACCCGATGCCCACTAGCTCCCCTGATGCTCCTTTAAAGCTGTAGCCTTCGTGACAGAGCATTTGGCTGGAACCGTAAAAAATAAATGATTTCAGAGAAAATGCAAATGACACAGGAAAATGAGCTGCAGATGGTGCCTGCCTCCCAAAAGAGTGCCTCCCTGGCCCTCTCTCGGGTCCTACATCAGCACCCCTCATGCCCCTCCTCAATCCAGCTGACCCACTGTGCCCCTCAGGAGGTGCCCCAAGGGGGCAGCCAAGTGGGGAGGGCCCAGCTGCCTTCCTGAGCAGAAGAGAGGAGGGAGGGGGCAGAGCTGCCTATCACCTACCTGCTGGCCACCTCCTAGTGTCAGGCCCTGCTCTGGGGACACCAGGAGGATTTTAATCTGATCGCTCTGCTCCAGGAGGGAAGCAGAGACCCCAAAACCTCAGTGCCTCAGGGGACGACTCTATGTGAGGCTTGCCCATCTCATGGGCTCATCTCCAACCACCCTTTCTTCTCTCCTTCCACTCTCACTGCACTGGCCTCCTTGCTGTTCTTGCACACATCAAGCACTTCCTGCCTCAGGGCCTTTGCACTTGCCAGTTCCTGGGCCTGAAAGGCACTTTCAAATCTCACCTCTTCAAAAGAACTTCTCTGATCACCTAGAGTAATCCCAACCTAACATTCTTTATTAAAGCACACAGTTTATGTCCTTCATACCTGTTTTCACAACTAGTAACAATGTATTGGTTTGTGCTTACTTCCTACTTGGCAGAACCAGGTAAGTTTATTCATCAGTGTTTCTCTAGGACCTGGCACCATGCCTGGAACATAGAGGAACTCAAATATTTGCGGGAGGGAGAAGTGGAATGTTCCCTGCTTGGGGGCTTAAAGACACAAAGAAAAGGCCATTTGAGCAGGGTTCTGAAGAATGAGTAGGAGTTCAATAGGTGGAGGGAAAAGAGGTAAGGAGGCAAAAAGGGCAGGGAGATGGGAGCATGCAGGCCTGTGACAGTGTGGCCTGGTGGTTCCAGGCCCACAGGGGAGCATCAAATGGCCTGGGCTTAAACCCAGTTCCCCCATTCACAATGACTTTGGGGGAGTCACTTCAGCTCTCTGAGCTCAGATTTCTCATCTCTAAGATGACGCGGTTCGGAGGATCTGGGGAGAAGACACACAGACTTGGCCCAGCGCTTAACACACTGTCAGCTGGATGAGCAAAGTCACTGGTATTTTCGTGCAGGGACTCAGTGGAGGAACTTCTAGGCCCCAGGCCTGGGAAGGAAGGAAGGAAGAAAGGAAGAAAGAGAGGGAGGGAGGGAAGAGGGAAGGAAGGAAAAAAGGAAAGAAAGAGAGAGAAGAGAGAGAAAGAGAGAAGAAAGAAAGAAAGGAAGGAAGAAAGAAAGAATGGGAAAAAAAAGATAGCTCTGCCACATCTAGGCCATGAGCCAGGGCTGTCAGGGATCCTTCAGCTCTGTACAAAGAGCCAAGTTCCAAGGAGAAATCTTGGCTGGAGGCCTGGCCCAAGAATTGTCTGGGTGGGGGATGGGATTTAGAGTCACGTGACCCCTGAGGCTCTCCTTTGGGGTCTCTGGCTCGAACCTCCGTCTCTGCCTACACCTCTCCTCCTCAAGGTTCTAGGCTTTGGCAGTTTTCCCCTGAAACCCTTGCTAACCCCTAAGCCTTTGCCCGGGCCATGCCCTCTTCCTGAAATGCCCTTTCTTTAGCTGTTGAAACGCTCAGCAAAGTCGCAGCAGGTCCCCGATGACACCTCAGTCAGATGCTGTCACTAATGTCCCAAGCTCTGGCCACTTATCAAGGGGTGATCAGAGCTGTGGTCTCTGGTTTCAGGGTCTGGACAGGGTCTGGACTACACCGTGTCCCCAGGCTTGGAAGAAGGGCCCTGTCCCCAAATGGGAAGTTCCTCAGGGCTAGGATCAGGTCAGTCTTGCCCGGCACATAGTAAATACTCAGCCAACATAATGAATAAATAAGCAAGGGTTTGAACTGCAGAAGGCAGGAAGATTATTGTCCTCTGTAAACTCAGCCCCTCTTCTGTTCCTCACCAGCACCCGTCCCCATGAGGCAAATCCAATCCAATCATGAGGATGCTGAGGTACAGAGAGGTCCTCGTTTGGCTATCTATGACCTCATCTGGGTCCCTTCCCCTCTCAGGGCCTCAGTTTCCCCATCTGCAAGGGAAGCAGTGCCCCTGGAACAGGGCCAGCTTCACAAGCATGTGACGTGTACAGTCTACACATCCCACGCTCACCAGGGCCCCACACTTGGTTTAATGTTTTGCTGTCGCCGTCTTAAAATTCTTAATAGTTTTATCTGCAAACGTGTTTTGTTAAGTGAAGTCCCATGGGACAAAGGAGCATGTGTGCAAGCAGATGAGATACATATAATGCATGTCCGCTGCTGTTTCTTGTTGCTCGGTACCCGTGTAGCTTTCACGATGCTCTGTGAGGACAGAACTTGGACAGACACCCCCTACATAATGGAAATTCAGTGAGAGGCAAATCAAGTACAAGGTAAGCAGTTTACATCTAAGATTGGGTAAGTGCAGGTGCTGCCAGCCCGGAGAAACCTCCCTTTCCACCAAACTTACTTCAAATACAGAAGAAGGCACTAAGAAACACAGACAACCAAGGAACACAGTGGTATCCTTTCCAATTTGTGTTTACTGATGCCAAAAATGATGGCAAAGGAAAGAGAGAGTAACCCACAATTCCTCTTCCTTTCAGTAAGCCTCTCTCCAAAGGGAGAGTCTTGGTAGAATGTGCGTGTATCAAGAAGTGAAATAAAAACAGTTGAGTTCCAAAAAAAAAAAAAAAAACAGTTGAGTTCGTTTTCAGCAGCATTTCCACAGTTCTGGTTAAAACAAAGTACACATGCATGTACCAACTACAAATACAAATTGTGTAATTTTGATGATTCCACACATGAACTAAATGCTCTTATATTTGTTCTTTGAACTGGCATTGCACAATATAAAGATGAGTGGTGAAATTCATGCTAATAATTCACAAGTTTAATTTTTCTTCACTTAGACCCACATTAAATAACAAATAAAAAACACTGGAAGTTGAGGGAGTCACCACGGAAGAAAGGGAGAAGCTCTGTATGTTAGTGCCTTTTTTTTGTGTTTTTTTTCCCTGCCTTTTGAACAAGGGGCCCACATTTTTATTCTGCACTGTGCCCCCCAAATTATGTAGCCAACCTATCCTGAATGGTCAAGAAGCCAGCCCAGCTGTGTCTGAGCTCATGGTCCACAGCCCTTGGTCCTCTATCCCCATCCCAAGCTGGCCTGGCCACCCACTCTCCTCCCCACTACAAAGGGTCAGCTGTCACCAGGACCGAGCAGCTGGGGGTGGGAGGTGCTCTCAACCTGAAGTTCACCACATGGCCCAGAAGTCAGCATTTCAGACCCCACAACCAGAGGATCAGGTCAGAGCATCTGGACGGGGACCTGGGCCTCTGTGGCCTCTTATATGTCCCTCTGCCCTCGGTCCAAGTGGTACAGCTGCTCACTGAAGGGGGAAACCCTGCTCCAAACCCCAGAGACAAAAGCCACTTTGTTTCAGAGTTTGAGCTGCTGCAGGCCTAAAGCATCCTGCTCAGTAATTCAGTTTTCTGGAAGCCCTTCAAAGGAATCATTGAGCCCATTTTACAGCTGAGAAAACTGAGGCCCCAGAGGCAGCCTCTCCTGCCTAAGGTCACACAGCCAGCAGGAGGTCCAACAGGACTCAAACCCAAGCCCATCCAACACCCCAGCATCCACATAGCACTCCTCCAGCCCCAAGTGGGGCCGGACTCTGGGGGCCACAGACCACTCAGGCCCTGCCTTGCCTGCCATGAAGTCACTTCATGGCAGGCCTGTCCCCTCATCTTCAAGCTGACCATGACCATGGGGTCCACTTCAGAAGCCCATCACTATCCCATCCCCACGTCCACCTTTAACATGATACAGGGAAAAGATTCTAAGAAAATGTGAGTGTTCGGTGTGCATAACGCTGGCTTCCTCATCCGTAAACAAGGTGTGATGACCCCACAAACCTGCAGGTACCTGTAGACGCAGGCATAGCCATCACTCCCCCAGACCCCAGTGTGAGCTCCATGGGGCAGGGGTCTGCTCTGTTCCCTACTGGGTCCTCCAGACTTGAAGCAGTGTCTGGCACACAGCAGATGCTCAAATATTTGCAGAATGAATGAATAAATGAATGAGTGAATGAATTATAGCAATAAAAGATCACATTCCGTTATATGCAATCCTGAAATCCGAAAGGGCTCTAAAAACAGAAAGTTCTTGTCAAATTCTCATGCCTGGAGGTCCCACTAATCCCACTAATGAGACTATTCCGATGGTTTCTAACATTTGACTGCAGCCCCCCAGGCGTGTCACTGAGCATGTGATATAGGTCCTTCTATACCCAAATTTTCTAAGTTCTCCCAAATTCTAGATTTGGAAGCGTAGCTGGTGCCAGGAGTTCCACGCAAGATGGTAGGCTCAGTATCCATATCAACAATACTCAACCCCTTACATTATGAATATAACAGCCACAGGTAATAAGCAGCCACTGTGGACTCTCAGCACCCCCCAGTGACCCCATCTCACAGATGGGTAAATCGATGCTCCCAGAGGCAAGGTCTTCAAGGTCCTGCGGAGTTTGTGTGGCAAAAGCAGCTTTGTCAGCGGCTCTGCCCTCCCCCTCCTCTCCCCCTCTGCCTGGCCTTGGTGCCTCAGTGAGCCCCTTGTCCTCGAGGGGCTCAGAACTCTTGAGGGTTCCTCCCTGGGACAAAGGCTGCTTGGGGCGGCTGGCGGGGCTCCGGAGGCACAGCCAGTAAGAATGTGCTCCCACGGGTGAGATTCCCGTGGGGTCAGGCTCCCCCAACATGGCAGGAGGGGCTGTGATGATGGGACCAAGGCTGCAGCCACAGTGCTTGGTGACACTGATCCGCAGTCCCTGCGGCACCCCAGCCCCCCACTCCAGCCCCCATCCCACTGGCCAGATCTGCAAGGCTCCAGCCCCAAGAGGAGGGAGTTCCCACCTCCCACAGGAAGGCAGGAGGGGAGGCTGCCAGAGCC
Source organism: Balaenoptera physalus (assembly GCF_965194825.1). Classification (NCBI taxonomy): domain Eukaryota; kingdom Metazoa; phylum Chordata; class Mammalia; order Artiodactyla; family Balaenopteridae; genus Balaenoptera; species Balaenoptera physalus. The sequence goes on from NC_138897.1 coordinate 73,725,742, forward strand.
AGAGCCAGAGCAAGGGGAGGCATGGAAATCAGGAGCCTACTCCTCCCCAGCCTCTTCTCCTCACCTCCTTAGCCAACAGCAGCCAAAAGGATGGGAGATTTGACCAGGACCTGGCCTGGGCAGGGAATAGAGAGAGCACTGATCCAGTGATTACTGCATGCAGGGCACAGAGCAGGGCAGACAGAGCAAAAAAGACCTGACGCCTTAAACCTGAAAGACCCAAATTGAGCCTGTGCTCTGTCACTGGCAGGCTGTGTGCCCTCAGGTAAGTGGCTACACCTCTCTGAGCTTCATTGTTATCACCCATTAGGGGCTGGGCAATCCTGGCCCTACGCTGAGCATGATTGGGCCCCAAGATGGGGAGCTTGGCCCAGGTGACCTCGGCCAAGTGGCTTCACCTCTCTGTGTCTCAGCTTCCTTCTCTGGAAAATGGGGCTCATAATAGAGCCGGCCTCCTATGCTGTTATTATAACTCATCAGTGGAAGTAAAATGCTTCGATCAAGCCCTTGCACATAGCATCACATGAGTGTTTCCTATTATTGTTCATTATTGCTACCTCCATTTTGCAAAGGGAGAAACCAAGACACATAATGGTTAATTCCACCACCAAGAGCAGCTGACATGTACCGGATGCTTGCTCAGAGCAACCCTGTGCAAAGCCCTCTTACTGCATTTAATCCTTGCATCTCTATGCAGTAGGTGCTAAAATCAGCCCCGTTTTGCAGATGAGGAAACTGAGGCTCAGAGAGCAGCCGTCAGCCAGGGAGCAAGATTTAGAGCTGATGGGCTGTCTGCCACCCAGCCCCTCCCTTCTCCTCGTTACCTCCCACATCATAGAATGAGGCTAACAGCCCTATCTGAACAACTAAGGGGACAATGCCAGACCTGGGTTCCAGTTCCTCCTGGGTCCCCTAGAAAAACCCTCCCTAGAAAAACAAGGTAGTCATAGGACCTTGCAGGAAGGGGAAGGTTATTCCTGCTTGCTCAAATCCCTATAAAAAGTACAAATTGAAGAAGAGCCCCATCACCCCCACAGCCAGCCCCAAGCTCGGAGCTCGGAGCTTCCCAAATGTGCATCCAGCCAGCCACTCACCTCCTGGGCGACCTCAGCAGACTGCAGGTCCCTAAACTTCACTTTCCCCATCTGTAAACTAGGAAGGATTCCGAGACCGCCTCTCACGGCTACCTGAGCATTGAATGTGCTGGGCGAGCACCTAGGCAGCACTTGGAATACCGTGGGCGATCAATAACCCTTGGCTGGACAGGTTCTGATAACGGACAAGGGTGTTCTCCCAACTCCCACTGGAGTTCACCATTTTCACCTTCCCCCTTTCTCTTTTTCTCTCAGGGAAGCCTTGCTTTGGGAGGTTCTGAGGCAGGTACTTGCTGAAGCCTATTTTTCAGATGGGGAAACTAAGGCCCGGAGAAGGGAACCTAGGCTGGTTAGAGGGGAATTCAGCACAGGCTTCCTCGCACCATCTGTTCAAACCACACCTCGTGCACCCTGCTGGACCAGGGCCTTCTGATGGCTGCACAGCAACAGGCAGCACTGTGGATGGGGAGTCAGGCGGGCCTGGGTTAGAATCCCAGAAAATGGGGACAAGAAGCCTGGGCTTATGGTTGATGCTTGGGAAGTCCCCGGGCATGTGCTCAGTGAACGGCAGTCAGTATCAGCAGCAGCGGCAGCATTATTCGCAATTCCCTCCCCATCCCTGCAAGCCAGAAATTGTACTGAAACCCCAAACCATCAATACCTAAAGCTGAGCTCCCGGCTCAAGTCAGGGAGCACCACAGCCATTCCCTGGAACCTCCGGGGGTCCCCTTCCCTGCATCCCCAGACCCTGGTGCTGTCCCCTTGGGCCTGGCAGCCTCTGCACACACAGATCTCTGTATCACTTCCATCGGCAAAATAAAGTGGGTTGAACGGCTGATAACCAGTGAGGTTTGAGTGGAGCCAGAGACTCAGAGACCCTGGGACACAGGTCAGGCCCAGGTAATAAGGTAACAAGTGGGGTCAGAATCGAAACTCTGGAATCCCAGGAGAGAACGGTGAGAAAAAGAGGATATTTATTTCAGTTATTGTCTTTTAATGCACCAGAGGAAGAGATTCAGAGGACGGGGACTAGATTCTGAAAGCCCCTTGCTGTTCTGCCTCTCTACAAACTCTCAGCCCATCAGAACATTACCATCCTGGCCACCTCACTCTTCCTCCAACGTGCCAGAGATACTCCCACCACAGGGCCTTTGCACGTGCTGTTCCCTCTGTCCTGATATCTGCTTGGCTCGCTCCCCGACTTTCTTTATCTCTTCCCCTGGCCTTCTTCAGGGAGGCATTCCTAAGCAATCCCTTGTCACCCTCTATGTCCTTCTCCTTCCTCTATCTTCTCCTGTCTCATAACAGGATTCACTCATCACCTGTTGTGGGTTTTGTGAGCACAGCCGTGAGTGGCCCCAGGAGTGTACATCAGCCAGAGTCAGAGTCTGAACAATCAGCTCCCACCCCCAGACACAAGCCCCATTCTCCACCTATTAACCCAACAGCAGCCAAATGCGAGGAGGGCTTCGAGCAAAAAAGAGGGAACCACCAACAGCGCCTTTCATTCGACCCGTATCTAGTGCGGTTCTACTGTGTGCCAGGCCCTGTGCTGGCTGCTGCAGATACTGAGGTGAACAAAACAAACTTCCTCCTGTGTGGAGCTGCCCTGCCCTCCAGTTAGCTTGGGCCCAGGTCTTGGGACAAGGGACAGTTAGTGGCAGGAGGCAGGGAGGCAGGGTATTTGGTTCTGGCTCTGTTGCTGACCTGCTGCACGACCTTGAACTGGACATTCTGAGCCTCCGTTTCTTTGTGTATAAAATAGAGAGACTGAGCAATGTTTCTGAGAAGTCTGGGGCAGGATGGCACATGAGGTGCTCAAATGCAGCCTTGAGCAATCCCCAACCTCACAGTGATGAAGTCACTCCTTTCTCAACTCTCTCCAAGCCTTTCCATTGGTGCAAGGAGGATGTCTCCACTCATGGCTGCTCAGTCTCCAACATCTTTCTCAGATGAGTTGACCTCATTTTCAAAAAAACAAGTTCTCAGACCAGGGGCCTTCATCAGGCAACAGTGACATTGTCATGTTTTCAAAGTGTTTATTTTAGAATTATGGTAGGACACACTGATCCCTTTCTTCTAGACTCCCTCTCTTGTCCATTCTTCAGAGAAAGCTTACCAAAATTCCCATGTGACCCCAGCTTAACATTTATCCATGTGGCAAAAGAGGGGCAACTAAATCAATAGAACAGAGGGTCCAAAAATAACCCCCCACATATACAGTCAAATGATTTTCAGCAAGGGTGCCAAAACAGTCTAATGGAGGAATGGAAAATCTCTTCAACCAATGATGCTGGGACAATTGGATATTCTGGAAATATAGAACTCTTACATTTGCCTCATGCCATATGCAAACCTCAATCAAAATGTATCATAGAGGGACTTCCCTAGTGGTCCAGTGGCTGGGGCTCCTTGCTGCCAATGCAGGGGGCTTGGGTTCAAACCCTGGTCGGGGAACTAGATCCCACATGCCGCAACTAGGAGTTCGCATGCGGCAGCTGAGAAGCCAGTATGCTGCAACTAAAAATATCCCGCACCCCGCAGTGAAGATCCTGCATGCCGCAACTAAGACCCGGCGCAGACAAATAAATAAATAAATATTTTTAAAAAAATGTATCATAGAAAGCTCAACGTGAAAGCTAAATGTAAAACCATAAAGCTACTAGAAGAAAGCAGGACCCCAGGGAAGACACAAATGGCTCTCACCATAAAAGAAACTTGATAAAATGGACTTTGTGGAACTTGTGAAATTTTAAAACGTTTGCACTTCAGAAGACACTACGAGAAAAACCACAGACTGGGAGAAAATATTTGCAACACACAGAGAACGGGCTTGTATCCAGAATATATAAAGAACTTTTAGAATTCAACAACAAAAAGACAAGCAATGGAATAAATAATTGGGCAAAGGATTTAAACAGGCATCTCACCAAAAAAGATATACAGAGAGCAAATAAACACATGAAAGTACATGAAACATCATTAGGGAAATAAAAATTACAACCACAATGAGATATCACTACACACACACACTAGACTGGCTAAGTTAAAAAGATATAAAGTAGCAAGTGTCGGCAAGGATGTTACAAGGAACTGGAGCTCTCAGATGCTGCCAGTGGGAATGCAAAGTGGCACAACCACTTTGAAAAATGGTTTGACAGTTTCTTAAGAAGGAAAACATGCACCTCCTATATGACTCAGCCAAAAAGTTGTACACAAATCTTATAGTAGTTTTATTCCTAGTAACCCAAAACTGAAACCACTGACATGCATATCAACAGGTGAATGAATAAACAGACTGTGTGATATCCATACAATTAAATACTACTCAGCAATAAAAAGGAATAAACTACTGACTCATGCAAACTCAAAAGCATTATACAGAGTGAAAGAAATCAGACCCCTAAGAGTGCAGGCTGTTTGATTCTATTTACAGGACATTCAAGATTAAAGAACAGGCAAAACGAAGCAACGGTGACAGAAATCCGATCCATTGTTACTTTAGGGGTGGGTTGGTGACTGGAAAGGAGCAGGAGGGAACTTTCTGGGAAGTGTGTCACAGTGTATAATATTGATAGAGCTTTGGGTTACACAGGTGTAGACACGTGAGAACACATCAGATTATACACTTAGGATCTGTGCATTTCTCTGTACATAAATTATGCCTCAATTTTTTTAAATGTGAAAAAGGGGGAGTGGGGAACCCTGGTTAAGTAAACAAACCGAAATCTCCTTCCAAGTTGTAAAATGGTGTAGCTGCTGTAGCCAACAGTGTGACAGGTCCTCAAAAAGTTAAACACAGAGTTTCTGTATGACCAGGTAGCTCTGCTCCTAGGGAGATACCCAAGAGAATTGAAAAAGTACATCCACACAAAAACTTGTATGTGAATGTTCATAGCAGCACTGCCTACAACAGCCAAAAAGTAAAGACAACCCTAATTACCATCAACTGGTGAATGGATAAACAAAATGCGGTATATTCATACAATGGAATATTATTTAGCCATAGAAAGCTGTGAACCTTGAAAATATTATGCTAAGTAAAAGTAGTCTGACAAAAAGGCCACATATTGTATGATTCCACTTATATGAAATGCCCAGAATAGGCAAAGCCATAGAGACAGAAAGTAAATTAGTGGTTGCCAGGGGCTACCTAGGGTAATTGGGATTGACTGCAAATGGGTAAGGGGCTTCTCTTTGGGGTGATAAGAATGTGCTAGAATTGGACAGCAATGATGGTTGCATGACATTGTGAATATACTAGAAGCTACTGAATTATACAGGTTAAAATCATTAAAATGGTGAGTTTTGTGTTATGCAAATTTTTATCTCAACAAAAAATTTTTTCCAAGGTTCCTGGGACACCTCATCAGACTATATTATAATTGCCATATTAGGGTCTTATCCCCATCCAATGACACTTTGTTATAAATGCAGAATTGGGTATTTGCTCCCAATCACTTCCGGGTCAGGTCAGCCCAGTCTGGTGACAAAAGCTTGGCATCTCTCACACTTTCTTTCTCCTTTACAGTGCAATTGTGGTGCCCCAAGTGGGGTCCTTCCTACTAATTCCCTCGTCAGTTAGGGAAATCATGTTTTACTCTGGTCTTGGGATCCGTTTCCAATCTTTTTAAAAAGAAAGTGGAATGGGGTATCTTTTTTGTACCACCTCCCAGCTCTGGAAGGGCTGAGGGCCACCTTTCACCTGACTGCTCCTTCATCATCCCCTGTGAGACAGCCCCTCAGCCCTCTGGAATCGTCACCGCTTGGTGGAGGAGGTAACCATTCCTCCAACCTGCAAGATGCACCAGCCTGAAGCTGGAGTCCCACCCTGCCCTCCCCAGGGCCAACACACACCCCAGTGTTGCAGCCCCATGCATGTCACATGATTTCCCCCCACCAACAGTACATCAGTCTGTGGTCCTTTTGGTTCACGAACCCTCTGAGACATGAATCCCTTCACTCATTCATCCATTCATTTCACACCAACCTGAAGGTTCCCAAATGCCCACCCCAGTGGTCACCATTCTGTCACTTTTCTCCCCTTACTTGGGTACTGAACACCGTCACATACCACTGTCACTTTGAGCGGAGACCTTTAAAAGTTGAAGAGATTTTTAAGCTCCTCCAAATTACAGTGAATATAGAGGCCATGTCCTTAAAACTTTACATTCTAACAAATAAGCTGTTGCATATACTGTGGACCCTTGAACAACGAGGGGTTTTGGGGTGCTGACCTGCCCTTAGCCGAAAATCCGCATATAATTTACAGTCGGTTTTCCTTATATGTGGTTCCTCCATATCTGCGGCTCTGCATCCATGGATTCAACCAGTTCTGATCATGTAGTACTGTAGTGTTTACCATTGAAAAAAATCTGCATATTAGTGGACCCGTGCACGTCAAACTCACATTGTTCATGGGCCAACTGTATAAAAAAAACTTTAGGAACTTCCCTGGTGGTCCAGTGGCTAAGGCTCTGCGCTCCCAATGCAGGGGGCCCAGGTTCAATCCCTGGTCAGGGAACTAGATCCCACATGCTGCATCTAAGAGTTCGCATGGTGCAACTAAGAACCCATGTGCCACAACTAAGATCCGGCAAAGCCAAAATAAATAAATAATATTTTAGAAAAAGAAAACTTTAGAAACTGAAGGGAAGAAATTCAACAAAATTTCTGCCAAATTAGGGTCCATTGTATGTTCGGATGAATAAGGTGAACTCCTGTTCATCCTTCAAAATCCTACCTGGGCATGACCTGCTGGAGGAAGACTTACCTATGCCTCCTACATGGGGTTCATGGATCTCTCAGAGTGACATTCATCCCTCGTACCACCATGGGTTACTGGGCATATAGCCCTCGCAGTTACCTGTCAATTTACTCGTCTTGTTTATCTCCTCCCCACCACAGTTCCCCCTCTGTAGACTAAGGCTCTGCAATGACCTCAAGTCTGAGTCTACAGTTGCCAGAGTGAAGCCGCCGCCCAAAGAGTGGCCCATAGGACAGCCAGAGCTTTTACAGGGCCTGTGAGCTAACGCTCATAGTAACCTTCAAGCTAGATGTGATTTGCTCCATTGTAGAGACAAGGAAATGGAGATGGGTTAAACCACTTGCCCATAGCCCACGGCTGTAAGCCGAGGAAGCAGCATCCAACACCGAACAACAGCCCACCTCCAAACCACTGTCAGCTGTGCCGTGAGCTGATCATGGCGTGACGTTAACAGTTTATGCATATGGAGCCCTCCCACGGGCTGCGTCCACACAAACCGTCTCCTATAACGACTCCATGAGTTACTCATTTCACAGATGAGGAAAAGCAGGAACTGAGAAGCTATGAAACTTGCAAGAGGTAACAAAGCTTACTGCGATCTGAACGCCGGGACCCAAAAGAATAACCATCACACAGCACAGCCACCTGGATGGCTTTCCACCCCCTGCCCCTCCCCTCCCTCCTGCACCAGTGGTTCTCAGCCCCAGGGGTCATGCCCCGCACAGGACATTGGGCAATGTCTGGAGACATTTGGGGTTGTCACAAGGGAGGGGGGAGGAGAAGAGATGTTACTGGCATCTAGTGGGTGGAGACCAGGGATGCTGGTAAACATCCTACAGTGCACGAGACAGCCGCCCCTCCCCCACCACAAAGAATTATGCAGCCCAAAGGTCAATAGTGCAAACTAGAGAAATTCTGAGATGACCCAATTTAGAACCGCATCAACACACACACACACACACACACACACTACAGCACATCCAGACCCCCATGGAATTTGAAGAGACCCATGGAAAAAGGGGAGGGGGTGGAGAAAAAATGAAGCAAGCCCCGCCCACAAATGTACCACAGTCACCATTAACGTCATATTTATTGTTATTTAGCTGCTCAGGAAAACATATACAGGTATATACAATATGCATGAATACAGAAGACTGCACTTTACATATTTTTTTTAAAAAAGAAAGAAAAAAATAACACTCAATTTCATGAGCTATTGTCACAGTCTTCCAACCAAGCATTTCAGAAATGAATTTCTTTTAAGAGTCAAAAAGATTACAGGATTGCCTAACACACAGCAGAGTTAAGTTTTCATATTTTACATGTGCAATAACGTTTTCATATTCTTTCCCGAAGAGTTTTGCTATGCAGTACCGATTACCAGTGTTTGTGGAGTCTCGTGGGTTGGGTGTGTTTTTAATCTGCTTTTATTCTCTCCATTAAACCAAATTTAATGAAATAACATCCTTTTGCTTAAGGCTATTTTTAAAGCTGTTCAATTCTGGGGTCGTGGGGAGCGAGAAAGTTTAAAACTTCAGGGGTTTCCGAGGTTGCTAGGACCATGAGATGATGGCCATGTGCTGATGGACTCAACACAGGGAAAGTCAAAGACAGAAGTCAAGACACTTGGCTCCCCGGCCTTAAGCAATTAAGGAGAAATCATGCCTGTTTAAGAAATAAAAGGATGAAGCTCTCAAACAGCTGGACGTTGTGGAATCAGAGGGGGCGTGGAGTTTCGCTCAGACTATGACCGGCTCTCCTGCAGCCCGTGGCGGGTGGGGGGGAGCTTTTCCTCCCCTTTTCTCTCCTTTGGTGGCAGAACCCGGGGCTGAGTCAGCTCCCACTTTCTTCTCACTGATCAGTTCACACCACCTGCTTCTGCCTGCCCTCTGCGGGGGCTGGGGCCAACCCTGGTCAGACTGCCCGTGCAAGAACCTCGGACAGCCCAGACTCAGACCCGAGCCAAAAAAACCGGCCCAAGGAAAGACAGGAGGGGGGAATGGAAAGAGACAGATTTTTCTGTACGCTCTTCTCCCTTTGCTGAAAAGTTCTTTGAAATAAACAACGTGGGTGTTGTACGGTGAGCCCAAAGCCTTCAGGTCACTTGCTAAAAAAAGCCGGGTCTGCAAACTCTGGGGACGTGGGGCGGGGGGAGGATGGAGGGGGCGCAAGGCTCAAAATGGCACATTTAGCAAGATGCTTGTTCACAGAAACTGAAATCGACTACAAGAGTTACTGATTTGGGTGAAGTGGTATCAGTCACTTCTTGTCTGGCCCACCCTGGAATCTGGGTGCCTCCCACCACCCCCATGAGTCACACAAGCCCTTGGGAGTCATCAACAGCACCCAAAGGTGCCCACCCCTGCCAACACTGGGCCTCCACTGACCTCCGCCCTGGGAGGACCAGGTGACAGGCCTCAGCTGGGTCCAGGAGCCCTGCTCTCTGCTGCCCTGCTCGCCCAGCTGCTCCCTCACCTCTGCTCAAAGAAGTTATCCCTTCATGAGATGCACGGGACGTGGCTCTGGTTTTGCAACAGGCTGAGATTAAATCAAAAGGGGGAGGGAGGATTCCTGGGTTTAAAAAAAGGCCCAAGAATCAAAGTCACTAGTTCCAGTGCCTTTCTCCCTCCTCTAGCCCTCAGGAGTCTGCAAACCTCTGCAGAGGATACACACAGGCTTGGAGGAAGGGGGCTTGGTAGGCAGAGCCTGGGGGCTCCTTCACTCAACAAGCCCCTCGAAAAGTGCTGGCGAAAGCCTGGTCCTTCCCAGGGATGGGGGGCTGCCCAGGTTGGAGATGGAACAGGAGAAGTGTGGGAGATAACCCAGTCCTCTTCCTTCTTCCCCCAATGCCTGGCTGGGAACAGATGTCAGGAAAGGTCAGGGCTAAGAATTGATCCTTCAACTCCAGCACCCAAGACCCAGCCGACCTGGCCGTAGCCGAGCCGGGAGCCTGCAGCCTCTAGAGGCTCTGCAAGCTGGACAGGCACCATCCCCACGCGGACGAGGGCTGCTCGGCACAGCGTGAAAATTCAGAGCCTGGGCGTTCATGCAGAGGCCCAGAAAAGGAGAGAAAACACCACTGTTGAACATTCCGACTCCTTCCCACAGAGCGGACTGGATACGTCATCACCTCCATGGCAGTGAAAGGCAGCTTCCAGCAGAAAAGAGAACGGAGCTGAAGGCTGAGGGTGTGTTTGTGGGAACGAAAATATATATCTCTATTTTCTTAGGGAACAGACAAAACAAAATCCCAGGCGGAATACCTAAGAGGGGCATTAATTGTTTGGCTCCTGCCTGACTGATGACAGTTGGGTGTCAATATATAATATTGTGATGACAATTTGACTCTCACCCGGCAATATTCCAGAACTACTATTCTCCAGGATTTCCATTTTAATAAGCAGTGAACAAAGCAAAAAGGAAAAAAAAAAAAAAAAACAGGCAGTGGGGAGGGAGGTGGGGAGGAGCAAGACTAAAAGAGAATAAAAAAGGAAAGCAACTCTTGTCTTATTATGAAATAACAATACTTGGACATACAGCAGCACGAAAATAAAACAAGGAAAGAGGTCATCTAAAAAACGTATGCCAAGATTACAGAAAAATGGGAATTATCTAGCAGGAAAAAGGCTTCAGCAAAAGTTTGCTAACTGCAGAAGGGTTAACACTGGTAACATACCGTGGCAGACAAATTTCTTTTTTAAAAAAATTTTTTGAGGTTTTTTTTTTTCCCTTTAAATTAACCCTTTCCGGTCCATATGCCACTAAGCAGGTACCAACCTAGAAAAAAAATCATCCACTCAGCAATAGTGGCCCTTTCAAATTAACAGGGCGGGTAGGGGTGGGGTCAGGTGGAGGGGGGAGAGGAGAGAAAAGGGGGAGGGAAGGGCCTGGTTGGGGAGGGGGTATTTCTCGTCAATTCAAGTTAGGGCGGCCACGAATGTCCCAAATCTGTTGGAAATGTCGGAGTGCAGGGACCGCCAGGTGGGCACGGAGGCTCGGGCCTTGGCATCGCCCACGTCGTCTGTGCAGTGGACAGACAGGCACTGCAAGTGGCTGCCGGGCTGGGTTGCCGAGGCCTTGTTCGGAGGGAGGTCGTGGGCTGCAGAGAAAGGAGGAAGAGAGGACGTTAGCTGTGTGCTTGACTCTGCAGGAGGCCCTAATGGGGGTAAAGTGGCAGAAGCAGAAGAGAGGCCATGTCCAGGCCCTCTTTTCATGCCTAAAGATGGTCTAAGGAGATCTAAAGATGTTTGGTTTGAGTCCTCCTGCCGTCATCTCTGACTTGGGCTGTGAGACCTTAGCTAAGGGAAGACCTCCTGTTGGGTCTGTTTTTCCCCTCCCCCTTGGGAAATAGGAGAGTTAGGCCAGATAAACTCAGGGTTTGCCCATCTCTGATGGACTAGAGTTCCCAAAAGATTAACTGGACCTGAAGTAAGTTGGGAAGGCTTCCTGGAGGAGACACATCCAAACTGGGCACTGAAGGATGTGTAGGAGTTCATCAGATGCAGTGAAACGGAGGAGGGGAGGATTGTCCAGGTCTCGAATACAGCCCATTCTCTTGCCATCCTCCAGACAGACATTTGCTAAGGGCCTGCTATGTGCTGGTAACTTCCTTACACAGTGCCAAACTGCTCAGAGCCACAGAGACTAAGAGTGTGGACTCCCCAACCACACCAGTGCCCTTTGCCCCTCCCCAGCTGCTGCATGAAAGGACTTTAGGTGATAAGGGTGAGGGGGTCTATTCCTCTCCTACACCCTCAATGAAAATCCCCTCAATTTCCTTCTCATTCAGTCACACAGCACCAGAAACAGCACAGACCACAGTAATGTTTGGATTAGACTCACTTGACAGGAAAGAAATTTGACAACCATTCACACCTTAGCACGAATTATATTAGAAGAGAACAAGGAATTGGGAGTCCTGAGGCAGGGAAGGAATGGAGCAGTCATTTCAGAGGACTTCTAATTTACTGCTGCCCAGTGACCAATAGTTCTGTTCTGAGGCCTACTGAATCATGATTATTCTCATTATTCCTTTTTCAGGGCCTGACTCTCAGAGAGGCAAGGTGACCTGCCCAAGTTCACACAGCGAGGATGGGACAGAGCTGGGTTTGAAGATGGGCTGATGGTGAACTTCTGACTCAGCAGAAGTGAGAAAAGCTGGAATTGGGGGTGGGGACCCAGCTCCAGCCGAGGGAGCACACCCAGATACTGAACTCCACGACCGGCCCGCCCTCCTCAGCACACTGTGCAGGCCCAGCCAGGGCCCGGTGCCAAGCAGGAGTCACCCCGCCCATCCCGCCCTCTGGGATCCGCCTTGAGGCTTCCCCCAAGAGCTGAGCCATGGCCTGCAGAGAAAATCCTCTCAGAGGGATGGGCCCAGGCAACCAAGGCCAGGCGTGACTAACTGGGTTTGGGGTCCCCACCCTGGAGCCCCAGAGACACCCAGCTTTGGGACCTGCATTCTTGGGAGGAGCTGGGGCTGGGAGGGAAGATTCTCTCCTTTGCCTCTTCCTTCCTTCATTCAGTTAATAAGCTGAGTCCCTCCTGTGTGCCAGGCGTGGTGTAAGCCTGCAGATTCCAGCAGGAAACAAGGCACTGTCTTCCTCTCCTCCTGCATCTGACGGTGAAGCTGGGAGACAGTATCGTAGCACAGTCATCTTAGAGTCACAGACCGCGGCTTAAATCCGAGCCCCACCACTGTGTGGATGGGATCCAACACTTTCCCTCTCTGAGCCTCAGTTCTATTCACTGGCAAAGTGGGGGTGAGGCTGTCTCCCTTGGGGTCTTGTAACAGATGTCCTGGCATACAGAGACAGCCCCAGACACGGCTGCTGGGACTGTCATTCAGGTCTGAGGTAGGGGAGGGGAGTCAGGAGGTGAGGGGTCCTTGCAACCATCTAGAAGCCTCCAAGCCTTGTCCCTTCCTTGAGATTGGCCAGCTGGGCATGTTCCTGCCCATAAAACTGGAGTCTTTGTACCCATTTCATGGACGGGGAAGCTGAGGTTCTGAGCCTGAGGTTCCAAAGTTGGTTAGAGGTGGTGGAGCTGGGATGCTGTGACCCCAGCTAGCTAGAGATACCAGACTCAGGGTCCCCTCACCCACAGTGGGCCCTGGATTCCAGCCATGCTGATGCACAGCCCTCACACCTCTGCTCCTGAGCCCACGCTTGCCTTGCTCCCAGGAACACCCTGCTGCTTAATACCTGCAAAAGGAATTTTGTTCTGAACATTGTGAGATCTAGATTGGGGGAAGGGGTAGCATCTGTCAGAGAGAGAGAGAGAGAGAGAGACAGAGAAATTCTGAAAGGAGTTCCTTATTTCACTTTACACACATTATTTCAAGGAGTCGACGCAGCAATGCTTGTGCCCATTTTACAGGTAGGAAACCGAGGCCCCTTGCCAAAGTTTGCAACAGCTAAACAAAGACAAGACCCACACGTGAGCTCCTGACACCCGGCTCCCTTGCTCTGTGGCTGAAGCACCAAGAAGATAGACACAGGAGGACTAGGGCTCTCATGGGAGCTGGGTTTGCTCAGCAGTGGTTCCAGACTGCTCCAAATGGCCAAATTTTCTAAAGATGTTTTATTCCCAAGTTACAGACGACTCAAACGCATGCCGTGCGCCAAAACCACAGACAGCTGCTCTTCTTACTTGGGGTGGATTTAATGAGGGCGTCACAGGCACACAGTTGAACACTTCCGTGTATTATCTAATTCCATCCCCCAGCAAGCCCGGCAGCTGGGTGACCCTTCTCCCCACTTCAGAGGGGGCACCTGGGGCTCAGAGATGGTGAGGGCCTTGCCCCACATCACAGAGCATGGGCACAGGATTCCCCAGCCTCTGCCTGAAACAAACAAACGAGTCTGGTATCCATGGGGAATGCTTTTAGGAGAGAATATGACTCTTCAGTTCTTGACAACCCAAGCATGACCAAACTCATCCTCCCGCAGGATTCATTCCAGCTGGGGGGACCCAACACACCCTAGGACTGCGGCTCCCCTGGGCTGCCGAGTGGCTGCCGATAAATCAGTCCCACGGGAGCCGCCTCAAGTCAGGGCCTGCCCCGGCCTGGCCCAGGAGAGGCCCTCCGTCCCCGCTCCTCAGGGCAGCAGGCATGCCGGCCCCCACACCGGGACCCAGAGATAAAACCGCCCCCTCGCCCAGCTCCCAGGGCTGGGGAGACCCTGGAGTTACTCAGCGCCCGGCACTGGCAGACACCGCAGAACCTGATGGGTGTTGTCCTGTTTTCCACTGTTGGCTGTCAGTCTCCCCTGTCAGACTGTGGCTGTGTGGGGGAGGGGCAGGTTTGGCCTGTTCAGCTCAGCTGGGGCCTGTGCATTGACTGTGAAGGGCCGCTCAGCCCTATTTGACAGATGGGAAGACTGAGACCCCAAGGGACAGGGAGCTGCCCAGGGGTCACCCGAGGCCAGGTCACCAGCTTTGGGACCGGCCCTCTCCTGTTAGCCCAGGATTCCCCACAGGTCAGGCCGAGATGGAATCCCGGGTCCCCCAACCTCGGCAGCTGGCCCCCATTTCCTCATCTGTAACTTAGGGATGGTGATTCCCGTGGGCCTGGCTCAAGGCAGCTGGAGGAGACCATACAAGAGAAAGAGCCGATGATGCCCTGCCTGTGGGTGGTCAGTTCCTGAGGCAGGGGTGACATTGACTCAAAATGTATAACCATGAGGTGCCTCACCCCGGGCAGCACAGGGGCTGAGATGAGAGGCTTCCGGTTCACAGGACAGGATGGCGTGCCTGCACAGCAAGGAAGGACCATGGGGCGGTTTCTAAGGTCATCCCCCTATTGGCCAGAACAGACCACCTGAGTCCCCACGCACAGGGGCGGGGCCTGGAGCTGGGATGCCTCGCTCTTCCTCCCCCCAAAGTCTCTCCCCGCCCTTTCTCCACGTGCACAAGGCCTGGCTGATCCATCCAGCCCCTTCCCAGAACCCCCTCGCTGATTGCTGCAGACTTGGTATCAAGCTATCCAGGTAGCGCCTGCTTTGGGCTCACCCTGCCGCCAACATGAGACCACATCAGATTTTGTCTTCAGTGCTTCCCCATCCACAAAGGGGATAGTAAATTCCACAAAGGAAAGGAAAGAACCTTGAGCCAGTGCCCAAAAAGTGACTGCGTGAATAACGGATGGAATTCCACTCCTCCTACGGGTTCCACAATGATCTTGCCTACCGTTTGGGGAGCACGGACTTTCGTGCATCACTTCAGCTCTCAGAACCTCAGTCCTAGGAAATGGGGGAAATAATAGGACTGGCCGTCATGGAGGCAGTTACGAGGATTAAGTGAAATGATCCATGTAAAGTGCTTAGCACACAGCACACTCCCACCGGCACCGGGAGGACTGCCTTGTGCGGTTGTCGACCAGCCTGCAGGGACCAGCGGGGCTGGGACGATTGGCTGGAGTGCTAACTGGGACGGCTGAGTGACCCTTTGGCTGGCCACGGCTGAGGTAAAGGGAGAAGGGAAAAGACGTGCATGTCTTTACCTGGGGACATCTCATTGTTAATTTCACTTCTGGAGGTGCCATCCATGGAGGGGGCTGAGTTTTTTTTTTAAAGTCAGCAAAACAGGCCTTGTCACTGCCTTGCTCTGCACTCAGTATCCCCGGGAATGGGTTCCAGTTTGGGTGGGCCACGTGCTCAGGCATCCTCAGCTCCAGGGGGGGAGGGGGTGGGGGTAGCTGCCCCACCCCCCGCCCCAGTAGCTGAAGTGCTGCCTTGGTGGTACGCACAGCCACCACTCTGTCCTCAAACCCTCAGAAAGGGGACTTCTGCCAGGCCACCTCCTGTCCCTCTGCCCCCCAGAGAGAAGGCCAGATTATGGGGGTCAAAGGTGGGCTCCAAGCTGCACCCAGGTCAGGGGCTCCCTGGGTGCTAATCCAGGGTATAACCTAAGCAAGGTGTTAACCTGGGCTGTAAAATGGGAACCTACTTCACAGGCTTGGAGGACGATGAAGTGAGATCACATGGGTGAAAACTTCAGCACATGATGAGCCCTCAGAAGAGGTTAGCTGCTCTTAGGATTATTATAGTTACTATACTTTAACAGCCCAGGCCTTCGGAGGCAGGCAGAGCTAATACTGCCGCGCACCCGCCTTGTGTGTGGGGCAGTTTCTTTGTTTCCTTGGGTGCCAGGGGCCTGCCCCACCCCCTGCCCTCCGAGGCTGGGGGGCCCCCCCCGGGGTGCGATCCCAGGCAGAGAGGCGAATTAGAATTCCATGCGTATTTTTAACCTGAAGCTTATGTAAGGAGCAGTGTGGGCCCCAGAACACAATAGCGAATGACTCTCGCCAGCTCACCCTCGCCAGATTCCGACAAAGGGAAATGTATTTTGGTTTTTCCTTTATTTGGACCTGGCAGGGGGTGTGGGGGGGAAGACGCTGGTGTCTGTGACAGCTGCCACTCAGCTGGGGGCTGGGCCACTGGGCCCGGAAGCAGAGGCAGGCCAGCCGGCCTGGAAGCCGCAGGGCTGAGCCACCTGTTCTCGGCACCTCTGTCCTGCAGCCCGGGAGTCCCTTAGGGCCCCCAGACACATCCATGTCCCCCCAGATGCTCCCATCTCCAAGAAAGGCCAGGCCATCACACCCAGGCTAGCTCTGGGCATCACTCTTCCCCAAGCCTAGAGTCAAGCACCAGGGAGGGAAGAGCCTGCCTCCAAAATTCATCCACTGCTCTCCCGCCCCGTTGCCCCTACCCTGGTCCAGGCCCCCACTCCTGCCTGCAGC
Source organism: Balaenoptera physalus (assembly GCF_965194825.1). Lineage (NCBI taxonomy): Eukaryota > Metazoa > Chordata > Mammalia > Artiodactyla > Balaenopteridae > Balaenoptera > Balaenoptera physalus. Next base: position 73,742,345 of record NC_138897.1, read on the forward strand.
GACAACCTTGCTGCTCTCTCTGCTTCTACGCTGACCCACACGCCCATCTTCCCCTGTGAGCCGGGTGAGAAACTCTGAAGCACCAACCAGAGCAGGCCCCTCTCCTGCTTAAAACTTCCATGGCTCCCCAGTGCCCCCAAGATAAAGTCTCCAGCTTCCCATGACCTGGCCTGCTTCCATCTTGGGCCTCCAGCCTCACCTCTCAGCTGTACCGTCTCTCAAAGAAGTCCTGACCCTTCCCACCTCCACCCCTCTGCTCCTGATGTTTCTTCCGCCTAGCACACACTTCTCACCTCTGCCGACTCCTACCATCTACCTGGCTGTCAGCCTCATGGTGATGTTTCTCCAACACCCCCGCTTGCAAATGGCACCCCACCACCGGCGACCGCCTCACTGGCTACAGGGAAGCACTGACACATCTCCCCGGGCAGAGGGGGGAATCCTGAGTTCCGAGCACCTTAGCAACAGGCCACCAAAGATGGAAAACATCATGGGGAGACTTTGGAGTCAGATGACCAAAGTCTGTAACTCGGTCCCTGGCACTTTTCCCAGCAGGGCGGCCTTGGGCAACTCACTTTTCCTCCTTGAGACTCAGCTTCTTTCTCTACGAAATAGGATAAGGTCAGCACCCGGGTCCTCACCGAGTTCCGGCAGGTTCTATCAGGTAAAGGCCACAAGCAATCAGAGCAGGAGTAGAGAGTCTCGTCGGTGGTTAACAAAGATCAAGGCTTTTTTAAGGCAACACAAAGGCCCATCTCCAAGAACCTGCCCCTGGGGATGTGGGGGACCCAACCCTAGCGGAACTGGTCCCCATCCCCCAGCTGGAATCCTTCTGCAGAGCCTCACAACCCCAAGGAGGACCCCGCCTTGGCTGCCTGTCCACGTTCAGTCCCTGGGTCGTGTCCCCTCCTTCAGAGAGCTAGACGGGGTCTGGGGGACTCAGCGACTCTAAGCCAGATGTCAGGTGGCACAAAGATGGTCTATAATGCCACCAACCGTGCAGGAAGATGGCACACCCAAATTCCCACCCCTCTCCTTCCCCATACCCGGCAGCTTTGGGATGTTCAGAAACCTGGATGTTCAGAAATCCTACCTCCTCCCTCTGAGTCTCAACTCTGCCCTTCACCAGCTCCATGACCTTGGGCAAGCTCAGCTTGCTGAGCCTCAGTTTCCCCACCTGTAGAAGGGGGTAACATTCCCACCAGTAAAGATCAGACAAGCCTGGCCTGGATGGAGACCCTGAGAGCAGACACGCCCATGGGGCTCCCCGAGGTCTCTCTGGCCCTGGCATGCAGTAGGCACCTGATAAGGATTTGTGAAATATGTGAATGAAGACTCACATTCTCATCCCAGCTCTCCACCTGCTTGCTGTGTGACCTTGGGTAAGTCACTCCCCCTCTCCAGGCCTATCTGGTCCTCTCAGAAATGAATGGTGGTGAGTAGATGTACAAGCCCCCTGAATCTTTCTGTCCCTTTGGGGTGATCAGATTTTACATTCAAAGAAGGCAGGAGACTAAGGCAGGTGCCCTCCCCAAACAAGGGACAGTAAGATACACTGACCTCAGGCTCCCTATGGGGCCGGGCCTTGGCCGATCTCATTGGACCAACCCAACACCCAGGGAGAGAGGGCATTTTACAGGGGAGGAAACCGAGGTTCAGAGAGGGGACGTCACTGGCTCACAGTTACACAGCCGGCCTGTGGCAGAGCCAGGGTCACTCCCAGGTCTGTCTGATGCCAAAGTCACAGGAAAAAGTAAAATGTCGCAGCCAGACGGCAGGTACACCCTGTCCCTCCTCCTCTCTCCGGCTCTCTCGTTCCCACCCCCCTCTCCTTCTTGCTCAGTCTCTCTTTCTCTTGTTCTCTCCCTCCCTCTTTATCTTTTTCTCTCTTCCTCCCCCTCCCCCTCCCTCCCTCCCACCCTCTCTCTCTGGATCAACACTCCTGCTTTTGGGGAAAGGGCCCTAAAGCACACAGATGGGATGAGAAGGACCCCGGGTGACACAGCAGCCAAGGACACAATCCGAGGCCCCATTCAGTGCTTTCTCCATGGACGCTGCCCGAGCATTTCCACATTGGCCCCATCAGATGCGGGGCAGCACACGGCACACATGGGGGCTCCTGAGGGGCTGGTAGGGCCCCCACCAACAATCGGGAGGCCCCATGAGGGTGAGGAAGGGGCCTCGCTCCAGCCGCTGGGGTAGCTCAGCCTGGGGAGAGGCTCAGCCAGGCCCCTGAAAGCCTTCGGAAATTAATTGGAGTTGACTTGGCTGAGGGCAGCTGTCATTTAGATTGAGAACTGGCTGAGGGCTCCACTGAGGCGAAGCAGCAAGGGCATCACCGGGACCAGGCTGCTGAGAGCTGGGGGCCGGCCCGGGACTGGGGCAGGGGCCTGAATTCCAGGGATCCTCCCCAGCCCCAAAGGAGGAGGCACTGGGGTGGTGTTTGAAGACCAGAGCCCAAGGATGGACGGGGCAGGTCCCTCTGCCTGGCCTGAGTGTCTCCATCAGGCTCCTTCTCCTGGCGCCTGCGGCCACGTGGCCAATGACCTGTGACAGATGCAGCCCTGTGCACCCCCCGGGCCACTCCTCGCCTGCCTGCTGCCGAGACATGACAGGCTGGGGGGCCGTGAGCCGACCCCTCAGCCTGCACCTTCCTTCTGACAGTGTCCACAGGGGTGCATCAAGGGTGCTTGTGCAGGGGGAGCTCTGCACCACGCGTCCAGAGCACCAGGCTTCAGGATTGGCTTTGGGGATGTTAACTCCTCCCAGCCTCAGTTTTCTCACCCATGAAATAGGGCTGGAGACAGTATTATTCTCATAGGGCTGTTGGGAAGAGTCCAGTGATAATGCAAGCAAAGCGCTAAACACACTGCCAGGCACCAAGGCTGCCCAAGAAATAGTAGCTGCTATTAGTATTTCTAGTATGATTATTATATTGGAGATTCTCTCCAGCCCAGTCTCCAGCAGAGCCCTTCCCACTCTGTTTTCTTGCCTTCTCACCCACAATTCACCCCCATGACATTGGGCCCAGTGCTGTGTGGCCCTGGGCAGGACACTGTCCCTCTCTGAGCCCCAGTATCCTACCTGTACACTGGGGGTAACTTTACACCAGGGCCAACCCCTCACAGAGCTCCCCACTCTGCCTGGTGTGCGGTAAGCCATTCAACCATTATCTTTATAAAACAAGACAAATATACACATGTATTTCTATAGGATTAGAAACGCATTCCTTTCATCCCATTGGAAAAAAAAAATAGATTCAGTGACAAGTCTGAATTTTAAAAAGTAAGTTTTCGAAGCACTGATGCTTTGGGTGGCGGTTCTTGGGGGCATCTGCCCTGGTCACCCATCCACTGGGCTGTGGAAGCTTTGTGCTCTTTCCATGGCAGGTCGGCAAGGAGGCAAGTGGCCTGTAGGCCCAGGTAACTTCCCATGGCGCCACTGCGTCTCGAGGAAGGCCTCTGCGTGGGGGTCAGTCATGGGATAGTCATGCACTTTGGAGACAGAGGCTTAGGTTCAAATGCCAACCCTGTCACTGCCGGGCTATGTGACCCATGATCAGCTGCTTTTGACTCCCCAAGTCTCCATTCCTTTACCTAAAAAGTGAGTTTGGTCATTGTTGCCTTGCGGAGAGGCGGATGAAATGCCTGGTGTCCAGGGGATGCTCAATATCCAGTTACCATAATCATTTCCCCAAACCCGGGCCTGGGCAGCCTGTAAGAGGGAGTCCTCGAGACGGTGATAACAGCTAAAGCATCACAAGCAAACACGTGCTCCCAGCTGTGTGCTGGGCGCTGGGCTCAGAGAGCCCCCAGCCTGGTGGAGAGATGTTCTGATAAACACGGAACTGCAGAACAGAGACAATCCCTGTCGGAGCAAAGTGGACCCCGGGGACGGGTGGGGATCCGGGAAAACTTTGTAGAGGAGAGGACACGCTAGGGGGACTTAAGGATGAGTATAAAGCTCTGCATCAAGAGAAGCGAGAGGGGGCGCTCCAAGCCCTGCTGTGACTGTTTCAGAAGAGCAAGAGGCCAGCCCAGGGACCCTGATTTAGGGCCTGGGGGACCCAGAGGAAGAGGAGGCAGCAAAGCTCAAATGGAGTCAGTCATGGAGGACTGGAAGCGTTTGGCTTTGTTCCTGCAAAGAGGAGACAAGAAGGTTTTCGAGCAGGGGAGGGGCATCAGGAATCTGTCAGAATTAACAAGAGGCTTGCACCTTATCCATTCCGGCCCTGGCATAGGACACCCGACGTAGAAACACACCCCCTTATTGGGGACAAGGTCCCTTGCTCCCCAACTCTAAGCAAGTGGGAGGATTGGATTGCAGCCCCATGAGAATGGTACTCTGAGAGAGCTCTGGTCCAGCTGGACCTGCCATTCCTCCCTGGCAGCTTCTGAGTCAGACGCCTGTAACCCACGTCTCCAAGAAACCCAGGTTGGGTCCTAATCCCAGCCCTGCCACGTCTCAGCTGGTGGCCCAAAAGACTCCACCTCTCTGTGCCTCCACGTCCCCTCCGCACAACGGATGAGATCATCATGCCCTGTGCTTTTACATCAGTGAATCCTCTCTGAGGAAACAGGTGGGGAAATTGGGGCACAAAGGGGGCAGAATTGCATCCCAGGTCATCTATTGATGAGCAGAAAGGTTGAGGGCAAGTCACTTGATCCCTCTCCTTCTCAGTTTCCCTACCTGTGAAATAAGACCATACACCAACTGGGCAGTGCTGCTGGGAGATTGACATTTGATAGAATTAACCAACAGACAAGAACTAATTAGCACCGATCACGTGTTTGTTCTTTTAAACTCACTCCTTCCTCACCATAACTCTGGAGGGCAGCTTCTATTCTCTTGGCCCCATTTCACAGACGAAGAGCCAGCCAGGGTCAGCACACTACAGCCCACGGGGTATGTCCAGCCCACTGTCTGTCTTTATAAATAAAGTTTTATTGGAACACAGCTATGCACAAATGTTTACATTTTGTCTATGGCTGCTTTCATGCTACAGTGGCAGAGCTGAGTCATTGTGACAGAGGTTGTATAACCCACAAACCTTAAATATTTACTATCAGGCCCTTTCCAGAGAAAGTTTGCCAACCCCTGAACCTGAGGCTTAGAGAGGTGGTATCACTTGTCCAAGTTCACACAAGTAGGAAGGAGCAGCCAGGCACCCAGTAGGTGCTCAATACATGCTCCTGAGAAAGGTGTTTGCATGTAAACAACTCTGATCTGTGAGGACTTGCATGGTGACCCTTCGGGAATCAGAAATGTCCTCCCCGTTCATGTGGCCCTGGTCTTCCTTCTCTGGCTATAGTGGAAACCATCCTGCCTTCCTACTTAAAAATTAATAAAACAGTAAAATGCTGCTTGTAGGGGAGAGGGGTTATTGTGAAAAAAAAAACATTTTTTTTTTAATCATTCTAAAGCACGTCCATAAATGCAATGAAAGAGGAGAAAGGTGAGCTCTCTGAGGAAATGCGAGTCGCCCACATCAGGCGGGAGGAGATGGGCAGCCAGCCAGCACTCACAGCCCCGGAGTACCCCCTCTCAGCTCAGCCTCGACTCAGGGAAGGACAGAGTGATGCGCAAAGTGGACGGTGAGAGGCCAGGCAGGCAGAGAGTCCACCCCGGGGCTGCGCCAGGACCTTCTCACTGGCTGATTTCATTTATCCCCTTAACAGCCCCATGAGGACCAAGGTCACACAGCTAGAAAGTGGAGAGCTGGAATCTAAACCCAGGTCTCTGTGAGTCCAGAGTCTGTATTCTTTTAACCACCCCGTGGCATCTGCTTGGCCTGGGAAGGGAGACGGGTGGAGCAGTAGAAGCTGGTCTGGGCTTGGAAGAAGCTGGTTGGTCACTCCCATCCAAACAACAGGGACCAAAGTTCCTGGGGCGCCCGGCCTGGCACACCCACCCAGGGGTTCCAATAGGTCCGGACTTGGGCTTTCTGGGTTAGAGGTGTGTCTGCCAAAAACAAACCCCAACCTGCTTTCCCTCCACCCTAGGCTCTCCTCCCCTACTCCAGGAAGACAAGCACCAGCCCTACCTGAAGCTGGCTGTGTGACTTCAGGTGCATCGCTTGCCCTCTCTGGGCTGCCACTGTAAGTGTCAGGAGTCCCGGCTGCCAGGCCTGTAACTCTATGACCTAAAGAAGCCACCCAAGGGACTTCCCTGGTGGCACAGTGGTTAAGAATCCGCCTGCCAATGCAGGGGACGATCCCTGGTCTGGGAAGATCCCACATGCCACAGAGCAACTAAGCCCGTGCACCACAACTACTGACCCTGTGCTCTAGAGCCACAACTACTGAGCCCCCGTGTCACAACTACTGAAGACCGTGCGCCTAGAGCCCGTGCTCCGCAACAAGAGAAGCCACCGCAATGAGAAGCCCACGCATCACAACACAGAGTAGCCCCCGCTCACTGCAACTAGAGAAAGCCCACACACAGCAATGAAGACCCAACGCAGCCAGAGATTAATTAATTAACTAATTAAAAAAAAAAAAGAAGCCACCCAAGTATATGTTCCCCATCCTAAATTATGCTATAGACTGATGGGAAATGCTAGCTAACCTCTACCTTGGAATGGCGGAGGGGACTGGCTCGGCCCTGTGTGTTCTTGCTGGGCGTGCAACGCACACAGTGTGTCTCTGGGGTCGACCTGGAAGGCAGGGGCCATGGCATTCCTTCCAGACAGGGAGTGTGGGAAGAGGCAGGCACAAGGGTGGGGGTTAGGTGACCAAGCCGACCCCAGTCTCGCCTTCTGTCACGTTTTCCCAGGGCCAGACACATTTTGCAACACCCGCACCCCACCTCTTGGAAGGATTTTCTGGATTTGGCCTATGTCTCAGGTATGGAGAAGCAGGATTAAGACTCAGTGCCTCTCCTCCCATGGCAGAGGTCACAGACCCTTGTCCCTGTGATCTTCTGAGGAAAGCAGAACTGGAGCTTAGGAAGACTGGGCTGGCTGGCGCTGTACACTGGGGAAACTGAGGCCACAGAGGGTTAAGTTGGGGGAACAAGTGTGACCAAATCAGAGGATTCTGGCCTGCCTGCTGAAGCCAGCACTCAGTTGTCTCCTCATTCAGAAGGTTTCACAGTGGAGTTTGCAGTACGCTGTCACCAAGTGGTGGCAACACTACTCTTGCCAGCTCTCCCCTTTCCTGGACCACTACTGTCACTTCTCCCTTCACCTAGCTAACAATTCCACTTTCTCCTTACTCAGGTAGGTCTCTCCAAGCCCCTCAGTGGGCTCCAATGCCCACCAGGCTATAACATCTGGTGCTAACCCCAACTTCTCATAATTGTCCTGTTCTGTGCTACTGCCTCTAGAAGGTGAGTTCCATGAAATCAGGAGCCTTGTCTCTCCTATTCACCACTGTGGCCCTGGCACCTGGCACATAGAAGTCTCTCAACCAATATGTGCTGACTGTGCCAGTTCCTGGGGGCAGGAACAAACCCTAAAGAATCATTAAAATAAGGAAGATTCAAACCACACCACCTGGGCCTCCAGACAGACCTAAATAGGAGCTTTTCAAGGCTTCCTGGGTGCCAATGAAGCAAGACTTCATTAGGAGGTTTGCCCACTGCCCCTCCCCAAAATCTACTGAGGAGGGCCACCCCCTCCAGACTATCCAGAAATGGAGGAACTGCAGCCACTTATTCTCCAGATCCCCAACCCAGCCAACAGATTTCCTTCAAAGTCTGGAGGTTAGAATTCTCCCCTTTTATTTTAGACCCCACCGGTGTGCGAGGAAGGCACAAGAAGCAGGTGCCTTTAATGGAGAGAAAAACGCGAAGGGTCGGCTGACAAATGCCAACAATTTCCTCCTGCTGGACGACGATGACACAAGGAGTCCCGACCACCACCCTCGCGCGGCCACCCTTCCTGCCTATGGACCCTGAGCCTGGACCTGCTGGGATAACCTCTGAGATGAGCTTTAAGTTGACACCAGGCATGGGAATCAGTTAAATTACCCTCCAGGGAAAGGAACCACACCCCAGACACCATCCTACACGTTTCTTGCATATCACTCCATTGGGTCCTCTTGTTAATCTTTGGAGGGCGGAGCTGTTATTCCTTTTTTTTTTTTTCAGTGTTTGCCCTTGGGTTTTGTTTGGCTCATTGCGTGTACACACGTTATTCCTTTTTAAAGGATGTAGAAACAGGTTCAGAGAGGCAGGGTGACTTGCCCAACATCACACAGCTAGGGAGTGACCAAGGCAGGATGAAGCCAAGTCAGTTTTCAAAGGCTTTCTACTTTTGCCCCACACCAGAAAGAGAGGGAGAGGGAGGAAGGAAGAGAGAAGGGAAGGAAAGAGTAAAAAATGATTCTCCCTCTCCTAAAGGCCATCACCTGGCCTTCCCTCTTGGCCCATCCACTCTGTGTCTGGAAACACCTGCCTGTTTCCTGGGGTACCACAGGATGAGGAGATGCTGGCCTCCGTGTCATGACCTGACGGGGGGATCTGATCCAGACCAGGCCTTGCCCACTGCAGGGTCTGAGTCCTGGGGAACCAGGCCCCCTGGGGAGGCGAGCGGAGCAGGGGGGAAAAGCATTTATCGTCCTGTGCAGAGCTCACCCACCTGAGCGACGCTCTTGCAGAGGTGGTTTCCAGCTGCCTGGGGGCAGGTGGCTGCTGCTCAGCAACAGGCTTTCACGCAGCGACCCATCCAGAGTCCATGGCACGCTGGGGGTGTAACAAGCTGATGATCTTGGGGGCCGCTACGAATTCAGGGGCTCTAGGAGTCAAGAAGCAGGCTGTCCAATATGGTAGCCACTAGCCACATTAATTGTTTTCAATTTAAATAAAATTTAAACATCAATTCCTCATTCACAACTAACCACATTTCAAGTGTCTGACAGCTGTCTGTGGCTAGCGGTTACCGTACTGGGCAGTGCAGATATAGGACATCTCCGTCACTGCAGAAGGTTCTATTGGACAGCGCTGGTCCAGAATTATAATCTACAAAGTCTCTCCCAATCTGCGTCAGCGGCTGCCGTGACTACCAGTTTTCTTACAAAAGGAAAGCCCTATCGTCTTTCAGATAGGAAGCTTCCATAGACTGAGGTAAATTGGGGCCGGAAGGAGCCACAAGGGTCATGTTTTCCAGGATCATCAACCACCTGGGACTCACACCGAAACTTATTTCCTCTTGAGCTCACGGCAGACATTGCTCATCAGCCTTGGCACTCCCTCCCATGTAACCCAGATACAGCCTCAGAGTCTTTCTCAACACAATGCTCTAGGCAGCCAGAACTAATCCATCCAGATTAGCACTTGACATTGAATCTGTAAATCTGACCTAGTCCAATCACAGAGTGGAAGAAAGTGAGGCCCAGTGAAATAAAGTGACTTCCCTGAGGTCAGACGATGGGTCAAGGTCAGGCTAGGATTAAAACTCACATCTCCTGCTTCCTGTTCTCCCCTTCACATCTCCCCCATGAAAGCTCTGGATAGTCCAAGTTCACAATCCTCAAAAAAGAGGCCAGGATATGCAGTGACTAAAGACTAAGAAGAGTGATGGTAATATTAGCAATAATAGTGACGATGCCAGGTTCTTGATCACCTGCTCTGTGGCTGACCCCAAACCTCACTTCTCCCCAGTACCTTCCATTATTCTCATGACAGCCTATAATGTACACATCACTATTCCCGTTTTCCAGATGATGAGTAAAGGGAGATTGGAAGACCCACAGGGACCCGCCCAAGGTCACATCATCACTAAGTGACAATCATAATCTGATATTGATAACTGGCATTCAGAGCACTCAGCACTGATCACGAACAGTTCCATAGTCCTCACTCCAACCCAAGACAATCGCTGGTCTCATCTTACAAGACACTCCCCCAAGTCCTCTCTGGCCAGCACAGCAGACGAATCCCACAATCCCCCACATTAATTCATGGAATGATCAAAATTGCCCCCATTTTACAGATGAGAAAAACTGAGGTTCAGAGAAAGAAGGTGTTTTGACCAAAGTCCCAGAGCTGGGAAGTGGTGTTGCTGGGCTTTGAACCCTGGGGAGAAAACACTAAACCTTGGATTCCGTTTCCGGAGGTCGACTATTGGGATCTTCCAGAGAGGTTTGCGGGACAGGACGCATGTAGGGCCATCTGCTGGAAAAACCAAGCCCGGTACTGCTCGCTGAGTCTCCTCAGATATAAAATATGGGGAAAGGGGCTGTTTGCGTCCTCCTGCTCAGGCCTCCCCAGCACTCTCTACCTTGGGGAGAAATCACCACTGCGGGTTTAAGTCCTGGTGTCAAGGACCTTCGGGGGGCAGCTCACACCCAGCCACCAACAAGCCCAGCACCTGGCCCAGCAGGCGCCAACTCAGCCTGTTCTCACCCCAATGCTTCACCACCTCTTGGTATAGAAATTGCCCAAGACGAATTGTAAGTAATATTTAATTTTATCAAGGATAATTACATGAAATTAATTCAGCTTTACCTGGAAGCACTTTGTTATCATTTGCTTTCCGAGGGAGCTGGGGTGAGTACTGAGGCCCCCCAGGAGCAACCACGGGAGGGGAGAAGGGAGAGGCTGCTGAGATTGGGACTGAACAAGCAACAGGCATCACAAAGTAATTGAGTGAAGATAACGGCTAGCACTTCAGTGAGTGCCAACTGTATGCTTGTGTGAAATGCTCCTCGTATGATGTCACTTTAACTCAGGACAATCCTGTAGGTGGGCATGTTAGAACACACCCCCCATGCCCTCCGTTTACAGAAGAGGCCACTGGATCCCAAAGGAATAGGAGCAGACATCTATGTGCCACCAAGGAGAGAGCCTGGTTGAAGACTCTGGTTGAAGCCCTGCCTGGCCATTTCCTAGCGGTGTGATCTTGGACAAGCCAGCTTGGGCCTCAGTTTCCTCATCTGTCAAATGGGAATAAGGACAGTAAACTGCGCCGGTGGTTTTGAAGAGTCAATAAGATAGTGCAGATGACACACTTAACACAAGGGGCGCTCAGCAAATGCTCAAAGGATGCGCACTTTCATCATCGTCATCATCCAGCAGCGCTGCATGCAGGCTGGGGCCTCCTGCCTCCACGGGCCCCCGTTTGAGGCTGGGTTGGGGGAGGATCAGGAGAAGAATCTGAAGAAAGCCTAGCTTTCTCAGCCTCCCCACGGAGGCCTCACACACAGAACCTCTGAGCCAAGAAGTACAAATGAGGCCCCGAACAGGCTGGGAAACCCAGGCCACCCCTCCCCAGGCTCCAGCCCCCAACCCGGCCCTCCAGGAGCCCCCATTTGGGGGCACAGGCTCCCCCGGGCACCAAGAAGAAAAGGGGGCCCCCTCTCCCACAGCTGCTATCGTTGCCAGCCTCCCCAAGGCCCGAGGGGGGTCTGGAGCTGCTCTGAAAGGGCGCCGGGCGCCGGGGGTTCATTCAGCTGTTTTCGGGTGGCTCCAATGAGTTCATTTTACCGCGGCGGAATATTAAACAGCTCCTGGGGAAACAGATGCTGGGCTTTGGCTTCAGAGGGAGGGAGGAAGGGAGGCCACAGGCCGGCAAGGAGAGAATTCAAGTTCCGCTTCAGGCGGCTCCAAAGACCTTTCCAGACTCAGCTCAGCCTGAGTCGTCACACTGACCGGTGCCTGGGGACCAAGTGCAGGGCATCGTGTGGGAGGCCAGGCTGACACTTTGAATGCCTCACTTCACTTAGGCCTCACAACCACCCTAGGAAATAGGTGCTCTACTATGCCTACTTCACAGATGAGAAAACTGAGGCACAGGGTAGCAAAATGACTCATTCAAGGCCACACAACAAAAGAGGGCACCAAGATTCAAACTCAGGCCCCAAAACATCATCTTGGTCCTTTTATCTACATAACTATCACTCACCACCCTCGAGGTACCCTCTCAGGGGCACATACCGAGCAAACGGACCCCTGGACAGTTGTGGAGCTGCCGGGTGCTGTGCCTCCCCTTTGCTCAGATTTCCCTCCACTCTGCAGAGAACGATCCCACTTCCTATTATTCTAATAATCCCTGACATCTAAGCAGCTTTCTTGGAGGCTGCCGAACACGTCTGGGTGTATCACTTCCTCGAAGCTTCATGGCAGCTTCCCCATTCCAGACAGGGAAACTGAGGCCCAGCCAGCAGGGTGGATCACAAAGCCGCTGCCCAATTAAAGGCAAAGTGATGAAGCAACCCTCCTCTGCTCCCCCTGCAGACTCAAGGTCCAGATTCATCCCACTGCCCACCAAGGAAGTTGGCATTCCCTCCTCACCACGGGAGCACAGAGAGGTGAGGTGACTTGCCCAGAGCCACAGAGCTGGGTTCCAAGGTCAACCCCTAGAACTGGGCTGGGTCAGAGCCCCCCACTCCCAACTCTCACTGGCTCCTGGCTATCCAAAGAGGTGCTGATCATAACATGGGGCTTCTTCCCTTTGGGACTTCATCAGTGCCTACATTTTTTTCCCTCCATGATTAGGAATAAATAATGATAATAACAACAAGTAACATGTATTGAAGCTTACCAGGTACAAATCACTGATCATAAGGCTTAATGTGTATGAATGGGTATAGCCCCCCCTACAGAACCCCGCGAGGTCGACACTGCCATCATCCTCACTTCACAGATGAGGAACCGAGGCTCGGGGATCAACACCATATGGTCTCGCCGTTACCCTTGGGCAACTCCATGGGTGATGGAGACCAAGTGGTCTCGAGGCACGAGCTCTGTACTGCTTTTCCTGTTTCCATGGACTGTCAGTGTCCCCATGCTTAGGGGCAGCCTGGCCCAATGGGCAGAAAGATGGGTGTTGGGGGGGCAGATCCGGCTACACCACCTGCCGGCCACACCCACAAGCAGGTCCTTTTCCTCTCTGCACCTCACCCTTCTCATCTGTAAAATGGGTCAACAGAAGTAGCGGCTTCATGGTGGGGTGAGGATGCCATGGGTGGCTCAGAGGAGGCACTGGCACAAGCTTGGCTCTCAAACTGGCCCCCCTGCCCTTTCAATGGCTGCAGAGTGATTAAGGAGTCCAAACTCCATCCTTGAGTCAGGCTTCTCCTTTTACTGGACCCTCGAGGTTTGTGGGGGGGGGGCCTCCAGTAAATAGGAATCAAAGGTTCAGAACAAGAAGAGCTGGGCCCCAATCCCAGCCCCACCTGTGATCAGCTGGGAGACTCAGTGTGTCACCACACCTCCTGGGCCTCAGTTTTCCCATCTGTGAAGTAGGATGCCTCCTGGGATGCTGACGGGGTTAGAGCAGTGAATGTGGGAGTCACACTGTGACTCCCCTTCCCCCCAACACCACAGGAGTAGTTTTCAGCCCAAAACCCTAAAAAAGAAGTCTCGGTGACAAAGTCCCCTGACTCTAGTGAAAAGGAGTAGGAGGAAGTGCCCAGAACCCACAGGCAGCGGCTGGGCTCCAAAGGGTTAAGCTCAGCTCTGATTTCTCCCGAATGGCAAAGACAGCAGCTGAGGCTGCCCCCCTGCTCCCCGCTGCCTGAAGCCTGACCCCTGACATTTCCACTCCCAGCCGCACTTGTATTTAAAAAAGGGAAGGAAAAAAATTTAACCATCCACACAGACAAACAGTTTGGGTAGAAGGAGGGGGGTGGCAAGGAAGGAGGGGGGATGCTGCAGATTTCCTTTAACTGAGTTCAGTTCACCCAAAAAAAATTTTTTTAAAGAAAGACCTAGAAGGGAGGCAGAAGGGGGAACAGAAGAATGAAAAGGTGGCAGACAAGTTCTCTGGAATCACCGGGTACCACTACATTTTCTGATTAATTAACCCTGAAAGGGGCCTCTCTCCCAGCCCTTCCTGGGGGAGGTTCTGGCTGGAAGAGCCCCATTTTCAGAGCGGGGCAGCCTCTCTGGGGGGGATTCACTTAGAGGTCCCAGGGGAGCTCAATCCCCTCTCGAGGCCACGCTGCAGTTAAAGCCAAGGATGATAAGGAATTTATCAAATGAGATTTACACAGGGAAACCCTAATTAAGAGGTTAGTCTCCAGTTTAATTGCCTTCAAACCTAGGCAGGCAGGCCCAGGCAGATGGATTTTCAGTCTGACCTCATTAAAAATTAATAATAACCAAATAGAATACAGAGGAAAATCTGAAGTCCACAATGTGGCTAACAAGTAGAGGGGGGCAGGGGGTATGAAGGGCTGGGGACTGGCCTGACCCAGAATCCGCTGGCTTGTGCCCCCTGGGCTGGCCTCAGACCCTGAGCTTGTGGTCCTTCTCTCTCCTCTCTTGAAATCTGGTAGTTCTGGGCTCTCCGCTCCTTGAAGCCTTTTCTCCCCCAGCCCCTGCTCCCCTTGAAGCTGGCACGCCGAATATAAATTGGAAGCATGCATCTAACCCCAACCCCAGGCGGACGCCACATACCAGACAAAACGACTACAGGCCTTGGTCATCTGGGGTTAAGAATGGTTTTTGTTTTGGGCAGGGAATGTGGAGAAGCCCAAAGGAACTGGCCCGGACAATTGTTCCAGGAATGAAAGGCAGAGAAGGAAAAAGAAGGAGGAGGGGGGAGACGGCAGAGAGGGAGATGGGGCAAACACCTGGGGAACCACAGCTGGAGATGTTTTTCTGTCCCTCGGGGAATGGCCTGCAAAGTTTTTGCACCAGTCTTTAAAACACAAGGGGAACATGGATGTAACCCACTCTGGGCAGATAGGATTTTGCTCCTTATATGTACCCTTTTCACTGCCCCCCCGCCCCAGCTTTGTTTGATTAAACTATAAATTAACGCTTGAGGCAGAGAATCAGAAGAGATTTCTTTCCAAGAGCAAAATCTAGGAAAAAATCTCCAGCAAACGGACTTGCTCACTGTCACATGGATCTGGGGAGAAACACAAGCAAGAAGCAAAGTCCTACAGGGTACGGGTCACTTCTGTCCCACGTTGTTGACCCAGGCCAATGACAAAGTAGCAGGTCAGAGTCATGGGTGCTTCCTCCCAGCCAGGCACAGTTTTGAAGGGTGACTCATGGTTTGTCTCATAACTGCCCATGGAGAACACATCACCATCCACATACAGTGCGATTAATATGCTTTACGTGTTATTAGCATTGCTGCTGTGATTTTTCTAAGTTCCCTAACATTAGCAAGGGACTGATTTTCCAAACCTTACACAAACAGAGATGCTAAGAAGTGGGTATGCGGGGCCAGGGTATTGAAAACTCTAAGGGGCTTCAGAAAATGCACGATTTTTATCTCAAAGCTGTTTCTCACTGACTTGCATCCTAAAACATCTAGCCTGCTGTCTGGGGAATTTCTGCCAGCTGCAGTGGCCACCACCGCTACCATCCATGGCACCCAAGATCACCCTCCAAAACTCTGCAGGCAGATTTCCCAGGGCTCACAGGAAAGGAGCGATGCTGTCAAGGGGCCCCCGCTCCCCCACTTTCTGCAGTGTGCCACCTCTTCCCCTTGCAGGTTCTCAATTCCTCCTGCCCAGGAGGTGGAAAGCATCTTACTTACGCCAGGGTTTAGTGACCACTGTGATGTGCCAGACACTGGACTGCTTCTCACTATTTCCCCTGATCCTCACCAAGACCCTGTTTAACCCAAAAAACAGATGAGGAGACTGAGGCCCAGGGCGGGCGGTGAAGGGATCGATGCAGGGAGAGGCAGGGCTGCTACAGCTGCAGCACTGACTTCCTGCGCTGTCCTCCTCCCCAAGGCCTGGGATGCAAAAGCCAGTTCCAATGGCCAGTGGGCAGGTGACTAACGGAGGACATTCCAGCCCCCTCTCACAGCCCAGCAGGGTCAGTCAGGCCCTGATGTCTGTAACAAGCCTTGGCTGGGACAGGGGCTGTGTCCTGGGCCCCTGGGTCTCGGGCAAGCAGAGCCCATGGAAGGGAGGGGCTGGTGAGGACCAGTGTTGGGGATGGAGAGAGGGGGCAAGTGAAGTGGGGATGAGGAATTCCGATGCCCACGGCTCCCTCCCTTTCCTCCTCACCCCTGCAGAGACGGGGGCTGGGACCCTTGACCCTGGACCAGCTCCTCTGGAGGAAGCCCCCACCATCCCTGCTAGGTCTCAGGAGAATTCGGGTGGTACTGACCCCCAGCCCTGGGACAACATAAGGATGCACCCCAACTGCTGACAAAGCTCCTTCCTTCATTCATCCAATCACTGGGCATCTACTGGCCATGGAGCCAACGCCAGGTCCTGGGGGAAAAATGCTGCTTCGTCTTCATTTTCCACAGACACATCAGAGCCCCCTGCCATCCTGGCTAACGGGCCCGCCCCAGACCCTCTCTCCTTACACTGGCCAATTTCCTGTGGATCATTAATGCAACTGTCCTTTTTCTCTATATATTTACTGGGTAATTCCCTCACTCGGCAGGCGTGGCGTCTGTTTTGTTCACAGCACCGATTCCAGCACGGTGCAGGGTGCAGAGAAAGAACGTGATGGATACACAGGCAGATGCTCCCTGCCCACGGGGCTCTGACTGCTGGGGATACCAGAACTGACCCGCTGGACAGGCACACTGAGGCTCAGCAAGGTTGCACAGCCTTGGCCCAATCACACCAAGCCACCTCCTGGCCCCCAGGCCTGGGGCTCTGACTGCTGGCCCTTCACCCATGGGGAACAGATGGTGAAGATTTGGATAATCAGTGACATGACTGACAGTTGTCAGGAGGAGGGTGTGCGAGACTGGGAGTTGGTCTTTGGTTTGGTTTTGGTGTTTTGTGTTTTTTTTTTGCCAGTCTCTGTTTTTATTTTTTATTTATTTTTTTATTGAAGTATAGTTGATTTGCAATATTGTGTTAGTTTCAGGTGTGGAGCAAAGTGATTATTTCGAGCTTCTGTCGGTGAGAAATCAGCTTCTCAGCTCATCCTTAGTGGTTCTGAGCACGGGCTCCCAAGTCAGGCCCAGGTGTGAATCCGCCCTCTGTTCCCCACTTCCCAGTTGGGTGACCTCAGGCAGGTCACCTTCCCTCTCTGAGCCTCAGTTTTCTCAACTATAAAATGGGGCTTGGTGTGATTGGCACTCAGTGACTGCAGCCTGTTACGATTCCTTTGCAACTCAGAGAGCCAGGGAGGAAAGCAAACGAAAACCCTCCAGAAGGTGGACGCCAGGCCCGGGTCACCCGGAGGCTCAGTCCGGCGGGTCCTGTGCCTTCCTGTCCGGTGACCTCTGTCGGGCCCGGAGAACAATGCCTGGGAAAAGAAGGAAACAGTCTCCCTGCGCTAGGACATGAACCATGCCCTGCCCAGATCAGGGGGAGGACAGACATCCCGCACGACCCCCACCTGCGGCAGGCTGAGTGCTCCTGTGGGGCCTGAGTGCCCTGTCCTTGGGGAGGGTGGGGACATGCCCTACCCTAACCTGTGGCCCGGCCCGGGTGCTGCCAAACTACTGGAAGAGAGTTTCTGCCTCCTCAGAAGGGGCCAGGCAGGAAGGAAGAGAAGGGAAACACATTTCTCAGCTACTCTGGGCTCAGAGGCAACCACCATTAATCACACATCTACTATGTGCCGTGAGGTCCCATCCCTCTTGTGCCCAAGGCCCTCCCCTGCCCCCCCCACCCCATCATACTTAGAATCAAACCCACCCTCCTGACTTGAGTGTGATGACAAGCCCTGAGTGGTCCGGCCCCTCCTGCTTGGACAGGCTCTCCCCCCACGCAACCCCTTCCTGTTCCTGGAACTTGCCAGCTCAGTCCTGCCTCAGGGCTCCTGCTCTCCCCTTGTCTGGGACACCCTTCCTGCAGAGCTGGACCAGACTGGCTCCAGGGTGTGGGAACCTATTGTTAAATATTCAGGAATTCTGCAAGCCGGCTGACAGCTGACATTACAGCTTGACATGGGCCATGGTGGGAGTATTTACACCACGGGAATCGGCAAATGCTCTAAGCCGAACGTTCCCCCTCCCTGGAGAGCCAGTTGTTGAACGGCTACCAGCACACCACTGGCTGAGTCCTCATCGTTCAGGGCTCAGCTTAACCATCACCACCTCACAGAGGCCTCCCTGGTGGCCCTGTTTAGAACCTCTCGTGCCCGTCCCCTTCTGATTCTCTGTTGGCAGCCCTGCCCACCCTGTGACATTCTTCTTGTTTGTTGTTTGTCTGTCGGTCTGTCCCCTCCCCTAGAATGTAAGCTCCGTGAGGGCAGGAGCTTTTGTCTCTCTGGTTCCCCACTGCATCTCGGCGCCTAGAACAGCATTGCCGCACGGTAAGTGCTTGATACCCGTTTGTTGAATGAATAAATATGCCGGGCATTTTGCATTCAGACTTAGCATACTACCATGCTTTCAGTATTATTTTGAGCCTCACCTCAATCTCTCACTGTAGTTCAGGGATTCTCAGCCTTGGCACTTTTGGCATTTGGGGCTGGATAATTCTTTGTCGGGGAGGAGGTGGAGTGAGGACGGCCCCTGTGTGCTGTAGGATGTTTAGCAGCAACCCTGGACTCTACCCTAATGCCAGCAGTGCCCTCCTTCCCTGCAGCTGTGGCAACCAAAAATGTCTCTAGACACTGGCAAGCATCCTCTGGGAGGTTACATCACCCCAGGGTAAGGACCACGGCCAGGGCCCTCAGGGAGCGGTGTTACTCTCCCCAGTTTGCCACTGAAGACACTGAGGCTGGGAGAGGTGCTGGGACATGGCCGAGGGTCCCCTGTGGGAACAAAGAATGACTCCCCTCCAGCTGATTCCAAAGCCCTTGTTCTCACCAACCTACCCTGCTGCTTGCTGCCCCTAGAGCACAGGGCTCAGCAACCCTCTGAGAGGGGCACAGGGATTACACCTGTGTTGTGGGTCCTGTAACCTGTGATTCATCTGCCCAAGGTCACACAGCATCCAAGTAGCAGAGCTGGGATTCGAACCCAGGCCCATGTGACAGCTAAGCCCTCCCACCCTCACCTGGACCAGGGACCTCGCTCACTCACTCCCTGGCACATTCTCTCTCTCTCTCTCCCTCTCTTTCTCTCGTGCTTGCTCTCTTCCTGTTTAGCCCGAGCCTGCCAGGTTCCTGAAGCCCCACCTGAGGTGCCAGACACGGGGGTCTAACTTCTTTATTGCCAGCTCCCAGATTGTTTATGGCTGGCACAGGCTCCTATCAAAGTGCTCGCGGGCCGTGGGTCAGCTCATTTCACAGATTCCTTCCACGAGAAGGCTGACCCTTCCTCATGTGTATCAGAAAACTGTTCCTTCAGAGCCTAGGAGAGCTGTCAAGTGAAAGAAAAATACCAGAGCATTGCCATCCCACCGCCAGGGACCCGGGCCTCACCATGGCTGCCCGCATCAGGCTGGGGCCAGCTGACCGAGGTCCGCACGAGGTCTGACTGCCCCCCACAAGGACAGGGTCTGACAGTGAGGCCTCAGACAGCTGCTGCAGGGGCAGCAGGTTCCAGCCCAGCCCTGCCCTAGGCCGTGTAACATGTACTGAGCATGGCCCCGGGCGCCGGGCCCCGTGCTAAGGGCCTGATGTACAGACTGGCGTGGCTCCCCTCCAGCCGGCACGACTCCATAGCCCAGGACAAGTCACATGGCCTCTCTGCTATTCACTTCCTCGCCCCTAAGACGGGACAAACACTAGCAGCAACACCATCTTGCACTTCGAAGGGTCATATGACACTACAAATGAAACACCGGGCATACAGCAGGAGGTTAATAAAAGCTGGTGCTGGCACAGTGCTTCCTCATTGTTGGGCAGTCTTCTGAGCATCTACTCAGGCATATATTAACTCACCGAATCCTCCCCCACCACCCCGCCACCCACGAGGTATGAACTATTATCCTCTTTCCCTGATGAGGAAATGGAAGCACAGAGAAGTTCAGTAGCCTACCCAAGGTCACACAGCTAGGAAGTGCAGTTGCTTGGGTTTGAACCCAAGTAATCTACCAGAGCCTGTGCTCTTAACCACATCATTATAATCATCCTATTTAGTCCTATTTAGCTAAAATCATCCCATTTAGTCTTCATAATACTTCCATGAGATATGCACTATTTTTTTTTTTTCCCCTTTTTTCAATTTTATGAGGAAACCAAGCTGGGAGCACTGAAGAGGTGATAGTCACATAGCTCAGAAGAGTCAAAGAGCCAGGCCTGAAATCTAGACCACCCATCTGGCAGGATCTGGTGCTACTGTGGCTTCCCCAAGGTCAAGAATCATCTCCTATACAACCTATACCTCCTGTAGCTCTGAAAGAGGAAGGGGAACAGTGCTGCTGTCATCAGGAATGTGTGTCCTACATTGGTGCTTCCTACAAAAGGTTTGGAAACTTCTGGTTTAAGAAGACCTAGACCCTGGTTTGCACAGGCTCAGCAAAATCAGATCCTAGCTCCCAGGTGAGGGGTCAAGAGGCAGTAAGGCAAGGTCAAGGCTGAAGTTCAGCTATAGTGCAATCCTTGCTGTGCAGCTGTGCTGTGTGACCTTGGCTGAGTTGCTTGCCCTCTCTGGGCCTTGGATCTCTCGGCTGGAAAACGTTGTGGAAAAGGGGCACAAAAATGAGAGAAGTTTTTTTCCCATTCCATAATTTTGCCTAAACGTTCACCTTCATGCTATTTCAATAGTGAAAATTACAAGCATATTTTCCAGGATATCCAGCTACCGTGACACTGCAGCTTCACCCTCCGTCACGTATGGACATCTCAGTTGCCAACACAAATCTACCCAGTATCTCCACATACGCACACCCTGGCAGGAAAAATTGGGTCAGCAGACAGTGGCCCATGGCAGCCGGCAAAATAAGCTCTCAAAGACTTTCCACAGCAATGCTGCCGCAAAGATCTGCTGGAATGCACAAAGTAGGCCTTCTAAGAAGTTCTGAATTTCCACTCCTCCCAAAATGGCCACAGAGGCCCTGGCAGAGAGCTGACCCACAGAACTGCCCCTCGGTGGGTGCTCTGGGGCTAAAAGCATCCTCTTACACAGCTGTCACATAAAGGGGAGCAGGCAGTGAGCGCCCAGGCTTCCTCTGAAGCAATGAAAAAGCAGGGGAGAAAGGGACGCACCAAGAGGATGATGGGGAATTCCCTGGGGCAAGAGAGGTGAGCCTCCTACCCAGGAAGGTGAGGGGTTGAGGGGCACCAAACACAGACAGTTCAAATTTCAAGACCAGTTTCTCTATTGGTGGAAACCATCAAACCCTCCCAAACCCACCCCAGGAAGAAGGACGAGAAAAACCAAAATGTGGGCGAACCCAGCCCCTCTCCCTGTTCTCAGCCTTAACTTAACATGGACAGGGAAGAGACAGAATCACCATTCCATCCTCTGCAGGATCTAACTTCAAAAATCTTGCGCACAGAGTAGGGAGGGAAGGGGCCTACTGAAAACTGGGACACTAGTTTTTGCAGGCTTAAAAACAGATCAATTTTACTCTAAAGTTTAAAATGAAACATGTTCCTGTTTGGGAAAAGAATTTCATTAGGAGGAAAATATAATATAAAAATACCCATTTAGAAAGAATATGCTATTAATTCTTAGCACTCTATGCAGAAGGGAAAATTGCATTTTTATCTAAATGGTTTTTCTGCATAAGCCATTTACAATATTCTTTGCCTCTCTATAATAGGCCCTACTACCATTAGTAGTGGGACGACCAGGCTGAGGGCTGAAATCACCCTCAGACACATTTAATACATAACCCCTGAAAATCTATTCCAACAGGGACCTCAGCAAACAGGCCCAGCATTCCTTTTTTTAAGGAAGAAATAAATATTGCTGAGGGGGTTGGGAGTGATGTGCTGATGGGAGAGGAAGGGACGAGATGGTTTAAGTTAAAAGCAAGCGCTCTGGGTCCCTTTAGCCAGCTTTCAAATTGCAACCGATTTTTGGCTGCATGATTGCAACCATTTGACTGCCTGCGTGTGTATCCACCCCGAACACACACACACACACACACACACACACACACTCACGGGTTTCCATCAAACAAGCAAACAAGGAAAGGATGAAATTCAGGATATGAAAACAAACTATTTTTAAACACTAAAGCAAACACACCAAGATAGCAATACTGCTATTTTCCCATTAAACTAAGTTTCTCTCAATTTGAAAAGTGAGAATAATCTAAACAATACTTCCAAACAAACTGCAGGGAGCTTGGGTGTTGCGGCCTCCAACGGCTTTAACAATGGAAAAATCCCCTCCGTAGAGAAGCAAAAACACAGGCGGGGATGGGGCCGGGCGGTTTTGCCACGTCCTTGCCACGTCCCACCAAACGGGTTCCCCCAACAGTAGCACATGCCTGAATGCCCAGTGGTCTCCAACTTCAAAATGCAATACTTTTTCTTTTTTCCAAAAAGTTGTTTTTTGTTTTTGTTTTTTTAAAAAAAGTCTTCCAGCTCTTTCTCTCTTGGATTTCCAAAATAACTACTTACTTAATACCAAATGTCAGGGAGCTAAATTAATTCATTAAGGAAATGCAAGGGCTGTGATGGACACCGAGCGTGGGGCCTCTCGGTGTGATTTCGCTGCCATGAGCCAGAACGCCTTGGGCCGCTCTCTTCCGGCAAAGCTCAGTCCATAAATTCTCCCTTTCAAACCAGGAGCCCAGAAATGTCATAATTATAGCTGATACAGGTAACAGGTGTGCCCCTCTGTTCCTCCCACCTCGCCACCTCCTTCCAGACAAGCTGCTGGAAGATTTAGTGGTCTAGCCAGGGGTGTCGTAATTACCGGAAACGATTCTGGTTTTAAGGGTTAGATAAAGACCATCTCCAAATTTAAGGCCAGACCGATGTCCATTAGACTTTAACGGGCCCACATAAAAAAAGAAATTGTATCCTCATCTCTCCAAATGCCTGTTTTCCCAGCGCCTCAAGTTCATTTCAGGCTGGCTCAGCGCCGAAAATACTCCTGTCCAGCCCTCGCTCTGCAAAGGCAAGGACTCAGTAGAAACTGATGTTGAAGGAATTAAGCAACTGGGGAGGGGAGGGTGGCTCAGGAAACCCATTTGCTCTACAATTGTTAAGCCAAAATCTGTCTTTTAAAAAATAATAATAAAAGTGGAATTTTAACCCATCATCCAGAGACAGAGAGACAGGAAGGCTGTAGGGAGCCCAGGAAGAAAGGGAGGGGGTGTACCCAGAGATGCCTGGCTAAAGAGCTCGCACCATCAAGAATGACACACTCTCCCCTTCTGAGACTCGGTGTTCGGAAAGGCCAAAGCTGCGGGCTGTTTTGCTCTGGTTTTCTTTTTCCCAGCTTTCGAGACTTACGCATACTTTTTCTTCCTTCTTTGGAAGTCAAACCACGCGTTTCTTTAAAAGTTACACACACACACACACACACACACACACACGCACGCACAAACACTCAGCACCACTGTTTGTCAAGAAGCAGCATGGACGGTGCCCCAGAGAGGTTTAAGATTCTTTACTCTTCTCCACGTCTGTGCTCAGCTCCCAGTCAATTAAGAATTAATGCTTGAAAACTTTCCGGGGACCAAGACACCAGAAGGAAGCCGATGTTCTTTGGCCGTCTCCAAGGCTCTGGGGGGCTGAGTTTGTTGGATTGGGCTTTTCCTCCCTCCTCCCAGACAAGTGATGCTTGGAGGGGCCTCGCCCTCCCTTCCTGTCCTGAGGAAGTGGTGGGAACCTCAACTGGGGGCCTTTATTCCGTGACGGCCAAGGGGGCCCATTAGTGCACACGGTCACACACACACACATACACACACACACTTCTAATCCCGGCAAAATGCTTCACACACACTGAGCACAAAATAAATGCTTATTAACTAAACTGACCCCAAATAGTGAAATGTACAAGTAAATTAATCACGCCTCTCCTGGAGGCCTAACAGGATTACAAATTCGGCAAAAATTGACCACACGGAGATCAATAAGCTTCTACTTAAAACTGAACAGGGCCAAAACTTCGCATGAGCTGCTTCTTGGGGAAAAAATTAATTTATTTTTTCATTTCTTATTAAGACTTCTCAGGCCTGCGTGTGTTCATGTGTGTGTGTGTGCGCTCATGTGTATACTCGAGTCGGGGTGCGCATGCCTGCATGCACAAGCAGAAACCGGCAAAAGGCATCCAGAGCTTTATGCCCAGACAATTTAGAAATAGTCACGGCATAAAGATCGTGAAATTGCTCCTGTTTAAAAAAGCCAGATTTTGGTCCACAGCCTCCCTTCCCTCAAATACTAAACCACCACCAAAAGTTACATCGCAGGAGATGAAAATGGTCAATTTGCTTTGAGCCAATTAGGCCTGCTGATGGCTGGACCGTGGGTCCACTGAAGGGGAGGAAAGTGAACCTCTAATTCATCCAGCTCCTTTCCACACTTGGCTTATCTCGAGTCAGGGAAATCTTCCTCTTGCTGAATTTGTCATTTACTTGCCTTCCCTTTTTGCCCACCATTCAGAAAATGGAAAAAAAATGTATGTATTGTGTGGGAGGGCACTGCTTGCATTTTAAGACAGTGGGACCTGCCTGCAAGGTCTGTAATAGGCAAGATTATCCCTAAAGAGGCTCAGTGCTGGGAGAGAAGCATCAGTGGTCACTTTATGGGGTCACCAGGGAAAAGGTCACTCCTTTTTCCCACCCCCATCGTCCCTCTTTTATGGAAAGATCTGGGTGCATCTGTGAAACTCGATGCTTCCGCAGCAGGCCTCGTGGGACCAGCTTCTCTGCAGGAGAAGTTAGCCACGGCCACGTTACGAGGCTTGATCCACCCAGGGCCCATCTGGGTCTTCATCCCCGCGCCCCACACCCTGGCCCCGCATGGCTAGCTTGGCCACTAACTACACAGAAAGGGGCTCTGACTGCTAAGAGACCCATGACGTGGTCATCAGCCCTAGGCTGGGTTCCCCACATCTATTTCCCCCATATATCTGCGGTCACGTGGAAGCCCCAGGCCCAGCAGGGAGAGCTGAGCCAAGAACTTTCTTTCCTTTATGATGGCCAACACCAGCCCCCAAGCAATTTCCTCACCCCCAGCCTCGCCCGGGAGGTGTTATTAAAAATGACTTCCACACTTACAAATTATTTTCCACTCCTAAACCCCGTGTCAGTAAATAACATTTTGACTCATAGGGACACACTTCTCCCCTCTCCAACCATCCCTTGATCACCTGCCCCCGCCCCCGGAGAAAATAAACTGCACCCTCATCTCCATCCAGTCTTCCTAACTGGGGCTGTTTCTCTCTCTGCCTTTCGGCTCAGAGGAAAGGACAGAGTGTCCACATCAGGACTCAGGCCCTTGAATTTCAAGGACTTTTCCAACAGCCCATGCAGTCAGGGTAGAACCCGCTTACTTCCCAGTGAACTCTCAACCAAGCCTGGCTTTCTCTGGAAGGCTGAGCTCTGGGGATTTCAAAGCAGGCTATGTTTTCTGCCGACTTCCCCAACCCTTCTCTGATCATAAGATGGTCCCTCAGAAGTATTTTATTCCTGGTGGTCGTTGCCAATCACTCGACAATACTTGTGTTTCCAGATCCAAGGGCATCTGAAAAACACTGCTTCATGGTAACTTTAAAGGGTCATATCTTTTCCACATCTCACCCTGCCCTGGATGATTGGATGAACAGGGGGCAAGGTGTGTGTGTGTGTGTGTTGTGTACAAGTGCGTGTGCATGTGTGTGTGTGTGTGTGTGTGTCTCCTCTCATTGCAGGAGCTCCCAAATACGACCAGGAGCACCACCAATGGGGCTCTCAAACTGGGGGCAGACAGATTCCTCCAGTCATACCAGGCAAAGCCAGCTGTGCCAGAAAGGCGCAAGCCCACCCCATTCCAGTGAAAGTGTTGACCCAAGCTCTGAGAGCAAATGAAACCTTCATGCCCAAACACTCTTTAAATTATCATCATCAATTAGAAGGGAAAACTTATCTTAAGTCCTCAGATTGCATCTCCGGGCCACTTAGTTCTCAGAAGACGGTCTGCTGGAAGAGGGAGCAGGGTGGGGTAAGGCCCAGAAGGGTCTCAGCACCCAAGTTAGTCCGCATCTCCTCTGAAGGCATGACAATGTCATCTATTTCTGAGTCACCCTGGAGGGGGGTTTTGACACATGCAGGATAAAAACAAGAGCTGGTTCCCTCCAACTTTCCAAAGACCATCCGCGTCAGTGGGCCCCAAAGATGCCTTCACAGAAGGGTCTCCTTGTTTTCCTAAATCATTTTCCGACACACCTGATTCACTTACACTGAACACTAGCAGAGGTAAGTCATACTGAGACCCAGAAAATCAGAGATCTCTCCTAAGAATCGGAATCCCAGGGCCAATCGTTCCATGAAGAGTCCAAGATCTTCCCCAGAGATGTCAAAGACAGGAAGAAGACAGAGCCTTTGGGTCACACAATCCATCCTACCAGCTACAGAGGAAGTGGGGCGAGCTGAGTTCGCTGGACCCCTGAGCTTTCATGATCAGAACATAAAAACCTGCTTTCCCCCTACCATGTGAGTTTGTGTTGGGTTGTTTATTGGAGGTTCCCCCTCTTCGGGGAAAAGTCTATCCCACATAAGATGTTCCTTCTGGGACATTCAGAGAGCCAATTTGTTATCATGAATGCGCTAAGACCTCCAAACTGTTCAATTCAATTGCCGTTATGTTTAAAGGGCATTTGGGTCCTTATGATGATGCAGAAATCGTGAAAGGATCAGCACACGACCACTATAAAGTTCTCCCTCTGATCCTGCTTGGTGAGGATGCGGAGGTGATGAAAACCTACCAGCTTTCTCAGCCAAGAAGGAAAATGAGAATTTGGGATGCTGGGGCTATGACGGACCCCCCAGTAGTAGGTATCAGGGATGCCAGTTCGAAGTGGTCTTGCGGGGCCAAAACTTGAAGCTATCGGGCCCAGAAAGAGCCCCATGGATTTCACGATGCTGGGAAGCCTCTCCGCCACTCCACACCCCGTGTCCTTTCTGGGCAAACACCATGTTGGGAGCAGACCCTCCACTTGCTTCCCAAACCTCAGAGGCCGCTGATTAAAATGCAAGCCAGCAAACAAAGCAGGCCTCGGAGTCCTGCAATAATTACCCCCCGTGAGAATGATGGCTCTCAAACGCCCCTCCTCGTTCAAGTATATTAAACTTAACTCTGCTTTTCCATCCCGGTCACAAAATAAGCTGGGGGTTCTGGGCCCCTGAAGTGCACATCCATGGCGTAGCTTCTTACCCACACCCTAAAGTCACTGATGGCCCCGTGAGGCTGCGTGTGGATGTGTGCTGTCGTGTCACTGGAAGATGGCAGAAAATGATCAGGGCCGCCTCGGCACTGGGCGACCCAACCAGCAAAACGTGATGTGCCAGGGTCCCAGAGCCATCTCTTCCTTCCGGTCCCATTCATGAGTTGAGGAGACCATCGGCTGAGCTGCTGTGCACCAGGACACAGAGGGTCCCTGAAGGCAAAGCTGTGACTAATTCAAAAGCCCACCGTCCTCTCCGCCAAGTCGTTGGTACCAAAAGATTACAATAAAGGAGAGGAATTTCCATAAATGAGAAGCAGCGCCCGCTTCCCACAACTGGGAGGGGGCGTGGGGGAGGGGTGGGTGGGCACCAATTCAAAGATTCCTCTCCCGGCTGGAGAGTGGTGTTAGCTGAACTCAGACAGAGAGACACCTCCACGCGCAAAACTCAGCAAGAGGCGACGCACGTCTGCTACCGAAATACTCCAGATCAAAGTCACCCCCAGCCCAGGAGGCCCAGGAGGCCGAGATTTCATAATTAGGATCTTCAAAATCCTCCTCTATTTTTAGGACTTGCGCTCATTCAGTCCTTTACAGAATCAGAACCTGTCAGCTAAGGCCAAAGAGACTGAAGGTTTAGTTTCTCTCCCTGCCACCGCGCGCCCCCCAACTCTGCTTTCGGAAAGCAGATTAACGGTAAACTAAAGGAGTAGCTGGATGATTTGATGGAAATACACTTGGCCATGCATATGTATATGTGCGTACGCTGGGGTGGGGTGAGGGGTTTGGGGGGGCTCCTTCCCACGCTGAATTGCATGGGCCCTGCTCTCCTCCTGTGGGCTGCAGATAGACCCAGACCGGACATCGCACCTCAACCACACTCTTTCAAGCCAGCCCCCAGACCACTTTGCTGGGCTCCAGGGTGTACCAGAAGGCAAGGAAACTTGAAAATTTTCCCCCAAATGTCTCTCTTCTCAAT
Source organism: Balaenoptera physalus (assembly GCF_965194825.1). Classification (NCBI taxonomy): domain Eukaryota; kingdom Metazoa; phylum Chordata; class Mammalia; order Artiodactyla; family Balaenopteridae; genus Balaenoptera; species Balaenoptera physalus. The sequence goes on from NC_138897.1 coordinate 73,770,370, forward strand.
CATGCACTCACGTATGTATCCACATGTCCGCCACTAGCAATCAAAACCCACACTCAAATCTGTCCACCCAAGACACGCCTAAAAATAGACATCATCCTAAAACAAACACATCGCTGGGCAAGTCAAAATCTGACTTGAGTCAAAACGATGAAGCTGGGTTATTCCAGCCCTTCCAGACTGAAGACTTGGGTGGAACAAGCAGAGGGGCATCGTGGGAAGAATATAAGGTGCACCCACTAGTTACAGGGGACCCCCCCAATAGATTCAGGTCCCCTCTGGCACAAGAGGTTTGGTGTTTTTATATTGCAGTGTGCTTGGGAGGCCTACTTGCCCTTACACACTCCCCGGACATTTGATCCTATTACATAAAGCTATAGACTTTTAATCTCTAAAATTAACCAAACCAAGGCAAATACAGTATTCCTAACTAGAAATATTTATCTCCTAAATGCTTTCGGCAAAGCAGATCACTCCCTGGGCAAAGAATACGACCCAAGGTTATTGTCACTCAAGTGGACAGAAAGGTGATTTTGCTAAAGCTTCCAGCATGGAGTGAGTTCAGGAGATCCTGTGAAATCCCAAGGATACACTCAAGTTTGCCCTTCCAGAGTGGGAAGAATTTCCCTCCTCTAATTTCACCTGGTCCTCCTGGACTGTTTATTAAAGATGTATATTTTATATCAGCAGAGAGTATCAAGTAACTTCTTGGCAAGGGCAGCCGTATTTTCAGGACCTATTAAGATTTTTTTTGGAAATTTAAATACCTCTGTCAGGCAAACAAAATCATATCAGGAATCACAGAATTTCATTCTAGAAGGAGAAATTAGATTAACCAACCCTCACTCCTTTCCTAGAAATCTCAATAAAATAGAAGTACATTGCAACAGTCTCTTACTTCCGGTCTGAAGGGGCCTCACAAGAAATCTAAATGAATTTAGATTTAAATTAAGAAAGCTAAAGAAAGCTATCCTGAGAAAATGCCTTCAATCTACAAATATTGTATATATATATATATATATATATATATATATATATATATATAGGAGAATATATAAGTATATATTACATATTAGAAGGCAGAGGCTATTTAAAATCAAAACAGCCAGAAAAATCCAGTGGCAGAAACCGTAAGTTCAACACCAATAAGCTTCAGGCCCTTAGAAATCCTTGTCCTTTATTAATATTTAGTAGAAATGTATAATTGCAGATGTGTGCTAGGTGGGGATTTTATGTCAGGATGCGGGCAAAGAAGACAGGTTTATTACAACCATGAAATATTGAACAAGCACCAAAGAAGAGTAGTAGTATGTCCCGGACTAGCCAGGGAGCAGGCAGGCCCAGACCGTCAGCTGCACAAAGGGGGCTCCTATCTGTTTACATTACCCCTGATTAACACCTGCGAAGTTTTGGGTTACATCTTCCGGATGCTGCAAAAGTCACATGAAGGCATGCAACCCGTGCTGGGTGATTTTTGGGGGAAACAGGAGTGAGAGGCTCCTTGCCTTCCCAAAACCACTTTGAGGGCGCCTTAAAAATTCTCTCCACGGTGTAAGGAGTGAGGGAAATGACTCAGAAAAACAGCACTAGGAGCCCTCCCACTCTTACCCCAAGCCTGCCCCATGTCTAAGGAAATTCAATGTTCAAATCCTGCCTGACTAGTATTTCTTAGCACTGCTTACTGTGTTCCGACTGGAACACTGAGAGAAGCATGAAATTCCAAAAATTTCTCCCGCATCACTGTAAAAATATCATACCTCCAAAAAGGGCAGAATTGCATGCAAAAGTGTATACGGAGACCTCTCCCGTTTCACTGTGTGTGAGAGCGTTTCTAGACATCTCCGGATTTCAAGATAGAGAACAACCAACGGAATAGAAGTTTGGCAATGGTAAACTTATTATGGGAATACAGTTAATTCAAGTTTTGAAAATTGTAAGGGGCCGGGGGTGGGGGCGGGGGACATACTTTTTTAGGCTTAATATCCTTTATCTACAAACTATCATTATTTCTCTTTCTCTGTTTTGAAATTCCTCCATAGCCACACAGCTATTACTAAGATAGGTGGATGATTTTGCAAACTAATTTCAAATTTATGTGATCCTCACTGATTTAATAGATGTCTGAATAGGCCCAAACTCAGGCTGGTTTTTTGGTTGTTGTGTTTTTTTTTCCCTTTGCACAACCTCACCCTTCCCCCATCCCAACTTTGTGCAAACAGAATCTCATGATGAGACGTAGAGCTTTATGATATAAGAGTTGTTTGGCGGGTTAAGAAGTCAGAGGAAGCATAATTTGGAGAGGCTTACTTTCCTGGTTAAAAAAAAAATCATCATCACATGTGATTCTGGCCTAGACTTTGTGAGAAGTGTTACTTGCCAGTAGACTTCCCTCCCCTCCAAAGGACATCTAAACCCCATAAGACAATCCGGGCACGTCCCAGAGGCTACACAGCTTGTGCAGTTCTAAAGACTTATTCGTTCTCTCCAACCTAAGCACGATCATTTTGTTAAAGACCGACTAGTATTTTGTCATTGGAGCGAAGAATTTCAGAAACAGTGTTAATATTTAATCACATTAGTACTGGCGTGTTTTATGGCGTGACAAAATAAAATATCATTACAAAATTGGGCTTTGCCTGAAAGGCGGGGGCAGGCGGTCAAAGAAAGTGCTTGCTGGGGCTGGAACCTGGAAAAGGTATATTCAAAGCTGCTTCATGGCTGATGGGACCCTAGGCATGTGTTTATGGAAAAGCAGGACGCTTTCCTTTCAATTCTTTTTTTCTCAATTCTATTTCAAAGTGGTGCACTTCACTCTGATTTTCAGCCAGGGCACTCGGGGGCCGTTGAAGGCTCTGTGTACCTATTTATACAATATGTGCAGATGGAGCTGCAGGGTGTTATCATAATGAAAAGTTTAATCATCCTTATTTACTACCAGTAAGGGAGCAGGAATCATATGCAGATACCTTATAAAGCCTTAACTAGAAGCCCCAAGGCTGTAGAAGCTGCGAGTGACCTCAATTCGGGGCTTTATCTAGGAAACTGTCCTTCCCACATCACAGAGTGGAAAACAAAGGAGGTCAAGTGGGTGTCCCTGCCGAGGCTTCTAAGGCGGCCAGCCCCGAAGCGGGTCCCTGGAGGAAGTTTCCGTCTCCCGTATGCAGGGGAGGGCTGAGTTTAGTATACAGGGGAAATCAACCCCAAAGTGACTAGCATCTGTTTCCAAAAAAATATTTTCCTTCGTCTGACTGTGATAATGAAACAAACAAAACAAAACATTTCTTTAATGACATTTCTTCATTCACAGTCTGCATTTTTTTTCTGCAAAGGAACATTAGTCCGACTGGGAAGGGAACAGTGCAACACCTTAAAAAAAATCTCGTTAAAACCACCCAATTCCTCTGCACCTAAGGCCCTTCAAAAAACTTGCAGGCAAAGCGCTACTGGTTTTCCTTTATTAATTCTCTAAATCGTGGTTTTTTTTTCTTTTTAACTCTTCTCACCCCATTTTGGCCAATGTGGTCTTAATTACTGTGGGGGGGGGGAATGGGAGAAGGGGGAGGGGGAGGGGCAGCCAGACCAAGCCAGGTAGAAGTGACAGGGGCTGGGATTTGTGCTAACCAGTTATCGATCGGCAGGCCCGAGATGTTGTGTACAAGAAAATAAAAGAGAAGGGGGGCAGAGCAAACAGGATGCTGGGTCCAACTCCATTTTAAAAAGGAGGGAGGGGGGGAAAAAGGGAGAGGCAGCAGAGGGTCCCAAACTAACCAATTTATGGCCTTGCCTGGGAGAAGCCTGGAGAATGCTGATGCTGGCCGCAGCGTCTGCTGTGCATGCTAAACACCCAGCTTCAAATGAGACAGCGGCGTCCCGGGCTGGGCAATAGGCGAACAAAGAGAAAAGCAGCAAGGCCGCATTCATGAATTAGAAAACCCAAGCGGGAAAGCTACGCGGGACAGGCGGGCGTGTATTCCAGCGAGTTCTGAGCCACCCAACTCCTGCCGCACTTCCCCTCCCCCTCCTCCCGCCCCCATCCCCTTCTCCTAAAACCTACCATCACCTTAAACCCTGGGTCAAGAGATGGCAAGATGCAGGATGTGGACTAGGAAAACTAAGGCAGAGGAAAAGAACCTTAAGAGAAGGTGAGGATGGGGGGTGTATTTTTTTAAGACACGGTTAAATCGCCAGCTACTGACTCCATGGTAATACTCAGCCTGGTGAAACCAAGGAAATTCAGTGAGTATTTAAAAGAAAAAGGTAGGAATTGTGGGGGGGGGGGGGCGGTGAGGTAGGAAATGATGTTACGTAAAAAGGCCCCATTAAAAAATAAAATGGATAGCTACCGTAGCCCAGTCATCTTTAGGTTAAAAAAAAAAACTATTATTATTTTAACGGCAATGGTGGTCCATTTACTGACCCCCACCCCACCCACCTTAAAGTCCTCCAGGCCTGGTGGGGAAAGAGTGCTTAGAATGCAAAGGAGAACTGGGACCGGACATCTGTCACCAAAGCCAGGCGAGATACTGACAAACGCGGGTCCTTTGTGTCTTAAGAATATATATCCATATCCCCATACACCAATGATGCCCTAGCCGATTGGTCTGGTCTCTGCCAAGTAGACCCCACTCCAGCCCCGGACCCCCCATCAAACGTCAAGGAGGTGCCCTCTGAAGACTGCCTGCCTCCTACCATCCCAACAAGTCTCCAGTTTTTCAATGAAACTCTAATAGTTAAGAAGAGACAAAACAGTTATTCATTAGGAACAAAGGTCAAATTAGGCGTTGCCTCTGAATGATGCTGCAGACACCAGAACTGGTAACTTTTTTTCCCAAAGATGCTGGCACACAGAAGGGAACTCAAGCTGTAGGTTGGCTGACTAGGAAAAGATGGGGAGGCATTAACACAACTTCCCAGGTGTCCTGCCAGGAAGGGGAGGTGGGTGGCACGCAACTCCTGAAAAGTGGAACGAGCCTGAATGTTGAAGGTGAGGAGGGGGTCTGAGTTTGAAAGGGAAGGGGCCTAGTGCTCTGGGCACCCAGCAACTCAGCTAAAACTTGAGGGGGTGGGACTCGACAATAATCCCCAAAGGGCTGCCACCTATGTTGTTACCACCCTCTGGAACCAGAATCTACCTGGCAGCACCTGGGGGAAGGGAAGGGGTCTGCCCACAGAGCCCTTGGTGTAACCAAAGGAAGGGTACCCAGCTCTGAGCTGGGCATTAGGAAGGCCCTGCGCCCTCCTGACCCCAAGGGACCCTCCCCTTTCATGGAGCCTTCAAGGCAAAAGCTAAGGCCTGCACTGGGAGTGGGGCGGGTATCCGCCAGGTGAGAAGGGAACAGGGAATGAGTGCATATACCTTCTTTGCTGTTGGGGTTCTGGGGTTTGGCCTTCTCCCAGGGTGCCAGCGTCTTGTCCTCGTCTGCGCCGTCCACCAAAGCCTTGTCGGCCGGCAGGTACCAGGTGGCGCTGTGCTCTGCCATCAGCGAGTCCAGATCGATGGTGCTCATGGCGCTCTTGACGGCCTCGGAGCAGCAGCTGCCCAGCTCGCTGTCACCATTCTGCGCACCAGAAGCCCCCACAGCACACTCACCCTTCTTGCCACCCTTGAGCCCCAGGGGCTGGTCCTCAGAGATGCTGAACTGCTGCCTCTGCAGCTGGATCTGTGCCTGGAGGATCTCCAGGGGGTGGATCTCGTCAGGCGGCGGTGCACCGCTGCTGCTCGTTGGGGTCCGGACCTGCTCCAGGCCCGGCGTGCCGGGATGGCCCGTGCCCCCGCCGCCGTAGCTATCGGGGGTGGAGGTAGAGGTAGACAAGATGCCCAGGCCAAGAGGGGCTGGGGGCGCCTTCGGTCCATGTTCCCCGGCGCCCAACCCGCGGGGAGGGAGTTTGGGCGAGCCTGTCACCAGAGGGCTCCTACTCGCTTTGGCCAGGGCTGGGGGGTTGTCGGAGCTGGATGACACCTCGTCCTCGTTGGCGTAGCTCGTGCTCACCTCGTCCGAGGCGAACTCGCCCGCGTGCGGGGAACTACCGTCCGACTTCGCCCCACCGTCCAGGGACGCCATGAGGTCCGGCTGGTCCCCCAGGAGCAACTCGGCCCCCTTCCCCCACGAAGGCGACGTGAGCGCCTTCTCATGAGGCGTAGGCGCCCCGCGCGCCTCGCCTGTGGAGCTTCCCCCGACGGCTGCGCCTGGCGCCTGCTGTTGCCCTGGGCTCACCCCAGGCGCGCCCCCGCTGTCCGGCGCTGCCGAGTACTTGTCGAAGAAGGTCCCGGGGCTCACGTGACCACTGTCCCTTTTTCTGCGACCCCGGCCCCGGCCACCGCCCCCGGGAACCGGCTTGCCGTCGTTCCCCGACGTTGATTCCAGGGTGTAGTTGGGGGAGAGGCTGGTGCCATCCCCCTGGGCGGGCGGATTGGGCGGCCCAGAGGCTTTGGAGCCGCTGCTACTGGTCCCCGACTGGCCTCCGGGCCCTGGGGCCCCAGGAGCAGTCCCTCCTGGGAAGTAATCCGAGCCCGGGTTGCTGGCCATGGCCGCGCCGTCGGTCTCGTTCTGGCTCAGTTTCCTCTTGCCCTCGGGCGGGTTCTTCTTGTTGAAGGTAACGTTGAGGTTGGGGGCCCCGAGGCTGGCGATCATGTTCTGGCAGGCGGTGGAGAGTGCAGCCAGGCAACTCTGGCCGAACAGGTTGTCCTTGGAGCTGGGCTTGTTGAAGGAGCCCAACGAGAGCGCGCCCAGCTTACTGGCCGAGGTGCGCTGGCTGGGCTGGAAATCAGGCTGCGGCGGGTATGCGCCCCCGCCGCCGCCGCCTCCAGTGCTGCCGCCGCCCCCGCCCGCGCTCGGGGGCGAGTTCACGCCTGGGCCGCTGTGCGGCGTGGCCTGCCGGTTCGCTGCGCCGAACGGGAAGCCAGGCTGGCCCCCGAGCGCGGGCGCTGTGAAATCGGGCGGCTGGGGCCGGCGCTCGGAGGGAGCGCTGGGCAGCCCCACCCCAGCCCCGGGCGACTGCAGCTGCCCCAGGCTGGCCAGGCTGCCCCCGAACTGCAGGCCAGGGGAGGGAAGCGCGGGCACGTGGCCCTCTCCGGGCATCCTCAGCGGCTCCTGCAGAGAGCCCCGGAACAGCACCCCCGAGCCACCGGGCGGAGGGGGCGGCGCCAGTCCGGGGTCGTGCGGGCCGCAGTCAGCGGGCAGGCCTGAACCTCCCATCCTGCGGGGCAGCAAGTCACCCGGCGGCGGGTGCGGACCTGGGAACCACGCACTCTCCTGCGCCAAGTGCTGAGCCTGCTGCTCGAACGTGCCCAGGCGCCCGGCGCCCGCGCCGCCGCTTTCGCGCTCAAAGTTCGGCTGGGCCAAGCCGCCCACTGGGCCGCTGTGCACCAGGCCGCCCTGGCCCACGTCCCCGGGGTGGCCTAGCTGGGCCAGGTTGGGCTGGCGCAGCCGCTGCTGCTGGTTCCGCGACGCCATCTGCTTGATCATGAGGGCCGCGTTTTGGCGCTGCTGCTGCTGTTGCTGCTGCTGCTGCTGCTGCTGCTGTTGCTGCTGCTGCTGCTGCTGCTGCAGGGACTGGTGGTCCGGGGCCGGATGCTGCAGGGGTGGCCCCGAGGGGAAGCTGTCGGGCACAGGCGGCGTGAACTCGCCGGGTAGGCCGGAATAGGCGGAGGGCGAGAGGTGGTTGTCCAGAGCGCCGTTGTGCATGCTGCCGTTCCACGAAGCGCAGCGATCCACTCCCGCGCTGCCCGGGAAGTCAAAGCGCGGCCTCTTGGCCACATTCATGTAGGGGGGTGCGTCGAAATGCTGCAGCCGCTGGTTGGGCGTCTGCTGCGGAGGAGGGTGCTGCATGTTGAATACAGGCTCGGAATAAGGGTGCATGCTCCGGTTCTCCAGCCGGTGGATGGGGTACTCGAACTGCGCGTGTTGGCTGGGCAGCATGGGGCCCCCGTCCTGCAGGCCGCCGCTGGGCGTGCCCGCCTCGCCCTGCTGGGGACGCGGGAGCGCAGGCGGACACGAATTTTGCCGGACCAGAAGCCCAGGCGGCGGCGGCGGCGGCGGCGGCTGTTGCTGCTGCGGAGGCGGCGGCGGCGGCTGCTGCGGGGGCTGCTGCGGCGGCGGCGGCGGCGGGGCCTGCTGGGGAGGCTGCATTAACGGGTGCCTGGAGCCTACTGCAGGCTCCAGACCCACGGGCATCTTGCGGGTCCCGCCGAACCTCTCGAAGAACACTCCGTGCTGCTGCTGCTGTTGCTGCTGCTGGGCGTGCATTTTGGACAAGCCCACCATGCCTGCAGCTCTAGGCATGGCCGAGGCACCCGGGAAAGAGCCCCCGGGAACCTGCCGACCCGCTGCATAATGAGGCAGCTGCCCCTCAGAATCAGAGGGGGAAAACATGTCGAAATGTCCCGAGGGCGGCTCGCCCGGGTAATTGTATTCCAGCGAGTCGACGGCTCCTTGGTTCGCCACCCTCCGGGGCTCCAGACTGTGGGAATCGGAGCCACTGGAGGCGGGCAGGCCATGGAAGGAGGCGGCTCGGTTAGGGCTCTGGTCCAGCGGCAAGCATGGGGCAGGCACGGCGTGGCCTGAGGCGCCCGAACTGTGGAAGTCCGGGAGGTTCCCAGGTCGCTGCGGGCCGAAGCTCTCCGGCCCCTGGCTCTCCGCCAGGTGATCATAACCCTCGGCGAAGGGCGGCTGGCTGCCCAGGCCGCCGGCCGCGCCGCCGTAGCCGAGCAGACGACCCCCGTGCAGGCACGAGGCCCCAGGATCCGACCCGCCGAAGTTGCCCCCGAAGTGGGGGTGATGCTGGTGGGGGTGGTGGCCTCCCGGGTGGCCGTGGTGCGGCTGTTGGCCTCCAAAGAATCCGTGCACCGGCTGCGCCTGCAGCCCCCCCGCGTGCAACTCCGAGTGGCCACGCGCGTGAAAGCCGTAAGGCTCCATGTTCATGCCCAAGATCGGGGGTTCGCCCAGCCCGCTCATGGCAGGGTCCACGGGGCCAGGGGGTCCCCCCGCGTGGAAAGCCGGGGCCTTAAAGTGGGCGTTCATGCTTAGTCCGGCCTCGTTAAAGTTCCTCTCGCCCTGGCCAGCGTTCCTGCTGTTGATCTGGGGCTCGAATTGGTCCAGCCCAAACATACTTGGCGGGGGGCGGGGAGATCAATAGGGCATGACAGCCTGGTCTCCGCGGCGCGCCTCCGGCCAGCTACTCGTTCCGGCCCTGGGTTGGGCGCTCCGGGACGCTCAGCAGCGCGGGGGCGCAGCGCGCACCGCCACCTCGCCTGGCTTGTGAAGGCTGGGGGTTATCAGCTCCTCTCCCGAAGCTCTCGCTCTGCCCGACGCGGGCCTCTCACATCTTGCGGCGCCGCGGGGCCTCCAGGAGCCGTGTTGGGGGGCCCATGCCCCGGGACGTTAGCACAGCCGCGGGTGGGTTTGCGGGGAGGGGACGGAGCTGCGGGTGACTGAAGGCAAAAAGTTAAGTGGGGGGAAGGAGGCGGGAAGGAGGGAGGGAAAGCAGAGCAATCACCTTCTTAAGTCCGATCGGTTTGGGTGGGGAGCCCCTGGACGCTGCCTGAAGCCTCCCGGAGTCCGTGGCGGAGCTGCTAAGGGGCCAAGCAGGGAGACCCTTCAAAGCCGTGGCTGGCGCCGGGGCAAAGACCGAGCGGTCCCTCCCCCCTCCCCCCGGAGTCCCCGCGCTCCGCAGCCCGAGCCTCAGCCAAGCAGAATCCGATCGCACAGTCCCCGTCGGCCCGAGCAAGCGGCTACTGCTTCTTCAGCGGGTCGGAGGACTGGAGGCTCCGCTCGGCATCACCGGTGCCGGTCCCAGAGCCGAGAGCTCAGCGGGGCTGAGGAGGCGGCGGGCGCCCGGGGTTGAAACCGAGGGTTGGTGGAAGGCGCGGCTCCCCTGTTCCGCGGCGGGTGCGCTGCACCCCGGCGCGCCGCTTCGCGGCCACGTCCGCCGCCTGACGCTTCTGTCCTCCGCTGTTAGGTCTCTGAGTTCGCAGGGATCTCCGCGCCCCGTTCCAGGCGCGGGCGGGCAGCAAGACGAGGGGTTGGGTCGCTCCAAGGCTAGGGTTCCCTGCCTCCGCGCCGAGGAGCTTCGCAAGTCGCCCTCGGACCCAGGGAGGGGGGCGTACGCGGGTTGGGGGCCACGCTGGGCTAGCAGGCTAAGGCTTTCCGGCTGCGCTCTCGGAGCCCGGAATGGGAGGGGGGCGGGGGCAGCTCTGGGGGGTCCGCGCACCCCTCTCCTGGCTGGCGGGGGGGCTCTGCGTGGGGCGTTCCGAGGGTCTCGGCTCCCCTCTCTGTGTCTGCCTCTCGCCCAGAGCCTGGAGAAGCAGCAACAAGTTTTGCATTTCAGCAATCAATTTCAGCCATTACATTTGCACCAATCAGCGCAGCCCGAGCTCCGGGCCCGGGGCGGGGCTCGCTCTTAAGGTGGTCCTGGGTGCTGACTGCTGAGGCCCCCACCACGAACCCGCACTTCGCCAGCTCGGGGGTCCCCAGCACCGGTCAGCCTCGAGGTCCGGTGCCAGTGCGCTGCGGGCGCACCCTGGCCTCCCCGCGCATCGGTCTGGAGAGGGCGCAGGCAGAGAATGGCGGGAGCTTGGCTTTGTTCACCCCTCTTCCCATTCACCACAGTTCCCAACTCCCCACCCCCAACTTAAGTGAGACCTGCGGTGTGAGTAGGGGGCGGGGAGGTGGGCGGTAAGCGGTGCGGGGCGCTCAGACAATGGGGTCGCCAGGCAAACATCCTGGACTCACCGCGGAAAGTCTCCAAGTGTCGACTGCGCTTCAGCTGGAGCGAACCCTCGGCTCTCCACCGCTGTCTGATTACTTGTCGAACCCAAGTTAGCCGGCCCTCGGATTTTCCTGGAGGTGAAAGCAGACGGGGAACCCCGAAGTTAGGGATCGCCTCCCTCACTGGGGCGCGCACAATTGTTTCCTATCCCCACTGTCTAGGGTTCCCGGTTCTCAGTGGCCGGCTTCCGCCCGGAGGAACCATAACCACTGGGCCACTTTATGGGGGGCATATCGGAGGAGCCCAGCGCCAGAGTTGCGAGGCAGTTAGGAGCCCCGAGAAGACCAGCGCGCAGAGGGCCACACTGGCCGGCCGGAGCATCCTAGTTCAGGCACCCCGGTCAAGGCTCAGGCCCTCTTGGGGCGCGAGGTTGGCCTCCTTAAGAGATCAATTAAACTGAAGAGCCCAAAGAATGGAATTGGATTGTGTTGTGATACTAAAATCAATAGGAGTAATTTAATATCTGCCCTGCTCTTTATGAAATATTTATCCCAATAATCTTAGTTAAAATGTTTAGATCTTCCTGATCCCCACTGAGGCTGCAATCTATCTTGCAATTAGAAGTTGGGAGTTAGAAGTGATGGAGGGTAGAGGAAGTATTTATTCTCTGTGCCTGCCTGTGTGTATTTTCCTCCCTAAAGCGTTTGTACGGGAGGAAGGGGGAGCAGGCTTTTAATTTTCCTTGCCATAAAATAGCACGAGGAGATTTTGCTAGCCGACCAGCATTCTTAGGAGAAGGGGAGAAAAAGGAACTTTCTTTGAAGTGCCCCTGATATCGCTATTAAATCTAAATAAAATTAAGCATGGTGTATAAAAATGCCTTTTCCCCCCAACAAAAGAAAGTGTTTATCGCCCAAGACTGTCTAGCGTTTGCTAAATTGCGCATGAAATCTGAAATGAAGTAAACGTTATAATAAAACCAACCCCTGAGCCCTTTTTATTTAAAAACCTCAGATTGCACTTCACCGTCGCGGGGCGGGGAGTTAAAAAGTTACCAAGACGAGCCTGCGGATTCATTGCTCCCCAGAGTTACCACTGGGAAGGCAGACGCTGGGTGTTCCAGAACCGAAAATGCCAGGAAAATGGGCTCAATTTAGAGAGAGGGGAGGAAGAAGGAGGGTCTTCAGGGACTCTGGGAGAAAATAACACCCCCCCTCGATAAGAATAAAAATAAAAGCAAACAATAAAAACCTGCAACTTTAAAACTCAGAGAGCAGAAGCAAGCTCAGATGCAAGGCCCTTCGTGGGACCTCCCTGTTGTGGATGTCTACAGATTTTTTTTTTCCTTTTTGAAATTAAAAATGAAAATTACCCCCACCAAAAATTAGGTCCATAAATAAGCATCCGGGAAGAAGTATTTGTACAGGGAGGTGGAGTTTTAAAAGGATTTTTCTGCAGGATCAGGTTGTTGGTCTGTGATTAAATATTGATTTTGTGTAATTAGTTTTCATGTGAACTATCCTCTTGCTGATAGCTTAGAGGTTTCAGAACTCGAAAAGAAATGGAATTGGACATGGAAATTATTACTTAGCAAAGTGACAGGGAAGTGAGAGCCGAAGAAAAGACTGAGGCTTGGCTGATTTCGGCACAAAGAAATAAAGGGCGTGGGTAAGCCTCCAATGACCTCCCCACCCCCACCCTGGGGCCCCAGGCCAGAGCAGGGGAGACCCAGAGCCTCCTGGGCAGAAAGGAGACCAGTAGAAGGAATGGCTGCCAGAAGGAGGACCCTGCATGGGCAAAGACCTATACAAAACCCATGACATCTGGTCACATACCTGGTCCAGAGTGGTGAGTTCTGGGTTCTGGGTGCCTCAGGAGGCACCGTTTAAGGGCTTTATGTCTCTGTGTGTCTGGAGAGAACAGGGACAGTTGGGGCCTGTCTGGAGCCCTGGGTGGGCCAGGGCGGTGGGAAGAATGACCCGCAGACCTGCAGGTCTGGGGAGACCCCGGTTGGGGTGTGCTCTTGGCTGAGGCATGACTTCACACGGGGCTCGGAGAGGGTCCCCTGAACACCTGGGCAGGTTTCCTGTGGAATAATTCTGTGCGTTCCAGGGAGGGGGTTGTGGGAGTACTTTTCTGGGGCTGTTTCCAAGAGTTAAGTCTACAAGGTGTGTGAGTGTCTGAAAGCAGAGTGTGTTTGGGCCCGGCTGTGTTTCTGTTCAGAATGTGTGTCTGGGTCACCTTTCCTTAACACTAAAGAATGTTGTGCGGGTGTGTGGCTTGTGCCTGCATTTGTGTCTTGGCCCGTGTGCCGGTGCAGGGCGCCTGCGCGTGTTTGTGTCCATGCCTGTGTGTGCCCACATTCCTGTGTCTCTGGGTGTCTCCGTGAGCGTCCCTGTCTGCCCCCCAGCTCCATGCTCCTCTCTGTGGATGCCTCTGTGTTTGTACCTGTGTGTGCGTGGCTGCCTCACACCTTGCGTGCCTGCATCTCTGCTCACGTGTGTCTGTTTTCTCTGCGAGTGTGAGAGGCCGTGCCCCTGCCTGTGCCCATCTGTGCCCGTGGACGTGCTGGCGTGTGCGCCTCCACGGTGTGGGCGCCCCTGCGTGTGCCTGTGTGTGCATTCTGCCTGCACCGGCCCGCAGCTTCTTTGAAACAGACACATTGCCCCCTAGCGCTCAGACACATTCAAAGTTCCCGCCCGCCGGTGCAGAGCCTGGAGCAACAGGAGCAGCAGGGGTTCCAACCCGGGGGCCTTTCCCTCCTCTTCCCCTTCCTTCAGCCTTTCCCTCGAGGGGCGCTGAGTGTGCTGGCACCAGTCAGAAGGGGCCTCCCGGGCAAGGAAAGGAGGAGACACAGCTGGACTGGGGCCCCAGAGCTGAAGAGGGATGCTCCCAGCTGGTGACAAGTGGGGAGCTGCCCGGAATGGCCCCAGGAGCTCCAGTCCCAAAGGGGACAGCAACTCGTGAGCCCCCAACTCCACAAAAAAACACAAAACAACACACACTCAACACCCTTTCCTCAGTAGGCACACAGCCTTCACACTTGCCCATCAGGCCCCCAAAACCAATACAGGCACACGCACTCACAAACACACCCACACCTCCATAGTGGACAGATCAGCACACTGGCTGAAGCCTCCCTCTGTGTAGGGCCCGGTGCTTTACATCCAGGGTCCCATTTCATCCTCGTAGCAACCCTTCAAGGTTGGGACTCTGAACCCATTTTACAGATGAGGACATGGAACCTCAGACTGGTCAAATGACTTTCCCAAAGTCAAAGAGTGGCAGAGCTGGGATTCCAAACCCATCTGCCGGACTCTGACCCCTGGCTCTTAACCACCACCTGTTCTACCTGAATGTACTAGTTCAGGTAAAGCGATTAGCACAGTACGGGGAACATGGTAAGTGCCAAGAAATGTTAGCTACTTTTGTCACTATTGCCATTATGATCATCATTAATATTATTGTGATGATGATTAGTACTATTCTCTGGGTGTCTCTCTACCACACCAATGTGAGAAATTAGTGCACGTGCGCGTGTGCGTGTGCACGTGCACACACACACACACACACTTTTGTTCTCAGCCCTCTCCCCACTAACCCCCATCCCCTTTAGAGCTTGGAAACTCACAGGAATCACAGCAGACCTCGTCTCTCTTGCAGGCAGAGTCCCCAGGAGGCCTGGAAGGGAACCGGCTTCCACTGACACCTCTCTCTCCTGAGTCAGTGGTGGAAAGCATGTGAGCTTTGGCATTGCATACCCAGATTCAGATCTTGGCTTCACCACTTCTGATCTGTGTGACCTTGTACAAAATACTTTCCTCTTCTGAGCCTCAGTTTCCCCTGCTGGGAAGGGGACTCGTAACCAGTTCATATGGAGCATAAGGATTGGAGACAAGGTTTTAAAAGTGGCACAGAGCGTGGCAGATGGCGGGCATTCATTAGATGGTAGCCTCTTATTACCATTAGTATCATTATTATTTCTTCTGTGTTTGGATCCAGGGAGGTGGAAAGCAGAACAAGGATGCCAGAGAAACTGGGTTTATTTAACAAATCAGCCTTGCCTCACCAGCCAGTCTTTGAGATAAAGAATGACTCTCTTAGGTGGTCACCTCAAACTCTCCCACCCCCAACTGTGCTGACGTAAATGGGTGCAGGCCCAGCATCTGTTCAGGGAGCATCCAGGGCTGAAGGCTTTGGGGAAGGTCCAGCTATGGCCAGGATAGAGGATATGGTAGCTGGCTAGAGGTGAGAAGGGATGAGACCTTTATGTAGCCGCAGGCTGCCCGTTGCTAAGCAACAGCATCCCCTCCCTCTCTCTATGCCTGATGCCTGATATCTTTTGGGGTCTCTTCTCCATTGAATAAATACATATTGAATGCCTACTGAATGTCAGGGTTCAGCCTAGGAACTTGGGGAAAAAGTAGAAGATCCAGTCCCAGCCAGATCAAAGGAAACCTCGTATTCTATGCAAAAGAGACTACATTACACACTATAAGGGATAAAATAACTGTCCTAGGAGAGATGGATAATTGAGAAGTGTTCCCAGAGGTGGGTTTTGAAGGTAGAATAGGAGTTTAACAACCCAACCAGGGTCAAAGGACTTCCCAAGCAGAGGAATCAGATTAGAAGGAGTGTGGGAAGTTTCAGGCAGCACTTTGTTTAGAGTAGGACAAGGGAGGGGCAGGGTCTGAAGCTCAAGAGGTCAACAGGAACCAAGATCAGGAGGACCACAAAGGCACATGGGGCATTTTGGACATGGTTCTGGGGAGCCAGCTATGAAAGGGTTTTAAGCAAAGCCAAGTGACATAATCAGAGGTGAGTTTAAAAAGGATCTCAGGATCTCCCTTTTCTTTGCCTTTCAAGGTGACCCCAGAAGCCATCTTCACTGGTTTCCCGGAAAACAAGGCCTGGGAGAGGGAAAGTCCCAAGTTTGTCCCCAAGCAGCCAGCACAGATCAAGGCAATACCTGCCGGCTCTCCCACCCCAGGGCTGCTTGCACAGACAAGGGTCCCCTCCTGCCTCGGGGACGACAGATGCTGCTTCCTGCTGAGTAGGACTTCCCACCCTCAGCTGCAGGAGGCCAAGGGACATTTCCAAGAGAGACATTCTAGGTTCAAAGCCCAGTTCTGCCACACCCTGACCACATGACCCTGGGCAAGCCCTGGACGGGAGCTCCATTTTCTGGATCTACAGTAATACCTGTGTCCCAGGGTGTCCGGAAGGCTAAAAGTATGGGAAAGCACCCAGCCTACACTCTATAACATGTATCATATACAATAGATATTCTCACAGTATACTATATAGTCTATTATTATATTATATAGCTACCCTGTGAGGTGGGTTCTGTTAGTTTTCCCATTTTACAAAGGAGGAAGCTGAAGCACAGAGAGGTGAAGGGATTTGGCCCCGGTCATCCAGCAAGTGAAAGGCAGAGTGGGAGTCACACCAGGCCCAGTGTGACCCCAACATCAGCCTGCAAACCAGTCCACAGTCTAAACAACTTGGGCCCAGGTCTGAGTCCCAGAGTCGGGGGCTAGGGAGGGGCATGGGAAGGGCCTAAGAAACGCCCCCTCCTCTGCCCCAGGAGATGCCCAACCTGGGGAGGGATACCCCTCCTCTGTTTCTTCCTATACCTCCCTGCTTCCCAGAGGCCCCCGGGGCCTGACACAGAGTTTCAATACAAGGGAGCCACTGACCTTCCCCTTGAACAATAGCTGGACAAGAAGTGGCTGTTTCCCAGCTCACCTGGCCGGGTAGGGCCACCTGCACAGGACAAGAGCTCTGGCCACCATAAGGCATTTCGACTTCCCAGGGAACCAGACACACAGGGGCCTGCTTCCAGCATCAAGCCCTCCCTGACAACCTAGCCTTCCCTCAGACACACTCCCTTCCCAGGATCTAGCTCAGAGCCAGCATGGACATCCAAACTGCAGGGCAACATGCTTAGCTGTGACCTGGAGGATCAGAAACAGGACCACTGCCTGGAAGTATGAATAGCAACCGTGATAAGAGCTGCCCCTTATCTGAGCACAGAAGCTCTCCCAGACTTCGTTTAATCTTGAAAGCACTCCCAGGAGGACAGAGTCTCCGTTTTCCTTGGGAACTTGCTGGAGGCCACAGGGCTTGTCCATGGCAGGACCCAGTCTCAAACCCGGGTCCATAGGATCCTGAGGCGATTCAGCGGACCTCTCCATCTATGAGGATTTCTCTTCCCCAGATGGCATCCAGCTATGAGCGTCTATTTTCCATTCTCTAAGCGGAGTGCACTGAACCCAGGCCCCGGTCCCAAAATAACTCAAACCAGCCCCACGAGCTGGAACTGAGGCCCCTGGCGACTCCAGAGCCCAGTCCAGCCTCCCCTTGAAAAAGTTCCCATTCAGCAAAAAAAAAAAAAAAAAAAAAAAAACAACAGGCATCGTACATAAAGCATCACGCACCACACAATTAGTCAGAAAATGGGAAGTTCGGGAGGGTTCATAATTATTCAACAAATCTATTTAGCTTGATCCCCCCAACTCCTACGTTTTCTCTCCCTGCAGCAATCAGCAATGTGAGCTCATTACCACCGAGAATCTAGCTGGCAAACCAGCTTCATAAACGGAACCAAACAAGCATACATGATGGGAAAACTTTGGACCAGCCAGTCATTAGCCAAAGCTTTTCAAGTCACGTCTCTATTGCTCCCACATCCCCACCCCTCCCCGGCTGGGGAAGGCTGCTGCACGCGGTGTCTCCATGGGGCTGGGACGGGGGCTGGGAGAATCACCCCCAAGGCAAGGGGAAGGTCACCCAGACTTGGTCCCGCAGCACCCGGGGCCAAGGACTTGTCTCCCAGAAGGGACGCCCTCTGTGTATCAGCAGCAGCCGCAGCTGCAAGGGTGGCCAGGTAGGTCCCTGTTTGCTCAGCGCTGTCCCATCCCTCTTTGCTTTCCATCACAGAGGGGCAGGCTGGTGTGGCTCAGAGCATCACACAGATCTGAGATCTGTGACCTTAAACAGGTCATTCCCTTCCCTGTGCCTCAGTTTCCTCATCTGGAAAAGCAGTTGTCAAAGGGCACTTGTGAGGATAGATTAAGTGTCACAGTTTCGCATTTCCCCTAGGAGGTAAGTGGAGGGGTTATAAGGACGCGGAGGTGTCCTCTATAGGGCTTCCTGGAAGTGTGAACCCCCGTGTAGGAAAGGCACCCCCTCCTCCAGTGACTCACAGTAAGAGGGAAGTGGTCTCCAGTCTTGACGGTGTGCTCGGCTCCATGCTGAGTCCTTGCCATAAGGTTATTTCTAATTCCCAGAGCAACCTTACAACAGGGTCCTATGCGTGTGCCCATTTTGCAGAAGGGAATGTAGAGGAATGCACACCGCTTTGGGAAAGAGCGTGGGGAGAGTTCCTCCGAAACCAAAGCCCACAGCTGTCACCCAAAGGGCCCCGGCAGGAATCAAACAGGACTCCCCAGGGAAGCCTCAGACTCCCCCCACCCCAACCCCCGACCCTGGCACTGAGGCTGTGAAGCGGACCCGGGACCAGTGGGCTTTGAATGCCCTTCCCACTCTGATGAGGAAATAGAGCCCAGAGAGAGTAAGTAATGTGCTTATTTGAGTCAGATCCTTGGAAAAGTTCACAAATTCTCACTGTTTGGCCCGTGACAGTACGAACAGATCTTCTTCTGAACGTTGTTTTGCGTGTAACCAGGAGGACAGTACCGCCTAGGAGTGAATGGGGTCAACCTCAAGCTCAGCCGCTTATAGTGGCTTATACTGGCTTTCCCTCTCAGAGCCTCAGTTTCCCCATTTGTCCAATGGGGAGAATGATAGTTCCTAGGGTTGTCAGGGAGGGGGGACCCAGCAGAGAGAGCACTTAGCACACAGTTAACACTCAATAAACAGCAGTGCTACTGCACGGAGCGAGGCCCCTGCAGGGCGGGCCAGCTCCCACAGGGCGGCCCTGAGATGGATTGACGAGGTGCCTGTGTCACACTTTTGCTCCCTCTCAGACCCTGGCTTTGCGGTCCCGAGGCTCCCAGCTTGCATCCAGAGGCCTCGGAATGCCAACACGCTGCCAGCTCCGAGGAGGGGCAGCGCTCCGGCGACCCCACCCTGGGTTCTCCAGGCTAGGCCCCAGCTGTGCGAGGCCCAGCCTCCCCTGGCTGCCGCCTCCCCAGCTGAGGCCCAGCAGCCTCTGACATTTGCCACCGGGCCACCTGGTGAGCTCCGGGTGGGTTCCAGGCGCCAGCTGCCCCACCCCCACCCCCACCTCTGGCTCGGATGAGCTCATCTGGGTTTGGTAACTTCCAAAGCGGCCAGGAATGTTTGCTCAAATGTTCCAGGCCCAGCGAGCAGAAGAGCAAAACTCTGCCCTCCGCCCCCCTCGAACACGCAGAAAGCAATCTGCTATAACTCAGACAGGCTGGCTTCACCAGGCCCGGGAGATGAATGCGGCATTTTGGAATCTATATCACCCCAAAGGAAAATGCGTCTTAAATCACAGGGAGCCGGGAGAGTACAGGGGCGGGAGGTGCAGGGACCCAGTGATGTTCCAAATGTGGGGCCGTGAGGGAGAGACTGCTACCGGGCACCAGACCTCCTCCCACCATTGGTCACGGCCGCCCCTCCTTTGGAGGAGTCTCAGGTGGAGGGACGGGGGCCTGGAGGTGCTTGTCCAACGTGGACACTCACCGGGGGTGTGTGGACCCGCACACACACCCATACACACACACACTCACATGCACACGCATGGGCACACTAATCCTATCCCTCCGCAGGTCCTGTTGGAATCTCTCTGGGCTCCATCCCTGCTCTGGTCCTGGGCACTACCCTCCCCACCTGGACAAGAGCCAGGACCTAAATCTGATCAAATCCAGTCACACTTGTCCCTCCTCTGGCTCCACCTACATCGTTAAAACATGCCAGTGGATCCCATCATTTGGGAATAAAGATCAAATTCCTTGCCACAGTCTGCGAGGCCCTCCGTGCCCAGCCCTGGAGATCTCGCTGTGCCCACCCCAGTCTCCCCAGTGGAGTCACACTGGCCCTTACTCTGTCCTTCTTTCTTTCCCCCTTCACAGGACTTTGCAGGTGCTGTGCCCAAGGCTGGAGAGCTCCTTCCTGCCCACGCCCCCTTTGCCCAGGTAAGAAGGCACAGCCGTCCCTCTGTTCAGCTGCCACGTCCTTCGGGAAATCTTCCCAGCCACTCCTGCCAATCAGCTGACTTTGGGATGCTTTCCCAGCCCGAGGAGCAGGGAGTGTGGCATCCACTAAGTGGCATTTTACCTCTTGGGATTCTTTAATGGATCTCTGTCCGCCCCACTCAAGAGCGGGCGCCCGGTTGGGCAGGGACTCTGCCTGTTTCTGGGTCCCTGCTGTTTGCTGGTACCATATAGGTACTCCATAGGCATTTGCTGAATGAATGAATGAATGAATGAAATGAGACACTTTCTCTGGGCCAGACAGAGAAAGTGACAAGGTTAGGTCCAGAGCAGCATATCTAAGACTTATTAGGTCAAACCCAACAGATTTGTCGGCCAAGAAGGGCCCTTACATTCCAGTTTTCCCTGTTCAGCCCCATTCCCTCTGTGGCCTTTTTCTCTGGTCTCACTGTTATTTTCCCTTCCAGGTCCAATAAACTCCTATTCACCCTGCAAGGGCCCACTCAGTGCTTGTCAAACTGCAGGTTGTGACCAATCCATAGATTAAAAATCATTTAGGGAGTGTGGTATATACATACAATGGAATATTAACCATAAAAAGAAGCGAAATTCTGGTACATGCTACAACATGGAAATACCTTGAAAACATTATGCTAAGTGAAATAAGCCAGACACAAAAGGACAAATATTGTGTGATTCTGCTTACATGAGGTAATTAGAATCAGCAAACTTGTAGACAGAAAGCAGAACAGAGATTACCAGGGGCTGGAGGAAGGGGGCAATGGAGAGTTATTGTTTAATGGGGACAGAGTTTCTGTTTGGAACGATGAAAAAGTTCTAGAAATGGACAGTGGTGATAGCTGCACAACATTGTTAATGTACTTAATGCCACTGAACTGCACGCTTGAAAATGGTTCAAATAGTAAATTTTATGTTATATATATTTTACCACAATTAAAAAAAACCATTAAGCTAGCCAAGTAAGTACACAAGTAAGAATTATCTGGTGAAACTTTTCTTTCGTGTGTGTGTTAGTGTGTTTGTGTAAAATATATTTCCGACGTAGGGTCAAGGTCAAATAATTTTGAAAAACATTGCACTCAGGGGTCACGGATCGTCAGAAGCCTGCCCTGACCTCGGGCAGAGTGACGTTCTGCCCCCTCTGTTCCCAGGCCCCTTTGTGCTGGCTCTCAGCACTCGGCAAGCTTCCCCTTGTGGTCTAATCTCACGTTTATCTGTTGGTCACCAGAACTGGACCACAGGCTCATCAGGGCCAAAGACTGTGTCTCATTCCTCTCTGTGCCCTCGAGATACCAAGTTCAGTGCCTGGCACATAGTAGGTACTCAGCGTTTTTTAGAAATGATCAGGGAGTAGGTGAGTACAGCAGTCCCAGCTTCGGATTCACCGTGATGCTAAGTCCCAGCTCTGCCACTGATATGCTGTGTGAGCTCAGACGAGTCACTTCACCTCTCTGGGCCTCCATTTCCCATTAATAATAATAATAATAATAATAATAATATTATCTACTATATTTTATTGAGCACCTACTATATGCAAGGCTAAGTGTTTTATAAACATTGACTCATTCATTCAACAAATGCTTGAGCACCTACTACAGGCAGCCCTGGAGATTAAAAGGTGAGCAAGACAAGTAGGTCTTGGATCTTTATCTTTATGGAGCTTTATCTTAGCAAATCCTCCCAGCACCCATTATACAGACAAGAAAACTGAGGCCAGGAATTTTTGTCTGACTCTGAACCCGGCCTCTTTGCTGCCTCCCATCGCCCTATCAGGGTCATGTGGTCACAGCCCCAGGACTAAAGAAGAATCAATTTCTTCCTCATCCCACAAAGGCTTCATGAGCCCTACTGTGTGTCAGACCAGCCCTGCGCTGGCTGGGGAGATAAACACATGAACGGTCACTGATGCCTTTATGGGGGAAGCTCTGGGCCTGCAGGTGCACGGAGGAGACCCTGGAGGGGAAAGGGGGTCAGGGCAGGCCCCCTGGAGAAGGTGACACCCAAGCAGAGTGCTGTAGGAGAAGCAGGAAGGGCATTCCAGGCAGTGGAACAGCAAGCCAACCGGGAGGAGCCCCAGATAGTTCCCTGTTTCCTGCTTGGAGGGCTGGATGGCAAAGCTGGTCCTCGCTCTAGTTTGCGTGTGTGTGTGTGTGTGTGTGTTTGTGTGTGTGTGTGTGTCCTGGATGCACTGGCTGGTGGGGAGGCAGGAAGAAGCAGAGAAGAGGTAAGGGGAGGGATGGCGGCAGAGTGGAGGAGTGGAGGGAACTCAGCTGGAGGGGAGGCAGGAAGGCACCAGCCCCGCCTGGCCCCAGGGAACCCAGAATCTTCATTCAAGACACCCCCTGGCTGAATGAAAGAGCAGGAGAGATCCCTTCCATAGCCACGGCTTCTTTCCCTTGAGAGGGTCGGACAAAGTCTTAACACATCTTAACACATAGAGACCACCCCTGAGCCAGACACCATGCAAACTGGGTTCTAGCAAGCCCCTGCTGTTGGGAAAACTGAGGCCAAGAGATGGGAGGAGACAAGGTTAGGACTCCTACAAAAGGCAGTTCACTTCAACGGACTTTAATTGAACACCTACTGTGTGCCGGGCACAAGGAATACGATGAGTTCAAACAGGCGTGGTTCCAGCCTTCAAGGGGCCCACGGTCCAGAGGGAAACAGGTATTAATGTGACAATGAGAAGAACAGCAGAGCATTACAGTGAGGTCAGGGCCCTGAAGGCTCTGGAGGGAAACTGGACAATAAGAGCCCACAACAAAAGACACTGACTAAACCTGGGGCACAGGGTGAACAAATAAGAGTTAACCAGGTTAGAGAGAGACAGAGACAGAGAGAGAAAGGGAAACAGTGCTCCTGGCAGAGAAAATGGCATACGCAAAGGTCCTGAGGCAGGAAGCAGCATGCGAAGCTCAAGAAATGATCAGAGGGGCCAGAGATGATGACAGGGTCCAGGCCTGCAGGACTCGTTGACCAAAGGCAGCCTTTGAAGATTAAGGGGCAGTGATATCTATTCATTTATTCATTCATTCATTCAACAAATCAATATGCATTCAGCATCTACTGTGGGCCCCTCTTTGCCCAGCTCAGTTCTAGGCTCTGGAGATACAATGCTGAATAAAATTGACAAGGACCCAGCACTCACAGAGCTGACCCTCTCGAGACAAGATTTGTGATATCACATAAGCCTTTCTTTCCCTCCTTCCTTCCCTTCCTTGCTCTTCTCTCCCTCCTTCCTCCCTCCCCCCCTTCCTTCCTTCCTTCCTTTCTCCCCTCCTTCCTTCCTGCCTTCCCTCCTTCCTTCCTTCCCTTTTCTTAACTTAAGCCATCCTTTCCCACCAATCTCAATGTTCTTATGTCATATCACCAGCTGGAGAAAAATCATCTTTAAGCAGCTGAACAAGATGGGTGGTGACCCCACGTGTTAGTGTCCTAGACCTGCCATAACAGAGTACCATAAACTAGGTGGCTCCAAACAGCAGAAAGTTATTCTCTCACAGTTCTAGAGGAAAGCAGTCCAAAATCAAGGAGTTGGCAGGGCCATGCTCTCTCCGAAGGTTCTAGGGGAGGCCACTTCCCTGCCTTGTCCAGCTTCTGGTGGCTCCCAGAAACCCTTGACATTCCTGGGCTTGTAGACACGGCACTTCAGTCTCTGCCTCTATCTTCATGTGGCATTCTCCTTGTGTGTCTCTGTATTCAAATTTCCCTCTCCTTATAAGGACGCCACTCATATTGGCTGCAGGGCCCAGCCTAATCTAGTATGACTACATTTTAACTTGATGACATCTGCAAAGACCCTGTTTCCAAATAAGGTCACATTCACAGGCTCTGGGTGGACATGAATTTGGGGGGTACACTATTCGAATCAGTACACTCTGGTTCTTTTAAATAAACTAGAACGTTTTCCAGCGACACCAGCTTTTTTTCTGATACACACTGGAAAAAGCCCACAGATAAAAATTTCATGCAATTGTGTGCAGGTTCAGCATGTGTTATTCAATTAGGTGTTAAAATATCTTTTGTCGAGTAACATCACAAAGCATTTCATTTCAGTCACAGTCAATCTGCATTTCACCTCATACAACATTTAATAGGTTTGACCCCCAATTAACAAATTTTTTTTAAAAAAAATCTAACTGCAGACTGGTTAGGTTTGAGCAGCCTACACATTTATCATTCACTCAAGGCAGAGGTAAAGTTTGATCATGATTCACCTCATTATGGGATACAGTTCCCAAAATATATAGTTACAAACTATTTCATAAATAGTTGTTTTATACTTATAATCTTATAGTATTATAGGAAATGTTTTATAATATTTACTATAATATGTATAATCCATTTGTTATTTTGATCAATTGTATGCTAATAATTACTAAAATAACTACAATGATAACTCAAGACAGAAAAAAATACTGTAACTCTTAGAGCTTTACAGTCACAGAAAATGAGACAAATATTAAAACTTTTAAGAAACTCTGTGTGCAATACTTTGGCCTGGAGAGGACGAGGGCTGGGTCTGAGTGGTGACAATAATATTTCTATAGCACGTGGCATGGGCTAAAAGAGCCGGCTGAGACCCCACTCACCTTTCTGGATCCTTCTCATGCTTGGGCCAAGACATGGCACAGTGAGAAAGATGCAGGACTTCCAGGGATCACTAGCAACTCAGAAACCACTCCCCACCTGGGCAAGAACCAGATCTCCTGACCCCTGATTGTGAAATTCTTTAGACCCAGAAAATCAGAACCCCCTTCCTGCAACCCCCAGAAGGAGAAATGTCAGCACAACTTCTGCAACCAAAGACAACCGCCCAAGAAGTACTTGAAGTCCTGCAGAATCTAATTTTGACCTGGAGGTGACCAGAGCTCGGGGATTAGTTCTGCACACACGTGGAGAAGCCAGGGTTGGAAGAGTCAGAAGGGGCTGCTCTCCCTTGCACATCTCACTGCAGACGTGTCTCCACTGCACCCTGGACATCTGGAGAAACATGAATTCCCCAGGCACAGATGTTTGGGTATCTCCTGGCAGCCTGAGGCATAGTGAAGGCAGCTGATGAGTATGATTCACCTTGCCCCATGGAAATATATTTCAGTAACAGCAGACCCTTCACCTTGGTTTGATGGGCTCCCTCCAGACCTCTCTGGGGTTCTCATTGTTAAGACAGGTTCCTGACAGGACCCCACGCTCACCCTGACCTTGGACCATTGGGGGATCCATGTAGAGGGCTTGACACAAGCCCGGGGGGTGGGGAGGGGACACAATGCAAACCCCTTTCCAAGGCCACTGTAGGGGGCATGTGGAAGACAGGCCAGGACTGCCAGAAAACCACAGGCCAGCCCCTGTACATCCAGCAAGCCTGGAATCCTCCCAGGACCTCTACTTTCTCACCTGTAAAATGGAGCTGCAGAAATCCTATCCTTCCAGAGTCACTGTGAGAGTCACATTTTTAAAAATGGGGGTGAAAGTCCCATAACATGAAATTAACCATTTTAAAGAAAACAATTCAGTAGCAATTAGTACATTCACAATGTTGTGCAACCACCACTTCTATCAAGTTCCAAATGTTTCCATCACCTCAAAAGGGAATCCTGTATCCATATTACTCCTTATTCCTTCTCCCCCCACCCTTCCCCAGCCTCTGGCAACCACTAGTCTTCATTCTATCTCTCTGAATTTGCCTATTCTGGGCGTTTCTTGTAAATGGAATCATTCAATATATGACCTTTGTGCCAGGCTTCTTTCCCTTCGTATAATGTTTTTGAGGTTCATCCATGTTGCAGCCTGGGTCAGTACTTCTTTCCTTTTCATGGCTGAATAGTAGTCCATTGCACAGATAGACCACTTTTGTATATCCATTCCTCCACTGATGGACACTTGGATTATTTCTACCTTTTGGTTATTGTGAAGGGTGCTGCTATGAACACAAATGTACATAAAGTTGCTGCTTTTTGAAGCAATCTACTATGTGCCAGGCATGGTACTGGGCTCTGGAAAAGCAACAGGGAATAAGCTGGAAACATATCTGCTCCCTTGAGCTCTTTGCAACACAGTGTGGGATGAAGTGTGTGAATTATAAAGTGGATTACCTGCTGGGCAGTTCCTCTTTTGGTTCTCCAGCTCCTGGCACAAAGTAGGAGCTCAACAAATATTAGTTGAATGAATGAGTGAATGAATGGATGGATGGATGAACCAATGTCTTTGTTTTGTTCATTACTGGATCGCCAGTGCCTGGAACCGGGGCTACGTGTAGTAGGTACTCAACATACAATTGCTAAATGATTGGACCTGAAACACGATGCCTGGTCCCACAGAGGCGCTCAGAGCTTTGTGCTCAGAACCAAACACAAATTCCAGCTGTGCCATTCACATGTTGGGTGACCTTGGCCAAGTCCTTCGCCAGCTCCTCATCTAGAAAGCAGGGATGAAGCTAGTGCTCCTTTCCCAGGCTGCTGATGGATCACCAAGGCCGGGACACACCAGGGAAGGGGGTTGTCAACCCCTGCAGGTTTAAGGCCCTGCCATGTCACGTGGCTGGTTGCCCTTCTTACCCCAACAAAAGGCCCAATTTAATCCAGCCGCCATCACTGCTGTGGCAGCTGGGGCACAATGCAGCAGGTTTGTGGCCGGCATCTGCCGATCAGGTTTCGGGTAATATCCCCGCCAGGCTGCCCAGCCCAGCAGACAAAGGTCTCTTTGTTGCAAATATATTTTTTTAAATCCCTAAAGATATTAGCAGTGCTGGGGAGCTCACACTGCAAGCTGGTTCAGAAATTGTTTAAGGAACATGTTTCAAATTTGGGGGTGATTGTTTAAATGGAATCTGCCCTGTGCTTTCTTATCAGGAACAAGATTAGCTCAGGGCAGACTTGGCCCTTGGACCTGGGCTGGGAAATCTCAGTGGCGAAATAATCCTAACAGCCATCATAACAACAAAGCCAGCTGTGATTTACAGAGCCCTGGACAGGTGCCAGCCCGCCTACGCTTGTTACTTCCAATTCTCAGAAGTTCCTCAGTTACTTCCAATCTTCAGATTTAGACTTATGCTACCATTCTGTGGATGGGAAACCTGAGGTTTAGGGAAGTCTTGGCCCAAGTGACAGAGCCAGGCTTGAACTGGGTCTGTTGGATCTTCTAAACTGCTTCCCGTGTTCTCACTTCATGCTGTTGATGGTCACAGACGTAAAGTACATCCCCACCTCTGAGCTTTGTCTCACTGGTCACCCAGGAGGACATCTGATGGCCACTTGACCCCATACGCACCTTATTCCTTCAAGTCCACACAGGAGCACCTCCCTCAAACCTCTCCTGCCAATTGGTCTCACCTCCTCTGAAGCAACTCCACTGGTTCCAGACCATGCCTACCCTTGAGTTTTTAATAAATGACAGTGACAGTTCTTCAGGGCTGTGTGGTAGGCTAAAGCATGCAGACATTTCCATACCCCTCAGCGTCGGGAGAGCACTTGGGTGAAGTACTTGGACCTGGATCAGAAACACCAGCTCTACCTAGATTTTCACAAGCTGTGTGACCGAGGGCAATTTAAAAGTGAATTCACTTCCTCTATAGTTAAACTTAGAATCACCTTATGACCCAGCAATTCCACTCTTAGGTAGACACCCAAGAGAATTGAAAACAAGTGTTTCAACAAAACTTGGACATGAATGTTCACAGCAGCATTATTCATAATAGCCAAAAGGTAGAAACAAAGTAATGCCCATCAGTAGAAGAATGGATAAGCAAAATGTGGTCCATTCATATAATGGAATATTATTAAGCAATAAAAAAGAATGAAATACTGTTACAAGCTACAATATAGATGAACTTTGAAAACATTATGCTAAGTGAAAAAGCCAGACACAAAACGTCACATATTATATGATTCCATCCATATGAAACGTTCAGAACAGGCAAATCCATAGAAACAGAAAACAGATTAATGATGGGCTCGTGCTTGGAGGAGAGGGGGATAGGGAATGACTGCTCATGGGTACGGGGTTCCCTTTTGGGGTGATGAAGACATTTTGGAAATAAATAGAGGTGGTGTTTGTACACCATTGTGAATGTACTACATGCCACTGAATCATTCACTTTATAACAGTTTAAATGGTGAATTTTATGTTATGTGAATTTTACTATTTTTTAAAAATTTACTTACTGTCTGTGCCTGTTTCCCTTACTTTCACACACTATTGTGAGGATCCAGGAAGATCACATATTTAAAGAACTTGATGCCAAGCGAATGGCAGCAGCTCTTTTATTTTACTTTAATTCTCAAAACCGCTCTTTGGTTCCCTTTATAGAGCAGGGAGCCAATATTCAGGGGTGAGGTGGCTCAGCCAGTCACACGATTGGGCAGGGGCTGTGGCAGACCCCGAACGCTGCTCTGTCTGGACCTCAGCAGTGTCCACCCTGTCGTGGTTGCATCTCTGGAAAAGAGGACATTCCGATTAAAATTTGCCATCAACTCCCCACCCTTTGCTGGGGACGTTGCCACTGATTGATCTTTTTAGTGCGAAGTCAAACCAGGACTTGAGACCCTGTGCGCAGTCTGGCCCTTGCTTCTGACTTTCCTCATCGGATCAGGGCTCTGTGCATTGCACGCATGTGAGAAGACTCTCCACGTTTATGTACTGAGAGCTCACTCTGTGCCTGTATCAGCTGGGGTCCAGCAGGAGCTGAGAGTGGTGGGGGGATGTGATAGGTTTAATAGGAGGCCATTTGTAGGAGCAAGGGCCAGGGAACAGGCCTGCAGAGGAAGTGTGTGCACCAAGCACTTCACACACACAGGTGCATGCACACGCACGTGTGTACACACACACACACACACGCTCGCCAGGAGGACCCAGGGGACAACACATGGAGGCCCCTCTCATTCTCTTAAAACTGGCCAGGATCCTCTCACTCAGACTACAAGCTGGTGTGGACACAGGCCATAATTTAAACTTTACCCATGATAAGCTTTGGACCAGTCCCTTCCCTTCTCAGAGCTTCGGTCTCTCCCTCTTTATAAAAGGAGGTGAGTTTGGGTGACATAGAAAGCTCTCTCCAGCTTACAGGTCATTGCAATGCTGTCCCCTCTGCCTGGAATTCTCCTGCCATTCCTCTCCCCTAGCTGATGCCTCTCCCTCACCTGTCCCAGCTCACCTGGATGCCACCTCCTAGTTGAAGGCCCAATATTACACAGCTCAGTGCTTCCTCAGGGGACGCGTCATATTCACGTGCTTCCCAGATGGTCCATGAGGATGAAGGACCCGTCTGCCTAGGGAGCTGCTGCAACCTCAGCCCCAACTGCAGTGGCTGGAATTTAACCGACATCTGCAAACATTTATTGACCTTCAATGGTGCACCCAACCTCTGGTGGCTCAACTTGAACCTGTAGGTTTCTTGATAAGTTTAACATAGTTACCCATATGGCCCAGCAATTCCATGCCTAGGAATATACCCAAAAGAATTGAAAACAGGTGTTCCAACAAAAATGTGTACATGAATGTTCATAGCAGCATTATTCACAATTGCCAAAAGTGGAAACTACCAATGTCCATCAACAGATGAATGCATAAACAAAACATGGTCTATCCATCCAGTGGAATATTATTCAGCCATGAAAGGAATGGAATACTAATACATGGATGCTACAACAAGGATGAACTTGAAATCATTATGCTATTGAAAGAAGTCAGTCACAAAGACCACATATTGTATGACTCCATTTATATGAAATGTCCAGAAGAGGCAAATCTATACAGAAAGTAGATTAGTGGTTGCCAGGAGCCAGGAGAAGGGGAATAAGGGAGTGGCTGTTAGTGGGTATAGGATTTCCTTTTGATGTGAAAATGTTCTAGAACTAGTTAGAGGTGATGGTTGCATAACATTGTAAATGTAATTAATGCCAATGAATCATTCACTTTAAAATGGTTAAAATGATTATTTTATGTTATGTGTATTTTACCACTCACACACACACACGTGCACACACACACACACACACACCTGTATGTCAGTCTCCTTTCAGGCAAGAGGTGACCTGAGAGAACAAGGAAAAGAGCATCAGAAGACATAGGTCCCAGCTAAGCTCTGTCCAACCTGCTGGGCGCCCTTGGGCAAGTCAGTGCACTTCTCTGAGCATCTTTGTTCTCCTCTGTGCATCAGGCCTGTTGCCCTTGGCCCTGCAGATCTCACAGGCTCAGGGCAAGCTCATGCAGGAGACCATATTGTTCCAAAAATTCATATCATGACAATGAGAGCAAACAGGAATAGAACCCTTGGGCTCCACGCTAACATTGCTCAAGCTTCCCTCCTTTTTCCAAAGGGCCCTACTTCACTTTGTTCTCACAAAATCCCTGGAAAGAAGGCAGGCCAGGGCTGACGGGTGTTCTCCAAGCACAGCATGCCAGCGCATCCACCCTGGCCAGCTTTCCAGAGCACACCCCATGGGTGTACCGAGGGGGGCCTTCAGATGCCTGCCTGTGCTGGTAGGTGCCCACCCGTCTCACTGGCAATGTGTCTTGGCAAGTAAGGGCATGAAGTAGCAGCAGGCACACCAGCCTCAGGCCCCCTGCTGGCTCTGCATGTTCTTTCCCACCCCCAGGCCTTTGCATATGCTGTTCCCTCTGCCTGGAGCTCTCTTCCACAGTATTAGTTTCCTGTTGCTGCTGTAATGAATTACTACAAACTTAATGGCTTAAACCAATACAAATGGTTTCAGTTATGGCGGTTAGAAGTCTTTCCAGTTCTGGAGGTTAGGGTCTCCCTGGGCTAAAATTAAGGTGTATCTTTCTGGAGGCTCTAGGAGAGATTCTGGTTTACTACCTCTTTGAGCTTCTAGAAGCTGCTGCATTCCTTGGCTTATGGCCTTCTTCTTCCATCTTCAAAGCCAGCAGGACTGTACCTCTCCAAGCATTCTTCCATAGTAACATCTCCCTCTGAACAGAGTCGGGAAGGGTTCCCTGCTTTGAAGGGCTCATACGATTACATTGCCCCAGCTAATCCAGGATAATCCCCCCCATCTACAGATCCCGAATCTTAATCCCATCTGCAAAGACCCTTTTGCCATGCAAGGAAATGCAGTCACAGGGTATAGGGATTAGGATGTGGACTTCTTGGGAGGCTGTTATTCTGTCTGCCACAAGCACCTCCTCTTACCTTAACTAACTCCTACTTATTCAGTAATTCAATGCATAGATTTTGTGTGCCTACAGTGTCCCAGGCACTGTGCTGGGGAAACAGCAGTGACTAGGACAAACGCAACCTCTGCTGTCATGGATCTCTTCGACTGGCAGGTCTCAGCATAGACAATCACCGCCTCCAAGAAGCCTTCCCTGACTGTCCCAACTTCTCCTTTGGGCTCTCCTGGCCCCCTGTGTCACCCCCATCTCAATACCATCATCTTGTAAAGTGACTGGCCCATCTCCTCAACTAGGTTCCTTAAGGACAGGTAGTGTGTTTCATTCACCTGCATCTCATCAGGGCCCCCATCTAGCTCATAGTGAACGCTCGGGAAACATTGGTTGAATGGGTGAACTTGGGTTCCATCCCAACTCCACTGCTTCTGGCCACGTGACCATGGGCAATCCCTTTCCTTCTCTGAGCCCAGTGTCACCAGCTCTAAAGTGGGTATATTCAGCAGCACCTGGCTTCAGAGGTTCTTGCAAGAATTAAGCCAGACAAAGTCCATAATGCACATAGTAGGTGTTCAACCGAACAGCAATTCTTTTATCTCTTTGACCTATTTCATGGAGGCAGATTCTGAGTTAAGCAACCCTTTGGGGTTGATTCCAGGCCTCAGATTTCTCCATCAAAGGTGTAGGTTTTAGGAGCATTCTTCATAGGCCCAGCTGTCCAAACCGCACAGTGTGGCTACAGGTGTCACCTTCCTGAACACAGCTTCCTCCTATGGAAACACCACATGCCACCTTGGGAGGACTGGTTAGAAACCTGGAGCTGTCTTGGTTGGATATTCAGCAAGAAAGCAACATGAAAGATGAGAACGTATCTATTTGCACACAGTAGGTGCTTCCATCCAGGATCAGGCAGTGGTGAAAGTCTGGACTTTGGAGTCAGGTAGAACTGGATTCAAATCACCGCTCTCCAGTAATCAATATACTGACCTTGGATAAGTCCCTTCCACTTATCTGAACTTGATTTTTCTCCAGCAAGATGGGGATAAGAAGAGGACCTGTGTGTGAGGAAGAAATAAGATAAGGAACAGAAGCACGGGGCACACAGTAAGGACCAGATCATTGCGAGTACAATGGTCAGAGAAAAAACCCATCACCGTTGAGGAACCGGCCAGGAGACAGGGCCCCTGGAAATTACACAAGGTTGGTCTCTGATTTCCTGTAACTTGGAGACTCCTACTCAACTCCTAACTTTGGAAAATATTCTCTTAGCGTTTGCAATTCTTGATCTGAGACCAACACTGAAATTATTGCAGCCCTTTTTTTTTCTTCTTCTTCTTCTCTTCTCCTTTTGACAGCTTGAGCAAAAGGAGCTGTTTTCGTATTTCAGAGGGGAAAAACACACACACACACACACCCCCCAAACAGCATCATTTTGCAGGACAAAATATCCCCTGTGCTCCAGAGCGGGCAGCCCAGGCCCCTCTCCACTGGCCTCACAAACACTTACTGTCACTGGTGGTTATGTAAGCGCGGTTTGGGCCTGCGAGTTTGGACGTGGCCTTGGGTTTTAAAAGGAGGCAGAGGAGTTTGGGTGAGGAGACGTTTGGCTCAAGATAAGTCCAGGAACTCAACCCAGAAAAAAAAATCCCCAAGACTCTAATGGAGGGAATATTTAGAGGTATAGTTTGGAGCATCAAGAACTCAGAAAAATTATGCCAGAGTTTGGCCAACGTGACTTTCTCAGCCCCGTCATGCA
The DNA here is from genome assembly GCF_965194825.1 of Balaenoptera physalus. Lineage (NCBI taxonomy): Eukaryota > Metazoa > Chordata > Mammalia > Artiodactyla > Balaenopteridae > Balaenoptera > Balaenoptera physalus. The sequence continues at coordinate 73,803,118 of NC_138897.1, forward strand.
CGTGGGTGAGGCTCAGAGGCCAAGGGAATGAGGGGTCGGGGGAAGGTTATAATGTGACCCCTTCAGGGGGATAAAGGGCAACATGCAGACCACATCACTCCTGGAAGGAAAACACCAATTCTTAATATTTTCAAAAACTGTGCTTTTGTTCACTGAGTTTCCAGCCCTTTCACTGGGGCCCCAGATTCAATGATTCCTACTGGCCAGTGGGACCAATGCAGACAAGCAAGATATTTGATCTGGGGAGAAGAAAGCAAGAGATGTAGGGCGCCCAAATCCTCCCGATTTGCCCGAAACCTTCCCAGTTTTAAAACTAAAAGCCTCGGGCTTCCCTGGTGGCGCAGTGGTTGAGAGTCTGCCTGCCAATGCAGGGGACACGGGTTCGAGCCCTGGTCTGGGAAGATCCCACATGCCGCGGAGCAACTAAGCCCGTGAGCCACAACTGCTGAGCCTGAGCGTCTGGAGCCTGTGCCCCGCAACAAGTGAGGCCGCGATAGTGAGAGGCCCGCGCACCGCGATGAAGAGTGGCCCCCGCTTGCCGCAACTAGAGAAAGCCCTCGCACAGAAACGAAGACCCAACACAGCCAAAAATAAATAAATAAATAAATAAATAATTCTCCTAGATCTTGTTCACCTCCCAGTTTAAAAAAAAAAAAAACTAAAAGCCTCACATTCAAGGAAACCCCTCAGTCCAGGGTAGATGGGAGCAGTTGGTCACTCTACAAAAGAGAGTAATAATGACAACCATCGTAACCGTTATAGAACATCTGCTAAGTGTCCCTTGTCATACTAGGGTTTATATAAATACTGTCACACTTCGTTTCCCCAGCTACATTTAAATGTCGATTATGCTCATTCTACAGACCAGGCAACTGGGACTCAGAGGGGGAAGTCAAACAGCAGGGGAGCAGAAGACCACTGGGGGCCCCAACTCGGTAGTTGGGGACCTGCACTTATAACACACACTCCCAGTGATTCTATGAGAAAGTAATTTCAATGTGCAAAACTCAACCAAGCTCTGCTGGGAATGGCCTCGGAACTGAGCGTGGAAAGGCAAGTTCAGTGGGGACAGGCATTTGAGCTGAGAGAATAGCACGCGAACGGGCACAGAGTTGGTGGCGGCTGGCGAGTGTGTAGCCGAATATAATCCCCTCGAGGGACAGAGCAGGAGAGGAGGCTGCTGTTGACAAAGCCAGGTCTGGGGGGCTGGAACGCCAGGCTACGGAACTTTTAATTCATCCTGAGGGCAACTGGGGAGCTGTGGGAGGGTTTAAAGAGTAATGACAAGGTCAAATTTGTACTTTTGTAACCCACCCTCCCAAGTGGGTCCCCAACAAGAGTCCTTCTGCCCAGTGTCGTTTGAGCCAATAGAATGTGGCGGAGTTCGGTTCAGAAGCAAAGGAAAGCTTTATTCTTTGATCAAAGAATGGCGAGATGTGAGCTTGAGCTCTACGCTCCAGGGTCTCCCCAGCAGGCTCCCCGCCCCAGTGGGCGGGGCTGCTTTATAGGGTCAGCGGCGAGGGGGCGGAGTTCTGCACAGCTGTGCTGCTCACGCTCCAGATCGCCGTGCCGGGTGCAGCGTCTCTGCACACAGCCCGCCACCGCCATCTTGAATTGAGTGTCACGTGCAGCGCTTCGGCGCACTGCCCGCCGAGCTGACGTGTCCGCGCAGCCATTTTGCGCCGGGAATTCTGGTCTGAAGTGCCCGGTGTGAGGCCTCTGCACGCGGTCCCCTATGAGCGAGCGAAACTAGACTGACCACGGAGGAAAAGGAGATAAAAGGTTAGACTTTATTATACCCAGATTCCATTTTTATTTCCCAGGAACTGTTAGTGGGCTTTGCCGGTGACTAACCCCTCCTCTGCCTTTTTCCTGCTCCTCATTCAACAGGGGCGCTGAGGGTGCAGGTCCGCCTTCTGTGACTGCTTCCTGCCGAGCGCGGGCCTCGTGGTGACCGGGTGGAGGAGCAGAACTGCTTCCCTGGCCGCCTTGAGATGTGTTTGGTGTTCACCCGTGCTCGGCCCTGACTGTCCGCATCCCTCAGCAACCCACGGTGGCTAGAGTGTTACTGAAAGAGATGAGCCCCGGTTTTGGGCCTGTGGGGTGGCACGTGCATCCCGGGAGTCTGTGCAAACATTTAAGATCTTCCGTGTCCTGAGCTGGGGGGAGGGCTGTCAGCTCAGCCTTTTTGGGCAGAAGTCCCTGGGGGAGGCTTCGAGCCTCTGTGACTTGGGTCTGGGCGGTCACTGCGTGTCCCACCAGCCTTCTCCCTTCTCTCCGTCTGTGCATCATTCCCCTTCTCTCTTGAATATAAAGGTCAAGGGGTTTAGCTAAATCTGGAAGGGTCAGGGTGGGGCCTGAAGTACAGTAATTGCTTTTTTGACTCTTGAAAGGCCCCTTTGCATTCTGAATTCATTCAAAAGGGCCATCATCCTTTCCTTTCAGCGTTTCACTTGGAGGCCTAGGTATTAGATCGTAGTTAGGGATCCAGATGCGGCAAAACCCAGCCATCCCCAGGAAACCCCTAAGCTGCAAATTACTTCTTTCCTGGGGTAGGCTTCTCTGACCTTCTGTGAGAATGAAACCTAGGTAGGTCACCCTAGTTTGTGACATTTGAGCCTTTTGCTTGGACACCTTATATCCTTTATTAGCTAGGTGGCTCAGGGTGGTTACAGTATTTTATCAGAGGCCTCCGTGGTGGGGCTGGTGATCAGAATGTTGTCTGCATGTTGGAGGAGGGTTCCCTCCTCCAGCTGTAGATCTTTTAGGTCTTTAGCTGAGATTTCCCCAAAGATAGTGGGGAAATTTTTGAGCCATTGGGGCAGGGCTGTCCAGCAGTATTGTTGTTCGTGTTGTGTGTTTGGGTCCTGCCACTCAAAAGCAAAAATGCCTTGTGACTCTGGGGCTAACAGAATACAGAAGAAGGCATCTTTTAAATCTAATACAGAACATCAGGTCCTGGAGGATGGTAGAGTGACTGGCAAGGTGTAGGGATTCGAGACCACCAGATGTGTATCATTGGTGGCTTCACTGGCTGCCCTGAGGTCCTGTGCCATCCAGTATTCCCCACTGGATTTTTTTTTTTCTTTTGGTCGCACTGCATGTCATGCAGGACTTAGTTCACCGACCAGGGATCAAACCCACGCCCCCTGCAGTGGAAGCACCAGACTGCCAGGGAAGTCCCAGTACTGCCAGGGAAGTCCCCCCACTGGGTTTCTTTACGGGGAGAATGGGGGTAAAGGCTGATTCTCCTGGTCTAATAAGGCCCTGGTCTGTTAAGGTCTAATAAGGTCAATTAGGCCCTGTATGATGGGGCAATGCCCAAGAAGGCCACCTGACAGAGAGGGTACTGTTTTCTATTGGCTGTGTACGTTCCGGTTTTAGACGGACTATCACAGGACTGGCTCCTGCAACTCGTCCCACCCGTTCCTGAGCCCAGCCTTCGGGATTTACTCCACGGAGGTCGACTTGCTCTGTCCGCGGAGGTTTGTCCTCAGCTATTAACGTTGTCATGTGTGCCCACTGTCTAGGGGATGCCAATCTCCAGTTTGCCTCCCAGTAGGTGGACGGCAACTCCCTATTTGTGTAAGATATCCCTTCCTAGCAGGGGTATAGGGCATTCGGGGACGGATAGGGAGGAATGGAGTGCGTTCATCCAGTTTGTGTTCTAATGGCTCTGTGAATGCTTGTTCTTGGGCCTTCCCACATACCCCCATAATTTTACAACTCTTGTGACCGAGTTTGCCTGATCTGGTGTTCAGAACCAAGAATAGACCATGAAGGGAAGGAGCGAAGTAGCCCAGCCTTGGGCTGGAACCCACCGGATTATCATTCCCCTATGCCTGAAGTGGAAACAGAGAGGTGAAGTGACTGGCAAAAGGTCACACAGCAACCCAAGGTCTCCAGACTTTGTTCAGACAACTGTTAAGGCCAGCAGTCCACCTTGTGGGCCCTGCAGGGTAAGAGTTATGCACACTCCTTGAAAACAGCCTAGAGAAGCTGCCCATGGACTGTCAGAAGTTTAAGAAGTATTTCTAAAAGCTGCCCTCCTGCACACCCAGTCTCAATATCCAATCATTCTGCAGGCATATGTTAAAAGGGCGGGAGCCTCAAGAAATCTCTGGTCTAGAGTCAGGATTGAACGGGTCCTGGAAGCCCCCAGGACAAATCACTTCCTGTGTGAGGCATGAAGAAAGGGCTGCAGGTCATGGAGCTGGGGTCCATGAAGCATGTGATACCACAGTGAACCGTCGCCAGGGCACAATTCATTCCGATTTGCAGAGCTGTGTCTGCCTGGAGCGGCGGCTTCGCCGCATGAGCAGGGGAATAAATAGCCCTGAGCAACACAGCACAGCACATGCTGCGAGGTCTCTGTCCTTTACCTTTCTGTCTCCTTCCCAGGCTGTGAGTTCCAGGAAGGCGGGGGTCATGTTGCCTTTGTCCTCAGCACCTAACACAGGCCTGGCACACTGTGAGGACTGACAAATAGTTGTTAGATCAATGAATGGCTGCCTCAGTTGTCTTGCACACCCCCAGGCACTGGAGGCTCACTGCCACCAAGATGGTCTGTCCCTTTGTTGAACAGCCCTGCTGGAAATGCTGTCCTTAATACCACCCCACTCCAAATGGCAAAATGACAGAGCAAGACCCAGGGATCTCCCAGTTTGAAATTCATCCTCAGGAGAGAATTTAAAAGTGGCAAAAACAAATTTATCCATATGAAGATGTTCATTCTAGTGTTGTCTACCATGGTGGAAATCTAGGAGCAGTCTGAACACCTCACAGGTGGCAAAGATTGTAGGTATGTGTATACATTGTGTGGATGTGTATATGTGAGTGTTTGTGCTTTAGTTACTCCTGAGTCAACTATAATGGACAATTAAGCAACGATTAAAAATGCAAACCGCAAGAACCGTGTAGAAATGTGGGGAATTGTGATCTAACAGAAGGTTAGGAAAAGCAAAATGCATGCTATGCCTGCAGCCACATAAGCCAAGTGTGTGCAGACAGGACGGAGTGGGAACTTGCAAGGAAGGAAATAGCTGTGGGGTCAGAATGGCAGCACCTTGGGTTGTTTTTAAAGCTTCTTTCCAGTTTTATTCCCTCATCCTACAGATACCATTATTCCCATTTTAGGGATGAGGAAACTGAGACTCAGGGAGGTGAAACCATTTGCATGTGGTGGCTGGTGGGACGAACCAGGGAGTTGGCTCTGAGCCCCTTTGTGATCCTATCCGCTGTCCCCACCTGGCCTGCAACTTCCGCAGCCTTCCTGGGACCTGAAGACAAAACTCTTGCCTCCAGGGCCTTCTCTCCTCCTCCTAGACTGTTCCTGCGCCCTCACTGTCCCTGCTAAGACTTGGCCTCAAGTCCCCCATCGCAGACCAAGAGGGAGCAATGGCCGGAGAAGCCCCCACGACAGATAAGAATTGCCTGAAAAATATCCACATGGCCACAGCCTGACTTTTGTGTGAGTCTCGGAACAAAGGCCCCTGTGCCCACCGGGGCGGCACTGCCAGTCGGGCAAACGGAGCGATGTGTCACAGCCGCCCGGCGTGGCCATCTGCTCTTTAGAGCGCAATTAAATCTGACCCAGCAATTATGACTTCCCGGTAGGCGACGGCCTCATAACCACAGCGCGCGCATCCCCAGGCTTCAGGCTCCAGGCTCTGCAGAGAATTCTAGAGCGTCACACGCTGGGTGAAAAGCCCCTTCTTTTAAGGCAAGTGGAAGAAGTAACTTGTGTCTACAGACAGAGCTGGCTGTGCTAGACCAGGCTCTCATGTTAACTTATTTACTCTTCCTGAGATCTCATTAAGGTACATGTCTTTCTCCCTGTTTCACAGACAAGGAGCATGAAGGATGCTTGTCTGGCCCTGAATATGCCCCTGTCCTCCAGCCCAGGCAAGCAAACACAACTGTCTTCCCTCCCCTACCGCAGCCCCAAATTCTTTGCTTCTGAGTCACTCCTTCAGTAGTTTTCTTTAGACACAAGCCCCGTTTTCAGACATTCACTCAACAAACATTTATTGAGTGTTGACTATATGCCAGAATCTGTGCCTGGAGGAAGGGAAGGTGTCATGAGCAAAAAAGACACAGCGCCTGCCCTCATGGAGCTTATAGACCAAAGAGAGAGGCAACATTCAACAGCACAGGAAGCTATACAGTCTGAACAATGAAAGGAGGGGTACACGATACCATGATAATGTGGGGGTCGTGAAGGGCTTCTCCAAGGAAGTGCCACACGGGCTAAGAGCTGAAGGCAGGTAACAAAGCAAAGAAGTTGTGGGGGGGGGACAGTATTCCATGCGGCAGAAACAGCATGTGCAAAGGCCCTGTGGTGAGACCCAAAAAGGTCAATGTGACAGGAGCACAGATGTGTCCAGGGAATAAGATAAATGTTGATAAACTCCTGACGCAAGTGATTCCAGCTAACATTTGCCCTGTGGCCAACACACGCTGACTCTGAGCTTCTTGCACAAAATCTCTAAATCCTCCCAGTGCTTCCATGGTGACGGTGTTTCCCTAAAACTGGTAGTTGACTGAGGGGGTGTCACACTGTGCTTGGCTCTGTGTGAAGCACTTTGCACACATTATTTCAATGAGTCTGTGATCTGTGAAACAGGGACCTTTACTACACCCATCGTAGAGATGACCAGAAGTGAGGCTCAGGCAGGGCGTGTGACCCTTCCAAGGTCACAGAGCTTGGAAGCTGCAGAGCTGGGGTCTGAATCCCGGTGGGCTTGGCTCCAAGTCCCGGGCGGTTTCTACAGTATCATAGTTGCACCAGCTTCAAAATGTTTGTTGGCTGAAGCCAGCCCCGCCCCTGTGCACAGACACGGGTGAGGGATTCATGTTTGCCTCCACGTCTGTTTGCTGCTGTGGCTTTATCTGCAGCTTCTGCAGATCCATGGGCTGAGCAACCTCCAGCTGATGAACTAGGTGCTCTCTCGGTGGCCAGTGCCATCTCGCTGTTGTTATCTCAGGGCCTGGCACCCGCTCACATTATCACTTGATTTCTCCGACACCACCCCTCCCCTCCCCCAACCTTAGCGGGCATCTAGGCACACTCATTCTGGGTTCCCCTAAAAGCAGGCCCCAAGGAAAGGACTTGGAGGCAAGCACTTTGATTGGCAGGTGATACAGGAAGTAGAATGGGGAGCAAGGAAGTGAGAGAGGGGAGAGCCATTGAGGATGCATTCAGGAGTGGGTTTCCACTGTGGGCAACTGGGGCATATTCCTGTTGGGACCTCTGGGAGAGTGTGTTGCCCCACCCACTTGGGTTGCCCCACCCACCTGAGTTGCCCCACCCACCTGAGGGATGAGAGAGTTGGGGTATTTATCCCCCAAAGCCCATCCTGCTATGGCTGAAGGCTGTTTCTGGGGTGGGTGTTTACTCTCCAGGGCTTCTAGCCAGCCTGCCCACTCATCTGGCCAGAGAGCACAGAGGCTGTCTGCAGGTGACCTCCAGGGTGGGCCGGGAGACATGGCTGGGGCATCGATTACAGGAAGTTTGTCCATCCATGCAGTCTGGCAGGCAGCAAACCTTTCTTGAGGCCCCAGGTGCCTGGTGGTGCTAAGCTCTGAACAGAGACAGCCTGGAAGGGTAGAACAAATAAGCACCTACTGTGCATCAGCTGAAAACTTAAATCCATAATCTTTTTAAAAACCATGTCACCAGATTTTGCATCCTCTCCTCACTGGCTGTGGAACCTAGGGCATGGGAATCACCCTTGAAACCTCGGTCTTTCCATCCACAAAATGGGCGTGAAATCAGTATTTGTTTGAGAAAGTTGTTGAGAGGATAAAACTGCAAAGTTCTTAGAAATGGTACCTGGCATGGAGTAAGCATTCTATAGACGGTAGTGATTCTTGTATTTTTCTCTTCTTATCACCATATGTCACAAATCTAAGACACCACATCCCAATTTTAGAGATATTAAAATGCGAGAGAGAAAAAAAGAACTTTTTAGAATTGATGGAATACAGCATAATTCCTGTTGCCCAGATTGAGGTGTGGAGGCCTGGGGCAGGGATATAATTTGCCTGTTTTTCCCCCTGTGTTCCCTGCTTCTTGCCCGGGGACAGGGTCCTCACCAGGTCATTCTGGTGTCAGGTTTGGTCAGACTTTGCTGTTAATGCCATGTTGCAAGAGGAGACTCAGCCCTTTTTGAGCCACGGATTAACTTATTTTACTGCGTGTCAAAGAGAAGCAGAAGTCGGGAGCAATTATGCTGATGGAGGCCCCACCCACCCAACACCCTCCTCCCAGCCTCTGCCAAGATGACTCAGCCCAAATTATCCTGCTAATTGTATCAACCTGTGTGGACTCCCAGCTGAGGCCCTCCTTCCCCCAAACACGCATTACTGGATCCTGGAGGGCTGCAGGCAGGTGGAGAGAGCCCCTCTCTCTGAAATGGACTTTGGACTTTCAGGCCCTTCCACCATTCCTCATAAACCCAGTTCCCACTGCCCTCCCTCCTCTGCACGCATGCCCTGTTGTTGATGACATTTTTGAAAGTTCCTGCTTGGAATGGAGAATCTCTTTCTTTGGGCATCCCTGTTTCTCTACCCCTGGCCTTGCCCTATGCTTGTTGACCTGCCTGGGGAAGGAGAGGTATTGAATTTGAAGTCCCATGAGAAAAGGAACTATCTTGCTTTGACATCTGAATCCCACCCAGCCGAGTTTATGGCACAGAGAAGCTCTTTAAGACAAGTGGGTTGAATAAAAGAGAAGAAAGGAAAAAGAACCAAAGAAGAACTTTGGTCATGGAAGAGAAAAGAAATCCGCCAAGGAAGGGGATGCTATGGCTGAATCAAACTCCTGTAGTGAGAATAAGCAGACAGCAAAACAAAATGGGTACAACAGCAAGAACAAGCAGACATGCCAATGTTCCATGCAAATCAAGGGATCAATAGACTCTCACGGGGAGAGAGGAGAATGCACTAAGTGGTGGATTTTCACGTTTAGGGTTCAATAAAGGATCTTTTGTTGGCTGAGAAAATGCTCCTAGTATATTGGTTTTATGAAGGCAGGAGTCCCATGAATTGAACAGATATTTATTAAAGACCCACTGAGAAGGCAGACTGAGGCTCCAGGGACCCAGGCCCAGGCTGTGCCACCATAGGCTGGGAGATGCTAGGAGCCTGATTTACTTATTTTTAATTGGCAGATGCACAGGGATGAACTGATTCCCTCAAGGACACTCATCTGTGAGCAGCTCAATATCATCAGTCTAGACAGACCCTCCCCCCCAGTCTGTTCCCCTCCTTGCTACCATAGACATGGGCATAACGTATTTAATGTAATTTCAAACTTCCAGGATGCTTGCCACCCCTTTATGGACATTGCCTTGGGTAGGTGGTTTTAAAATGAACGTAAGTGATATCATCCTCTGTGGTTCATTTGCAATTTTCTTTGTCAATATAAATTTTCAAGGTTCATCCTTGAACCCACTCCTTTTAGCTACTATATAATACTCCATTTTATGAACATCCCTTATTTTATCTGTGCATTCTCCCACAATGTAAGTTATTTCTAACCCTACCCTACCAGACACCTCATTTTCTTTTATGAAAATGAGGTGCCACAGATGACTTCCAAGTTTCCATAAACTGGCTGCCTAAAATGCAGAACTCACCCCCAGGAAGTTCACAGTTGGAAAAGTCATGATTTGTACATACAAACGAGGGATTTCACTACTTGGCTGAACTGGGCGCCAAATATATGTCTTAATTTTCATCTCTGTTTTTGGCCCCTCTCACCCTGAGGATGCTTTGCAGAGCGCCTGGCACTCCTGAGTGAGGCCAGTGAGTAATCTGGCATGCGGGGTGGGGGTGGCAGGGGAGGGGGGAGGGGGGAGTGGGGTGCAGCTCCACTGATTCCGTAAGGGGGCCCAGTCTCGTCCATCAATAGCAGCCCGGGCTGGGCAGCTTCCTGCCCCAGACCAGCAGGACACACCTCACGTCACGCAGCAGGAATCCTCTCGCTGTTATTTATGTTGGCTGCAAAATCCAGGAAATCGCCACTGGATATATAGCCCAGTGTCTCAGGATTAAATCCTGTTAGCATGAATCTCATTCCCCAGTATTCCCCTGTGATCCAGACCATGAGGCCCACCCGATGGTGCATCCAGGTTGTTGTTACGGGGAAAAAGAAAGAAACCAGAGCCCACGTCGGGGAAGCTCAGAATCAGATCTATGGCCTGGTGGAAACACTGCCATATGCTTAATTGTACTCCAATTACACAGAATCCTCCAGAATCGCTGCTCTGGGGTGGAGAGACGCTAATGGCCATCATTACATTTGGACAGCCCTGTTCGGTTATGCTGTGATCTTTGCATCTACCATGTGGTTCACTGAGAGTCACCCGCTTCTTCTAACATGGGAGAAACGCCAGAGTTACTCATTTGCAAATGCTTACTGAGCACCTAGTACAGACCACGCCGGCTTCCAGGCACGGAGGGCAGCACGAAATTGGCTCTCATGGAACTTCTAGTCCAGTGGGAAGAGACAAGCAGTGCACACACACAGCACACACCATGCGGGTAGTGATAAGTGCTATGAAGGATAGAGAGCCATAGAGACAGATGGGGGGAGGGCTGTTTTGTATAAGGTGGCCTGGGAAGGCCCTCCTGGACATCAGAGCATCTGAGTGAGGCAGGAGAGGGAACTGGGAGGGGCTCTGGTGGAAGTGTTCCAGACGGTGGGAGCAGCCAGTGCAAAGGCCCTGGAGGTGACTTGCCTGGTGTTTTGGAGAACTGGCCAGCAGGAGGCCAGTGTGGCTGGAGCGGAGTGAGGGAGAGGAGGAGCAGGAGCCGGTAGGGACAGAGAGGGCTCTAGCGGGTCACTGTCGGTTACGCAGGGGCACTCTGAGCAGAGGGGGTACAACTTGTTTGATACTTAAAAGAACCACTCTGGCTTCTCTATGGGAAGAGAAAGGGCCAGTTAGGAAGGTCTTGAGCAACAATCCAGGGAGAGAAGATGGTGGCTGGGCTGGGTTACGGTCGTTGTGGGTGTGGTGAGAAGGGTCGGATTCTGGATGCGTGTTCAAGGTGGAGCCCATAGAAACCGATGCGGGGATGTGGGGTGGGAGAGGCGCACTTGACCCGGTCGGCGGGGACGTGGGTGGCTGGGAGGGGGGAGATGGAGGGGGGTGTGGAGGCACATCTCCTGCTCAGCTGTGCCCCAGGCTCCCTCCACTGCAGCCTGTCACTGGGCTTTGCTTTATCCACTTGGACAAGCATGCTGACAGCCACCAAGTCCAGTGGGTTCAAGCCAGTGGGCGTGACCCATTAAGGTGATCCCTGGGCTCCCTTTTACCTTCGCAGACTCTACTCGTGTGCACTCCCTCTTACCAACGGGATTGTCATGAACAGGGTTTGGGACTAGGACCCTGGGTCAACCTCAGTGTTTTTACAGACACATAAAACCCATACAAATAATCCTTTATCTTGCACCCACTTTAAAGCCATAACCAGAGAAGAGTCTTTCCATCTTTATTGAAAAGACAAGGAAACTAAATTAGGAAGCAGCAGGATCTGCTGCCCAAGGCAACAGGGCAACTCAGTTAAGCTGGGGGTTGCACTCAGGTGATGGGGAGATGGCCATCACCTGGCTGAGCCCTGTCCAGGCTGAGGGATGAAGGATTGTGATGCTGGGATCCTTCCAGGGCCAGACACTGGCTCCCACTCCTTCGCCTCAGCTCAGCCTGTTTTCTGGGCTCCCTGATCCCCACTGCCCAGCCTGGAGACCTCACACTTGAGTCCGTCTTCATGCACAGCTGTGATTATTTGAGGAGCTGCAGACTTTAAACATTTGAAAGCACTAAGGGATGCTAGGCTTTGATAATCAGGTACAAGGCATACGGCCTCTTGTTCTCTCTGCCTGCAGAAGCTCCCATGACAATTAAGGAAGAAAACAATTCTGTCTTAGGACGTTCACGGTTCCAGTCCATTCCATTTTAGAATTTCTTAGATCTAATTGCTTATTTGTTCCATCTTGGAACGTTCAAGGTTTTCACTCCCTTAAAAAAATATCCTAGATCCAGTTCCTGCCCTACTAGAATTTCCTTGATCTAATTTCTAATCGAGTCCACCCTAGAACTTTGGAAAAGTACGTGGGAAACAGGTCTGGGTCACTTTCCCCAGCATGGATATTTGCTTGTATCCAATTATTTCTTCCGTCGGTCTGTTCTGAGTGTCGACTGTGAGCCAGACACAGAGCTGGGAACTGAAGGCAAAAGCGAACTGGGCTGAACGCTTCCCTTGAGGATCTCACAGTGAGGGAATCAAACACTCTACCAAAGAAAGTGATGAGGGTATCGTGTGCTACATTCATGCGAAGTGAGAGAACATGGGCCCTGAGGGTACCTGTGGTTCCAAGCTCCTCAGAATCACCCATGGGAACTTATCAAAACTAGATCCCTAGGCCTGAGCCCTCAGAGGTTCTCATTGTGGGGTCTGGGGTAGGGCCCAAGTAGGGTGACCAACCGTCCTGGTTTGCCCAGATCTGGTGGGGTTTTCCAGGACACAGGACTTTCAGTGCTAAAACTAGGATAGTCCTGAGCAAACTGGGACAGTTTCTCTCCCTCAATCCAGGTGTGTGCATTTTTAACATCCTCTGGTAATTCAAATGTAGGTGGTTCCCAGGGACCTGGGCAGGTACAGAGAGGAGGCCCTGAGTCCCAGTCTTCCCCAGGGTAGGTGGGGAAACATGGCTGGGCTGGGAAGTCCAGGGTGAGTTTGCAAGGGCAAGGTTGGCTGGGGGTGGGGGGGGGGTTGTGCGTAATCCCGGCAGATCAGGCAGTCAAGACTCCCGGGAGTGGAAACACAATTGAGATTTAAGCCCCCGAATCTGCTGACCTAGATCTCTTTCAGAGCATCCCATCCCCCGGTGTGGCAGGCCAGTGTGGGCAGAAATAAAAGTAAAAACGGATTGATTAACCCAACCGGGTGGAGATGTCCAAGCTTGTTGATAACCACTAGGCCAAACTTCCCGACAGCCCCCAGCTGGGCACAGCTGAGCTACGGCTTCCGTGAGCGGCAGGATATTTGGAATCAAGGCTCAACCTTGAAGAAGTATTAATGAAAATGTCACAGGCACTAAAGTCAAAGCAGATGTGAAGCCGGCTACATGGGCAGACGTAGCTGATAAGAAACAGCCCAGGAGAGAACAAAACCTCTTGAGATTAGGTCACGGGCAGACCAGAAAAAAAAAAAAAAAAAATGACATCAGGGGTCCCCCATGAAAACTCAGAGGAACACTGTCGCTCCTGTGGACAAGCCGACATTTTTTGTGCTGCTGCGTTACATACTGACATCCCGACAGGGCAGCATTTGGAGGCTTCCACATCAGCAAATAAATATTACGTCTCCATCTTCAGCTAAGCAGAGCTGTGGTGCATTCCTATTACTTCATGTGGATTAACCATCTGGAAGTTGAATCAAGCCACAGAGTAAAGAATGGGATCCAATTTTGCATTCACCAAAATAAGCCGTACTAGTCTCAATTTATGGCAGATGGTTATGCAGTCTCAGCGGGCCAAAAAATCTCTCTGCAAAAGAATAAAGTTTATGCCAATTACTGTAATAGGAACCAGCACAACAACTGTGTGGGTTGACTAAGATCGCAGATAGCGCTGTACAGCTCATAAACCGCAGGGGGCCACGGGAACGATGGGGACCCAGTTAATTCATTAAGATAACGCGAGAGAAATGAGGAGCAGAGTTTAGTCATAAAATAGAAATATTTCCTCGCAAGTGATGGGAGGGGAGCGAGGTGGGGTGGCTCTTACTGGGATGTGGCCTCAGCTGGGCTGCAGGCAGGGTCAGGGGAATGGTTAACAGGTAATGATGGAGAGAGACTGCCTGCTGCTTGGTGGGAAAGGCGTGGGGGGAGAGGGGTTAAATTTGGGGCTTCTCGGCTCCATTCATTCGAAACAGATCTGTGGAGTGTGGATGACTCCGTGGCAGGCCCTGAGCCTACGGTGGCGAGTGCCGCTAGTGCTCCTGGTACCCGCCTTTATGGCGCTCCCGGCTTGCCTGAGATGGCAGCACCCAGTAGGGACGCTGGCCTATTCGGGAGGTCAGGGGAGGCATCTTGGAGGATGGGGCCCCTGGGCTGAGGTTGAAGGATGGACAGCAGAGGGAAGGGGGCTCCAGGCCTAGAGGGCACCGTGGGCTTTGGTCTCAGAACCTGGAATGAGGCACATGTGGCTGAAGCCTGGAGGTGAGGGTGAGGATGGAGAGGGTTCCGGACCAACACACAGTGAGGAGATTGGTCTCTGTTCTGGAAGCAAAGATGGAATGACCTGACCCACCTGCTTTGGGAGAGAGGCCTTGGCTGCAGGAAGTGCAGCCTCTTTTTAGCTGAGGACAGCTTCTTGACCTATGGGAAGTGTGAGAACTTCCTGTTCCCCAGGAGGGTGTCAGGGTGAACCTGTGAGCTGGAGCAGAGGAGGCCTGGGTGGAGAAGGGATTTGCTCCGTCCTTGATGAGCCATCCCACCTGAGGAAAGCACTTCCAGGCCCTCCTGGCCAACACCTCCTCGGGCTGGAGAGAGAGAGGCAGTTGGTTTGGAGAACATCAGGCTACAAAACAAGTCTGTTTCCTATACAATTTGGGTTCAGTTTATTTGTTTTTAAATGAAAGCTGCTGGCTTCAAGAATCTTGACATTTGGGGCTAAAAATAAGGTGACCAATGGTCTTAATTTGTCCAGGACTGTCTTGGTTATAGCACCCAAGGTTCAGCCTCCCAGGAAACCCCTCCATCCTGGGCGAACCAGGATGGCTGGTCACCCTAGCTGATTAGTAGACCAACCCAGGGGCAAATCCAGTGCTGGAGAGATTTTCACACACTACTTACACATTTGTGTCTCCTGGTCACATTCCATGTTGGTATTATTACCCCAACCTTCACTGGCAGGACAGTGAGGCTCAGAGGGGCCAAGACTTATTTGCTGGCCCGTTGCTCAGTAAGTGGACGTGGCAGGCTTGGAATGCAGGCGGCGGATGGCAAAGCCCCCATGTCCAGCAGGGCCTCTCCGGGAGAGTCAGTGGCAGTGACCATTAGTAAACCCGATGGCAGTGGTTATGGTTGCCGACCTCCACATTCTCTGATGGGTTGACAAGGAAGGGATGGAGCTCTTTGCAAGCAACAGTAATCTCACTGTTCCTCTCCTGGCCAGAGGACTCTTCCATACTCACTCTCAGGCCTGAGCAAACACAGGGGCCGCATCTCAGCCTGGTGGCCCAGAGCCAGAGCTGGGCCAGGCTGTCCGCAGTCTCCGATGGAGCCTCCCCACCCCATGGGTGGCGAGCAGGATGGAGAGGGCCAACTAGGGGAGTGAATTCCAGGGCAAATGAGAAAAGCCCCTGCCTAAGGCCTGGCACTAGCATATGTGGGGAGCTCGCCAGCCGGAATGCAGGCACTGACCTCAGTCACACAAGTGGAAAATCTGAGCCTGTTGGGTTGGGAGGGGCCAGGAGGAATCGTGAAATCCCCCCCGACGGCTTTCTGGCACGCACCTAGGAAGAGGAGTGAGCTCATGGGCCACCAGATGCTGAACTGAAAATTCTTATCCCCAGTGATAGAAGGCACGACTGGGCATTCACATATGGGGAAGTGCTCTCAAGGTCTCGTGCGTTACAAAAATAGTTTCAAGGAAGAGTCTCTTGTAAAGTGAAATACTGAGGACAATTCTTGGAGGAAAAAACTACCCACAAGCCCGCAAAGCTAACAAAACAACCCTGGTGGCTCCCCTCCAGGTAGTCACAGGCCTCGAGATTTCCTGCAGCTGAAGAGTGATTGCAGTTCTTCTGATTTCTCACCTCAGTGGAACAGACGTTGTGTTTCTACATACATCAGAATCATCACTAAACCTTTCGCCCCAAGGAGTTTGAGGGGACTTACCTAGCAGTCGTGGACACAGGAGAACCACACACCCTCAAATTTCATAGCACCGTCACAGAATTCAAGTATGAGGGGTGGCAAGGGGGACTGGGTGGGTGGGGGTGGAGTGATGCCAGGAAGCCTGCCTAAAGAGGTTGCCTCAGTTGCACATAAAATGCAACATGGGAGTTTCCTGACACCAAGACTGAGGGGGAAATTCAACACTGTTGAGGAAGTTTTCTTGGCTCTGAGCTCTGGGAAAAATCGGTCATGGAATTTTGCTCCTAAGTGGTGTTTAAGAACAAGAGTGTCCTCAGAATTTTCATCGTGATGGCTGCTCCTTATGTTGGCCTTGGTATATGCCACAGGCATGGAAACTTGCAGCTCTCAAACACAGGGAGACGGGATGATGGGCAGTGGTTGTGCGTGACTCTGGAGTGGTCCCTGGATTATAACCCTGGCTCCACTGCTTTCTGTAATGATACCTAGCAAAACTACACTTACCTGCGTCTCAGTTTCCTCATCTGTAAAAAGGGGTGATAACAGCACCTACTTCATAGGGTGGTAGTGAAGATTAAAGGAGGCCATTTACATGTTGTGCTTATTAGAACAGTGCCTGACATACACTACTAAGTGTTGGCTGCTTTGGCCGGAAAGAATCTAAAGTAGAGCTCGGAAAACTAGGGCCCTGGGGCTAAATCCAGCCCACCACCTGTTTGTGTAAATAAAGTGTTATTGGAACACAACCCCACCCATTCATTTACACAACATCTGAGGCTGCTTTTTTTTTTTTTAATTTATTTATTTATTTATTTTTGGATGTGTTGGGTCTTCGTTTCTGTGCGAGGGCTTTCTCTAGTTGAGGTGAGCGGGGTGGGGGGGGGGGCCACTCTTCATCAAGGTGCGCGGGCCTCACTATCGCGGCTTCTCTTGCTGCGGAGCACAGGCTCCAGACACGCAGGCTCAGTAATTGTGGCTCACAGGCCTAGTTGCTCCGCGGCATGTGGGATCTTCCCAGACCAGGGCTCGAACCTGTGTCCCCTGCAGTGGCAGGCAGACTCTCAACCACTGCGCCACCAGGGAAGCCTCTGAGGCTGCTTTTAAGCTACAAAGACAGAGTTGAGTAGCTGCAACAGAAACTGTATGGCCCACAAAGCCCCAAATATTTACTATATGGCCCTTTATAGAAAAAGTTTGCCACTCTCTGATCTAAATGAACAAATGGCTGTTCTGGGCTTGATCCTAAGCCTCCCTGCAGACTTACTTGAGAGAAGTCTCAGCCTACACAGTGTCTCTCTGGGAACATTTTTGGAGTGATGGCTACAGAACACCCTGGATGGGAAGCGCTCACAGCACCTCTTGGCAGGCTGCGTTGTTTCAGGCCTTCCCGGGCCATGGGAAAGTAGAGGCAGCTCTGAGAGAACATGCCATCAGTATTCCAGGCTGCAGGGAGCCAGAGTGCAACGGGATGCCCAGAGGCGAGGCTTTTGTTTAGCACATACATTAATAAACACTGTAAGCCACTCCTCCGTTCCACTTCATGAAGCTCCCTCAGTCTGGAGTGCAAGGCAATTCTGCTATCGGCTGATTAGCAGGTGGTGTCAGAATATATAAGGGATCAATGAGGCAGAGACATGTCACGGTGCTTTACTGCTTCTCAGAAATCCAAGGAGTAAACAGATTTGACCCAAAGTTGAGTGTCACTGACTCAGGGAAACTCCGGGCTGCTTTTTCTAGGCAAAGGCCTAACCTTACCATGCCCAGTCAGGAGCGACAGAGCCGAGCTCAGGTTAACACGTTGGCAATGGTATCTAAGGAGCCAGATTTTAATTGTGGAAAATGTATAGGGCATCTGTGAGCTTTCCCATGAGAATAGCATTTTAGTTTAACAGCCACAGATGGTATTTTCTGGACAACAGACATACAGCGATATAAAATATGCCAATCGAGAAGAGTTTGGCTAACCAGCCTTATCTTCATTGTATTTTATACATCAGCAGCTTTTGTTAGCACACCACAGCTCTACCCTTCAACCTCCGGCTGGTATTGGCTGGGAATCAGATGGAAACAGCAGCAACTGTCTTCCTAAGCTTAGAGCCTTTCTAGGGACAGCATCCATGCCGGGGCAGCAGAAATCTGCTCAGTCCCTTTCACCCATCCAGTGGCCATGGGGTGGATGAACATCACTGGCTGCACTTTACAAACAGCAGAATGAGGCTCTCACAGGTCACTGGCCTTGACTGCACTGGTCTTTTGGGCCTCACGGAGCCATGCAGGTGTTCAAGCAGGGGTGTAGCACCATCAGGGGCGTTCCAGAAAGTCACCTCTGGCAGAGACTGATTACGGCTTTCCATGCTCTAGACCAGGTCTTGGCAACTACGGCCTCACCAGCCAAATCTGGCCCACTGCCTGTTTGTGTAAATAAAGTTTTATCGGAACAGACACACTTACTTTACATATTGTCTACGGCCGTTTTTGCATTGCAAGGGCAGAGTTGAATAGCTGTGACAGACCATGTGGTCTATAAAGCCTAAAGCATATTTATTGTGTTTGCAGACCCCTGCCCTAGATAAGAGGACAACTCATCGGAGCATGGCTTGGACCAGGATATTCAAGAGGAGCAGGATTTCACAAGCGTTTGGGGGCACTTTTAAGACTTGGTGACCAGCTAGGATTTCTAGCTTGGGTAGCACAGCCAGTGACACAGTTAACTGATGGGAGAAAGAAGTACATTTAGGGGAAAGAGGAAAGACTTTAGAGTTTGGTCTTAGACTCCTTCAGTTTGAAGAGTCTACCAAAGCTCCTGTTAATGTCTGGAAAGCGAGGAGGGAATGCGGACCTGGAGCTCCCTCGTCTGTTCTCTCAACGCACTTAGTACTCTGAGCTACCAGAACTGCTACCTCCTGCTGCAGCTGGCTGTCAGGATTTGATTCTCTGAGGGCAGAAATCTGATCTTACTGATTTTTTCGTCATACTCCCCTCCACTCTAACCCCAGGACTCAAAGGGGGCCTTGCACAGCATAGGCAGGAATCTGTTGTGGGCAAAAGGAGCAGTTTCAGAGTCAAACTTTCCATCGGGAGAGGTGATTCTGGGGTACAACTGTGTGACTCCTGCCCATGAGGAGTTCCTGAGCTCACTTGGGAAGCAAAATATACAGATGTATTAACCAAGGCGGCAGAGTCTGTAAGAGCCCAGTGAGGGGTGTAGACTGCTAGAGGTCACTCCAGGTTAAGGAAGGCTGCACTGGGCTTTGAAGAATGGGCAGGAGTCTGATTACTTGAGAGAAGGTCTTCTCGATGATCTTCCAGGAGTAGGAATTCTCTAAGCTCTCTTCCTGGCCTTTGAAAACAGGGCACACTGAACCCAAGCCATAGAAAGGCAACTGGTGGGCAACGGATATTTTTAAAGGCTCCCCCCATGATTCTAAGTGGAGCCAAAGTTGCGAACCTCTGGTTGACACATGCTGAATTTTTTTCAAACCAGTAGCCCTAGCATAACAGAACACTCGAAATTTTCTACTTTCCCTAATCCAATCTGGTTTAAGAACTGGTTTTGAAGGGATCGCTGTTGTTTAGTATTTCCAAGTCAGAAAACATAACCCCAAGTGATGTTGGCAGGGTTCCTAGGAAGCACGCCCTATAGATGCTCCAGGATCAGCGGGACAATCTTTAACCTATCCCCCCGCACCTTCCCTCCCTCCCTCCCTCCAATCATGTGAAGTCCCAAACTCTAAAGCTGACAGTGAGGGCAACACTGAAAAACATCAAATTTTGGACTCACTGAACTCTACCTCCTAACATTCAGTGGCTCTCAATGGTATCAGGTGTGAGGGTCTAACAACAGTCAGAACATTCTCCTTCCAAATCGTCAGGAACAGGGAATTCTATGCCGACCTCTTGTCAACTTGACTGCTGAGGGGAAATGGACAAAACAACTGTTAATAAATGTCTCTTACTTCCTCAGAGACAAGATCTGAGGGGGAGGTTGGGCTGTGAAACTTTACAGCTTAGCGAGTTGAAAAGGGGAGAGAAAAGTGAGCTATTTAAAAGCCAGGTGTTAGGTCCACAGTGATTTTTAGATCAACCAGGAGGCAGTTTGGTAAATGGATAGAATGGGAGGGGAGAAATCACACTGAAGAGGACACAACATACGCTAGAGGATACAGTGCCTCAGCTGACCCTGAACACTACAGGGCACCAGGGCCCCAGTGACAGAAAAGGAGTCCAAGACTCGGCAAGGGGCCAGGAGGGGGGGCTCCAAGGGTCCCCACTGCTAAGCTGCCTTTGGCCTGGACTTTTGCTTTCTCATCTGTACGATGTGGATGACGTCTTAAGATCTCTCTCCACCAATTCTCTACTGTCAAACGACTACTTATCAGACTGAGCTGTCACCTACCTATTAACACGTCTGTCTCCCACCCTGGACTCTGCACTGCTGCTCACTCTGGCACCTCCAGGGGACCTGAGTACTGGGTGTGGAAGAGCTCACACTGCTGAATGCACGCATGACAGACGGTCCATGTGAATGCAAACACTACCTCTGAAATAAAACACTAAGAAAATCACCTCAGAAAGCAAACACAAGAACACCGTGGAAATACAACATTTTATTAAATCCATCCAGATACCTGGCCATCTCTCTGAAGGTTGAACCGCTCTAGAATGTAAGTTGGCACCACAAGAAAATAGTTGTTACGTGTCCAAAACCGGAAGATTGGAAGTGACCAAGTCCTAAAAGAGGAGATGTAAAACATGGCCCCAAACCAAAAAGCCACGATCTTGAAATGAGCAGAATCTAACAGCAAAATGCTTACTGAGTACTTTAAAAAATACTATGGATTTTCCTTATTTTTCCCCTTTAAGAATAATTTTTTAAAAACCCCTGAGACTAATATATAATCCTTCTTTACTGCTCAGATTTTAAAGACAAATTAAAAAAAAATTTTTTCCCAGAGTGGGTAGTGCTGCAAATCAGAGAATTCTTGAAAAAACAGCAGAGAAGTGGTCCACAGTGTTCTAAACCAGACGTGGCATCAGGGAAACAACCACTCAAGCACACAAGTGGCATTTTGTGATCAAATTTATTTTTTGTTTAAATTTCATTTACTTTGTTTTACTGTAATTTACACAAGAGACTGCCAAGTAAACTAGATATTTTACATTCACCACACATTCCCTCAAATCTCCACAGTTGTTAGAAAAACATTAAAATCCATGCGCTGGGCTCTCATTTCCATGTGCGCCTAAGCTCCCAATGATGCTACAGACGCCAACGAGAGTTAAGTTCATTAAAAGGAGAAGGCTAGACTCTTTATTTCACAAAATTAGCAATAATCTTCCTGGCATCACTTTGCAGACAATGATTATGCTTTGACAAAACCTATCTTACAACAGTGCCCAGAGAGTAAACATCAGTCTTGATCCTGAGTACACAGAGGACATGTGCGACGTGGGGTCTGCAGCCGAGGATAAAGGGTATCGCAGCGCAGGAGTGATCCTAACATCCTTGTCTAAGTCACTGTGATCACTTCAGTGGGGACACAGGTCGTGGGAAAACAAGGAGCAGGGAAGGCAGGACTGTCAGCAAATCAGATGACTAATGTGACACGACCACGTAGGGGCTTGTGTGCTGTAGGAGGGACGGGAGGTTAAAGAAGATGGTTTGTGACTTGAAGGCTTCAACAATATCCCTCTATTCAAGCTCCCAGGACTGACAGGAGAGAAACTGGATATGGACAGAGAAAGATGATAAAAATCTTACCTAGCTATTGTTCCTTTCTTTTAAAAAAAAAAAGGAAAAAAGAAAGAAAAAAGGGGCAGCAGCTTCTAACCGGCATTTTCATGATGCTTTTTCAGAATATGTTCTAATGACGTCCTACTTGAGAGCACATCCCAACGGGTGGAACCGCGCTGGCCCCTGGCAGGGCCTCCTAACCATGTGCAGACAAGCCTCATGCTGCCTCTGAACCTCTTCTTATCTCAAAGGCAGCATCTCCCCCTTAAAGTATATTTCAACATGAAAAGAGCAAAATGTCATCACTATCTATATTCTACCGTGTAAGCTGTGAGGAATCTAGATCCTTTGCATAGTTTCCAAGTTGTAATTTCAGAAAACAGTCATTTCAGAAACAAGACTCCATGGAAGTGCTGTACGTCCAATTTTTCTAAACAGCCTACAATCCTATTAATTTCTTCATCAATTTCTTTCTTTGCCTAACAGAAGCCTGAAAATTGTATAGTATTTGTTATAAATCACAGACTGTCATTTCCATTTTTGCTAGACTTGATGTAGAAAAATACTTGAAATTCAACATACAAAAATCCAATAAAAAATGGAATTTTTTTTAAAAGGATCTTTTCCTTGGGGCAAACAAGTAAAAACTGGTTGGTAACTCTACTACTTACTAATAGATATTATCCAGTTTGGCTGTATGATAATGAAAATCCAGAAATAAATGATTATAAATACATTCAGAGTTACATTCCAGATTCCTTGGAATACCAAAAGATTTCTAATAAATTTTTCTGTGGGAGTCTGTTGATTATGGCACTAAAATTAAAATTTGTAAGAGACTGATTTAAAAGAACAGAAAAGTAATAAAAGGCTATATATATATTGGTCCACAACTTGCCATTTATGAAACATACCAGCTAGTATTACACTGCAGTCAATTCGTCCATTAATGGTATTACTCTGATAATTATTAAAATCTGTTCCAGGTATATATATTGAAAATATTTTCTTTTGCATTCTTGCTGAAGATAGGTACAGTACTTTGGAGAAATTGTACTAATCCCTTCAGTATGTTTGTATGTACATATATACACAAGTGTGTGTATTTTGATCTGCAGCTCTACATGCGTTTTATATACAGCTACAGATAGGACACACATATATACACACGTGGTTGGGACCTGTGCCTGTGGGCACATAACCACAAGCACACGTCTGGGAAACGTCAACACTGCAAGACATGGTCAGATTCTTCTTCACTCATCACTGGCTGCACTTGTTCCCCTTACTTGACCTTGATTACGTAACTGTAAGGAAAGCGAGACAGTGCAATGTGTTAAAATACAGAGAGACGCAAAAAATGTTAGACCGCAGCTTGTCACAAACATTCTCTAGGAAAATAATCCTCAGTGTAGCAAAAACTTCTGGCAGACAATGCACCCCAACTACTGTATTTTAAACATTTAATCTCTTGATTCTGGTCTTACTAAGGGCATAATATTTTGTTTCATCAGAGGGAAAATAAATTAGAAGCAGAAATAGATCACAGAAACTCAGAAGACCTTAATGAAAGTAATA
The DNA here is from genome assembly GCF_965194825.1 of Balaenoptera physalus. Lineage (NCBI taxonomy): Eukaryota > Metazoa > Chordata > Mammalia > Artiodactyla > Balaenopteridae > Balaenoptera > Balaenoptera physalus. Next base: position 73,826,322 of record NC_138897.1, read on the forward strand.
ATAAATTTTAAAAAAATTGTAAATGAACACTAAATTTTAAGAAAAGGGCTTTGGAGGAATCCTGGCAGAGTTCATCCATTCTTATTTGGTATTTTTCTTCAGGAGTGAACATTTCGTTTCTCCGGTGTTCAATAATTAAAGAGCAGGTAGCACGTGTCAGGGGGCAGCCAAGAAACAGTGGGGTAAGAAGTGTGTTCTGTCTTCTCATTTTTCTCAATAAACATCATAGCTCAATATTAATGAATGACGACAGTGTACTGCCGATTTTTGTTTTTCATCCTGGTTTTAGTATGTGGGGTAGATTTTGAGGCTCTTTTTTTCCCCTCTAGGAAAATCTCTTATCTAGGCATATAAATCTGTGTGAAAGAAATAAGACCATCGAAATATTTTACACTGTAAACAAAAAGCGTGTATTTACACATATTAAAGCTAAATGTAAAGATAACTGAAAAGTCAACATGAAGGGAGACTTCCTGATATTCAAAAAAATGTCAACTAAAATGAATTACTGAGATTGGCCCTTATGGCATGGGATGAAGGATCTTTGACTTTAAATGCTTTTACATATTTCCTTACTAACCACAAACGGTCCTAGTGAGAAATAGGTCAATTAACTGGCTATCGATGAAAACTCAGCTGGTTTCTAGGACAGTGCTGCATGATGAGTAAGTATACTTGGCAGCTGGATTCTAACCCGTAACACTAAGAACTAATTTAGGATCACTAAATTCAACCTCTTCCACAGATAGAATTCTTACAGAATAATAACTCAGGTGTTCACTGTCAATGTCTGAAATATATACCTCTTACATTCTAAAAATTAAACCATACTTAATATGTTGTCTCCACTCAGCAAGTTAACTACCCATTACCAAAAAGGTATTGGTTTTTAAACATTCTTTTTACCCAGGTCTTCACTTACACAGTTTGATATTGTCTCTGACCCTACAGGGGACTCATCTAGACATCAGCAGCCGACGTGCCTCGGACGGAACCCTTCTTACGCATCTAAACGTAAAATAAAATCATGAGCTGCTGAAATCACAGACTCTAAATTGGGTTAGTAAGCAAGGGGAGAAAAAAGATCTAGAAAAGATTGTGAAGTGACCGCTGCCTATTTACAAGCATATCCACATTAAAAATGAAGTTCCGAGGCCCTTCTAGTTACCTTGATCTAAAGTAAATCTTGCAAAAGGCTTTTCTTACCACAGCACAAAAAATGTATCTATTCTCGAATCTAGGAAACAAAAGCCTGCAGACTGATGATGTGAAATTATCAAAGATAGCCAGGGTAAATGAACTGTTCACTAATACAGTGTGAGAAAATGCCCCGATGGTCTGGTTCACCTTTTCATAGTCCCTGGACCAGACAGGAAGCCATGAGGTGTGGCCACCTCTGGCTTCTGAGACCAGTGTCCCTCAAAGGAGTTCTTTACAGGAAGTTTATTAAAAAGAGGGAGGACGAAAGGAAGAACAAGCGAGCACAGGAACAATGTATAAGAAACAACGGACACAAGGACAGGCATCAGAAAGGACAGGCATTCACAACAACGGCCTAGAGACAACTCAATGAGAAAATTAAAAGAATGGACAGAAAAGAAACACATGTAATAAAACACATTTCTGAAGCTCAACCCTTCCCCCCTCCCCCGACCCCTCCGGAAGGTCCAGTTGAGAACAGGCATAACGTTGCCCTAAGTACTCCTTCAGTTGCTGGGCCTAACCCCAGTATTCCTCTGCAGGATTACAGGCAGGGGCATTCCTCTCATGCCTAACCTCTCGAGATGCTACGCCTTCTCTCCAGGGCCAAAACCCATCTGAAAGAAATCCAATTCTTCAGATATTTGAGAATTAAGAAAAGAATTATATAACACATCAAATTCTATCATCAGGTGTCAGGGAAACAGGACCTCAAGAAAAGGGGAAATTCCTCCGTGGGGAAGAGGACTTGAAAACGTTAAGCCTCTTCAGGAGGCAGGTGTTTTCTGGGTAGGCATTCTGGCCTGTGGGCATGAGGCTGCCCAGACTGAGATGCTCACAGACCAACGGTGAGGACCCAGAGCAGCAGCGGGACGTGGAAAAGCCCCCCAACGACCTAGAACGAAGTCAATGGGACTTAACACTAAGACGGTCAGCAGTTAACCCTGCAGCTTGACTTGAAGTATTTTTGAAATATTTAACAAAGAAACTGCCATGGATTCCCAACCCTGAACCAATGACAGGTTTCTACCAACTTTATGAGGGAATTTGTCAGTTTAAGCCATGTGGATACAATAATGATGCTTTCTAATAAACTGGGCTTCTGTGTAACACTTCTTACACCTTCTTTTCAAGTGCGATTCCCAACTCACAAGTAACAGATGTGCACGGAGAAGCAGCTGAGCCTGCAGGCCCTCTGCCACAGGTGGCAGCCAGAGTCACCACCTCCTGTCAGGGCTCTCCTGTTGGCGCTGTGTTCAGGCACCTTGAGACTAAAAACTTGTGAGGGAAGTAAGCACTCCCCTGGGGGAAGACAAGGCCTCGGCCAAGTTTGGTCCGAGGGGTCCAGAGCCCAAACCAGGGAGGGCTCCACTCGTTACCCTTCAGCCATCACCACTCTTCCTGGTGCTATGGACGGGCCTTCAGCATAGAAATCAAAACCAAATGAAAGCCTCCTTCCTGAGAGTTCGAATCAATAAATATAAGTCCATTTTCTCTTTCGTCTTGGTGTTGGCAAATCGTTTTCTGGAGATGCCAAGGCTGTACCATAAGCTTAGTGAGAACGAGTGTGTAATCCTGCTGCTTTCTTTTTCATGTTCAGCTGACACCGGCTGCTCGGAGGGGTTGGAGGCAGAGGTGGCAGCTATTACTGGAGCCTGGAGCACCTGGAAGGAGCAAAACCAGGCAAGGCAGGAGGAAAGGGACTAAGACTGGGTGGTGGTGAGGGGTGCTTCTCAGAGAAGGGAACCTGACTCTTGAGAAAGGGAAGACAAAAGTGGGAGAGAGGCATTGGAAGGAAGGTAGCAAGTACCCACGACTTACTCTTGTCCGTTTAAATATTTTGCCTGGGGCCAGCCTAAAAATAAGGGTGTAAGGGATGGTCTTCCATGCTTGCCATCCTATCACCTTACTCCCAAGATCTAGAACTCAGAGCCATACTATTAGTATGAGAAATTGAGGTCAGAGAGGCCTCTGTTGTCTGGCCTGCAAACCAAATCCCAATTTATAATGTTGTCACTATGGGAAAACATGTTCCAAATCTCAAAAATTGAACTTAAAAACTTTTGGAACAAAATCCATTCATAAGTTGGAGGCTGCTTAAAGTTTACTTTATGTATAAGATAAGGTTAAAACATTTTATTGCCTTATAAAGAAAATATGTCCTAGTCCTCTCAGAAGGTTTGTATAAAGCTAATTAGAAGCAGATCTGCTGTAATCACCAAAAGTAAGCAATTTTAAACACAGATTCTTTACAATGCTATGTGCCAGACAAATAGATTTCCTTCTGTGCCAAAGAACCTGATTTGTTGCCATTCTCCTGTGATTAAATGGAGTTCCTGCCTCACACACAGGCGTTCGTCAAACACTCGCGCCCGCCCACGGGGCTTCCCAAACTGGGACTGCTGGCAGGACTCTGGATGCCTGCATGGAAACCACAGCCTACCCTGGACATTCCTCAGGTTCACTTCCCCCGTGGGGCCTTACTTCCAACTGAAAAGAAGCGCAGCCCAGAGCAAAAGCAAAACCAGACGCATGCAAGAGTAAGTCGGGGAAGAACCCACTCTGGGAGAAAGGGGGTGCTCTTGAGCTGCAGGGCCGGCGCTCTGGTGCAGGAGGAGCTGGGGTGGGCTTAACTTTGAGAAATGGCACACAGACCTCCAGCCCAAGGATCACCTGAATTTCTGCCTAAAGCTTGTAAGAAATAAGGAGATACTGCTAGTTGTGGGATGGGAGGAGGCACTTCTGCAATCAATGACAATACTACTAGCCTTATCTTATCTACAGAATAGGGAACTAGGACTTACTGTGCTAGCATTAATAACTTACTGCGATAACAAAATGACAAAGGCAACTTGGCCTGATAAAGTGAATGCCTAAAAGGACTGCGAACCAGGCACCAGCATGGACAACCAATGCATGAAAAAGAATACAAGACTGCTGAACATTTTACACGTAACAAATTCTGGATCAACAAAGTTCTAGTTTACTTTCACGAAAGATGCTCAACAAAAGAGAAATCGGAATAAAAGGATATTAGTGTCTAAGAAACTGGATTTTGATGAGGATATAGAGATTAAGAAATGGCTTTCAATAACACTTTTCCTAATTGTAAGTCTATACTTATTAAGCACACAGTTTTAGAAAGGGGAAATTAGAGAATTTCCCCAGAATGGGAAGTCTTACTGTTTCTAGTTCTTTCTGAGTTTCATCTTCCATTCTCCTAATGTCTTCCATTGTCAGATCAATCCACTTGTCAATCCAACAAAAAAGCTGGCGATGAAAGTTTGTAAATATCCTTTTTTCTTGCTTTTAAAACAAAGAAGAAAATGATTATAAGACGGCAAAACTCTAATAACATATTAACTTTATATGCCCCAATTAACCCATGAAATCTACATATTCTTGGTTTGAAAAGACCACTATTTCAATTAGTGAAAATCTTAATTCCATCCTATTAACATTTTGTAAAACAAAGTAAAAAGAAAAATCTCCCTTTGAAATGTGAAACAATCCTCCTTGCAAAGGCAGAATGATTTACCAGAAACTGAAAACAAATGTGGTGGGCATTCTGATCCAACACGAACTCCTGCTGGACCCGACTTACTTTTACCTTTTTCTAATGTCAGTGACTAAAGGTCAACTTGATTTCTTCTGCTATAAAACCATACACTGTCATTCTTAACTTCTCTGCAATTCAAAGAAATATGGTGAGGTAGAATACAACATGTACTTAAAGAAGAGAGTCCCAGGTTCTTTAGAATAAAATGTTTTATTAAGAATTCTTATATACTCTCCATTAATTTTTCTGCTCTATTGTTACTAGGTGTGTGTGTGTATGTGTGTGTATATATATATATACACACACATACACACACACACACACACACACATATATATATATTTAGTGGCTTTAACATATATAATTAGTGGTTTTAATTGCTGGATTATTTAAGTTTTACTACACTTTCCCAAGAAGCGAGAAAAGTGCAATGAACAGTGAATAGTACGTTTGGACAATCGACTTAAATTTTTTTTTCCATGAACAGGATGGACTTCATCAATTACATGTGTACCTTCTATTTATCAGAACTGGATTGTTAATCTATTACTCTGATCCAAGAGGAAGAAAAGAAGCCAATATTTACAGAGTGCCTACTGTGGCCAACGGCAAGCAGGCCCAAGAATAATGAAAGTTTCCAGCACTTTAAGATCTTTTTTTTTTTTTAAACATCTTTATTGGAGTATAATTGCTTCACAATGTTGTGTTAGTTTCTGCTGTATAACAAAGTGAATCAGCTATGTGTATAAGATCCTTTTTTTAAAAAAATGTTAGAGCAGTTACAGTTTAAAAGTAGAAAAGTTACAGTGAAACTCAGATGCAACTAGTTGTGGGAAGTTCAGAGATATAACAGGGGCCTCTATATAATGATAATGGAATGAGCTATTCACCCTATAGGAAAATTACATACCAAAGAAACTTTCCATGTTCCTCACATGTTTACAACCACGTGTTTCTATGCAACTGCAATTCTCCCCTCTTTCTACATCAAAATACTTGTGTTACTTTCAGTTGAATAAAGAAGACATAAAAAAGTAATTAGAATTTGGATCCTCAGATTATGTCACCCTAGGTTCAGCGTAACTATTCTCAGTGAGGATCTCTGAAGAAGACATCCCACCAGAAGGTGGAAAGTGCACAATGCACAGAAGGTGTGTGTCAGGAGAGACCTGTGTGCAGGGGCTATCAGCCGAGCTGGGACAGAGGAGCCCCAACATCAAGGCGTGGCCTCTCCCTCCAGCCAGTGCCAGGACCCCAGGTCCCCTTGGAGACATGCTGGATGTGGAAAGGGCGCTCTACAGAAGAGCTGGGCAAACCATCAGGAAAGCACTTTGCACCAAAAACCACTATGCTTTTCTCCAAAGAAAGCCCCTTAAAACCTCTGCTGGCATCTGTTTTTGCTGTTTGTAGGCAGAAAAAGGAGGGCAGAGAGGAATTACAGAGGGGCAATAATTTCACCTAAACGAGAAGGAAAAAGTGGCAAAAGAGAAAATATACCATTAATAGCTACTTCAACTCTTAACCTAAATGTAAGTCACCACCCTCTGAACAGACTTTACCTTCTGAATGAAGTTTTCTACTTTGCTTTGCAGTCCCCACCACTTGAATTTGATGGTCACCAGCTTATAGGCACACATCTGAGGACAGTCAGGGTTGCTTGCCAGCTCCTTCTGCATGAGGAAAATTGAAAATGGGCAATCGTGACTTAAAATTGACTGTTGGGTAACATCATCACAGACGTACATGAAGAAAATTACAATCTCATATGTGTTTAATTCAGGTATTTGGAAATTTGAAATCATTTTAGCAAAAGCAGCAGTATTCCCCTGCTGCAAACCCTCCTTCCACAGACCAAGTTACTTCCTGGCTCTACAATTTAATAGGTGCAGTGCTCCGCCTCAAATTACACTATTCGTATTTCACATTAAACACCAAATTCAATTCACATCATATCAATAGTGAGCCTTTAATACGTAAAGGTTCTCATAACACCATTATCGCAATCCCACCGTGGATGTGGTGAGGTCTCATCCATTTTATTGAGCCTCAATAAAAAAACCATGAGGAAGGTTAGTCGTCTTCTTGTCTTCAAACACTGGCAAGTGGAGGGGCACTGTTTTTTGTTTTTTTTAAAAATTTATTTATTTTATTTATTTTTTATTTTTGGCTGCGTTGGGTCTTCATTGCTGCGCGGGCTTTCTCTAGTTGCAGTGAGCAGGGGCTACTCTTCATTGCGGTGCACAGGCTTCTCACTGCAGTGGCTCCTCTTGTTGCAGAGCACGGGCTCTAGGTGCGTGGGCTTCAGGAGTTGTGGCTCGCGGGCTCTAGAGCACAGGCTCAGTAGTTGTGGCGCACAGGCTTAGTTGCTCCACAGCATGTGGGATCTTCCCGGACCAGGGCTTGAACCCGTGTCCCCTGCGTTGGCAGGCAGATTCTTAACCACTGCACCACCAGGGAAGTCTGGGGCACTGTTTATTAGCTGAGGTATTTTTCAACCAAAAGGGGGGACCATGTAAAGGGATGTAGCAGCAAAAGTGATCTATAATTATCAAGTATTTGAAGGCAAATCCCATACATCCAGACTTTAACTTCCATAAATGATTACACCTCATAGTTTAAATGTAGTAGGGAATCAAATCAAGAGTTAGGGTAAAAAAGGAAAACTATTTAAAAAAAAAAAAAAAAAGAGCAAGGGAGAGAGATGGGGGACTATGTGGACAGAAAAAACAAAATAAAATGTTCGCAATTTACTTTCATAAAAACATGAAAAAGCAATTAGAATTTGGATCCTCAAAACATGTCACCCCAGGCTCAGAGTATAAAAACTTACTCTGGATTTCTAGGTTCAGAATGAATGAATGAATGAATGAATGAATAAATAGGTAGAGAGAAGGAGAGGAGGCAGAAGAGGGAGAAGAGGAGGGCAAAAACAAATACGGCAAAGTGCTAACAACTGTCCAATCTAGATGGACGTGTTTACTGTTCTATTCTTTCGGTTTTTAAGGCTGCTTCTGAAATTTTTCATTATAAAAACCGGGTTGGGGGGGGATTGCAAGCTATAGTATTGCTGATGATTTCTGTGAAACTTAGTGCAGGCTACTGTCCTAGTAAGCACAATATACTAGCATGTTTACTTGGGGGAGAGGGGTGAGTGGCGGGGGAGGGGTGAACCAGGAGCTCATCGCACATATCAGTGTCTTCACCATGGTCCCACTCAGCACCACTGTTCTCCCAAGGTGGTATATGCGGGAGACCGATCCGCTCCCGAGCTGACCGAGGAGAGAGCCTGGGACGGGCCCAGAGCAAAGGCAGCCATCGACCTGCCTCTGGAGCTCCCAGTTTATCACGGAAGGCAGGTATGGTTCAAAGAATCCCAGGTGGCAGAGGCGGACTGCAGGTATGGTCTAGGGAAAGAGCCATCCAGTAAACTCTCAGCCCCAGTTCTGGTGTAATTCCAAGACGAAAGCTATGTCTCAGGACTGTTGTAAAGACTAAATAAGGCAGAGTATGCTCCGTGCTTAGTTGGTGGGACTCGGAGCTTAATACAGATGAGTTCTCCCTCCCTTATTCTTTCATAGAGTTGTACCTACCACCTTGAATTTGCAGAACAATTTTAAAATAAAGTTTCTCAAAAGAGTAGAAAGTTACAGGGACCCTTTTTATAAAAACTAAATTACAGAGTGAAAAGATTAAGCAGCCTTTTACAAGCGTTCTTCCTTTTCACCACTGTTCTTAGCTTCACACAGCACTCAAATTGCAGTGCTGGCGTCAGTCACACTGTGTGCCACTATCACTTCTTGTCAGCTTGCACTCATACACACCCCCCACTTTCAGTAAGTTCGTTGTGTGTGAACAAATATTACTTCCATTCAGCCACACGTACATAAAATTTTAAAATGATGAACTTCTAGGTCTTATTCTAAAACCTCAAGATTATTCTTCATTTACACAATCATAGCAACCAGACCACATGTTTCCCCCAAACCCTCAATAATGTTCCAATGTCAAGTGAATTCTATGATACAATATATGAAAAAATTCTATTTTGGTGTTATTAATAGGACTCAAAGTTCTGTAGAGTCCTGCATGACTGATCAACTTTTCTCAGAAAATGTCTTCTGTAATAACATTTCATCTTCTGAATAATGACCTGGTACATGGATTAAATCAATGAGGAAACACCACAAGCATTTAAATACAAACATTACATACAGCAAACTGTCCTTTTGTAGGTGAGTTCTATGTCAACAGAAGGACTTGGCTAGCTCAGCTCTAGTTTTCCAATTTCCTTCCCATTAAACAGAGTACCAGTGTGAAAATTCAGCATGGATGTGTACGTGTGCACATGTGCGCACACACACATACCCATACTTTATGAACAAGTTTAATTCAGCAAGTATTAAGTGGGCACCATTTACAATCCAATTTGTGCTAGGTGGTATTAGAGGACACACATGTGGCTGGTAGAGAGGAGAGTGACTATGTATAAAAATAATGATGAAACCACTATCCTTGTACCAACAATCCCTATCAGAAGGGACACACCTCTGCTGTGGACACTGTGGCCCCAGACTAAAACCACACATTTGTAACTCCCCCTCCCGTCCCTGACCTGCAGACCCAGCACTTAAGCTGGGCTCTGGGGTCTGTAAGAGCAGTCCACAGCCTTCCCCAGGATGTAGCGAGCTTCTCAGTACCCAGCCTTGTTGAAATAATGACAAGGTTGGTCTTTTACAGATCATTTTTTCAATAAGCAGTGAGCCAGAGTGGAGGTACTCTCTAATCCAATGAGTGTCACTGACATGAAACTTTCACATGAAATACAATTTAGGTGTATGTAGAATAAGGCACTTAAAACTGGGGGGTACACCTGCCAAACGGTAGTGCTAGACTCGGAGTAAGGGGACTTGGGTTGCAGTTCCCATTATGCAAAGTAACTTCCCATGTAACGTGGGCAGGATCCTTTACCTCCCCAGGCCTTACTTCTCTGTCAGGAGAAGCAAAGGCTGGGCTCCACTAGAGCTTTTCATCTTCCACTGACGTGCCACTAAAAGCAGGGGTGAAGGAGCTGAGTGTGAGGGTCGGGGTTGGCCCAGGGCTGCAGCGGGTAAGCTCATGTCCCTGACATTCAATGGCTTGTCTTACAACTTCCTATAATTTTGCATTTTATTCTATAATATGCTTAGGCTTAACAAAATATCCTCCTGCCCACCTACTCAGGCTGAAATTTCCTCTTGACTGAGAACCTCTGATGCACCACTGATTAGTCGTAAGATACCTTCCAGATGGAACATTCCAAGGTCCTATTAATTACGGGCTACTGAGAGCTTCGTTCTCAAACTCCAAATCATTGGACGCCTTGTGCTAAATGAAAACCCTGGGTGTTTCTAAAACACCAACTCTTCAGAATTTCCCCACCATTTTATAAAAACAGCAGGATGAAGCATGGTTCTAATTAAAGAGTAAGCTAAATTTAATACACACATGCCTATACCAAACTGGGGCTCCAAGAACAAAGCACACACACGTGACTTCAATAATTACCCAAGTTTGTTTCTCACATTCTTTCTAGTGACTTTGGCAGGCTGCTCAAACCAATTAAAGTACTACTGGTAATTTACAAAGTAACACTGGTCTATAGCATTTAGTTTAAAAACTAAGTGATGGGACAAACAAGAACCAGTTCTCCGAGCTATCTTCCATGGATCTAAAATGTACATTCAGTCTCAATTTGCTTTTTGTTTTCCATCCAATTTACAATTATTAAAAAAAAAAAAAAAGTGCAGGGAAGAATATGTAAACCAATTAAAAAAATAAACAAGGGAACAAACAGCCTGCTGCCTTTATTTCTTGGCCTAATTCTCCACAGTATCAATGCCCTAGTGTGAGGTACAGAAGGTGACTTACAGAAACATAATCTCAAAGATCCCCGGGAGAAAGATGAGAACATAGAAGCTATGTATTTTCATCAGCTACTATTATTAATATGTATGTGATATTTAAGGTCTCACCCAATTCTAAAAATGACTTATGCAATTCACCTCTTAATCTGTGCTATGGTCTTAAAACTAGTGACTAAATTAAGAAAATAGCTTTAAAAGTCTCTCTTGGGACTTCCCTGGTGGTGCAGTGGTTGAGAGTCTGCCTGCCAGAGCAGGAGACGCCGGTTCGATCCCTGGTCCAGGAGGATCCCACATGCCACAGAGCAACTGAGCCCGTGCGCCACAACTACTAGGCCTGCGCTCTAGGGCCCACGAGCCACAACTACTGAGCCCGTGTGCTACAACTACTGAAGCCCGCGCACCTAGAGCCCATGCTCCGCAACAAGAGAAGCCATCGCACTGAGAAGCCCACGCACCGCAACAAAGAGTAGCCCCCACTCGCCACAACTGGAGAAAGCCCACGCACAGAAATGAAGACCCGACGCAGCCATAAATAAATAAACAAACAAACAAATAAAAGTCTCTTTAATGATGACACAGAAAATAGTAAACTTGACTACATGTGGTAAATAAAAGGTAAAAGAATCCTTTTGGCATAGTCTTTCTGGGGTGGGGTCTGACACTACGTAATTAAAAAGTTTTAAAGCTGCTCGTATCCTATATATACCATATACCCTTTAACCTGATAATTCCACTTTCAGAAATGTATTCCAATTCATCAGGTAAGAAAATAACACTGTAGATTTTTTCAGAACAGCGAAACCTTGGACTTACTAAACTCAACACCCACTGAAAGAGAGTTGGTGAAATACCTCATAGTTCTTCCAAGCAATCGGCTACTATGCATACAGCCATTAAAAACCATCTTTCCAAAGAATGTGAAGAAAAAAAAAATCATAATACGAATATAAATAGGTATCTATGTATAATATAAACATCTACAGCAAAATAAACTATGTGAATTAAGAAATATAACAAATAGCGGTAATTAAATGCTGAGACTACAACTGACTTTTATTTTCAAAACTTCATAAATATGTATTATTTTATATTATAATCAGAAAAAAAATTAACACACTTGAAGAACAGACTCTAAAAAAGTTTTTGCCTTCAGCTGAGTATTTTAAGACAAAGATTTACTTCGCCCTAACTTATCTGGGTACTATTTTAAATCTTCATCTTTGACTATAAACAATCTAAATATTTTCCTGCTTCTTTTCTTTTTGATGTTTCATAAATCAAAGCTAAACAAAATCAAGCTAAAAGCTGAATTAAGATCTTTAATACGTAACTTTAGTTCAGCCCACATTTAATTTTTCCTCATCTTAAACTTCTAAAGCAAAAACAAGGTATACATGTAAAGTATTATCAGCTTCAGAGTTATCAGAAGTATCCCTGTGAAAAAATGTGTAACCTTTAAAAAATGTGAAAAATCTCAATGGGACAAATATTTGCGACCCCACATTCAGAGCAGTGTTTTAGAATCCAGAGAACCCAAAGGAGTTTCAGCTTGTCTGCCCAGCCTTCAGGGGGCTCGCTGCTGGCGCAAAGCAAAGTTTCCTCTTTGGCCTTAAACAATACAAATGTTTTCTGATTCTTTCCTCCTCCATCATTGGAAAAAATAACCCCAAAGCAAATAAAGGCAAAATCTGAATTCAGATCATTCACACCTAATTCCAATCCAGCCCAAACCTAATACTTCCTAACCTAATGTAGCAGTAAATAAAATTATTCTGCTAATGAAAATACAAGTTTTATACAGATTATAGCATGAAAATTTTTTAAAAAATTGAAAATAAAAGGTAAAGAATGGTTGGTCACCAAAAGATAAGAATCAGAAGTTCTATAAAAAATAAATTCCATGATGTCCGCCCTTGACCTCTCTGGCAACACTGATGACAGCGCTGGTGACTGATGCACTGATCTCATCTCCTCCCCCCACTCCAAGCATCAGCTCCAGTGGAAATAACAGATAAAATGCTTTGCTTCTCCCTGAAGCACCTACATATTAAGAGCCCCTTCCCCCAACCCCCCTTCCCTCCATTCTCCAGGAAAAAAAAAGTCCCAAGTGTCTGAAACTGACAAACCCAATACCCTTATTTAATCCGTACTCTGTTTTCAAGAGAAATAAAAAAAAAATTATCAGCAAAAAAAATAAAAAAATAAAAAAAATAAAGTCATGGGCTAACAGAAGAACCCAAAGTGATCATCCATCTCTACACGATTTAAATTTCATCTGTAATACTAGCTCGCCGTGAAATGTTTCCAAAATTGTATTTAAATAGTTTGTGTAGTCACTGAATTCCTTACATTTCACTTTTCTAACTATAAATGAAACCCCTAAGCTCAAATCATGTTTTTAATTTAACGACACATATTAGGTTACTCTGAGGTATGTGGATGAGGCCTAAGGGAGAGTAATGTATACTGAAGCCACACAACGTAACTAAACAAAACGCAGGGTGTTTAACTGGAATGGTGAGCAATCAGCCCATGCTCTCCACAAGAACTAGTTCCTTGTATCTGTGACAAACAAATACATACAAATGCAGAAGAGGGGGAAAAAAACCACCCAAAGGCATTCTGCAAACTCATTTCCTAAAAATGTAGTCCTCTCACAGCTTCATCCTACATGTCAACTGAACATACACTTTTTCCTATTTAAAATGTGTTGGGATAAAGACAGAAAAGGTATAAGCTACATCTAACCAGCGTTAATATTTTGCAAGGACACAGCAGTTTTTATAAGGCTCATGCTCCCTTCATATTTCAATTTTTCAATTTTAGGCAATCTGAACGCTCAATTTCAGCTGCTGATTTCATCATGTTAAGTTTCCAACCCAGATTTCACTAAGAAAGTTAAAAATAAATGCACTGCTGGGGCTACTGCCAGTGCACCCATCAGTAAATATCAACACAAGATTACAGAATGTATGTGGAGTATGCATACTGAAATTTCAAGCAAAGCCTGATGCTACAATTCACAGCCATTCCCTCAATTTGGTTTAGATTTTGGTAGCCATTTGGACAGACCAACACTGGACATTATATCCTTTGTAAGTACATGGCAAGTCCAACACTGATTTTTATTTCGTTTAAGATAGTTAACTTGAATTCAGCGAATACTTACTAAGTATCTGTAAGTATCTACTATGAGCAAACCCCGTGCTCAGCACTGCACATACCAAGTGAGTCGGACACAGAGCCTACGGCTGAGAGTTCGGAGAGTGACGGGGGGACGAGGAGGTGGGGGAAGGAAGGGAGTATGAACCCGTGAACCGCCACCCTGACGCAGGACACACCAAGTTCCATGAGCAGGTCATCAACAAAGGACTCGGAAGGGTTCAGGGCAGGAGATTCCTAACTGGTTGGGCAAATGCTAACTGTTAAATGGAAGAAGTAAATGTGGGATAAAGTTCAAAAGATTAAACTAATTGTAGGTTAAACTAATTTCACAAAAATAGACAGTAAAGCTTACTGCCTGTGAGAGAATGATCAGTCACATTTTCCATGTCTCCAAACTTAGTATTTTTGTAGCTCACACCCATTTTACTAATCAGAACTTTGACATGTGCTTCATGCTTGTGTCCAATTACTCCAGGAGTGACACCAAGTACAAGTGAAATCACAAATTCACGCTTCAAGTGAAACTCATGAAGAAAATTTTATGGCCCTGACAGTGTCAGGAAGACACTCTGCAAGAGGCCCATCCTGTCAAATTACTCCTCGAACGTGAGTAAGACATCCCATCCATCCACGCCTAGTCCTTCGGCTCTGCCCGAGAACAGAGGCATTCGGTACCCGAGATAAAGCTAGAACTAATCATGTACCGCTCCTGGGGCACTTAGCTTCTGGAAGACACAGAACGGCTTTTTTGGTGTCCTCTTAGGAGTTGCATAATTGATACATACTAAGGGCAAAATGCCTATTTTTTATACTGAATTAAAAACCTAGTTGCCAAACCAAGTACTCAAAAAAAATGAGCCACGTTCTAAGGTCTGCTTTAGTATATGCATAAGCCACAGTGTGGTCAACTAGAAACTAATTATTAGGCCTCTTTATACCACCCACTATGCGGTTTCAAATGTGAGATTACAGGGAGGGAGCACATTTAAAATGCCTTCACATCCCTCCTGGACTCAGAGCCAGGTCTAGATGAAGACACAGGAGAGTGCCCTCAGCCCTCCTCGTCAGGCGGCTCAGTGAGAGACAGTGCTCATTAGCCTCTGGAGGACGAGGATGGATGATCTGGGCTGCTTTCCTGCCAGTCTCTACCTCAAAGAGATTTCCACAGAGGGGTTTCAAATTCTCCCTCATCCCCTACTTCCATTCTTCCCATCCCCAGCCAACAGAACCTTGTGGTATCTTTACTTTAGGCCACAGACAACCAAAACTGCCTTCTTTTCACAGGTGTGGGGGGAGAAGAGAAAGTCTTGGTAGCACAGCAGGATACAAATCAGCATCCCCATAATCCAGAGATGGCTGCCCTCCACCAGCTTGGAGAATCCAGAACGGCCTCCGCGGTAAGTCCAAAAGGAATCTAAAGCGTGACCGCGCAGGTGAACTGCACAACAAACTGCTCTGCAAGGCCAAGCTCCAACTGCCGGAGCTTTTGCGTAGAATCGAATTAACTGACATAGAAGACAAACTGCACGTGTCTTTATGATTAGAAAGAGAATATTTATATAAAGATATATAAAAAGATAATATAAAAGCCACCACAATTTCTGCATCAACTTCTTTACTCGACCTGATCCCCTAATACCCCAATGTTCAGACACCACTGAGTCTTCTGAAACACGTCAAGCACTGTAAGGCTCGGCAGACGCTTCGGCAAAGCCTCTTACAAAGACCTTTATAGGCCTAATTATTAACTGTCATATATATGTAGACATAGAGGCTGAAGTCTTCATGAGGCATCTGGATTAAATGAAGAAAAAAATGAGACCTTGCCATAATCTTCAAAAGTGTTGTTTCAGTTGGTTAAAATGACAACTCCTCACCTCATCAGAGAAGGCAAACTGGAGAGCTAAAGGAATCCACATGCAAATGGATAAACCATTGGTATTGGCAGTCATACCAACATCACAACCCCCGAAACATAAAATGAACCAAAACATGGACATGTGCACACACACACACACACACACGCATGTGTGGTGCTACACAGAAGACATTTACATCCATGAGAAATGCACAATTTTGCCTTGAAGCAAAAATCCTTATAGGTTATAAATCACTCTCCTATTACTATGCAGAGTCACTTAATCAAGTGTTGAACCCTAAATAACAAAATATAATTCACGTGCTCAGATTTTAAAAATTCTTTTTTTAGAGGGAGAATGAATACGTATACAACTAAGGTCTGCACCTCTGGGTCTGTAGTTTTAAAAAAATAAAAAAAGTATGTATCATATCATAAACTAAAAAAAAGTCTGTACTCCTAACACATACAGGTAATATGAAAATCTATTCCCTGGCAATCCCGTGATCCCCTGCTAGCAAAGGCTCTCTAAACTGTGTGGCCTCTGCTTTATGGCTGACCCGAGTCAAGCACTCATTAAGCACTCATAACCACGAGGGGTAAGGACAGGTGAACCAGGACATGTTCGACAATCCCCAGGCACCAGAACCAAGGGAACCCTAGACACTAGACAAAGAAAAGGAATAACTGTGTCGTCAATAGGGTAGCATATTCACTGACCTCATTAACCCCAGGAGATGGATGGTAAGAGGATTTTTATTTCCAAATACAAAAGCATGACAACAATGATAAAAGCTACCATTTATTGTGCACTTCCTCTCTGCTGGGATTATAACATTCATTATTTAGTCCTCACACAAACCTTCTGAGGCAGTTACTAATATCATTTCCATTTTAGAGGTGTGGAAACCGAGGTTCAGAGTTAGGGTTAAGTTATTTAAGTCACAACTTGTGATAGATTCACGACGGGTTTTTAATGGATCTCCCTTAGTGCCACTGTCACCTAACAGATTCCCTGACCACTGGAAATGTATGACAGGTATTAAGAGAAGTATCACATTCTGGAAAGTACCATGAATAAGAGAGCCACACAACTGCCATGATGCAGGAGGGCAAAACAGTGCAGATTGGTGAGCCGGGGTCTCTGGATTAAGAGCCAGAATCTGCTATGTCTCCATGCCTTACACATCTCTGTGACTAGCACTGAATCAGGTGCTACAGAAATGGCAGACGCTTCTCCTGTAACTATTATCCATGTTTCTCTGGCCAAGTTTCTAATCTATAAAGTGAAGCAGCTGTATTTACCCCACAGGAAGGTTGTGAAGATTAAATACAACCTTGTATAATGCCTGGCACCAAAAAAAAGCTTCTTTTCCCTCATCCAGTCTGGTGCAGACAAGCAGTAAATACTGCAATGATTCAGAAGGAAAATATCACTGTGGGATAAGTAAGGGGAAGTTTCAAAGCGATCACGGGGTGTGCACTTAGCTGTGACTACCCTTTGGAATGTGTGCTGGTAAGGTGAGTCTCCGCTGAGGGGCATGGAAGGCCTCTGGAGCGGCAGAGAGACCACCAGGCAGCACTCAGACTGGAGCATTCTTCTATACGATCCTGGGAGACTGGGTCCAGAACAGGGTTTCTTCCTTTTTGCCTTAAGTACCATGTATTTCTTCCCTATTCTCGTATTTCAGAAGTATAGAAACCTTCAACTATTATCCTTCCCTGGTGCTCCCTTTGGTGCCAGGCAAATAGGGCCTGCTGAACAGCTGCAGGAGATGCTCATAAGAGCAAGTCAGTCCACAGGTTCCTGTTTTTCTGTATGTTGTATCATCAGCTAGTCAATCCTTCTTACTCTTTAGTTTCTATCTCAGCAGTAAGCGATGATTTTAAGGCCAGTGTTAAATCTCAGAGAAAGACTTCTCCTCTGACTTACTCTTGACTACCTGAGTTATTTCTGAGATCACAGTAACTCACTGAAATTCAGTTAAACAGTAACCCAACTTATGAGAGTAGCTGCACCTACCATCTTTTGGCTCAAGTCAACAACCGACAGGCAAATAGGTAGAATGGTATCACTACCAGCCAGCACGCTCCCTGAGAAATACGCTATTGTTTAACCCCCTCACCACACACACACACACACACACACACACACACACGCACACACACACAAAATGGGGCAATAATTTGCTATACTGCAACCTGAAAAAATGCAAAATTTCACAATTTCTAAAAACAAAACCTATTCTAGAATTTTAAGTAACCATTAATGGATAATAAAAGACAAAGCAATGTTAGTTAAAAAGGTAAAAATCATAAATAAAAAAGCAGTAAAAATCATATTCCAAGTTCCTAAAGGTTGGAAATCAGGTAAAAGTCATAGTGTCAAACTACCTTTGCTGCCTGTTATAAAACTGGTTAGGAGGTCCTACAGGAAAGATGTGCACCCAGACACAATAGCCCACTACATAATATAGCATCACCTTTTCAAGCTCATACCTGAAAAATTGACAATTTGAAGAAAATTCAATATTTAATCCACCTCCAAGTCTCAACTTCATGGCCCTCTATTCCCTGAAAAGTATCATCAGCTAAAGAGCTGGTACTTATTGGGGCCAGAAGGCCTTTGAGAAGATATGGCAACCTTAGAAGCAGACACCTGTCTGCTCTAGCACAGCACTCTCTTTTAAGGCCAGTGTTAAATCTCAGAGAAAGGCTTCTCCTCTGACTCAGGGTGAGTTCTAAAGTTCACAGTGAGAAATCTTGAAAGTGGTGGGGAATTTTTTTTTTTTAAATCCATGAGAGTAAATTTAGAACATGCATACTGAACTCGTTCTTTAATTTTTTTTTTAAGTGACATATATCACTTTCTGGGTATTAAAAGTCTCTAGTCATGGCCATTAAACTGAGAGAATCTTGAACCAAACTCTATCCAGAGAGCAAATATGAAAATAATTATGAATCATTTCTTATAGAAGAAAGTCAGACTCATTCTTCATTTTAATTGATGTGCAACACAGTCCAAAATAGTCCAACACCCATGGAGAACCACTCACTGGGTTCTTCTTGTGGGGCTGTTACAGTAATCCCCTATCTGCAAGCAAAAACTAGCACCTAGACATCATTTATCGATGACCTGTGACTGGCTTCAGCATAAACAGATTGGTTACCAAGTAAAACCCTGTTGGCAGAAAATCTGCTCTGGGCATGTTTAGGTTTTTATGCTCCTCTTCTCCTGTCAAATTAGCTGTAATAACTTGCCATCAACACATTAAGCCTTCTCTAAGGGGCTGTCATTTAGTTTAGCGGATGTCTTTAAAATCCATTATATTTCTATAGCAATTTAAATTATTACCTTAACATTGCTTTTCTTACTTCCATGAATAAAGTAAGGATGTGCTTTTTAATAGAAAACAACTACTTGCCATCAAAATTGTTCTCTGGTGCCCTGCTTTCCGAAATATAACTATTAAAAGGCCAGGAACATGAGACCAGGGAAGGGGAACTTGTTCAGTTTTTACTAAGACTAAATTTAAACTATCAACCTTCATTTAACATGGATTTTTGTACTGCTTCAAGTCTCAAAAGAGAACATTACAATCCCCAAAGACTAAATCACTTGTCTCTTTTAAGAGTTATCAGAATAGCATTATGCTGAAAGTGACAGCCTGGCTCTGTTCTGTTTGTTAATGCAGCGCAGACTTGCTGGCCAACTGCAACTGGCTGTGAGTCCTTATCGCAAATAAAACTATTTTTGTGCCATTTCTGTTTTTCACTTAAACGTCACCAGCTCTTCCAGACTCAGGACCTGTCAAGTGTTCTGTTGCCAAGACTCTGCCTGTCAGAAAGGTCAGCATCCAGTACCTTCCAGTTGGGTCCCAAAGGGCCTCTCTTGGTTTTGACTGACTGGAATAACGCTGGGTCTTCATCAGCTTTGTAGTCCTGCAAAGGAAAACAAAGTCAGAAGCAGAGAAGAAAACCAGAGAAAATTCTTTAACCTTGCCAGAACAGCCCTTTGCAGCTACTAAACACATGACAGAAACTGACGGGGCTTACTGTGCTTTGCATAAATGCAGGAAAATGCTTCTATATGATATTAAGTTCTCAGTTTGGTTCTCTTTGCTTTAAGCTTTTACCTTGTAGCAAAACAACTACATAATAAAAAGTAATAAAAGTCCTGACTAACAGTCCACCATGACTGGTTGCTGGATAGCTGTCTCTTAAGAAATCTTCCGAAACTTTTCAACAGTTTCAGCATTTTGATATACATATAATCACACTCAAGAAATAAAGCCGACCCATACCAGTTTCCACAACACCCACAGATGAAGACACTGGACTCTAACGCCTGCTGGAGAGCAACTGCCATGCATGACGGGAAACACCGAGCAGAACCACGGACGCTGTGGCATCCCCTTGAGCTCTGCCACGGCTGGGTCTGCGGTGGGTGCCTCAGTTAGGAGGCCAGCCACTCCAAAGCCTTGTTCGTGGAGAGCCATGGGTACACAGGCAAACCTTAGGGACTACACTCATGTCAGCCCTGCACTGCCAAGTGAGGTGAGCGAGGGCTTTACGACTCCACATGGGACTCAGTTATAGCGTGCCATAGGGAACAGCCCTAAAATCTAGGTTTTATAGGAGGTTTTGGTGTGTAAATTCTGTTTCCCTTAATATCCTCTTTCTGATAGAATGGAAAACATGACAGGAGTAAACCTTTTTAATCCTATCTGCTTTACAAAAGTTCTTTTGTCATTACACACATACATACACACAGTCTACAGATAGAAATAAAAAACTACTTTTGAAGAGCTAACATCCAGATTTAAAAAAAGAAATGAGTTGTAACAGTAACAGTGAACAGAGGTCAGTTGAAAATACTACAGAAGGAGAGCCCCTTTCTTCTTGAGCAGAATTTTTAAACCAGGGGTCCTTCACAGCATTTATGGAGGGACCACATACTTTGAGAAAAATGCCCAGACAAGTCAATATGAAAAAAATCATTGTTTTAGAGATAGGGGCAGTGCAAGCACTGAACACATGCCAAAGCATAATACAAACTTTCAAAATCAAAGAAAACACGCTGAGAAGCAGCCAATCAAGACTCAACAGTTATTCAGTAAATGCATATGACGTTAATAATTCCTAAAGAGAAAGTTATAATTAAATTACGTGAGGAAGGAGAAAAGTGAGGTTCCGGTAGACAACAAAACTTTAAAGAAAGATAATTGGGCAAATATGTGACCTTGAACTCCTAACCTCTGTCTTCTAAGAAGCTACAAAAAGGCCCCCCAGAGGGCTAAGACGATTACACAGGCAAACTTGGCTGGCCATGCTGGGCCTTACTGCTAAAACACGCAACATGGCGCAGCTACAGGCACGAGGTCAGTCAGCACTGTCCAGGAATGACAAACTGGGATGAGCCAACTGCAGGGAGTCAGACAACGGGAGTTACTTGGTGTGTCCGGGCACATCAGCAGAAAGTTCAGTTACTGCCAGCTAACATGAATTCTTAAATTCCAATTTAGAACCGCACCCTAAAAATTAACAACTTCACTGCTGACTGAGAAAAGAATCAACTGTACAGGTGGTCTCAAGACCTGGATTCACAGTGAGAAATCAGCTGTCCTACTAACAAATACTTGTAACCCCATAACACATTTTCTTCTAGGTCAGAGGCTTGGAAACCCAGAGATAAGCTCGGTTTCCTCCAAAACTGAAAATATTTAACATTATATCAAATAATCACTTTTGACATCATCTCCCTCGATTCCAGGTCTATTTATTGAACAGCCATCACAGAAAAGGTACATTACATATGCACCATGCAGTGCACAGGATGCTAAGCTAAGAGGTAGTCTAAGGGATCTGAGGACACAAGGAGAGCCAACACCTGGTTCTGGCTCCTAGAAAATCAGTCTAGCTGGGAGCAAAGCAAGAGAGACAAAGAAAAGGTAATCGAAACCCCAGGGACTACATGTTGACTGCCAACAGAGAATGGAGAGGAGAATTACAGACAGAATTGAAACCAACCGACACCAGCCAAGAAAATGTATTTTTAAAATGAGTTTTAACATCATGTTTAAAAGTAGAAAAATATTACTTCTAAAGAACACTGTGTTAACATTTTTTATGATAAAATTTTAATTATCTGTATAATGCCCAGAGGTCTGACCACTGTTTAACATTTAACAGTTCATCTCATTTGAAAGAAAAATACTTCCTTTTTTCTTTTTTACTAACTGGGATGTGACCTTACTGTGGGCATGATGCTCAAGTTTTTGTTTTTTACAAAATCGAAGATATTATGGAGCCTGGCATGAGTTGAATAGTAAACACCACATTTCCTGAATCTAAGAGGCTGCCAGTTACAGGATGCTCCATTATTTTATGTACCATTAAGAAGGAAAACACTAAGCCCATAAAACATGCCACAACTGGAAGACAAATCTGATGAAATAGAGACTGCAGAACTGTCTCTGAGGATGCTAAACTCACCAGCTCCAAGAGAAAGAAAAAACAAAATCCACAAAACGAAGTGTACACAAGTATCAGTAGGGCTGACAGTATACAATAAGGGTAGTACATAAACCAAGGCAGAACTTATTTAAGAAAAGCGAGCTTGGTCTAAAAATTGTATCAGCATAAATTATTTTCATGTAGAGGTAAACTAATTAAGGGGTGACTCACCCCAGGAGGTGGGTCTAAGCATGATTACAGCACCAGTGAATGTGAAAATGTAAGCGGTTGGATTAGATGGACTTTTGGACAACACTCCTTTCTCCTTCCTAACCCCACCCAGCTCCATACCAGGGCGACACCTTAAGGGATTTTTCAATACCTATCTGCCATAGATTAATTAACTGAAGAACGTGGAATAACACTTTAAAAGTTCTCCACTCTGGACCTAATATACGGTTCCTGAAAGTTTATTTCCGAGCCTTCATTATTAGTGCTATTCACTGGATAACTTTTCTGAACTATGGATTCACAAAATTATAGAGGTGAACTGTACCTTGAAGACCACCCAAGTCGCTTCAATTCACAAATGAGGAAACCACAGTCCAGCAAGAAGGTGGCATGGCTCACCTACCTGAGGACTTGAACACAAGCCTTCTTACCCTCTGTCCTGGGCTCATTCTAGTCCAGCACACAGGAGGACAGCAGAAGTGTGTCCACAAAA
Source organism: Balaenoptera physalus (assembly GCF_965194825.1). NCBI lineage: Eukaryota > Metazoa > Chordata > Mammalia > Artiodactyla > Balaenopteridae > Balaenoptera > Balaenoptera physalus. The sequence continues at coordinate 73,849,187 of NC_138897.1, forward strand.
GCCAGATAAGCAAAACACATTTCAAAACCACCAAGAAGCAGCAGCACCAGAGGTACCAAAGTGGATTTTCCTATAAGGCATGCGTGTGTGCATATAAAATATCACACATACACATATATACATATATCTCCAAAGCTAAGTCTTCCCTCTCTGCTTTTTTCTCTTGAATACAAAGCAGCAAACATTAAGGAAATACTGAAAATGCAACAAAACCCAATTATTAACAATAGCACCTTAACCTTGACAGATGAGGATAATGCATCTTGTCAAAACCTAGGAATTTTTTTGTGCTTTTTAATGTTAGTTTGAATACGTAAATGTTTAATCAGTTGAATTAAGTAGCAAGATATTAAAAAGCAGGAAGCAGGTGTGGTTTTAACAACCTCAGTTTTGTATCTCTATAACAAACATTTAATTTTTTGAACAGTATCTTTTTTGCTACAATTTTATTGTTGGGTAGCTAGTTTGGTCTTTCTGTATATGAAAACCGGCCGATTTATATCCGTATCACAATGAACAAATATTTTCCTTCATGTATGACAGTTTCAGCATACAGAATGCAACCTCCGCTACCAATTATAGCTGCAAATGAGCAATAGTGTGGAATGAGACAGCCTGCTGGCTTTGTTAGTATTCTGTCTCCTTTGGGATCCCGTGGGGAAAGGGGAGGCTCTGATGAAGAGAAGCCCTTGGCTCATGGTTTATTGTGCTTGCCACCAGCTGCAGACTTCTCATCTCATTAGTTCTTTTAGAATACTGTGGGTGAAGACAGCTGTAGCCTACTTGAGTCTTCAGCTCCTGGGTATTCTGAAGGCTGAATTTGCTATGCACTTTCTGTAATCCTTGGGAAAAAAAAGAAAGCAAATTCACTAGGCCAAGGAAATGTATTTTTAAAATGAGTTTTAAAATCATGTTTAAAAGTAGAAAAATCTTATTGCTAAGGTGCACTGTGTTTAAAAATTTTTATGATCAAATTTTAATTGTCTGTATAATGCCCAGAGGCCTGGCCAGGATAAGGAAGGGTTTAGTAAAACCATCATTATCAAGTTAGGTGTAATGTCCCCAGACACTGCTTGCTCCACCAATGCTAGCGCCTGAACAACAGAAAAACACAATGGTATCAGCATAAGGTAGATTCAGATAAGTGTTAATACAGCTCTATTTAATTGAAAACTCTTATTTAAGTAAAAAAGGCAAGTCAAGACACCCTTTGGAGAACAAATAAAATAAAATATGGTAAATAAATGGATTACTGAGCCTCCATGCTAGAGCCACAGAATACATTAATTAAATTCTTATAAATAACTGTTTTCTGTCACTGGAATACGAAAGTTGTGCTACCTCTTGGGTATATCTGTTACTCACTACAGTTCTCAATAGACACTCTTAACAGAAACCAGATTCATTCTGAAGACAAAGGATATTAGTTTTATGAATCTTTTAGCATAGTGGCTGTCCCCCAAAATGCAAGTAAAAAATCTGTGCTGAGCCAACCCAATGTCCTCGAGCCAGACTGAACTCATGATTATAAATGGGGGAGTGAGCAGGTGATGGGGGCAGGCTGGTAAGAGCTTCTTAACAGCTTGTGGAAAAATCGAGATGAGCTCCAGATACCAGAAACTGCTTAAAGAACCATGCCTGGGTTACCACAGGTGAGGTTACAGTAAACTAAGGAAAGGAAAAGAGTGCCCAATCCACATGCATTAGCAACTCCTTGACACCTGCTCTCCCCAAAGAGAAACAATTCTACAGGGTAAACAAAAACTTGAGAGAGATATTAATGCCTTCCTTTATTTTAGCACAAGATGATTAATTAGGTGTCTATTCAAGTAGCTCAAAGATAATCATTAAGTTTAAAATGCACAGGTATTGCAGCTCAACTTAGCAAAGCTCATTTCTTCTAATCACATCCTAAAAGTAAAGACCAGGATGGGGGAAAGAGCTGAATCAAATATGTAGATAAACAACAAACATCACTTATTAGCACTGCCCTGTATTTTCCAGTACTGTGGCACTTAGAAAAAAGGAGTTCCCAGATCCTATCACCATTGACCCAGTGCATAGCTAACTGGAGCTGAGAAAACTCAGGTCAGACTCTAAAAGGGAAGCCCATTTAAAAAAAAAAAAAAAGTTTGCATTAAATTTTGCAAGTAACAGAGGTGTAAAGAGAAAACATTTACTAACTTGTTTAAGAAACTCATTTCAACAGTTATTTTCAAATAAGCAGTTTTCTTTCCTATTTTTAATCACATCTCCCCAGTGACTCCTCACCCTTTCAGGTTCCCATAGAGTACCATTAATGTAGTATAAGTAAATCTCATTAATTCAGGTCCTACCACCTTGGAATTCATAATAATTCGGAAGGGGCTAGACTGAAGTTTATCTTTGCATGATCTATGAAAAAAAGATTTGCTACACAAATTAATAGAGTAACAAGATCTCAGGAGGGCTGTTTAAACAGTTCAGAAGTGTTTTAGAGCAATTCAGAAGCATTCATTTGCATATAATTATTATGCTAATTACAAATCATTCGTATCTATTCATTAAAGCAGATTCCCAAAGGACCACTAATTGTCAATAACTTGTTGGCCTAGTTTCTGTTACTGAATGTACCTCAGAGGAACAAAACTGCATTAAAAAATATTCTCTAATTCAACCCTCTCATTAATCCTTACTGGCTTTCCACCAATGAATCCTTAAAGCTGAATTTTTAAACAACTGCCCTGAGAACTGAGAAATGCAGTCAAACCTACACACCCAAACAGAACACTTTCTTGTAATCTTTTCAATCTCATAGAGACGCTGCACAGAGACCTGGGGTGGGCGAGCTTGGTGGACAGGGGAGGGGGACAGACGCTGTCAACAGAGCTCTGTGCTGAAAGGTGGCCACAGCCTAGAGCACTGCTGGGCTAGAGCACAGCTAGAGTAATCGCCTCCTCCATTCTTTCTCATCTTGTCCGAATCAGAGCCAGAGCCTGCCAACACTGTCATGTTTATGAAGGCAGACCCCCAAAGCCTTTGGAAGGCTGCAAATTGACAGAGAAAGAGCAAAAAACTCAGAATTTTAGTTACGAAAAGAAGTTACAACCAAAAGCCTGATGTGACAGACTCCATCTCCTACAACCTGGCAGGGAAACTAAATAGTTGGGCTCCAGAGGCTGGCTGGGTTCCTGGAGAGCCCAGGGCTGGCGGGTACTCCCCAGCCCTCCTCTCAGGGGTCAGTAGGCTACTGGTTTGGATAAGCCTGTGTTTCATACACAAATATACAATATATTTGTTACTGTTACATTATATTTATTATTATATGTTTATATAGTATAGCATTTAAAAATGAAGACATTTTAAACTCTTAAAACCAATGAAGTAAGTTTCAACATACCAACAAGTCAGTTTTATTAAAGATGATTGTTAAATATATATTTTAAAATTAAACCGCGTATGCCTAAAACATAAACAATATGTTTAGGAAAGTTTTGCTTAACATAAATGCATTTATTTCCTTAAATGACAGTAGATCACAGAACATATTACATCAAATTCCTTAAACTAAAATGGGAATGTCCTTTTGAAAATGCACAGGGTGAGCCCTCTCCAGTAAAATGTCCATTTTGGTTCATGATCTGGGCTTCAGGCACAGCTGCATCTAAATCCCAGGACCCCATTAATTCCATTAGCACCAATTTAACAAACACTAAATGGGAAATAATTGCAGAAAAAATTTTAACTTTTTTTTTTTTTTTTTATAGCAAGAGCAAAATCTGATAAGCAGCATCATTCTTGCTACCATTTTAGGAAAACTTACTTACGTTCCAGGCACACACTTTCTCCTAGTTAACCCTCACAACCTTGGAACAAAGTTACTACCATTGCCACTGGGGGTGAGGAAGTGAAGTTCCTTGCCCAAGTTCACGGTGGCTGAGCAGAGCCGGGACTCAGATGCTGCTCTGTGGACACCCAGGCACCACGAAACGTTACTGCAAAAATGTGACGTGATTTACAGTTCATCACTTGATAAGACTCAAGTACCCTAAGGGATGTTTACTCCCACTCAGTCTAGAGAACCTCTCCTTGAGGGCTTTACACTGCTGAAAAGGGCTTTTATAAGGAATAGACTTTAAAAACTTGATTTGGAGCTGTTTATGCTAATTTCTTTAAAAATATCTGCCATTAGCTGCTCAAAAAAAAAACCATTTTCTAACTCTTACCAGACAATTTCTCCCCCCTAGGAACTACTTCACACCTGACCACCTCCACCACCCTCCCTGCTTTTTTTACTTTGAAATCATGGAAGAGATTAGAAGTAAACACCAATAACAGGTTCTAGTGGAAAAAGTATTTTCTGCAACATAAGCTCGTACACACAGAGTTTTCAGAGAAATTTTAAAATTCTTGCTAAGATTTAAGCAAGCATGAAATAAGCAATGTGCTCTTTTCCCACAAGAGGGCACTGCCATCCAACTATGCCTTCAAATACACAGGACATTCTCTAAATCCACCACTGGATGCAAATCTAAGTGTTCCAGAGTACTTGACCATGTAAGGCAGCCGAATAAAGTGGGAAACATTTTCACATTTCTTTTTAATAAGAACCATGCTTACATTTATTTATATCTTCTTTGAGAATGGAGAAAAGAAAAAACCCGCTGTAACTCACTACAAAAAGGATCTTGACAATGATTTGCTTCACAGCACAGCGAAGGGAGATGAGATAAGCCTTTGACAAGTGACGTTTCTTAAGCAAAAGCAAAACCACCACTACCTCAAAACCTGTACCTGAGTTGTTCTGTTTTTATTCCAGAGGTCAAGGAGGCTCTACTACAAGTCAGGAGCTGGATCACAGCTCTCACCTCTTTATGATGCACACACTTTAATAAAGAGCTTTTGGAGCTCTTGCACCTATACCGGGGATAAGTTACACCCTTTCAAGATAGAAATGAGTGTCTAGGTTCATTCTAGTGGCAGAAGGGAGAGGTACTCTACTGGGTTGAGTGTCTGCTCATGCCAAGGAGACCTGAAGCATCTGGCAACCACAGGCTCCTCGCACTTGCTGGAGCCCAGCCACAGACTTCCAATAAACAAAGGCTCTCTTCACGGCTGAAGAATGGGGCAGCCACAGCTCTGGGAGGCAGAAAGCCCTTCTTAGGAAGTGAGAGGCCAACAGCTGGAACAAAAGTAACATCTAAGATGCAGGCGCTTTGTGAAAGCTGTGAGCAGGAATGAACTGGAGTGACGGTCAGCGCTGACCATTTAGGGTTATCAGCTACCAATGGTTAATTCCGAAGTCTATTAGATTGATCCCAAAAGTGTCACTTTTGTGGCTCAAAAGCTGACAAATATTAACAATTTCATATGGTCTGATCAAATATTTAACTTTTTCCAGCCGAATTTCATCATGTTTCTGATTTTAAAGAGAAAAAATTTTAATCTTATAAAGATTACTTAGAAAGCATATTTTATGATTCTTACATTTCTTTAAAATTATTAAGTTTTTTTTTAAAAGGCAGTGCAATAAAGCATATGTTGCCAAGACTATCTACTCAAATGTGTAACATCTGGGTACTGTCTCGCAGAATGTCTGATCAAAAGAAAAGATATGCCCGAATCCTTCCTAGAGCACAAGAAACAAGCACTGTTTAAAAGTGTGACCAAAACTTACATGCCTACATAAATTAAACCAAGTTTCATCAGCTTTCCATGGCTGACATTTAGGAAAAAGTATGTTTCAAATGAGCAGTAACTTTAAAACAATACATACTCATGGTTTAAGACAATTATAAAGTGCCAGATTGTTCAATACTCAAATAATGGAATCGTGTTCAAAGTGAAAACAGCTAAATGGGTGGAAAAGGCAAGTCTTACATGTTCATTTCCACAGGCAACCAAGATTTCAGAAAATCAGATACAGCTTAGCATACTTCTGCTCTCAACTAAAATGGGCCCACCAAAACATATCCACCAAACAAATGGATCATAACCGGAGAACAAATGGTCAGTGCTGGAAAGAACAAGCAAAAAGCACAAACTTTAAAAGCCAATTCATTTTCCTGGAGACCACCATCACCACGGGACTCCTACAAGCGGTTTGGATGAGCCCAACAATCCCATTACTGCCTTTGGATAGACAATTAAATGGTGGGGGCTCTTCATTTAGTAAAGTACTAAACTCCAAATCTCCCATCTAGCCAGCCTTTGAACCCGGACTTTGCAGGCACCCTGGAGCCCAGCACTGGTCTCTATCAGTTGTGAGAACAAAAGCTCTTTGGTGGAGGGCACTTGACACCACCAGACTACACAATCAGAAAATAGGAACTCCAAGTCACTTAGAAACACTTTAACATGTTCACTGATTAAGAATCTTGCAGGCTCTTCAGACAGATACAATTATTACTTTATCTGGAAAAATATTTACCATGCCAACACAGAGCAAATAGCAAGTTCCAATAAATGTTTGCTAAATGAACATGAAAATATATGAGTGGTGCTCACTGTAAGTACCCACACCAAAAGACATCTTAGGGTCTCCAATCCTTTTATTCTGTTGTATGTATGCAAATTTCCAAATATGCCAGAGTTTAGCAGTTATAGATGGAGGTAACAAAGGCCACCGACGAAAGCTGCTATTTCGGGGGGCGAGAGAAGATGGATGGAACAGCCAGCACTTGCTTGTTTTAAATAAATTGAGAATGCTCTTAATCAACATAATGCAAAGGAAGGAACAGCATACAGTGAGATGTTCTAGAAAAATAAGTCAGCAGCCCTGCTTTTGAGTCCACTGGTAACGTGGCTTGCGGGAAAGTTACAGCACTTCCCTGAGCTGAAACTCCTAAACAGTAAAATTAGCGACTGGTGTGAATGTTTTGGGACCATGGCCTCCAATTGAGATTCCTTCTGCTTCCAAAATCCTAGAAGGAGAGTGCCCCCTCTACAATGTTGACCAGTAACAGCGTACTACAGCACTTCCCAAGGGTGAGCAGAAATCACCTAGAGAGCTGGACAGAGACAGCCCAGGGCCTGGAAGGTTCTGACCTGGGAGGAGGAGAATTTACATCTCTAACAAGCTGCCCAAGGGCAGACCTTGCTTAAAAGAAAAGCGTTTTGGCCAGAGTCCTAGCTAAGGTTCTGAGGGGCAAGCTTAGGAGTTAGCCACAACATTCCCCAGAGGGCCTCAGGGGCCCTAAAAAGAAGCTTGTAACCTCTAAAGAACGGTCAGAGAACTGGACCAGTGGGCAGATCCAGCCACAACTGAGATCCACACATGTACGGCCTTCTGGCCGTGGTGGGGGTGTTCTCCAAAGGAGCCCAAACAAGTGGGGAAACTACGTAGGCTGGAATGGAGCAGAGGGGTTCCAGGCCCCGCGAGGGAGTGAACTTTATCAGCAGCCCTGGCCTCTCACCTGGGAGTTCCTGTGTCCCCTGGGGTAGCAAGGAAAGAAGCAGGACTAGTGAGTGGAACCACACTTTGCTCCAGGAGCTCCTGCTGAAAAAGCTGCTCAGGAGAAGTTTTCTACTTGAAGGAGATGGCACAGAGCCATCTGGAGTCCAACAGCGGCGACCCAAGGACCACAGCCCAGGGAGGGAGGTTTGGCTACTGGGGGCAGGCATCAGGGCTGAGGGCATAGAGCTCTGAGTCCAGAGTGTGAGACACCTCCTCGCCACCACTTCCCAGGGGGGACAATCGCAAATGTGGAGAAAGAAAAAAGGACTTGGGGTAAACACGACATGGCAACCAAGGCAATTATACTCATGAGCATGTAAGGATAACGACCTGAGAGTAACAAATGGGGCAGAGGGGGGTTAAAAAGGACAGAAGAAGGAAGAGATATGTATGAAATCTGAGCTTTATCTTAAGAGCACAAGCTTCCTGGGTCACTCACAATGAAAGTGCCCCTCTGAGCTCTTTGAGGAGTCTCCACTAAGGACCTGATCCATCAGACCACACCTTGCACATCCTTTCTGTGACCCAGAAACAATATGGCATGTGAGTTTCTAGCTTGTGTGTCTTCCTTTTAGGAATACCATCTTCAGTGAAACAACACTAAGGTTAAAAAAGTGGGCAACTCTTGGCTTTGAAATGCCTCATTTGGGAAAAATCTTTCACCTTTAATTAATACACCCTAAGATGATGAAAAAGGGAAAAAATTATTCTCTCTTTAAACCTGCTGCATTTTAATTTGGCATAGATCTATATTTTTCAACTATATCTCCCAAACTTTTATGCCATTAATATTTGCTTATTACTGACATCTAAAAAGCAGATGTTCAGCTTTATCAATTTTAGACCTGTGAGCCTTAAAATTTTGAATTGAACATTTATTTCCACGAAAAAAAATTATAAATTATAAAAATAAAGTCCCATAGCATGTACTTCAGAGGAAGCATAGACTACAGAGGAAGGCTGATACAATCCTTTCCCGGTTACACATAAATACCTAAAATGTGGTTCCAATTTCTTTTTCTTTTCTTTTCTTTTTTTAAAATTGTGCTCATTTTCTTTCAAATTACTTCCAAAAACGAAGGTCTCTCTGATGTTAATCGTGTGTACACTTCGGCTTACACTTTAAAGACTCTTCCTCTCCTGGGAAGTGACTTTTGTATACAAATCATGGAAAGCTACTTAGACAAAGTGCTGGAGATGATTAAAAGGGGCCAGATTCAAATTCATACCTTAAAAAAAAGCAGAAGCAGATGTCAACTGACTCATTTGTGTATATTTTGGAAATGAGTTGAAGATATGCATGTGCATTTCATCAGGACATTTAAAGAATTCTCAACTTTTTATTGTGGTTATGTATCAACAATGACTTTAGGAATTAAAAATACTTTAAAACTTGTATTCTGGTGTTTCACACTGGACACCTTGACTCCTCCTTACAATCTGATCTAACTGAAACACTTTTTAATCTGACAGAAAGGCATCTGCTCATTCAGAAAGGACAGAGTTTTTAGAACTGAAGGCACGTCACATATACTTCATGATCCAGAATTAGTAAAGAAGGAGCTAAAGTAGCATTTGTCCATTTAATATTTGAACAATAAAAACTTCATTTCCTCCAAACTGTCTCCCCATTGCCCTGCTTTTTTTTCACACCACAGAGGAAAAAATCTGCAAATTCTCTTTGACTGATCAAACCTTTACTGAAGAGCTCTCTGCATGTCAGGCATTGAGCATCTTGTTAGGTCCTAGAAACAGAGATGATCAGTACTCAGTACAGTCCAGGCCCCCAAGGGGCACCCAATTTACTGAGGAAGGCTTTTCAAGAGTGATATCTGGGTTATATTTGAAATGGGGGAGGGGCAAGAAGCTGAGGGGATGGAGGAGATGTGGGGGCAGGGGGTGTGTTCTGATGGAACGTGATGTGCTCAGTGGCTGCTGCAATTACAAGCAGAAGGAGCCTTCCCTCTAAAAGGATTTAACATCTTAATACTTCACTCCAATGCCTCTTTCCACTAAAACAAGAAATCTGTTTTGCATGGTAGCCAAAAGAAATTGGGTGGGGACATTTAAGCAGAAATCTCAGACTGCTCAGCTTGTTTCATTAGGCAGTGCTGTTATCTTCTAGAAAATACCAGAGAATGGTGGCTATAGTAACAGTCCTATGCAGATTTCCCATAAGTCATCAAGGAAAAAACCAAATAACCCATAAATTTAAATGTATATATGATTTCTGTAGCAAATTACTCTGTGACTCTGCATCACACTGACAGTTTTTACAACTCCTTGTTCCTAGAGTTATTTTGACAATGTCATCCTTCGATTATGTAAATATGTCAAAGCATCCACCCAAGTATTCAGTTACACTGTGGGTCTAATCACATCCCTTCTATGCATGGTGAAGTACAGTGCATAAGCATGACCAAAACCCAGCAAGTCTACAAGGAGAGCAACCCAGCAGAGAGAGTTAAACGCTAGAAGCAGTCAACAGTTACTCTCAACTAGAATAACGTTCAGGGCTGTGTTTGTATTAAATCCAGCTGCAGTGACAGAAACCCCCCACCAGGTGGAGTAAAAAGATTCAAGCTTCACTTCCAACTTCCTGGTTTCTTAACTCCCAACCTTTTCACATTTGTCCTGATTTGGGAGAGCTGGCTACTTATCCTCTCAAAATTACTAACCGACTGTTTTTACTTCTTTTAAAGCAAGTAGTATGCAGGACAGAAATTCAACCATGTAAGACGTTTTAAGAAAATTTAGCTCATTCAAGTAAAACCAGAGTTCATTAAAAACAAAATAAAAACCAAGGAATTAAGTCAGACTGAGACTAAAACCTCCAGGAGTTAAGGTGCCAGGCTGAGCATGGAGAGATGACTACACCTTCAGGTCTCCCTACTGAAAATCCACCTTGTTGGCCCATGCACAGTTACCAAGCTCCCAATTCTAGTATCACTTTAATCCTTAAAGAGCAAGCTTTAGGTACTAAAGATTGGCCACTGGTATGGCAGACGTATCCTAAGATGACCCTTTTCTGCCACTGAGTCACAATCTTGTGTAATCTCCTCCCCTGAGAACAGGTGGAAGCTGTGACTTGCTTCTAACCAAGAGACTGTGGCAAAGGTGATGGGCTGTCATTTCTTTGATTAGGTTACATTACACGGCAACTCAATTTGTGGTGATCTGTAGCAACAGAAAACTGAACACTGAGTGAGGACATCCCCTCACCCCAGTCCACTGGGCATGTCTCTGCCAGACCCTGACTCTTCTACCCCATCTAATCTAGCTGCTCCCATTTGCTGAAGAATCACTGTCACCACCATCTTATACACATTTCTTGACCTCTATATGTAAGCAAGCAAATACATGCATATAGATATTATCTTTTTCTCTCCACATTATCTTGGAAAGGATACCCTATCAGTACAAAAAGACTCACTCCCTTCTGGTGACTACACTGAACTCCACCATACGGGTGGAACCACGTTTTTCATCAGTTCCCCATCGATGGAGAAACATTTAAGACTTCAGACTGTTTCCTTATAAAAATCTTATGCTTATACATTTGGTACTTCACATTGAGTAGGACCAATTCCTAGAAGTGGAATTTTGCTGGGGCAAAAGGCACGTGCATTTGCAATTCTGCAACAGAGGTTGTGTGACTTACACGCCCACAGGGAATGTATGTGAGTGCCTGATTCCTCACCCCTGGCCAACCCAGGTGTTACAGGTTAGTTTCTTCATTGCCCTCAAGCTCATCAGGTTCATTTGACACCTATTCACAAGTCGCCATTCTGTGAAGAGTTCTGTGTTCCTGAACACAGAACAAGACAGCAAAGAAATGAACAAGAGCTGAAACTCAGCAGAGGGGAAGACTGATGCCAACGAAAGTGAAATCCCCCAGAGGCAGATCCTGCAGGACACACAGGCTTTGGACAGAGAGGAAGGTTCCCAGAAGGGAGGCCAGAACAAGCAGTGTGACGTGGCCAGTGGCAGACCAGCTTGAGGAGAGGAAGACAGTGCTCAAGTGGCAGCTTGAAAAGGGACAAAGCAGACAGGGCCTCTGCTCGGAAAGAATACTGGACTGAGTTAGAATTTCCACTTCAGGCATCAGCTCAACGACCTTGAGAAAAACGCAGTTTATCTGGCCTTAGTTTCCTTACTTGTACAACAGGACCTCCCTGTTTAGCCCTGAAACCAAACTATGTGTAGCTGCAGAACTGTGTTCAAAGTAAATCGTATGGTGAAGACTAGTGTAAGACATGCAGAACTGTGCTGGGAGAGGGGCAGAGGGAACTTCCCAGCCCCATGCTCTAGGCACTTGTCCTAACAACCAGAGTGGTTTCCAAGAAACTTAGGGTTCTGGAAAGCACAGTTTGAAAGCACTGAGGCCTAGGTAGCTAAGGTTCCCTTCAACTCTATTATTCCAACCTCTCCCTCAGTGTTGGATAACACACCTGTACCTCTGCTTCTATTCTGCTTGCCTGCAATTCACTCATTCATTCAACATGCATTCACCGAGTACCTATTACAACCCAGGCACTGTTCTAGGAGCTGGAGAGGCAAGGGTTAACAGTACAAAGATTCTTCCCCCTGGGGTTCAATTTCTATTTAGAAGAGAGAGAGAAAAACATGTACAATACATCAGAGCAACCCGGGTGAGAGGGAAAACTGTAATGAGAGTGGGGGTAGACCGCTCCACCCATCAAAACACTACTCGTCATCATATTATGACTCTTCCTCAGTCTTTTCAGACCTCTGTCCTCACAGATCATTTCTTTTCTCTGAAATCCTGATGCGCTCTGGACCAAGCATACACCTCCACCATTTGTAACTATTTCACTGTACGGGGTTTGTCTCACCCAGAGTGGAAGCCTCTTGAGGGTACCGTACCAATCTTGAGGAGCTCCCGGGGGCTATGCCAGCAGCACAGGCTGAGCCCCACGATATGAGTTGACTGCTATGACAACTTGGCCATTTCAGAAATGCAAGTGCGTTCTTAAAGCCTCCTTTGACACCATGGGCTATAATTTCCAAGGAACATAAAAGTGCAGAATCAAAGGAACAAATTAATTCAACAGAAAACCAAACTGGATCTGGCAAGAAGTAAGGAATGTCAGGTGGTCCAGGTGTTTGCAATAGAAGCTAATTCTAATGCAAACATTAACTAGTGGAGGCCAAGCAGATGGGGGGTGGAATCTGAAGGGAGAGTGTGGGGCAACCGTCTGTGCCAGCAGAGGGGACAGAGGAGGCTGTGCAGAAGGCAGAGGCAGAGCCCGAGCCCCGTGACTCCTCCTGCTCCACCCACCTCAGCCTTCACAGGCCCCCAGGCAGCTCCGTGCTCTGCTCCTCACCCCAAGCCCCGAACTGTCAAGGGCACCCTCACCTCCCACCACACAGAGTTCCCCTCTCCCCTTTTATAGCAGAAAATATGCATGTCAAGGTTTTTTCTTTCTTTCTTTTTTTAATGTCAAAAGGTCTGAGAATCCCTACACGATATCATTTGTACTTGTAGTTTCCACAACTGAGAAAACACACAAACAAAAAGCTGCTGTGACACACGTGTTCACAGTAGCACTATTTACAATCGCCAAAAGGTGGAAACAACCCAAATGTCCACGAACAGAATAATGCATAAACAGAACATGGTGTTCATACACTGGACTATTCTTCATGCATAAAAAAGAATGACAAAATGACACATGCTACAAGGTGGATGAACCTTGAAAACATTATACCAAAGTAAAAGAAGCCACAAACAGAATGCCAGATATTGCTATGATTCCATCTATATAAAATATCCCAAACAGGTAAAACCATAGGGGCAGAAAACACTTAGTGGTAGCCAAAGGTTGGGAGGAGGGAGCAGTGAGGAGTGATGGGTACAGGGTGTCCTTTCGGGGAGGTGAGAATGTTCTAGAACTAGATGGTTGTGATGGTTGTACAACACTGTGAATGTATTAAACGCCACTGAGCTGCACATTTAAAATGTTTGAAGTGGTAAATTTAATGCGTATTTTATTACAATAAAGGTACTGTGAATTCAGTAAACTTTAAAATTAACTAATCTTTAAAGTGTAACTTGGAAAACAGGAGCTATGAACGGTGAAAAACAAAATCACACATACATATGTGAACACTTATTCACTCTCCAAACAACGCTTGGTGTACAGATTCTCAGAACTCCTGCTAAGAATAATGACAATAATGGCAAACATTTATTAAAGTAGGCACTGCTCTAAGTGCTCAAATTTAATCCTGTGAGATAATTAGCCCCATTTTTCACAAGATAAAACAGGGAGAGAGGTTAAGTAACTAAATAGCCAGTAGGAAGCAAGACCTCAGAATTTGAATCTGAAGCGCATCTAGTTTCAGAACGTATGTTCTCAGTGACAGCGCCGTGGACTCAACAATGCAGACCCCTTTCATCTGGGCCCAATCCATTCTCACTATCTATCCCCCACAACATCCTTCCAAAAAGACTGCCACCTGCTGAGCCTCTGCACTGTGGTGCCTTCCAGCCAGAGCCCCTGTGGCAATGCCGCTATCGTGCATCCCAGGCCAGCAGTGCCTTCCCTCCTCTCTGGAGGTGAGGCTGGGGTGGAAGGAAGGGAATGAGGGCCTCCAGGGCTCTTGCACAATTGGCCTGAACTGTTCTTTCCCCTTGCACTCTTGCCTGCAAACATTGTTTGGGAGCCCATTTTAGCCTGAGGACAGGAACAAAGAACTACTCTTGTACCCCCGGCAAAACCAAAGGTGCCTTGTGCTCTGCTGGAGAACAAGGTGGAATGCAAACCTCTGAGCCACAAGACTGGACCGTTTTGCTTGGCCAGCACAACTTAGTCAAACACCCGCAATACGATCCGAGTGCCTTCACCCAATCCTGGTGGGCAGCACTGATGTTCCAGGCATCTGAGCTACCCTGACCTAGCCGTTAGTGACCCACTCCCAGTGATCTGTCACCCTATCACCACTCTTTAACATACATGAACTCATGGCTGGAAGAGATACCAAGAGAGATAAAGGGGCCAAACAGACACCTGAATATTGTTTTTAAAACAGAATATACATTCATTTCTAAGGATAAAAAAGTCCAATATAACTTCAGAGGTGGAAATATCACTAAAACTGAAATAACTTCAAATCACAGCATGACTAAAATTTAAGAATTTCTATGACAAGAGTCTCTTATCAGTGCTCACACTTCTTATTGGGGAGGGGGCCCTAAACAGAACAGGACCTGGCCTAGCAGAGGGTCACTGCTGGCAGTCCCAACCCCAGTGATTTCTGAAAAAAGGTCGAACCTTTGTTTTTGAAAGCTTACCTTTCAATTTCAATGGCAAAACCAGACATTTATTATTTGGGTTATTTCTGTTCAGCTTACAACACTGCTCAAGTTCAGGGAATAAGCACAAAAATGAAATGGAAAGGGATCCTAACTGAATGTGCCGTGCTTTGCCATGACAAACCAAGGGGTGCCACTCTTACTGCAAAGCTTTAGTTCTCTAGACTAGCAGGAAGAGGGCCACTGGTTATTTTAGCACGTAAAAAATCCACAACTGTACCCCACACACTATAAGAACTGAGTTAACATTTATAAACTGGGGCAAAGTAATAACAAGGGTCTTAATTGCTGGGGTTGGGGGGAGGGGGGCAGTGATTGGTGAGGAGTAAGGGTCCTTACTTTTTGGGAAAACATTTTTTTTTAATTAAGTCAAAAGTCTAGAGTACAAATAATTACATCTAGTAAGACTCAAAAGAGAAAGCTACACAACTGTTAGACTGGGATATTCTACCATCAACCATTTCCCACAAATGACAACTTTAGCCCTGAATTACTGAAAATTTGTATGTAAATTAAATTTTTGCTTTCTTAATCAGACTTTAAACGTATAAGGGACCCATGGTATTTAAAGAAGCTCAAGAGAAAATTCTTTTGTAAAATAATGTTATTTTTTTCCCCCCAATGAAAACAAACTCCTATGTATATCCTGGGTATACTGGGATTTCTCAGAGGGATCACCTGTGCAAAGGTGAAATCTGCACAAAAAAACAAATCACCTTCTCTCTTATTCTCTGATCTCTTTCGCTGCTCTGATCTCTTTTTGGACCCAGACCTAAGTTCCAGGCTTATGTCAGTGTAGAAAGGTAGGTCATACCAGAAAAAAAATAGAACAATTTTTAGATGTAAAAGGCAACAGGTTAAAACGTCATCGAGTTGTACATCATACTTACTGCTGGTTCAACTTGACTTCGATCAGCAATATCTATGTGGACAATTTCAACAGTTTTCCATGTGTTCGGATCTAAACCGTGTACCTATATATGACAAAGAGAAAGGAAACAAAGCAAACTGTTAGGCAAAACTACTACACTTACATACATAATCTTTTATCTTTAGACTCTCGGAGTACATTATGAGGAATAAAAAAAATCCAAATTGCTATTTCATTAAATTAGTTGTCTGAAGGCTGGAGGGATCTCAAAATCGTTTACCTCTGTAACCCCAAATAATAAGTGGGGATGGGGGAGGGCGAGAGGGAAGAGGATAATGCCAAATTAACAGAAATCTGTCACCATTATTTTCTGGTAGCCCTTAGAGATGATTTATACAAAAAATGTACCTGACCTATGTTTAACCCAAATGGTACATGACAAAGTCCTTGTAACCTCTAAGTCCTAGACAAACAGAAGGTGACACTATAATTACATTTTAAGAGGCTGCACTGTATGGTCTAAATCCTCTCCTGTATTTGATTATCCGAAAGCTATTCAGTTTCAGTAGGATGTCAATTCCTCTATACCTCATATGTTGTTCAATCATTTATTTCTGAAACTCATCTACGAACCCATAAAGAACTGTTTAAAAACTGCCAAAGATACGCCCATGTGAAAACTAAAAATGGCAAATTAAATCATACAGACTAAAGCATACCAAAATACCTCATTTCGACTCTAACTTTTAGAGCTACTGTTAAAAAAAAAAAAACCATGAAAAGTCAAATGATCATCTCGAAGAAAAACTCAAGTCAAATACT
The DNA here is from genome assembly GCF_965194825.1 of Balaenoptera physalus. Taxonomy (NCBI): domain Eukaryota; kingdom Metazoa; phylum Chordata; class Mammalia; order Artiodactyla; family Balaenopteridae; genus Balaenoptera; species Balaenoptera physalus. The sequence goes on from NC_138897.1 coordinate 73,865,654, forward strand.
ACAAATTATCATTAAAGTTCTACTGATTGGCACCAGTAACATTAAAGCACAGGAAGAAAAGAATGTACCACAATTACCATAAACTTACTTTCCCATAACAGCCTATCGTAAGGTTGGAACGGTAGTTCTCAAACTGGAATGCCCACCAGAAAATAGACTGCTGGACCCCATTTCCAGAGATTCTGATTCAGTGGGTATGCAGTGAGGCCTGAGCACCTGCATTTCTAACAAGTTCCCAGATGCTGCTGCTGGTCCAGAGACCACACCTTTGAGAACCACTGGGCCAGGGCATCAACCTATACCAGATGCCCTCCCAAGTTCCCTGCCAAACCTTACCAAGTTAATGAGTCTTAACTGAGTCTTAACTGATGTTTTGGTAATTTACTTTAGGGATAAATGTGCACCAATTTGTAAAAGGCAGGAGCTTGTCAATATTTCTGTAAATCAGTCAGAGTACCTTCTCCCTCCTGCCTTTTGGCCATTTCTCTGAAATCAACCCATATTCCAGCAAAATGGAATGGAGGTGAAAATTAAAGCAATCAATTTTGCTACGAAGAGCAGCTCTGGCAAATACAGAGATGAAAAGATGGAAAAAATTATCTGTGAATTTTTATCTATGCTCTCCCTCTCCCAGGTAAAGAGAGTTGCTGATAAAAACAGCAACCTCACCAAAGTCCACTCACACACCAGGGCAAGGGACTGACAAGGAGGCCCATTTGTTTCTGGCTGCATGCTTGCCTCACCGCAATCTGACACACCCCCGGGTGTGGCCAGGTGCCCATCTAAGGCAGGTGGCATCACTTTGGTGATGACAAAATGACTACAGTATTCCCATTTCCAGGGCCTTCTACACTGAAAGCCCAGAGTCAAAACTTACATTTTCTAATGTTCCCAAGTCTGGTTTGTGCCATGTTTCAATTTTAATGAAGAAATCATCTTTCATATATTCATTCTGCAGAAAACACAACAGCAAAATGATAGTGATCTTTCACTGGTTCTTGGGGCTCATGTCTGCAGGAGCTTTCCCCAGCACAAGTATCCATGCTTTGACTCTATAGGAAGACTGACATAGGAACACTGATCCTCAAGTGACAAAGAACCATGAGCTGCCTACTTTTACAGACTTGTCAGGCAAACCAACTGCTGCATGCTTTTAAATAATGTAAACAACCCTGCTTGTCATGCAGCACACAGGGCTAATATTAAAGAAGCTGTGAGGTTTGGCGTGTGAATCTGGCATTCAAAGGAAGTAGCAGAAGCAAAATAAAGTGAATAGGGAGATTTTTGAGGCAAGGCTGGAAAGAGCCCCTTAACAACGGAGCACGAGGTGGAGAGTGAGCTGGTGCCAGGAGCACCGAGGAGGAGCCGTGCAGCAGTGGGCAGTTTTAAGAAAAAAGCAAGAAACAGTTGAAAATATTACTATGTAAAGCAAAGTTTAAAGATGAAGAGTATGTGACACAAAAATAGTTTTACTCACCGTTACAACTGAGGCATAACGAACAGGTAGGCGACAAAAGGGAGAAAATGTCAGAATATTAATCGGAGCCAAAATAGTCTGTCACAATATTTAATGTCACAAAGATTAAACTACCTGCCAACACAGAACATTTGGTTTATATCTGCAAAACACAACTTCTAAACAGTGATACTATAGGATACTTTAGATTGTGGAATCAATAATCTAATTTTAAAACAATGGTAAAAGAATAATGTCACAAAAGCAAAACATCATTTATAAGGCGAGCTTAGCAAACAAGAGGAAACGTGCAAGGAGTCTGTGCGTCACAGCCCCCTCTACTGTGCGGCAATACAAGTAAAGTACTGCTGAAACCACAGCAAATGACACTGTGCATGAGAATGACCTTTCTTTAAGGTTTCTGTATTCCTTTTATTTGCTCCCCCGTGGAGCCTGCTTGGTCAATGGAGGACCTCAAGGTGCCTGTCATCTGGGAGTGAACACGTGTCCCTTACTAGGGCCTGCGGGCGGGAGCCAGCGCAGCTGCTTCTCTGCCACAGTGAGTGCAGTGACTCCCTGAGAACCCAAAGAAGGCCTTGCTTCGTGTCACCCTTCTCTAAGGCGCGGGCACCGCAGTCCCTTTCCTCATTAGCCGCAGGGTAGAAGGGTGAAACGGTTTCTGGGAACCAGACTTACTTGTTCTACAGTAGGGGTATGCGTTCCAGGCTTTCTCGTGAAACACCAAGGAGCCCTCGGGAGCAATCATCCTCACGAATGCAGGGACTTTGCTTTGAGGAGAGAAATACTGGATATATTTTCAACAGCACCATTAATTCTTTGTTGGCTGCTATCAGACTGCTTCAAAGAGTACTCAAATATAAAATTATTGTAAAAACAATGAAATGATTAAGAATGTGTTTAACCAAACAGAGGGTTGTTTTTTAAAATAGAAGCAATTCTTTCTTATGGCTTTTGCCCTACTCCCCTAATATGAGATCTAAGGGTTAACTGAAGCTATTCAACCTGCACATAATACAACACAGAAGTTCTCTCCTGCAGTTTAGACTACACCACATTGTTTCTTAATGCAGTATATAGTCGCCAAAGATGACGACTCTGAATAAAAGTCCTTTAATACATTTTACAGAATAAACTTAAAGAAAATGATAATGTGAAGGATCCATGTAGAGAGTAAGATATTCAAATATGTTCAAGTATAAAATTTTGTAGACTTGGGAAATGAATGTTAATTGCTGCCTCAAGTATGGTCAGAGTAGACTGGTTAAGTATGTAATTAATACATGATAAGTTTCTGCAAATTCATGAGATAATCAGGAAAGATTCCAACAGACAAATAGGCAAAGGACATCCACAGACATACCACAAACAGAAAACACAACTGGTTAACAAACAGGGAAAATCAGTTTTATCAGTCTTCGAAGCAGTGCAAATGAAATGACCATTTTACTGATTGGTACCTACGGTACAGAAAGCAGTTTTACATGCACAGGCTTTCCACAGGTTGGATTCAAATCCCAACATCACCACTTAGAAGCTGTGTGACCTGGGGCATATTACTTGGCGCTCTTAACTTCCTCCTGTGTTGAACGGAGTTCATACTATCTACTCTGCAGGGTTATTGAGAGGATTCCATCAGATAGTATCTGTAATGTGTTTAGCAATGGCGCAGTGCAATGAGAGCTCACTAAATGGTGGTTATTGCTTTTTAATTATAATTTGACATGCAGCTGGGTGCTTTCACATGCCTTTCTTCACTTTAATCCCTCAATAACACTATGAGTTAAGCATTAATTCATTATTTCATGTAACCATTTAAGTGGCTGAATAACTGTATGTCAAAATGATATCCTCCAACTTGAAGCCCTGCGTATATTTTTTCCATCAGAGTTGCTTTCTGACAACTTTCAAGCACAACTTAATTTCCTAAACTAAGAGAAAGAACAAACTAAAGATACATGAGACCCAGAGAGGACTGCTAGCCCCATAGTAAGATTGAGCAGTTGACCAAAGATATTCCTATGTTGAATTTTGGAGACTAATAAGCAAGGTAGATGGAATGAACCCCACACCAGCCAGAGAGCTGCGCAGCTACAGTAGTGTGGACAGTCCTTTCCTTGCCTCTGCTGTACCAAGAACAGTACAGTTTAGGAATTCCCTACAGTTTAACTCACCTGATTTAATATGCATCTTAAAAAAATGCCATAACTTTTAAATGCCTTGTTTACAGACAGATGAAATAAATGTATTCCAACCAAAAAAAAAAACAAACAAAAAAAGACAGGATACATGAAAATAATATCACATTAAAAGTCAAGGAATCTCTAAGCAGTCCAAATTATTTCTTCCATTGCTAAAAAACTAGAACCAAAACTCCTTTAAATGTAGGAGAGGTCTAATCAGGGTATAACATAATACATATGGGGAATTTTTTATAATACTAGCTACAAGATTACCTGTCATCTGAGAGAATGACAAACAGATTATATCAGTGGTTCACTTGGTCAACTTAGAAAAAGGCAGGAGAAAAATAGCTGTGTACCAGCTCAGAAACATACTCTTAACTATTCTATTTATTCCTATAGTGCCCAATATTCTAAAAACCTTAATATTCATCAAGTTTTAAAATTTGCTGACACAAACAAGAAAATTGGCAGTCAGTTACTGAAGGCCAGCATGAGCCAAATCTGTAAGGAAGTTTTAGTATTTCATCATCTTGCTTCCAAATGCCTATTGTCTTATTTCCAGCATGCTTTTTCTACCATGCGAATTCCAATTCATTTTATGTTTTGACTTAGTTAAAAACAACCAAACCTTTGAGCTAGTTTTGTTTCAAATTTACTGGTTTTTTACGTTTAACATGAGAACATTAACATACATCTCTCCTCAATGAATCTGACTAAATTTAGGGAAAATGTATAAATGGAGAAAATAAAACTGAATTTCACTTCTACTTTAAAGGAGAGGAATTTTCATTAATGGCAACTTTAATATATTCCTAACAAGGCAGGTCAAGTGTGCCATTCGTACACAACTGAAAGCATATACCTTGTTTTCCACCTCAGTATCACTTAGGAAGTCGCTTTAGTAACATGCAGGAAACTCTGTTTTGGAAGCTTAGAGTCTCAGAAAAGGGACAAATATTAACCATATTAGCAAAATAGAGCTAGACCTTCAAAAACAAACAAATTAAAAAGGACATTCCTCCTCTTATTCCCCCAAACTAGTCACAAAATGTTGTCCTCTCATGATAAACCAACATTCATGATAGTGCTTACCTCAAGGTAAACACATCTCGGCTTCAGAGTTTAAGAGTTAGCCATACTATAATGTCCAGATGCACAAAGGTACTTTGCCAATACACAGCCCTTCCCCTACCCCATCTCTGAATACAAAATAAGAATACTTAACTTCAGGGTAAAATTCAACTGAAGTGTTTTATCAGTTGTGTTATCAATATTAAGATCTAACCTCGATATACCAATGGTTGTGAACCTGTCTGTTGTGCAGTAAGAAAACTTCATCATAGTTGCAGAAGAAAACAAAGGGCTTATATGATTTAAAAGATACATAATAAATGACCATTGTGTACACTGAACTTCTGATGTAGGAGCTTTTTTAAAAAATCTTGTTCCTGAGATAAATAATACTTGGGAAATCATTTCAAACTGCACTTTTTCCAATGAAATGTTTACATCTTCTTGTAGACAAAACGAACAAAACTGTTCAAAGTTCCATTTTTCCATCCTTCTCCATCCTACTGTGGATAAACATCAAAATGTAGAAAAACACAGGGAAGAATGTGAAGACTACATTAATTGCCATAAATAAAGTAATCTTTCATTTTATAATCAACTAAAATATACCTTAAAGACACTGGAGACCTCATTCATTCATTCACTCAAGTATTTACTGCCTGTCCATTTTGCCAGGGACCATGTACATAATGGTGTACAAATAGGGACAATTCTTACCCAGAGCTCACCTTCCAGGGAGGGAAACAGAAAACAGGCCAGCAAACAACAAACGACAATGAAAATTACCTTTCCTGAAGGCTATGAGTTTTAAGGAACATGGCAGGGGGCAAGTGAGTACCTGCGGCAAGGGATCTCAGAAAGGCCTCCCTGAGGAAGTGACACTACAGTGGCGACTGGAGGGTGCAGAGGGCCAGCTACATGAAGAGACAGCGAACACCAGAGCAGGCAGAGGGACCAGCGTGACCAAAGGTCCTAAGATAGCAAAAGATCTGGTCTGCTTGGGCCACTCGGGAGGCCTCCAGCACGGCGAGACTGTAGTGAACAAAGAACAAAGGAATACAAGACAAGGATGATGAGGTGGCAGGGTGCACACAGATCACATGGGGCTCCTCTCACAGGCCTAAGAGTTTGGATTTTATTCTTTGTATGATGGGAAGTGACTGAAGGCTCTAAGGAGGGGAATGACACAACGTGATTTAAGTTTTAATATCATTCTGGCTTTGTGTGGAAAATTAAATGGAGTGGACAAGAATGGACAGCAGCAAAAGTTAACTAAAAATGGATTAAAGAGCTAAATGAAAGAGCTGAACGTATAAAATTCTTAGAAAAAAACATAAATTGAATGTCAAAATTAGAAGCTTTTTAAGCCTCAAAGGATATAAGAAAATGAAAAGACAACTCACAAATGGGGGAAAAATACTGCAAATCATGTATCTTATAGGAGACTAGTATCCGGAATATATGAAGAACTCTTACAATAAAAAACCAACCCAATTTAAAAATGGGTAAAAGATTTGAACAGATATTTCTCCAAAGATCTACAAATGATCAATAAGCATATGAGAAGATGCTCAACATCACTAATCAGCAGGGAAATGCAAATCAAAACTACAATGAGATACTACCTCATGCCCATTAGTATGGCTGCCATTAAAAAAAAAAAATTCCAAAAATAACAAGTGTTGGCAGTGACGTGGAGAAAATGGAGCCTTCATACACTGTTGCTGGGAATGTAAGATGGTACAATCACTTTGGAAAACTGTCTGGCACTTCTTCAAAAAGTGAGGAGTTACCGTATGCAATTCCAATTGTAGGTACATGTACATGTGTATGTACATACCCAAGAGAAATGAAAACATATGTTCACAGAGAAACTTGTATACAAATGTTCATAGCAGCATTATTTATAACAGTCAAAAGAATGAACAGCAAGAGATGAATGCAGGGAGGCAACCGGAGAAATCTGAGAGACATGGAGCTTACATTAACGCAATGGTGCTAGAGATGGAAGAAAGGAAGAGATTGAAGGGGGAAAAAATTAAAAACTGACTTAAAATTCCCCAATTTGTGGGAAAGGAATAAAATAGCCAGACACAAATTGAATAACTTCTGGAAGGTATAACAAGACTCTAAAATTCAAGAGAATTATAAAAAACAAAAGGAGAAAGAAGTATTTTTCACAGAATAAAAGGAAAGTAGGAATGAGAAATGAAATATAACATAAAGAAGAAACTACATTGGAAAATGTCTGACATTCTTCTGAAATAGGATCACTCCTGATGTAGAAAACTTTGAACTATGCAAATCTTAAGACTCAGGCCTATATACAGAGAAAAAAGTTATGTGTTGACAGCTAATTCTCGACTGAAGAACGAATTACTCTATTTGGCTGATATTTATTAATTTCTTACTTACTATACTTACTCAGTGATGCTCATATCTCTGTGAAACATCATATGTAATCAACCTTTGCATTCTCAGATGATTTAAACTTCTCATTTTTAAACACGAACATAACTTAAGTTCCTGGCAAATGACTCTTGTTGCTTACAAAAATGAGTTCTTAACTTGAACCACATGAAACTTTTAAACAATGATTTTCAATAAAACCTCTGCTTCAACCTTTGAGGAATGAGGCCATTTTGGAGCTGGTAAAGCTTTATGAATTCTCCATCATCCAGGACTGACTGAAGTTGGCTAGATTATAATGCTTATGGGGAATAAAAAACAGTAATGCTGATTTTCCCCAAGAAGGAAGAGAAAACAATAGCAAAAGGATTGGTCAATGTGTCTGTATGATGTCTCAGGACAGCTGCAAGTTTTTCTCTGAAATACCATCTTAAAAGCTGCACCACATTTCCTTGACCAGCTTCAGAATTCTTCAACCAATAAATTCTGTCTCCCCTCCCCACCATCCACTATTAAGTGTATATTAAACAACCTTAGGAAACGTCCTCAAACTTTTTTGGCAAACGGGGTACACAACAAGACAAATATGTATGCGTACAGAAATACCTGATTAGGTGTCAAATGGAGAAGTGACAAAAAGTGATGGTGTTTAGGGAAGAAAGATCAATATGAATGAAAGTAGTCAAGGAATGCACGGGACAGATCTGAGCTGTGCTCAGGACACCAAGCAGGTTATGAGCGACCTGACAGAGGCGGAACAGGTCACTTCTAGAGGACAATAAAGAGACGGGCTTGCTTAGAGCCAAGGGTTTTTACTTTGGACAGAGTTATAACAATTGGAGATACATGGGTAATCTTGAGTAAGTACCTTGTTAAGTTCAACTTTATTTTGGATAAAGACTGGAGACTTTAAAGACTTAGGAGAAAATGCGGTGCGGTGAAATCCATGGTCTTGGAAGAAATTTCTCTGTAAACTCTTCTGGAGTTCACTTTAGGAAATGGAAAATTTCCTCCCACAGGGCTCAGCAGTAAAGAGAGCGATAGAGGAGCCACAATGCCTCCTGGGTTCCTGGGCTATCTCTGCTACCAAACAGCAGTGACGTATCAGCCAGCTACTGAAATCTTAGTCACTGGACCTAGTTTCCTCACTAGCAAAGGTTGACATGGAGAATGAATGAGCTCCCACCTAGAGCACTTACAGTGACCAGTACACAGGAAGTACTAGATCCTCTGCTTAGAATCACAATGGGTTAACACTCACTATAAGTTATCAAAGGAAATGGAAAGAATATCATCCCATAAGAGGACTATTACCTGAGACTCAGGGAAACCAGACATTTGAAATGTCCCTTGTGATGATCACTAAATTTTGTATTTATTTTATTTTTATGTAGGAAAAATATACTACTCCTCAACCTCTACTGTAAGGCTGGTAGCCCTGAGAACTCCTTCTTTAATGTAGCATGTTACGGATGTATTAAATTTTGAATTTTTTAATACTTCACCAAGATTGTTTCTCAATCTTCTGGCTGAGATTAAGTGTGTATATCTTACCATGAAGTGTTTTTTGCTGAAATGGGAAAGCATACTGACCGGGGAATTCAGAGACCTCGATAACACTGGGTAAAGCAGACCTCAGAATTCAAGTGTACCAAATGTAAAGTAAGGTGCTGGCAGCCTCAGCCAACCAACTTACCCAGCAAGGTTTGCCAAGTTTGCAAGCCTATCTATCGATGCTATACAGTGACAGTGCACAGAGCACTATAGGTTTCCCAATGGAATAAATCCTGGAAAAGGGAACATATATTTCTGGACACAAATTTAACTTCCTCAGGGAGAGAGCTCTAAAACTCTCTAGGGACTGTGGGTATGTCTTCAGCATGCTGAACGGACGCCCTTGCAGGACACTGAAGTCTGATGGGGCTGTACCGTCAGCCCTGGGCCATGACTGTGGTCTTTCCTCCACAGGAAGGCCTGAGCACTTGCTGCTAAACGATTCTTTACCCTTCCATAACAGTTATCCTGGGGCTACTGTGCTTTCAGTATGACACTGATAACTTTGAGTGTGGACGTGTGATTGCCCTTGCTCCATGACCTCCCCCACAGGACCACAGTGACAGTGGGTCCCTGTTTTGTCTTTATTAACGGACAGCTTTTTTATTGTTTTTCATTACCACCAGAGTGGCTATTATCTGCCACACTGTCTGAGATCCATTACTGCCACCTTTCCTTCTTCCCTTTCCTGTCTCATGCCTCTCCAGGCTTCCATCCAGAACTGCCATCTCGGTGTGACAAGGCCAGCCTTCTATGAGCATCAAATAGTCCTCACCATCTGATCAGACCCCATCTCACCCTTCTCATGGGGCACCTGTGCTCATCAGCGCAGGCCCTTGAGACTGTGACTTGTGACCAAAAGAGCATGGGATTAGAAATCAGAGAATCCAGGCTCAGTCTCCATCCCACCACTTACTAGCTGTGTGACTTCGAGTAAATATGAAACTTAGTGTCTTCTTATGTATAATGTGTATACTGCCCATGTCTCAGGACTGCAATGAGGACTAAAGGAGTGCATGAAAGGGTGAAACCAAAGGGTACTGTGGAATGATTTCAGCTCCTTCAAGGAATGAAGAAGCAGCTCCAGAAGCCATACTGTGCTGGGAGGCTGGCCTCCAGAGCCAAGGTTTTCCTTTATTTAATCGCCTGAAAGGAATTCCGAACCTCATCCCAATAATTCCTCCAGAATAATAATATCTCTTGCACTAACCATATTTATACAGCCCTCTTGAACTTAATAGATCCATTATGTATGGCTGGAGTGTCACCTAAATCAGATATTTCAAAATTAATATTTATCATTCTTTACTTTCTCATTAAACAAAAATACAGAAGAGTAAAATAAATTTAAATCACCCATAACTCCACCACCAAGGGAAAAACATTCTTAACATTTTAATGAATCTCTTTCTAGGCGTTTTTCTGATTAATTTTTAAAATTATATACAACATATTATTTATGTCCAAATTTAGCAACTGGTCTTTTCCATGTAATAATGTATCAAACATTTTCTCAATATTCCAACTCTTAGTTTTCAAACAAAGGATATTTTGAATCTATTTCAAGTTTATATGGACATCATAAACCAAAAGAAAATTTTATATATCAAATTTTTTGGTTTATTTTAGATGCTCCAGAGAGTCAGAGAGTTGAATGTTTATAATAAAGGGAGTTTTTATATATTGGTAAAATTCAATTAATGAGTAAATGTAAAATGCTAGAAAAGTAAGCTGAGTAAGCTGAGTAAACATAAGTAAATTCAATACTACAAATATTATATAGGTTATACCATCTAGAATGCTAAAATTCTCTCAAATGGCACATTTTTAGATATGCTTAAGGTGCTAACAAATTAACAGAAACCATGAATAACACAGTCTTTATGGATAATTGATTAATCAAAGTTATTGCCTTCATTCAAACCTGCATCAGAAACAAAGAAATGCTGTGTTCTAAGCGAAAATAAAAGTAAAATTTAAGGTTCTACAAAGTGATGACCCACTTCATATTCATGTGTCATTATAAATGAAGCAATAGCCTCAAACTGAGAAAACATGAAAAATACTAATCATCACAGCTTATCTGCAACTTTAAAAAGCTCTATAAAACCCTGGCATTAATCAACATGAAGAGAAGAAAGCCAAGAGCACAGCAGATTCCCTCTTCCTTTTATAAACTGGGGACACTACTGACAAAAAAAGACTCTTAAAAACCATTACTGATCTTTCACCCTTGGATAAATATTGGTATGCATTTTCTATTTTAAAATATTTATGCCAAAGACAGAGATTAGACTACCAAACTTAGGAGAATGTGCAAAAGAACTTCTGCAAACAAAAGAGATAAAAACAATGAACAAAGGATTTGAAGGGTCAAGTCACACAGGAAGTTCAAAAGGCCAAATTAATATGAAAAGACATTCAATTTCACTAATAAAGAAATGCAAATTTAAACAAGGGGCTATTTTTTGTGTATCAAATTGGCAAAAATTAAAAAGATAGAAAAATATGGGAAAACGAATGTTCTCAAACTCTTGGAAGGCAATCTGGCAATAATATCAAAATTTTAAAAAAGCATGGACTTCCAGCAATCCTACTGTAATGAATTTCTCCTAGAGAAATAGTAACCTAAGGCATAAAGACTTACAGAAATACTATCTGTAACAGACAAAAAGGAAAATACCTAAAACGCCTAAATCAACTTACCATTTAGAGAATGGTTAAGTAAACTATGCTTATGTCCACATCAAGAAATTTTACTCAGCTTTAAAAAGAATGGAAAGGGCATTAAATAATAACAACATGAAAGGATGCTCGTGATACATCACTGCATGAAAATTAATGCAAAGTGCATAGCCATATGTATGGTATGATCCCATTTGCTGTGGGAAACAATAAATGATACAAGTGACATATTTCTATGTTTTTTAAAAACTTATTTGAATATGTATACAAAATGATCTGTAAGCATAAACTCTAGGCTGTTTCTAGTTTCTCTCTGGAGTTATGGGTATGTGATGACGAGAGATGGGGACTAAGTTTTTAATTTATAATCTTCTGTTTGAATTTTTTAATAAGCAGACAGACCACTTTATAATTTAAAAATAACTAATAAAGGGGGAGAAACACTCTCAAAAAATTAAAATGCAACATATTAGCACGATGAAAAAAAAATTTTAGGGGGGGTCACATTAAAATTTTTTTAAAGCACCTCATCACATCTACTAGTGAGTTAGGTAGTTAAATACTGAATAAGTAGGCTGGGTAGTTAAAGCGTGATTGTTTAATATGATGACTAAGCACCAAATGTGAACACCCTGCTTACCTCTTCAGGTGATAAATTTTGTGTGTATACTGTCCCTTTTCTCCATCTTTTTCATAAGGTTCATTCTTTAAGACTTCAATTCCTTCTCCACCACCAGTCTCATTCTTACTGGCTTCTGCAACAGAGTAAAGCTGCCCAACCTGATACTGAAATATCAAAGAGTACAGAATTTCAATAAGTCAGCATAAATGCAGAAACTTCCTGTGCTAAAATCTTATTGTAGATATAGAAAAGCACATCCAAACCATTTAGCACATATGTTCTATATGAAAACATGACTCAAATCATAAATCAATATGTTTAGAGAGACAAACACCAGATGATCATACAGCTTCAAGAAACTGTAATATTTTACAAGATTTCCATTATTTAAGGAAACTGTTGGTTATAAATATTCTGGTGCTTTAACATATACTACCCACTTATCAAGACATCTTGTTTCAGTTTTTTGAATAATAAATACACATTTCTATTTTCCAAAGCATTTTCATATCTATTATACCTCACTTAGTTTCACAAACTTCTAAAGAAGGTATGGAAGGAACATAATTGTTACGTCGCCAAATAAGAAAGCTGAGCAATCAGAATACCATTCTCAATAATGAGGAGGGATATAGAGTGTAACAATAAAAGCCTGCAAGTACAAAGAACCATTACAGTCTAAATTTTAGTAGACCTCTGGGGTGTTCTTTTCCATGCTTATGTATATGACATGGCTGATTTGGCCCTTGCCCACCTAAACAGAAACAGTACTGGGTATCCAGGGTGAGAACAGTTAATTGTGAAGTTCTCCAGTAAACAGAAACTGTTTTTAAAGTATTTATAAATATCTAAGTATTACCATAAAAGGCAAGAAATTGATGATAGTGGTTTCTATTTCATTTTAAAGTGAATGAGAATTCTCAGTGGCCTTCACCAATCCCTGTGGGTGGGCAGTATTGTTCTATGACAATCTGGAGTTTCTAATAGTTCCAACAAATGATAAAAAGCAAAGTTCTTGTGTTCTAATTTGTTCTAGTGACTCAATCATGGCATTATCTCCAGTCTCTACAAATTTGGCTAAATTTCTTCCTTCCAATGAAGACAGCCTGAAGAAAGGTTTTTGTCTTTTTTAAGCATATTTTCAAAGAAAAGCTACCTCTCAAAAGTAATAATTCAAAACTAACATTTTACTTGAGGAATAAAAAAACAGGGGTGGTTGTAAGCTCAGTAAATATTCATATCTAAAAAGCCCATGGGAATATGATGCTATCTTGCAGGTTAATTTACTTATACACACACACACACACACACACACACACACTCAATTTGGAAAGGTTTCTTAAAGGTATCAAAAAAGTTTTTGTAGAGATTTTAGACTGCAGAAAGGGCTGTCTTTTTTCTTTTGGTTTTCACGATACAACACCAGGGTTAGTCCAGTAATGCTACAATCCTTACGTCCTTCAAAATATACTTCTCAACACTGTGATATTTTGAAAACATGATTAAAATGCCTCTAAGCCAGAGGGTAAATTTGATCTTGGTCAGGAACAGAGTAACAAAAACTTACACAGAAACAACAACAGTATCCAAAAATATGATATTAATGGACTGATATTTCGCCACATGCTACTAGGCTTTCATTCTCATTTTTAAGAATAACTTAAAGACAAGAGGCATGTTTATTAAGTCCAAATATAACAAAAAGCTGAGATTATTCTGGGTGACAATACCAAGACTCAGAAACTAGCTGAAACCAAAAGAAAAATTTAACAGAAACAAATGTCAATTTCCACATTCAAGTTCAAACAATTGTACAAGTAAAGAATAGGGGTGCCTGGCTTGTCTCGAGTGTTCTAATTCACTTTAATACAGAAACCTCAGGCGCTACTGAGGTACATGCGGCTATGTTCAAGTCTACATGAAACAGTGACAGACAGCTACTCCTTTTCAGTTCCTGCATTTTATTTTTGTTCTGTCTGCCTTCTGTCAGCTGTCACATCTTAGGTTATCAGTTTGTTTTGTCCCACTTCCAATTCACTGCTTCTAATCGAGTGTCAGCTCTAGGAAAACCAGATAACCTAGGAGTGCAAGCTGTGCGCAAGTTATAGAAGGACCCAAAGGCCTTTATGGGTTTTCCTACACGTATCTTGATTTCTCAGAAGCCATCTCTGCTTTTATCCTTATTCCTGGCTATACTACAGAGAGCTACAACTGCAGAACATGCAAGTTCTGAATAGGTGATGCATTTCTGTACCATGCAGATCAAGGGAGACAATGATCTCTCATGGATCTGTGGTCACACTGTGTTGGGAACACTTTTTCAGTTGAGAGTAACAACTACAGCACGTGCAGTGAGCGGTGAGACGAGCTGGTGAGAAAGTCTGGAGATCACATTATATTAGGCCAAATGAATGTGCTGGGAATGTTTAACCTTGTGACCTCACGCAGAGAAGATGGAACAAAAGGGCCAGGAGGAGGAGAGAGAATCGCCAAAAAATACCCTGAAAGGTCACCATGTGCAAGACAGAACAGGCTTACTTCACTTTGCTCAAGTGGAAGGAACTGTAAACAGCAGGCAAACTTTATAGGAAAGCAGATTTTGGTTTAAAGTAACGACAAATGTTTAAAATATGCAACAGTAAAGTAGGCTGCTTCTCCAAGCAGCAAGTGACTTAACCCTAAAGTGCCTAAATTGAGGCTGGAACCTTCTTTCTCTGGGATACTGTAGACAGAATTCCTGCACCGGACAGGAAGTTAATCTACATTCTGAGACCCTTCCAAAACAAGGCAATGTTAACAAAAATTCATTTACAATTAATTATCTCTAACACATCATAATTCACTCTGTCACATAAACTGCAAAGTAAAGGTAAATGAATACGATGAAAATATGTCTTTAGATTAGCGTATCAAAATAAACTATGCAAGCAAGACTTACCTCCTGAACCGAACATGGCAAAACCACACGGCTAAAAAGACAAAAGGATAGCAAATATGTTACATATGAAATAGTTGGCTTTAAAACACAGATCTCCACGATTAAAGAGTTTTCGCTTTAAATCCAATGATAGCTTAGTACAAGGTGTTGTTTATGGAAGAGGGTCTTTGCAATGACTACAGCTCTAAATAAGAGTTTTTAAATGGGGGAAATAAAACTACCCATTCCTGGCTCTCAACAATCACTTGCATTTAGCATCCTCATTATACCAGGACCCCAAAAACGCAGTTGTAGAGATTCTTGTGAGGAGTAAAGGAACAAGAGAAAACTCATCACTGAACATTGCAGGGTACAGGATATATTATTTGTAGACTGCCTGGTCAGGTTGCCCTTGTGAAACTTTTAGTATGGTTTCATTCTCCATCTATATATTATGCATTTTGTTTTTATGATCTTTCTCCCAGAATGCATGTCTTGAATCTCACGAATGAATGCCTCCAAAAATTGTTCCCCACTACCCAATTATTCCTCAATTTTATTGAGAAAAACAAGTAAAAGGTCCTTTAGACTTAGTAAGAAAAAACTTTACCATGGAAAATACATTGAACTTTATAAATATAACCCCTTTTCAATATAAGGTTTCTGTGTTTGATCTTGTCCAAGAGTTTGTTACTGTACATACAAAAGGACCAGTATAGAGGCATAATGCTCCTAAAGATGAATTCGAAAAAAGAAGTCTATGATGAATTATTTTATATATCAGGATATTGCATTTTATCTCCAGATTTTTACAGGGAAGTACCCTTACACTTATTTCCACAATAAGCTCTGAAAACCAAGGCCATCCCTGAATATCAAATGTCTCATGATAATAGCTAGTGTCCAAGATAGCAACTTTTTTTTTTTGGCCTGGTCATTCTCAGACTTTTCCCTCCTAACCATCAAGCTACCATAGCAGTGCCATTTAAAATCTTATTTTAACTCTTCCTACTGTGAGGAGAGAAAAAAAAATATCATGGCATTCACCTCAATTTTCATTTTACAGAAAATTCCCAGTAGCTTTCCTCATTCCAACTTCTCTTCAGCTCACTTTTCACCTATTTCTCTCTCCTTAGTCTCCTCAAACAACGATGCTTGAAAGCCCACATCACCTTAATCTCCAACACGTGTAAAACACGTCTCCTGTTACTCCCTCCTCCTTGACTACTGGGGGTCACTCATCACTCTGTCTTTCTGATAATGGTCATCTAAAGACAACGAACATTCTCAAAGTCACAATGGTTACTAATTTTTATTCTCATCAAGAATAAACTTGTTATACAAAATCCTTCCACACCTAATCATTTTAGCTGTCTCCTCAGGGTACACACTAACTTGCTGTCTCAGTAACAGAAAATGAACTAGGGTGGAGGCAGGGGGAAGACTATGATACAGGCTGGGAGCATATTTTGGGAGGTACAGACAAAGATACAGTTTGGGAGCATATTTTCAGGGTCTGGAATACAATGGTAAGAAATCTATTAAATTTATTAGACAACAAGGAATCCTGGAAGGTTGTTCCAAAAGGTAAGTGACATAGCTACAGCTAACCTGAAGACGTCATCTGTAGGTGGTTAAAAACATTGAGAAGCAGGAAGGTGGGGAAAAGCCATCTTTTGGGAGGCAGGGCAAGGATGTACAAAGGTCCAAATGAGGTTGCTGGGATGCAGAGGAGATGGAAGGAAAGAATAGAAAGGAAACAGTTAAAGACTTCCCTAAAGTTTCACAAAACTAAAGAATCACTGCTGAGTAATTTTAACAACTACTCACTAGTAGGAAGATCCCTATTTTTATATACTAACACTTTCAGGGAAACTTACTTCACAAAGTGAAAATGACTGATAAAGACATTGTGAATGAATGATGAGTCAAGTAACTTCTTCAAGATGTGCTTAAGAAAAAGTAAAAGAGAAAAGAAACAGGCTTTGATTTTGTATTATTATTCTAAAAGCAGTATTCAACTTTTAGAGCAATTTGAAATTTTTCAAACTTCTCTGAAAATCCTTCTAAAATAATTTTCCAGATCGAACTACAAATAGTTCTTTAAAACCAGGACTTCTACACTAATGGCAATTTCATCTATTGCTTAAGCAACAACCTGAAGGGAACTCCCCAACCTGAGAAAGGTATTTCTAACCTTTTAATTCATGTCAAAAATAGATGGCATTTTTTAAGACAACAAACATTTGCCAAAGTATATTACAGTTTACCAACATCTTCACAAAGGAATGACCTATTCATTGCTCCTGACCAAAAACAATTTTAGAAAGTTGATGTGTGAGTAGGAAGAATCATTTTTTTTTTTTTAGACAACACTGAGTTCTTACAGTGTGCTAGACTAGATGCTGTGTGGGATACCGGTAGTACTTAAATAAAGTAAGAAACAGCCTCTGACCTCAAAAAGTCTAGGAGGAAAATGGGAATTCCCTAGTGGCCCAGTGGTTAGGATTCCGTGCTTTTACTCCCAAGGGCCCAGGTTCAATCCCTGGTTGGGGAACTAAGATCCCACAAGCCACGCCTCAGCCAAAAAAAAAAAAAAAAAAGTCTAGGAGGAAAAAAAAGTCTAGGGGAGACATACATGAGTGAACATCAAGAAATGTAATTGTATAACTCCTCGAGAAAAAATATTACACCTTGAACACATTTCAACACTTGTTACCTTGGTACATTAAAATTTTTATAAAGAAAGTAATGATTCACAAAAAGCACAGCATGCAAATTCCCAATGAGAATTTCTTTCCATGATTTAGCCTGATACTACTCACATAACTGTCAAAGGGATCTACTGAACGCTTAATTCACATTTTAGGAGGGAGGAAATAACTAAGAAAAATGACTAGATCTATGACCTAAAATCAGTTCTGCAACGCACTTGCTATGTGACTTGGGCCAAGTCAATTTCCTCCTGTCTTATTTCCTCCAGAAGTCTTAATACCTGCCACTTATCAGTTACAAAAACTTCAGAGTAATAAATGAGATAACACTTGCATGATACATTGTAAAAACGACTTGGATGAAAAATTTTATAAATCCAAAGTTCAATACTATAAGCTTTAACTGAAAATGTGTCTTTTCTCAGGATCCCTGTCACTGAATAAAGTTATAATTTTTCATTAATTTATTTAACAAATATTTATTGAACACTTACTATGTGCTGGAGACTATTCTAAGAGCTGAGGATGTGAGAGTGAGCAAAACAGATTCGTGGAGTTTACATGCAGTGAGAGAACACATCTAGTAAAACAGAAAAAATAATTATTGTGTTGCATGTTAGTGGTGATAACTGCTAATGGAGAACAATAAAGCAGGGAAGGCAAACACCGAATTGGGGGTGGGGGGAGTTGCAATTAGATCTTCAGAGAGGGATTCCCTAAGGTGATATTTAAGCAAAGACCTGAAAGGAGGTGAGTTAGTGAGATGAGGAAAGAGCTCTTCATGCAGAGGGAACAGCAAGCAGAAAGGCCCTGAACTGAACTTTCCCTGGAGTAGTGGAGGAACAGCAAGAAAACTCGTGAGCTTGGAATGGGCAAGGGAAGGGCAGTAACTGAAATCACAGCACAAAATAGTGTTAAGACCTCCTAGGCTATAGTAAAGGCATTGGCTTTTATTCTCAGTGAGATGTGAGATAAGGAGTCTAAAGGATTTTAAGCAGAGAAGCGACAGGAGTGACTTTTTAAAAGAAGTTTGAGAACTAACACTAAAAATAAGCTGTCCGGAGTTAGCTAAATTAAGCCAAGAATTTTAAGAGTTTAAAATCAAAAGAGCATTTGAAAAACCCAAGAACGGGCCACACTCGAAATCCCTAGTTGCCCAAGAGATGCTGACAACACGAACCAGCTGTGACAGCTGAACATTCCCTACCAACCAGATTTCCTGTGATATTCACAATCCCTGCCGGTAGGAAATGCCGTAACTTTTCAACAAAACTACTTCGCCGGTCTGATGCACCTGGAAACCCTTTTATATGACCAACCACATGTTAACGCCTCATCTAAACCCCGGGAAGTACACGGAGCCCAAAGTGTCACCCCATCTTAAAGATGTAGAAACTGAGACTCAGAGCAGAAAGATGGCTCTCCCGTGAAGGGAGAGCTTCACTGCCCAGTGAAGGGCATGTTTTCCGGACTCCCGACTCCAGCATGATCTTCAGGGCACCTACGTCCCACCTCCAGCCCCGACACCAGGGCTACCTTTACCTGGCAAGCCCACCTCCCGCGGGTTACAGACAGGCTCCACTCCGGACGAAAAATCACAGACCCACCGCGTCTCCCCCACCCTCGGGCTTCGGCTGGGTCCCACCCGAGAGCCTGGGGATGGGCCCAGGTTCAGACTGGGGTGAGGGGGTTAGGGAGAGAAGGCGGGTCCCAGCGGAAACTCCCGGCCGCGCCTTCCTGAGCCACGCGCTGCGGCCGAGACCCTGCCGCCTCCGCCCCTGGGTGGGGAGAGAGCAGCACTGTTACCACGACAACGCCAGGGGGGCCTGGGGGCGCGCCGCGGAGGGGCCTCGAGCGGGCCGGGGGCGCGAGCCGGAGGAGGGGGCGCGCAGGGAGCGGCCGGCCCGAGGCTCGCTCCTTCTTAGGAATATTCCGCCACTTCTCAATCAATGAATCTCCCACCACCGCCGTCCCGGAACCTCGCTCACGCCCACCGATTCTACTCACAATTCTTTAATCAGCACCATCTTCCCGGAACCCCTTCACAGCTGCCGCCACTATCTCTACCACCGCCGCCGCCGCCGCTACCGCCTCTCACGGCGCCTGCGCGGCCCCGCCCCCTGCCTCCCGGGCCGCTGCGGCGCCTGCGCGTCCACACCCTTCCGCCACGACCCGTCACGTCAGCGCGCGAGAGTAGCTGACCCCGCCCCAGTTCCGCGCCCCACCCTGGGCTCGCGCGGCTTTCACTGCGGCTGTGCGGGCTCAGCGCCCGCTAAGCGCGCGCTCGGTCGACTCGCGTCGGCGATTTCTTCGTTCAGTCAAGTTCTCTCGAGGCGGCTGTGCAGTCTACGCTCTCTGGTGAGTTTTCCAGTCGGTTCCCTCGAAGTCGTTTTCTGGTGACCAGAGCTAAACTTTCTCTCACAACTCTTGAGAAGGAGGCCCGCCTTCTTCACAGACCCCTCACTTCAGAAGTCCGTGTTAAAGACTCGAGACGGGTCGGAGAGGGGTTGGAGGGGTGGGCGGCTCGCGCGCCGGTTCCACGAGCCCAGAACCAAGCCGCGTACAGCTGTGGCTGCACGAGTTCCCAACGCCCACACCCCCCTGCCCCCGAATCCAGAATCCCCCCGTGGCTGTGACCCGACCGCAGGGGCGTCCGACCCTCCCGACTAGCCAGCCCCCCGGGGGGAAAGGGGGTGCGCGCCCTTAGGTCCCGGAAAGGGGGCCTGTTGTGGGGAGACGCTAGCGGGTCCCGGTGAAGGCCCCACACGACCCGGGCGCCAGCCTGAAAGCCAGGAGGTGGCCTTTAGGAGGAGTTGTAGCGCAGGGTCACTCGCTTGCTCTGTGATAGTCTCAGGTCTAGGCCCTGGGATACACCTGGAAGCAAAATAGACACGGTCCGTGCCCTCACTTGGAAACAACTAAGAATTTGGCGTAGTGGTAAGTGCTCTTCCATGAATACGATAACACAGGGTAGAGGCGAAGGCAGAGTAATCAAGGAAAGGACTCTACGGAGGCCACGGTTGAGCCTGATGTTGTAAATAGCCCAGCCTGTGAAGATGGGGGAGGCATCCCAATTAGAGGAAAATAGACCGAGAGGCTGAAATACGCTTAGAGTAGTAGTTGAGGAGCAGGTGGAGGCCAGGTGTGGCTAGGACGTCTTAAGTGTGTGTGTGGGGCGGGGGGCGGAATAAGCTGGGACTAAGCAACTAGGCCATAGTAAAGAGTTTGCGTTGTATGCTAAGAACCATGAGAAGTTGTTGAAAGGTTATTAAAGGAATTTAAAAAATCATTAGAACACTTCTACATAAATTGATATGGAATACACCCAGTGGAGTTAGGGCTGCCTCCAAAAAAAGTAATAGTAGTGAAATATTTGTCTAAAGCTGGAAACTTTTCCTAAGGCAGTCCTTTGGGATCCTCTGAGTTTCTTTGATGTGTGAAGCACTATGCTAGTTATTGTGATGGTGAAGATTCAAGGAAACATGTGCTCTTTCTTTCAGGGAGCTTAGAAACTGGGAGTAGCTTCTGTTGATTGGGAATCTGTTGTATGCCAAGTACTGTATTAGGTAATGGAGATGTTTTATCTCATTTCACCCTTAGAACAACATTATGAGATAAGTGTTTTAGCATGCTTTAGAAAGGGGGAAAAGTGTTCAGAGAGCCAAGTTAAGTGACATTTGCAGAAATCACTCAGCTAGCTTGTTTACAGAACCAGGTTTCAAACCTAGGTTTTAAAAACTTGAAAATCTGGTCTTTCCAGGACACTGACTTTTTTCTAGATAAAAATAAATAAAAAGTTGAGGCATGTAGACAGTATTTAGGACAAATAATTATTCTTAATTATGGGAAGAAGGAGGTTATGGTCAAAACATAGAAGATACTTAAAAGGTAAGAATAGACAATCTACAGATTTGAATACTATACCAATGAATATGAGCACTGGAAGATGGTTTTTTTAAGGTCCAAGGAGGTAATATTAGTTGCCAAACTTATAAGTAGTCATTTTAGTAGTTTCTCCCCAGGTGTTATGCAGGCTGAAGATATAAATAGCTTTAAAAACGTGAATAAAGTTGTGGTTGACATGCTTAATTAGTCATTAAGAAAAGTTAGAACGTTGCAGAACATTTCTGTAACTTTTGAAGTCTTCCCACAAGTGTTCACTAATTCCATTCTGTGCTAGTACAGATGCTGCTCATAGTAACACTCATATGTTTGTAAAGTAAATGAAGAGATAGTGTGCTGGGTGGAGCATAACTCTGAACTGGTATACAGCATGGACATTGTCTCCATTCCCCATCTAAAGATTCACAGTAAAACACTCAGTTGAAAACCACAAGATACGGACTTCCCTGGTGGCGCAGTGGTTAAGAATCCGCCTGCCGATGCAAGGGACAGGGGTTCGAGCACTGGTCCGGGAAGATCCCACATGCCGCGGAGCAACTAAGCCCGGGCACCGCAACTACTGAGCCTGTGCTCTAGAGCCCACGAGCCACAACTACTGAAGCCCACGCCTAGAGCATGTGCTCCACAACAAGAGAAGCCACTGCAATGCGAAGCCCAGGCACCGCAAAGAAGAGTAGCCCCCACTTGCCGCAACTAGAGAAAGCCCACGCGCAGCAACGAAGACCCGATGCAGCCAAAAATAAATTAATTTAAAAAAAAAAAAGATAAAGAAATTAGCCAGTTTAGGTGTATATATTTGTGGGCAACAAAAGATACTAATTCAGAATTAACTAGGTTGATAGAAAATATGAAATCTGTATACCTAAATACCTGTACATCTGCTTAAGAGATAAAAAAGGCAGAATGAGGGAATATTGAAGAAGACTAGAGAGTAGGAAAGACGAACCATCACCCCAAAATGACAAAGAAGGAAATATAAAGAAAAAGATTATGGCACATGAAAAAAAATAAGCTAATGGATTGTGTGGCATTTTCTTGTTTTAAAACTAAAGATGTTTGATCTTATGCATTTTTGCAAATACAGACATACGATGGGATATAACTTATTAGTAATTGTTTCCGGATGTGGAAAATATCCACCCTCTTTTTTAAGCCTGATGTCTGTTGTCCCTTGTTCTAACTTTCATCCTTCAGCAAAGGTAACCTTTACACACAAGATGTCCAATTGAATTTAATTCTACAAGCCTCATATAACCATCAGTCTCATTACTTCTCATATACAGTTTGGAACAGAGCTCGTTAGAGGAAGAATGATGGTAGATTTTACTGAGGCAAACCAAAAGATTTCTGAACACAAGCAATGTTTGGAACATTTATGCACCAGTTGATAAAGTACAACTCTGGTCAAAGAAATTTGGATAGTCCTTCAAATACTATAAGTGAATATGGCCTGTTTTTTGCCCCTAAGGAGACGTTCTTAACCTGGATCCAAAGACCTTTTCGTGGGTGTTCCCAGGGAATTTGTGAACCACTGAAATTATATACATAATTTCATGTCTATGCACATTTTTCTAGGGGAGATGTCTATAGCTTTTATTTGCCTTGCTTACTCTGCAATTTGCCATCCTGTTTTCTTTATCTTCTCCCCATTCCAGAATTATCTTGATTGAGATACTTTGATGAAAACCAGAAATATTTCCAAGAATGCATTAATACTGTCAAACATTAGGGCATAGGTCATAATATTGTACTGCTGTGGGAGAGACAGGATTGGACCTTGCAGTGGAAAGCCCTTGGCCTGAATCCTGGCTCTGCCACTAGCTGGCTCTGTACCTAAAGAGCTACTAATATCTACAACATAGATTTATTGTGAGGAATAAAAGTATGAAGCGTCTCTTACACGTTACCTGATATATATTAGGTGTTCGGTGAATGGGTGAATGGGTATCATTTTAAAACTTACAGCTTTCAGAGAGCAGAACTGTGATTTAAATTAAGATATAATTAAGTTCCTCCCCTCTCCATCCCTAGGGGTAACTAATGCATGAATAGGAATGCGTATATTGATATATGTACATACATTCATATATATATTGATATATGGCTGTAATTTACTCTTTCACCTGCAGTGTATAGTGTAGATTTCTGTTCTTCTCTATTGCACCAACATTTGGTATTGTCAGAGTTTTTTGTTTTTACCACTTTATTGGTTTAAAAATGCTGTCTCACTCACTTTGTATTTTTCTACAGGGAGAGGATCTTTTCATGTTTACTGGCCATGTTCTTATTCTTTGCTCATTTTCCTGTTGGTTTTGATTTTTCTTTTTGATTTGTAGAAATATACTATAGTCACTTTGGACTCGAAGTTCCATGTTGATTGTGTGCACTTTATATATTTTCTTTCCATATGTGGATTGTTGTATCACTTTGTTTACAGCAAGATTTCTCAACCTCTGCAGTATTGACATTTTGGGTCAGATAATTCTTGGTTGTGAAGACTGTTGTGTACATTGTAGAATGTGCAGCAGCATCCCTGACCTCTATCCACTAGATGCCAGTAGCACCACTCCAGTCATGATGATCCAAAATGTCTCCAGACATTGCCCATTGTCCCCTGGGAGCAAAATTGCCCCTGGTTGAGAACCACTGGTTTATAGTGACTCTTGTGCAGAGTTATTTATCTTTAAGAAAACTTTATTCCACTAACATTTTTTGGGTTTATATTATACGGCAGGTCCTAAGTGTTTCATTTGACCTAATGCTAACCTTAGCCCATTTACTAATCATAGCACATAGAAAATAGATACTATTATTATCCCTGTTTTATAAAGGAGAAATCTTGCTTATGTCTTCTAATGTAGAGGAGATGTTAATCAACTTTACTGAGCTATAATTTACAGACAATAAAATGTATCCATTTTAAGTGTACAGTTTGAAGTGTTTTGTCAAATGTATATACTTCCGGTGATCCTTACCAAAAACAAGATATGTGACATTTCCATCGTTCTAAAAGGTTTCCCTGGGGACTTCCCTGGTGGTCCAGTGGTAAAGAATCCACCTTCCAATGCAGGGGACTTGAGTTTGATCCCTGGTCAGGGAAGTAAGATCCCACATGCCGCGGGGTAACTAAGCCCGCACGCCACAACTACTGAGCTCACATGCCTCAACTAGAGAGAGAAAACCTGCACACAACTAGAGAGAAGCCCATGCACTGCAATGAAGAGCCTGTGGGCCATAACGAAAGATCCCTTGTGCCAAAACTAAGACCTGACGCAGCCAAAAAATAAAAAATTAAGATAAAATAAAAGGTTTCCTTGTGCCCCTTTCCATTCGGTTCCCCCACACTCCCAGCCCCAGGCATGCGCATAACTGCTTTCCATGACTCTAAATTAGACTTGCCTTTTCTAGAGTTTCATATCATTGCATGATATACAATTGACCCTTGAACAACGCAAGTTTGATCTGCGCGGGTCCATTTATACACAGATTTCTTTCAGTAGTAAATACGGTATGATCCTTGGTTGGTTGAATACACAGATGCGGAAATTCAGATATGCCAACTGTGGGACTTGAGCAGCCTCAGATTTTGTTATTCGCAGCCAGTCCTGGAACCAGTTCCCCGTGGATACGGAGAAATGACTGTACTATGTCCTTTTTTGTTTCTGGCTTCTTACACTCAGCGTGTTTTTGAGATTCATTAATGTTGTGTGAAGTTCATTGCTTTTTGTTGCTGAGTGATTCTCCTTTGTATGGATATATCAGATTTTGTTTATCCGTTTACTTGGTGATAGACTTTTGAGTTCTTCCCAGCATTTGGCCATTATAAGTAAAGCTACTATGAATGTTTGTGTGGAAGTCTTTCTGTAAATATGTTTTCATTTCTCTTGGGAAAATTTCTCTTGAATTATGAGGGAAGTAGACATTTAACTCTAGGAGAAACTGCCAAGTAGATTTCCAAAGTGGTTGTGCCATTTTACATTCCCACCAGCAATGTATGAGAGTCCAGTTGCTTCACATCCCCTTCAAAACATTTTAGCCATTCTAGTGGATATGTTGTAATATCTCACTGTAGTTTAATTTGCATTCTCCTGAAGACTAATGATGTTGAGCAGTTTTTCATTTGCTTATTGGTCGTTTGTACATCATTTGTGAAGTGTCTGTTCAAATCTTTTGACCATTTTAAAATTGGTTTTCTTTTTATTATTGAGTCATAACAGTTCTTTATATATTCTAGATATAAGTTCTTTCTCAGAGGTATTTGTTGTGAATATTCTCTCTCAGCAGCTTACCTTTTCACTTTCTTGATGGTATACTTCAAATAGCAGAAGTTTTAAATTCTAGGAAGTCTAAGTTATTTTTTCTTTTATGATTCATGCTTTTTGTGTCCTACCTAAGAAATCTCTGCTTACCCCAAAGTCACAAAAATTTTATTTTATAATGTTTTCTTCTAGAAGTTTTAAAGTTTTACCTTTTACATTTAGGTCTGCATTCTATTTCAAATAAGTTTTTTTTCCTCTTTTTTTTATTGTAAAATATACATAATTTATCATCTAAACCATCTTTAATTTTTAATTTCATAATGTTGTGAATCCATCTCCATAGCTCTTTTCACCTTGTAAAACTGAAACTCTCTGCCCATTAAACAATAACTCTCCATTCCCCCTCTCCCCAGCCACTGGCAACCACCATTCTACTTTCTGTTTATATGATTTTGACTACTGTAAATATTATATAAGTGGACTCATTCAGTCTTATCTTTTTGTAACTGGCTTATTTCACTTAGCATAATATCCTGAAGGTTCATATTGTAGCATGTGTCAGAATTTCCTTCCGTTTTAAGGCTGAATGATATTCCATTATATGTATATACACGTTTTCCTTATTCATTCATTGATAGACACGTGGGTTGCTTTTACCTTTTGGCTATTGAGAATACAGGCATACCTCTGAGATAATGCAGCTTTGGTTCCCAACCACCGCAGTATAAAGCGAATATCACAATAAATCAAGCCAAATGAATTTTTTGGTTTCCCAGTGGATTTAAAAGTTATACACTATACTATAGTCTATTAAGTGTACAATAACATTATGTCTAAAAACATGTACACACCTTAATTTAAAAATACTTTATTGATAAAAAATGCTAACCATCACCTGAACCTTGAGTTTTAATCTTTTTGCTGGTGGAGGGTCTTGCCTCGATGTTGACGGCTGCTGACTGATCAGGGTGGCGGTTGCTGAAGGCTGGGCTGGCTGTGGCGATTTCTTAAAACGACAGTGAAGTTTGGCACAATTGACTCCTTCTTTCACAAATGATTTGTCTGTAGCAGGCAATGCTGTTTGGTAGCATTTACCCACGTTAGAACTTCTTTTAAAATTGGAGTCATC
The DNA here is from genome assembly GCF_965194825.1 of Balaenoptera physalus. NCBI lineage: Eukaryota > Metazoa > Chordata > Mammalia > Artiodactyla > Balaenopteridae > Balaenoptera > Balaenoptera physalus. The sequence goes on from NC_138897.1 coordinate 73,892,577, forward strand.
TTCTCAAACCCTGCTGCTGTTTTATCAACTAAATTCACATAGTATTCTAAATCCTTTGCTGTCATTTCAATAATCTTCATAGCATCTTTGCTAGGTGTAGATTCTGTCTCAAGAAACCACTTTCTTTGCTCATCCATAAGAAGCAGCTCCTCATTCATTAAAGTTTTATCATGAGATTGCAGCAATTCAGTCACATCTTCAGGCTCCACTTCTATTTCTCTTGCTATTTCTACCACATCTGCAGTTACTTCCTCCAATGAAGTCTTGAACCCCTCAAAACTCATCCATGAAGTTTAGAATCAACTTCTTCCAAACCCCTGTTAATACTGATATTTTGACCTCTTCCTCTGAATCACAAATATTCTTAGTGGCATCTAGAATGCTGAATCTTTTCCAGAGGTTTTCAGTTGACTTTGCCCAGATCCATCAGAAGAATCACTATCTATGGCACGTATAGCCTTAAGAAATGTTATTTCTTAAATAGTAAGACTTGAAAATTGAAATGACTCCTTGATTCATGGGCTGCAGAGTGGATGTTGTGTTAGCAGGCATGATCGCAACATTAATCTCATTGTATATCTCCATCAGAGCTCCTGGGTGACCAGGTGCATTGTCAATGAGCAGTAATATTTTGAAAGGAATCTTTTTTTTTTCTGAGCAGTAGGTCTCAGTAAACCATGTTGTAAACAGATGTGCTGTCATCCAGGCTTTGTTGCTTTGTTTATAGAGCACAGGCAGAGTTGATTTAGCATAATTTTTAAGGGTCCTAGGATTTTTGGAAGGGTAAACGAGCATTGCCTTCAACTTCAAGTCACCAGTTGTGTTAGCCCATAACAAGGGAGTCAGCCTGTCTTTTGAAGCTTTGAAGTCAGGCATTGACTTCTGCTCTCTAGCTATGAAAGTCCTAGAGGTGATAAAGATATTCCAAAGTTTTAAAGTTTCACATTTTACATTTGGGGCTTTAATCTACCCGGGCTTAGTTTTTGTGTATGGTGTGAGGTGTTGAGATCCTGTTTTTTTTCTCCCCCCCACCCCCCGCCCCACACACATGGATAACAAATAATCTTAGCATCATTTATTGAAAGAAATGTTTGTTATTGTTGAAGTGGATGTTTGATTTTCCCCATTTCATACTTTATAGCAGAATGTGGCTATAGCAGAATTTTCCCCAGTTTATTTCTTTGGAGGGAATATTTTATTTTTATTTTTATTTTTTAATTTATTTATTTATTTATTTTTGGCTGTGTTGGGTCTTCGTTTCTGTGCGAGGGCTTTCCCTAGTTGTGGCAAGCGGGGGCCACTCTTCATCGCGGTGCGCGGGCCTCTCACTATCGCGGCCTCTCTTGTTGCGGAGCACAGGCTCCAGACGCAAAGGCTCAGTAGTGGTGGCTCACGGGCCTAGTTGCTCCGCGGCATGTGGGATCTTCCCAGACCAGGGCTCGAACCCGTGTCCCCTGCATTAGCAGGCAGAGTCTCAACCACTGCGCCACCAGGGAAGCCCCTTGGAGGGAATATTTTAAAGCAAATCAAAGACATATAATTTCTCCTACAAGTGTTATTGTTTCCCATGTCCTTTCAACCTTTATGTTTTAAGCGTGGCTCTTGTTAACAGATTGTATGTTTGTTTAACATTTTTTCTGATTTTTTAGAGTTCTGATATCTTGTCTTTTAATGTAAGTGTCCATTTCATTCATTGTGAATTTATTTCTACAATTTTAGGTTCATCTCACTGTTTGTATTCCTTTTATTCCTCCTTGTCATCTTTTGGGTTGAAGGGATTTTCTTATTCAGTTTTGCTCCTTTTCTCCATTTTGTTCAACTATTTTTGGGGAACTTATATGCTTTTGTCTATTTCAGTTATTATTCTAGCTTTTATAACATACATGTAAAGTATAAAAATAAGCAGTATTTTTACTCTCATTAATAGTACAAGGAGCTTAGAATAGTCTAACTTTGAATACAAGTTTGAACAATACACTGGATTTTATATTGGTCCCATTCTATTTTTCTCTTACAAATCGAACATTTTTTGTACCACTTTATACAATCAGTATTTTATTTAGATTTGCCCATATTTTAATCAGTATATCTGCTCATCATTCCCTTTCACATCTCAGCCCTTCCATCTTAGATAATTTTACTTTCGCCTGAAATTTGTCTTCTAAAATTTACCTTAATAAGGGTCTATCAGTGGCAAATGATATTTTCTTGGTCTGAAAATGTCTATATTTTGTCTTCATTCATCAAACACACTTTGATAGAGAATTCTAGGCTGAGATATGTTTTTTCTTGGCATATTTGAGATACTATTGCCCTGTCTTCTAGCTTTCATTGTTGAAGTAAAGAAATTAGTCATCTAATTCCTGGTCCTTTGTAGGTGATACATCTTTCCTTTCTAGCTTTTTAAGAAAAGGTTTATTGAAATATGCATACAGAAAAGTGCAAAAAATCATAAATATATTGCTTGGTGGATTTTCAATAATAAAAACACTCACAAAACCACACCCAGAAATATAAAGACAGCATTACCAGAACCACAGACGTCTCCCTTTGTAGCCCGTTCCAGTATTTACTATCTAAAAATGATCACTGTCTCACCTTATATCATGATAGGTTAGTTTTTTCTTATTTTGAACTTTTACGTAAGTGGAATAATAGGCTTTCTTTTGTGTCTGGCTGCTTTTACTCAGCACTATGTGAAATTCTTCCACAACAGTTTGGTTCATTCTCATAGAATATTCCATGTTACTGTTACTAGTCATTTGAGTTGTTTCCAGTTGTTGACTGTTATGAATAGTGACACTAATCTTTTAGTGACATTTATACTAACTTCTATTGTGTATATACTTAGATGTGAAATTGCTTGTAGTAGGAAACTGCCTAATAGTTTTCAAAAGTGGTTATGTCATTTTATGTTCCCACCAGAAGTATATGAGGGTTCTGATTGTGCCATAAACTCATCAGCTTTGTTGTTCTCAATCTTGTGGCTTTAATTTGAATTTCTTTGATGCCTAATGTGCTTGTTGGCCATTCATATATCTTCATTTGTGAAATATCTGTTCAAATCTTTTACCCAGTTTTTAATTGAGATGTAATTGACATATAACATTAAATTAGTTTCAGGTGTAAAATAATGACTCGATATATGTATATATTGCAAAATGATCACCACAATAAGTCTAGCTAACATCCATCACCGTAGTTACAAATTTTTTTCTTGTGGTGAGAACTTTTAAGATTTACTCTCTTAGCAACTTCCAAATATGCAATACAGTATTATTAACTATGGTCCCCATGCTGTACATTATATCCCCATGACTTATTTATTTTATAACTGGAAGTTTGTACCTTTTGACCCCCTTCACCCGTTTTGTGTAACCCTACACCCCCTACCCCCCAACCCCTGCCTCTGGCGATCACCAAACTCTTCTCTGTATTTATGAGCTCAGTTTGTTTGTTTATTTAAGATTCTACATATAAGTGAGATTATGCTGTATTTGGCTTTTTCTGTCTGACTTATTTTACTTAGCATAATGCCCTCAAGGTCCATCCATGTTGTCCCACGTGGCCAGATTTCTTTCTTTTTATGGCTGAATGATATTCCATTTTAAAAAATTTAAATATGTGTATGGCATTTTCTTTATCCATTCATCCATTGATGGACACTTAGGTTGCTGCCGTGTCTTGGCTGTTAGTCTAAACAATGCTACAGTGAACATGCGGGTGTATATATCTTTTCAAATTAGTGTTTTCATTTTCTTCAGATAAATACCCAGAAGTGGAATGGCTGGATGATATGGTAGTTCTATTTTTAATTTTTTGAGGAACTTCCATACTGTTTTCTACAGTGGCTGCACCAATTTATATTCCCATCAACAGTGCACTAGAGTTCCCTTTTCTTCACATCCTTGCCAACACTTATTTCTTGTCTTTTTGATGGCAGCCATTCTAACAGGTGTGAGGTGATCTCTCATTGTGCTTTTGATTTGCATTTCCCTGATGATTAGTGATATTGAGCACCTTTTCATGGTATGTTGGCCATCTGTATATCTTCTTTGGAAAAATGTCTATTCAGATCCTCTGCCCATTTTTTAACTGGATTGCTTATGTTTTTTTGCTGTTGAGTTCATGAGTTCTTCATATATTTTGGATATTAACCCCTTATCAGATGTATGATTTGCAAATATTTTCTCCCATTTAGTAGATTGCCTTTTCAATTTGTTCATGGTTTCCATTGCTGTGCAGAAGCTATTAAGTTTGATGTAGTCCCCCTTGTTTATTTTTGTTCTTGATGCCTTTGCTTTTGGTGTCAAATTCAAAAAGATCATTGCCAAGACTCATGTCAAGGAGCTTACTGCCTGTGTTTTTCTTCTAGGAGTTTTAAGGTTTCAGGTCTTATGTTCAAGTTTTAATCCATTATTTTACCCATTTTTTAAATTGGATTATTTTTGTCTTGAGTTGTAAGTTGTTTTTTAAAAAATATATTCTGGATATGGGCTCTTTGATATATGTATAATTTACTTAATATATTGTTTACTAAATGGTGGGGTCTTTTTAAGGAACAGAATTTTAAGTTTTAAATTCAGTTTATCAGTTTTTTAAATCTTAGAGTTCCTGCTTTTAGAGTCCGATCTTAAGAAGTCTTTTCCTACCCCAAAGTTGCAAAGATTTTTCTCTTACATTTTCTTCTTAGAAGGTTTGGTCTTGCATCCTTTTCAAGTAAGTTTTTGTCTGTGGTGTGAAGTAAGGGTTGAGTAAGGGTTGACATTCATTTTTTTATACAGTCGCGTATTCGGGTGTTCCAGAATATTTGTTACCCAATAACAGTTTTGATTTTTATAAGTTTGTTGTAAATCTTGAAATCAATCTCCCATCTTTGTTCTTTTTTCAAATTATTTTGGCCATCAATTTCTATATAAATTTTAGAAAGAGCTTGCCAGTTTCTGTGAACACAAACCTGCTGGGCTTTTGAGTGGGGTTGGATTGATTAATCAGTTTGGGGAGAACTGACATCTTAACAATACAGTTGATCCTTGAACAACACAGGGGTTTGGGGCCCCAGTCCTCTGCACAGTTGAAAATCCACATACAACTCATAGTTGGCCCTCCAACTACATGGTTCCTTCAGCTGTGCAGTCCCTCTGTATTTGTGGTTCCACATCCACAGATTCAACCAACCAGGGTATTGTGTAGTAATGTAGTATTTACTGTTGGAAAAAATATACGTATAAGTGAACAGCACAGTTCAAATCCATGTTGTTTAACTGTATTGAGGTTTCCAATCCATGAACGTAGTTTATCTCCAGTTTTTCTTAGGTCCTCTTTAATAATTCTCTGCAGTGTTTTATACTTTTCAGTGTAAAGGTTAGAAACATGTTTTATTAAATTTATCCCTAAGTATTTTATGTTTTGGGATGCTGTCGTTATTTTTTAAATTTCAATTTCCAATTATTAATATGTACATACATATTATGGTTGTTACATGTTCCTGGTGAATTGAACCTGTTATTGTTATGGAATGTTGCTCTATGTCTTTGGTAATATATTTTATCTTGAAGTCTACATTATTTGATATTCATGTAGACACTCCATTCATCTCTTTCACACTTTTTAATTTTTTAATGGTATGTCTTTTCTTCGATTTACATTCTACATATTTGTGTCTTTTATTTAAAGTGTATCCCTCACAGACAGCATCTAGCTGAGTCTTTTTAATCCATTTTGACAACCTCTGCCTTTTGAAATGTTTACTCCACTAAAAATTAATGTAATTTTTGATATGGTTGTTGTTTATTTCCTTATTTTTTGTTCTTCTGTTTCTGCTTAACTATTCTCCTTTGTATTTTTAAAAGTGGTTACTCTAGGAATTAAAATATATAAACTTATTTTTTTTATAATCTACTTAGAGTTAAAATTTATGTACCACAGCATATAAAGTATAAGAATCAGCCAGATAGGTTCATTTAATCCATTTCTTTGTAAAGGTCTGTTTCCATCTGGTATCCTTTGCCTTCTGCCTAATGACTTCCTTTAGCATTTCTTATAATGCAGATCTGCTGACAATGAAATTTCTTAGTTTTCTTTTATCTAAAATCCTCTATTTCACCTTAACTCTTTTTTTTTGGCTGCCTTGGGTCTTTGCTGCACGCGGGCTTTCTCTAGTTGTGGTGAGTGGGGGCTACTCTTCGTTGCGGTGCACGGGCTTCTCATTACGATGGCTTCTCTTTGTTGCGGAGCAGGGTCTCTAGGTGCGTGGGCTTCAGTAGTTGTGGCTTACGGTAGTTGCTCCACGGCATGTGGGATCTTCCCGGACCAGCGCTTGAACCCATGTCCCCTGCATTGGCAGGTAGATTCTTAACCACTGCGCCACCAGGGAAGTCCCTCACCTTGAGATATTTTTACTGGATATAGAATTCTGGATTAATTATTTTTTATTCTTTTGGAACTTTAAAGATGTTGATCCATTGTTTCTTCTGGGCTTTATTGTTTCTGATGAGAAGTAAGCAGACATTTTGAATCATTCATTATTCCTTGCATGTAATATGTTTTTTTCTTTTGGCTGCTTCAAGATTATTCTCATTAATTTTGATTCTCATCATTTTGATTATGGCTGTGCCTAGGCATATTTTTCTTTGTGTTTGTTGGGGTTTGCTGAGCTTGCAAGTTTATATCTTGCATATTTAGTCAGTTTCTGGCCATTATTCATTCCTTCAGGTATTTTTTCTTTTGTATTTTCTCTCCTCCTAGGAATCCAGTTACAAACATGTTATACTTTTTCATGTTGTCCCACAGGTCCCTGAGGCTCTGGGTTTTTTAAAATACTTTTTCTCTCTAAATATTGTCTAATCTCTGTTGATGTCTCTTCAAGTTTCATATATCCTCCTGTTATCTTCATCTGCCGTTCGCTCATCCAGTGAAGTTTTTTGTTTCAGGTATTGTAATTTTCAAATCTAAAAAGTCCAATTTATTCCTTTTATATAGTTCTTACTTCTCTGCTGAGTTTTTATCTTTCCATTCCTTACAAGCATATTCTCCTTGATGTCCTTGAACGTAGGTGTCATAGCTGCTTTAAATTCCTTGTATGTAAAGTTCACCGTATGGGGTCCTCTCAGGGTCAGTCTCCATTGAATCTCTCTGAGTATGGTTCACATTTTCCTGTTTCTGTTTATGTGGAGTACATTTGGATTGCATCCTAGACATTGTGAATGATATATTGTAACGACTTTGGATTCTGTTATGTTCCTCCTAAGAGTACTGATTTTTTCTTTTTAAAAAACCAGACCATTAGGTTGGCTGAACTGAAACAGGAAACTCATCTCCTCCACAGTGGGCAGCAGGTGAAATTTTTCTTTAGTTCTTTTAACCTTTTAGGGCCACTTGGAGTCTGCTTTTCACATATGTGCTTCAGGGGTTAGCTAGAGATTTGGGCACTGTTTATAAACACTTTGGGGATACGTGTTTTTTGCTCCCTCCTTTGTAGCATTTTCCTCCTTAGGAAATGGCATTTTCCATTTGCCCTGAAATCTTTCCTCTGAAACAAGAAAGTAAGACTATAGAGTTTTTTATCTGAGCCTCTTGGCATGGCATGGATTGGGTCCTGCCCAGCTAGAAAATGGAAAGCTCAACCCTCCACTACAGAATCTTTCTGCTTCTGATTGCTCTCCAGTGCTTTTAGGGAGTTGTTGGTGGTTTGTTTTGTTTCTGTCCAGAATTTATAGTTGTTATATGTAGAATTGTTATTCCAATAAGAGTTCTCAGCCATGATTAGAAGCAAAGTCTCTGGGCTCTTTGTAATGCATGAGCTTTATAGATGCTCATCTGAGGAGAGCAGTAAGCCTTCATGAGTACCTATTTTAAGACATGAGTTACATGACAGGCAGACATAACATTAGCCGTGACTTTACTCCAGAGTTTGGCTGTTAGATTTGGGAGTAGTAACTGAACCAGGAACCCTTTATTAGAGTTAGTTAGATCAGGTCAAAGTATTCCTCCAAACTGTATGTATTGAGAACACTGCAAACTTACAGGGCAAGTAGTTTCAACAAGTGTCCAATTTCATATTCATATAGAGCCCAGTAAGGCAAAAGCTCATTTCATGTGGTCAGTAAATGTTAAATCACTCTGATAAACAACTTCAGTCCTTATAAAATGATTCAAAAATAATATATAATATAGAGTTGTGATGGATTGGAGTGTGCCCAAGGAAAAGAAAATTACCTACAATATTAGTAAGTTCAAGAAACATAACCATCTGTGGCTTGATTGAGGGGGGGGTGTAACATAAAGATGCATGATGCCATTTGTAAAACTAATTTCTCTTTCCATTTAACCTCTTGTTGCCTAAGAAAATGCAGCTAGTAATTAAGATACCATTTTGGTCTTGCTTGTAAATGCTGTTGCCTTCATTAAATTTCACACTTGTGAAAAGGAGCTATTAAGAGACAGCCTAAGGTAACACTTTTTGAATAGCTAACTTTGTTAAAAATACTTTTCCAAATTTCTTACAATAAAATGTAATTGCATTTTCTGTTTTCACTCATGTGGAATCTTCTCACATGTTATCTGTTAGAGATAAGACTTGGTGCTAGAGGGAATATTCTGTTAAGCCCAAGTAGTACAGTGACTTCGGAGTTCTCCTTTCCTTGCCATTTGTAATAAATAAAGTTTTCTGGTTTCTCTAATTTTTCTTACAATTCACTTCTCATAAGGTTTAGCTGGTGGCAGGGGAGAGATTCCAGAATATATACTATTTTGAAAGTGTCAAATTTTTAAAAGATTTGTTATTGAATTAAAGTGGTTAGGAAGCAATCAGTAAATAATCATTGAGTCTGTATTGAAATACTAGAGTACCTTGATAGCACACCTGTAAAGTTCAAAACAAACAAAACAGGGTGGGGGAAGAAGAAAAGAAGGAAAAAAATCTATATAGTCTTTTTATTGTTGATAGTAATACAGTCATGGACAATGGAAACATGTTCTACCTTATAAAAATAGGTACATAGTAAAGTTGTTGCTGTTGTGTATATGAACAGTGAACTTCTTGTATGACATGTCTTTGTTGTTTCACGTGTTATGATTTTTTCCATTGGAATTCTTAAGTCTTCACCTCTGTGACTGGTCTATCATGAGTATAGTTTAATAGATGAAAATGTTTTTAGATTAAACATTAGTATAACCCTCCAGCATTCCTGTATCAGGTTACCTGAAGACAGATCTTAATTCAAATGTCTTTATTAGTATCTCTGTCACATAGGAGAAACAGAGAGTGCTTCTTTCTCTCCACTCATTTTAAGTACATTTCTTGTTTTTAAAAAGTGACCATAGTAACATGCTCACTTCTGAAGTTCTTTCTCCAAACAGATACTGATATGAGCATTCTCCTCTGTTGGCATTAATTTTAACCTCAAAAGACCATCTTGAAGAAAAGATGTCTAGTTTTATCTTTTAGGTTTATTTTGTCCTGTACTTCTTTCTAGGATTATCAATAGAATGTGCTGTTAGTGTGGATGAATTTTGTGATGTGAATACTTGCTACAGAGAACAAGACCAAAACTCTAAACCTACTTTGAACTCAAATGTAACATGCTTTTGAATCCAACAATTTTTGATCTAGTTTGAAATCAAATTACTAGGTTGTACAGTTGAAAGTGTTTTCTTCAGGTTAATACACAAAAATCTATAACCTTTATGTATATACAGTAACCACCTAGAAGATACACTGGAATAGAAATTCCCATTTTCAGTAGCAACAAAAAGAAATACTTAAGAATGAAGTTAATGCAAAAGTTTAAAAGCTATATGAAGATAACTTTAAGACATTCCTAAAATATACAAATGTGGACTTGAACAAATTGAAAGATATTCTGTATTATTGAAAAGGATGTTTCAGTATCACAAAGTTGTCACTTTCTCCCCATGTTAAAAAATAAACACAGTCCCAATAAAAAAACTCAAGTTTTCTTCGTCAGGACACAGAAAGATTAATTATAAAATTTATATGGAAAAATAAACAAACAGGCATAGTCAGGAAATCCCTGAAAGAGAAGAGCAATAAGTTGCGTGTGGCTAGCCCCACCAAATATTGAAACATACTATGACTATAAGGCCTCTACAATTAGAAGAGAGTGGTGTGGTAATACCGTAGACAAATCAATGGAACAGAATAGAAACTCCAAAACTAGACTTTCATACTTAAGGAGATTTGGTGTGTGGATATCACCATCTCAAATCACTATAGAAAAGAGGCATTTTTTAATAAGTAGTGTTGCGATCATCGGATAACACTTTGGAAAAAAATAATATTTGATCTAAACCTCATACTGCACACCAAAATACATTCAGGTGGGTCAGAGATAAAACAGTTGAACATTGAACAACATTGGTTTGAATTGCAGTTGGTTGAATCCATAGATGGGTAACTGCCAATAGGGAGGGCCAGCTGTAAAGTTACATGCAGGTTTTCGACTGCAGAGAGGGCCAGCACCCTTAACCCCCTCCTCACTGCCCCCACCCCCCGCGCCACATTCAGGGGTCAACTGTAATGTAAGAAATGAAACCATACAAGAGCTAGAAGAAAAAAATGGATGAATTCCTTTATAACTTGGTAGTGTCAAAAGCCTTTCAGACTCTGACTCGATGACTACATAAAAATAGCATTTGCATACCAAAAATACTATCAAATCAATGGCAAACTGGGAAATAGTATTTGCAAACTCTGTCACAAGGGGCTAATCTTAATATACGAGGAGCTCTCAAAAAATGAGAGATCAGAAACCCAATAAAACACTAGGCAGAAACTTGAACGTTCCAGTTCATAGGAAGGAATGTCTGATGACATTTGAACATATTTAAAGATGCTCAAACCCACTCATAATAAGTGAAGTTCAAATTAAAACCACTATGATATGATACAGTGAAGTACTACTCAGCAATAAAAAAGAACAGACTGTTGATACCAAAATTATGCTATGTGAAAGATGCCAGACACAAAGGCTTCATACAGTGATTTCATTTATATGACGTTCTGGAAAAGGCAAAACTGTAGGGACAGAAATGAGATATGTAGTGGTCAGGGGGGTAGGGGTGGTGGAATGGGACATGAGGGAACAGTTCAGAGTGATGAAAATGTCCTATACTTTGGTTGTAGTGTTACACGAATGTATGTTCGTCACAACTCATCAGACTGTAACCCAACAAAGGTGGGTGTTATTTTGTGTAAATTATACCTCACCAAACCTGAATTTGAAAACAATCAAATAAAAACCACACTATGGTATCATTTCTTACCAGTTTATTAAAAAACTCTAAAAGTTTTACTGTTGGAGATGCTGTGGAGAAACAGGCATTCTCATGCCTAGCTGGTGGTAGTGCAAAATGGTACATCCTTTATGTAGGGGAGTTGGTAACATCTAACAAAATCACATGTGCATTTATCCATTGGCCTGGCGGTTCCATTTCCAGGAGTCTACTTTCTTGCTGCATGGGTCCTATCTCATCAAACGATAAAGAGACTGCTGTTGTTAGTTGCTTGTGTATGCTATGGAGATTTTATTTAATGTATATATATGCAAGTAGACATTAACATTTTCCCCCTTGCACACAGATTTCTGCCTCATTTACACGCTGTTCCATGCTTTATTTTCTTCACCTAAGATATCTCAGAGATCTTTATAATATTCGTACATAAAGGAGAGCCTATTTGTAGGGTTTGGGGGTTTTGTTTTAAAAAAAGTTTATTAACAGCTTCAGAATATATTCCATTGGGTATGTAATTTATTATGTAACTACTCTCCTTCTGATAGACATTAAGGTGTCTTTTTTTTTTAATACTGTCTTGATATTACAATGCTGCAAGGCAAAACCATTTCACATGTTTGCAATATATTTGTAGGATAAATTCCAAGAATTAGAATTGCTAGGTAAAATGAAAGGTACATGTTTAATTTTGAAGAGTATTAACAAGTTGCCATCAGTAGGGATCATACCAATTTTCACTGTTATCACTGATGTATGAGAATGACTATTTCCCCTCAGCCATGCCAGCAGAATTTGCTCCCAAGTCTTTGGATTTATCGTATTTTAGTTTTACCCTTTGGTAGGTTTTCTATTAAGTTGCCGATCTTATACATTAGAGAGATTAAATCTTTTGTGATATGAGTTACAGATATTTTCCCCACTTTGTCAGTTGTGCTTTGACTTTGCTTTTGGTGGGATATTTTTTTTTCATATATAGAAGTTTCTTATTTTTATGACGTTAAATTTCTTTCATAGTTTGTGGATTTTTTTTTTTGAGACCACATGCTTTTTTTATTTTTTAAGGAGGGGAAATTGGGTAATTAAATTTATTTCCAGTTTGCTTTGATTTATTTTTTCCTTTTGGTTTTATTGAGTTGTAATTGACATACAGCACTGTATAACTTTACAGCATAATGACTTACATATATTGTAAAGTGATGACCACAGTAAGTTTAGCTAACTTCCATCATGTATAGATACCAAAAAAAAAGAAAAAAAAAATTTTTTCTTGTAATGAAAACTTTTAGGATCTTCTCTTTTAGCAACTTGCAAATACATCATACAGCAATGTTAATTATATCATCATGTAATACTTTACATCCCCAGTAGTTAGTTATCTTATAACTGGAAGTTTGTACCTTTTGACCACCTTCATCCAGTACCCCTACCTGCTACCCTTCACTTCTGGTAACCACAAATCTGATCTCTTTTTCTATGGGTTTGGCATTTTTGTTCTGGGTTTTTGGGAGTTTGTTTTGTTTTTTAGATTCCATACGTAAGTGATATCATACAGTGTTTGTCTTTCTCTGACTTGTTTCACTTAGCTTAATGCCCTTGAGGTCCATCCATGTTGTCATAAATGGCAGGATTTCCCTATTTTTATGGCTGAATAAGCCATTGTATATATCTATACCACATTTTCTTTATCCATTCATCTGTAGATGGACGCTTAGTTTGTTTCCGTGTCTTGGCTATTGTAAATAATGCTGCAGTGAACATGGAGGTGCAGATATCTCTTCAACATAGTGATTTCATTTCCTTTGGATACATACCCAGAAGTGGAATTGCTGGATCATGTGGCAGTTCTAGTTTTAATTTTTTGAGGAATCTCTATACTGTTTTCCGTAGTGGCTGCACCAATTTACATTCCCACCAGCAGTACACAAGGGTTCCTTTTTCCTATATTCTCACCAGGACTTGTTATCTCTCATCTTTTTGATGATAGTCATTCTAACAGCTGTGAAGTAATACCTCATTGTGGTTTTGACTTGTATTTCCCTAATTATTAGTGATGTTGAGCACCTTTTCATGTACGTGTTGGACATTTGAACATCATCTTTGGGAAAATGTCTATTCAAGTCCTTTGCCCCTGGGAATTCCCTGGCGGTCCAGTGGTTAGGACTAACTGCTAGGGCCTGGGTTTGATCCCTGGTCAGGGAACTAAGATCCCACAAGCCATGCAGCGTGGCCAGAAAAAGAAAAATCATTTGCCCACTTAAAAAAATCTGATTATTTGTTTTTCTGTTATTAAGTTGTATAAATTCTTTATATATTTTGGGTATTAACCCCTTATCAGATACATGGTTTGCAAATATTTTCTCCCATTCCGTAGGTTGTCTTTTCATTTTGTTCATCATTTCTTTTGCTGTGCAGAAGCTTTTTAGTCCCACGTATTTATTTTTTATTTTGTTCCTTGTGCTTTAGGTGTCATATCTAAAATACTGTTGCTCAGACCCACATCAAGCTTTTTTCCTATGATTTCTTCTAGGATTTTTATGGTTTCAGGTCTTACATTTAATTAAGTCTTTCATCCATTTTGAATTAATTTTTGTGAGTGGTTTCAGATAGGGGTTTAGTTTCATTCTTTTACATGTAAATATACATTTTTCCCAGCCCCATTTAGTGAAGAGACACTCTTTTCTCCATTGAGTTTTCTTGGCTCCCTTGTCAAACGTTAGCTGGCATTATATGCATGGGTTTCTTTCTAGTCTCTCGATTCTGCTCCACTGGTCTATGTCTGTTTTTATGTCAGTACTGTACTGTTTTGACTACTGTAGCTTTATAACATAGCTTAAAATCAGGAATTGTGATGCCTCCTGCCTTTTTCTTCTTTCTCAGGATTGCTTTGGCCCTTTGGGGTCTTTTGTGGTTTCATATAGATTTTAGGATTGCTTTTTCTACTCCTTTAAAAAATGCCATTGCAATCTTGATAGTGATTGGATTGAATCTAGATGGCTTTGGGTAGTATGGACATTTAAGAATATTAATTCTTCCAATCCATGAACACAGGATATCTTTCCATTTATTTTTGTCAGTTTGTGGATTTTGAGTTCAGTTAAAAAGGCCTTTCTTAGTCTAAAGTTATTAAAGAACTTTGCCATATTTCCTTCTAGTGTTGTTTTTCGTTTTTTACATTTTACTATTTGATTCATATGGAATATATCCTGGTGTATAGTGTTCTTGTTTTTTTAAATAGTGAGTTATCCTAACAGTTTATTGAACAACCTATTTTCCTCCTAGTGATTTGAGATATCACCTTTACCACATATTAGCTTTTCAAGTGTTAGTCTATTTCTATTCTTTCTATTTTGCTTCATTGACCTTCCTGTTACATGCTAGAACCACACTTATTGAGGCTTTTACTATTTTGTATGGCTTGTCCTGTTATTCACTTATTTGTTTTAAAAAAAATATATATATATATATATTTTATCCCCCCTTCAGAGTTTTTCTACCTTTTATATTTCCAAATGAACTTTAAAGTCATCCTATCTAGTTGAACAGCAACAAAGCTCTCCAAAACAAAACTCAGTACTAACCAGAAGCTTATTTTTTTAGATGTATTTTCTTCCTAAACAACACACAGCATACCATACACTTTGAATACTGGAATTTTTGGCTTTACATTTGAAGGATTAAAATACTCAAAATAACATTAAATAAAGCAGCAGTAGCTATAATAAATTGCTACTGTATCATAGTGGTGTCTCACACCATCTATAAAAGCATTCACAATTATATTCACTAAGTTGCTTTTAGCAATTAGCAATGTCTCTCTCCTTGAGTATAACTGTTTACTTCTCTGACTAGCCTGCATGTGTTCTCATGAAGCAAAGTTTCTTGTCATAAACATCCTTAAGTATTGGCTTGATACTGTGATACAACTTTTAATCTCCTATTCCTGTTTTGTTCCTCTATCCTTTGTCATACCACTTACTTAGATCAAACTGCGTCCATTAAAACACAGTTTATAGGTATTTTGAAAATCCAAAAGAATCAACTCAAAAAATACAGAAACATAGCCAGATATAAGCAAATTTTTTAAAACTTAGTAGTTTTTTCTGTATATCAGAACTAACAGTTTAGAAACTATAATGGGAGAAAGACCTCATTTGCAGTAGCAACAGAACTATAAACTATCTAGGATTAATAAGTTGAACAAGAAATATGCAGAGATCTATTTGCAGAAAATTGTAAAATTTTAATAAAGAAAATAAAAAACATTTGAATAGATGGAGAAACATACTTGAATGGGAAAACAGTATTGTAACACTTTCCTAAATAACATTTATACTTAATGCAATTACAACAAAAATGACAACAGAATCATTTGGAAGTTGAAGAGTTTATTTTAAGAATAAAACAGGATTTTTTACTTTAATAAGTTTATTTTAAAGTTCATCTAGAAGAAGAGAGCATGGAAAATTTTGAAGAAGCATGAGAAAGATTTTCTCTATAAATATTAGAATGCACTATAGAGCTGCAGTACTTTAAATAGTGCGAATATCTGGCAGAAACAGATTGGATTTTTTTAAAAAGAAGAAACCACTAAAGTACCAGAAGCAAATGGGGGGTTTTTCCAACCATCTTATTATGAGAAATTTCAAAATTCAGAAAAGTTGGAAGATTTTTAAAGCAAACACTTATATACTCAGCACTTAGATTTTTAGTGTTTCTGCTGTGTCACTTACCTATCCATCTATTCATCCCTCAATCAATCTAATTTTTTTATTCATTTCAAAGTGAACTTCAGATATCAGTATTCCACCTAAATATTTCAGCACATACAGTTGACCCTTGAGCAACTTGGGGGTTAAGGGTGCAGACCCTCCAGGCAGTCCAAAGTCCACATATAATTTTTTTTTTTTAATTTATTTTTATTTATTTATTTATTTTTTTTTAGCTGTGTCGTGTCTTCGTTTCATGCGAGGGCTTTCTCTAGTTGCGGCGAGCGGGGGCCACTCTTCATCGCCGTGCGCGGGCCTCTCACTATCGCGGCCCCTCCTGTTGCAGGGCACAGGCTCCAGACGCGCAGGCTCAGTAATTGTGGCTCACGGGCCCAGTTGCTCCGCGTCATGTGGGATCTTCCCAGACCAGGGCTCGAACCCGTGTCCCCTGCATTAGCAGGCAGACTCTCAACCACTGCGCCACCAGGGAAGCCCCACATATAACTTTTATAGCCTGCCCTCCTTGGTTCCTTATCTGCAGATTCAGCCAACCATGCATTGTATAGTACTGTATTTATCATTGTGAGAAATCCACATATAAATGGACCTGCACACTTCAAACCTGTGTTGTTCAAGGGTCACTGTATATTATTAACTACAGTTCAAGAAAATGTGGCTTGCACATTTATAATTTTGGAATTGGGTCTACCCTTGGAAGCATATCATAAAATTTAAAATTTTAAAGGAAAAACCCAGCTATATTAATAAAGAAATGGAAGTTAATAAAATGCAATCAGATTGCCAAAGATTAAGATTCAAAACATGGACAAAACCCAATCTGATCACAAGATGGGGAGCCAAGCAGCCTCAAGTGTTGTTTGTAAGAGTATGAATGAATTCAGCTTCTTTGAATAGCAGTTTGGTTACATATATCTACATATAAAATATGTAAAACCTTTGACCTAGTAATCTCACTTAAATTTATTTCAAAGAAACAAATATACTAGGTTTTCTTAGCATTAGTTATGAGTGAAAATTGGAAATCCAAATATAAAATAGGGAACTGATAAAGTTAGTTATGGTCACGTATACTGTAGGGTCTATGTATCCATTAATAATGATAATGGTGAGTCATAGGAAAAAAATAGAAAATTGGCAGATGTAAATCCAGCCATGTGTAATTACATTAAATATGAATGGAGGGACTTCCCTGGTGGTCCAGTGGTTAATACCCTGCGCTTCCAGTGCAGGGGGTGTGGGTTTGATCCCTGGTCGGGGAACTAAGATCCCACTTGCTGTGTGGCACGGCCAAAACTTTTTAAAAAATAAATAAATAAATGTGAATGGAGTAAATATTCCAACCTAAGACAAGGTTTGTTGAACTGCAAGATCCAAAATATATGCTATCTACAAGAGCCTTTAAATTCAAAAACACAAATATGTTGAATACAAAAGGATAGAAAAGGTTACACAATGCAAACAACTGTAAAAGAGCTGGAGGAATTGTATTAATATCAAGCAAAATGGACTTTTTAAAATACTACTAGAAACAAAAGTAACTTTTCATAATGATAGAAGAGCCAAAAATTAAGAAAGATTTAAAAATTATAAATACACCTAACAACAGAGTCCTGAAATATATGAAGCAAAAACATAAAATTCAAAGGAAAAAGAGACAATTCAACAGAGTTGTAGCATTCAATACTCTTCTCTTAGTAATTGGTAGGGAAACTAGACAATGTCATCAAGGATGTAGAAAACTTGAGCAGCATTATCAACTAATTTGATCTAACTGAAATAGATCTCTCCACCCAACAATGGTAGAATACACATTCTTATATAGTGCATATGGAGCACTATTATTAACAAATTTTTCAGGATTGAAATTACTCAAATTATATACTTCAGTGCAAGAGAATTATATTTGAAATCAACAACAAATTATTATCTTCAATCACAACAGAATTAACAGTAGAAGGAAACTTGGGGAATCCCTGAATACTTGAATATCAATATACTTTTAAGTGATCCATGAGTCAAAGAAGAAATAACAAGGAATATTACAGATTACTTGAACTGAGTATGAATATACAACATTAAAAATGTATGGATGGGGCTTCCCTGGTGGCGCAGTGGTTGAGAATCTGCCTGCCAATGCAGGGGACACGGGTTCGAGCCCTGGTCTGGGAAGATCCCACATGCCACGGAGCAACTGGGCCCGTGAGCCACAACTACTGAGCCTGAGCGTCTGGAGCCTGTGCTCCGCAACAAGAGAGGCCGCGATAGTGAGAGGCCCGCGCACCGTGATGAAGAGTGGCCCCCGCTCGCCGCAACTGGAGAAAGCCCTCACACCGAAACGAAGACCCAACACAGCCAAAAATAAACATAAAAAAAAAAAAAATGTATGGATGCAGCAAAAACTGCTTAGAAAGTTATCGCTTTAAACACCTTGATAAAAAAGAAAGATCCATAAGTAATAACCTAAGCTTCCACCTGAAGTTAGGAACAGAGGATTAAATAAAGCTCATGTAAGGAAGGAAATAATTCAGAACAGAAGTCAGTGAAACAGAAAACAAAATCAAAAGAAGGGACTTCCCTGGTGGTCCAGTGGTTAAGAATCCGCCTTGCAATGCAGGGGACGCCAGTTCCATCCCTGGTCCGGGAACTAAGATCCCACATGCCGCGGGGCAACTAAGCCCGTGTGCACAACCAGAGAGCCCATGTGCTGCAACTACAGAGTCCACGTTCTCTGGAGCCCATGCGCCACAACTAGAGAGAAGCCTGCACATGCACCACAATGAAGTGAAGAGCCCGTGCACCACAATGAAAGATCCTGTGTGCTGCAACTAAGACCCGATGCAGCCAAAAAATAAATATTTTTTTAAAATAAAAGAAAATCAATGAAACCAAATAATAGTTCTCTGAAAAGATTTTAAATATTGTCTTTTGCTATACTAACCAAGAAAAAAGAAGATACAAATTACCAAAATTGAGGCTGAAAAGGGGACATGATTATAAACCCACATAAACTGAAAGAATTGTAAGGGAATATTATGAACTTCTTTAAGTTCATAATAGACATTAGATAACTTAGATATCAGAAAAGACAACTTAGATGAAATAGACAAATTCTTAGGAAAACACAAATTACCAAAACTAAGAAGAAGTAGTAACTCTGAAAATATACATATATATATTTAAGAAATTGAATTAGTACTTAAATATCTTTCAGCAAAGAAAAGCTCCAGTTCAGATGACATTACTGATGAATTCTACCAAACATTTAGAGAAGAATTAATACCAATTCTTCACAAACTTTTCCCCAGAAATAGAAGGGAACACTTCACAACTTATTCTTTGAGGCCATTGCTACCCTAATACCAAAACCAGACATACATTACCAAAAAAGAAAACTATAGACCAACATCTCAAATACAAATGCAAAAATCCTCAACAAAATGCTAGCAAACCAAAGCCTGCAATATATATGAAGTATTAAACACCAAAAACAAGTGAGATTTATCACAGGAATGCAAGGTTGGTTTTAACATCCCAAAATCAATTCTTATAGTACTCCATATTAATAGAATACAGGACAATAACACATGATCACTTCAGTAGATGCAGAAAAGGCATTTGACAAAAGTCAGCATAACTCGATGATAAAAAATCACTCAACAAACTAGGAATAGAAGGGAACTTCCTCTGTGGTAAAGGACATTTTAGAAAAACTAGCATCATACTTAATGAGAGAGAGACTGAATGATTTCTCCCTAAGATCATGAGCAAGACAAGAATGTCTGTTTCTCCCCACTTCTGTTCAATAGTGTACTGGAGATTGTAGCCAGGACAGTTAGCAAGAGAAGGAAATAAAAGACATCCAGATTGGACACGAAGGAGAAAACCATCTCTCTTTGCAGATGTCATGGTCTTGAATATAGAAAATCTTAAGGAATATACTAAAAAAACTATTAGAACTTAATAATCAAGTTCAACAAGACTACAGGATACAAGACCAGTATTCAGAAATCATTTGTATTTCTATTCACTTGCAGTGAACAAACCAGAAATGAAATTAAGAACATAATTCCATTTATAGTAGCATTGAAAAGAGTAAAATACTAAGGAATAATTTTTTAAAATTTTATTTATTTTTGGCTGCATTGGGTCTTTGTTGCTGCATGTGGGCTTTCTCTAGTTGCGGCAAGCAGGCTTCTCATTGCAGTGGCTTCTTGTTGCACAGCACAGGCTCTAGGTGCACAGGCTTCAGTAGTTGTGGCGCATGGGCTTCAGTAGTTGTAGCTCACAGGCTCTAGAGTGCAGGCTCAGTAGTTGTGGTGCATGGGCTTAGTTGCTCCGCGGCTAGGAATAAATTTAACCAAAAAAGTGCAAATTATATTGTATTAACCTGCTAGGAGTACTGTAACAAAGTACCACAAACTGGGTGGATTAAAAAACAAAATTTATTGTCTTATAGTTCTGGTGGCTAGAAGTCCAAAATCAGGGTTTCAGCAGGGTTGGTTCCTTCTCAGGGCTGTGACGGAGAATGTATTCCGTGCCACTCTCCTAACTTGTGGTGGTTTGCTAGTAACCTTTGGCCTTCCTGGCTTCTGCTGCAGCACCCTGATCACATGGTGTTCTCCCTGTGAGTGTGTGTCTGTCTCTGTGTCCAAATTTTCTTTTTCTATAAAGACACCAGTCATACTGAATTAGTGCCCACCCTAATGATCTCATCTTAACTCATCTCCATTTCCAAATAAGATCATATTTCCAGGTACTGGGGGTTAGGATTTCAACATCCTTTGCAGGGGACACAATTCAACCCATAACACTTACACTCTGAAAGTACAAAACATAGAAGTTAAGGAAGATTTAGATATATGGGAAGACATTCCATGTTCATGGGTCAGAAGACTTAGTATTTTTGAGATGGCAATACTATGTAAATTGATCTACAAATTCAGTCAGTCCTTATCAAAATCTCAACTGGCTTCTGCACAAAGATTGACAGACTGGTCCAAAATTCATATGGAAATACAAGGGACCCAAAATAGCCAAAACAATCTTGAAAAAGAACAGTGTTGAGGAGACTCGTATCCTGACTTCGAAACTTACTACAAAGCTATAGTAATCAAGCAGTGTATTACTGGCAAAAGGGTAGGCATGTTGACTGTGAGACGTATATATATATTGGTTTCTGCCCTCCGTTCCTGGCACAGAGCTCCTAAAATCCTTGTAATTTTCTATATGATAAGAGCCTAGGAACATCTTTTGTTCTAATATTTGGTCTTTGACCCCAGTTCCTGACAAAGGGCTTCTGAAACTCTTGGTTGATAGGAGTGTCTTTTGTTCTAATGAGGCAACTCTGGGTGGGCTCCTGGATGAGAGCTGGTTGCCAGAGAGACCAAGCCATCATTAGAAGCTTGGAATTTTCAGCTCCATTCACCATTCTCTTGAGAAAGGAGAAAGGCTAAAAATGGATTTAACGCTTACATGAGGAAGCTCCCATAAAATCCCAATAGTATGGGGTTCAGAGAGCTTCCAGGTTGTGGAACACAACCATCCAGAAGGGTGATGTGCCCCAACTCCACAGAGACAGAAGCTCCTACACTTGGGACCCTCTTATACCTAGCCCTATGTAGCTCTTCATCTGGCTGTTCATCCATATCATCTGTACTCTTTACCATGTTGTTTAATGAACTAGTAAACATGAGTAAGTGTTTCCCTGAGTTCTGTGAGCCAATCTAATGAATTAATCGAACCTGAGGAGGGGATTGTTGGAACCTCCCATCTGTAGTCTGTCTGTCAGAAGCCCAGGTGATAACCTGAGCTTGAGACTGGTGTCTGAAGTTGGGGTGGGAGGTGCAGCCTGGAGCCCTTACATGTGGGATCTGATGCTGTCTATGGGTAGATAGTGTCAGAACTGAATTAATTTGTGGAATACCCAGCTGGTGTTGGAGATTTGCTTGTTGTTTTGGAGGAAAAAACCCACACTTTGGTGACCGGAAGTATCAGAAGTGAAGTGTTCTGTGTGAATAGTAAAGGAGACTCACGGGAGAGAAACACAGTAGGGAAGAACTGGGTTTTTCCCTACACAGGAAGGAAAAAACTGAGGTTTTCCATTATATAAACCAATGGAATATGATTGAGAGTCCGGAAGTAAACTCACACATATGTGGTCAACTGATTTTTGACAAGGTTGCCAAAACAAGGATGCAAAAGAATAGATTTGGACCCCCTATTATATACAAAAATTAACTGAAAATGGATTAAAGACCTAAATATTAGCTAAAACTATCAAACTCTTAGAAGAAAACATAGGCATCAAATCATTGTGACCTTGGATTAAGCAACAGTTTCTTAAGATATGGTACCAGAAGCACAGGTAACAAAAGAAAAAACGAATACAGCAGGTGCTTCCAAAGACACCGTCAAGAAAGTGAACAGCAACCTACAGAACTGGAGAAACTACAGGCAGACCTCATTTCATTGCACGTTGCTTTATTGAGTTTCGCAGGTACTGCATTTTTTATAATTGAGGGTTTGTTGCAACCCTGTCAAGCAAGTCTGTCAGCACCATTTTGCGAACAGCATTTGCTCACTTCAATTCTCTGTGTCACATTTTGTAATTCTTGAAATTTTTCAGACTTCTTCATCATTATATTTGTTATGACGATCTGTGATGTTTGATGTTACTATTGCCAAAAGATTATGACACACTGAAGGCTCAGATGATGGTTGGTATTTTTTAGCAATAAAGTATTTTTAACTAGGGTATGAACATTGTTTTTAAAGACATAATGCTATTTCACACTTAACAGACTACAGTAAACATAACTTTCATATGCCCCGGGAAACCAAAACATTTGTGTGACTTGCTTTCTTGCAATGTTTGCTTTATTTTGATGGTCTGGAACTGAACCTGCAATATCTCCAAGGTATACCTGTATTTGTAAATTATATTTGAAAACAGGTTTCTATCTAGAATATATAAAGCATTCCTACAACTCAATAATAAAAAGACAACCCACATAAAAAATGGGCAAAGGATCCCAATAGACATTTCTCCAAGGGATACACAAATGTCAATAAGCATATGAAAATATGCTCCACATCATCAGCCATCAGGGAAATGCAAATCAAAACCACAGTGCCACTTCATACCCACTAGGACGGCCACAATCAAAATGACAGATAATAGCAAGTGGTGGTGAAGATGTGGAGAAATGGGAAACCTCATATACTGCTGCTGGGAATGTAGAATGGTGCAGCCACTTTGCTGCTTCATGTGAACTATGGAAACTGGGCCAGTGAATCCAGAGTGCTTCTCAAGTTAAGAAATTTAGAATATCCTGGATGTTTCTGTAAGTCATACTGAATGTTCTTGTTGGCAAATTATTCTATGATATAATGCTCTGAGAAGGGAATTCTAAGCTTATTTGGAAAATAAAAGTCGGGAAATGTTTATCTGTTAACCATATTTTAATCCTGATTAATTAAAATGTTTACTTTCATGATATTATTTAAAGGTTCAGCTTAATTTTCAGAAAATGGGAAGTGGAGATACTATTCACTGACATTTGCCCTTTAAAAACACTTTTTAATGTAAGATTAGCAAGATATTAGAGCTGTGGTAATTGGATGTCTTTCAGGGAAATAAACCATTAAAGTTTATGAGTCACGTTAACAGAAGGCCTTGTCAGTTCCACCATTTCCCTTTATCAGTTCATTCTACAATAAACGTAAAATCCTCTGCCTAGAGTTCGGAGCACAGCAAGGGAGAGAGGGAAAAGCCAGAAAAGAAAATCCAGAAAGTAGTGAGTAGGAAATGTTCAGTAACCTTATGATCCTCAAGCTCATGACAAGATGTCCAGTGCTTAGTGCACTGCTGGGACCAGCAGAATTTGGCTGTGGTGAGACTCCTTCTCAGTGGCTTAGTAACTCATCTGTGGTCTCAGAGATTCAGGGATTCCCCAGATATGTTTTCTGGAAGGCGTCTCAAAGCCTTTTTAGTCATTCAAAAAAAAAAAAAAGATGAAAGCAAGCAACAGCATCATTAAGGGCTTTGGCCCTTCGTGTGGAAGGAGTCACTTGATCGTTCCTAGGTTCCTGGGCAGCTGGTGGAAGCCTCAAGAAGGAGCACAGTGTGGGACTCAGGCCAAGTCTCTGAGCACAGAGATTGGATGCCACTTGTCGCTAACAGAGGTTCAGAGAAGAGTGCCACCGCAGCAACATGGATGGACCTAGAGATTATCATACTAAGCGAGTAAGTCAGAAAGAGAAAGGCAAATACCATATGATATCATTTATATGTGGAATCTAAAATACGACACAAATGAACATATCTATGAAACAAACAGACTCACAAGGAACAGACTTGTGGTTGCCATGGGGGAGGGTTGGATTGGGAATTTGGGATTAGCAGATGCAAACTAGTATATAGAGAATGGATAAACAGCAAGGTCCTACTGTATAGCACAGGGAACCATAGTCAGTATCCTGTGATAAACCATAATGGAAAAGAATATGAAAAAATATGTGTGTAACTGAATCACTTTGCTGCACAACAGAAATTAACACAACATTGTAAATCAACTACACTTCAATTAAAAAAAAAAAAAAGAGTGCCATGCCGTGCTTGCTGCTCCGTACCATCCCTACTTGGAGGAGACCTTGGGAGGAGGCTGTGTGAATGATCACAGACAACAAAACCCTCGTGTGTGTGTAATTCACTTATTTTCTTCCTCTGCCCTCCTCATTACTTGACTCTTATTTTTGCTTTTATGGATTCTGTGCTTTTATTTAGAGCTTCTCAAAACCTTTTTGGAAGTTGAAGAAT
Source organism: Balaenoptera physalus (assembly GCF_965194825.1). NCBI lineage: Eukaryota > Metazoa > Chordata > Mammalia > Artiodactyla > Balaenopteridae > Balaenoptera > Balaenoptera physalus. Next base: position 73,917,378 of record NC_138897.1, read on the forward strand.
ATGTATGTATTTCTTAACGCATTGTTGTAATAAGAATATACAAACTGATACACATAAAAACAGGTTCTTCATGATTTATGGAAAGCATTATGCAAATAGTATTGCATGTGGGTTTTCTTTCAAAAGAATTCTTTGATTACAGATTTTCAAAGAAAAAATGTCATTGTTTGCAACTTATTCTTCAAAAAGAATATGCTAAATGCCAGATGCTCTTTTGTGGCCAGGAAGATGTATCAAAAACATATCCTTCTGTAGAAACCTCAGCATCCTTCTGTGAATTCTAGAAGTTTGAAAAGTCACATACACAATTCTGTATATGTCAGGATCTGGGTAAGAATAGGGGACAGAGGGCTGGGAATTGGGATGATCTCAGAAAGCAATCTGGCATCTACTCAATCAGTTGTGAAGTCACTGGCATCTTTAGAATCCTGTACACAGAACCACTTTTACTGATTTTTAAAACAAATAAAATCAAAGTAACCATTCTTTGGCCTCCATAGCCAGCCTAAAGGAATTTTTCATTTCTCCAGCAGTTGTTTTTACTCAAAGACTAGGAAAAAAACAGCTCTACCCTGTAACCTCTGATAGAAAACTTTAGACGCCAAAATGTTCTCTTATCTTTTATACTCATCTGATGTGTGTGCATGACTCCTGAGTAAAAATACAATTCTTGGTTGGTAGGCTAATTTTTTTTATGAAGTTGGATATATACAGCTGTCTTACTAGTCGGTGCTGGATGGCCATCCCACTCAGGCTTTCAAGATGTATTAGAGCTTTATCAGTTACTCAAATCTGGACTAATTATAAACTTGGTCAGGTTCTAGATGAAGTTGATGACCTTGCTACACTGTCAGAATCAGCTAAATTATCAGGAAATTATCATCTGATATCACCTGCACAGAACTTCTTTATGAGTACGTTTTTCAGAAAACTGGGGGTATGCTAAAATAAAACATATTTTGGTTTTTATTTTAACCACTTTGGATGAAAATTTTTCAACTTAAATTAGTAACATTTTTTAATATAAAAGTTTCAGGCTTAAAGAATGGTAAATAGAATAACAATGAAAACCCATGTGTCTACCATCTATCCTAGGAAATAAAACATTATAAATATAATTGAAACTGCTGGTATATTCCTCCCAGATTATATTGTCTCCGTTATAATTCCCATGCATAGCTGTAATAGATTAATTTTACTCATTATTGTTGATGGGTTTTCTCTCTGTTGGTGTGTGTAGCCCTAGTTCATTCTTTTTATTTATATATATATATATATATATATATATATATATATATATATATATATATAAAATTTATTTAGTTAGTTTATTTATTTTTGGCTGTGTTGGTTCTCCGTTGCTGTGCGGGCTTTTCTCTAGTTGTGGAGAGCGGGGGCTACTCTTCATTGCGTTGTGCAGGCTCCTTGAGGTGGCTTTTCTTGTTGGAGAGCACAGGCTCTAGGCGTGTGGGCTTCAGTAGTTGTGGCACACGGGCTCAGTAGTTGTGGGTCGCAGGCTCTAGAGTGCAGGCTCAGTAGTTGTGGCGCACGGGCTTGTTGCCCCGCAGCATGTCGGATCTTCCTGGACCAGGGCTCAAACCTGTGTCCCCTGCATTGGCAGGCGGATTCTTAACCACTGTGCCATCAGGGAAGTCCTAGTTCATTCTTTTTCATTGCTCTACTTCATCATTTTCTTCTTGGTGGGTATTTAAGTTGCTTTTAACATTTTACTATAATAACACCATGATGGACCTTCCAATAGATCTATTCTTGTACACATGTATAAGTTTCTCTAGAATAGGTATTTAGGAGTTCAATTGCTGAGTCATAGAGTAGAAATATCTTTCATAGTTATCAAGTTACTTTCTAAAATGTTTATGCAGTTCACAAGCCAGTTGTAGAATGTCTTTCAGTTTGAGTTTCTCTGATGTTTCCTTACGATTAGATTCAGGCTGTACATCTTTGGCAGGAGTATCACAGAAGTAATGCTCTACATCCAATGAGGACCTTTATAAAATGGCACATGATTCCAAATTGTCCCATTTCTGATGATGTTTATTTTGTTCACTCCATTAAAATGATGTCTCCTAAGCTTCTTTATGTAAAGTCATTCTTTTTCCTCTTTGTAATTGGTAAATATTTTATGGAAAAGTATTTTGAAACAATGTAAAACATTCCGTTCTCCACATCCAGGTCAAGCCATGATGGAATAACAGCATCCAGACTTACCACTACAGCTTAATAACAAAAAATCTGACAGAATATGGGAAACAGTAGTTTCTTGACATTGGATCCTAGGCCATGTGGATGTTGATCCCTCAGATGAGGTGAGCCCCATGACTGCCGCAGCTTGGTGCCCGGAGAGAGTTTCCAGGCCTTATCACAGGGAAGGGGAACTTATATAAGCTCAAAGGTCTCGTGAGTGAGGCTGAGGATTTGGGGAGGTCAGCATGGCTGGAATTCACAGGACAGAGTATCAGAGAGCAGAGAGCAGCAGGGAGAGAGCTCTGGAGATCTGCAAAGTATTCTCCTCGAGTCTTCAGCACCTTTGTGAGTCTGGGGATAGAACCACCATAATGAACAGAAAGGACAGTTTGTGGAGCTCACAGGGTTGGAAATACAGTGGTCCCCCCTTATCCGCGGTTTTGCTTTCTGTGGTTTCGTTTACCCACAGTCAACTGTAGTCTGAAAATATGAAATGAAAATTGTAGAAATAATAAGTTTTAAATTGCCTTGCTCTTCTGAGTAGCGTGATGAATCTCACTCCATCCTGACCAGGACGTGAATCATCCCTTTGGCATATCCACACTGTATATGCTACCTGCCTATTAGTCACTTAGTAGCCCTCTTGGTTATTAGATCGACTATCGCAGTATCGCAGTGCTTGTGTTCAGGTAACCCCTATTTTACTTAGTAATGGCCCTATTGACCTTTAAAGAAATTATTGACAGGAGACCTAGGAAAAAACATAGTGTATGTAGGGTTCGGTACTTTCCTTGGTTTCAGGCATCCACTGGGGGTCTTGGAATGTATCCCCCTCAGATAAGGGAGGACTACTGGAGTTCATGTTCCCAATAGCCAGGATGGAGAAATCTCATAATACATGGCATTGGATTGTTCTCAGAAGGTGATCACCTCAGTGGTAGAACTGAATTTGAATTAGCCTTGGACTACAGGCTGCTCTGGTCCTAACCTAACAAAGCTCAAAAGCAACCCCCCAAAGGATCAAACTGTTTCCAAGTAACTTAACCATGTCCCAGAACAAAGTGTAAAACATTTTAAAGGAATACCACCCCCCCACCAAAAAAATCCAACACCCAACAATGTAAATGTTTCAGCATCAAACCAATAATTAGGGGATGCAAAGTAGGAAAATATGACCCTTAATGAGGAGAAAATGCATTCAAAACTGACAAGAAATGGCACAGGTGGTGGAATTAAAGAAACATGGACATTAAAACAGCACTTACAAGTGTACATCATATATCCCAGAAGGTAGAGGAGAGCATGATGCAGAGTGACGTGGAAAATCTTTAAAAAAAAAAATTCTACGGATGGAAACTGTCTCATGTCTCATCAAATTTTCAATTTATTCATTTATTTATATCAGTATGGACTCTTGGTTTCCTATTTTATTCAATGGATTATACATTGTTACTAGTACTATTTATTTTGATATTCAAGTTGAACCTGACTTGGCCAGTGGGAGCCCATTCAGGTTGTCATCTGTGCGCTTTTGACATGTCCCAAACATTTTTTGAGAGCTTTTTAACTTTCAGATGCACGAGGTGTTCCAGCCCTGGAATCAGGCATTTTCCAAAGAGCCCTGGTTCCTTTTAATGAAGAATGGTATTTAGAAGCCACAATCTGAGTGTTTGGTATTTTCATTCCTACTGGGGTGTTGCTGCTGCCAGGCCCCCCCAAGTTGGAGCTAGGGAATATATCTATATATTTATCAATTGATGAATCAACAAATTTTAAACAGTTTACACCAGTACCTCCAATTCCAGTCCAACACCATGTAAGGTTCATTCTAGTTTTCTGTATTTGTAATTCCTTCTCCATCAGTGAGAAACCTGACTCCCATTATCCTTAATATATTTGTGTATTTGATCAGTCCCACTGCTACCACTGACCTGGGTGGATGCTCCCCTCACCCACTCAGGCCCCAGCACCCAACATGGGGCTGTCGTCACCACCACTCCTTCACGCGGGCATCTCCTCCCCAGCCTGTGCTCTGACACCCTGCGCTGCCTTCCGCATCCTGATGAGACTGTTATCCCTCCTCCCCCGCCCCGCCCCGCCCCGGGCCACCACGCTCCTCCTATGTGGATACCTACGTTGCTCAGAACCACCCCAGGATTTTGTTCTGAATGTGAGGGAAAAGAGGAGGGAGAGAGCTTAAGATGCTTTTTGATGCACAGAAGTTAATTTCCCTTATGGTTTCTGTTTTTTTTGGTTTTTTTTGGTTTTTTTTTTAATTTTTTTTTATTTTTAGCGGGGGCCACTCTTCATCGCTGTAGGCGGGCCTCTCACTGTCGCGGCCTCTCTTGTTGCGGAGCACAGGCTCAGTAGTTGTGGCTCACGGGCTCAGTTGCTCCGTGGCATGTGGGATCCTCCCAGACCAGGGCTCGAACCTGTGTCCCCTGCATTGGCAGGCAGACTCTCAACCACTGCGCCACCAGAGAAGCCCCTGGTTTATGTTTTTTGTGAAGAAATCTTTTCTTCGAAATGATAATATTCTTCTATAAAGCTTTTATTAAAAAGTTATTTTTCATATTTAAGGCTTTAATTCACCTGGAATTGATTTTTGTGTATGTAAGTAGTAGGGATCCAGGTTTTTTTTTCTTTTGAAATAGGTATTTCTTATGAAATGGGTCCAAACAATCTTTAATGAATAGTTCATATTTTGATCTATAAGCTACTGTTGATCTATGAACTATCAATGAAACTGATCTGCAGTTTCACTTCTGTAAATGCCGAGTTTCAATATATGCATGAGTCTAATACTGAGCTTTCTCTTTCTTTAGTCTAAATGTTTATTTCTGTGCTAATCATTACCACTCTGTCTTATTTACCATAACTTTTCAATCAGCCAGGGTCCATTCAGGAGAACAACCACTCTAAGTATTCAAGCAAGACCGGATTTAGTGTGGAGAATTGGGTGCTTAGTGAAACAGTGGCGGGACTGGAGGACTGAAGGTGCAGGAAGTGACTGACTGCTACCTCAGGTTCGCCACTAACTTTCAGGGAGTCAGGAAAGTGCAGAAACCACGGAAAATCTCTGGAAATAATCAGTTGTCACCAGTACTGGTGATTTACAAAAACACCTGAAGGATGCTGCAAAATCTCACATCTGCTAAAGTTTATCACGCATCTGCCCATCCTTAACAAAGGAGCAAAAATACTCTTCTGCTTCTCTTTTGCCCTCAGGTTTTACGAGTGCCTTTCATTGGGAATCTAACCAGAAACCTGCTGGCAGGGCCCAGGGAAATGTAGCTTCTGGACATCCAGCCCTGTGAGTTGGAGAAGGGGCATGAGGGTATGAATTGCCCGCAGGTGTTCTGGCCTAGATTCTTGTTAGACTCACTACATCTAGAACAATCCTCCCTTCGCTGCACACACACACACCCTTTCGTTATCAGGATTTCTCTGAGTCCTTTGCATTGCCATATGAACTTTGAGATGATCTTGCTAAATGTTATGAAAAGCTCAGGATTTTAATTGAATTTATACCTAATTTTCAGACTAATTTTGGGATAATTGACTCTTTATGATATTTGGGTTTCCTGTCCATGAATATGATCCATCTTTCTTTTTAATGTCTTTAAAGCTTTATGTCCTTCTACGTGAAGGTCTTTTTTTTTTTTAATTAATTAATTTATTTATTTTTGGCTGTGTTGGGTCTTCGTTTCTGTGTGAGGGCTTTCTCTAGTTGTGGCAAGCGGGGGCCACTCTTCATCGCGGTGCGCGGGCCTCTCACTATCGTGGCCTCTCTTGTTGCGGAGCACAGGCTCCAGACGTGCAGGCTCAGTAGTTGTGGCTCACAGGCCTAGTTGCTCCGCGGCATGTGGGATCTTCCCAGACCAGGCCTCGAACCCGTGTCCCCTGCATTAGCAGGCAGATTCTCAACTACTGCGCCACCAGGGAAGCCCCTATGTGAAGGTCTTTTGTCTCTTTCATTATATTTAGTAATTAAACACACTCAGTAAAAAAATGTGTGCTATTTAGGTGGTGGCGGTATACGTAGCTGTGAACAAAACAAAAAGTACCTATCTTAATGGATCTTACACAAACTAACTATTAATATATTACATTTGATAGTAAGGACTGCGAATAAAACTAAAGTTGGAGTAATGGGGATAGAGCATGATTGCAAATAAAATAATACAATAATACAGAGACTGCCTCTGAGGGGTGAGCGAGCAGGAAGCTGAACGGGGCCAGTGAGGAAGCCGTGTGGACATCAGAGAGAGCAGCACGTGTCAGGGCCTGAGGCACGAGCATGTTTGGCACATCCAAGCAGCAACAAGAAGGCCTCTGTGGCTGGAGTGAGCAGGGAGCACAGTGGTGGGGTCAGATCACAGAGGGCTCCACGGGCATTAGAAGAGCTTTGGCTTTGAAGGCTTTGGTGCAGACACGTAAGGTGAGCCAATGTATGTTTTAAAATGGTTGCTGTGGCTGCCGTATGGAGAACAGACTGAAGGGAAGAAGGGTGGGAGCAGGAGAGACCAAGGAGGAGACCTGACGGGCCAGTCAGTAGGTGGCAGAGGTGAGAGAGCCAACAAGTTTGCGATGGATTGATTATATGAGGCGCTTGAGAGAAAGGAGGAAGGTGAGCATGGCTTCCCGAGTATTGTCCTGAACAGCTGGATAGAATTGCCATTCTACCGAGATGTGGAAGACTTCAGAGGAAAGAAGACTGGGGAGAAAAATTAGGTTGGTGGTTTTTTAACTTTATAGATATTGATGTATAACACACACACAGAAGAGTACACAGATTGTACTTGTACAGCATGATGGGTTTTTACCAAGTGAACCCATCCAGGTAAGCAAGTCCCAGTCTTCCACCACAGAGTAAACAATATCCTAACTTCTAACAGCATCAATTTGTTTTGCTAGTTTTTGAACTTTATATAAATGGAAACATATGGTATATATTCTGTCTGGCTTCTTTTGCTCAACATTCTATTTGAAATATTCATGTTGTTACACATGGTTGCCATAGAGTTTTCCATTGTCTGATACACCATCATCAATTTATTCGTTCTATAGTTGATAGTACAGTTTATCAACTTTTTATATCCTGTGTAAGAAACATTTGCCTACCTTAAGGTTATGGAGGTAAAGTCTTGTGTTTTATTCTAAATATTTTCCCTAGATTTCTGCCTTTTAGTTTTGTATAGTCCACCAAAACTTGATTTTTGTGTATGGTATGTGGAGGTCAAGACTGATTTTTAAAAATATGTATATCCAATCGAACCAGCTCCATTTATTGAAATTTATTCTTTCTCCACTGTACTGTAGTGTCGTCTTTGTCATAAATCAGGTGTGTGTGTGTTTCTAGACTTTCTGTTGTGTTTGATTCATCTGTTTGTCTAACCTTGCACCAATCCCATTCTGTCTTTATTGTAGCTTTATAATAGAGCTTAATTTCTGGCAGTGGAACTTCTCAAGCTTTGTTCTTTTTCTAGACTCCCTTGGATATTCTTGGCTCCTTTGCATTTCCATATAAAATTTAGAATCAGCTTATTTCTACCCACCCCCTCTTCAAAAAACCCTTCTGAAGCTTTTATGTAATTTACACATAATAAGATGTGTAAATTTTAAGGGTACAATTCGATGAGTTTTGACAAATGTATAAACTCACATAATTGACACTCCAGTCAAGATATAGGACCAGTTCCATCACCCTAGGAAGTTCCATCATGTTTCTTTCCAGTTAATCCCCTTTTCTTCCCAGAGGCAACCTCTCTTTTGATTTCTATCACCATAAATTCGTTTTGACTGTTCTAGGACTTTATATAAATGGGATCATAAAGTATGAATTCTTTTGTATTTGACGTCTATTGCTCAACTCATTGTTTCTGATATTGGCTCCCGTTGCTGCCTGTATCCTTCATTCCTTCTTACTGTAGCACAGTGTCCATTGTATGACGATACCACAGTTCCTTATCCAGCCACCTGCTGACAACCATTTGGGCTTCCCCATTTGGGGGCTCCTATGAATAAAGCAACTATGAACATTCTTGTATGAGTCTCTTTGTGGGCATCTGTTCTCATTTCTCACAGGCAAATACTTAGACATAGGATTGGGTGGCTGTATATTAAGTTTTATGAGAAATTGCTGAACAGTTTTCCAAAATAGTTGTATCATTTTACACTCCTACTAACAAGGTGTGAGAGTTCTAGTGGTTCTATATATGCACCAACACTTGGTGTGGTCAGTCTCTAGCCATTCTAAAGGTGGGAATTATTTTTTTCATTGTGATTTTAATTTGCATTCCCAGATGACTAATGATTCTGAGCACATTTTCATGTGCTTATTGATCATTTGTATATTTTCCTTCGTGAAGTTTCTGTTCAAATCTTTCATCTTTATTGTTTGATGTTTTATTGTTGGTTGCCAGTGATATAGATATTCATTCCAGATACAGGTCGTCTGTCAGGTAAAGTTACCATGAAAAATTATCATGAATATTTTCTTCTAGGCTGTGCTTGCCTTTTCATTTTCTTAGTGATATCTTATGAAGAGCAAAAGGTTTTAATTTTGATAGATTACAATTAATTTTTCTTTTGTAGTTGGTGCTTTTTGTGTCTTAAGAAATCTTTGCCTGACTTAGGGTCAAAGAGGTATTTTCCTATGAATGAAGCTTTATAACTTCACCTTTTATGTCTAGGTTTATGATCCATTTTGAATTACTTTTTGAGTATGATTTGAGGTAGTCATTGAGGTTTTATTTTTCTAAATGAAATGTAGTTTTAATGCCATATGTTGAAAATACTGTTCTTTCCCCTACTAAATTACCTTGGCACCCTTTATTGAAAATCAGTTAGCCATCTACATCTGGGCCCTTTTCTCTCTATATATATTTCTGGACTCTCCTCTGTCTACTACTTGTTTATATGCCAAAACTACATAGTCTTATTTACTATAACTTCAAAGTAAATTTTGAAGGCAACTTCTTTTTCAAGTTTGTTTTGACTCTTCTAGATTCTTTGCATTTCCAAATAAATTTTAAATTTAACTTGTCAGTTTCTAATAAAAAGTCTGCTAAGGCTTTTTCCTGTTAATATTTTCATTACAATTGTGTTGTCTCTATAGATAAGTCTCGGGAGAATTGACATCTTAACAGTATTCAGTGTTCCATTCATCAACATCTGTCTCAACTTACGGCTTCTTTAATTTTTGTCAGCAGTGTTTTCTCGTTTTTAATATAGAAATCTTGCTTGCCCTTTGTTAAATTTATCCCTAAGTATTTTTTTATCAGCTTTATTGAGGTGTAGTCTACATATTATGAACTATAACCATCTTGACTATAGAGATCAATGTGTTTTAATCAATTTGTGTTTATTGACCTAATGGTAAACAGAATGGGTTTTAATTTTGTTTTCTAGTGTTTGTTGCTAGTATATAGAAATACAATTGTATTTACATTTGGTTGTGATGTCACTTACTTAAAATTCTTTGTTCTTGAAGAGTTCATAGCCTCCTTTTTCTCTATATTATTGGCTTAAGAGACCAGTCCAGACCACTATATGTACAAATAAATTAAAATAAAAATTCATATCCTTGGTCACACTGACTGTGTTTTGGCTGCTCAGTAGCCACATGTGCCTAGTGACTGCTGGATGGGACAGCCCAGCTCTTCATCACTGCAGAAAGTTGTATCAAAAAGCACTGTGTGGAGTGATGGGGTGGCCCCACCTTGGGAGTTACCTCACTGTTTACTCATGGTGTTGTATAACCCGTTCTAACAATCTCTGTATTTACAGTAAATTGAAAGTTACATACCTATATTTAAAAGCTTAATTAAATGCAGATTACACTTTTATTTCAGGTCTACCTCATATGTGATGCTATGTGGTTTGTACTGCATTGCAGAGAACTAAGAATTGACCACTAGATTTTGCAACATTTTGGATGTAGCTCCTGATCTTGTGTTGGGGACAAAAGCATGATTTGAGGGGGTGGTTTAAGAGAGAAGAGGAAGAGTGGAAGTGGTGACACTGAGTATAGAGCAGTCGCTTTGTTCTGAAAGAAGCGAAGAAATGGCATGTTTGCAGGACAGGGATATGGGGCCACACGGGAGAGATCACAGCATGTTAATGTGCTGATAGGAATGATTCACCTGAGAGAAAAAATCATTGCGGGAGAGAGAAGGAGGATTATTGACACGCTGTCCTTCAGCGGACAACCAAGAGCGGGTCTAGCAAGTGGAGGTGTAGGCCGTGGAGAGGGGCCCAGGTGGCTCCACCTACAGTGATGGGAGGGCAGGCTGAGCGTAAGCCACAGGAAGGGACGTGGGGCTTCTCTTCTGATTGATTCTATTTTTTTTTTACATCCAAGCATCCAAGATCATAGAAGCCCCTCACTGGATGGCCTTAGACTTAACGTGTTCTTCCATTTCATGTGTGTTTCTTATTCCTTTGCTGTCGTTTCTGTCTTCAGTTTGCCTCCTCTACAGCCTTCCTTCCTGCTCTACTTCTGACTTGCTTCTTTTATACCATATGTTCAAACATCCACAACTCAGGCCATTAAATCGAAAAGAAAAAAAAGTCCCATTTAAGTTAACCTAAGTGGGAAGTAACTGAACATTGAAGTGGAGAGCAGCCTGGAACTTAGCTACTTCAGGGACTTTGTCTCCCTCAAGGTGCCTTTGCATCTGCTCTTTTTTCCTTTCTCCACTGCTGGCTTCCTCTGCTCACTCAGTTTTTGCACCTTTGCAACTCTGGCCTGCACATGGCCATGCTGGCCACTGACCTCAGTTTACATCACTACCTTTGGCTTCAGCTTCAGCTGCAGAGACCTGATCTAGACCTGGATTGAATTCATGAGGAAAGGAATCTGGTCGCAGGGGTTTTTCCTAAGGTTCTGACCTCACACGGGATTGGTGGCCCTGCTCAGGACTCATCAGCTGCAGCGGGAGAGTAGAGTCCTTCCACATAGAACACCTCTGCCTCCATATGCTGTCTCATCCCTCAGGCTGAGCCAAGGCAGTTCTTAGCAGGGGCACTGGGTGGGGAGGCACAGTGATTGGCATTTTCATTCATCAAGCTGTTTGGACTATTTGTAATACAGGAGAGAACAGAATCTAATTAAGTAAAGTGCACAAAGTTTATTTTATGGACTTTTTAACATCTATTTTAACTTTCTGCTTGTTTATTTTTTATTGGCTACATTCTATTGATTTATCACAACAAACCCTCAGCAAATATTTGTAGAATGAATGACTTTCGAAATGTTAGGTAAGAACTGCCTCTTTTTTCTTAATTACATTGCAATTTTATTTTATATTTGCATTTTTGGTTCAAAAAGAAAATGGCTACAACTTCAGAAAGCTCTGGGGGCTTCCCTGGTGTCGCAGTGGTTAAGAATCCGCCTGGCAGTGCAGAGGACACGGGTTTGAACCCTGGTCCCGGAAGATCTCACATGCCGCGGAGCAACTAAGCCCGTGCACCACAACTACTGAGTCTGTGCTCTACAGCCCACAAGCCACAACTACTGAGCCCGCATGCCACAACTACTGAAGCCTGCGCACCTAGAACCCATGCTCTGCAACAAGAGAAGCCACTGCAATGAGAAGCCCGCCCACTGCAACGAAGAGTAGCCCCCGCTCGACGCAACCAGAGAAAGCCCGCCCACCGCAACGAAGAGTAGCCCCCACTCGACGCAACCAGAGAAAGCCCGCGCACAGCAACGAAGACCCAATGCAGCCAAAGATAAATAAATAAATAAAATAAATTTATTTAAATTAAAAAAAAAAGAAAGCTCTGTATATGGAAAAAAAAAGTCAGACTTTTGGCAGAATGCTGCCAGACAGATCGGAATTCAAACTCATTTACCTGTCCCAATTAACTAAAAGGGCAGACTTTGAGCCCTGCTATTGGGATTTAAAGTTATTTTAGAATTTTAGAACTTCTTATTTAATATAAATGTATTGAGAATATTTATATATTTAAGAACACTATTGTTCCCTTAAGCCCAAATGCACAATTGCTACAAATCTAACAAATATCTTGAGATTGGATGCAAATTCATTTGGGAGGCAAAATGTTTCCTTAATGCCAACATGTCCCTTTAATGTATTTGGATCCAGATGTTTTGGCCTTATTTGCTGGAGTGGATGCAGCATTAGTCTGTCAGTTCCCTGTTTGCCATTATTTAGTATTAGAGGCTGTTAAGCATGCATACTCATTGGGAAAGTTGAAGAAAGGCTTTACATTGAAAAAGGTACCAAGCTGTGGTCCTTGTCCAGACATCCTGAGGTTAAAAACAACAAAACAAAGTGACTATAAATAAAGCATGAGAATACTAATATTAAAAAGCTTCACAGGGCTTCCCTCGTGGCGCAGTGGTTGAGAATCTGCCTGCCAATGCAGGGGACCACGGGTTCGAGCCCTGGACTGGAAGATCCCACATGCCACGGAGCAACTGGGCCCGTGAGCCACACCTGCTGAGCCTGTGCGTCTGAAGCCTGTGCTCTGCAACGGGAGAGGCCACGACAGTGAGGGGCCAGCGCACGGTGATGAAGAGTGGCCCCAGCTTGCCACAACTAGAGAAAGCCCTCACACAGAAACGAAGACCCAACACAGCCAAAAATAAATAAATAAAATTAAAAAAAAAAAAAAAAGCATCACAGTAGCTAAGAACAGTCTTGGTAGTACCTGTCTTTCGTATTAGCTGTCAGTCAAGGTCCCCAGCACATAACTAGATCTTCACTAAGGGCCATTCTCTCCTTCAGGGAAGCATCTAACAAAGCATGTATTCCATAACTGAACATGCAAATTCTCAAACATTAACAGATAACAAATTATATTTCCTAAGGTAATAAACACCACACGATTGTGCTCAAAAATCTTTACATGGTGCTGTGTTAATCTTGTTGCGTCCTTAGATCTATGCTATAGATTATTGTACTAAAGTCAATTTCTACTTTAACATTAATAGCAGGGTATAGTTCTCAACGTTGTTTCTTAAGAAATGATAGAACTGCTTGGAATTTCCCTTACATTTGCATACATATTTCATTGTTCTTATACTAGGAGTGTAATAGATGTGCTTCTTGTCTAATTACAATGTAAACTGTAGAATTCAGCACTCCAGTTCTCAGGGTGGTAATGTGCTCTGTAGTTTCATGCTGATTGGTTTTCGTTATATGAATGTGTTTATAGATGCTCCTTAGGGCCGGAGCTCTGGCCCTTAAGAATACCGTGTGCGTGTTCATCAGCAAAGACAAGCACCAGTGACTAATAGATAGATCCACTTTCAATCTATGTTTTCCTAGTTTTAAAAACACAAGGATTTAACGGCCAGTGTTTTATTTCGGATTTTTATGTCTAGATTCATAAATGAAACGGGCCTATCCTTTTCTTATACTATCTATTGATCTTAGAATTAAGAATACCATCATGGAGTGATTTTAGTATCTTTTATTTTTATATTTTCTTAAACAATTTGAAAATACAGAGTATTGCTGGTCCCTGAAAGTTTGGTGAAATCCATGTAAAACCATCTGGGCCTGTATTTTTTGAAGAGTTGGATAAAGGACAAGGAGTTAGGATTACCATTTTAATTTTATGGGCTCTGGTTTTTTTAAGTTTTCTTTTCCTTCTTGCACCAGAGCTTTAAATAGTTTTTCTAAAAGTTTATATAATCTAATTTATTGTTGTATAGTTGCTAATAACATTTTTCACTCATTCTTAAATTCCTTATGAAATAGTTTGTATGTGTGAACAAGGAGTTGTATGCTACAGTTCTTTGCAGTTGAAGTCACTTGCTTACCACTCCTGATTCTAGTTCCATTGCTTCCCTCCCCAAAAGTGGCACCACGCCTGCATCTGAGGTCCATCGTTCCCTGTATTTTGGGATTCCTCAACTACATATGTATGCCTAAAACATACTAGGTATTATTTTGCATTTTCACATATATTGGCATAAACGTATTCATAGTATTTTCTTATTAATTTTTGCTGCATCTTTAGCTGTAACCATTTAGCCTTTGCTCTTTCTGTCTCAAATACACACACGTGTGCACACACGCATACGATCAGCCTTCCCAGAAATTGGTGTATTTTTTTCTTTTTGGCAGACTTTACCCTTGATCTTCTGTACTATCTTTTTTTAAATTTCTGACTCTTGTTATTCCCTCCCTTCTTTTCTCTCTGGGTTTTTCCTTCTCTCTGGGTTTCTCTCGTTATTCCTTTGCTAACTTCTTGGATCAGTCACCTAGCTCAGTGGCATCATTCTTTATGCACTTGTACCACAGCACTGGCTATTTAGGATGGCATCCCTCCTCATTGCTTGGGGCTTAAACAGTTACATGTTTAAAATTAACCTTGAAAATAAACATTTAGGGCTATAATTTTTTTCTTTAAAATGCCACTTTAACTGCATCCCACTAATTTTTATGAAATTTTAAGTTAATTTTATTATTAAGCTATTATATAATTTATATATTTCCTGAAAGTGGCATGTAAGCAGAAATAAAAATATATATTTTTTACTTAATCAGGTGAAAATGAGATTGTTTGTAGTCTATCGTGGAAACTTCTGGTCTTGAGTAGAACAAATAAGAAACACCTCTGTCATTAGTAAAAGTAAACCCCAGAAACTCCCTAGGTGGCACTGGAGGCATCTATCTGTTTAGATACATAGTATTTTCTCATTTCTATTATGAATTCCTCTATGGTTCATATGTTATTTAATGCATTTTAAAATATCTAAGTGGTTGGCAACTTTTCCATTATCTTCTTGTTATTGATGCCTAACTGAATTGTATTCTCATTAGGTTGGTGGCAATGATATTGATTGCTAGAGGCCAGAACATGGTCTATTTTTCATAAAATATTTTGTGTGTGCTTATGAAAAATGTTGATTCACTATCAGAAACTAGGTTCTCTCCAAGTCATAAGCCTGTTTGCTGATTGTTTAAACCCACCATATATACTTTCTAAATGTCTACTTAATCCATCAGGTACTGAGAGTAAAGGGTAATATCTCCCGTTATAGTAGTGTAGTTTTCCAAACTTGTAGTTCCGCCAATTTTTACTTTATGAATTTTGAGGCTATAATGTTAGCTGCATACAAATTTAGAATTTTGCCTTTCTACTAAGTTTTTTTTAACATTAGAAAATGGAACTTCTCACGTGAAAAGATGCTCAACATCACTAATTATTAGAGAAATGCAAATCAAAACTACAATGAGGTATCACCTCACACCAGTTAGAATGGGCATCATCAGAAAATCTACAAACAACAAATGCTGGAGAGGGTGTGGAGAAAAGGGAACCCTCTTGCACTGTTGGTGGGAATGTAAATTGATACAGCCACTATGGAGAGCAATATGGAGGTTCCTTAAAAAACTAAAAATAGAATTACCATATGACCCAGCAATCCCACTACTGGACATATACCCAGAGAAAACCAAAATTCAAAAAGACACATGCACCCGAATGTTCATTGCAACACTATTTACAATAGCCAGGTCATGGAAGCAACCTAAATGCCCATTGACAGACGAATGGATAAAGAAGATGTGGTACATATATACAATGGAATATTACTCAGCCATAAAAAGGAACGAAATTGAGTCATTTGTTGAGACGTGGATGGATCTAGAGACTGTCATACAGAGTGAAGTAAGTCAGAAAGAGAAAAACAAATATTGTATATTAACGCATGTATGTGGAACCTAGAGAAATGGTACAGATGAGCCGGTTTGCAGGGCAGAAGTTGAGACACAGATGTAGAGAACAGACATATGGACACCAAGGGGGGAAAACTGCGGTAGGGTGGGGATGGTGGTGTGCTGAATTGGGCGATTGGGATTGACATGTGTACACTGATGTGTATAAAATTGATGACTAATAAGAACCTGCAGTATAAAAAAACAAAACAACTAATACAAAACTTTCATTGGGTTATTTGTATGGAAATATGTTAATATAAATGTTTCAGATATTACATGAAATTTCTAAAAATCTTATATGTTCTGGTATAATGTTATAAGTCATAATCCTAGTTATTACTTTAAAATGTATATCTCAGAAATAACTAATTTTTTTGTCAACTGCATTATTATGAACTTTCATCAAATCTTTAACCGTGGTCATTTTTAAGTCTTTTGTCATTTACAGACAGTTCTGGGTGTACTCTGATGCTTTTGTAAATATGTTCCTATAAAAGGGTTTCATCTTCAGGAAATTCATGGAAAAGACTCTGACAAGTACAGGTTTCTGGTAACTGACTGTACTGCTGAACTGAATGAATAAGCATTTTCAGAACTCTAATGAAAAACTGATGAACTCATAAAAGTGCTAACAAAAGATCAAGATGAAAAAAAAATTAATTACATGGGACTGAGTGAACTGATGAGGATGAGTATAATTTTTGTGACTTTCTGTTTGAATTAAAAAAAAAAAAAATCCCACAAGGACTCAGAGGCAAAGAATATACAAATCAGTTTTCACTGCAAAGTAAAGGAGCTGTCACAGTGGAGGATTACTGGACTGAATGTCAATATTATGACATAGTATGAGTGTGTTTCATGTTTGGTAATTGCAATAATTGTTGCTTTTGTTGTGGTCATCCATGTACAATGCTTGGTGTCAGTCTATTTATCTCTTGTAAAAATAAAATACAGTGTGTGTGTGAAAAAAAGTTTAATGTCAACTTAAAATAGGTTTTTATGTTATATTCTTAGATATTAAAGTATTTTGGCCCTTTGTTTAAAAAAAAAATTTTGCCACTTAATTACATAAATTTTTCACTGATAATAAACTCTTCTGGATGGTTAAAAAAAATGTAAAAAAATTTAAAAATTAAAAAAAAATGGACACACTAAAAAAAAAAAAGAAAATGGATCTTCTTTGTTTTTATTAGTGCCTTTTACTTTAATATCTATTTTACTGATTCTTTACTGTCAGTCATTTGGGGCCCTTATGCTTTGGTAGTTGGGTTTTTTCTTTTCAAACAGCATTTTTTTTTTTAAAGAACATGTGGCATGTTGCCATCATCTGTCAGCCTCCTTTTTAATTGTTTAGTTCACTTACATTTTTAATGATTACTGATTATCACTGATTTTAAAAATTTATTTCATCTTTCTTTTCTCCTCCTTTTAAAATGGTTTTTGTTGTTGTTCCCTCTCTTTTCTTTTCTTTTAAATCAACTAAGTTTTTAAAAATTTATTTCTCCTCCACTAGTTTGGTATAATCCTCTATTTCTATTTTTTGTGTGTGGTTACGCATACTTAACTTACTGTCTCTAAAAATCTACTTTTCTCTTCCCAAACAAATAACACTTTAACTTCCTTGTTTTACATTATTATTGTCCAGTATTTTAATTTTTTATTGCTACCCAAATGAGACATTACTTTTTATATAATCAATACTTGTTTTGATTTTTTTTCACATTCACCTAATTCTGTGTTCATTATTTCTTCATGCATCTCAGACTTTCACAGGTAGGACTGTTTTCCTTTCTGAAATACAGTTGTCCTTTGAACAACGTCTGGGCTGGGGCACCAAACCTTTGCACAGTAAAAATCTGCATATAATACAGTCTGCGCTTCTTATACGTGTTTCCTCACAGCTCCTCCATATCCATGGCTCCACATCTGCATTCAACCAACTGTGAATCGTTTAACATTGTAATATTTACTACTGAAAAAAATCCACATATACGTGGACCCACACACTTCAAACCTGTGTTGTTGGAGGGTCAGCTGTACTTCCTTTGGAAGTTTCGTTTAGATACAGGGATCTAGTGGTAATGAACTTTGTTCGTCTACAACCATAGAATTTTCTGTCCTGCAACACAGAAGATCAGAAGCATTTAGCCATCTAAACCACTACCACCAACCCGGTACCCAGGCCTGGGGGCCAGATGAGCTGCGTGCAGGTCCGCTCTGCTGTGCGCTTTCTCTGGCTCTGCTCCTGGCAAACGTGAGGCTACAGTGTGTTTATAAGGATAAACTCCAGACAGAAATACATGCTCATTAATGACACATGACCACTTTGTGTACTGCAAAGAAACCTAGGAAGTGTGGAACATGCATAGAAAGTGATTCAGATACAGCACTTAAAACCAAGGGAACTCATGCTTTAATAGACACTGAAATCACAAAGGAAGGCCAAGTGCCTTAGCAATCTCAATAAAAATATGAAGTTCTTTTTACATGGTAAATTTCATAATATAAAAAGTTTAATGCCATCTGGAAACTGTAATTTACAAAAAAAAAGTTCACATAGGCCAAAGATGGCTAACACTGCATACAAGGGGCATGAGTGCCAAGTGGGGAAGGCGTCTGAGGAGGGGAGATGTGACCACGTGTGTCCTTACATGGAACATCTTTGAAGGGTCTGGCACAGACAAGGGCCCAGTTCACAAAGCACATGTACAATTCTTTTAGGTAAAACAACAAAATATGTGATGAAAATTATACATTTGTCACATTCTGCCTACTTACTAAATGCAAACCAGATTATTGTGTGGCATTTTTTCCAGCCTGAACTGAAACTAACGAAGTGACTGTCCTCCTTGTGGTGGGGGTGGTGGCAGGACAGGCACTGAGCTGGGGACTTGCCGAGGTGACCGCACACCGGGATTCACCGGGACAGACAAGCACAGTGAGGACAGAGTGTGCAGCAGCGCGTGGACCAGGGACTGTTTCAAGTGGATGGAGGTGAGAACTTCTTCATTTTACTATACACCAATACCAAAACGCATCAAAATGTAAGCTTGAGTAGCTAATTTTGTCTTGGTTTATTGACTTAGTTAAAGATCACTGAAGTAGTTGCGTGGTTCACTGGTGAGAAGACAGATTCGACTACCTTGCTTTGTGGTCATACCAAGGTTTCTAGGAGAGGGAGATTTTATTGCTTGTATTTGGTGTATTTGCATCTGATAGAGTAGAGTAGGGGCAGGGGTTCCAGTTTCCTGAGCTGAAAAAGAAATAATATCCAATGCTGTCTGCATACAGTGAGGAAAAATATTTTTGTAAATTTCACCCACACCCATCGACTCCTTCCAAGTGGGGCAAAGAGCCGAGGACTATGCAGGGGTCATTTGCATCCATCCACATGGCTCAGGTACCCACGCATTCCTATCAGTTTTATCCACAGCCTGACACTCACTTACCCTAGATTGTAGAAACAAAACATTATGCTAATTGTTTTCTGTCATCTATAGCAGGAGCCAGCAAACTTTTTCTTAAAAGACTAGATATTTTAGTTCTTGTGGACCAAGAGGTAAAATCAAAAATATTATGTAGGTACTTATTTATATAAATATTTTAAAATGTAAAATCCATTCCTAGCTCATGGCTGTAAAAATCCAGGCCTCTGACCAGATTTAGATTTAGCCTGTGGGTCATCATTTGCCAACCCCTGATCTGTACAAAGAATTTGCAAATTATACAATCTCACATAATTTTTAAGTGCATACTGTTTTCAAGGTAGACTGAAAAATTCACCTTGATTTTACATCCATTTCACTTGTATAGAAAACACCAAGACTGACTGTAAACATAAAGAAGTGGCGACTCTACAGTGATTTTCAGATTGGTCCTATTATTTCATCATCTTTGCTTTTCTTCATTGAAACTTATATCTAGGACCAAAAAAATATCATATATTCCATTTGGCTTTTCAACATGAAACCTACAACAACAAATGTATTTAGGACTAAAACCAGGTTAGGGTCCACGAGTCCTCCTCGCTGGCTTGGTAACCACGGGGAAGCGGTCTGGGTGGTGGAGGGTGTGCGCTAGAGGGAGGCCTACGGGGTTGTGCCCTTGTCCTCAGGGATGGAGCAGAGACCCGGCCTTTCCTCCAGGGCTACTTGGCACTTGGGAAAGAGGCTGAGAGTTGCTGAGAAAGGAACAGCCCAACTATATGTGGATTCAGAAATTTACTTTGAGGTTTATTTCTTGTTGTTGAGGACCTGATTTTGCTATCTAAATGCACAGTGCTATAAACTTGGCTTTCATTTGCTACACTGGTACTGTTACTACCATTTATAAAAGATATAAAGACAACCTTATAGTTGCTTGCTTCTTTATAAAGTATTTATCTTCCAGTGTTGGGATCAGGGTTAGAATGGGACATTCTTTCTTTTGCTTTTGTCAACATGGCTGTTGGGTTAAACACAAAAAGCTTCTATGACATAGCTCAGGAGAGTAAGACAAATTGAATAAATATCTCTTCCACTTTTCAGAGTACAGTGAGGAACAGGGCAAGTGGTCAGTGTATGTTTATAAAGTGAGATCCTATCCAGGGTTAAAAACTCTCCCTGGAGGTCTTGATGTTAGTGTCCCTCTTGCCAGGCCCCTCCTGTCCACTCCCTGTGTGGCTCGTGTCCTGGGACAAGAGGCTGCCCACCGTTGTATGATGGACCCTCACAGTGAGTATGGTAGGATTTCAATTTTAGAATTACCTAAAAGAGGCTTATGTCAATTCTCCAACTAAACAGTACTAACATGATTTTCAGCACTTCTTTTCTTTATTTAAATATGTTAATAGTTACCCCTACCTAGACTGTTCTTTTGTCTTGTCCCAGCTGGCAACAGTATCAGTGAACTGTCATAGCTATAGGAAAAGTCCCTCTTTTTTTTTTTTCTATGACAACACTTTTAGGAATATCTCTTTCCCTGTTCAGCAATAATTCAGATGTATACCCCAGCAGAAGGCCCCCTGCTTCTGAGGCTGTGGACATTAACGTCTTCTGTGGGGGGGAGGGGATTTGTCCTTTGGACCACAGGAGCAAGGGGCACTGGTCACACTAAGATGAGGGTCCAGATGCAGCTCACAGATGTGAGGTGCTGGGATTGTGGGAACCTGGTGACAGGTTTAGACAGAAGGGGTTTTAGAAGCCTGGCGTTGGGAAAAGATAATAAAATTAAGCAGGTAATAAAGGGAATAAGAGCTGGAAGGCTAGATTCTGGTTAAATCTAGTTAGCCATGGAATTTTTCTTTTGTTTTTTTTGTTTGTTTTTTGGTTTTGTTTTTTTTTTTTTGCTTATAAGGAAACAATAATTTCAAACTCCCCCCTCCAAACTTGATAATTACTTATTGATGACTATTCAAATTTTGATATTTTAAAAAACTTTTTGAGCTTTTAAAAATAATAGCTATAAATGCAAAGTACTATTGATAATAAAACCAAGTTGTTTATCCACGTACAAAAAAGGTCAGTAATGTTTTAAAAGCACAAAGTTGCATTTTTAAATCACAATTGCATAGTTCTAAAATGCCTGGATAAGAGTTACATAAATTTTTTTAAGAAAATTCAAGTTTGGTTGACAGTGGGGCCCCAGGGACATTTGTAGCCCTCAAAGAGCAGAGTTCAGGAAGTGAATTATTGCCTTGTTACTCTGATGTTACAATATCATGAGACCAAAACTGCTACAATTTAATTACAAATCATTGGCATTTTTAAAACCAGTATCCTGTTTTTTTGGCTACTGTAACACTTTCATGTAGAACTCAACTTAGAGAGATTTTATATACCCTACCCCCAACCAGCACCTGAAAGCCTTAAAAAAGCTCTGTTTGTATTTCTTTGTATAAAAGGTACTGCATATATACCTCTTAGCAAAATATGTGCTCCCTTTCTCTCCCCACCCCAGAACCATGACCATTTTTGTACAAAAATCCTGTTGAAGAATCACATCAAAGATGAGAAGCAGGGAGTTCCAAGGTAAACATTTGGTGACATGTAGAAAATTCCATGAGCCTCCTGTACCAACTCCACAGAAGTCCTGGCTTTTGGTGAATCTGGCCCAGAGTCCCAGAGGGGCTACCAGTGTGTGTGTGTGTGTGTGTGTGTGTGTGTGGCGTCTGGGAGTGGTGGCGCCCGCGCCGCTAGAGCACACCCATGCTGGGGTGGCCGCACTCGGGAGCAGGCCAAGTGAGTGCGGAGAGCTGGGCTGTGGGCCGCTGTGCTCCAAGTCGGTGTTGGTGGGTATAAAAGATGTTTTAGCATTTAGAGGAAGGAAAAAATCTTCCTGGGGACAGAAACTTGTAGCCGTTTCCAGAAGGAAGTCTCAAAGGGCGCGTGGGCACCACGGCAGGAGGGCCGGCGGGCAGCGGCAGTGTGCTCAGTGAGGTGGTCTCCGTATGCCAGTGTCCGTTGGGAGGGGCTTTTGGGGGCGTTTCTCCACATTGCTGCAAAGACAGCTCCTTAAGTTCTAGCTTGTCTGCTCCTTCCTCCTTCTTGTTGTGCCGAGGTGACAAGTTTAATAGACTGAGGACATCTCTCTTGGAAGTCATTGTTCCAGGGGTCCCCCGGAATATTTTCATTGGTCCCGTGGAATGCTGGGGTGTGCTCTGCCAAAACATCTTCAGGTTGTGTACAGCCTGCACCTTCTCATCGATGGCTGCCATCTTCAGCTTGTCTATGTCAGGAGCGTCGGCTGGACTCGAGCGAGCGGAGCCAGCTGAGGAATAGGAGAGAGCTGGGGACGGTGCACTTCCAGCAGGAGACTGGTGGCCTGAGCTCGGGGACATGTTCCTTGGTGATTTGGAAATGTGAGCACTGTAAGGAGAGCTGGGATACTTCAGCTTAAAGAGAGGCTGGTCGGTCAGGGAAGTCTGGGAGTCGGAGCCGGGCGACGGCCGGCCACTGTGCTGGCTCGGGCTGTCTTTGATGGACGCCTCTGAGGTGGTGGGGCTGCTGTATCCTGAACTCACCTTGGGTAGGGAAGAGCTTCTGGCTGGGGGCTTTGGTTTGATAGTAACTGGCGACGGCTGGCTCTTCTGGTGGGAGAGGGCAGGCCTGCTGAACGCACTTGTTTCTGACGCTCTGAAGACAGCAGCGCTGTTGGGCATGGAAATGCCATCTTCAGGATTAGTGCCCTTACCTTGACCACCGCCCCTCTGAAGACGTTCCACCGCAATGAGATGGCTTTGTGTCTCCTCTAGAATCTTCTGGGCCAACTCTTGTGGATCAAGCTTTGGGTTGCTTTCTTCTTGGGATTTCACGGTACTATCTGTTTCTGTGCTAGACTGGTCTGATTCTCCCGTATCTGAACTTGCTAGTTTTCCAACCTTCTGGAAGGGTGAGTTTGGGCTGGGAATCAGAGTCATTTTAACTGGAGAGTTTGGAGTGCTTATGCTCCCCTTGGAGCTTACCGAAACTTTCACACCGCCAGCTGCCCCGACTCGGGACTGTTTGTGATCTGGTGAGAAGCGAGTCTTTCTGTTTTCTTGGTAGGCCGCCAAAGGCTCAGTGCTGATGATGGAAAACCCTTCATATTCTTCTTCGTCTTTGCTGTCTGCAGGGCGGGTCGGGGGGGACAGCTGGCTCCGAGGCAGGGTGGATCGCTGTGGGAAGGCGTTCTTGGACCGGTCATAGTCCTGCCTTCCTCGAGGACCTCCGCCCTCTGACCCACCCTCAGGCTTGGAGACAAAGCTCATTGAGGAGGCGATGGAGCTCAGACTGTACACAGAGATGGCGTCTGAGGCTATGCTCTCTGCACCAGTGGGAGAGAAAGGAGGGTGCTGGTAGCCCAAGGGCAGAGCATTGGAGACAGACTGGGCTGAGGCCAGAGACTCCAGGGAGGATGAGCTGTCAAGGCTGAGGCGCTTGGGCAGCTCAGTGGAATCTAAGACAAAACACAGGCGCCCAGAGGACAGTTAGAATTCTGTATGGTTTTGATTCTTCTTTCACAAGCATCCTTATATGCATAGAAGCTAGCAAAGCATTATGCAAGTGTTACTTATACACAACTTGAATTCATCTTATAAGCCTGAAAAACACAGTCCTGTTGGAAAAAGTAAATCTTACACTGGGGACAAAAACACCCCGAGAGCGCGCACAGCCCCGCGCGCTGCAGACCCCACCATGCGCCCATCTCCACTCTGCTCCCTATCTCACGGGACCCCATGGCGGCCTCCTGCTCTGAATGGGGGGACGATCTGTGATGCCCCCTGTCCTAAACCCTCACCCGCCATCCCTTCCAGCTGCGGCCCCATCGCTCCACATCCCAGTGACCTCCTCGGAGTCACTTACACTCCTCTCCGCACGGCCTCTCCTCCCAGCTGCTCTTAACCCACTCCAGTCAGGCTTTCGTCCTCCCCAGTTCATGTAAAGGTTAACAGTGGCCACCAAATCTGGTAGTCTACACAGTCAATCACACCCGACCCTCGTGGACTGATCCTTCCCAGGCCCCTCCTTATCTCTGTGACCTTTGACCCCAGGAGTGCCCACAGGACACAGTCCTCTTCCCCTCGGACCTGTGTGCACATTTATGTCTCCACACTGGACTCGTCTAACCAGCTGCCTATGAAGGTGTCCAAGAGGGAACTCAGACCCATCCCATTCCTTCTGCCACTTTCAAGGTCTCAGCAAAGGCAGCCCCATTCTGGCAGCTGTTCCAAAGAACAGGATATCACCTCTGGCCCTCTCTCTCTAAGCACATTCATCAGCAGGCCCTGTTGGTTGCCGTCAAGTCTTGGCCACCATCCGAGCCAGCATTTAGCCTCACTTGGCCTCTTGAGAATGGCAGGCAGGCTTGCCCCAGGGTCTGAAAAGTGCCTCGCAGGCCCGGCTCTGGGCACCACTGCTCCCTCATCACCTCTGCTGCGATGCCACCCTCACTTCCTTAGTCCCTTAATTTGCACGTTTTCTGCAGAGCACATGGTGGCACCTCATCTAACATATACTACATGTATGCTCATCGTAAGTTGAGTTCCACGAGAGCAGGGAGTTTGTTTCCTTGAACATTCCCTAACACACAAAAAAGGTTCGTTCCCTTAATTCTTCCTCTTCCCAAACCATAATCAGGGTCATGCCCATGGCTCCTGGGGGCCACTTGGGGTGGCGCCACACAGAGCTCTTACCGAAGAGTGCGAGCAGGGCTTGGAGTGCAAAGTGCATGGTCCGTCGGTTGGCTTGTTTCCCGGTTTTCAGGATTACTTCCTCCTGACCAACCTCACAGAGATCAAAACCTATAGAAACAAAGAATATAAACACCTGCTTCCTTAGGGAAGATTCCATGTCCTAAAAAGGATTAGGGCTCCTCATACAGTCCCAGGGGAACCCCTGCAGACCCCTCAGGAAGCCCCGCCTGGGCCCCCCACCTGCACGTCAATCAATCATGTGAACGTCAAGTCACGTGAACCAACGGGGGCCAGCTCTGCGACCATCACACCTGCTCAGCATGGCTCCCCCTTGCTGTGTGTGGACCTCTGTCCCTTCGTAGAGCGCTGAACTGCATTCTCCAGAGGGGAGGGTGGGAATTAGTAAGGCTCATTAACACTTGTCTTCATTCTTTTGCAGAAGAACAGTCCACTTAAAGAATACTGTCCAGGACAGACACTGGCCACTCCGTTCGGCATTGGGTCCAATATTTAAAGCTAGTGCAGGGGACGGTAGAAGCTTCTCAAGGGCAAGGACAGTGTCTCCACGTGTGGTCAGTGTCTGCCACAAGGGCTCTGAGATGAGCTCTCTCTGATGCTACAGAATCTGCTGTATTGGCTGAACTGCCCTGCAGGAACTGCACTCCTCTCTGCCAGAGCCCAAGGGGCTGCTCCTGAGTCTAACGGTTCTAATGAGACACGGAGCTGGCACAACAAAGGGCAGGAGCCTCCTGAGCAGGAGGCTGCCTAACGAGCTGTTGCCACAGCACTTAGACTCATCAGGGGCCATTACAGAGGCAGCCAGCACGTCTCCCGGGAAGAGTTTAGGAGGAAGAAGCCAAACAAGACACCACAGCCAGTGCTGCGGCCATAGGCGGTGCCACCGAGCAAGGAGTTACGGCCTGGGAGCCTCAGCATGGAACGTCTTCACTCACCTCCTCAGCGGATCACTGAGCTCCGCCTGAAACAGTGCAGATACTCGGTGCCGGCAGGCAGGGGGCAGGCCCTGTGATCCCAGGCCCTTCCCCTCCTCTGACCTCACAGTGTTCCCACAATAGGGACCCATGATACCTGATACATGATGGCAAGCATTCGCCAAAGGAGAAATCTGTCTCTCCCTTTTTTATTCTTGTAACTCTGATATTGGTTCTGACACTATCATTCCTCTGGGAATTAGATTCAGTAGAGTAGCCACTCAGCATTCGGGTTGCTATGGGACATTTTCCTCTCTGAACTCAAAAATAAACAGTCCCTGAAAACAACAGGAAGGTCTCAGAGAACTCAGCACTTTGAAAACGAATATCTAATAATATAAATGTAACATTTTTAGTTAGAAAACTCTACTTTATCAAAGTAATTTGAACTGGTTGCTCTAATAGAACTGAGTCGTCTAAATAAACCACAGCTCTGTGATGGGTGTGATGGTGCCAAGGGCTGGAGGGGGCGCTTCTCCCCAGTCTCAGTCCAGAGGATTTAAAAATCAGAAGTATGTGCACCCAACTCACCCCTTGAGTGAGTATCACTGGGATTTGCAAAGTACAGAGATGTAGAGGAGCATCAACGAAAGTCACCCAGGATCCCAACACCAGAGCGAGCCAGTGACACACCTGGCAAAGGGGCATCAGAAACAGCCTGTCCACAGGGGAGGAGGGCTGGCTCCGTCACACCCGCACTTGAAGGGGGACTGAGGCCCTGCTTGAAGACAAGAGCTTTTCCTTTATACAGAAGGGCCTTGGCTTCATTCTTGCCTCACCATGCAGCCTGTCACAAAGATGAAGAGACCCATCCTGGGTGTGGACCTGGCCTTTCTCACCCTTGCTCCATCTGCTCCTGACTTATCTATTCAGATATAAATTTACTATGTTTACACCAAGAAGCCTATGTTTTTAAGTCCACAGAAAACAAGCAAATAGTACAATCATAAAGGACATCAAAGCATCTACTCACAGGGGATTTGGAGCCCCTGCGGGGCTGTGTGGCTTTCCCCCTTTACCTTCAAAAACAAATGGAGCCCGCCCTAAGCTGAGTTGGGCAGGGAAAGGTCATCTACAAATGGGCTAGCAAAGATGGCCCAATACTGAATATCCAGGCCTCCCAAGCAGAAGAGAAGTTCCTTAAAAAGGAATCTCTGCCCTGCCATGTTTGATGGCTGGTCCCTGTACCAGTGAATCCAAGCCATGTCAACCTCCAAAGACACCCCACTCCATCAGGTTAAAAACCAAGGGCCTTCCACTGGCCTCAAATCCCCAGGATCTACCCCATCCTCTGTCTCATCCGCCCCCGTGTCCCCTGCACCTTGCCCAGGCTCATCGACGCTCTTCCCTCGGCCTGGATCTTTCATCCACAGGCTCTGGGCCTGCCAGCCTCTCTGCCTCCACCCCTCCAGCACATCACTGTGACCCCGATGCTTTTGTCTGTCATGGTGCTTCCTCACCTTCTGAGGTGCTCCCCTTAGATTAGGTCTTTCTATGTCTGTCTGTCTCCCCCTCTAGCATGAAAACTCTGGTAAGAGGGCAGGGCTTTTTGTCCTTTGCTCACTGCTGCATCCCCAGTGCCTAGAACATTGCCCGACATAGAACAGGTGTTGAAAAACAAACAAAAAAACATGTGGAGTGAATGGCTCTCCTGCAAGTCACACAGGCACTTAAGTGGGGCAGGAGGAGAGCAGCTTAGCCTCTCAAGGTGTTTTATCAACAAATGTACCTGTGGTAAGAAAGTAGCGATATTGTTGGGAGCTGCCTCAGTTGCGTTACAATGATGTTTGTTGAAAAAGGAAGAGTGTTCTGGATTGAAAGAGGATCCTGGAATACACAGTTCTAGGTCCCCGTGGTCAATCAAAGGTGGTTTCAATTGTATTTTTTTCTGCCAAGTTCCAGTAGCCAGTGATAGGGACCAATATTGAAATCATTATTTTATGACTTGACTTTATTTTCTTTAATCATGGGCTGACTCCCAACAATACTTGAATCTAACAGATTAATCTTAATGCAATGACTACAAATGGGAGAGAGGAAATCATAATGTAGGGAGAGTGGCACAAAGCTGGAAGGCCATTTGGAAATTGTGCTAAAGCACTAGAGTCTTTGCATTAGCTATTTTTAAGTAATAAACTAAGAAAACACTAAGACCCCTCAGAGTCTATTAACTTTACCCAATAGAAATGAGAAAAATAGGTTTTTAAAAAACAGAATGAAGCCAGTGAAGTCAAGGATGCTCTGTCCTACCTAGAGCCGCCAGGAATTCGTGACATCCCGGGAGCCGCCACAGCTGGACGCTGATGGAGACCTGAATGGGGGCTGATGCGAAGTCCTGTTCCTTCTCGCCGGCCTGCAGCTGGACCAGCACCTGGTGGAGCTGAGCGGGGAGAGCGTCAGCGTCCGCTGCATCTGGGCCCCAGGGATTTGTCCCCAAGTTTCTCTTGTGTCACCTGTCATTATCATCGCTAATGACCTTACACGTGGGTAGCATCTGAAATTCTCTTTACGGTGCCTCCATGCCTACTGTCCTGCTGTCCTCTCTGTGGGAGCTCGAGGGCCAGCCCCCAGGCAGGGTTTCTGCTTCCAGCCTCTTCCCTCGCACACTGGCCACGGGGCTATGAGTGCGGGAGGGGACTTGGGGCCTAGAGGAGGGGTGGGGTCTCCCAGACACAACGTGCTGAGTGTGTGAACTCCACCCGGGGCCTCGTGTGGTTTCAGTGTGTTGTCCTGCCCCTGCTGTTCTGAGGGAACTTGAAAGGTCAAATCAAGAGCACAAGAAGGGTGGAGCAGGAAAGGGGAGCCAGAGCGGAGACGGGGCAGACCACCTGAGCCAGCGGCACTGCCCCCCCAGCCTGAGCGCGTGCTGGCGAGACAGCAGTGCCAGGGGGACCTCGGGGTGGGCGGGTTGAGGGGCTCACCTGACAACAGTGCTACTCAGAGTGGTACTCACCATTCCAACCATATTTTTAACAGCCTTCGGCCAGCAGATTATAAGAAGAAGAAAGAAAAAGAGAGAAAGAAGAGAATTTAGACTTAAGCACAGGTAGTTACGCAACACAAGCTGATCACTGCTGTAGGAAGCACCACACCGGGCCCGCGGCTCTGACCCGGAGGGGAGAGGAGTGAGAGTCAGCAGGGACACACAGGAGAACGCACAGCCACGCCCAGGCCAGACACGCTGGGGGTGGGGGGTGGGGCCAGGGTCGGCCAGGCCCTGCCCTTCCTCGCCAGGAGATGGGGAGAGGCACACTGGGCACGGATAGGCCACTCTGTAGAGCAAAGTCCACTCTGGTTCCTGAGTGACTCGGAAATGCCTACCATCCCCCAGCCACTGGGGGCGGCCCAGGATGCTTCCCTGTGGAGGTCCCTGTGCTGCCACCAAAAGCTAGAAATTAAGCTATTGGCTGTTTGGATGCTCAGCCTGGCCCTGTAAATGTAACTCTAGCTTTTTCTTTTTGTAGAGCACAGACTTGTAGCCCTCCTGGGTTCAGGATGTTTAAGTGTCTTCCTGATTCTATTCAACAAGCAGGTCTAACACACTTATTACAAAATGAGCAGAAACTCAGTGAAGGGGCCAGATCAGTGAGCTACATTCCAAATCTAGGCTGAAAACCACCCCAGGTAGGGGGAGGCTCCAGGAACCAATCAGATTTGCAGAGGCTAACCCTAGATGGAGCAGCTTTATTTCTACATAGAAACAGTTCTGCTAAAATGAAATCTGCTGATATCTAATAACGTGTATTTTTCAAATTATTACACTCTAAGGTGACCAGAGAAAACTGCTCTGTGCTCTTTAGGGGTTGCTACGCTGTCACCCCAGTGCTCGTTCCAGACCCTCACTGGCCAGTAGGAAGATCAGAAGCTCTTAGGCCAAGTTGGGAAGGGACTACATGATGCTAAGGGTCAGAATCCTCCAGTTCTCTGAATTAGATCTACATTCTTCTAAAAGAGAGCACTTTTTGAAAACCTGCTAAGCAGTATCTTTCATGAGACTTGACTTTGTGTTCACCACTGTGCCTCGGTGGTTTTGTTTCAGGCAAGGGTCATACTTTGATCTAAGAATAAGTACTGGAGCACCTGTAGCCACCCTGACGGGATGGCCCTACACCTGCTGGCTTGCGTAAGATGGCTGCAACACTTGTCAATCAGCAGAAACAGTTGGTGGTTAGGGATGATAAGGTGCAGTAGACCACTGAATGGAGAGTTCAGGAAATGCCCTGAGACTACAGGTGACTGGGGCCCCTTAAGCATCCTCTGAGGCCCTTGGGACTCAGTGCCCAGGGAGGACACTGGGAGAACTTGCTCCTCTGTGCCTGCACCTGCCGGAGAGGGCAGTTCTACTCCCAGCCCTTGCCTTTTCCTTCTCATTACAAAAGCTGAAAAAAAGCAGTGAGGCTGCATCACGTGCAGGTTCCTATTTGGGGCCAAATCACTGTCTTTCCAACCCGGCACAGTCCTCAGACCTGGGCTCAGCTGCACTGGCTCAACTCACCCGGCTGATGAGCTGCTCGCCCGTCTCTGAGGCAGTGATGAGCTTGCAGAGGGCTTGGAGGGCAGGGTTGGGCAGACCTAAAGCAAGGAGGGGGCAGGCGTTATCCGGAGGGGCCTCTGCACCCGCAGTCCTGCACCTTCCGAGGGGAACGCACCCGCAACGCTCAGCTTTGGTGGCATTTTCAAAAGCTCGAGACAGCCAGACGTGTGTATCCGTGTCTGACTTGTCTGTGAGAAGGGCAGATGAAGGCAGGGCCAGTCCTGACCCTGCTGTGTCCTCCAGGCGTACGGTCACATGCCAGGACCCCAACTAGTTGCTCAGGCAGCATCACCCCCTTCGAGTGAAGCACAAAGGGCAGCCCTGAGCATCTGTGCCCCGCGTCACCCTGGGGTCAGCCACACAGCTCTGTCAGATCCGAAGCTGCTGATTAAATGTTAATAGCAGCTACTGTTTGCGCAGCAAGACCTCATGTCATCCCAGGAAGGGGCAGAGCTGGGGCAGAGGATGTGTTGCCATCAGATGGAAATACCAGGTCAGGAGCGCTCCTTTCCCCCAGAGCAGGAGGAGTCTGTGTCTGGGACTCCTCAGCACTTCTCAGGAGACCCTCGCTCCTCCCCATCTGAGACCCGGCAGGGACCACGGCCACCCACTACCCTGCTCGAGCTGTCAGCCAAGGCTCACCCAGCAGGGACTGGATGGTGCTGCTGCACTGCTGGAGTCGGTCGCCTGGGTCGGAGGTTGGGAAGAAGACAGCTGCCGGCAGGCCGCTGGCAGGGGGGTCCAGCCGGAAGCCCACAGCGGTGAGGAGGGCCTGCCAGCCAGGGATGCCGCCCACTTTGTTCTCCACGCTCTGCTGGGATGTGTACATGGCGTTGCGCTGCCCATTCTGAATGCGCTGCAGGGACTTCTCCACCTGCAGGGGAGGGGGGAGTGAGGTGCCGCTCTGCGTCGGGTGGGCGGGGGGGGGTACCCTGTTTTCTCTCCAAGTGGCTTTGGGGGAACACAAAGCCCGTGTGGGGAGCTCTGCAGGGCTGGCAGCTGCCACCAGGCACCCAGGCCTGAGGACCACACTCGGCAGCAGCGGCCAGTGTCTTGCAAGGGAGGGGCTGCTACCGTGAGAGCCGAGGGCTGGAGACTTGGAGGACTCCTGTCCCTTCCCTAACCCAGCTCCGGGCTGTCCTCCACAGACACTCAAGTGACTTGTCTGAAAACCAATCTCTGGCCAGGGACCTGCCCCAAACCCTGCAATGGCTGCGCCCCATCACTAGGATGAACCCTCAGGCCTTCAGGACACCCCCCTCACTGCCCGTGCACCTCACACACACCAAGCAGTGCCCACCGTGGGGCCTTCGTCCCCCAGGCCTCCGACTCCTCCTCCATCCTTCAGCGCTGACCTCTGGAACCTGTGTCCACCTGCACACGGGCCCCTTCCACCTTCCAGGGCCTAAATCAGTGCTGCCAGGTAACTGCCACCTTAACTCTCCCAGGGAGCGTCCACAGCACCTGCAACAGCTGCAGGCCTTCCCTCGGCAGTTTTTCTAAGGGAAACCTCAGTCCATCTGAGATGTCACCTGCTCTGGGGCACGTGTGCCGTCACTGGAGGGGAAGGAGAGTTGTCCAGGATGTCACTTGAGACTTTTCTTAGAGTAAAACCCTGGGATGCCAGGGGCTGACATCAGAGGCAAGAGGAAACGCACGTTCCCGGGCAGGGCAGACAGGCAGCCAGCTGGCTGTCCCCTGGGCTAGAAGGGCCCTAGAGACACTGTCCAGTGGGTAGTTAGAAGGAGGAAAAGACTGGTGAACTTGACCCATGGCCCCTACACTCACCCCAGAAGATGAAGCCAAGAAAAAAGAGAAAACCCTTAGATGTACTCGAGGGGCCTCAAGGCCGAATGGGAGCGGAGAGGCCTGGCTCTTGCTCCACGGCCTGGCCTGGGAGGAGAAAGCAAATGGGCTACAGCAAGGAAGGAGGGCACCTCTCGGGGTGAGAGGGGCCTGACAAGGGTCCTAGTGCTGAGCAACATAAAGGCTCCATGCAGCTTCCAGGCACAGGTTAAAATCAGTTGAGAAAGTCTTCCCCCAAATTCTCAAAGCACAAGAGCACGTCCACCCGGTGGCAGGCAGCGTGGGCTTCCTTGCATCTGGCCCAAGAGCTGTCAGAGGTTTCAGGCTCCAGCATTCTTGTTCATACACTGATTTCTGTCAGGCCTGAAAAAACCTCCTTCAGGCAGACCTGAGCTTAGGAAATGTCCGTGACTGATCCCTCACTGGAGTCCACACAGAGCTGATGCCCAGCCCCATGGGCTGTGTTTCCCTGGCCAAGGGAACATGCCCACCTAGAAGCCAGCCCCAGCCCACTGCCAGGACCCGTGGAGAAGCCTTCACTGGGTCCTTCCTCCTGAGCACAGGCAGAGCCTTGTGTGCACCTCTAAGCTGCGAGGTGGCCACGGGGTGGCTGTTTGCCTTGGGTTTGGAAAGAGCTCGGCTGCGGCATGGGCTGTCCCCCACCTCCCCCCTGCCTCACAGGGTCTGGGCTGGGGCTGCACTGGTCTTTCTGGCACAGAACTCCAAGGAAGCTAAGAATTCTAAATTATTTGAAACTGCCTTCCAGGTTATCAAGGTGGAAGGGTGGAACAAGTTTTATGTCACTGTTTCCCAGCTTGATTTATAACCTTTCAATTCTGTAGAAAATGGCATGGGGCCTCTGTGTTCTCACCAGGGCCCCGCCAAGAGTAGGGTTGGGCTTGGACTCTTCCAATTGAGTTAAGGGAACGGCCAGTGTCCTTTGATTATAAAATACCAGTTCTCAGCTACTGGGACCCTATTGTGTGACAGCTACTCACCTTTTCTCTAACCCTCACGATAACCTTGAAAAGGTAAAGTTTTATCCCCCCTTCTACTCGAGGAAGTTGAGGCTCAGAGAGCAAGGTCACTTGCCCAAAGCCATGGGGCAGAAGCGGCTGTGGTCAGGCTCTGCTCCAGGGCCCCCCCTTGGCCAACCCCCCCAGGGTCTGGGCGAGGATGGCTGCAGCCACCATCCGAGGATGGTGTGACACTGCACACTGTGCCCACCGCACAGACGTCTGGGGACAATGTCCCCTCCACCTGCTCAAGCCCCCCGGTGCTGTGGGACCCCTCCAGCCTCGCCCTGCTCCTCCTGCATCTCCGGCCGCCTCCCACGAGGGCCCTGCGCCCCTTACCAGGTGCAGCAGCACTCGCAGGGCATCCCGCGCCCGCTCTGGGTGCTGGAGGATCTCGGTGAGGGCCTGGCCGATGAGCGAGGAGGGACTGTTGAGCTTCACATCGCTCCCGATGAGCAAGAACCCTGTGGGGAGCCCAGAAAGCACCTCAGAACTGCCCTCACCCAGCCCAGCTGGTCTCTACAGCTCATTTGTGCCAGAGAGAGAGAGGCCTGCCAAGGACAGCTGCTCCATGGGCTGGACCGGGACGGCTAACTCACTGGGGCACTTTGATACTCTTTTGCTGGGTGAGCTGCTCAGGAAAGCTGCTGAGGTAACTGCGCAGTGAGCGAGGCAGGAAAAGGCTGTGTGGCCCCCAGGGCCCCTCCCTGGCTTGGCCACCATCCTGAGGAATGATCTGCCTTGTTTTCCCTGAAATTAATCTGTGTTGGTCTGGAATGTGCCCAGGGATGGAGGGCCGGGTGTGCCTGACTCCTTGGGGCCACCAGACAAGGGGACAGGAGGAGGTATCCCCCAGTTTTAAGACGAGCAAATGGAGCTTAGGCTGGGGAGGAAGGAGCCACACGTCTGCCTGGATCCCGTCCCCCTTCCTCTTCCCCAGCACCCACTTCCATAAGCAGGGCCTGGGGGAGGTACAGCGGAGCAGCCTCCCCCAGCAACTTTAGGACCAACCTGCCCCAAGTAATGGAGGGGAAGGGTTTTCTGAGAATGAATGTGCCAAGGCTGTTTTTAAGGGTAACAGGGCAGCATCATTAAACACCATTTCCCACAGAACAGAGTTGGCTTTTCTATTGTCTGTCACTGAAACTAAACAATGACAAAAATACCACGTCCGTAAGCACACTGGGAAGATGTGGGGTGGGGTTGGGAGGCCCTGTCAAGAATAAATGGCCAAGCACAGGGGCTGGGTCACCACAAACCCTGCAGTACATTCTGCGGGACCACGTGGGGCTCAGAGCCCCTTCTGACTGCTGAGAACAGATATAAACAGACACCATGTGCTGAGAACAATCATGGAAACCACGGGCATGATCGCCTCTGATTTCCGCATCTCCTGGCAGAGGAAGTCTGGCAACATGGCCAGGCCCAAACCCGCAGGGCCTGCCTGCCCCCTGCCTTGCAGAGGGAGGGCCCAGCCGTGAGCTGAGGGCTGCCAGAGAGGAGGCCTGCTGGACCAACTGAATGTTTCTCTTCAGCCACGTGAGGAAACAGGATAGATTCTGCTTTGAATTTTGAATACCTTTTTGAACAAGACCACAGCTATGATATGTTTGTGAAGTAAACACGTTCCACTCCTCAACAACATGGCTCACCCACCCGGCACCAGCCCTTGGCCGTGGGCAACTCAGCGCCACGCCCAGGGCGGCCCCCGCGGGCTCCTGTTTGCTGGCCACTGGGCTCGGGACACCACGGCCCCACTTCAGCGCTCACCCGCCTCTGGGGGACAACACCAGCAACCTCAGCTCACGTCAACTGGCTTTACTTTGAGGGGAAGAGTAAGGTGAAAGCCATTTTGTTCCCAACTTCTAAACATATAAATGAATGGTATATTTTTTTGCCATTAAAACAATAAAACGTACATGTTTGAAAATAGTATTTTTGGTGTTCCTCTGCTTCTCAAGGTTTAAGACACTCATTGTGGCATTGGTGGGATTGTCATCTACTCTGGAGGTCCTGGGGAGGTGTAGGGGCCAATTCAGAGAGACCACCACAAACTGAAGGATCATGAAGTGTGTCAGCAAAACAGCCCTGCCGCATGAGAGGCCTGGGTCTGGGTTTGGACTCTGTCTCAGCCTGTCGGGGAGGGTCTCCCGCATGGGAGGGTCCACAGCAGGTCGCAGGTCATTGCATAGAGCTGAGCGGCAGACCAGATGTCACAGGGAACGTGCTCCCTCCACCCCCAGGCCCTCATGCCCCTCACAGGGCCCTGCGGTGGGACCACTGGGCACACACGCCGCCGGCCCCTCACGCATCACAAGACGTTCAACCCACTCCTCAGATTGTCTCAAATGTGGACAGGGAGATGCCAGCACTACCACCATCATCCCCTTGGTACCACTGAGGACACTGAGCTTCAGAGAGGGTAAGGAACCTGTCTCAGGTCACACAGCCTGATGCGGAGCTGGACCAAACCCAAGTCCTCCAATGACCAAATCTCAGGTCTCTCTAAACACACTGACTGCTCTTTCCTACAGTCTGGGATTTCACACGAGGGCCGTAAAATGGGTCACCCAGTGCACACGACATCAGGAGGGCTTGACACGCACTCTGACGGCAGACTGTTCTGACGCTCCTGCTCACAAGGCCACTCTAATGCCACAGTGAGGAGAGACTGACGTGGCTCGGCCAGCGAGGCCCCCTCCCTGAGCCTCTCCGCACTGTCCTTCCCCAGCACCCCCCCTGCCCCGGTCCTCACCCCCCACCGCCCTGACTGCGCCCCCAGGCCCTCTGACAGGCACCCGAGCCCCTACCTGCCCAGTTGGAGGGGTGTGAGAAGGCCTTGCTGCTCTGCACCACCTTCATGGCCTCGCCCAGGGCCGCGCTGGCCTTCAGGCCATTCAGCAGGGACGAGTACAAGGCGTGCAGGAACATCTTGGAAGCAGCCACGGGCACAGGCCACAGAGACACGAGGACACACTGTGCGCCGGCCGCCAGGAAGGCCCGCGTCAGCGCGATGACCCCGTCGGCTGTGACCTTGCTGTTGGACTCCTGGGAGGAGCCGAGGACCACCAGCTTCACAGGCAGCCGCAGGTCCAGGACGTCGGCGGCCGTGAGCAGCAGCTCCTGCAGCGGCGGGCAGTCTGAGATGCTCTCGCCATCGCTGGTGTCATCCTGCACCCGCAGGGACTCAGGGATGGTGTAGGGGTGGCCGAAGGAGCTCTTGCTGCCAGCGGGGGTGCCTTCCACACTGGGTGTGAGGACCAAGGCCGACAGTTTCCAAGAGATGTGGGTGGCAAAGTGGACGCACTCGGCCTGGGTCAGGGCGCTCATGACCCGCTCTTTGGTGGCCACGCTGCCCACCAGCGGCTGGCAGCCCAGCAGCTCGGACACCATGTAGGCCTCCTCCTCGGCTGACGGCATCGGGCCCCACAGCCACCTGTCCATCACCGCCGATGGGAGCTTGGGGTTGCCGACCACAGCCGCCATGGACGTGGAGCTGGAGTAGGCGGGAGGGTTCTTCCGCAGGTGAGACTGGAGGGGAGGGAAGACAGCGGGCCACCCATTAGGGCTTCTCTGGGGCAGGCAGATGCCAGCTCTCCAGCAGGGCTGCATCCAGCGTGGCTCCACCTGTTCTCCTGATAACCTTGTTCACTCTACTTTTCAAGACCTTTTTGACACAGGTGCATGTCTGACTGAGAATCACACCTGCTGGTGACAAGCTCTTGAAAACAATGAGACCAGATAGATGGCAGGAAGACCCCTTGCCGTTTGTCAAGCCGGAGGGGGGTGGGACAGGGCGTGCAGGAGGCGAGGGTGTGCAAGGCAGGATCACCTGCCCTACATCTCCCTCCCACAGGCTCCCCTGTGAGCCCCTCAATCAGGGGGAACCCACTGCTGATGCAACAGGGGCTCGGAGGGGTGATTTTGTTTAAACGTGCAAAAAGCAAGTCACAGGGGAGACAGGGCCAAATTAAGTCCTTTAGAGGCACTACAACTGAAAAGATGAAAAACATCACTGAATTATAAAATCATTATAAAGAAGCCCAACAAAGTTCTGATTTTCCCCCACGATGCCTTCTGATGTTTTTTGGGGAAAACATCATGCATCAAATCATTTCAAAATAATTTTTTGGTGTTTCCACCCGGTGATGCCTTAAACTGGGAAAGAGAAATGCCTCTTGGGTGCCTGTCGGGAGACGGGACTCTTCCACTCTCTGGTTCATCTCTGCCTCCCAGGGTGCCCTGGCAGCCGGAGAGGTGAGTTGGCCCTCCGTGCCGGACGGCACACAGCTGGCTCACGGATGGGATTCACAGTCAACCATGGACATGAAGAAAACTTGGAGAAAAATCATTTCTTTCACCTTGAACTGATTCTGTCCCATGAGAAGTACAATTCAGCAACAAAAACAGTCATAACTAAGATCTCCAAAACCCTTGAGGCAGAAACTGACCCGCCTGGAACCATGCCAGTGACCAAGGTCAACAGAGGCTGAGGCAGGTCCCGTGGGGGCCGCCCACGCCCAGGCCTGGGGCAGGAGTGTCGGGGCAGGAGGGAGCCCGGGTCTCAGGGTATCTGGGCGAGTTTTGAGAAGGGAAGAGGGCTCAGGGCTGGCTCCGAAGGCCCTCTAGGTAGGTGGGCAGGGCCAGGGGTGGCTGTGGGCTAAGCCCTGACCTGCAGTGGGCCACTGTCACCCGCTTGAGTCCACAGAGTTCATCCCACACTGATTTTTGCCAAATGAGACCCAAGTCCTGAAAGCCACCCATTTGTTTTCGGTTCTTTGTCGGCCTGTGGGGCCCTTGCCCCCTTGACGCTAATCCCATCTGTCTGCCCTCCCTGCCTGCGGCCCCTCTGCTGGGCACACTCGGCGCCCACTCAGCGGTCAGCTTGGCGGGTGAGCGCGGCCCCCAGGGGGTGACCCGCTTCCTCAGACAGGCGGCACAGCCTCCAGCCTGACTCAGTGCTGGGAGTAGCTCCCAACACTGGTGTCACAGCAAAGCAACGCAGA
The DNA here is from genome assembly GCF_965194825.1 of Balaenoptera physalus. Classification (NCBI taxonomy): domain Eukaryota; kingdom Metazoa; phylum Chordata; class Mammalia; order Artiodactyla; family Balaenopteridae; genus Balaenoptera; species Balaenoptera physalus. The sequence continues at coordinate 73,955,794 of NC_138897.1, forward strand.
GAGAAATGACACACATGGTGGCCTCCTGAGGTGGCAAAGGGTTCGGGAGGCTGTCCCCCTGCCTTCGGACGGATCTGCTCCAAAGTGACCCCACCAGCCGCAAACTAGAGAGTCCACACCTCCTCTTGCGGTCACCAGCCCAGCCAGAGGGACGGCGCCCCAAACACCCAGGCGGGCCTGACTTACCTTGGCCTGAGGACCGAGGGAGCGGATGGAAGGGACGGCGATGAGGGCGAAGCGCTCGTACAGGTACTCATTGGAGGAGCTTCCCTTCAGGAGGGCGAATGGGATGAGGTAGAGCTCCCCCTCCAGAACCAGGACCAGCTGCCGGTGCCGGCCCACAGGGCCGCTGGAGTGCATCAGGCCCTGTGGGGTGAGCGGAGCAGCTGACACACCCAGCGGGGGTACGCCTTGGGAGGACCAGGCACCCCCGCCCCCAGGGGGTCCGCTCAGGGAGTGGGGGTGATGGGGCGGGGCTCCCTCCCACCTGCCTCACAGGCGCCACCCGAGGAGGAGGGTAGAGGAGCAGGGCCAGGAGGGAGACTGCGGTCACCCGTCACAGAGGGTGTCCCACAAAGACAAGGATCAGCCCGGGTCATCCAGATGTTTCTACAGAAGGCAGGGGATTCATGCAAAGGGCAGCTGTCCCAGAAAGCACTCAGTGAGTCACGGTGCACCCGAAGGACCAGGGCAGGAGATGCTGCGTTGGCACAGGGACCCTACAGGCAGTGTAGGAATGACCCTGTCACACAGGCAGTGAGGTCTCAACCAAAGTGGGACGTGCTGTCCATTTCAGTGGACAGCAGGCGAGAGAACTGATGTGCAGACAGAAGCTTTGGGAACCAGGATGACATCCCCGGAGGAGAAGGGTTCCGGATTCCAGGACCTCAAGTCACCTCAGGCCTCTGTGTCCCTCCCCCCAGGACAGGGTGGCCCCATGGCCCCGGGCTCTGCAGGGGCTGTCCCCACTCGCTCCCCCGGTGCTGGCAGGGAATCTGACACTGATGGGACCCCCATCACTCCTGAAAGGCCCAGGCGGGGACCTGAGGGAAGGGTGAGTGCATGCGGACGCATAGCAGACAGGCACCCCTCATGCTCCAGCAGAACTGCTCATGGAGACTAAGGCCAGATGAATCTGGATAACGCAAGTGGCAGTGACTGTGAAAACCAGACTAGACACAGGCTAGGAGTGAATAAAGAGATGAAGCGGCCACAGGAGCCTGCGGGGAGAACGTGCAGGGCCCACAGACCGCGGGCACCAGGTGCCAGGTGCTGGGCGGCCCTGAGCCCTGGGGTGCTGGCTCGGGGGAGGGTCACAGCCGGGTCCCCCCCCCCCAATCCCTCTGTTGCCCAAGCCGCCACGCTCTGGAGGAGCGAGTGTCCACGGCCGCACTGCTGTGGGCTCTGGGCTGAGGGTGCAGAGGGCATTCAGCAAACCCAAAGGGACATGCGCCTGGCGGGACATTCTGTCTGTACAAACCCCCTGTGGCTTTTTTTCTTTTTTTTAAATTCTAGATGCATCTAAAGAAAGCGGAAGTAAAAATTATTAGGCCAAATGTTTCTTTTTTTCTTTAAGAGCTACTTTCCAAGAAAAGGTAAAAGTATCGCCGTACAACCCAGGAGAGAAGAAGTAGGGTGTGACCAGTGACCACTCCAGGGGTCAACTCCTGGGCTCCGTGTCCCCACCGTGGGCCACACCGAGGTCCCTGCCTGGCCTGGCACAGGGAGGACGCTCTGGAAGGCCCTCTGGAGGGCAGATTGCTGGCTGCTGCAGTACACCCAGAGGACCTGGGGGCTGGGCCGGAGCAGCTGGGCTGTTGGTACCCTGACCTCGGGGATGGGTCAGCAGCCGTGACAGTGACAACTGCTCGCTGCCCAGCCAGAGCACTGCCGCCCGGCACATGGGCAATGGGGGGGGCTCAGGCCACCTGCCATGGACAGGACCAGACCCATCCTCGCCTGATCCGGGGTCACCAGGCATCACTGGACGGGGTGGCAGCCCCACCCCTGCAGACCTTGCCTGGACTCCACCTGCCAGGGCCCCAACCCTGATAAGTCTCTGTCAGGTGTCATTCCACAGGTCACGGGCTTCACGGGGACACAGCACTCTCAGACAAGTCCCCAGTCACGACAGCACCTGTCACGTGAAGTGAAGGTAGTTGAGGGGTGCTGGGCCAGGTAAGAGACTGGACCCTGCTTAGAGAAAAGGTCCACAGGCAGCGTGCCTTTGAAGGGACTCTGCTAACTCTGCCCACAAGGCCGCCTTGTCTGAGGCACAAGCCTCAAGAGGGTGATGCCACATCCTGGGAGGAGCTCGGGTGTCTTCTCCGACGACTGACTTCTGATCTCTCCACCAGCCACTAGTGTCTACGGTGGGTGACGGGGCGACGGGGAGCCACGTCAGTTCAGGACTCAGTCCCTGCTCGAGAGCTCACGATGATGCAATGTCTCAGAAAATAAAATGTGCACAAGAAACCACTACTGAGTGAGACCACGGAAGTGTAAAACGCCAGCCCCAGAGGGTGGGACACGATGCTGGGCCCCCCCGGCTGCTGCTCTGCACGTGAGGGTGGGGAGGCCCCGACTGGCCAGACGAGGCCCATGGGGCACACGGAGGGCAAGGCTGGAGAGGGACTCGGGAGCCAGATGGTGGAGGCCTGAGGCTGAGTGGGAGTGTGGCTCTCGCAGACTGTGGGGACCTGCGTCCTCTGCTGCGGAACCTCTGATGAAGCCTTGAAAGGCAGCCTGCACCAACGAGACGGGCTGCACGTGGTAATTCAGACGAGGAAACGCAGCGGAGAGAAGGGGACAGGACTTGCCAGGACTTGGTGAAGAGTGGCCTTAGCAGCGAGGAGAGGGAAACGCCTCTGAAACTCTAGCCTGGGAGCTTGCGAGCCTGTCTCTGAACCGTGTACCCGAATTCATAGGTCCAGGTCCTCCCGGGACAGCACCTCGCGGCATGTACTGGCCTGGCATGCGCAGCCCTGGGCGAGGGCTCCAAATGGAACCCCTGTCCAGCAGAGGGGAAGGAGGTGGGTGGTGGCAGACGGGCTGCACGGCAGACGGGCAGCTCCGGTTAAAGGCAGCGGGAACACTGACCGAACATGTTGGAACAGGGGCCCTGGAAGCTGTCCTCTGTATCCTGCCTCCAGGACACACGAGCGTCACCCTGGCACGGAAGGATCAGCCAAAAGCCAACGTGAACTTAAACACGGAGAGCACAGTGATGTCTCTATGCAAGCTACACCTCGTCTGTTAAGACGGAAAAGGAGAGAGGATTCAAGGAAGCGCTATTCTGCGCCTCTGTCTGTCAGTCTGGGAAGGGCTCGCTGGCTTCTGAAGCCCTGGGTTTGAAGGACAAAAGGGCTCTGTATCGGCCCCACACCCGCCACGAGCACAGTCCAACAAATGCCAGCAACGACTCCGACTCTCTGACCCCTGCAGTTTCTAGAAATGTGTCTTCTGAAGTAGAAAACACCAGGCCAAGTGCCCTAAAATCTGTTTACTCCCCCAGGAAGCGTCCCTTCGCTCTCACCAGGGCCGTGACCCTGCCTGTCGCAGCAAACACAACTGGAGGGCTCGCGGCGCCAAGCGGGCTGGAGGGGAGGCGGGCAGTGAGAGGACGAAAACAGGCGAAGCCCAGGCTTTGCAGAGGAGAGGGGGCTCCTCTCCACAGGGGGCTCCGGGCAGCTGTTGTCAGCTCCCACCTCAGCTCCCAATGCCCTGTCCACACCTGCTCTTCACACGCTGCTTCCTGCAGCCAGTTCTCCCGAGCGAAACGTGCTGCCCTGAGGCGGGCGTGTGTGTGTGCGCGCGTGCGCACGTACTGAACTCAGCCCCGCTGTGGCCCCGCCGGCGGTGGCTCCTGGCCCCTCCCGCCCGCACTCGGGGGTGGCCCGGCTCTGGCCTGACCAGGGAACCGCCCGCTCCCGGGGAGTGGGTGGAGGGGGAACCACACCTCATCAGTGTCCGTCCTTCCTGGGTTTTGCTCCCTCAGCCCAGGAGAACCACACAGTCTCCTGTATCTCACAGTTACCCCTTCACCACAGGGAACAGTCTTGATACTAATCTCCCCTGGTTAACCTACCTGTGCTTTCTAGCTCCTGATGAGACCCAGACCCTCTGTTGAGCGGGGTTTGGAAGGTTGGAAAGCCTTCCCCAGTGACCAGGAAGGGAAGGCACATTCTGGGAGAGGCCTTCGCCACGGGGTCTGGGCCCGCGTGCTGGGTCGGGAGCTCTGGGGGACCCGGAACTGCTAGATGATGGGGTGTGTGGTTAGGGGAGAGGTGGAGGGGGTTCTGAGAACATCGACAAGACTCTCACCTCCCTGCCCCTCGGTTCCCGAACCCACAGGACAGCACTGACGCCACGACCTCACAGGCAGCGTGTGGGGCTCTAGGCGGGCCCTCAGCACACACTGGTCAAACGTGAATTCTCAACTGCCTTCAGGTGCTTTAAATAAGAGGAACACAGGTCCTATTATTCATACTATTCTTTCCTGCTGGGTCTCGATCATTTTTCTAGTACGACTCATTCCCTCTCCCTCCTGTGTTTGTAAACGTGGCCAAAACCATAAATGGCCTCTTTGGAGCATCCAGCTCCACATGGAACCCAGGGACTCAGGGATACCGCCATCACCACGGTCCTCCTCACCTGCACGTCTCCACCACCATCATCCACAGCTCTTCACTGAGTATCCACCACACCTGACACCTGCGAAACCCACCGCCAAGCAGTTACCCTGACGTCCAATTTCCGAGTCGGCAGTTCCCCCAGGCAACCCCCACGGGTCCCAAGTGTTTGCCTGGGTGGTGAACTCTGATTCGATCACCATTTTGGTCAACGGGATCTCCCATATACACTCATGGTGACCGGGGGGTGCTGAACCGTTTGGAAAGCACCAATATCAAACGTGATGTTGCATGCGTCCTAACTTTGGCTTAAGCACTACGTGCTCTGTGCACAGCACCAGGGTTCAGAGGAGCAGCCTGTAGCCTCCATATGCGGGGAGTTCCGTTTTCACGGAAGGACAGGAGGCCTCTCAGAGCCTCACAGCATAACAGGCCAGAGAATGAACACCCCTGATCACCACAGGGGGGCGCAAGAAAATTCCTGGGTCCATGAACTTTCCGACAGATTAGATTTGGGATGAAATGGACTTCACTGTGTACAACAAGGATTCCAGAAGCAAAGAACTGACTGCTAGGAATCTGGATACCCCAGAACCATGTACAGGGCTTAGGATTTTTTCCTGACTTATATATTTGATTGAGCGAATTGATCAAACAGAACTTTTTAAGGTAGAGAAACCTTTTATGTGACGCTTCTGAGAAATCTTGGTGTCATGGATGGTTGTATCAGTCTCAGTAAATATCAAAGCTGTTCAGAAAAAAACCCTGAAACCATGACTAAAAGCTACCAGGATTGTAGACACTGTATTCCAACCAGAAATGCAAAAGTCCAAATTCGACCCACTCAACTGTCCTCTCTGAACAACAAAAAACAAACCACTGGTTTGCCTGGAGATTCTGAGAAGGGGCAAACCAGAGGAATCTGGCTACGGGAGATGCATGACCAGTGGCCAACCAGAGCCAGAGGGGCCTGCCGGCCACCCAGGGTCCAGTCTCAGCCAAGTCAGCCCAGAGGTCTGCTCACGCACAGGGGCCTCTCTGTGGCCGAACTGGTGAAAACGAGCCTACACGCCCTCAGTGGAAGGTGTGCCTTGGCTCCCCCAGAACCTACTGGGGTCAGGCTGAGACGGGGGCAGTTGAACATCAGCTCGAATCGACCCAAGGGGCCCTGACCCAGGTGAGAACACCGCTTGCCTGATTGGTCTGGTGCTCTCACTACTGCTTCAGCAGTCCAGACAGCTTGCGAGTCGTTGCCTCCGTTTTTCCTTCTCCTAATCAGCTGTGGTGACACTTGCGGTCCTTGGGTGACGTCTGTCCTCATGTGAATGTTACCACAGAGTCCCAATCAGAAATCAGACAGCCTGGCGGTGCCCATCTCGCGGGCCTTGTCCCCCCTCCACACTCCGGAGTCAAGGTCGGACTGTTGTGTGACAAGCCTTCGAAGACGACCTCCAAAGCCTCCAGTCTATTTACAAACCAGGCACCTGACCAGTCGGTCTCATCTCCCGGGTAAAGGATAAGCTAGGTTATCACATCGCTTTACAAGAGTCCCTTTCCCCCAGAGCAGACATCACAGTCACGACCCTGCCAAAGCCAAGCTCTTCTCCTGGCCAAGCCCCAGAGCCAGACCCTTACCTCAAGTTTCTCAGAGGAGAGGTCCTGGGCCATCCTGGAGCTCTGGTGTCTAGGCGGGCAGTTTACCAACCTAACCGATGTGAACGGCAAGTTTTAAGTCAGTTTCTGGGGTCCTGAACCAGATAACTCCGCTTAGCCTGGAGGCCTCTTTTTTTTTTTTTTTTTTTTAATTTATTTATTTTTGGCTGTGTTGGGTCTTCGTCTCTGTGCGAGGGCTTTCTCCAGTTGCGGCAAGCGGGGGCCACTCCCCATCGCGATGCGCGGGCCTCTCACCGTCGCAGCCTCTCTTGTTGCGGAGCACAGGCTCCAGACACGCAGGCTCAGCAGTTGTGGCTCACGGGCCCAGTTGCTCCGCGGCATGTGGGATCCTCCCAGACCAGGGCTCGAACCCGTGTCCTCTGCATTGGCAGGCAGATTCTCAACCACTGCGCCACCAGGGAAGCCCTGGAGGCTTCTTTAGTCAAGAGCAGAGGTGGACGAGGGGGGACTGCTCCTTCTGACCAGAGTCGTTCACTCCTCCTACCTGTCTTATCATCTTGGCTTTGACGACTGTAAACTTAGGAAACAGGGAATTTAAATAAACGGAAATAATTATAAGGATGAGAGAGACTATAACTAGAACAAGCCCAGGGACTTGTTAAATCACATTTAAAGAGTGATTTGAGCAAACCCTAGGGAATTTTAGACTCTACATCTGGGTCCTTAATGCTAGCAGCTTCTGGCTCTGGAAGAAGCCCCGTCTGCAAACTGAGGGGTAATTCGGGGTCTGCGCTTCACGTGGAGCAGCCCTGGGGGCGCGTGAATCTGCGTGTCCCTGTGGCGAGTCTAGGCTCGGGCACGAGTGACTACCCTTCACTCGACGGTGATGAAGAACGAATGCCACGGACCCAAACCGGGTCCCGGTCCCTCTCACACTAGCACGTGCCACTTTTCTTTGGTGACATTTTCTCCTTTGGGTCTGAGACAGGATTTGACTTAATGTTTGATGATGGCTCATGTGCAGATGGAACGGGGCCTCCTCAGTGATAACTGGACATGCTCACCCGTCCTGACAGCAAAGGACAGCGTGCTTCCAGGAAAGAGCCACAGCAGTGTTTCCCTTCAGCTAAATTAAATCAAGTCCTGGTGCAAGCCTGCGGTAAAATATTATTCTGTTCCACTTTTCATACCATCTGACCTAGTCCCTTAGCAACAGGACTGCGGCTAAACAAAGGCAGTTGTTCAAATAATTATACGTCCCATGTGAAGAGGCTAATCATTTTAGTCTTGAAGTGTCAGTAATTCATAATCTTGGACTTTCGGTTTTGATTTGTATTTTCATTGAAAATGTGGAGAAGGCCTGGCTCTGTCTGGCAGCTGACAGCGGCGGGAGCGGCGGACGGTGCCGTGTCGCCCTCTAGTGGCCTCCGGAGCAGGGCGGGAACCAGCAGTCGTCCACCTCCTCCACCGGGCCGTGCGCTGAGCGGGAGCATGGTCCATGAGCGCCATACCCGGCAAACCGCCCCCGCCCCCAGTCTCCTCTGTGCCTGGTGTGCGCCCGGCTGTGCCTGGCACGTGTCAAGAAACACGTGAATGAGGGGATGAGATGCGGAGGGAAGGAACTCCTGATTAGATCCCAGCTCTTCGGTGAAGTGGTTTTACTGAACCGCAGTGAGTCCCATTAGTCAGCCAAGGAAAAGCTCTTGCCCTGATCATTTACTTTAACGACCTCTGAAAGGTTTTACTCCACATCTCTTTTGAGGCAGCCTAACTCCTTCACTGTGTTCAAACTCCTCAGTCACAAAAGGACTAAATATCAGGAACTAAATGCTCTCAAACTAAATGCCTCACTTCAAGACGAGACGCACCCCTGAGGGTCACACCTGTTCACACGTGCCGTTCCTGAGCACAGAGGGGCTGCCGCAGCCTCAGGACGCCGGCACGCACGTCGGGGGGCCGGGGTTTCCTTCCTTAGTCAACTGTATAAAGACATGACTTCGATCACTGTTCTAACTCGTTTGGGGCTCGAGTCCATAAATCTTCCCCTTCCCGGCACCCCTGGAGGAGCACAGATGTCCAGACACAAGCAATCACTAATCCCACTGGCATGTTTATATTCTTTAAGTCATAGGGGAAAGTCCTCAGAGAGAAAAACTGTCTAAAAAACACAGGGCAGAGTTTATAAACTCACGGGACCCCTTCAAGGATGACTCGTGGCTGTAGCAGCCTCTCCCCCCAGTGGAAACGCTGCAATGGATGGAGGGAGGGGTTGCCTCTCTCCGCCCCCAGCTTCTTCCCGCTGCTCTCCACCCCGAGGATTTCTGTCTTTGATACAAGGGAAGAGCCCCTTCTCTGGCCAAAAGGGGAGGGGTCAACCAGCGAAACAAACAACGCTTAGGTGTGAGTCCCCTGCAGGCACGTCACTGGACTTGGGACCTACCCAGAAGTAAGCCAGAACCAGCACCGGGCTGGTTGACAGGGTCGGGGGCTCACAGACTCAAAGCTGCTCCAGGGCAGGCCCAGCCCCTTCCTTCTGCTCGATAACCTCTTGGAAAGCTCCCAGCTGCCACAAAAGAGCAGCCACAGAAAACCCATTAGCTGACTTCTGCCTTGGGTCTTCTGCTTTGTATCCAGACTAGACCTAAATACCAAATGCAGCTTTGGACCACGTACCATCTATAAACTTTACTGAGTGCCAACATGCACCAGGCCCCGTGCCAGCTGCTAGGGACACAGAGATGGCTCTGCTCGGTGACATCGTCCTCAATTTCTAATGAGGACACAGGTACTCAAGGAGGGGTACCAGCTTGGCCAAGGTCACCTAGCCAGGAAAAGGCAGTGCTAGACACGAGTCCAGCCTTCCAGCTCCTAGAGGCTCTGTGCTTCCCTCCACCCCCGTGTCCCTGAGTGAGGGAAGTCCAGAGGGCACCACCAGGCAGTGCAGCCTCCTGAAAAATATCAGGCAAGTTGACACACATCCTGGGAAGGCCAGGCCAGGAGATGCACTGGCATTTCCTGAGGGTGAAGGGATCACTGTCAAGGTGAGGACACCTTGAGGATGCACCTCACCTCTGTCAGTTGGCAAAAGTGGAAGAGAGCTGCTGATGGGCCACTCCAACACCTGTGAGACGACTCTCCCACCTGGCTGTGGGGAGCTGCTAGGAGGGACACACAGGCTGGCTCCCTGAGGCCCCGTCAATCCCCACCCTCCCCAGCTGAGAGCTGGGCCCTCCAGGAGCACAGCCTCCACTTGCTGCAGGTACCTGGACTTTCCTAGGGGCCTGTAATGAACTGGATGTTTGTGTCCCCCCCAAATTTATATGTTCATGCCCTAGGCCCCCAGTGTGATGGTATTTGGAGGTGGGACCTTGGGGAGGTAATTCAGTTTAGATGAGGTCATGAGGGCAGGACCTCCATGATGGGATTAGTGTCCTTAGAAGAAGAAGAAACCTGAGTGTGCTCGCTCTCCCTGTCTCTCTGTCTCTGTCTTTCTCTCCATCACGTGAGGACACATGCGAAAGTAGCTGTTTTCAAGCCAGGAAGAGGTCTCCCACCAAGAATCTGGGACTTCCAGCCTCCAGAACTGTGAGAAATAAATGTCGGTTGTTTAAGCCCCAGTCGGCAGCATTTTGTTACAGCAGCCAGAGCTGACTAATACACAGTTGCGTACAAAAGCATCTGATGGGCTCACCATTCAGATTCACAAGATCCCTGAGCCCTTTGGCAGCCCTCCCCTCACACCCTCCCACCAGTTACATAGCCACATCTGGATTGAAAAGTGATGTGCAGAGACTAGGGCCACAGAAACCTGTCAGTAGCCGCGCTCAACCTCCTCGAGAAATCACAAGTGCAAGGGCGTCTCTGCCGCTGGACCCTGTTGTGGAGTGAGTCCTGACAAGGGCAGAGGCCAAGGGTCTGTTCTCACCAGGAAGCAGCCCTGGGCTTGAAGCTGCTCAGGCGAGACCCTCAGATGAGCAGTGGGTGGGGCAGCGCTGACTGCTGAGGAGATGGGGGAGATGCGTGCAGCCCTGCACCCCCAGGCCTCCCCAAGTCTGACGAGCAAGGTGGGAAGGAGCAGCGTCTCATCTGCACCTGAGGTCACGGAGGCCAAACTGACCAGCCGGCCAGTAAGGAGCCGGGCTGGGACCTGAACCCGGATCTGCCCACTTGGAGCTCAGGGCCTATCCACTAACCAGCAGCCAACCCAGCACACATGCCCACTTGGGCTTCCGGACGCTGACTGAGAAGTTGGTCGGAGAAGCCCCATGTCTGGAAAACCTCTTCTGTCTCAGGAGCCTGTTTTTTGTCTGGGGGGTGCAGGGGTGCTGAGCGGGAAGTGATGCGTCCTGACGCCAAGGAGCCATGGGCCGGGCACTTACCCCTTCCATGGGTGCCACGAGCAGGTCGTACAGAGCGCGGAGCGGCGGCCTGGCGAACGAGCTCTGCCTCCTGGGAAGAGAGGAGGTCCCGTCCTTGACGGGTGACGTGGTGTTGCCGACCAGGCTGGTCGTGCTCTGGCAGCTCCTGGGGAGAGAAGGACGGGGTTGACATCGGGCACAGGCTCCGTTCCTGTTCCTGGAGGAGGCAGCGGGGAGGCCACCCAGCAGGACATGCCGGCCTCCCTCCCTGTGGCCTCGCCCCCTCCCCCTCAGGTACTGTTCACAGCACAGTGAGCACTGACAGACACCACAGGGCGGCCCAGCTGCGCACAACAGCTTACACGGCTGTGGAGTTCTTCTGCATCATCAAATGTCCTGAAGTGCTCTTCAAAGGATTTAATTACATCCTTGTGTGGAGCGACTGGGCAGGCAGACATGAGGACCATGAGAATCGGGGCAGCCACCAAACTGCTCGGAAGACGGTGCCCCAAGACCAACTAACGTCCAGGGCGCTGGCCTTGTTGGGGCCAACGAGGATCCTGTTGGCCCCAACCTGGGCTCAGGTCAGCCTCCGGCCCCCACCGGAGCCCCAGCACAGCCCGAGGCCCCTCATGGGGGGGTGGTCAGCTCAGGCGCAGCTGCAGGTATTGTTTTCCTTTTTAATTTATGTTCCAAAGTTTCCAGGCAAAATTTTATTAGTACAGGTGGTATTTTCAACCCCAAGGACCCCAAGTTTCACACTCCCAACACAGGCCGACAACATTCATTGAGTCACTGATGCATTGAGAAAATGTTTCCTGAGCACTGGCTACCTGCCAGGCACTGACGCAGGCCCTGGGGACCAACAGAGGACAAACGGCACAGGTGAGCAGAAGAGACGGCAGGTAGGGAAACAAACCCATCTCCACTGCAAGGACCAGGCTGCCCCACGAGTCTTTCTGAACCCGCCCCTCGGCGTGGCTAGCATGGCCCCAAGCACAGCCTCTGGTGGCGGCCCCCACATGACTACTGGACAGTCAGTGGGCTCTCAGCCTTGATCCAGACACCGTGCTCAGTTCTGGAGTTTCTGCTATGCACTCAGGGACCTTAAGGCAGAGACCAGGTCTCACACCAGACACGTGGCCAAGTAAGTACTCTGGGCGGCTGGCAGTGGCAGCTCTGTGGTTATTACCTAAGGAAAAGCAGAACACGGCTTTCCCTCCTGGGCCAGGCCAGGATCCATGACCATCTAGAGAGATGATCTGAAAGATGCGTTTGCGTTTCTGAGGCATGGCTTCTGTCCCCGGCCTTCCCCCACCCTTTGTGGCGTTCTCAGCAGTGTCCCACTTCTAAACCCTAGGGTCATGCCAAGCCAGCCTGTGAGCACCCTCAGCCCCTACCCTGCTCCTGCAAGAGAAGAAAGAGGAGAGGGCTCGGAGGGCCTGCGAGCGCGCTCACGGCCGCTCCTACATCACCCTCACTCAGAAAGCATGTATTACAAGCGACCGGGGCTGTGGCATGTCTTTGCCATCAGAGCCAGTGAAGCACAGATAACCCTGCAGTGACACTCAGAGGCTCACTTAATTCCCTGGAATACACGGCAAAGAGCATTGCTCCCCTGAAGCAGCGAGCACCAAACTGCCCTCCAGAGATGTGCTGGAGTGACGCGCAGTGTCTGTCACGGCACCGTGTGCTCTTACACACGGCCTGTGTGCACTCGCAGCCTGGGGAGCCCGGGATGCCAGCAGAACAGCACGGGGGGGTGGCAGGACTGCAGCACCCTGCCCCACACGCCCCTCACTTCACTCTTTAGACATGTGTCTCCTGGACTGGGGGCTTGTTACCCCACTTGAGGCACCTGAGTCTGATTAATCTGGCCACAGACATCCAGGGAGTGCCATGTTCCCAGACAACGGTGTGGCCACAAGTCCTAACAGTGACCGATGGGGCGCTCCACAAACCCCAAGGCCCTAAACTAAATGGCTCCTACTGGAGAAAGAGACCCAGCTCCACATCCCGAGCTCCCCTGGTACAAGGAGACCAGCATGACCAAGCTGCACAGGGAAGGCAGGAGGGGGTGGGGAGCTGTGCGATGGACAGACCTGTGGGCACGGGTCCCAGCCTGGGGCAAGTCTCTCGCCCTCTGGGCCTCACTTTTTGCATCTGCAAAAAGGGAAAATGCTGCAGAGAGTGTCAGATAGGGGAGGATGACTGCAAAGCATCCAGAACCTGAAAGGTGTTGGGAGTCTCAGCTGATGGGACAATGAGTGAGAAGCCCTGGACAGGAGGGTGGAAGTGGGCTGGGTTGCCTTTCTATTGAACCCATGAAGTGCCAGAGGCATCTAAAGGGGCCCAACAATGCTAACCCACTCCACACGCATCACTACCCCGTGATGTGCCAGGCACGTGGGTCCACATAGGGGCTGACCCATGGGTCCCGGCACTAGGCTGTATGTAGAGAAGGGAAGAGCGCCAGCAGGGGTCCGGGGCATAAGACCCTGACTAGCGGCTGGTCAGGCAGAGCCGAGGGAGGGCTTTCTGGGAGAGGACCATTTGCTGTGGGCACAGGGGGCGATCTGGAGTTAGACTGCCTGTGGACAAGGAGGGGGAAGGCCATTCCAAGCCCAGGGACAGCGCAGAGGGAGGCACCAGTGTTGGGAGTGGAGCACTGGGGTGCTTGGGGCAGAGTGTTGGGGGCAAATGTATGGAGGGTGGGGCTGCGGGCTGGAGAGGTGAGGCGGCAGGGCGGCTGGCCTCTGGGCTCGCGCTGCCGAGGCCGGCCCACCCCCTTCAGCACCAGGCCTGCCTGAACAGGAAGCTCCTCCCCCAGGCCGATTCCTTGCAGGGCTCATCAGAGGAAGGCTCTGCGGTCTTCACCCTTCCCTGAAGGCCTCCTGCTGGTCTCCAGGGCTGGGACCAGGCTGGGACTCAGCGCCCTCACTCCCGGCCAGTTCAGGTGGGAAGCCAGTCGATGTCCTTGGTCAGGGCTGGTAAACACACGGCCGGTCGCGGCACGTGTTGCTTGGCGGAGGTTTCCAGGGACACTCTCTCTGGGCATCTGTACGCTTCCGGGGGCTGGGGGCGGGGGCCGGGTCTCAGGCTAGGACCCACCAGGGTCGCAGTAGCGAGCAGTGGTTTCCTCACCTCCACAGAGCTGCCTTGGACAGACGGCAATCAACAAGCTCCCTGTGTGTGTTGCTTCTGTTTTTGCTACAACATTCACAGTGACCTACAGCGGCTCTCACAGGGGTGCGCCTGCCCGGAGATCTGCACAAAGATGCGCCATATTTCAGAGGAGCCGAGCGGTCAAGCTCCTTCCCTGGGCTGGGGGGACGTTCCCGGACAACAGAGCTGCCGCCGTGTGACTCTGCCAAGGCATGTCACTTCTCTGCTTCCCACTTTTCCTTGATTGTAAGACGAAAGGGGTAGACTAAATGCCTTGCAGGTCTCTTCTAGTTTTAAAAAATTAAAAATCTACTCACTCTAGGAAGCCATCAAAACTGCGGTGGCTCTTTTAACCGCTCTGCTGGCCACAGCCCTAGAGCCCTCCCTGAGCTTGCCCGTGTCGGTGGCAGGGCGTGAGCACAGCCCTCCGGCGCTGCAATCTGTCTGGAAAGTCGGCGTCGCCAATGCACGTCCCTGTGGTCGGGATTCAGAGTCACAGCCAAGCGGCCGCGGTCCGCTGGGCTCTGAGCCCCGGGCCGGAGTGGTTGACAGGTGTGAGCGGATGTGTGGGATGGTCCGCTCCCTGCTGTCCTCCTTCCTGGCATTGTCGCCACGGCCCAGTGCATCCATCACACTGCGGAAGCACGGCCACGGGGTGGGGCCTCGGTGATGGCACTGCTCTGATTTCTGCGGGCCCTTTCAGCCTGGCTGACTTCTCTCTGCCTGGGCAATCTGGAGGCAGATGAGAGGATGGTGCTTTGACAGGGTGGAAACGTTTCCCCGTGGCAAGAGGGTGAGCCGCAGGAGGGGCTGGGCCCCTATTCAGGCTCCTGCCAAGCCTGCCACACCCACATCTCGCTCTCAGGACCCTAGGAGGTGGGGAGGTTCCTCTTCTACAGATCAGAGAGGCCAAGAGCCTGGACGAGGCTGCTGGCCAGGGCAGGGTCAGGCCTCCCAACTGCCAGGGAGGGAGGGGTTTTACTGTGTCCTCCCAGCCTTCAGGACACACTGAGCAACCTGCACTTGCCTCCGATCGCTGCCCTCCCCGCTGCTGGGTCCACAAAGGTGACGTTGACAGCGGGCAGCCTCTCCCAGATTTCGTGGGAGCAGGAAGGAGGGCCGGGCTCCCGGGACTCCCAGCTGCTCCACCACGCGGCTCCAGCAGGGGGCGCTGGCTCGCTTTCCTTGAGGCCGCCATTTATTGCCAGGGACCCCATCGGGCTAATTGACAGTCCAGCTCTCAGCAGAGAGGATTTTCTCACACCACATCGTGGTCTTTACCAGCTCATTCCTCAGATGATGTTTATTAATCTACTTCTGGAGAAATATTCGTTTTCTCTGCGGCTCAGCCATCTGTGTGGTAATGGGAAACGGAGGGACTGAGCACGCATCCAGGGAGACAGCAGGCAGGCAGGCAAGGGGGGAGCCGCCTGGTCTCTGCACCAGCAGGATGCAGAGCTACGAGGTGATATGTGGAGCGCTCCCGGGCAGGGCAGAGGCATCGGGGTAGTTTATGTCTCCGGAATGATGACAAAAGCCAGGCGGTCTGGGTAGCACTTGCGGCTCATGAATCTCCCTGCAGGAATGAAGAGATCTATTCCCCAGGCAGGGGGATTTATAACTGCCTGGGCCTGCAGAAGACCCTGTGCGCTGGGACTCGCTCGGGCTCACACACTGACGCACCCCACGCCACGGCCCCGTCTGGGGCGGGCGTGTGCCTACCAGGCATCCGGGGAGGCCGTGGGACACCTGGGGGATGTGCGCTTGGAAGGCTCGGCCCGAACTGCCACACTCAGCACAAGCTGGTTGCCCTGGCTTCCCGTCAGGGCTCTGCTGAGGAGGGGAGTGAGGTCACGTGCAGAGTTACTGTGGGGGGGGACCCACCCGGGGGACCCACCCGGGGGGGACCCACCCGGGGGGGACCCACCCCCCACCCCAACACACACACTGGTTTCTCAGCTTTCACAGTCAAAGAAGGAGAGCGAGGTGAGCAGCGGAAATGGGAGAGCAGGGGCTCAGCCCCCCTCAGGTGAGACTAAGGGAGGGGCCCCACCCAGGCTGAAGACCCCAGGGATGGTGGCAGCCAGCCTGGCCCAGAGATCCCACCCGTCCCGCCTGTCTCTCGGCGCAGAGGGAGGAGCCCAAACCTAAGCTTGGTGCATCCCAGAGATTCGCAAGGACTTCCCAGGGCTCCGCACGCACTTCCACCCAGAGGCGGGACTGGAACAGGCCTCCCTTGTCTGAGGAGGGGCAGGGACCGGGCAGAATACAGGGGAGCAGCGAGGAAAGGGGCGTTTCATGAAAGCATGACAGGCGAGCTGACCGAGGAGCCAGCTTTGCTCTTCCAGGTGCTGAGAAGCAGGAATGCCTGCCTCGCAGGCTTCCCCCCTGCGCCTTGGAGGGTCTTCTCCTTTCCCACCTTTCCCGTGTCCTCCCCTCTGTGCTCAATTCCCCGCCAGGCACTCAGGTCCTTCCCATCTGACAGGGCTGCAGAGTGAGCTGAGCCAGGAGCACTCACCCAGGGCACGTCTGGCATCTTTAGGGCAACTGGAGGGAGAGGACAGGAGAGAACCATGGGACAGGGGGCCTCTCCTGGGGTGGGCCAGGCCGGGCTGACCCGTGGCCATCACTGGAATCCTCCCACCAGGCAGGTCTCACCCGCACCCCCCACACCTCCACTGTCACAGCTGAGTAAACAGAGACTCTAGGTTAAGCATCTCACCTAAGGCCCAGGTCATGGGCAGGGCCCCGCTGGCAATGCAGTCAGGCAACAGGAGGCTGGGGAGCCCAAGGCCCAGCGCTGCCACAGCCTCAGGCCCTGAACCCTCGTCTGGAGTGCCCTGTCACCCAGGATGGCAGACGCTGCACTGAGCACTGTACTCCAGGCCGTGTGTGCACAGGGCGCACCCAGGTCAGGCTGTCCAGGGCCAGGAGAAGGAGGAGGCCTCCTGCCACAGTGCTGAGCTCGTTCTAGCTGCGGCCGCTTTGCTCAGGCGCCGCCTGGCTCCTCACCTTCTCTGAGGTCTTTATCACATGTTTTCACTTTCCAGTGGCCAGTTCAGGAGGCTTCCTGTCTGTGCTCACAGCAGCAGGGTCCTGGGCCTGGGGGGGTCCTGCCTCCACTCCTCCAGAGCCCCCCACCTTTCTCAGGGGGGCCTCCTGCCTCACAGCCGAGGAGCTGGGAGCGGCCCTGGCAGACAGAGCCGAGCTCCTGTTCCATGGGCACCTGCTGCCTGTGAAACCACTTGGGTTCCCTCCTCCCCACCCCCAGCCCTGACCTGGATGCTCCAAAATCCCCTCCGGGGCTCTGAACTGCATCTTCTGAGGGAACAGGGGCTGGCTGGCCTGAGATTTGAACAAGTACCTGGGTTTTAAGGTACCAGTGGAAAGATAAATTGGCAAATCCATTATATTCAAGCAGCCAGAGATGCCTCAATTCAATTAAAAAAAAAGGATTCTGATAGCATTCAGTGACTCTCCGCCATGAACATCCTCACGTGAAGGGCTGTCTCCTCGGGGAGATGAAGGCTGTCAAGTGCTGCATTTTAAGTACTTATTCAATAAGCTGTCGGTGCTTTCTGCCTGCTCACCTACCTAATCACCAAGCACCTGGCTCACTGGTCTGGTCCCTCCTCGGGAGGTGGGCTCAGGCAGAGACCCCTGCTCTTCCAGCGACGCCAACTCCTCTCAAGCCCAGGGATGAATCTGGGCTGCACGAGGCTTCTCTTCTCTTGCTCTTGGGCTCTCCTGGGAATGGTGGTCAAGGGCTGTGACACACGTACCACCAAGGGGCCTGGGACTGCCCTCTTGCAGAAACCACAGCCGCTGCCCACTCTGCTCTTTGCTGCAATGTGCATGAGGCTCCATGGCCAAGCCTGGGGATGGTCGCCTTGGAAAAACCTGATGCCCAGGCCAGCCTTGCACAGGCTTTGCCTGCTGACCCCATTCAGGGCCCAAGCTGGGCAGTCATGGGGGGACGGGCTTATTATGTGCTCAGGGATGGAGAGAAGAGGACCCTGTGTGTGGTGGCCTGCCCAGCTGATGCTAACACAGAAACCCCCTTTCCAAAGGGCCTTGCACCCATGGGTGATTTGTGGGTCCAAGCCTGTCCCCCCCACAAACCTGTGAAGTCTCACTCACTCGTTTATAAAGAACCCCAGAGCTGTATTAGTCAGTGTTGTCCAAAGACAGAATGCACCGCCTCAGGAGGTGGTGAGCTCCCTCTCACTGGAGGAGTTCAAGCAAAGGCTGAGTGATCATCTGGCAGGAGCATTAGATGGGTGGGGATCTGGGAGCTAGAGCACTGTCTTGGGAGATGGCCAGACACAGATCCTAATGCTAGCTCTGTCGCTGAGCCCATGTGACCCGCCCATTGGGAAGGCACGCCTCTGTGCCACACTAGGCGTGGGCACCCAGACCACACCAGGGCGGCCCCTCTCTTTGGTCTCTTCTCTCCTGCCCAGTCACGGGAGGCTGGTCCCACAGGATGGTGGTGCCTCCTTCTCTTCCTGCAGGACCCCCAGTCTTGGTCACTGACTCTCTTGGAGGACCCCGACCAGGCCAAGGAGGCTCACTTGCCGATCCGCCCACCCGGTCTTCTTTTGGGGGTGTGTGTGGCCGGGGTGCTAGCTGGAGGCTGCAAAGCTGAGGGAGGGCTCTGGCCCCCTCTCTAGAATGGGGAGCCCTGACACTTCGTTGCCCTCTGCTTTGGCTCTAGCCACTGATGTCTGGGCAACAGGAAAGCCCCTTTCTGCACCATATCACACATACTGCCATAAAGTGAAAAAGTAAAGACCTAGCACGCATGTTGCACCAGTGGTGGCAACAGAAGTCAGAACATTTCTCTGGGATTCCGGTCCTAATGGATTCTGGCTGGGCGCACCTGCAATGCCAAGGCACAGCCCTAGGACCCAGAATCCGGGTGCAGCTGAAAGCCTGTCCTGTTCCTCTTCCTCTTTTCTGCAGCAAATGCGATCTGCTGACTGCCCCTAGGTTCAGACACACATACACACACACACACACCCATATACACGCACTGGCCTTCCAGCCCTCAGCATAACTTCCCAAGCCTTCTGCAGGATGAGGGGTAGAGCCCTCTCTGGGGGCTGCTGCTTTGCCCAGTGGGGGCCCCCAGGGTCAGGTGCTAAACGAGAGAAGACTGCTCATTTCCTCACTAGCAGTGCCTGCCCTGGGCTCGACATGCAACTGTGTTTTCTGCCAAAGTGCACAGGCAAGAAGAAAAATAGTGGTTGTGGAGACCTCAAGAACAAAGACCAAGCTAGCTGTGCAGTGGGGAGAGAGAGAGAGAGAGAAAGAGGGGGAGAGAGAGAATTCTAAGGCCAAGTCTCACTTGACTTGCCTCTGCTGCAGCAGCCTCATTGCCAAACCAGTCCAGCAAACTGCCTGGAACAAAAGAGCCAAGCAGCCCATGAATCACGGGGCTGGAGGGCCCTGCAGAGGGGGAGCTGGTGCTGCTACACACACGGCTGCTTCCACTTCACCTCTGTGGGCTCCAGGGACAAGCGCTCTGCCGTCCCAGCCAGTGACAAACCAGCCCACCTCCTGGTCATGAAGGGGCAGCAAGAAAGGCCTGCCTGGGACCCCACGCAGGGCAGGGCAGCACACAGGCCGGCAGGGCAGCTGGGAGGTGGGACCTGAAACCCAGCTTTGCACCTGCTGTGGGGGCAGGTCTCCACCCTCCCAGCCCGTGCGTGCCCCTCAGCTGCGAGACTCGAGGATAGGCTGGAAGTTTGCAAGGGCCCACACCATCTTAACCGACAAGGATACCTTGGCCTCTGTGGGTCACTTGGAAGGATGGAGGCCAGAGACCCCTCTTCCTGGGCTTGTCGGGAAACAGCAGAGAGCACACAGCATGGCAACTGTCTTAGGCCTTTGGCTCCCTGCACTGAAGCTGAAAGAATGCAGCCTGTTTCCCCTCATCCGATCTGCCCTCAGAAGTCTCTAGAAGGTCAGGATTGGAAAGGTGTGCAGAGACCACTTCTAACCCTTTGTTTTCCTGAGGGCAGGCCTGAGGCTTCGAGCAGGTCAGGCCCTGATGAGGGAGCTGGGCACAGAGTAGCCAGGCAGCGAGGCCCAGGCTCCCGTGCTGCAGGCCTTGCTGCCCCCTCCCAGCCTCAGGGCTGGCCCAGTCCTCAGCCTGGCCCTGGGCACAGACCGCATTGTTTAAACGAACCAATGAACTAATCCATGGTACTGTGCTCACTGGACCTACCTCAGAGCTGCTCAGAAAGACAACAAACATTTTCCCAAAGCAAGCAACTCCATGATCCAAAATTCACACCACCTACCATCCAGGGGTGATAAGCTAGGATCCCAGGTACATCTGGTTTGACCCCTTTCTTGCCTTAGCACCGGAGGCCCTGGAGGAGGGGCTCCTGGCCACGGGCATGCCTGTGATCAGGCTGGCCATGGATGCCTGACGGCCTGCCGCTGGCTCTCTCTCTCTCTTGCGAGCAAAGGACATGAGGTGGGAAAGGAAAAAAAAGGGCGGGTGAGGCTGCAACCCAAGGTGGTGAACACCTGTTCCACAGGTACATACAAATTTCACCCCTTCTAAAGTTTGTCCGCCCACATTATCATAAGAATCCAAGTTTAGCACTGTCTTTCACACCTAAAACAGTAGAAAGTCACCACGAGTACACGTGCATTAGGAAGCCTGTCATGTGTTGTTCATACATTAGCTCCTCAATTCTCATGTTAAGGGAACCCTGAAAAGTAGGAAGCTTGTTCCCACTTCAGCAACGAGGAAACAGGCTGACAGTAGTGAAGTCGCCTGCCTAGGGTCCCACAGCTGGCACGCGGCAAGGCCAGACCTGAGCCCCAAGCTCTTCGCGCCCTAGTTCACAACCATGGATCACAGCACCAGGCAGAGTCGAGAATCACCTGCCTCAGAGGCCGAGAAGCAGCAGCAGAGGGCGGAGCCGGGCCCGACCCGCCTCCTCGCACCTGGCCCTGTCCCTCCACAAAATTAAAGCCATGAGGGACACCTGCAAAGGGGGCAGGGCTGAAGAGGAAGCTGGGGGTGAACCAGACTGAGGTCCTGGCGTCCTTTCAGCCAAGTTGCCACTTCCTACAGCCCCAGCTCCTGGCTCCCGTCCCACTCGGCTCGCCCCTGGGAAAGTAAACACACGTTTGTCACCGTGACAGCACAATAATGAGAGGAAACCAGGGCCTGGAGTAGGAGCAGACGGGGCACACAATGTCCCCCACACAGGGCAGCCCGGCAGAGGCTGCCTCCACCCAGAGCACAGTCACTCCCTCCTGTGTGCCTGGCTCAACCTGCTGCCCTTCAAAGGCAGGGACCTCAGAGAGTCTGGGATGTCCTTCTGGAAAGGTCTCTCCAAATGTGACTCCCAGGTTGTTGCCAGGCAACCAAATGACAGCGGAACAGGTGCCCCTCAACCCCAACTGCCTGCCCCTGTTTATTTGGACGCAGCTCGGCTGTCACCCCCGGTGAAAAGGTGCAGGGGTGTGCTGGTTGGCAATTTCAACCCTGACCCATCTCGACGCCGCTGAGGTCTATCTGGTCAAGTAACGGGGAGATGGGGCCTGGGTCTGGACGGGCTCTCCCTCCAGCAATGCTGGCATCCACTCTTTCGGGCCTCCCTCAGTCTCAGGCCAGGAAGGTCAACACAGGGGCCTGGCCGTGAGTTACTGGCAAAAGCTGGCGAAGAAGTATGTGACGTCACTCTGTGTGGCTTCTGCCTGGTGTCTGGGAAATCAGCTCCAAGGTCACGGGAAGAAGCGGCCGACCGTCCCCTGGGCCTCCCGTCCCAGCCAAGGCGGACTGTCACATCAAGCCTGCTACCGCTTCCTCCCCTCACCCGGAGGGGCTGCTGTGACGCCCAGGCCCCGGGGAGCGGGGGCCCGGGAGTACCACGCTCGCTCCTGCAGACTCACATCCCAGCCAGAAGCCCAAGCAGCCAGAAGGAGCATCCCCCGAAAGCACGCTATCCACGCTGCCGGGCGCCCTGCCTGGCACCAGCCCAGGAGGCAGGACCACACATACCTGTTAAAGAGGTTGTTGCGGCGAACCATCCGAAGAAAGCCAGTGGGGTCGGTGACCGAGTTGAGCCTGTTGTTCATCTCCTCAAACTGCTGGTCCATGATGTCTCCGGCTTCACTCTCTGTCTCACTGCTGGCACAGGTCCTGTGGGGAAACGGCAGAGAAAGAGCGCTGAGCGCTGCTGCAAGCCTGCTCCGAGGCCCCGTCAGTCCAGCACCCAGCACGGCCCAGCGCGGCACCTCCTGAGTCTCCTCCTGCTCCCCATGTCCTGTGTCCCCCTCCTGCTCCCCGCAGCCTGCACCCTGCCCGCTCGTGTCGCACTCCGCTGGCTGCATCCCCTGTGAACCCGCTGCAGGAAAGGGCTGGGCCGGCACCCAGGCTGCACTCCCTGCATCCACCGTGTGCCCGACACAGACCGGGTGCTCAACCACCATTTGCTGAACGAATGGCACCATTTCCTGTGTCCTGACTGCCAGCCGGCTGCTCCGCCAGCGCAGAGCTTGGGTGAGTGTGCTGTGTGGCAGGAGCCCCAGTCCATTCCAGCCCAGAACCAGTAATTAAGCACCTACCTGTGCCAGGCACCATGCCAGGTGGGGGCACACGCAGCCCCCAAAGGCATTTTTCCAGACGAGGAGACAAACATGCACACGAGTGGTTGCAATGCCAGGCAGAGGGGGACTTTGAAATGTAGGCTTGAGAAACGTTGCTGACTGGAGCCCATTTCCAAGCTCAGCATGAGGGTGTTATAATTTTTGAATTAATAAATTCATATTTCCTCTGTGACAGACTGTAAAAGAACATCTCACAATGGATTTTAAACTTTTTTTTTTCGTTTTTTTCTTTTTTTTTTTTTTAAAGATTTATTGATTGATTGATTGATTGATTGTTATGTTGGGTCTTCGTTTCTGTGCTAGGGCTTTCTCTAGTTGCGGCAAGTGGGGGCCACTCTTCATCGCGGTGCGCGGGCCTCTCACTATCGTGGCCTCTCTTGTTGCGGAGCACAGGCTCCAGACGCGCAGGCTCAGTAGTTGTGGCTCACGGGCCCAGTCGCTCCGCGGCATGTGGGATCCTCCCAGACCAGGGCTCGAACCCGTGTCCCCTGCACCGGCAGGCAGACTCTCAACCACTGCGCCACCAGGGAAGCCCTGGATTTTAAATAAATAGAAGTACCCAGGAGTGCCCTGATTCATCAGTATGATTAAAATAACAAAGGGCATATTAAATGTAAAAGCTGTGTCCTATGGCCCTGTGAGGCCAAGACAGACGTGATGACATGGTCACAAAGGTGTCCGAGGGGGCGCTGGCCTCCCCCGGTCCTCACCGGGTCCAAGTCCACCGAGGCTGAGGCTCAGCGAGGGCAGACCTCTATGTGGAGCCCCGTCTTCCTTCAGCATCCTGATTACATCCAGACTTTGTGGAAATGCTGAGCGATGTCTGGCCCACAGATGACACCCAACCCACGTGGCAACTTTGATTAAAGCCTCCTGCTGCCTAAGGAGCAGAGGGGAAGAGTGGAGAGCGCCAGGGCACTGGAGGCAGAGGACAGACTCACAGACCAGCCATGTAAGCCACTCACATGCTGGAGAAGTGGGATCTGGAAAGGAACAGACTTCCTGCTGCCCAGAGGGAAAAGGCTCGGCGCGTTGAGATTTGGGTTTAAGGTGAGCATCGCCTGCTTCAAATGGCTAGGCTGGTGAGCCCGTGGCATCAGAATTACAGGACAGAGAAGAGGAATGACCCCCTCACTGGGTGGTCACAGAGCCAAATGAGACGCAGTGTGTGAAGCTGCTTAGTAAACCTGAAGGCTCTAAGCGAACGTCAGCCCTGGTGAGATGTCCATTTTATGTGTCAACTTGACTGGGCCCCGGGGGGCCCAGACATTTGGTGAAACGTTATCCTAGGTGTGGCTGTGAGGGCGTTTCTGAGAGATTAACATTGGAACCTGTAGACTGAGGAAAGCAAACTGCTCTCCCCATGTGGGTGGGCCCCATTCAATCCACTGAGGGCCTGAATAGAACAAAAAGGGGGAGTAAAAGAGCACTCCCTGCCTGCCTACCTGCCTTTGAGCTGGGACACGGGTCTCCTCCCCCTTCAGATGTGGACAGATTGGAACTTACATCACCAGCTCTCCTGCGTGTCCAGCTCGCCAATGACAGATCTGGGACTTCTCAGCCTTCATTACGGTGTGAGCCAATTCCTCACAATAAACTTCCATGCATGTGTCTGTGTGTGTGTGCGCGCACGTGCCCTATCTGTTCCTCTGGAGAACCTGGCATCAGGCACCAGATTCCGACTCAGCAGTGCTCCTTGCAGAAGGTCACGCAAACGTCCCATCACTGGGAGAGGACCCCAGGGGCCGGAGCCCCAGAGAAGTGTCAGGACTGGGGCGGTCTTCAAGGACGGCAGAGAGGTACGATTTCTGAGCCAGCTGCTCTCCTTCATCCCAGAACCACACCGATGGCTGGTAAAGGCATTAGCCTGCCTTTCTTCCCAGCCACACAATCTGGACATGACCCTTCAAACCCAGCACAGTGCCCAGCATACAGCAGGTACGCAAAGAGGAACTGCTGAACGAATGCCTATACTGGAGAGCATTTTACAACATGCAAAGTATTTTTACACAGATTTAATCCTATCTGTCCAACAAGCCTGTGAGGCAGTTCTCGTCATCTCCACTTTATTTCTGAGGAGACTGAGGTCTGGAGAAGCTGAGGAACTTGGCCAAGGAGCACTAAGTGGTAGAGCCAGACCTGACCTCCCCGCCCCTCCCCCTCTAAGGCTCTAAGTGTCTCACACATTCCAAGTCTCTTTCTGCTGGGGTTTGACTAGGGGAGGGAGGGGATGAATACAGGAAACAGGAACCAGGAAACTTCTGAGCACCTAAACAAATCACCATGGCTTCCATCTTGTTGGAGAGCAGGAGCGAGGTTTTATTCCTCTCGCCACCCCACGGGCGTCAGTCGACAGGGTGAGCAGCTGAAGGCTTAAAATGCTCCCTTGGGAGCTGAGGGCCCTTCACAGAAACCCTGGTAAATATCACTCAACAAGCTCTTCTGTCCAGGGACACATTTATCATCTGAACGCGACGGCCTGCTTGGAGCTGAGAAATCTGCCTGTCATTCGGTGCTTTGCAAAGGCGAGAAGAATTGGCTGGAACCGGTATCGGCCTCCATTATCTTGCAGCTCCGCTCGCTCGCTCGTGTTGTCAGCCCTCAGGATCTCATACTTAATGGGGTTGTTTCCTATTTCCTGACCCTTCAAAGTATTAACACTGAAGGGAAAAACAAACAGGCGATGTCACAGATAAGGGAATCTCCCATTTACAAAACAAGCCTCATCTATACAGCAGGGATACCAAGTGTCTTGCCATCAACGGTCACCATATCACAATCACAGCCCGCTCATTTCTCTGAGAGACTTTCTAGAGATGGCATATCAGCTAGTCTGATGCCATTCACTTTGATCCAGCAAGGATTACTGAGCAGGACCTACGTGCAAGAACCACAAAGGCCAAACAGAAGAGAGTCTCACTACGCCTGCCTTCAAGGCACATACCATCCTGTATGACTAGTGACTACTGGCTAAGGTGGGTTAAGAAGGAGGCAGGAGGGTATCAGCCTATAGCAAAGAGGGGGAGGGCATAAGAGCTTTCCTGGAATTAGCTGCATCTGAGCGGCATCTGAAGGATACAACTATGACAGGTAGAGGCTGGGGTGGTGGCTGGGAGTGGGGGGATGGAACAGTATGAGGAGGTGTGGAGATAAGACAGTGTGGGGACTCTTTGGGGCCCAGGGAATAACCCAGGTGAGCTGGAGCAGAGGGAAAGAGTGGCAGAGAGGAAGGAGAGAGTGGCGGAAGGCCTTGAACTTGGAAGGCAGTAGAGAGCTGTCAGTCCAGGCCTCTAAGCAGGGGGTAGTGGGCTCAGGGCTGCTGTCTGAGAGACAGTCAACTGGCCCAGACTGGGGAATGCCGATTACACGGGAAGGAGAAAGTCAGGTGGCTATTACCAGCACCTACTCAGAAGCAGCCCTGAAGGCCCAGTGGGGACTGTTGGTCCCTCACACCTACTAGAAACCCCATTCTCAGGAGTTACTATTGTGTTAATACATTAATGTGCCCTGGGTCTCAACACGCCAGGTGAGGCAAGCTTTCCACAAGCCCTCGGGCTCTGAGGTCTGGGTAGCGGCTCCCCCCTCTGCCTCGAGCTCCCATCCCCTGTCTCCCTACACAAACGGACAAGGCTGGCTGTAAACCCACCTTCCTGGTTCCTCCTCATTCTTTGCTCTCTATTGTCACAAACAATGGTTCTGCTTGTCCTGTGGTTGGGCTGGCTATCTCATTAGTCTAGACCTGTGAACTAGGGTGGCAAGGCTGAGAGTGAGAAAGTGAGAACTAACAGGAGAAACATTACCAAACAGAGAACTTATCTTCCTGAAACTCATTGAAGGGAAAGGGTAAAAGACAACTAGCAGTTAATTTATGGCAGATAGAGAAACTGAAAGTAGAAGCTAGTCTTCAGTGGAAGAGGAAGGGGTTCAGTTTGGACATGCTAAAAGTGCAGACAGGACACTGAGTTGGTGATGCCAAGTATGCAGATACTGATTCAATTATTTAGATGGTCTTCCTTCCAGAAGGGCTGGAGACTATTAGAAATCCAAGTCTGGTGCTGAGGAGAGAGGTTGGGACCAACTGTTTGATATCTCATTCATTTATTCACTTAATAAACGTTATTAAGAATTTGTTATAAATATCCTGCTATACCACGTTCTGGTTCTAGGTAAAATGGAGTAAAAACACATTCCACCCCACCTTTCCAACTGAATACAACTATAAATTCTTGATGGGCTGCACAGAACAGGATATCTGAGGAATGTGAAAAGTAAACAATATCAGGCAAATGAGTGAAGAAGACCAGAATTCAAAGTGCCACCAAATCAGTACTGAGCTTCACATTCTTTGTCCCTGTGAAATCCATCAGACAGGTCTCTCTGAAACCCCCAGATGTAGAAGCAGGAATCAGTGTGAACAGAGACCTCCAGGAGAAGCCCTCTGTTTCTGGCTCAGAGACACTACAGAAAATCTCCCATTTTTCTTATTCTTTCATTTCTGTTCTCATGTTCCAGGCCACAGACAAATCCTGTCAGTTGACCTACTCTAAAATAATTGCTAATGGAAGTCATTCAGATAGAAGGGAAATGACACCAGAAAGAACTAGGAACATCAGCAAAGAAGGGAGAGTAACAGAAATATCAAATGTCTGAGTAGATATAATAGACTATTCTTCTCCTAACACTGTCTGCTGGAGTTTTATTTATTTATTTTTATTTATATATTTTTTAATAAATTTAGTTTTATTTTTTATTTATTTATTTTTGGCTGTGTTCAGTCTTCGTTGCTGTGCGCAGGCTTTCTCTAGTTGTGGTGAGCAGGGACTGCTCTTCATTGCGGTGCACGGACTTTTCACTGCGGTGTTTTCTCTTGTTGCGGAGCATGGGCTCTAGGCGCATGGGCTTCAGTAGTTGTGGTACGCGGGCTTCAGTAGTTGTGGCTTGCGGGCTCTAGAGTGCAGGCTCAGTAGTTGTGGTGCACGGGCTTAGCTGCTCCACGGCATGTGGGGTCTTCCCAGACCAGGGATCAAACCCATGTCCCCCGCACTGGCAGGCAGATTCTTAACCACTGCGCCACCAGGGAAGTCCCTGGAGTTTTAATGTAGGTAGATGTAGTATGTAAGACAAATACAAGATGGGGTGGGGTGCTGGTAAAGATTCCCATATGGTGATAAGACTTTTATATTTCTCTTGAATTAATAAAGTATCAATAGTAAGTAAACTGCAGACTATAAAAAGTATATATATATTATAATCTCTAGAACAACTATTTAAAAAGCTATAAAAAGAAACATAGTCAAAGACACAAGAGATAAATTAAGGGACTTCAAAAAAAAAGTTCAAATAACCCAAAATAAGGCAGGAAAGGGGAAACAGAGGAATGAAAAACAGAGGCTCAAATGAAAAACAAATATTAATATGACATACATAAATCCACACATATCAATAATTACATTAAAAGTAAATGGTCTAAATACAGAGACTGACAGAATGGAATTTAAAAACACAATCTAATTAAATGCTTTTACAAGAAATTCTCTTCAAATATGATACAGGAAGGTTTAAAGTAAAAGGATACAAAAAGATATATCATGCAAACAGTATTCAAAACAAAGCTGGAGTGGTTACGTTAATATCAAAGTAGATGTCAAAGCAAAGAAAATTACCAGGGATAAAGAGGGACATTACACAATGATAAGAGGGCCAATTCACCAGGAACATAAAGTGGTTCTCAATGAGTATTCACCTATCAGCAGAGCTTCAAAATACATGATGTAAAAACTG
Source organism: Balaenoptera physalus (assembly GCF_965194825.1). Taxonomy (NCBI): domain Eukaryota; kingdom Metazoa; phylum Chordata; class Mammalia; order Artiodactyla; family Balaenopteridae; genus Balaenoptera; species Balaenoptera physalus. Next base: position 73,983,980 of record NC_138897.1, read on the forward strand.
ACAGAACTGAAAAGAGAGGTGGATAAATTGACAGAGATTTTAATACTCCTTTCTTAGTAGTTGACAGAACTGGTAGACAGAAAATCAACAAGATACAGAAGAACTGAACAATACCATCAACCAACTGAATATAATTGAAATTTAGAGAAAACTCCACCCAACAAAAGTACAACACATATTCTTGTCAAATGCATGGAGAATATTCCTTAGAATAGACCATACTTTGGGTCATAAAACAACCTTAACAAATTTTAAATAATGCAAAATATGCCCTCTGCCCACCATGGAATTAGATTTGAAAGCAAAAAAAAGAAAGTTAACAGGAAAATCTCCAAACGCTTGGAAACTAAACAACACACTTCTAAATTACTGTCAAAGAAGAAGCCTTAAGAGAAACTAGGAAAATATTTTGAACTGAACAAAACTGAAAATACAACATAAATTTGTGGGACATAGATAAAGCCTTAGAGATAAGTAAATAGCATTAAATGCTTATATTAAAAAAGAAAGGGCTGCAATAACAAGAAGGTGGGGGTAGCAATACTCATATCAGACAAAACAGACTTTAAAACAAAGGCCATAAAGAAAGATAAAGAAAGACACTATATAATGACAAAAGGATCAATACAAGAAGGTGACATTACACTCATTAACATAAAGGCACCCAATATAGGAGCACCTGAATACATAAAATGAATACTAACAGACATAAAGGGAGAAACTGATGGGAATACAATAACAGTAGGAGACTTCAACACCCCACTGACATCAATGGACAGACCTTTCAGACAGAAAATCAATAAGGCAACAGAGATCCTAAATGACACAATAGAACACTTAGACTTAATTGATATTTTCAGGACATTACATCCAAAGGCACAGAATATACATTCTTTTCAAGCGTACATGGAACATTCTCTAGGGTATACCACATACTAGAACACAAAACAAGCCTCAACAAATTTAAGAGGATAGAAATTATTTCAAGCATCTTTTGTGACCACAACGGCATGAAACTAGAGATCAACCACAGAGAGAAAAACAAGAAAAAAATGATTACATGGAGACTAAAAAACATGCTACTAAAAAACCAATGGGTGAAGGATGAAATCAAAGAGGAAATTTAAAAAATACCTCAAGACAATAAACACACAACCATACAAAATCTATGGGATGCAGCAAAAACATCCTAAGAGGGAAGTCCATAGTGATACAGGCCTTCCTCAAAAAAAGAGAAAAATCTCAAATAACCTAACCTACCACCTAAAAGAATTAGAAAAAGAAGAAACAAAACCTAACGTCAGAAGAAGAAAAGAAATAATAAAGAAAGGAAATAAATAAAATAGAGATAAAAATAACAATAGAAAAATCAATAAAACCAAGATCTGGTTTTTTGAAAGGACAGACAAAATTGACAAACCTCTGGCCAGGCTCACCAAGAATAAAAGAGAGAGGACCCAAATAAACAAAATAAGAAATGAAAAAGGATAAATAACCAATACCACAGAAATACAAAGAAGCATAAAAACAATTATATGAACAATAATATGCCAACAATTTGGACAATCTAAAAGAAATGGACAAGTTTCTAGAAACATACAGCCCACCAAAAGTGAATCAAGAAGAAATAGATAATTTGAACTGACCAATCACTAGAAGTGAAATAGAATCTGTAATAAAAAAAAAAAAAAAAAAAACCTCCCTGCAAACAAAAGTTCAGGACCAGATGGCTTCACTGGGGAATTCTGCCAAACATACAAAGAACTTATACCAATCCTTCTCAAACTCTTCCAAAAGACTGAAGAGGAGGGAACATTCCCAAAGTCATTCTATGAAGCCAACAATCACCCTGATACCAAAACCAGACAAAGACACTACCAAAAAAGAAAGTTATAGGCCAATATCTTTGTATAGATGCAAAAATCCACAACAAAATATTAGCAAAACAAATCCAACAACACACAAAATGGATCATAACCATGATCAAGTTGGATTCATTCCAAGGTCACAAGGAAGGTTCAACATATGTAAATGAATGTGATACACCACAATAACAAAAGACAAAAACCACATGATTATCTCAATAGATGCAGAAAAAGCATTTGATAAAATGCTTCATCCATTCATGATAAAAACTCTCACCAAAGTGGGTATAGAGGGAGCTTATCTCAACATAATAAAAGCTATTTATGACAAACCCAGAGCCAACATAACACTCAATGGTGAAAAGCTGAAAGCCTTCCCACTAAAATCGGGAACAAGACAAGGATGCCCACTATCACCACTTCTATTCAACACAGTATTCTGGAAGTCCCAGCTACAGCAATCAGACAAGAAAAAGAAATAAAAGGCATCCAAATTGGAAGGGAAGAGGTAAAATTGTCATTATATGCAGATGACATGATACTCTAGATAGAAAACCCTAAAGACGCCACACAAAAACTATTAAAACTGATAAATGAATTCAGCAAGGTAGAAGGATACGATATTAACATACAGAAATCTACTGCATTTCTCTACACTAACAATGAAATATCAGAAAGAGAAAGTTAAAAACAAAAAATCCCTTTTAAAATCCCGTTAAAAAAATACCTGGAATAAACCTGACCAAGAAGGTAAAAGATTTATATGATGAGAACTATAAAACATTGATAAAGGAAATTGAAGATGATTCAAAGAAATGGAAAGACATCCCATGATCTTGGAGTGGAAGAATTAATATTGTTAAAATGGCCATACTACCCAAAGCAATTTAAGATTTAATGTGATCCCTATCAAATTATCCCATGGAATTTTTCACAGAACTAGAACAAACAATCCTAAAATTTATATGGAACAACTAAAGACCCAGAATTGCCAAAGCAATTCTGAGGAAAAAGAACAAAGCTGGAGGCATAACCCTCCCAGACTTCAGACAATACTACAAAGCTACAGTAATCAAAACAGCACGGTATTGGCACAAAAACAGACATATAGATCAATGGAACAGAATAGACCACACATGGTCAGTTAATCTTCAACAAAGGAGGTAAACATATACAATGGAGAAAAGATAGTTTCTTTAGCAAATGGTGTTGGGAAAGCTGGACAGCCGCATGTAAATCAATGAAGTTAGAACTCTCCCTCACACCATACGCAAAAGTAAACTCAAAATGGCTTAAAGACTTAAAGACATGACATCATAAAACTCCTAGAAGAGAACATAAGCAAAACCTTCTCTGACATAAATTGTAGTAATGTTTTCTTAGGTCAGTCTCCCAAGGCAAAAGAAATAAAAACAAAAATAAACAAATGAGACCCAATAAAACTTATAAGCTTTTGCACAGAAAAGGAAACCACAAACAAAAGGAAAAGACAACCTACGAACTGGGAGAAAATATTTGCAAATGATGCGACCAACAAGGGCTTAATTTCCAAAATATACAAACAGCTCATACAGCTCAATATCAAAACAAAAAAACAACCCAATCAAAAAATGAGCAGAAGACCTAAATAGACATTTCTCCAAAGAAGACACACAGATGGCCAAGAGGCACAAGAAAAGACACTCAACATCACTAATTATTAGAGAAATGCAAACCACAACTACAATGAGGAATCACCTTACACTGGTCAGCAACAACCTTCATCAAAAAGTCTACAAAGAATAAATCCTGGAAAGGATTTGGAGAAAAGGGAACACTCCTACACTGTTGGTGGGAATGTAAATTGGTACAGCCACTATGGAGAACAGTATGGAAGTTCCTTAAAAAACTAAAAATAGAGTTACCATATGATCCAACAATCCCACTCCTGGGCATATATCCAGAAAAGACGAAAACTCTAATTCAAAAAGAAACATGCATCTCAATGTTCATAGCAGCACTATTTACAATAGCCAAGACATGGAAGTACCTAAATATTCATTGACAGAGGGATGGATAAAGAAGATGTGGGGTGTGTGTGTGTGTGTGTGTGTGTGTGTGTGTGTGTGTATGTATATACATATGTGTATATATGTGTATATATATACATACATACACATATATACACACACACAATGGAATATTACTCAGCCATAAATAAGAATGAAATAATGCCATTTGCAGCAACATGGATGGACCTAGACATTATCATACTAAGTGAAGTAAGTCAGACAGAGAAAGACAAATATCATATGATATCACTTGTATGTGGCATCTAAAAAAATGATATAAATGGACTTATTTACAAAACAGAAACAGTCTCACAGACACAGAAAACAAACATGGTTACCAAAGGGGAAAGGGGGGAGGGATAAATTAGGAGGTGGGATTAAAAGATACACACTACTGTATATAAAATGAACAGTGAGGTCCTACTGTATGGCACAGGAAACTATATTCAATATCTTGTAATAACTATAATGGAAAAGAATATGCAAAAGGATATACATATAACTGAACCACTTTGCTATACACTTGAAACTAACACAACATTGTAAATCAACAATACTTCAATTTAAAAAAAAGAAAAAAAGGGCTGATATTAATACTAAGCTTCCACTTTAATAAACTAGAAAAAAATAGAGTAAAATAAACCAAAACAAACAGAGGCAGTAAAATAATAGAGCAGGGATCAATGAAATTGAAAAGAGTAAAACAATATCTTTTTAAAAAAATGATAAAGCAAAAAGTTGGTTCTGTGAAAATTTTTTTAAAATCAATAAAATCTCTATCCAGGCAGACCAAGAGGAGAAAAGGCAAAATTTATCAATATTGGGAATGAAAGAGGAAATGTAACTATTGACCCCACAGAAATTAAAGGGATTAAAAAAGGAATACTACAAACAACTCTACACATATGGATTCAACAACTTAGATAAAATGGATCAATTACTCACAAACCACAAACTACTAAAACTCATCCAAAATGAAATAGATAACCTGAATAGTCCTATAACTACTAAAGAATTATATTCATAGTTGAAAACCATCCAAACTAGAAATCTCCAGGTCCAGATGGTTTCAATGGCAAACTCTACCAAACATTTAAAGAAGAAATAATACCAATTCTACACAATCTCTTCCAGGAACCTGAAGAAAGAACACTTCCCAACTCATTTTATGAGGCTTATATTACCCTGATACGAAAAGCAGACAAAGATAATATGGGGAAAAAACCCCTGCAGACCAATATTCCACAGATCAAATGCAAACAGACATAACAAACAAAAAGTATTATACACCACAGTCAAAGGGGAGTATGGTTATTCCAGGAATGTAAAGTTTGTTCAATATTTGAAAAATCAATCAATATAATCCACCATATTAACAGACTAAAGAAAAAAAAATACATGTTTAAATCATTTGATGCAGAAAAGCATTTGACAAAATCTAACACCAATTCATAATGAAAACTGACAAACTAAGAATAAAAGAGAACTTCATCAACCTGATACAGAGCAGCTACAACAAGCCTACGGCTGATACCATCCTTTATGATGAAAGACTGAATGCTTACCTTGGGAACAAGGTAAGGATGTCAGCTCACACCATTCATATTCAACACAGTCCTGGCAGTCTTAGCCAGTGCAAAAAGGCAACAGAAGGAAATAAAAGAGTAAACAGATTGGAAAGGAAGAAAAGAATCTACTTACAGAAGACATTACTGTCTATGTAGAAAAGACTCTATACAAAAAGACTCCTAAAACCACTGAGTTTCACAAGGTTGTGGGATACAATATCAACACAAAAAACTCAGCATTTCTATATACTAGCAACAAACAATTACAAAATGAAATTTTTAAATGGTTCCATTTATAATAGCTCCAAAAATAAAATACTTAGGTGTAAATCTAACAAAACATGTATATGGTATGTATGCTGAAAACTACAAAATGTGATGAAAGAAATCAAAAAAAGATTTAAATAAATGAAAAGACATACCATGTTCATGGATTTTAAGACTCAACATAATAATGACAGCAGTTTTTCCCAAATTGATCTATAAGTTTAACATAATTCCAGTCAAAATATCAAGCCATTTATGTTGCTGTAGAGAAGCTGATTCTAAAATTTATATGAAAAGACAAATGAACTAGAGCAGGGAAAGCAATTTTAAAGAAGTAGAATAAAGTTGGAGGAATGACAGTGCCAGATTTTAAGACTTGTTATAAAGCTACAGTAACAAAGATAGTGTGGTATTGGTAAAAGGATAGAAATATAGATCAATGAAACAGAATAGCGTCCAAAAATAGACCCATCTGAATATGGACAATTAACTTTAGACAAAGGTGCAAAGACAGCTTAGCAGAGGAAGTCTTTTCAATAAATGGTTTGGGAACAACTGGACATCCACATACAAAAAAATGAACCTTCTAAAAATGAACCTCAGACTAAATCTTACACACTATACAAAAACTAAGTCAAAATGAATCACAGATCTAAATATAACAATGTAAAACTATAAAACTCTTAGAAGAAAATATAGGAGAAAATTTTTGTGACCTGGGGTTAGTGACATATTTCTTAGATTCATTTCACCAAAAGCATGATCCAGAAAGAAAATATTGATAAAACTGATGTCATAAAAATTAAGAACTTTTGCTCTGTGAAATACACTGTTAAGAGAAGAAAAAGACAAGTTATGGACTGAGAGAAAATATTTGTAAACCACATATCTGTCAGACAACTTATATCTAGAATATATAAAATATCTAGAATATATAAAGAACTTTTAAACTCAACAAGAAAACATACAGCTCAATTTGAAAAATGGGCAAAAGACTTGAACAGTCACTTCGCCAAAGAAAATATAAGGATGGCAAATAAACACATGAAGAAATGTTCAATATTATTTTGCCATTAGAGAAATGAAAATTAAAAGATGTCACTACACATCTATTTGAATGGCTCATATTTTAAAATGCTGACAATATCAGGTGCTGGTGAGACAGATCAACTGGAACCCTCATATACTGCTGGTGGGGATGCAAAATGGTATAGTCATTCTCAAAAATACTTCTCAGTTTCTTATAAAATGAAATACATATTTACCATATGACCCAGCAATTCCACTCCTGAAGAAATGAATTTATTTACCCTATTTACCCTAAAGAAATGGAAACTTATGTTACATAAAAACCTGTCAATGAATATTTATAGCAGTTCTAGTCATAACTACCCCAAACGAGAACCAACCCAAAGTTCCTTCAGCAAGTGAATGGATAAGCAAACTGTGGTACCTCCATACAATGGTCGCCAGGGGTTAGGGGTAGAGGGAGGTATAGGATATGACTATAAAAAGACAGAGTTATTTGGGTTATGGAACTTTTCTGTATCCTGATCGTGGTGGTGGTCACACAAATCTATACATGTATTAAAACGCATAGAACTGACACCAGAAGAATAAAATTTACTGTGTGCCAGTTATCCATTTATTGCCTCTGTGCTCCAAATTCACTCTGCGTTGCCTGCTCTGAGATAATGGACCACAGCCCTTTAAATATTTTTTCCTTTGCCAGTGGGCACAGTTCTGAGCATTGTCAGTAGGCAGCTCTGGAGAGACAGGCAGGAGGAAGGGGTTCTGCCCTCCTGGTTCTGCTGTGCTTGTTCGGCGGGCTCCTGGTGGGCAGGTGCCTTCTCCAGTGTCCAGTGCCTGCAGCTCGGGTGGTTTCCCCACAACCCCAGTTCTGCAGTGCATGGCAGCCAGCAGCCTCCAGTGGCCATCAACTTGCCCTGGTGACCACCCCTAGGGTGGTTCTGTAGTGGACTGAGACACCTCCCTGTGAACAGCTTCCCATAGCACCCTAGACAGCGTATTTCCAGCAAATTCTGAGGGTGGATTTCCAGCAAGTTCCACTGGTGTGGCACCACAGCAACTTCTCTGCCACTGAGTGAGCCATGGCAGTGCCTCTCCAACAAGGTCCTCAGCCCTCGATGGGGGTGGGTTGGGTTGGGGCCTTCCTCCTCGGGTACTCAATCTCAGGGGTAGTGACTGCTCCTTACACCTGCTATTCCTGTATTCTTTACAATACTTTTACTAGCCAATCCCTTTCCATTCTAATCTCTGTTAGAGTATCTATCTATCTATGTTCAAATTACTGGGTGGTTTCTTGTTCTTGCTTTGATCCTGACTGATACATACCATATGTTAATTAAAAAACATATACTAAATCCTGCTATTACCAAATCCTGAGAGGAATTCAGTAAAGCAAGATAAACTTTGGTGCCACTCATTCATCCATCTGGCCATCAGGTCAACCAACCCTCAAAACCATTCATTGTGCAACCGGTGTGTGCCAAGCCCTTAGCTGGGGCTGGGATCACTCCAAATGAAGACAGCCTCTATCCTTGACAAACTAATCTCTGCAACACAAAAAATAAATTATTACATAGTGCGGTGTACGTGTATAGAGATAGATTAAATGAAGTATCAGCAGGGGATGAGAGAGAGAGAGAGAGAGAAAGAGAGAGGGGCCAAATATGAGAATATGAACGGATAAACAGCCAGTGGTTGTGCAGAGAGAGCCCCTGGAGCACTTGGACACATGGCCTGGTTTTGGTCACCCTTCTGATGGCCATGATCTGAAACAGAAGGAAAGGCAGAGAAGCGCCGGCTTTGCAGACAAAACAGGTGGTCACAGTTCAGCAAAGGGGAGACCAGAGGCCTGGAAGGAGAGAAAGAATGTGGGCTGGGTGGCAAGGTGGGAGAAGAGGAGACGGGAGGCTGCACAGAACTGGGAAGCTGGGGCTGCACTGAACGCCTTTCTCCCTGTTCTGCCCACATTCCAGTCCTGTTGGCCCAGCTCTGGACCCTTGGCCTGCCTGCCTGTCCTGCCCCCTGGGCCTGACACTATCTCCCCACCCCTGTGGCTCTCTAGGCCAAAGGATTCTGGCTCAGACTTGCCTCCCTGGCCCTTTCCTGGACCCTCGACGGAGGTAGAGTTCTCTGTTCTTGCTCCAAGCCCCTGACTTAGCATTTGCCCAGCAGCCAGAGTCCTGGCTGGACCTCGCCCCCAGCTCCCTGCATAGGGTCGGGCGGGAGGTTGAGGTTTAGATCATTTTGGTCATGGAGAACAGTGAGGACAAAGGTTAAAGTCAGTACAAGCTGGCCTAGGTGCAGGACGGTGGCACGGGTCCTGGTGAGGGGCTGAGAAGGGAGCTGGAGAGTCCAGCAGATGGGCAGTGGCTTCTCCATGGCACCCACCTGCTCTGCCAGCATCTGCTCCTGGGACCCTGTGAGAAGACTAGCGCCCCCTCCTCTGGGGAATATAAATCATGCTGTCACAGAGGCAAGCTCCAAAATGCTGTTCACATGCAGCTTTCCCCAGAGACGGAAACGGCCCATGAATCAACCGCCACAGAGCCATGCCAGAGCTGTCCTACTCTCGGGGACAGGGCTTGGCTAGAGGCTCCAGAGAGGATTTTCATTTGCAAGCATGGCCTCCTGATCTCTCCAAGTACACGCTCTCCGTCATCCCTCTGACAGTTGTGACTGAAGCTCTACACAAGCACACTTTATGTTTCAACAACCCTTTGCTAACTCATTCCTTCTTCGCCCCCCCACCCTGTCTCTAGGCTTCTTTTGCACTGATAACCAGTTACTTGCCAAAGACCAACATTTGCAACCCTGAAGCTAGAACAATGGGTGAGAAGCCCCATCTTCAGTTTTGGGCACACAGGTCAGTGAGGCGGCTCCTGTGTCACTAGTCCCATGTCTGATGGAATCAGCTCAAGGGCAGGAAATGCCCCTTCTTTCAAAACAAAGACCTCTTTATAACTGAAAAAACTTGAGGAGGCAAGAGTTAGTTCATTTGCTGCCACTGTGTGTAATCATTTTGGGCTTCCTGATAACGAGGCCAGGTCTGACTGTGCCAGCACCCTGCGTTACAGGAGTCCAGAACTAGGTGGCAGAGAATGTCTTGGAGATATGAAAAGATGCACAGAAGACAGGTACCATGGGCATTTACTGGGCTTTGCACAGCCAGTCAGCCAACAGCTGAAAAGACCAGAAGCTGAAAATCCCAGAAGCCACTTAGCAAGAGTCTCAGAAACTAAAGACATGCGACTTTGGGAACTCGAGATTTCTGAGACCTTTTGAAATTTTCCCATGTGAATTACTTGCTAGTCCCTGTCTGTTTTTTCGTAGTGATTATAAGTGAAACTTAAGATGAAAAGAGCCTGGGGCTTACTTTTAGGGACAGCAAGGAAAGGAGGAGCTGGAGAAGAAGCGTCCTACTCCGTGGTGTCTCATATAGAAGAACCAAAGAAACAGAGATGCTGATGTGAGGCTTTAAAGCAGTAAAACAGGCTATAACTTCAGGATGGGAGGAGGTGGTGGTGTAGTAGACAACTTTGGGGCATCTGCCCTTGCCCTGGTCATAACGATTCTACTTCTAGAAATTGCCTCCCTGACCCATAGGGCCACAGAGGAGAGTTCCTAGCACCAAGTTTATACCTGATGATGCCCACTGCTGACTGGACCAGAGATGGACATCTGCTCTAAGCGAGCCAATCAGATTCCTTTCCCGAGAATTTGTGTGTTGGAATTCAGGGAAAGCTGAGGGTGACTTCCTGTGGCTGTGAGCACAGCAGCTGCTTAGGGTGGCCCTTTTCTCACTCTGGGACTAGAAGCAAGGAGCAAAGCGGAGGGTCTGCAGCAGGGGGTGCACAAGGAAGTGGTTGAGCAGTGATGGGAATCAGGCTGCCCTGTGCAGCCCAGGGCTCCCCACAGCTTTCCTCTCCTATCCTAAGCTTGCCCTTGGGTTTCACGGGACTCCTCGCCCCCATAACATTATAAATCCCCCTTTTTGGTTTAAGCAAACTTCTGAGAGGATTGTTTTTGGGGGACAGGAAGAGGAGGATTGAGAGGTGTCCTTGGAGACCTATGTGGCCTTACTGCAGAGAGCCAGTGCCACAGCTGCCCAAGTTGCCCTGGCATCATTCCACATCGTGGGGCACACAGAAGATAGGCCAGCAAGAGTTCAGTGGGTAGGAAGAGTGTGAGCTGCACACCAGAGAAAGATGTGCCAGAATCACCTGGGAGGGCAGGAGCAAGGTGAAGGCTATTCTCAGAAAACCCTTCCCAGTGAGGCCACTCATATCATGTACCATACTTCACAACCAGAGGGAATTCGTACAGCAACAGCAGACTCAGAGGTTAAATCCACTGGTTCAAGTCCACACTACTGGTGTCCACCCCCCCCGCCTCCCCCCACCCCACCACAGCATTCACTGTCAGCGCTGCCCAGGGGTATTGCTGTTTCTTATCAGAAAGTCAAAGTCACTGTCACCTACTCATCTCGCTGGAAATGCTTATATTAGGATGAAACTAGGTTTAATTCCTTGCTCCTCTACTTGACTCTAGAAATTACTTTTCTTTGTATCATCTCAAGATGGTAATCCACATTATTATCTAACAGTTAGTATTTACAGAACAAACCTTCTGTTGGTCTGAAGACAAATGATTATATTCACCTTCCAGGAATCTACACACACATACACACACACACACACACACACACACACACACACACACACACACACACAATCAGTAAGTTCTGATATGTGCTATGGTTGTTAAAGTGATATTAAAAGTCCTCTTCCGAAATGCCTTCTTAAAGTGATCATTTGAATTAAAAACAAAAAAGCCTCCTGCCTTTGGGATCCAGAACAGTTTTAACTCAGAAGCACTTTGTGAATACCCTGAGTATATCACGGCCTGGAATTATCTAGTCTGCACTTAAGAGGAGGAACATGGGTTTTTTCCTAGCTTTTCTTCCTTCAGTAAACACAGTGATCAAACAAATGAGAAGGTTTCACTTCCACTACTAGCTCAATAGCCTCTGTGCAGGAGGATGGAAAGACTGTAATCAATTGGAAGGTCCCATTACTTGGTCTCTCATTTTTGAAATCTCTGCTGAGAAAGTGTTGGCAATGGAGAGCTCTCCTGACAATGCAACTCCAGAACCCTCTCCACTGTCGATTTGGCTTCATCACATCAGAAAAGACCCTTTCAGCCAACACAGACACTGTGTGCTGTAGTGGAAAGAGCCAAGGCCCAGCACTGGGGAGACCCAGGCTTGACTCCCCCTCTCCTGCTCACCACCTGTAACCCAGGGTAAGCAAGCCTCTCTTCTAAAGTGGGGATAATGATGGGACTGCTGAAATGATGGAACCAGCAGGCAATGGACGCTTTTCTCTTCCCAATTCTGCCAATACATGTGTGCACTGCATGAGAAGGAGACACACATTCACAAGCCCAGGTACATCCAGGAAAGAAAGTCATCCTGACCACACAGAATTGCTTTGAGCACCAAAAGAGAGCATAGGTGAAGCCCTTTGTAAAAGGCAGACTGTACAGTTAAAAGTTATCACTGTGTTGTACTACAAGCACTTAATAGGATTTTTAGCCATACCAATATGTGCTTTCCTTGGTAAAAGCGCCAAAAACTAGGGAAAAAATAGTATGGTAGCAATCTTGTTTACTTTCTTTTAACTCTAGAAGTAAAATATACTTGAGGTAAATATTTAAAGTGGTTTAAAAGGAAACCAAGTGAGGATGAAAAAGCCCCTCTATCTCCCCACCAAGTGAACACTGCTCCTATCGTGTGGGCAGAGAAGCCTGTAGGATAGCCGCGCGTGCGTAGGGAACAGAATGTCAGAAAGAGACCTTTTTAACTGAGGTGCCTGTTAACGTCACCACTGAGGGGCGGGCACTCTGCCTCAGCTCCCCATGTGCGGATGCCCACAGGAAACGGCTCTGAGAACCTGTCCTAGGACTCTTGGGTACCCAGCAAGATCAAGGGTCAAAGAGGGCCCAGAGAGAAGGGGGTAAGGAGACTCGTGAACAGATTCTTTGGTGAGAGCTCCCCCGACACAGTGAGTCCCCATCACACCCTCTTGGGCAAGGAGTGAAGGGTGCCTCTCCCACCTCGAGCCTGGTGGGGGTGTTTTCAGGGGGTACCACTCACAGAGCCTGGAAATGTGCACCTGAAGCTGGGAGAGAGACTGGAGGGCCAGGAGCCCAACTCTTGCTGGGGGAGGGGGAGTCTCACTGTCCCACTCTTGCCCCTGCCCGGCTGGGGAGGGACCAGCTGGCACTGCTAGAGTTGGCTGGGGTCAGGCCCACTTGTGGTCCACAGGGAGGGGACAGCGGACATGACTCATCTCAGCTTCTGTCCAACAAGGCCACCTGGAGGCCCGAGGAAGTGCAGCACCGGCTGCCAAGGGCTGAGAAGGTATCTCAGGGAGCATGCATGAGAAAGATGGAGGACTAGAAGTACATCCACGTGGGTCCAGCAAGCTGCAGGGCAACTCCAAAGAGCCTTCAAAGGGCCCACAAAGAGCAAGATTCCACTTTAACCATGCATCAAACGCAACATTCCCAAAGCCTCCTACCGAGCAGGAACAGTCTCCTTACCTGCCCTCCCGCCACCCCTTGCGACAGCAGCGAGAACGGTGGATGGAAGCCTGTCCCTCACCCTCAGCAGCCTTCCAGCCCAAGGCAGGCCCAGGCGAGTGTCTCCTAGGCCATAGTGGGACCAACCCTGGCTGCTACAGATGACCGCATTCAGGTTAGTGGCCAGTGGAATTTAAATGGGCTCCTAATTTACTTGATAACAAGAGTGTATCCTGGGCTTTCTTCTCTTCTGGCCCAGGGAACCATCTTGCCCTTAGCCATGGAGGAAGGAAAGCATCCTTATCCTCTTCCGGGATTCTTTCCTAAAGTCAAGCTTTTGCTCAAAATTGAGGAGAGAACTGCCCTGCTCCTTCCCACTCATCACGATGGGGCCCGGCACTCAGAGCCCATCCTGTGCCACAAGCCTCGGGGCGGCAGCCACTCTATCTAGGCGGGAGATGTTTTCTGCCAGGAAAATCCACAAACGAATGGGCTCCTGCTCTCTGAGCAGTGAAGTAAGGGAGCTAAAGTGTCAAAAACACATAGTCCCGGACAGGGTGCGCTCATTCTCCCAGATATTGTGAGGGCCTGCACGGTGCAAGATGCCAAAAGACCCCACAAAGTGTAAGAGTCTGTGGCCTCAGGACCCCCCAGCCTAGGGGCGGGGAGCCGAAACGCAGACAGACTTGACTCTACCACAAGCCAGGAGCTGCGAAGTCTCCAGGGCAGGGGGACTGGGGGCTGCAGCGCGGGGGAGTAGTCGAGGAAGATCCTTTCCATCCCCTCAGAGGCAGCGGCACTTGAGACGCATGGAGGAAAGATCCAGGGCTGGGGCAGGTGGGGATGACAGAGTGGAGTATCTGGCGGGGAGGACACAGCTAAAGTAAAAGGATAAAAATGGCGTTAAGGAAAAATGCATAACTATTGTCAGACTAATCTTCCTAAAACCAGCACCCTGATTCAGCATTAAGTGTGTGAGTGCCACAGATGCTGTCCCAGGAGACGGGGTGCAGACGCGGGCTGTTCAAGGTCACTGTCATCTGGCGCTTGTCCGCCTTTCGGGTCTCTCCTCCCACCACCGCCTGAGACAAGCCTGCTCCATCCAGACCAGGGAGCGCTCCAGTCACGCCCACATCGAGCAGCATGCTGCCTCTCGGCTTTGCTGCAGCCGTGCCCTCGGCCTGGACTCCCCTCCACACCAACCCCGACCTGCCTCCACACGTGGAAACCACATTTTTCTCTCAAAGCCAGCTCAGATGCCTTCTCCTCTAGAAAGCTTCCCCTGAACACCTCTCCATCCCCTGCACATTTCTTGGTGGACAACTCCTAAGGTCCAGACAAAGGAGCCTTGCAGCCAGCTCATCTGCACCCCGCGTTGGACAGACAGGGGTGGAGGTGCGGCCCTTTCTCACATGTCTCCGGCCCTCACAAGGCCTAGCACAGGGCAGAGCTCAGGTCCTGGGAGACACATCTCAGCACCAGCACTGCACCACCAACACCGCGGAGAAATGCTTTACTGCAAAACCCACCCACAGGTTAGCCTCAGTCCCCTCCCAGGAGAACCGCACCAGTCACTGGAAAAGCAAAACATGCACCTTTAAGTAAACAGTGCCTACAACAACTGTAAAGTGCCTTTCTTCCATTTCCTTCCTTGAATCTTGAACTTTCTTTATGTGAGGTGACAAAGAAAGGCGGAATTGCTACAGAAAGGGTTTTTTTAAAGCATGGTTGGGTTTGGGGCCAGAATTCTGGAGCGCCAGAGGACCCTGTGCCCTTGGAGGCTGGTCCCAAATCCCCGGCACTTTCTATAACAGGGTGTGGCTATTCTTTTCCCACCCTGGTTGGAGACTAAGGGCTCACGATGGCCCTGCTTCACTTTGTCACGGAGCATGTGAGGGTGTCCACACGTGTGGTGGTGAGGGCACGAGATGAGTGTGTGTGTCACTGTGAGAAGTGAGCGTGTCAAGTGAGAGCTGTACATGTGAGGGGTGTGTGTTGTGAGGGTAGGTGAGGGTGTGTGCAGACAAAGCCTTCTTTCAGGGGAGTGGCTCTAGGCCCTTCCCCAGGCATCTGAAATAAGGTACCCATTCTCATCCGTAGAGCCCCCCAATTCCCAGTCCAAAGGGCAACAGAGCTAGGACATGTTCTTAGTAACAGCAGAAGGCAGTAACTGAGCCCCAGGGCCCTGATGCTGAGAGGGAGACTCAGAGGAGTGTAGGCACCTGTCCTAGGCCCCATCAGGAATAAGCAGCAGAACTGGACCCAGGAGCCAGGGGGGTGCGAATTCAGGCCTGTGCCTTCCCACGCCACCATCTCTGCCTCCACGGGCTCGGAAGCTGCCTGATCCAAGGAACATCCAAGGCAACTGGGGACTGCGGAGCCCAAAGTCCACAGAGGTGGTTCCATTACCTCAGCCCTCTCAGCAGCAGCCCTTCCCATATGCTCTGCGTGCCTTTTAATTTCATTCGATCCTATGTTCTTGCGGAAAACACAGGCTATTATAACTGAAAATGGTTTTCGAAGATTACCGTGAGGTCCATTTCCCTTGTCCACTAAGAGCCAAGAAGGTCTGTGGGAGGAACATTTGCATCCATGACGAACACCCTACATATTATCTAGGATCATGTATATGTGGAGGGATTGACAGCAGGAAGCTGAAGTGTGGAGTGTGGGCGTTCCTTTACCAGCTGTTAATGAGAGACCTGCCCGAGTTGGTCTTTAAAGATCTTTGTTTCCTACAACTGCACTAATACAAATTATATTAAAAAGCCAAATGAGTGGGCTTCCCTGGTGGCGCAGTGGTTGAGAATCCGCCTGCCAATGCAGGGGACACGGGTTCGAGCCCTGGTCTGGGAAGATCCCACGTGCCTCGGAGCAGCTGGGCCCGTGAGCCACAATTACTGAGCCTGCGCGTTTGGAGCCTGTGCTCCGCAACAAGAGAGGCCGCGATAGTGAGAGGCCCGCGCACCGCGATGAAGAGTGGCCCCCGCTCGCCACAACTAGAGAAAGCCCTCGCACAGAAACCAAGACCCAACACAGCCATAAATAAATAAATAAACAAATACTTTAAAAAATAATTACTCCCTTCTTTAAAAAAAAAAAAAAAAAGCCAAATGAGTCCTTTAACAAATGAAAAAGAGATGAGGGTTTAGGATAATGAGAATATTATAGCAAAGCTCCTAATGTGTCTGCTTGTAATGGGAGCCCTGCAGCTAGACCTGCACGTGATGCTGTAAGAAAGCCCCTCAGAGTTGTGACGAATGCAACCAGCCCTAGTATGTCATAATGGAAATGCATATTCCAATGCAACATAGTCTCCTTAACGAGGAAAACGGGAGGGGCTGCATGGTAGTTTTATTTATAATCCTCTAAATCTAGGTAAATTGCATGCATTTGAAATTTCTATACAAATTATGTCACCAAGAACTACCAAACCGAGTCTGTTTAATAGGTCTGGGTAAAGAGACCAGTGGACAGAGAAGGTCAAGGAGTAGCTAAGCACTGGGCAAAGGCCGTGGGAGGGGAATTCTTTTTCATGTGGGGCACAGTCCCTTAAAGCTTCTAAAATCACTCCCTATTCCTGAGATCTTTTGTTATGACATTTAATTAAAACAGAGAAACGAGTTGAGGGGGAATGTGACTCCTATGCTTCTAGGAGGAATGGTGAAAGGTCTCTGATTTCCCCGACTTCTGTGATGATTTCTGAATAGTCATAGTTATGTTTGTTATTGCTAAACTGAACTTTGGGTGGAAACAGTTCCCTGTTAACTTGCAGTGTTTGTTTCCCGAGGAGAAACACTGGTTTTCTGAAACAAGTCAAAGTGATACAGGATTTTCCTTTGTTAATATCAAAGTCTTTGGCCTGGGGGTGGGGGAGAACTTGTTCCCTCTTTCTCTCTCAGCAAAGCATATTTCCTTCTCTCTCTAATTGGATTTTCTAAAAGGATCCCTTTCCTCTCCTCTATTCCAGATGCTTGCGGTAGAGCACTGTACAAAAAGCCACTGGCTGGTGTTGTTCTTGTCTTGTTCTGCCACATTAACCCGGCAGGGGGTTTAACAGCTCGAGATTTTGAAAAGCTGTTGTCAAGTCGTGAAAGCCCCCAAATGCAACTTAAATGGTTATTAGCTGGTGGGAAACGTCTCCTGCATTCTAATACCTCCATTTAAATAACAATAATAAATAAATAATAACAATAAGAGTAAACTCCATGCCTTCGCAGCCATGATTATACCCTACCACCCACAGTCCATGGCTAATTCACAAAGGGCCTGGGGGTGAGGGTGCAGTTTTGGCTGGCTGGACGCTCCTGATTTTGCAGCCAGCCAGCAGGGGTCGCCCAAGCCATTTAACAGCTAACTCAAGCGTCCATGACACCGTGGATAATTCCTTTAAACAATCCAAGGCATAGACAAAAGAGCCAAGGGGGTTCCTTGCTCTATTAAAAGCCCTGAAACACATTATTTGCCAAATGGAAAGGTGCAGAATTAATTGGAAAAGAGATGAAATTTGTATTCTTTAGCAACCTTGGGGGTTTTGTAATTAATAAGTATTTGTAAAGCCTTTGACAAATATGAAGTACCATATATGTGCTAAACAAAACAAGCTTTTGTGAGCATCAGAATATACCTGTGGTACATTCCATATTAGATCAAAAGACACAAAAGTTAAGAATAAGAGAAATGATAACAGTGCCATATAGTGACCCTTTATCACGTGCCAGGTATTTTCCCTATGTTATTGCTTTCATCATGATGATCTATCAAGGAAGATATTATTATTTTGACCATTTCATAGGCTTTTGTCAAAAGCCCCTGAAAGCTCTGTGAGATTCGGTCACTTGCCCCAGGAAGTCCAGCCAGTAAGTAGAAGAGCCCAGATTCAAACTGGGTTTTACATCCAACTCTTCCCAACTCCCAAACTGGTGTTCTTTCTACAGCCCTCTTGTATAGCCACCATAACAAAATGTATGAATTCCTTATACCAGGAATTCTCTAAAGGAAAACCTATCACAGAAAAAGAAAAAATGGACCAGCCATTTTTAGAATAATTAATGAAGTACAAATTGTATAAGTAATACGAAAAAAAAAAGAACTGAGTTGGCTATGGGGCTTCTAAAATAATGTCTCAAGTGGTTTTATTTCATTACGTATATTCAATACTCTATAAACTGTCTACAGATGTGAAAATTATAGTAAATATGTTCTGCAGTCTTAATTGCTAAACGATTACAAAGTAACTAAACAAGAGGTGGCATGCTGCCCTGTGGTTTTATTCTTCTCTTTCCGGAGAGCAGCGAAATCATAAAGTCTTCTCTGGCACAACAGGTTTCTATGGTTACATGAGACATACATGTACTATATGTCCTGTGCGACGTGAAAGGGCCAGGCAGGCACGCTGTGTGTGCGGCAGACCCCCAGAGGGAGAGCACTCATGTAGATGGCACTCCACAGCTAGCTAAATATTTGTTTCCAGGTTTACAACAGGGTAGGAGCAGGAATAAAAGCTGGTGGTGCTAGAGAGACTATCTACAGAGCTTGGTGGATGTATAGGCATGTTGGTCACAAAGAAACGCAAAGAATGAAATGGCTTCTGCTGTGTCAGGCATGAGAACCAGGCCTTAGTGAGCCGTGGGAGGCAGAGGCTTTATCCACCGCCCCTCTGGATGAGGGTAGCCTATCTTCTCCCACAGGGCATCTGCGCAGAATCTACATGGATCCAAATTATTCTGCTGGTGGTCTGCTTTTTTTTTTTTTTTTTTTTTTTAACTGAAAGAAGCATAACTCAATAGTGGCTGCTGAGAAACCAAATAAGAAAAGTCGTTTCCATTCAAGACAGGATAGGGTTGAGAACTGCCACCTCTGAATCCAGTATTTACTATGTGTATCATGAAAAGTGACAAACTGCAATAATCTCCATCATTAAGACTGAGGATGGAATACTGGAAAATCCAAATTCAAAGACCAAGGATAATAACAGCTTAGATTTCTCCAGAGCTATTTTTATTGCATAAATTGTGAAGCAATGTTAAATGGAGAAATGCTGTTGCCCATTAAGCGGAATCCCTAAGACCGTGAACTATGGTCTCTCCCCGCTTAACCCTGAAGTGTTTCACAGATCACCTGCTCTCGACTGTACATACTCCAAGGGGCCCTGGAATCCAGGAAAGCAGTTACTGGGGTAGCTATGTTTCTTTTTTATTTTTTAGTGATGAGAAAAGAAAGGGAAGGATAGGCAAAAAATCCCTAGGCCAAAAAGAGGCAAGCTCTTCTGGAGAGACAGTTTTTACCTGAAGTGCTCATTGGTACCTTTTGGAGAAAAAAGTAATGCCTCTTGGTGGACAGTTTTGCTTTTAAGGTTTTTAGAATACATTAAACAATTCTTTTAAATGTAAATGTAACCTGATGCTTGTTAGCCAGAGGAAGGCTTATACAAACCCCAGTTAAAGGGGATGATCTGAGTTAGGAAAATAGCACATGGACCCCTTTAGGAGAAGACGGGGGCACGTATGCTGGGTATCTGGCCCTCCCAGAGAGAAAGTAAGGAGGCTGGTCTTCCAGGATCCAGAAATGTGGCAAAGGCAGGAATGGAGAAGGAATGATGAGATGGACCAAAGGGAAGGCTCTGGTGATCCCAGGATGGGCCCACATGCAGCAGAGCACTTGCCGAAACGAGGCCTCCTAATGAGTAGCTTGGGTTGATTTGAAGACAAGGAAACATCAGGCTGAGGCTGTGCTAAAGGTCCCTCCTGGGTTTTGGGCCATTTCAGCTGGCTTCCATCTACTCCAAACACAATGCAAAACCAACACTTCCAGGCTGAAATATAGGGTTCCAAATGGGTTATTTGGATTTCATTTAAAAATCAGGGGGCTTCCCTGGTGGCGCAGTGGTTGAGAATCTGCCTGCCAATGCAGGGCACACGGGTTCAAGCCCTGGTCTGGGAAGATCCCACATGCCGCGGAGCGACTCGGCCCGTGAGCCACAATTACTGAGCCTGCGCGTCTGGAGCCTGTGCTCGGCAACGAGAGGCCGCGATAGTGAGAGGCCCGCGCACCGCGATGAAGAGTGGCCCCCGCTTGCCGCAACTGGAGAAAGCCCTCGCACAGAAAACGAAGACCCAACAAAGCCATACATACATACATACATACATAAAAAGAATGTAAGCAGACAAGAATAGCATTAAAAATAATAATAATAAAAAAAAAAAAATTTAAAAATCAGGGTTTGAGCCTGTCTTTGGCCCAAATAAAAGGAGGAGGAGGTCAGAACCAAATCAAGGATGAGATAAGGCTGTTACAAAGGACAGAGTAGAGAGGGTAATGGCTTCCAACCAGTCCACTAGCCATCTTGACCCCTTTAAGTCTCGTGATAATCCTTATGAGCAGCCGGCACCCCACTGTGGGCTCCCCTCCAGCACATATCTGCTGCCATCACCAATCCCCAGCTCATGTCACTCTACATCCTTGGAATGTTCCTCCCTGTCTTTAGACAACTTACATCTCTCCCCACCGAAAAATTCTGCTTAGTATTTACCTCCTCCATGAAGGCACTCCCACTGACTAATCCCAATTGGCTTTAGATCCTTTCATCTAAATTTAGTGTTCAAGGGTTTGATTACATAAAATCTAAGATCAGTTCCAGCTCTAAAATGTTATCCATAGTTTAACAGAATAGCTGAAAAAACAGCCATAGTGCTCTTTTACCACAGTAAAGAGAGGGTTCCTGTCTTTGAGTCCAGTGGGGTTTCTGGAGTGCTATCCTGCAGCAGATCTGGGCTGGGCTCATACAATTGCATCAGTGTGTTTGGAGAAGTTCAGCAAGTCTGACGGTGGGTAAAAGCAATGATAAATCAATGTGCTTACCAGACAGCGCTGAGTTAAAAGAGCAGTGAAAAAAAGGTAATGTCTATTCTTTCATACATTCAACAAACATTTGCTGAGCCCCTTCCATGTGGAGACAAAATAGGGAGTAATACAGACACTGTCCCTGCCTTTCTAGTCAGGGAGAGACACACAAGTGACTACACAACAACAGTACTGGGTAACAACTGAGCAGAGGGACACTCAAAACTACACTCTGAGTCCTCAAGAAACTATGGAATGATTAGTGAAGAGGTAAGATAGATATACAGAGAGCAACTCTACACGTGTGAGACAAAATGGGATTGAAAGGAATGGTCTGCAAGTGCCAGTGGTCTTTGGAAAACAGGAAAAAGAGGCATGGTGCTGTAGACTTAGAGAAGGTAAGCCCCTTGAAGGACACCGAGGATTTAGATGAGAGGAAAGAAAAGCAAAGGATGATAGACCTTTGCTGCGTGTCTACCATAGATTAGGGGCTGTGCTAGGAACTTCCTGGATACTCTCATTTTGAGGCTCACAACAACTCTGTGAAGTAGAGATCATAATCCCCATTTTACAGATGTGAAAAGTGAGTCTAAAGAATGTTAAACAACTTGTCTAAAATGGCATAGTTAGTAAGCAGTGAGGCCAAGATTTGACTAAGTTTAATGCTTTTCCATCTACCTATCCACCCTCTCTCCCTCTTTCCCCATCATCACCATTTACCCGTGCAAATCCTGCCTATCCAACACCCATCTGTCACTTACCCCGTCATCCCTAGACCCCACTCATATTCCTTTTCCCATTGGCAACTGTTCTAATGTGTTTGTTGTATATCATTTTGCCTGAATTTCTTCCCCCAAATCTGGATGTAGGTATTTTAATCATGTTAATAATATTGTATTATATACTTCCTCCTCTTTCTCATTTTTCCACTCTATTTTTAAGATCCATATGTCCATGCTGCACTTCTACATTTTCCCAAAGTTTCATTATGAAAGAATTAAACATATAGAAAAGTTGAAAGAATTTTATAGTGAATACCCAAATACTTACTGCCTAGATGATTCTATCATTAACATTTTAATAAAATTGCTTGATCACATATCTATTCAACGATTTTTCTCTCTTTCCATTCATCAATTCATTTTGTATTTTGGATGCAATTCAAAATAAATTTACAGACTTCAATTAAAGTTCCCCTCAATACTTCAGAAGGCATATTATTAGCTAGAGTACAATTATTTGTTTACAGTTTTTAATGTGAAATTTATATATAGTAAAGAAATAAAAACAATTACATGAAATGAACTACACAAATCTTCATTATGGATTCAGTGAGTTCTGACAAAGGCATGCACTTGTGTTCAAAAACCCGATCAAGATACAGAACACTACTTTCACCCTAGAAAGTTTCTTCATGGTTCTTCCTAGTCAATCTTTGCCCTCTCCACCCCAGAGGCAGCTGCTGTTCTGATTTTTTTCCACCATAGGTTAATTAAGCCTGTTCTACAACTTCATATAAATAGAATAATATATATACTCTCTCTCTCTCTCTCTCTCTCTATATATATATATACTCTTCTGTATAAGGTTCCTTTCACTTAGAGTATTTCTGAGATTCATCCATGCTGTTATTTGTACTTGCAGTTTGTTACTTTTTATTGCTGGGTACCACTCCATTGTATGACTTACAGCACAGTTTGCTTAATCATTCTCCTATGGACAGACACCGAAACTAGTTTGGTTTCTAGTTTGGAGATATTATAAATAAAGCTGCTAATAATATTCACGTAGAATTCTCTTTGTGAACATATATTTTCATTTCTCTTGGGTAAATATCTAGGAGTGAAATTCCTGGCTCATAGGGTAGGTATATGTTTAGTTTCGTAAAAACTGTTAGAACTTTTTCCAGAGTGATTATACAGTTACAGTAGCTCCAATAATACATGAGTGTTCCTGTTGCTCTATATCCTCACCAACATTTGTGTTGTCAGTCTTTTAAATTTTATCCATTTTGGTGGGAATGTAGTGCTATCTTCTTGTCATTTAAACATTTCCTCAAAAACTAATGATGTTAAAAAAATTTTTTTTTGATGTGCACATTGCCATTCATATAACTTTTTGTGTGTAAAATTGTGGGTTTTTTCTTAAGTATTTAATAGAATTAATCAGTGAAACCATCCGAGCTTTAAGTGAGTTTGTTGTTGTCATTAAACAGTTTTTTATAGAATTAAATTTCACTAATAGATGTAGGTCTAGTCATATTTCGTTTCACCTACTGTTGGTTTTCATAAAATGCATTTTTCAATGAATTTTTCCATTTCATCTTAGTTGCAGAATTAATTGGTATGAAGTTGTTCCTAATCTTCTCTTATCCTTTTAGTGTCCATAAGATCTGCAGCAACAATGCTTCTTTCAGCTCTTACATCCATAATCCATGTTCTCTCTCTTCTTAGCCAGTCTCACCAGAGGTTTCTGCACCGTTTGCTCTTCTCAAAGAAGCAAGTTTTAGTTTTGTGAACCTTTCTATATCATTTTTATGCTTTCTCCTTTCACTGATTCTGCTTTTATCCTTGTTATTTCCTTCTTTCTACTGTGCTCTTCTTTTTCTAGCTTCTCTAGGTGTAAACATAGGTCACTGATTTTACATTTCTCTTTTTCTAATATAAACATTTAAAGCTATAAATTTCCCTCCATGTATGTTTAGCTACATATTGTAAATTTTGATATATTTATTTTCATTATTATTTATTAGAAATATTTTTAAATTTCCTTTTTGTTTTCTTCTCTGACCTATAAGTTATTCAGAAGTGTGTTTAATTTCCAAATATCTGAGGTCAGAACACATACTCTATATAATATTTCAATCATCTTTTAATTTGCCGAGATTTGTTTTAAGTCTACCTCGTTGAATGTGCCATAGGCACTTGAAAAGAATATGTACAGGCAGACCTTGGAGATATTGCAGGTTCAGTTCCAGACCACTGGAATAAAGCAAATATCTCAATAAAGTGACTCACATAAATGTTTTGGTTTCCCAGTGCACATAAAAGTTATGTTTACACTACACTGTAGTCTATTAAGTGTGCAATAGCATTATATCTAAACAACGTACATACCTTAGTTAAAAAATACTTTATTGCTAAAAAATACCAACCATTGTCTGAGCCTTCAGTGAGTGGTAACCTTTTTGCTGGTGGAGGGTCTTGCCTTGACATTGATGGCTGCTGACTGATCAGGGTGGTGGTTATTGAAAGTTGGGATGGCCATGGCAACTACTTAAAATAAGACAATGCTTCAAAACAATTATAATAGTGACATCAAAGATCACAGATTACCACAACAAACAGTAATGAAAAAGTGTGAAATACTGCTGAGAATTACCAAAATGTGACATAGAGACACAAAGTGAGCAAATGCTGTTGGAAAAATGACGACAATAGACGTGCTCAATGCAGGGTTGCCACAAACCTTCAGTTTGTAAAAAATACAATATCTGTGAAATGCAATAAAGCAAAATGCAATAAAATAAGGCACGTCTGTATTCTTCAGTTTGGGGATGTAGTGTTCTACAAATATAATTAAGTCAAGATGATTGGTGTTTTTGTATCATCTATGGTTTTTTTGGTTTTTGTTTTTTTCTAATTGTTCTAGCAATAAAAAGGGGTGTTAAAATTGCCAAATACAATTGCAGAAATGTCTGTTTCTCCCTTTAATTCTGTTAAATTTTGCTTCATGTAATTTGAAACTTTGTCATTATGATTACGATTACATTTATGATTTTTATGTATTTTGGGTCAATTGATCCTTTTATCATTAAGAAATATCCCTCTTTATCTTTGGTAATACTCTGTCCTGAAGTCTATTTTACCTGATTGAAGGCACTTCATCCTTCTTTATGTTTACTTTTTGCATGGTATATCTTTTTCCATGCATTTACTTTCAATCTATTTATAAATAGCAGATATTTCGGTTCTGCTTTTTTAAAAATCCATTTGACAATGTCCTTTAATTGGCACATTTAATTCCTTAATATTTAATGAAAGTACTAATATGTTGGATTTAAACCTAGCATTTTATTATTTTCTGTTTGTCCCCTGTGGGTTTTTTTCTGCCTTTCCACCTGAATGTTTTCTAGAATTCCATTTTAATCTATATTGGCTTTTTACTCTGACATCATTTGTCGTGTACAGTGGTTGTGTGGGGATTAGAACATGTATCCTTAACTTTTCAAAGTATCACACAACTCGTCCATCGAACACCACCTCCAACTTTCACTGTATAATTGTGATATGTAGAGCAGCTATATTCATTATGAACACCATAGGACAAAATGATTTTTTTGTTTATTTTATATAGCCTTATGCACTTTTTTAAAAATAAGGGAAAACTAGGTCTTGTTTTTACCCATTTATTTTCCATTTCTGACATTCTTCTTTCTTCCTGAAGATCCAAGTTTCCACCCAACATTAACCTTTCAACTGGAAGAGCTTCTTTTAGTACTTCCTATAGTACAGGTCTTCTGATTATCAATATTCAACTTTTTAAAAAAATCTGAAAACATATTTATTTTGCCTTAATTCTTGAAATACTTCTTTTGCTGTTCCTAACATTCTGGATCAACGATTTCTTCCTTCAGTATTTTAAAGGTGTCATTCCAATGTCTTCTGCCCTCC
The DNA here is from genome assembly GCF_965194825.1 of Balaenoptera physalus. Classification (NCBI taxonomy): domain Eukaryota; kingdom Metazoa; phylum Chordata; class Mammalia; order Artiodactyla; family Balaenopteridae; genus Balaenoptera; species Balaenoptera physalus. The sequence continues at coordinate 74,009,857 of NC_138897.1, forward strand.
ATCCTTTTGTATGAGAAATCCACATCACTCAAATCACTGTTCCCTTCCATGCAATGTGTTGACTTGCTCTAGCTACTTTCAGAATTTTCTCTATCTTATTTACAAAAGTAAATATCTTATTTATTTTGCTTGGGGTTCTCTGAGATTCTTGAATTTTTAAATGTATGTCTTTCACCAAATTTGGGAATGTTTTTCTTCAAATTTTTTTTTTTTTTTTTTTTTTTTTATAAGAAGCACTGGTGGGCACTAAGGAGGCTTGGTTTCATTTTTTTTTTTAATTTTATTTATTTATTTATTTATTTATTTATTTATTTATGGCTGTGTTTGGTCTTCGTTTCTGTGCGAGGGCTTTCTCTAGTTGCGGCAAGTGGGGGCCACTCTTCATCGCGGTGCGCGGGCCTCTCACTATCGCGGCCTCTCTTGTTGCGGAGCACAGGCTCCAGACGCGCAGGCTCAGTAATTGTGGCTCACGGGCCTAGCTGCTCCGCGGCATGTGGGATCTTCCCAGACCAGGGCTCTAACCCGTGTCCCCTGCAGTGGCAGGCAGACTCTCAACCACTGTGCCACCAGGGAAGCCCTCAAATATTTTTTCTACCTCATTCTCTCTCTCTCCTTTTTTTCTTGGACCCTAATTACAGGCATGTTAGATCTTTTGGTATTATTCCACAGATCTGTGAGGCTCTATTCTTTTTTTTCTCCAATCTTTTTTTATCTTTCTTTTCTTAGGATTAGATACTTTCTATTGATCTATCTCCAAGTTCAATCTCTCCTTTGTCAACTCCAATCTGTTGTTAAGCCCATCCAGTGAGTTTTAAAGTTTAGATATTATATTTTTCAGTTTTAGAATTTCCATTGTATTCTTTTAAGTTTCTCACTCTCTGCTAAATTATATTTCTATATTTTATTTTATATATTTTGCTTTATATGTAATTTGAAATATACTCGATATATTTTTATATATTTTATATATTTAAATATAATATTATTCTTATATTTTCATTCACTGTGAGCATAGTTTATTTAACATTATAAATGCTTTGAAATCTTTGCTAATTCCAACATCTGAGTCAGCTCAGGGTTGACATCAGTTGACTATCTTTTCTCTTAAAACTGAGTTATATTTTCCTGGTTCTTTGTATGTCAAAATTTTTTTCAGTGTATCCAGGGTGTTGTGAAAGCTATGTTGTGAATTCTGTTACATTCCTCTAAAGAGTGTTGATTTTATTTTTTTAAAAGCAGGCAATTCACTTGATTGGATTCAAATGAAAAATTCTGTCTCTTGAGTGGCAGTTCAAATCTCAGTTCAGTTCTTCTATCTTTAGTCAGAATCTGTCCTGTGCATTTGCAGTTCAGGGGTCAGCCAGAGATGGGGCAGAGTTTATACACAGGCTGTAGTTGCCCTGGGTACTGTCATCCAGTTCTTCAGACCAGAAGGGTGTCATGTTTTACTGGAGTTCTAAATGCCAAATGTGGCTGCTGACTGTGGTCTGACCTTATGCTAAAAGCCATACACATGGGCCTCTGTGCCATCCCTTTCTTCCAAGTTATGACTCCTCTCCAGAATCTGTTTGCCTCTGTTCACTCTCACTACATTCAGGTACTTGGTATTTTTCTTCCCCACAATTTTAGTTGCTATTTGTGGGAGGAGCTTATTTTACCATACTGGAAGTGGAACCACTGCAACTGCAGTATCCACCGCTGCACTCAATGCCACGGCGCACTCCCACTGCACTTTCCCAACCCTCTACAGTGATGGACGCTCAGGCTGACTCCAACTCCCCATCGACACAAACGACACAGTCCAGGGCCCTTTCTCCCATATGTCTCTGTGGTGGGAAGGCGTCTGGACGGAGATACCTTCACATCCTGGATGTGAATCTGGTACGTGAGGAGGAGGAGACAAGACTAGCACAGCTGTGAGGAGGCTGAGTAAGAGCTGGAGTGGGGACCCATGCAGAAATGGGTCTCTGCAGCCTCCATCGGGGGAGCAGCAGGATAGCCACGGTTCAGGAGGGATCTTGTGCCGACAGAGAGTTTGTTGTCCTGGATTGCACAGAGACTGGGTGCAATTTTTTGGTGTCCTTTTTTCCGCACACATTTGACAGGATATGAACCAGGAGAAGCATGGTTGGCAGGGTTGGAAATGGAGGTGAAAGGACAGACATGGGCTTATTACTTTTCCTGTGGACAAGGGAGGGGTATAGTAGCAACGGCCGCTTTAAATTTAGTTTGCAAGGCTGCTTCTCAGAAGACTGGAGATGAAGGAGTGGAAGGAATGTACTAGAACTCCATGTCTGCGGGTTTGGTGTCTTGGGAGGCTCATGGTATCACTGACACACAAATCAGAGGGAAAGGGATGACTTCAGTCTTGGATGGAGTCTCTAAATAACCTCCCGGGCCCCTCTAACTTCAAACCTCTCTGATTCCATGTTTCCGAGTGTGGTTTTATGATCATGTTATGTTCTGAAGCTCATTTGTGTTACTTCTATGCCTTCAACTTGATGGTAACATCCTGAAAGCAGGAAGCAAGCTTTTACTTCTTTAATATTCTATGGTATTTTAAACTAGAGCTTGACACTTGAATTTTTATCATCTTTTAATAACTGCTAATAATCAAGACCCATGTTCATTTGCTGGATCTTTAAATAAATAAAATATCTGGGGCTTCCCTGGCGGTGCAGTGGTTAAGAATCTTCCTGCCAGTTCAGGGGACATGGGTTCGAGCTCTGGTCCAGGAAGATCCCACGTGTCCCAGAGCAACTAAGCCCGTGTGCCACAACTACTGAGCCTGTGCTCTAGAGCCCGCAAGCCACAACTACTGAAGCCCGCATGCCTAGAGTCCGCGCACCGCAACGAAGAGAAGCCCCCGCTCGCCGCAACTAGAGAAAGCCTGCGCGCAGCAATGAAGACCCAATGCAGCCAAAAATAAAATAAATTAAAAATTAAAAATTAAAAATTAAAAAAATAAATAAATAAGTAAAAATCTGTATTATGGAGATAATAATCATTTCTGCTCTGGCCACCCAATCTGGGGACGCAGCACTTCATGGCAGAAATAGACACAAACTTGATTTGAATTCCAGTTCTACCACTTTCAAGTTGTATAACCACTGGCAGTTTACTTCATCTCTCTGTGTCTCAGTTTCCTCAACTGTAAAATGGGTGAATACCAGGCATTAAATATATGGCAATAAATGGCATACATAAGGCACCCAGCATAACGCTAAAACAGAGGAGGGCTCAGAGACTAGTTACAATGAAATAGTTTTCTTAGTATAGGTCTTTAATAACCCTTCACAATATTGCTTGTTCCAATATTTTATTGAAAGCAAGAGACAAAGTATTTCTAAAATCACAACAGATTCCATTACAACTCAAAATATACAGTAATGGAGAATCCATGCCCCTAAAATCAGGCTTGCAACACAGGACAGAAGTATAAACACAAGGGGAATCATCTCTAATCTAATTCTGCCACTGATCAGCTATAAGACACAATGAAAGGCACTTACTTTCTCTTCACCTAAGTTTTGTGAACTGTAAAATGGGAATAATAATACCTGCTCTTATCTATTTTCTAGATTGTAATAAGGGTAAAATGAGACGGAATAAAAATATTTCACTGCTATAAAATGTCATGTAAAATTAATATTTTATTGTTAAACAGGCCTAATTACACCCCTCTCCCAAATAACTTCATATACTTTCAATATCAGCTCTATGTTCAGAATGAAGGTTGCAAAGTAGTTTTACCATACCTATGGTCAAACACTATCACTGCCCTCAAGAAGCAAGAGACAGGGACTTCCCTGGTGGTCCAGTGGTTAAGACTCCACGCTCCCAATGCAGGGGGCCCGGGTTCGATCCCTGGTCAGGGAGCTAGATCCCACATGCATGCCACAACTAAGAGTCTGCATGCCGCAACTAAGACCTGGTGCAGCCAAATAAATAAATAAATATTTTAAATAAATAAATAAATAAAACAAATTCATGCTTAAAGAAAAAATAAGAAGCAGCAAGAGACAGGCGTATCAAAAGTAAATGGGTGAGATTTTCTCTGGGAAGGTACCCGGGAAACTGGAACACTGGCAACTCTGAGGAGGAGACTTAGGTCGTGAGAAAAAGAGATGGGAGGGAGACTGTTCACCATTTTCTCTTTTGAACGCTAGAATTTTGTACCAAGTACTAGTTATTCAAAAACTAAAATAAAAATGTAAATGGTGAATAGAAGATGCATTTAAGAGAGCTATCAATGCATCAGTGCATCATTTTGATACATTACACACAGGAATGTGTGGCCTTCCCTATCGCATCCAGAAACCAACAACGCCTCTGGTATCCCAGCCAGGCCACCTCCCTCGCACGGCGTCTTGGCAGCAGCTGCTAAACCTCACGAGGCCAGCCAGGACGGACTCTGACCACACTGGGTATTTCCTTTCAGTGATTACGGACACACGTTCTCTTCCCAAAGTGGCATATGCAAGGGTAATTATACTTCCCACCAAGATGAGATTCTTCCAAAGAAGGAAGTGAAAACCCGTGGATGCCGAAGAAAGTACTGGTTCCTCTGTCGCAGTACACAGTCTTCATACTTAGCCCTCCACTGACTTAGCATATGCTCCGAGGTCACTGAGAATCTGTGACCAAGGCGAGCTGACATTCTTTCCAGACTGCTCTGCCATATAACATTATTCTTCTTCATAAAATTATCAGGCCAACAAGGGTCAGGCATGCTAACTGTGATCATTTTTCATTTAAGAAAACACCTTATAAGGCCAAAATGATTTAAGAAAACATGTTTTCTACGGTTAAACTGAGGACGAATGAGCTCCTTTGACAGCTGTGCTACTGCAGTGTTTAAAGACAGCTCAAGCCTCACAGCCTCGTCTGCCCTTCAGAAAAAGGAGACGATTTCTTCCTACTGTCTTCTTTTTTTATTTATTTTTACTGACACCATGACAAAAGTATTCAATTTTAATTCTAATAGAGAATAGGGTAAAAAGAGCATTTGATACCATTTCATATTGCAGGCTGTCACGGAGTCAGGCCCTGGCCCTGGGTTTAAAGAGAAGGGATTTTGGTTTGGACTATGCACAGCTAAAACCTTGCTTGTCCCCTGAACATTTACCCAAGATAGGCTATTTTCTGCCAACACAATCAAAGACATTACCAGGAAATGTACATATTTTATACTTGACTTACTCTTACGGCATTTGCTGGACCAAATCAGAATATTAATTTTCTGGTTTTCTCTAGAACTAGAAACTGGGGCTTCTCCCTTGTATGTACAATATTTCTAGGTTGAAGGAAGATGCTCAACATGACTTTTTAACTGTCCAGGAGGTTTTCAAATGGTTCTCTTTTCCCCTAAAATAACAGACCATGTAGAATATTTAACCCAAGAGCCTCAGAGAGAACAGGGCAAAATGATCTTGAGTTTTCCTTGGACAATTTGGACCATGTGCCTTTCTCAAATGCAAACCTCCTGCCCTGGCTTTGGAGTGACACCACCCTCCATGGCCACACAGCACCTGGCCCCTTCACACCTCTCCAGCCTGTTTCTAGGGGTGTTTAGGTCAAAGTTCTCCCTGTACTTGATACTTCAACTGTGCTGCCCTCCTTGCTTCTCCCTGCATGTGGCAGCTGCCCTACATCCCAAGCCTCAGCTTGTGCTGCACACTCCACCTGGGTTTCACACTGCCTTGCCGGCCTGGCAAAAACTCACTGCATCTCCAATGCAGCTCAAGCAGCACCTCCTCCAGGAAGCCTCTCCTGACTAAGCCCTCCTGGAGGCACAAGTGGCTCCTGTGACCTCTGTGTGCCTCTCCCGCTTCTCTCATAAGTGACAGTGGCAACTACATGAAGGCTTCTTATGTGCCCAGCTCTCTCCTGCTGTTTTTCAGGCATTATCATTTCATTGTTACAAAAACTCCATGAGATTAAATTGCTTGCCAAAGATCATGCAGCTATAAGTGGCAGAATCCAAACAGGGCATATTTGTTTATCGTCTCTCTCCTTTTAGATTGAGGGCTCCTTACTGCAGGAAATCTATTGGTTTCATCTCTGCAACCCCAATACACAGCAGACAACCAGACACATAGTATACATTTGACAAATGTTTGCTGAATGAATGAATGTCTCAATAATTGGATTTCTCACAAATTAGAGTGACTGCATTGTCTCTTGTAATATGAAATACTGAAAGTTCCAACTTCAAGAAAATAAAAGACTTGAAAATTTGGGGGCAGGTAAACTTGGTGTCCACCAGAAGATGAATGACCTTTGTGAAACTTTCATCTGTGATTTCGAGTGTCTCTATTCATGACACCCACAAACCTACTGGCCTGTGAACTCCTAAGGACAGGAAACGTGTCTTTTCTCTGAATTCTTGGGGCCCAGTATAGTAACTGGCATTATGGGGATACTAAGCAAATAGCTGTTGAACAAATAAATGGATAAAAAATTTCAAACTCTATTTGAAAGGCTAAATTACTCAGAAAAAATGCTTCTAAAACTGTCCACACTATATTAATTGCAAACCCTTCAGAGCTGTTCTTTTAACTAGAGTTGCATCACACTAAGTGACATCTCCTTCCTTCCTTCCTTCCTTCCTTCCTTCCTTTCCTTCCTTCCTTCCTTCCTCCCTCCCTTCCTTCCTTCCTTCCTTCCTCCCGGCCACGCCACATGGATTGCAGGATCTTAGTTCCCTGACCAGGGATCAAACCCATGTCCCCGTCAGTGGAAGCACAGAGTCCTAACCACTGGACGGCCAGGGAATTCCCTGCTGCCTGTTTCTTATCCCACTTTGTTTTCTGTTTGTTTGGTTTTTGTTGTTGTTGTTGTTGTTTTGGCCACACCTCACGGCATGTGGGATCTTAGTTCCCCAACCAGGGATCGAACCCACGCCCCCTGCATTGGAAGCACAGAGTCTTAACCACTGGACTGCCAGGGAAGTCCCTCTTATCCCACTTTGATTTAAGCGGCTTCAGGTTTATCCTGGAACCCACATGCCCAAGCCATGTAGAAGTTAAGTAGATCAGTTTATTCATATACTATTGACTTAAATTTAGCTCATCTGAAAGCTTAGTGTTACACAGAAAATAATTCAGAACTTCATTATTACAGCTCAAATTCCATCTCTATAAATACTGTTACAAACCCCAGGCAATGCCCATCTGTCTCAAACACAGGAAAACTTCTATTACAATCAGAGACTTTGCATGAGCCTTGGCAAATCTAACAAAAGCTTATCCACGGTAAATACTTGCCTCTTGAGAGAGACAAATGGCTCTGTTGGAAAGAGCAATAGACTGGAACCTGGAGGCCTGGGTTCAAGTTCCGACTTTATCCTTTAGCTTTGTGACCTTGGATAAGTCAGTCTTTGAGGCTCAACTTCCTTGTCCCAAAAAGAGGTATCCTAATAGCTGTCCTTCCTATCTCCAAGGGCTACTGTAAAGATTAACTGAAGAATATATGTGAAGATGCCTGGTAGATGTTATACAAAGTCCACCTATAGAAGAGGTGGTATTATTATTGTTAGAGCTGATACCTCCTTCCATTCTGGGCTTGTGCACACTTACTTCTCTCCTCTCCTCTAGTCCCTGTGGACAAAGGGTTTAAACCTCTGAAGTCTCTATTTCCTTATAACTGTTTCTTTCTTTCAAATGAAGTCAAATATACAACAGATGCAAGTCTGTTTCAAGGTTGAGCTAAAATCACCAAAGCAATTATTTAGGGAGAGTTCAGGGAATTGTACATAAGATTAAACAATCACTTTAATGTTTGAATGGAAACTAGGTAAATTCTCAAGGACTGCTGAATTACTTCTTTCATGATATGGCTTGATATGTACTCTTTTCATTTTAAGAAATACCTTGGGTAATGAAGGATTTATTTTTTGAAAATATTCTTTAAGTCAAAGGACTTTTATTTCTCAGTGAGAAACCATTCTCCTTGCTTTCAAATTCACCTTAGTAAGATTGTTTAGATGCTGTGTTGGATTGCACTGTGACAGAATATTTCTCTACTTTTTCATCTTGTATATTTTTCTACATTTCTCTCTGCTCCATTTTACTGCTGAGACCGATGAGACTGGAGAATACCCAGTACTTGGAGACTCAATGCAAGTTTTCAAAAGGGGAGGAGACAAGTGTACCAAAATCTCCAAAGGGACAGCAGAAGTCTGGAAAGGCAGTGAATGGGTCATTTTCTGTCTCTTTTTCTCATCCTCAAACAAAATCATTTGAAAACACAATTCTAGAGCCCCAGGAGGTATAGCACTCTGATTTTGAGAAACCCTTTCTAAGGCCCACATCGGAGTTCCAATTCTACCATTTAACTAGCTGTGAACCCCCGACAATTCCTTGAATGGCTCTGAGTTTCTTTAGGCTTTCTGCTATGTAAAATGGGACCACAATCACCACCTCAGAGGATGTCGCAAACACCTAGCAAAGTATGTATGCCTGTGTCTGGCACATGGCTGCTATCAGCCACAGAGGCCATGTCTCTCTTCTTTCCCAAAAGAAGCAAGCTGAGCGGTTCTAATAGGGAGTCAGAGTTAAAACATGAGCATTAACTTGGCATAACAGAGCACTCAGCAAGGCATCGTATGCATCCTGGCTTGTTAATATTATTTAGCAGTGTAAGATGAAATCAAAGTTGCATGCATATACTGAAAAATCCTACCTGCCATGGGAAACTGAAACAATTCGTATTTTACAGGACGTGGATTCTCTTGCCTATTTGACTCATTTTCAAAGGTAAGTTAGACAAATAGCTTTTTTCTCCTTGTAAATGTCTTCCAACTATAATTCTCTATCCTTCTAAACTTAGCCATTTCCAACATTCAAAAACACTGTAATCCAAAGTCCTTACTCACTGTAAACTCTGTTGAGTTTTTCTCTCCAGGATTTAAAAGTCAACATTGAACTAAAGTAGGAGGAAGCAGACAAGAAGAAAAATAATAATAAAGCATTAGCTTATGCTTGATTGAAAGAAAGTTTGTATACACACACACATACACACACACAGTCCCCCCCTGCCTTTTTTTTTTTCTCATTTCACTCTAGTATTAAGTCCAGTTTGCTCAATCTGTGTCCTTCTTTGGAAATTTTTTTTTCTCGTGCGTAGCTAGATCAATTCCAGCATTGATGGGAAACTTTCCTAACTTCAGCATTAACATAACTATGGATTGACAGTGTTTATATGGGAGAAAAAAAAGGTAGGTCCATTTCATTTAGTCATTCAATGACTATTTCCTGAGAGCTGACCATGTTCCAGGTACTGTACCGATGGTAGATCAGACAACCCAATCCCTCCACTCAATGGACTTCTAGTCTGGTGAGAGAGAGAGAGACATTACAAAATGAACTCCATACAATAAATAATACTGTGATTAGGACAGCCAAGAATGAAACCTACAAGGCGCTGGGATAGAAGGAAACAGTAGAAACCCACAACGCTAAAACTACACAGACCTAACAAACAGCTTTTTTGGAAACCCCAAAGAGCCGTCTTAGTTCTCTACAGGGATGTGGCACCCAAGTCTGGAGTGGCTAGCTAAAGGAAAGGAAATCAATGTTGTATATCACTCGGGTCTTTCCATTTAATCTTCTCAAGAAAGGCCGTCTCCAACCTTGAGGTGCTAATCAATACATGACACATACAGTGTCAACCTCATCAGTCTAAATTAGCAAATGTATATATTAACTTATAGTGAGATCTTAAAGTTATCCCATGGCTCTATCATTTCATGGATGGGATGTGTCAATCCAACTTCTAGTTTTAGGTGGAAGCATCCACTGTTGCTTGATCCACCTGTGAGGCTGGAGATGAGGACACAGAAAATGAACTGAAGCCCATATCAGCGACAGGCTCGCAGGAGGCCCTGGAGCGGAGGCAGGGAGGGGACGAGGGCAGGACAGCTACAGGCCAACTCCGGAGATGGGAAGGGACCCAGTCCCTCCAAAAAGCAGGAAGCTTCTATGAGGGCTGCCAGAAAATGAAGTGTTATTTCCTGATGTCTCTAATTAGCAGGGGGATGAGCAGCACACACAGGAGTAAAGTTAAAGACTAGTTTACGATGATAACTTTGTCTCCATCAGACAGTATGCTTTTGGAAGTGACAGGTCCTTAAATCAATTCTGCCACTCCCTGTTTATTAACAGTGACTCCTCACTGCATTAGCATAAGTCTATCAAAAGCCAGCAAAGAACATCTCATTACTTTTGAAGCCTTAACTAGTTTAATGTGTTACTGAGACTCAGATGAGTTTCATGTGCTGGCCTAGGGGCCAAGTTTTGTAATGTGGCTGTTAGTTCAAAGTCTGCACTAATTATCTGATCTGGGTTAGTCCACCTCTTTGCGTGTTGAGGATAATATTGTGCTTTCACAGTACTTCACAGGGGTAGAAGTGGGAAGAAAGGGGCTAGAGCAACATGAGAAGTAACTATGAAACATGCTCTCACTTGTGTCATGCTTTGCTACATTGATGATGCCACACTGACCTTACGTTAAGGATGCTATACTGACCATGTGCTCAGGGGAAGCAGTCCTCCCAGCCCCCAGCAGTTTGTTCTCTCCCTCCTTTACTCATCCACTCATCCAGGCAACATTCATTGAGGGCCTCTTAGGTACCAGGCACTGTTAAGAGCTGGAGTGTAGAGATAGACACGATCACTAGACATGATCACTATTCAGGGACATCACCACTGGGACTGAGCCAATTTGTCCTATTTAATTCTAGTTACCCAACAAGTATACATCAGAGTTCTATGTACTATGTGCCCAGACTTTTCTAAATCCTGGCTGAGAGTAGAGAAAAGGGGAAAGCCCCAGCAGGTATCCCCTACCTTGTCCTCTCCCCTTAATACTTTCCCCCACTTTGGCTTCTACCCACCTGTGTAAGCAAATCCTGCCTTCAACGTGTGCTTAAGATTTCCAGGAAAAGCAATGCCCCGGGGGAAAGAACTCCAGGGGATCCCACACTGGCAGAAGAAGACAGTAAATGCAAATTCAGGGGACTGTGCATGGTGTGGAGGTGGTGGGGGACAAACCTGGCCCCTGTGGGAACAGAGGGTTGACTCCAGGAGCTGGAGTGGGACGAGCCGTATGGAACAATGGGGTCTGATGACCAACTCATCTCAGAGACTCCTTGGCCACCAGCATTCTCTGTAGGCTATGATGTGTGCAGGAGCAGTCAGATGACAGTGGAGCTTTTGGAAAACTTCTCAGTCAGCAGAGGGCCAGGAGAACTGAAGGAGGAGGAGGAGGAGGAGGCAGGAGGCAGGAGGCAGGAGGCAGGAGGCAGGAGGCAGGTGGCAGGAGGCAGGAGGCAGGTGGCAGGAGGCAGGAGGCAGGAGGCAGAGAGCCAGGCTGGTAACGTGGACATGTTCTTATAAGAGCCTGGCCCAGAGCAGAAGAGAAGAAAGGGGGATTCTAGAAGCAAATGGGTAAGATCAGAGCTAGTGACAGATGACATAAACAGCAATGAAGGAGAGGGAAATTTAAGGACACATGATTCAAAGGCCTCAAAACTAAGGAATTTGGGGGGAAAAGATGGAGACTTTAAAATAAATAGGAAAAACTGGAAATAAAGGTGAAGCAGATTGGGGTGCTACCTGAGAAAAGGTATGCCTTTGGATATGCTGAGCCTGAGGTGATTTCCAGGGGACCTGCTTGTATACAGGGGGAAGGTCAAGCCTAGAAATCAAGTGAGACACTGGGCCAGGCATGCACATCTGTGTCCGTGAGGAAGACTACATTTCCAAGGGAAAGCCCAATAACCAAGTGTGAGCGAGGGGAAATGCCCACAGTTTCAGAGCAAGAGGAAGATGAGAAGCCATCAGAGGCGACGGAGGAGCACTTGCACACCTGGGTGTGCGTTGTGTTCAGAAGGGAGAGAGAGAAGCAGAAAGCGGTCCACATCAGATGCTGAAGGGAACAGGAGCATGAAGCCTGAGCGAACATCATCCCCGTCTCTCCCCCATCTCCAGGGGCGGTGGGAGTGGGAGGCTGGGCTACTGTTCAGCGCACAGTCACTTTGGGAGAGACTCCCGTCCCATTGCTGTCCCGCTTGGTACGTGACTTGCTTTAGCCAATGGAACAGGAGTGAGCGGTGAGCAGGACTTTAAATGTGCCTGATTGTTTCGCTTGGTCTCTTGTGATCCTGACTTCTGCTCTGAGAAGAGTGTTGTCTGGTCACCACCAGTCACAGAAAGATGAGACACAGGGACCTAAGCCCAACAGGCTGCCTAAAGCAGAACCACCCCAGTTGACCTGCAGACCCAGAGCAAGGAATACATGTTTGCGGTATAAGTCTCTGAAATTTTGAGGTGCTACATGGCATTACTAGAGGAAAACCTCACCAGCACAGTGTGAGTTGTGGGTCTGACACAGTAAAATGTGCTCCTTTAAGGAAGGCACCTCTCCAGGGCCTCCTTACCACTGTGCTCAAATGATAGAAGTACAAAGGGATGAAAACAATACCTATTTTAGCCAGTTCAAAGAGGAACGTGGTGGCTATACTGAGGCTATTTTCCCAAAGCAAGATAAGTCAAGAGTTATATATTAAATGTCTTAAATATTGATTGTTAGATAAAGCTGCACAGAATCAATCAGAAAGAAAAGGCCAGGGAATTTCACTGGGGCAAAGGGCAGGATATACAAAGTCAGAGATATTGAGATTTGATTAGTTCAAAGAATTTTTATAAAATTGGTTACGGCAACAGCCAGCCAAGGTTGATGTGGACCTGAGGGGAAGCAGTGACTGGATTGGTCAGTGGATTCACCCCACCCCTCCTCCCCCAGCCCTTGTTCTAACAGAAATGTCGTTCCAAGCTTTGGGACCATGAACAAAGGATCTGGGGCATGACATAAAAGAAGTGTCTGGTGTCCAACAGTGCCCCTGCCAGGGCTCCATGACACCCACCAGAGTGGCCCCTGCCCTGTGGCCCAGGTGCCGAAGTGTCAGCCCCTGGCCCAGGGAAGCCCAGGTCATTCACAGTTCCAGGCCCGGGGGCCCCACACTTGCTCAATGACAGGCACAAACGGTTTTCCCTGTATCACCACTGTCTGCTTTTTGTCTTCAGGCTGATTCTACCATTTACCAGATTATCCCTCCCATGAATAATGGGAAAACTCATATCTAGCAATTTCAAGAACTCTGCTTTTAAAAAGTGCATGAGAAATACAAAAGGGGATTCAACTTAGGCTATTTCAGAGGTCATACAGAAAGACCCGCTACACTTATCCTTCTCGCTAAGCTGCTGAATTACACTAAGAAGCTTACCAGAGCCTTCTGTACTCATTTTGTACTCAGCTCTTTGGAAGGAATCCAAATTCAGGAATCAGGGGCATAAGACCAGAGTCTACAGAGAGTTCCACTCATTTCTGCAGCTGTGTCTCTTCAAGTGCTCTAATCCCTAACCTGGCATCATCTTTTTTTTCCCCTCAAACAGATACAGCTGAGCCTGAGTGAGTCACCTCGGAGATAAGGCCTGCCCTTTGGAACTGAGCCGTGTCACAAGAAAACAGGACATAAGAGATTCAGCCAGGCAAACCCACCCTGTCAGAAAGGGAGCTGGACTTGGTATCTTACAAGAAAGAGGTGGGCCTCTGGAGGCAGCAGCTGAGCGGCTGTGATGCAGAGACTACAATTCCTGCAGCAAAAGATGGGGGCCCTCCTCTTGCAACGACCACTCATCACCTGAAGGCCTTGGCCCTTTCCCTCCTCCATGCCCTTGCTGGGTGAGGAACTGCCTCTGCCTGTGATGGCTTCTCTCGCTCTTCAGGGCCCAGCTCAAATGTCACCTCCCAGGAAACCTCTTGAACTACTGCCTTGCCCCCAAGTAGGCAGATCGAGGCATGGCCTTCTTTTTTAGACCTTTACCATAGCATTTCGCACATGGTGGATTGATAATTTACACATCTGTTGCATGTTCCACACTGTGAGCTACTGTAAGGCCAAGAATTCCTGCCATTATTCATGCATATATTTCCAGGCTCAGGACCAGCTCTGGCACAGACTGACTACATGCTCATAAAATATTTTCAAAATGGCACTGCCCTAATTTAGAATGCAATTGGAAACTCTTTGTTTTAAAGGACAAAATAAATGCCCCAAAATATTATATCCACTTTTATTCCACAGAATTCTGAAAAGAAATTTGGGGTAAAAAAAAAAATTTGATTTGTAAAATAAAACCTTACTAGTTTGGATTAATTGGGAGGTCAGCCTTGATTAGCAATTTGCCAGAATTAGAAAATATTGTGAATATAGTGGGGTTTTTTTATGAATTTATTTATTTTTACTGCATTGGGTCTTCGTTGCTGCACTTGAGCTTTCTCTAGTTGCGGCGAGCGGGGGCTACTCTTTGTTGCGGTGCACAGGCTTCTCATTGCGGTGGCTCCTCTTGTTGCGGAGCACGGGCTCTAGGGTGTGCGGGCTTCAGTAGTTCTGGTTCGTAGGCTCTAAAGTGCAGGCTCAGTAGTTGTGGCGCACAGACTTAGTTGCTCCGCGGCATGTGGGATTTTCCCGGACCAGGGCTCAAACCCTTGTCCCCTGCATTGGCAGGCGGATTCTTAACCACTGTGCCACCAGGGAAGTCCCATAAATATAGTTTTAAACTTTCAAAGGCCCACTGTAATTTAAAATAAGCCAACGATGTAGCAATGACCAGTGCTTGGGTACTTGCTTAAAAGAACAGATACAAATAATTTAAATCAGTTTATCAAGTATCCATTTACATTGACTAAATGTGTCCTAGTTGCAATCTTGCTTTTGCAATTCATTTGTTTAAAAAACCCCGTTTTTTTTTCTCCTCTTTTAGTGGAGATGGGGGGCGGGAAATCTCTTTGGAACTGAATTAATCATAATCTTTGGTTCATCATTGATCCATGAACAGCCTGTTTTCATGTATTTATTGAGTAATTTTAATAATGTAATAGTACTCACAAACCCACCAGCCGAAACAAAAACCAGAGAATAACTTACATCTAATCATTTGTTGCCTCCCCCAGAGCCCATCCTCCCCTTCCCAGACTAAGGCAAGTGCCATCCCAAATCCCATGGCCATCATTCCCTACCTGTCCTTTCCACACAAGTTTTATTGCATCTAGCTATATTCCTAAAAGTATATTTTTATTTTAGTTGTTTTAACTCTATCAAAAGGATGTCATCCTATAGGTAGTATTTGGGGACCTACTTTTTCACTTAACATTACACTTCTAAGATTTAGGCACATTTTGGGGTTCACTATGGCTCATCTCTTTTGTCTGCTGCCTAATATTCCACTTGGGGACTAACTGCTCATCCATTCTCTCACTGATGGCATGTGGGGGTTTCCAGGACTTTGCTACTGTTTACAGTGAAGCTCTGAAAATTCTTGCTCATGTACAAGATCCTCTCTTGGATATTATACCTAAGGTGTGTACCTGGGTCAAAGGGTATGCAAATACGCAGCTCAGAAGGTGATGCCAAACCATCTTCCAATGCAAAATGCCAATTTACTTTCTTCCCAGCCACATATAATATACCCTGTGGACCCACATCTCCTCCAACACTTGGGTTTGACAGACTTGTTAACAGTTGCCCTGTGTTATCAGGCTAGAACCAACTGGAGTCATCAGCATTTACGAATTCGTGCAATCTAAATTAATACGTGTTTTGAAATAAGAAAATACATTTGATTATAAAAATAACTTTCACTGTAGAAAATTTAGCAATATAGAAAAGCACCAAAAGAAAAAAAATCGTTAACAGCTATAATTTATCAAGGTTTCATATTCATTTACAATGAAGGAATATTTACCCTATTATCAGGGCAGTCTACAATTGCAATTTATTTAGAACCCCCAAGGAAGCACACCTTTCAGACCAGACCTACCACTGAACACAGCCCTGTTAGTGTTCTAACCAGTCAGCTTAGCTTCCCCAAAGTGCCACTGTGCTGTCCCAGGTGCCCAGGAAGCAGCAAGACTCTGGCTAAATATCAGAATTAAAAGCTGAAGATGTGCTTTGAAATTCATAACACCTCCCTTATGGGAGGTGCGTATTCTATACGGTGGTTTCAATCTATGCTCTTTTGATCTGGGAAGAAGGGACTGGAAGTTCTTATTAAACACTTAATAAAAGCAGTTCTTTTATTTTAAATCCATTTTCAGAAAGTCCCTTGTAGCACTGTACTTCCTTTTAGCAGCAAGATGCCATTAAGGACAGCAAAAATGGTCTGCAGAATAACAAGGATATCATGGCCAGACTGTGGGTGATTGAATGAAGGTGTTCCCCCAGGCACCGAGACTCAATTTCTAGGGGCACATTGCGTACTTTACGTCTACAAGAAAAAGAGAATCAGTGAGCCAGCCCAGCATAAGCACAGAGTCTTCTCACAGCACACCTTCTGGTGACTAAATTTCAAATTCACTGATGTCTCACTGTGGGCCAGGCACTGTGTTAGGCAGTGAGAATTCAGAGAGGAGGACACTGCACCTGCTCTCCAGGGCATCACCATCTGCTTGGGAAGACACACAAATCAGGTGATTATGAAACAAGGAAGAATGAAATAATTGCTATTGTTAGCGACCACAGAGAACAGCAAAGACTGATTTAGACTTACAGGGACTGGGTGGTCCTGATAGAAACACTGTGAGATTTGAACAGGAATCTGAAGGGAGATTAGACTATGTACAGGAAAAGTAGAAGGACAGTTCTGGGAGAAAGGAGAAGTACTTCATTCACAGAATCAGTTGGTTGTTCACACAAACTTTTAATAAACATCTACTATGTTGCAGGGCTGCCTGAGGGCCTGGGTATGAAGAGGTGAATAAACCTGACAGTGAAGCTTCTGAAAGGTCTTTTTGAGGAGTTATCATTTAAGTAGGAACTTGAAGGATGAGAAGGAACCAGCCATACCAAGAGCAGTGGGCAGAACTTTACAGAGAGAAGGAAGGGCATGTGCAAAACTTTAACATGGGAAAGCCTTGATTTACCCTAGGCAGTGAATGGAGGCTGGGGTGGCCACAGGGAGATGCCAAACTGAAGAACTAGAGGTGTCATTCAAGGGGCAGACAGAAGCCAGATCACATGGGCTTACAGGCCAGTGTGAGGAATGTGAGCTGGAGTCTGAAGACCATCAGAACGTTTGAAGGGATAAAATGTGATGGGGGAGCTCTGGGATGGGTGGGAAAAAAAGGAAACATAGTTCCAATACATCTATGAAAGGTCACTCTGACCGAAGGGGACTGGAAGGCCGTGAGAGGGAGAGGCAGCAGGAAGGGCAGAGGGGAGGCAGCAGCAGTGGTTCAGGGAAAACTTTGACCCAAAAACCCCTAGAAACAGGCTGGAGAGGTTCAAAGGGGCCAGATGCTGTATGGCCATGGAGGGTGGTGTCACCCCACAGCCAGGGGCAGGAGGTTTGCATTTGAGAAAGACACATGGTCCAAACTGTCTAAGGAGAACTCAAGATCTGCTTATGTGGTGCATTAGAGTGACTGATTTGGGGGAGAAATAGTTGGCCTTTAGATATATTAGACTAGAGATGCCTGGAAGATACCGAGACAGCTTTGGTTAGTGGGCAGCTGCAGCTACAGATCCAGAGGTTAGACATGCCTGAGCTAGAGTGGAGGGGGGAGTCACAGGGTACATTTAGAGAACAGAGAGGAGGGTGTGGTGGTTGGAGCATGGCGCTCACGAAGAGGCAAGAACAGAAAAGAAACCCAGATCGCCCTCCTACAACTAGATCGTGGTGTCAGGCTCCAAAACTTGGATTTTATTCTCTGTAAATTGAAATTACAGAAAGGTTTCTTTTTTCCTCTTTGAATTGCAGAATTGTTTATACATGGCTATCTATTTCTGACTTTAAAAATAATATATGTTCATTGTTAAAAAACTGAAAATAAGGACAAGTACAAAGAATAAAATACCAAGCATCTATAATTCCATCATCCACCTGTAATTACCCCTAACACTATGGGCTATTTCCTTCCAAGGACTTTTTCTTACTTTTCATATCAGTATTTTGTATATATTACAAAATTTGAATTATACTATATACAATAATTCTAATCTTATTTTTTCACTTACTATTTTGTCACAAATATTTGACTATGTGCTTAAAAATTCTCTGTAAACATGATTTTAATTGCAACATAATATTATATTGATATAAATAATATTATATTGATATAAAATAATTTGACATTCAATAATTATGGATATTTCAGTTGTTTTTTTCTATAATATATAGAACTATTATAAATATTCCTATGTATACATCTTTACTCCATTTCTAAAATGAGAATTTTGGGGCTGAAGGGCCCATTTTTAAGATTTCTCATACTATTGGCAAATTATTTTTAGAAAGGCTAAACCAATTTATATCCCTAGAGTATGAGACTGTTCAATGCATCCACACTTTAAAAATATTTACTAATTTTATAGATGAAAAATAATTTAGCTGTCATTGAAATGTTTTCTTGAAACTGAGGCAGAAACCAGTCTCACAAAAAACTCCACTTTAGTGAATTCAAACCATGCCACTAAAGTATTCAGTTTTAATATCATAATCAAGAACTTGAGTTTAAGTTCACAAAAGATGAAACAATTTTAATAAGACTAGTCCAAAGCAACAGGAAAGACCTCACTTCTGCCTTTCAAACTAGGGATCGAAGCTACCGAGGGCAGCCCCCCAAATTCATCCTGAGCATCAAGCCACCCAACATCCTAGAGACCCCTGAGGACTCATCCCGACTTGTGAGCTTTCTGCACAAGGTGGAGGGGAAAAGATTAAGGTGGGGAACAGGAGCAAGTTACAGCGCTTCCTCTCTCCCTGCCATTGAAGAAGAGCTGAACTATAACCCAAAAGTCATTTTTTTAATTCAGAAGGCACCAGGAAGCAAACTTAGTCAACCTCCAGTATCATATAAAAGAAATGCTGAGGCACAAGTGTTTGGAGTGAAACCATGGTGTCCAACAGGAGGGGTGCTGGGAAGAGTCAAAGGGTAACCCCCTTCCTTCTCATGATGAATTTTAACCTAGGTACATGGAAATTGGGATCAAGAGAAATCTGTGTTTTTGCACAGACTGAGCCCTCTCAGTGGTTTGTGTGCACTGCAATGCCCTGGCTGTGGCCACCACACCGCAGTAAGGGAGAAGCGCACCTCTACACGGGCAGGGTTTCAGATGGCAGGTGTTGCACACCCGGGTCCCTTCACAATTTCATCTCAGTTCAAGCTCTGGACTGTGGCCTTACAAGCTTGAAAACCTGCTGTCGTTAATGTGCTCAAAGAGGCTTTGCCTCTTGGGAGCTCATTTTCATTAACCAAGGTCGCAGAGTGGTACAAACCAGAATGCCAGTTTGTTAGGTATTTATATCTGCAAGTATATGTCATGAGAAACCAAATGATAACCAGAAAGCAGAGGCCTGAACAAGGGAAGGGAGGGGGACAGCCTGAGAGGTCTCCTCCTGCAGACCTTGCACATCCTGCCTGGGGTGGCCTTCATTTAGTTTATTTCTCATCATCCTTCTGAGCTCAGTTCAAAAACCCCTCCTCGGGCTTCCCTGGTGGCGCAGTGGTTGAGAGTCTGCCTGCCGGTGCAGGGGACGCGGGTTCGGGCCCTGGTCTGGGAGGGTCCCGCGTGCCGCGGAGCGGCTGGGCCCGTGAGCCACAATTGCTGGGCCTGCGCGTCTGGAGCCTGTGCTCCGCAGCAGGGGAGGCCGCGGTGGTGGGGGGCCCGCGCGCCGCGGTGGAGGGTGGCCCCCGCTTGCCGCGACTGGAGGGGGCCCTCGCGCAGGGGCGGGGACCCAACACAGCCATAAAAAAAAAAAAAAAAAAAAAACCCCTCCTCAAGGAAGCCTCCCCAGCTCCCAGTATAGGTTTCCCCACCCCTGCTTATACATTTTCACTACGCCCCGCGTTTACATTTAAATACTTACAACGATTTTCATTACAAGACTGTATATGCTCTGTGTCTACTTTCTTTCAGTTCCCTGAGAGCAGGAGCTATTCCTGCCTCATTCATCACTCTTTCCGCCATCTCTAGTAGACACAGCACATAGCAGGCACTCAAATATTTGTAGAAGGGAGGGAAGGCAGGAAGGATGAGAGCATAATGACAGCAAAGTCCACCACAAGAACAGCCTTCCAATGGGACTTGGAGTGCCTTAGCCAAGATTCTCTCCCCCTTTTCACAGTGTCAGAAATGGGCACTGCTAAAGTCTGCCCTGCTTTTGCTCCCTTTTTTTGTGTTTCTACTGCTGGCCATCCCCTCCCCTCTAACACTCGCTTTGGATATGCAATACCTTTGATCAGGTTACAGATTAGTCAGACTAGCCTAAGCGCCTTTCTGTCTGCTGAAGCAGTTCTGTGTACCCCTGGCCTAACCTATTTTATGGTCATTTATAATTAAATCTCAGGGAGTAGCCTTACTTTCCAAGTTCGTGGGGTTCCCACACTGTGAAGCCCCTGTGATCACCACACCATTACCCAGTGTTAAGGACAGGGATGCTCCAGGACGCACGGCAGCCGTGGGAGAAATAGGACAATAGTGTGTGCATGTGGCTGACGCCTGTTCATGCTTCATAAAAACAGAAGCTAGAGATGACATTCTTACATGCTTTGGCTATTGTCTCAAGTATGATATTAATTTTGATAATTAAAAGCAGAACAAGCACCGGCCCGGGAGTCTGGGTGAGATCTAGATTGTTTTGATTCCAGCTCTGACACTAACTCGCTGTCGGCAAGTCCCATTTCAGTGCCGAATAAGGAGTTGGCCTAGATGACCACCAGAGCCCCTTCTGGCCTTGACATTCCATTATCAAATGGTTACTTTTCATCTAAGAGCTTGTCTCAGACTTCATAAACACCCAAAGATCAATCCAGCTGCTGGCAATGACTATCACACACTCGGGGAGTCTGAGTTAAGCATCTCTAAAGAAATCACAGCGATATCTTAGGATTTTCATGATTACAAAAGAAATCATTCAAGAGAAAAGCAGATGTCCTTGGGACCTGACACCAGTTCACACAGCAGATTTTCTGACACGGATCTTCTCAACATTTGTTAATCACAGGATGGGGGACTGAGACGCCTGGGAAATCTGGCTATGACCCAGCTCTAAGGGGCTCTCTTCTTTCCATTTTCCCAGAAGCAGGGTCCTTGTGGAAATTATTTTCTATATATAAAATAGCCAATCACGATAAGACATTTCCATGAGTATATAACTTTTACAATATTTGCAAAAAAGCACTTTTCCTCCCCACCCTCGATATTGGGAGTTCAACTTCCTTCACCTCAGCCCCTCAACAAACAGATCCTGTCACTGGTAATACAGTCTCAAACAGGCGTTCAGCTATAGTACAAACAAACTCATCATGAATCTGTTTATAACCAAAAAAGCATCTCAATTTTAATTAGCTAATATGTTAAATTCGAAGTCGTGTTTATGTTTAAACATTCTACAAACCCATCTTAGAAAATGGGCATGTCTGATAAGGCCCTTCCCTGTCTGAAAGGAAATTACCAAAAATAATAAAGACTTCCTGCTAAGGGGTTTGCACTCCAGAGACACGTATTTGTTTCTGCTGCAGCAACTGTGAATAGACTGAGCACAATGTGTGAATTCCAGAAGATTTCTTCCATTAGCTCAAGTAGGACGTTTACAAAAGAGAAAACAAACGAAAACCCCTGAGATCATATCTGAAGGTGGGATTGGGAGCACCGCACTACTTGCCTTGAGTAATAAGACTCCACACCCAGGGCCTCCCGGACGCTGGCGATGTGCTGCTCTAGGGCCGAGCTGGTGGCTGTCGGAAGGGCTGCGCTGCTGCCAGCCTGGAAGTCACTGGAGTTTTCCACCGTGTTGTCTCCCAGGTAGTGTTCGTGAAACTTCAGAATCCCTGAAACAAGACAGGCACAGCCAACATTATACACGATTGGGGTGGGGGAAGGGAAGGCGGAGGACAGTGGGCAGCAAGGTCGATGCTATGTGACCTCTTTGACAAGCATGCTGTCCTCCAAACCATGTGAAGAAATCCTGAAATCCGAGGTGTCAAGAGGGCTTTCAGAAGTCTGGTCAGTACGCTTTTTACAGCTTTCACCAGAAGGTTTGGTGCTTGGAAACAGGGAATTCAAGACACGGCTTTTGATTTTGACGATATATATTCAGAAGCTCCTGGAATGATGATTAGTTCACATCAGTGCACATATTTCAAAACAGATGCTTCTCAGAAGCACCAAACAGGGAAAGTTTCCTTTCAGGAATAGTGCATGAGCATGCCAAGGTGTATTCTCCCCAGAAACTGAACTCCTGACAAAAAATATAGCTAGCCAAATGGAAACTGTGTTACTCAAAGACCTTTCGTTTCACAAAAGCAAATCAAAATAAATATGTAGTGTAAAGGCCAGATAAAAACATTTTAAACCATCTTTAAATAAGACCAACTAGTCAATGGTCATTAATGGATTAAAGGAGCAAAAAATGATGGCTGTATGAAACTGAGGCAATACGCAGCAGTTTTCTAGCAATAAACACAGGACATATTCTCAAATGGTGATGAGGTGTGTCAGCCCTGGAAAATGCTGGTCCTCTCTGATTGGATTAAAGCCCTGGTGAAAGCTTCAGAGTCTCATTAAGAGCAAAGAGAAATGGAAAGAGAAACAATAGGAACCTCATTATACATGGCTCATTGTTACAGGGATTTGGATATACCACCTGTCAAATTATGTTCCCAAAACATAACAACCACCGAGAGAATGAGCTCAATGCCTCCATCATCAGCTGTGTCCTCCTGAGCATCAGGGCCCTCCGGGGGCTGGGATACACAGGGATTCATCCCACTGTGCACGACGCTCACCAAGTCACCATGAACACCACAACTTAAAATCTTCAGCATAAAAAGGTCAGAGGCAAGAATGTTCTTTATGGAAAGCCCATAAAAAACATGGAATTAAGGGTAAAATTATAAAAAGTGAGGCTGAAGCATAGTACAGGCATTCTCAGAATGTAATCAGAACCCAGGAAGCATCTCAGAGCTGTCATCCAGCCATCATTTCCTTTTTAAATCAAAGGGACAGAAACGTAATCAAGAAAATCTTGTCAGTTCTCCTTGGCAGTTGAACTTTTTGAAATTGGCTTACAGATATTCAAGAAGCCCATTCTTCAAGATTCCCAATTATAAGATCCACTTCCCCAGTCAATAAACTCTAATTGGATCTGGTGTGTCTCCAACGTGGTAAAACCATCAGCATTTTGTTATGCAAAAAATATGGCCCTAACAGCTAATTAGTGGTTCTGTATTTAGTGAAACTGTTAAAGCCTGAACATTTAATCCTGATTTAATCAAAGGGGATTTTTACTTCTGAAATAGATTTACAAATGAACTGGTTAAAAATGGGTTTTGCTAAACTCAGAAATTTCAAGCATAAGACTTCATTTATATACTGTGATAGAGTTGCCATTATCATTTTAGTCTCTTTAACTGTACCATGACAAAGGGTCACAATTATTAAATCATATCTAGAAAGAACTCATTCGGACTTATTACTTTATTAGCTAATGAACAACAGCTGCTTAAAAACAGGGCTGCTGGTGAAATTAATCCTCCTGCTCTTCGTCTTCCTTGATAAATGCTTCCACATTCACCAGCGAGGAGCCGTGATTTCTTGGGGGAATGAGAAAGCTGGGCTGTCTTATTAATTGAATGCCCCACTACGGACTACCCACCGTGGCGGAAGATTTGCTGAAAGCCGAGTGGCGGAAGATTTGCTGAGTGGCGGAAGATTTGCTGAAAGCCGACATTAGCTCCTTGATCTGATCTATGGTAATGCACCTCTCCCACCTCTATTCATTAGACTTTCACAACCTAGTGTCTTAATTGCCCTGTTCCCACAGAAAGAGACTTACCTGCCCCAGGAGCAAGCAGCCAGCTGTACAGGTAGCCCGCAGCCAGGGAATAGTAAAGCACTAGTCCCCTCTGGCCATTAACCATCTCTAAGATCTGATCAATAGTGACTGGGGAGTAGGGGTCGGAGTCCTGCTGTCCTGTCTGCCGTTCTACCAGGAGATCTGCAAACGCCCTTGTCCGTCCTCTTTCTGCCACGGCCAGGGCTTCATCATGATGGCCTAGGAGACAAAGGGATAGGCTGGGAGTCCACGGGGAGTATGCTTATCAGAGAGGGCCATCAGGTACAGAGACCCCGGGCAGGCAGAAACCCCACTGCCTCTCCACGCCAACGTGTGGCAGACTCTCAGTGAGACTGTTTCAAATTCAACCCCCTGCCTCAGATGACGGGTGCAATGACCACTCTACTCAAACCCCACATTTTCAGATTCCACACCACCGTAAGCCACCAGGCTTCCCTGTCTGGCAGCCACACCACAGGAAAGCTGACTGTTCAGAGCATCCATCCTCAGCCCTGCCCACTCTCCCTCCACATCCTGAGTTACTCCCCGGCCTCCTGGCTTCTGATCCCATTCACTTGGCTCTTTGGACCTGATGTTCTGCACTCTGGTTACCCTCTCACTTCCCTGCTCAGCTTGGATTCTGATTTGGCCTTGGCAGATGAGCCCTCTAAGACATGGCTCTTGACCATCTTTCTACTTCTCCTCGATGCAGCCCCTCTGTGCATCACATTGCCCAGCCCTGTTTCCACATTTCCCACCAAATTATACCTCTGTGCCCTCACACATGCTGGTCCATCTGCTCTGTGTGCCTTTCCCCTGTTCACTGAAAACAGGGAATCCTGATAGCTGTCCTGCCTATCTCAAAGACTAAACGAGGCCCTATATGTGGAGGTGGCTGGTAGGCATTATTCAAAGCACAGTATATATAATAAGTGACATTATAATCACTAGAGCTGATACCTCATTCCATTCTGGGCTCCCACACACTTGCTTCTCATCTCTTCTCATTCCCATGGGCAAAGGGTTCAAATCTCTGAGGTCTCTAATTCTTTGAAATTGCTTCTCTCTTTCAAGCTTTTCCTTAGTCTTTCAATCCAACCTCTAATCCCACTTCATCTAAGAAACTAGTCTGTAATCTAGTTTAAAAGCTAATGCTCAAATATGAGAGCACAAAAGATAAAGCAACATCCTTTCAAGTTAGGATTATTAGAAGGAACACAATGCAAAGGATCTGCTTGCATCATAAATATACAAATGGAAGAGTTGCTAGAACTAAGGTCCAAAGAGAGAGCAGGTAGAGGCAGGAGACCAGATGCCGCGGCTCCACAGCACTTCAAGGATGCCTTGCTTCCGACAGTCTGAGTATCAGTAGAAAGCAGGGATTTATATGTGTGTATGCAAATGTCTTCTTTTACCCTATTAAGTTATTAACTGGAACAGCAGGGACGATTTCTGTACACATTGGAAAACTGGCCCCAAAGTGCTAGACAGCCTTAACACTGTGATTATAGTAGATAATAAACTGTAATTGCAGGCAATGAGCACAGTTAATAGATACATTTTTCAAGGGGAAGTTTGAGTATTCATACCCATAAAGCAAAGGGCAGGTTATTGATAAGGCCTCAACATCCAACTTCAAAGACATTGTTAATTCCAATGAATACCTCCTTAACCCAAGTTCTGGGTTGGAGAAAATGGTCTGCAGAGATGGACAGGCCTGAGGAGAGGCAGAGGACGGGGTGGCTGGAATAGGGTGGCTGAAACAGCTAAGGCCCAGGTAAGGGAAGGTAGATGCTGGCCCAGGGCAATGCAGCCCACAGGCCTGGGAGCGTTGTCACTGACTATGTCACAGCCTTAGGGGCAGACAGTACAAACATTTATTAGACAGCAACATTAAAAGATGTGTGGCAGTAAAATAGGGTAGAGACCAGTGTCTTCTCAGGTACCTGCCCCCAGGTACTAATGGGCAGAGGGAACCTGGTGGGAGCACCTGCTTCAAGCATCCCTGTCTCCAGGACACCTTCTCTGACTCCTGGGTCTGCCTGCCAAGCCACTTTGTTCCCACAGCACACGAGTCCCTTTTACTCTACTGCCAGTCACACCCTCCTGGGCTCCTGACTTCTGTCTCCTGATAGGCTAAGAGCTTCTAGAGGTCAGGAATCGGCACTTCTTGACTGGCACACGGCACATACAAATATTCGTTGCTTGAATGAACGAATGTTCAATTGCTGCGTTGTGGTTGTGGCTTCAGTCTGCTGTGACAACAAATCATATTTCATCACAGCACTCACTAAACGACTCAGACACAGGGGTGCACGCACACAAGGTGGGAACCCCCGCTGCTCTCACCGAGGCTGACGAGCACTCGCTGCAAGGCCTGGTAGGAGGATGTCTGCAGGTCAAAGAGGGAGAGCTTGTAGTCCGTGCTCAGCTGCACCTCGTGTCGGATCGTTTCAAACAAGGCTGATGCTCTATAGAGCTGCAAGGAGGGGAAAAGAACGTTATCTGTTTTCCAGAAACCACTGTCTAGCCGTTCACCGACTAGAGACAATTTTTGCTCACATCTTGGTACACAACAGAAAAATTGTTTTAAAAGGTTTGAAAGGATGAATCTTTATTTCCAGGTAGGTCTTTGTGGACCTGAAAAGGCATCAATTAGATCCTACTCAGTAAATTATAGTTTGTGTCATCAGTTTTTGACAGACAAGGGGATCTAAAGGACAGGGGTTATGGACTCATAGTCTGAAACTTGTGGAAAAAAATCAGCTATGAACGCAATCAAGTGCTGATTTTGATTAAAACAAACGAAAAGCCTCTCCTCTTGTCATCAAGCAACTGTAATGCACCACTCCAACGCCTCACAGTGCGGAAGGGCTGGAACTGGAGCAGGTGAGGGGGAGCCAGGCTGGAGACGCCTGAGGCTGGGGGGAAACCCTGACGGCAGCCGCGCTCTCAGGAGGAGGAGGAGGGCTTCTTGCAGGCAGTTCAGCTGAACCAGATGCTGCTCTGCACAGCAGTGCTCCAGGGAGCCACGTCCACTCACAGGGACACCCTGGGACCAGACACACGACACTCCTAAGGAGACACTGTCCTGCTGCTCTAAGTGGACCACAAGGCCAATGGGACAAGGCATTTCTCTGATATTTATATGTGGAAACAGTATCAAATTTTAAATTCATGCAAATTTAAAGAATAGAATTCTAAGACTAAGGGACTTAGACTAGGAGAGAGGAATGTATTCCCAACCCTGCCACTAATTTGCTGGGTGACTTTTGGTAAGATTCGGAACCTCAGTTTTTTTCTCTGTAAAGGGATGGTTATCACTTTACCTCACAGGGTTATTTAGGAATAAATCCAGTCAGTGAAAGTACTCTGAAAACTATAAATCACTATATCAATACAAACTTTAATTTTGAAACCAGAAAACTAGAGAATTGATTCTTTAAACTGTAAAACGTCCTAACATCCCAGGATGCTATGGCACAAGCTCAAGCATATCATGTCCTCACTCCCTGTGAGCACCTACGACAGGAGCCTGGGTTCATCAATCCTTGGCCCCCTTTGCTAGCGCAGTGCCCTCCACAGCAAGTGCTGCCTAAGCAGTTGAGTGTGTAATTTTAGATGCCATCTCACAATTCCTCCAACCTGACAGAGGAACCCGTAATTCCAGGGATCTTTCTAATTTGCAGAGCCAGCACAGAGCAGGCTTCTCTTCAACTATTTGTGTGTATGCAGAAACATGAAGTGTGTGTGTGTGTGTGTGTGTGTGTGTGTGTGTGTGTGTGTGTGTGTGTGAGAGAGAGAGAGAGGGAGGGAGGGAGAGGAAGAGGGAAGAGAAGCATCTAGTGATATAACTAGAAACCTACAAAGACAGTAAATCCAATAATTATGAATTCTTGGATTACTTACTTCTGTCATAAAATGTATATAATTTCATATTAAGGTTTAATGAGGAACAGTAGCACATAATACAAGAATTCCAAAGAAATTATTGAGAAATCTATCATACAAGTGAGTAAGAGTCTTTACTATGGTTCAACACTTCTGGGCTAACACAGGCTGGAAATCTTGTATGTCAAACCCAAGAGCACAGGTCAACACCTTCTGGCAAATGTCATCACTACTAGGATAGTAATCCCAAGGTCTTCCATGCTTCTGGAAACAAAATCCACTCGGGACAGGGTTCTCCTGCTCACCTGATGTTGGGCTTCCTCCAGGTTCCCACTCGCCCAAAGGGAGAGGCCAAGACCATGGCGAATTTTGGCTTCATCTTCTCTTCGGCCCAGCTGCTCTGCTAACCTTAAACCTGAATTCAGATAGAGAAATTTTGAGGACACATAAAAGACAATTCCAGCCTGCCAAGGAGTTCTGGAGGGTAACTCTGCCTCAGGTGTATATAAAGAGTGTTAGCAACACAGCGAGTTAAAATGCAGGACAAGAGCAGAATCAGCCAAGGCAGAGTAAGCATTCTTTTCAAATTCTGTGCTGGTAGTGACCTTTCCAGGTCACTCCAAGTTGCCCCAGCAAGAGCTCAGGTGATGGCTATCAGCAGGAGACAGGTTTGCAGGGCAGGCAGAAACACTGAAACAAATGGAACCTAACTGGCAGCCCTCCCAGCTGTGAAATCCCTAGCTTTGCAAATGAAAACTCCTGGCCTATAAGTTTACCTAACCCAATTCTCTGGCTGGCAAAAGTCTTTCTTGAAAGTTCCATAGTCAAGTACAGAAGCCCAGCTAATACTCTTTCCTATCCCATGTGTACAGCATCCAATCAGTGTTGACGAGAGACACATCAGATGTCCTCCTGGAAGCAGAATGCTCACACCGCCTGACCCTGCCTTCTGTTACTGATGCCACTGAGGCATTTCGCATCCAATCTGCCTTTCCTTTATGGCTGAGACTTTGATGTGCCTCAGCGGGGTTTCAGAACAAGAGCTATTATGAGTTGAAAGCTTTAAATGAGATTGTTCTCATTCTAATGGCCTTCAGATAGGCACCTGCAGTTTGGGTCACTTACCAACAGCAAGCTTCTGGATTTCAGGACACCAGCAACCTCCAGGGCTTTGTGGGAGTCAAATCTGAAGGCAACCATTTATTGTATTGGCCACTAAGTAGTTCTCAGCAACACTTTGCCCTCATTATCCTGCTCTCTGTACATAGGAGTTAGCTTGTGCCGAGACAGCAGGAAGGCTCCCACACTACAACTGCACACACAAAGGAAGGACTTCTTCTTTCTAATCTAATTCAGGGTGAATGGGAGCCTGCCTCTGAGCATGCTGGGCCCACACAATCTCAGACTTTCGAAAAGGAACTGAGTCAGTTGAGAGGCTAATAAAAGTGACACTCGGGTTCAAACTCATAAAATAGCATGCATCTCAAAATGCACGTAACTCAGAAAACTTAGAAACAGCATTTTAAATTTAAATCATGTCATGGGGTAACAAAAACAATATGTATTTGCAAATTATTCACATTTTAAAATACTTCATAGAGTAGGAACAGAAATAAAAGAAATGGTTCTTGGGTGAAAACCAGGAGGAGACCGGTTGTTTTAACTTTCAACAAGCTAACCATATTCATTCAGCAATATAGCTCTCCCTGCTAGGCCTGGGCCTCTGAGTTGGAAGTAAAAGTCATTGAGGCAGCTCCTCCAGAAGGTATGTTCTGTGCAAGGAGGGACTTGACTTTGCTCCCTGCTGGATCCCCAGCATGTAGGACACTCCCTGGTCCACAGTCAGAAGTTCAACAATGAAGAGCTAAAAGCCCACTGGACAGACATGGTATCTGTCCTTCTCCAGTTTCTACCTGCTTCTGCCTCTTAGGAATCTGACCCACCCATCCAGCCCTCCTGGAGCCTAGTTTGCCAGAAACTAGTTACATAACTCCAGGTAAGTCACTAAATTACTCCAGCCTCCCTTTCTTCATTTGCAAAAAGAAAAAAAGCTGGATGAGACCAGTGGTTTTAATCACGGGTAACCACACAAATCACGTGGAGAGCTTGTTGCAAAGGCTCTGACCAGGCCTGCCTGTGAGATTCTATTGCATGTGGGCAGGGGCATGCTAGTCCACAGCCCTGTCTCAAAGCCAGGAGGGAGATAGAGTACTGAAGTGGTTTCCAACTGAACTGTCCCCTCGCTTCAAGAGGCTGCAGACCCAACTCAGAGCACTCAGAAAGGGCTTTCCAGGTGTCCTGCACCTGGAACAACTCATGCGAAGAGGCATCTGGTCAGGTCCACGAGGTACACCAGGCTCTCTCGTAGAGCACATCCACGAAAAAGACACTGTGGAGATGGCGCGATAAGAATTTAGATCTCTGCAAGACTTAAAATTACAACAATAAAAATAAACAGAGTTTTCCATAAATATAGAATTATGTTACAATATCTCAGGCAAAGCAGCTGCTTCATGGAAGTAATATTTCAGGAAGTACCAAAGAACACAGTTGAAAGGTTGTCATACGCTGGGTCTGAATTTAATAGTTTTCACATATTCAATTGAAAATCGCCCCCAGTCTGTTAGAATTTTACCAGTCTAGTTTCAGGAAACCAAAAGCCACCTCTCATATTTAATGCATTGAGGCAGAGCTCCCACTGAGTGGGAGCCAAATCATGTCTGGGAAGTGGCTTCTAGCCTCTCAGTCACCTCTCAGCCTGCAGGCCAGAGCAAGCCTGGTCTGTGCAGAGGACCACAGCGACCATCAGCCCCTGGCCCATTCTCCACCTCATGTGCTGCTTCTCTCTCTCCCGGCTTCCAGCTGGGGATCAGAAGTAATCGTGGACATGACGGCCCCAGCCCTGCTCTGTTCTTGGGAGGTTGAAAGAACTGCATACAAGGTCTTGTGTGGTTCCTGAGGTCAGGAAACCTGGGCTGAGCCCCATGCCACCACTGACTGACCGCATGGTCAGGATCAAGCCACTGTAGTCTCTGAGCCTCAGGTCACTTAGCTGCCAATGGGAATAAAAAGATACAACTCTCATGGTTACCATGAGAATGAAATCCAATTAGATAAACTATATATGCCAAAAATTTTTGGAAACTATAAATGACAGTTTTTGCTTGAAATCAGCAACCATTTCCTTTTACTAGTGAGCCAAGAACACCGTATCTGCTGTTTTTCCCTCCCAGGATGACAGGATGCCATGTGCCCGTGTGAGAGGAAGTGCTTTCCAAAGGAGGGTTCCAAAGGGGTGGAGGGTAAACACACTGCCGTGGGGCTCCTGCTTGGCAAGGAAGGAAGCGTCCAAGGCCTGACTATGCGCAGGTGACTGCATGGAGCCTGCCAGAGAGGAGAGGGGGTGGGGGGAGGGGGTGAAAAAGAGGTGAGGGAGGGAAGCAGTCACTTTCTGGGCCTGCCTGAAATAAGCCTACTGTGGCACCAGCCCAGCACCGTGGGTAACCAGCACTGGGAAACCTGGCTGATGGCTTGAGCGACCCTCAGACAGGTGCTTCTGGATTAGACCCCGGCTGCCACATTGAAATGGCACAGCTTATTTTCTAAAGGGACAATGGGCCCGGAACAGCTGTGCATTTTTCCTCTGATTCAGGCCCTTAACTTGTACAATATTAGATCTAACTTGACCTTGTGGAGAATGTGTTTTTCACTCAGTAGAGGACTCTGAAAAGCAAGGAGGGTGTCAGCTCCTTGGACAGCTGGCAAGCAGAGCGAGACAAGCTGGGTAATGCATCCTGGACAGTGGAAAGCCTTTGTATTACTAAGGAATGCCCAGTGGGGGACACCATGGTTTTGGAGTTGAACTGATGATGTGGCCTCTGAGATCCTCACTCCAAGCAGAGGTGGCCACTCACACCGTGCACACTTCCTTCTGAGCAGACTGTGAGCTCAGTCTCAGAGTAGACCGAGAAGCCGTGACAGACCTTTTCACTTACCTTCCTGCAAGTACATGACTGCCTGGGAATAGTTCTGCAAAGCATGATGGGTCCTTCCAAGGCTACTATAAGACACCGTCTTGGCCACCAAGTCGTTCATCTGTGCAGCGATGCTCAAGTGCTGTTCTTGATAGACCACGGCCCTCTCAAAGGTGCCCAGGGACTCGTAGGTCAGGCCCAGGTTCCCATAGGCCCGGCCCTGGCACGTGGGGTTGTTGGTTTCCTCTGCTATCTGCAGATCCAGTTGATGGTACTGCAGGGCTGTATCGTATTCCCCCATCTGCTGGTAAACGCCCCCCAGGCCACAGGCGGCATCACTTTCCAGAGCTCGGTCTTTCATCTCTCTAGCGATGTTCAGCTGGCGTTCAAGGCAGGAAATGGCTTGTTCGTAATTCCCTAATTGGCTGTGCAGACTTCCCAGCTCTCCATAGGCCTGGGCTTTATTAAAGGCCTCCCCGAGCTCATGGGCAACCACGAGCCTCTTTTCAAAGCACACAAGGGCTTGCTGCAAGCTCCCCATTGCCCTGTGGGGGATGTAGACAGAAAAGCAATGATATTATTTTGTGCAGGTGCAGACATGCTAAAGCCCCTGAGAAAATGAAAAGCATTTGTCACTGTCACTTACTATAGAAGCTCTTAACTCCTCTTCTAGCTAAAATCTATCATGTGCCCTTAGAGTGAGATGCAGGGGAATTTCATAATCTGGAAAGCAATTCAAAAGTCATCCCTTAGTGACCTTCCCAAGAGCTTGAGATTCAATGGGATATATACCCCAGAGGAAACATAAAATAAATTAATAGGCACAATGATAGCAAGTGAACTGTTTGGTTCTTTGGGCCTCCCAATTTCCACTACTGCTTAGACTATGTTTTTGAAATCACTTTACAATGGCTATAAATCTTTCACCCTTAGCTTCTCAGAGCACTCTGTGGGTGATGATTTAGTCTGACCCTTGCCCTTCCTCCACTCCAGGAGCCCTAATCCCCTGCCTATCTGGAGAGGCCGTATATTCTGCAGACACAGACACCTTCTTGGGTTGCCCACGTTCAGAAGGAAAGCACCACCTTGGCCAACAGTGTATCTTTTTGTGCTGCTAAGAGACGACAAGATAAGAGTGAGAGAGCATGGATTCTGGCGGCAGACAAAACCAGTTGTGTAGGATACACGAATTCCTTTTCCTGAGCTTCAGTTTCTGGATGCTAATAAATCCCACATCCCATAGCAGATGATAATAAATGTAGACTAATACAGGATTGCTGTAAATATTAAGCAAGATATCTATGCAAGGTGGCTAGCATGACAGTATACGTTTATTCACTCCCACTATTATGAGGTGGCTTTCCCTAAAAGCAACAAAATGGGGTCCAAGTAATTGGTGGATATAGGTGTTATATTAATGAACACATCCATATAATGTGAGGGGCATTCAGAAAATATAAGTTAGATCGATTCATTCATCTTTCCCATTCCTATTATCTCTTTTATTCTGCTCATTATGATGTAGTCAAAAAGGTAGTGCATTTGGAGTCAGAGAGCCCTGGGTTTAACTCTCAGCTGTCCCTTTTAAGCTGTGTAATCTTGGACATAAACTCTGGGCCTTAGTTTCTTCCTATATAAGGGTAAAAATATACCCTGCTAATTTCACAGAATTATTGGAGGAACAAAATGAGGTATGCATGGAAATGATTTGTAGTCAGTAAGCTGCCATGCAGACATTAAGTGGTCATTACTTTCACAACTGCTCTTTGTGCAGGTTTATCAACCACATTTGTCCTCTGTCATTTTTACCTGTGTCCATTTCCCAGGCCTCGGTAAGCCTTGGCTTGGTCTTGCATGCGATTTAGACTCTGGGCAACAGATAAATATTGTTCATAGTACTTTATAGCTTCCTCATAGTCACCCAGGGCCTCGTAGCAATCCCCCAGGTTGCCATAGGCCCGGCCCCTGTCGAGCACAGACTCGTTTCCACTCAGCTGCTGCAGCATGGCCAGCTGCTGCTCGAAGTAGCCGATGGCTTCTTCCATCACATTCATGTTCATCTTTGTGATGCCCATGTTGCCATAGACCTGAGCTTCTAGACTCGGATCTTTCAGCTTCTGCCCTAGATCTAGCTGCTCTTCATAACACTTGAATGCCATCGTGTATTTCCCAAGGGCCATGTAGACGGCTGCCAGGTGCCCATGAGCTCTGCACTCTCCCGGCAAGTCGCTCAGCTCCTGATATACCTCCAGTTCCTGCGTGTGATAACCCAAGGCCTTGTCGTGTTTCTGGATCATTCGGTATGCAGTGCCCAGGGCTGCATATGCACTGGCCTCCAGTCTTCTGTCCTTTACATGGTGAGCCAAGCCCAGCTGCTGCTCATAGAATTTTATTGCACCACTGATATCTTTTTTACAGATGAATATATCGCCCAGGTTCCCCAGGGCTCGAAATTTAGCCTGGGAATTATTCAGGGACTGGGCTAGGGACAGTAGGTACTTCTGACACTCTTCGGCTTTGTTAAAATTCAGCAGAGCCTTGAATGCTAAGCCCAAGTTGCAGTAGGCTTTTGCTTGGCTCAATTTGTCATGAAGGTCTTTGGCCAGGGCCAGATCCTGCTCATAGTACTTCACCGCCTCCTGGTAATTTCCAAGGCAGTAATGGGCATAGCCAAGATTGTGGCAGACCTTCCCTTCTCCTTCCATGTCTTGAAGCTCGGGAGCAAGCCGGAGGTACTGTTCGTAATAGGGGGCGGCCTGGACGTACTCTCCTCGAGAGCAGTGGAAGTTGCCCAGGTTGCTGAGGGCCCGGGCCTCGCTCTGGATGTCACGCAGCTCCCGAGCAATGTTCAGGTGGTTCTGATAGTGCTGCAGGGCCCGGTCGTGGGCACCCAGGGCCTGGTAGGCCACAGCAAGGTTCCCATGTGTGGATGCCTGCGAGGCACGGTCATTCACTTCCATGGAGATCTGCAGCTCCTGCCGGTGGTACTTGACAGCCTGGTCGTACATGCCCAGAGCATTGTAGGCATTGCCCATATTCCCGTAGGCACGGCCCTGGGCGGCGTAATCACTCAGCTCCTGGGCGATGCACAGGTGGGTCTTGTGGAGTTTCAGTGCAGTATCATAATCACCTTTCATCTGGTGTATGATTCCTGAGAAAGAGAATAGAACAATAGAAAAGGGTTGAAATGACTGATTAGCAATTTAGAAAAAATGTAATTTGCAACTTGATTTATACTCAAATACAATCCAGATGAATTAAAGAATTTAAAATAACAGAAGGTAGAATTAAATATTTATCAGCTCTCCAGAGGGGGGATAACTTTCTAAGCTTCAAAGCAACAGGAAAAAAAAAACAGAACTGACAGATTTGGTTAAAAAAAATAATAAGTTTTATACTATAAATATATATCTAAAATTAAAAGGCAAACACAATACTGGAAAATATATGAATTATACAAAAAAAATTCAATAGCTATCATGTATAAAGATTTCACTTGTTTCATTTTTTTAAAAAATCAAGACCCCAATTTACTGAAATAGGCAAAAATAGTAAAAGTGAGCAGACAACTCACATCCAAGGAAATACAAAGAGTAACCACAGGGGAAAATGTTAATTTCTTTTAATAATCAAAGAAATGCAAAATAAAGCAACCCTGAAGTACCATTTTACTTCTACTAAATTAGCAAACAAAAAATTTAAACAATACCCTATACTGATGAGGTGGCCCTGAAGCTGGTAAACACATCAACTGCTGGACACAAATGGGAACAGCCTTTGGAGGAGCAGCATGGCAAGAACCACACAACGGTGCTGCTCAGACCCTGCAACCCTGCTCAGGGGAATGTCTTCTAAGGCAATCATACGACAAATGCAAAAGCTGTATGCATAACAATCTTCACTGCACCATTACAGATTAGTGGAAAATCAGAAACATCTTCAATGGCAAACACTTGGGGATTATGTAAGTACATTTTGGTATATCAACTCAATAGGGGATTATGCAGTCATTAAAAAGATAATTATGAAGTCTATGCAGAAAAATGGGGAAAAAAGAGTTCTTGCAATAATGTTAAGTGGAAAAAGCAGAAAACAATGCTGCACGCTCCCTGACAATGACTAGGAAAATGAATGTGTGCAAATGGACAAGACCTCGAGGGTATTATGCAAAAATAAAAACAGTTGCCTTGTTAGGTGAGAGGATTTGAATGATTTTTGTTCCAGAATTTCTTGTAATTCTGCTATCTAGCTTTTACAGTCAACAATAACAGCACTTCAGACAGCCCTCATAAACTATGCTATAGCTGCTAAGCTAAGCTGTTGTTTTTACAAGCAGTTCAAAATGAGATATGTCATAAATATCATAAATATAAAGTAGTTCCAAAAGAGGGATATAATAAAAGTAACTTGGGAAGCGCCTTTAAGGACAGCCCGGTTCATTTCAGTTGGGGCTGGGATGGGGAGGCACAGAAAAGGCGGAGGGATCTAGTATGCAAACAGGTTTCTCTTTGCCCTTGGTTTTGAACATGCTTTTCTGTGCATCAACACGTGAAATTTGCACTGGTGACCAAAACCTGCAGAAGTATAAGAACTCAAAAACACCAAGGTGGGTTGCTAAAATGTCTGAACTGAAACTAGAGGCACTGACAAAGCAAGCTATCGAAATCCAGCCCCTGTAATTTGCTTATCTCTACACCTTTCATTCCCTCCTTCCTTCATTCATTTACTTACACACTGACCCAACAAATATTAACTGAATATTTATTGTGTACTAAGCCTTGTGGAGGGCAGCACACAGGGAGAGGAATGAAGACACGTATCTGCCCTCAGAAAGCACATAGGGTCATAAGGGAGACAGTCATGAAACAAATAACGTCAATACACACAATAAAAGCTGAAGTGAGCGGGGTGTGGGAGAGAGAGGAGCATGCCAGGGCCACTCCTCTGGTCCTGACTTCCTCCCCTGCCTGCAGTGGAGGTCTGCCCTGCCCCAGGAGTCGTGCTGAGCTCTGGGTCCAGCCATCTGTATGACATTAACTGGATTTAGGGCACTGGATAAATCATTTAGCCTCTTTGAGCTTTTTTTAGTTCATCTATAAATTGAGGAAAATAATAATCTTGATACCAACCTTAGAGGATAGTAGTGAGGATCAAATGAAATAATGTATGTCCAAGTGCATTGTAAACTATAAACTATAAACTATAAAGTGAAATTCAAATATTAGTTACTGAAATTACTATATGCTTCTAGGGAAGGGAATTCTCGAGGTGGTAGAGATTAAACCAACTATGGTAATTCTTCTGTGTATTTTCTTTTATGAGTGAAATATTTCATAGTTTAAAATAAGCAAATCATGGTACTCTATATGATGGAATAACATGGTGCCATTAAAAATGGTGAAGTAAAAAAAAAAAGATGAAATAGAAGTTTATATACTGACATGGGAAAAATTATAATATATTAAGGGGTTATATGGGCACAAACAGTACACTTAATAAAAACATTAATAGGATGTATGTATATACATACATGTTTACACTTATACATACAGCATACATTTTTTAAAAAGGTAACAGTAGTAATCTTTGAGTGGTGAAATTTTCCTTATCTGTATTTTAAATGGTTTTTCTATGATGAATGCACAACCCTTGGTTAAAAATTACTCAAATTTTTGAAACTCTGCTCTAATTAGAGCAACATTCCTGAGGAGTGGAGATGTCACTGGCATCCCAGCTGGAAAGGTCAGGTTTTCAGAGCCTGTCTCAAGGTTAGAAACTCTAAGGTGCCAAAAGGCACTACCTTAGCATCACCTGAAGAAAGCCTTAGTGACAGAAACATTTCAGTTCTGAAGACCTGAATGTGGCCTGTATCCCTAAACGGCTTTTATCTAAAGAAAAAACTTGTAGGTTTCAAATTTCCAAGTATCCTTAGAGGAAATGAATCATTTATTCCCTCTCTCCTCAGCTTCTGCATAAGGAGAAATAAGGGGCAAAATACCTGACCCGCCATGAGTGCACAGTCATGAACAGAGCCAGAGCTGGGGAGGGCAGCAGGAGTCCCCACACATCCCTCTGAACACTTTCCCCCGCAGCAATGCCTTTACATTGATTTTCTTCCCACAGCTTTTGGATTTCACTGCAATGATTTTTAAGCCAATATGATCACTGATTGGTTGCTAAGGCGGTGTTAAGAGGAAGCAAGCAGTGTTGGACCTTCAGAGAAGGAAACTGAGGAAGCTCAGGTTTTTTGTATGCACCCTACCGCTAAAGAAACAGGTCACCTGGCTAGCACCCCATCCTCCCCACTTGTGCCCCATCCTATAGGAAGCTGGCTAAGTATCTGGAAGGCACACTATAGTGGAAAAGGCACAGAACTTTAAGTCAGAAGTCCTGTTTTACAAGCCTGGCTCCCACCTCATTCAGCTGAGTATCTTTGAGACACTAAGTTTCTGTCTCAGAGCCTTTGTTTTCTTTTCTTTTTTTTTTTAATTGAAAACTTTTTGGTGTTTTTGGTTTTCTTATTAATAAGGCCAGGTTATAATCATCTCAAAGAAATGGTATGAGAAACACAGTAGTGTATATCAATAGGCTTGCTAACTATCACATGCTTCCTAAACACAGTATGAACGGTATTCAGAGAGTGAGCGTTCAAAGGAAAAGTAATTCCATTTCTCTTGCTCTCAGGGCCTCAAGAGTCTGGCTAGTTAATAGGGAGCAGTTGGGATGATAATGGCTACCCAGGGTTCAATGATTTGTGAAAGAAACTGCCTGCTGGTTACGGCAAAATGATCTGACCCCCAGCCAGCTTGCCCACACACTCCCTTTCGCCCCCGCCTTCCCCCTCAGCTGACACTTCCAAGGGTCTCTAGAGAAGCATAGGAAGATTCTCAAAACAAAGACTTCCAGACACAGGCAAGGGTAGAGGAGATGGGCCGGCTGAGGTGGGAATTTTTTCTTCTGCCCTGTGTCTGCTCTGTCCCAGCCGCTGCCAGCCTGGAGAATTCTGAACGGAACATTACACACTCTTGGCAGCTCTTCTCTTTGTTGAGGCAACATAAAAGCGGCCCTGAGAGCTGCCAGCAGAGTGACTGTGCATGCTGAGGAGATAATCTGCAGATCCTCCTTCCCTTTCGAGACCACAGCTTGATTTTCCAGGGCTGTCACTCAGATGAAGACTTACAGAGGGCCTGTCAGAGGGCATGCTAGGTGACACGTGATGCAGGGAGGGGAATTAAATGAAGATTAGTGGGGCAGAAGATCCTCACAAAGCCCAGTTCTCACAGGGCATGTAGAGAAATGACACATGCTTATGGATTTATACATCCATCCCCACAATAAACCTCCACCTATGCATCAGGAATGGTCACTGCCATAGGAATAATAAGAGCTACTGCAAAGACCTGTTGTGAGGGCCAAGGAGTCATGCTTATGAGAAGCTAGCACAAGTGCCTGGGACATAGTAAGTGCTCAATACATTTTGCCTCTATTGTTAACCATTACCAGCAAAGATCAAGGGAGGTGAGAACAGGACAAGCCTAACAGAACTCTACTGAAACTAGAATAGTTAGCATCTTAGCAGTGAATTCTGGCAGCCTTTTCTCTTGCAAATTCTCTAAAAGTAGGGCCTCATTGTACTTCTACAAAGGATGTGTGCATTCTTCTCATTTACTGAAAATATTATTATTTTGATTATTAATAGTACACGATCCAAATGGGGCTTTAAGAGCTCATCTATTCTTTCCCACTGCTTTCAAACAGGTTGAGTTTGGCTACATTCTAGCCAAATCACCAGCTATTCTCAAAGGAAATATCAAGATTTGGGAACTGGAAGAGCCCTCCTAACTTTGTAAATGACGTGACCCTGGCCCAGTGAGAGGAAGTGAGTTAGCGACAGAGCAGAGAGAAGGACTCTCAACCCACAGACCTTCAGCTGTACCAGCCCACCTGCTTTCAAGATAAGCAGAAGACATAAAGGAACTGTATTTAGTCTCACTAGGTGTGACACAGGACCGTAGCTATACTTTAAAAGCTTCTCATCTGCTAGGAATACATATGGAATTATTTACAGATGAAACAACATGGTGTCTACTATTTGCTTTAAAAATACTCCAGGGGCTTCCCTGGTGGCGCAGTGGTTGAGAATCTGCCTGCCAATGCAGGGGACACGGGTTCGAGCCCTGGTCTGGGAGGATCCCACATGCCGCAGAGCAACTAGGCCCGTGAGCCACAACTACTGAGCCTGCGCGTCTGGAGCCTGTGCTCCGCAACAAGAGAGGCCGCGATAGTGAGTGGCCCCCGCTTGCCACAACTAGAGAAAGCCCTCGCACAGAAACGAAGACCCAACACAGCCAAAAATAAATAAATAAATAAATAAAAATTTAAAATAATACAGACATACACTTTAAAAAGAAAAATACTCCAGCAGAGGGGAAAAGTAAGTATATGTTTGTGTTTATGAAAATAGATGAAATAATATTAGCAAAATGTTGATAATTGGGTATTGTCGTATGGGGATTCATTATACTATTTTCTCTGTGTGTATATGTACGTGTCTGAAAATTTCCATAATAAAAAGTTAAATCAAATAATTGTGATAGGCAGAGAGGTCTGTAGCTCCTTTTGGATCAGGAAACGCCCTCATAAGTAAGTCCCAATATGGACGTTTAAGTTTACTTTTCGTCTTCGGGACCTCAGTAGAAAAAAAGAAACCAGCTGGTCACCAGCCTCTACAGCTATACCAGCCTCCATACATATCCTTCTCCAGGCTGGGAAGAGGACATGTGTAGACAGAACAACACAGCGCTTTGTCCCATTGCCCTGATTTGTTTATCATCATGATATTTAGTTTTGTCTTTAATTTCAAATCATCTTAAAGATAGGGTGATACTTTGTCTATCAAAGAGGCAGAGTGGGAAGGGATGGTAAAAACAGCTGAGAAAACCTGCTCCACAGAATATTCTGCAGCACTGCATATTCTCAGCTGCTTCTCCCAATCCTCCCCCTCCCCAGAAGGGGCCCCAGTTTCTCCTGGGGACCCATTATTCCAACTCCAGACATCTCTAGGTTCCCTGGACCCTCTCTCTCCCTCTCAAGTTTCCACATAAGAGTTCTCTACAGTGTACTTAAAATATCTCAAAGCTTGGGGTGGGGAGGAGGGGACAGATCTGGCTAGTAAACAAATGTCTACAAAGGTACAAGAGCATAGTGCTCTGTGTTATAAATACAACCAACTGGATGTCTTAACTAACTCATTTTCAGGTGACTATTTATGTTCCCGGAGACAAGTCCCCATTATTTTTGCCAGTGGAAGACAGCAAAGGTATAGATATTTTTAAATGTCAGATGATTCCAAAATTGCTTATCATATGATTTCAGCTACAAGCATTTTCCTGGTAGGTAAGCTTTTCCTGAGAACCTGTGCCTGGCTCTCTACTTGATGATCTCATTCACTCCTCAAAACAATCTTGCAAGGTCAATATAGGGTTCAAGAACTTAATCAGGCCCATATGGCTCTAAGTGGCAGGACTGATACAGGAGCCTGGTTCTTCTGACTCAGGAGTCCACGCTATTTCACTTGCTCCCCTTCTGTAGTGAAGCTGGCATGCCTTCTAGTGAAAGGTGGTCATGATTTTATACCCACTTCTTCTTTATTAACATTAGTATACTGTTGTGGCAAACCAACCCTCTGGCAGCTATGTAAAAACAGACCGATGGGCTGGCTAAATTTGTTTCTAGAGCAGAGAGGTATACATTAGAGACCAGAAAACCCTAAGAGACTCTGGAATGTAGGGGGAGGCGGCAGATGTAATTGTCGGTGTGGGCATCACCTCCGGAGAACTCTTGGGCCATCATCCGTCTCTTCTGCCCTCATTTATCTTAATTACATCTGTCTACTTTTTCTACCAAACCCACCAGGCTCTTCCTGTTCCTTCAAAGGGTAAGTGAAGTTAAGAGCCTGGTATCTTCTTTTGCTTCAACAGCAATTTAGGATGTCCTCAGTGACATTGAGAGTACAGTGGCACTTCTGTCCCAGATCCCAACTGCCCTTCCCTTCTGTCTCAATCCTGAGGAGGTGGCTATAATAAAGCCGAGGAAATCCTTGCACGTGCCACCTCTCCCTCCCACAAACACGTTTCACTGGAAACTACCTGTCCTACCACCCCCCAGCTTTACTGAGGTATAATTGACAAATAAAATTATATATATTTAATGTGACTTGATATACATATACATTGTGAAATTGACTTGATATACATATACATTGTGAAATGATTACCACAATCAAGTCAATCAACACATCCATCACCTTTTTGTGGTGAGAATGCTTAAGATCTACTCTCTTACAATACAGCATTATTATTATTATTATTTTTATTTTTATTTTTTTGGCTGTGTTGGGTCTTCGTTGCTGTGTGCGGGCTTTCTCTAGTTGTGGCGAGCAGGGGCTGCTCTTCATGGCGGTGCGCGGGCTTCTCATTGTCGTGGCTTCTCTTGTTGCGGAGCACGGGCTCTAGGGCACGCGGGCTTCTGTAGTTGTGGCACGTGGGCTCAGTAGTTGTGGCTCGCGGGCTCTAGAGCTCAGGCTCAGTAGTTGTGGCGCAGGGGCTTAGGTGCTCCGTGGCATGTGGGATCTTCCCGGACCAGGGCTCGAACCCGTGTCCCCTGCATTGGCAGGCGGATTCTTAACCAGTGCGCCACCAGGGAAGCACCCACAATACAGCATTATTAACTATAGTCACCATGCTGTACATTAGATCCCTAGAACTTATTCATCTTATAACCAAACTTACTAAAATGCAGTCGAAATAGAAATAGAGAGGCACTAGCTGCTCCATCCCCAGCCCTCAAGGCTCCCCTTAGGCTGAACAGAGACAGAGGCAGCTCCTCTGTAGTCCCCTCCTGCCACCGCCCCAAAGGCCTGGGCTGAGCGAAGGCGACAAGAAGCCAGCCTGGAGCCACTGGAGCTCACAAATACTTCACTGCCTTCATACATGACCCCACTTCCTACCTTCCCCCGGATAGTTAAAAACCAAGACTGCAGGTGAACAGCTCAGTAATTCCCTGGGCCTGTACGGCTGTAAATCCTGAGGCAGTGGGGAAGATTAATTGTGCCATGAAGTAAGGGAAGTAATAATTAAACCTATTAAAAAGAAGGTGGCTGCAGAGGGGGCTCTGGAGATGGATGATGAGGTAGGAAGTGCTAGGCACAGTCATCCCTAACGGCTGTGACCAGGCCACTGTGAGGGAACTTGGTGCGAAGCCCAGAGCAGAGTGAAAAATATGCTGGGCCTGCCTGGCCAAGCCTGGCCATTAGTCACTGTTTGGAAAAGGCAAAGTATGCCTGGTTTTCATTCTGGTTCACAATAAGAGGTGGGAGGCACCCTCATAAGTTAACAATGCTGAGAATGTTACAGGGAGTTAGTTTCAATATGAAACAAACATTTCTTTTGTTTCAAGCCCTGGGGTAGAATCACTGAAATGCAGAGATAGCCGCTTCTGCTCCTCCCTTGAGCTGAGCCTCTAGAAACTGGACGGGTCCCACCTCCCTGGAGCACCTTCTGAGGGTTCCTCTGGCCTGCAGTGTAAAGAATGAGCCAATTAAAACGGCATTTACGAGCTTTCCGGATCCAGGTCCAGCCCAGCCATCCCTGCCCCGTGCCCCCTGCGCTGTGCCAGCCACGAAGCAGCCCCCTTGCCCTGTTGCTCACTCCCACGCTGCCTTGGATGCCTGACTTTCTCATCCCACTCGCTTGGCTTGGCCTGCCTTTCTCCCCCTTCTGAGATGGACTTTACTAATGCTCACTGTTCTCTGGTTCTCTTCTACATCCAGGTATCTATTTTCCCACTCATTAGAAGTTAGGCATGGCCAAGTGACTTGCTTTGCCCCATGAAATGTGAGTAGAAGTGATAGGTTACTTCCAGACAGAGCAGTGAAGGGCTGGACTACAATATTCCACACTCTCCTCCCCTGCCCCACTGACTGTGGAAGCTGTATGTTCCAGACGGCGCCGCTGTAGGGAGATGGAGTCACGGCAGGCCTGGATTAGTGAGTTGCCCCAGAGGGCTACATGAACCTGTGGTAGGCTGTGCACGAACACAACACTTTGTTGTTCTGGGCCGCTAAGACTTGTGGGCTGTTGTTACTGCACCAGACCCTAACACATCCTTATGGATGTGCCTTCCAATATCAATACTCCAAGCCTTGTCATAACATACAATTTCAAACTGTCCTAAAAACTCTGTGTCAGAAGAGAGATACCTATTAATAGACATTTATTTCATGAGTGGTTTTGGGGTCATCCACACCTCTGGATGTTCTAAATTCTAGTCCTGGATCAAGTGAGACCACTAAAATCTATAAACTTGAACCAAATTACCTTAGACTCACACAGAATAGGCTTAAGTGAATTGAGGTCTAATCTTAATGCCCTAATTAGTTGATTTGTTTTTGATTCAAGTTTGACA
Organism: Balaenoptera physalus; assembly: GCF_965194825.1. Lineage (NCBI taxonomy): Eukaryota > Metazoa > Chordata > Mammalia > Artiodactyla > Balaenopteridae > Balaenoptera > Balaenoptera physalus. The sequence goes on from NC_138897.1 coordinate 74,054,087, forward strand.
GTAGAAAAAGCGCACTGAAATCTATTATAATCTGTGCTGTTAAAATTTTTTGACAGGTATAAATTTTGTTACCAAATTCCCTTATATAAAACCTCTCTTGAGAGATTTCTTTCAGAATTCTGTTTTCCTTCCTCTGTGGAATTCTATGCTCCTATCTTTTCGGTAATGAGAATTATGTGTTTCTGTTTTTGCTTTTGGTCACCAGGAAGCTCTGACTCGAATATGAAACTGTTTAACAACTAAATATTTTAGCCTTTATGGGCTTCATGTTTAGACTCTTTTCTTTAACCTTGGTTTCCTACTTTTATTTGTATTTCCTTGATTTTCTATTTCTAGTGTATCATCATTTGATAAGTAAAATCCTTTATGGATGAAACAAGTTATAAACAAAGAAGCAATCAAAAACCCCTTCCACATCTGCTGTATGCTCAGCTGACTTTACCTCAGTAATCTGCCTACCCCCCTAGCCTGTCACTTCTTGACTTTGCTGCAATTTGTTTCATTGGTCTTGTTCTACCAGCTTTAATAACCCAGAAATGCCAGTTACTTAGAGACAGTACTTTATGATGGAAAGACATTGCAACCAGAATTAGAAGTTCCCTATTCTTGGTTCTACCACTTCACTGTTTCATGCTCTTAGGAAAGTTACTACTTCTCCTGGCCTCAAGTTTTCATCTATCTCAGATGGCTATTATGAAGATCAAATAAACCAGTGAATACCAAGGTGTGATACTCCATTTTCTAGGGTATCAGTATTATTCCAAACAGCTCAGTTACCATAGCGCTTGATATTATAAATAACAAAATCAAAATATGCCACTCCCTCTAACATTATTTTACTATAGAATATAATTCACTTTGCCTTAAGATGCCATCATATTTCCAAAGCGAGTACATCAAAGGGAACTTGATACCAGGTCATATCATCTAAGGAGAGTGCAAAATCAAGGGCTTTGAGAATATTAGGGCCAAGCTCTGCATGTGATGAGAGAAATGGAGCCCATTTCCTTAAGGGTCTCAGTGTGTGCATGTGGGAGAGGAGGCCCCCCAAGGGCATCTGGAAATGTAGAGGGGTAATTTGGGTTGTCAGAATATCTGGGGGCCCACCATGGCAGGCTGTGGGTGAGGCCAGGAGTACCAAACAGCCTGCACCATGTGGGTAAGTCCTGCACAATGAAGAACCATTGCATCCCCAAATGCCAAGAGACTACTACATTGAGAAACACTGGATGCTGAGGTGATTTTATACCCTGGCACTCATTAATAATCTGAAAAAAACAACTTCACTTCTGTACTGTCATATAGTTGAAGCTGTTAAAATAAATCAGCAAAACTAATAAATTAGGAAGTCTTTTGGCTGGTATCCAATAATTTAAGCAAAAGACTAAGAAACTGGAAACCCTAATTTTAAAATCTGGTGTACTGACTGATCCCCTTTACCAGTTTCTTACCTGTGAAATATAATTCACTGAGAATATAAATCAAAAGAGACCATATATGGGCTTCCTCCCAATTTCATTATGATAATTAACAAGGAAGAGGGGAACCTTTCCCTAAATAATGACAATATTAGTAGCAGTAATAATGACAATAATATACAAAATTCTCCTTGGTGATCTCATTCAATACTATGACAACAAGAACCAATTATGTGACTCCCAAATATACAGTTCCAGCTCAGAGTTCTCTCCTAAACATTAGTCTCATAAATCTAACTGCCTAATGGATATACTTCAGATAACCTAAAACTCAGTTTCCAAAAATGTTCACTGAATTATTGAACAGAATTAAATCTAACATTTTATGGCACTTGTCAGTTTGCAAAGTCTTCAGGCCTCCATTATCTTATTTGACTCCAGGACAAAGGCAGGGTAGCTGGGCCTGCTTTTGAAGACACTCACAAAGGCCACATGGTCACTAAGTTATACAGCTAGGACCTGAGCTCAGCCTCCCAACCCAGCACTTTTCCCCTGGATTACTTCGCGCCTCTGAAAGTCTGAGGAAGCAACTGCTACAGAATTCAACTGTACAGTCTGCAGTGAGGACAAAGCCCATCTCCTGAGGCCACATCATTCCGTCAGCCCAGAGAGGACGAGAGGATGGCATGGTCTGCCCAGACCAACAGGAAGCCCTGGAGACGAACAGGGAAGGGGAGGAGGAGCAGAAGAGCTGGCCAAAAGAACAGCTCTTCAAAATGACTTCACTTTGCAAATTCAATTGCAAAGACAGATGGATTTTCCAGCAAGGCTGGAGAGCAAATTATGAAATCTGCTTTCCCAAGGCAATCGGGTCTGAAAAGCTTCATTTTAAAAATTCACACTGGATAGAAAACTCAAACTCTATGATTGTGTGAAGTGTTCTAGCTAGATTAAGCATAATGCTATCAAAACAAGTGATTCATATATTCTGCTCATTTTTCTCTTAGAACATGGGCTTTTGGTTAGGGCAATTTCAAAAACATGGAATGGGATTGAAATTGTGAATCCGTTTACTGCTTTCAGTTTTTCTTCCCTTTCTGTTTAATTGAGAGGAATTTACTTAGGAAATGAGAGGCTCCTGAGGCTGGCTCACTCATGCACATCACAGAAGATTTAAAACTGTATTCCTCTTGTGAACCACTTTCAATGTGAAACCGCATTTACCTCCTTTATTCAAGGTGTAAACTCACAGGATCAGAGAAATCTGTAGAAATCACCTAAACTTGGGCTTCCCAAAACATCTGTTGGTTCTTGACACACCTCAACCCTGCTACATCAGGAAGGGGTGGGTCCTTGTCTGTCTATCCTGCCAGACCAGTCCCCTGTCCGTCTACACTCCTATCTCCAGCCAACCACTTCTTCCATGTACATATAAATAGAGGAACCACTCAATCTCTCCCCATCTATCACACACAGAAACACTAATGCAGAATACTACTGCTGTCGAGACTCAGAGCAGACAACTTTAATGCTTTTATGGCTTTCTTTCTGTCCTTTTGGCATGCATATTTTTACATTATTTAGATTCTATAATCAAAATTGAACATAATAATCTCAAAAATATTTTTCAATTATAAAAATAATACACGTTAAAAAAATGTTTCTAGCAGACCACAAAGTTTGGCTCACCAAACACTCATTTTCACTTCCTCCTCCTCCCTTGCTGCCTCTGAATATGGAGCTGGAAAGCTAAATATTCACTTTCCCAGCCTTCTTTGCAGTCAGGGTTGGTTAAGTGACACTACTGTGGTCAGTAGACAAAAGCAGAAGTCTGCTGGCATTTTAGAGAAAGTTTTTGCTTTTCTGATAAACGGATACAGAAGCAGCTGGCTCGGCATCCCTTGCTTCTCCTGATTTGAACAGGTCATGATGCTTGGAGCTTTAGTAGCCACTGTGTAACCATGAGGCATAAGAGACTAGCGTGAGAATTGCAGAGTAACAGTCCCTGTTACCCTTAGCCTCTGAACCAACATCAGGTGCCTCACACTTGCTGTTTTATGAGAAGAATAAGTCCTCATTTGTTTAAGCCATTGTAAATCAGAGTTCCTCTTTTTTAGCCAATGGATTATTGTTACTATATTCAATGTAGAAAATATGAAACACAGAAAAACTCTTTATTTATTTATGTATGTATGTATCTATCTACCTACCTATCTATCTCACTTCATGACTGTCTGAGATAATCATTGCTAACATTTTAGTACAGTTCCTGACAATCTGTTTTTGTGTTGGTGTAGACTGTTTCATTTATATTATTGAGATCATACTATATGTACTGATTTTTAAACATAATTAAAACAAAACCAGGTTCTTAAAGGAAAATAATAATAAAAGAATTTTGATGTTGGATATCTGCCATTAGGTCTATGCTCTAAATTAGGTCATTCACTATGGGTTTAAAGGATGTAGACAACCATTTCTCAAGTTTCCTGGCAATGAAAATAGTTATTATGTTGTTCTCTACAGCTCTGCTTTGTAGAATAAAAACTGTTCTTAAGTTCAGTAACTCTTCTGATAGTGTTTTAACAGTGCAAAAATAAGCCATTCTTAGGAAGTGCTGGGACAGAACTACATCAGTTATAGCTTTCGGGGGTATCACACTGGACAAGAGGTTTCATTTGAAATGGGGGGTAAAGGATGTGGCAAAAGAAACAAATTTTCTGGTGTTGGTCAGGAGCCAAAGGGCAGTTGGCAGGTTCATGACAAGTTCAAACTTCTCTTGGCAACAGAAGCCACCTCACAATACATTAGTCAACTGAAATGTGGGAGCAAGATGAGAAGAAGACCCCTCAGAGCCCTGTACTAACACTTCCTAATTCTTGTCTTCGTTTCTTGGTTCTTCTCTTCTATATCCTGATAGAGCTCGCTCTCTACTTCACTGATTCAGCTTCCCCCACTCAGTTCTACTTTTATTTGCAGATTTTACATTTTTAGGTTCCCTGCGCTTCTTCCTTCTATCACCCATCTTCTTTTTCATCTGATCCTTTTTTCCATATTAACCTGCTTTCTTCTTCTAGTTTTCTACTCCTGTCTCATGTCTTTTTGCATCTACTAAGGATGCCAAACTCGTGTAAACTTTTCTCCTAGTTCCTATGGTAAACAATATTTAAATGTCTGCTTACCTTCTGAGAATGACTGTTGCCTCTCCCTTATTTTGTAGCAATTTTTCATTTATCTCTATTTTTTCCTGTTTAGTCTTCAAATGAAGCAAGCTGTATCTAATATTTACTCATAAATAGAGTACAGAGTTTGTGCTCCAGTGGGATTTGGCCTCATCCTCCATGTGCTTGGGCTCTAGCCAAATCCCGGTCCCAGATCTATTATTAGATGACAGAATGATGATGTACATAATGCCTCGCTCAATTCCCAGTGTATAATAATATCCATTTTAATAGTGAAAATTATTGAGGACTTACTATGTGCCAGGCACTATTTTAGACATTTTACATGTGTCAGTGTGATTCTCACAAGAGCATATGATTTAAGTACTATAATTATCCTCACGTTCCAGACGAGTCACAGAGAGGCTAAGGAACTTGCCCAAGGTCATATGACTAGAAAGTAGCAACCTGGTATTTGAACCCAGGCAGCCTGATTCTAGAGTTCAAGCTCTTAGCCAGTATATTTGATAGCATTTAATGGCATCTGGGCAATAAACCAAGGCTTCTGTGAGCAAGATACAGGTAGAGAAGGTGGGATTTGGGGAGGCACTATCTATGCCTGGTGACTTCTAAATCATCTCTAGATCACTTACCTGAGGCTTTCACTTCATCAGCTTGGGATGGAAGTGGCGGGGGGGTAACTCTTTAGGACAAAGTCCCATAGGTTCCCCAATACTGAAAACATGGATTCTAAACTGGGTAAATTCTAAACTGCTTAACCAACCTCATCTTCCATGTCTCACCAGTCTGAACCCTCCACTCCAGCTAGCTCTCTTCTGTGCTCTTCAAAGGAATAAATTGAATACACTGCACACCCTAGAGAAATAATAACAGTGGCAATTACAGTGACTGAGTGTTACACAGATATCGCCTCCAAAAAGCTCACCGTGCTCTCATCTCTCTCTCCCCTTTATCTTTATAGCATTACTCGGGGCGGGGGGGATGCAAAGTTATTAATCATTCATTTTCCAGATGGAGAAACTGAAGTACAAAGAAGGGGAGCATCCTACCCAAAGTCAGACAGCTGGTTACTGTTAGTATGACCCTGGTTCCTATCTCATCTCCTTAGGATGAGGTCCTGTGAGGCCTCCAGAGTAAAAAATAATTTATTCATCTCTGTTGGCTGGGACATAATTTGCTAAAATGCCATTATCACTCGTTCAGCAAACATTTACCGCAGTGCCATAGTGGGCACTGGGGATGAGAGACGATGATCACGGGTTCCTGCTCAGGACCTGGTGGGGGAGGCACGATCACAACATGAGGTAACAGGTGTAGGAACGGAGGCACCGCAAACAACACACAAAGCCCCCTAGCCACTAGGTGCTCGCTCGAACGACCACCGATGCCGCCAAAGGCTCTGCTACATGGGGGAAAAAGAGAATAAAGAATGATTTTACACCTTGAACTCTGGTAACAGAAAACAGTACAGATCAATACTGTGTAGGCTTTACAGCAAGAGGATTCATATTTCTTTTTATGATGTGCTTATCTGTAATAGTTCCTAAAGGTCTGTTTGAAAAAAAGGATTATCACCAATCATTAATAAAACAGGTTAATTTGCTTAACAATGACTTTAAAAAAATGATTAATGAAATTTATTCAGTATAAAAATATGTACATAATTCACACATGCTTTAAATATACCCATCAATTAAATTACAAAAATGTTGCACAGCTCATTACAAAAAACTGGGTAAGAGACAAAAGGATAAGTTTTCTATTATGAGGCATCTGCATAAATTAGGTGAAAAAAAAAAAGCCACACTGGGAGCTTAGAGACTGCACATACCCATCTACAATCCTTAGAGGAACTGAGGAAATGGAAATTAGAAAGCAGCAAAGTCACTATATTCTTTATCACTGAAAGACATGGTACCCCAGAGGTAAAAAGCAACAGACGAAACAAGAGAGAATACTTTGGTCCTAGAGAGGATTGGAGAGGAGTGGAGAGAGAGAATGAGTTTGGCTCTCTGTCCGAGCAGCTGTGGAATGACTGAGTGCAGCACGGAGGGGTTCCTCCGTTCAGTCTGAAGTAATGAACATCCCATCCTGATAACAGTTCCTAACTACATGGTGCCAGGGGTTGCCAGTGAAGGACAAGCATGGTTCCCCAAAAAGAGAACTGGCATTTCTTTAATATAATGAAATAATCTAATCATGAAATTGTTTAATTATTGGGCTGGACCCTGGACATACCATTCAGATTCATCAAAATCACAAATGTAACCATAGTTGGGCCTGACCATGGAGAACTATGGGTTTCCACTGTTTCTAGCCCATTTGGGGCAGCACTTCCTGTCTCTCAGGGCATTTGAGGTCAATCCATGTCCCACGTTCCTCTTCAAGTCCCACACTCTACAGCAGTTCACCTGAACAGGTGACTCCAGCAGTCAGAGTGACTAAGTAGGTCTGTTGGCCTGAAGAGTCACACACTAGTCTACACTGTGTAAATTTAGACTGAAAAAGGAAAGGTTCTATGCCTTACCCTTCTAGTGGGAAAGGCTGCCATTATGTAAATATAGGGTCATGGCAAAGTAACAAAAGTAATCAAGAGTAATTTTGTGTTTTCTGAACCTTGCTTTGGAAACAGCTGTGTCCCATAAGACACTAAAAGATGTCGTGAGACTCATGTGTCTTCTGTGGTCAAGTGAGTGTGAAACATACAGGACTTCTCAAAGTTTTTTCATATGCTAACATGCAGGATAAATTTCCTGGAGAGAGATCTAGTATCCCAAATTATTTGATTACAGAAAGACAGCCTTATCTACATCTCCTGGAAGAGGGGTTCTATAGAACAGTTTGTGATCTTGCCAATTTTTAAAATATTGTAATAAAGTTAAACACTTATTGTTTAGATTGATTCTTAAAAGGTTTGATAAAACTATAATCATTACAAAGTTAAGCCCGATTAAAAACATTAGTTACCAACAGGAGGAACCAGTGGGTCACCAGGCCTGGGAGACACAGGAAACTCTTCTCTAGGCTAGCTTGGGAAACACTCTCTGTCAAGGGTTAAAATCAGCGTTTTGCTAAAATTTTGATATATGAGAGCATTTACAACTGAGGGTCTCTAATGCATACTGCATTATTTCACTGCATGCAAAGATACAGCATAAGGAATACAGCATTATACTTAGCCTGAGGTGGAGCTTTTAGGTACCTTTTAAAGTAAGAAAATGGTAGCAATAAACCACCAACTTCCCCAACCCCCGCTCCCCCAAAAACAACAAAGATGTTTCCTCGACGTTTCTCTAGTTGCACACTGTCCAATGCAGTGGCCACACGTGGCTACTGAGCACTTGAAACGTGGCTAGTCCAAATTGAGATGTGCTGTAATATAAAACACACCCAGGATTTCAATTTTCATATTGATTAATGTCATTAATTTTCATATTGATTATATGTTAAATGATAGTATGTTTTATGTAGTGAGTTAAGCAAAATATGTTAATAAATTTATTTTCACCTTTTTTACCTTTTAAAATGTGGCCACTAGAAAAATTTAAATTACATATGTGGCTTACATTATCTTTCTAGTGGACAGTGCTGTCCTGGCCCATTTGTCTACCCTTCAAGACGGTGAGCTCCGTGAAGCAAATGACTGTACCTTCTTCATTTCTGGAGCCCTGGGACTTAGCTCAATGTTTGGCTCACATCAGAGACTCCAAAAGTCTTTGTTGAACTAACTCGAATTGCAGCTCCAGCAAGTAGCTTACTTTCTCTGAACCTCAGTTTGCTCACCTGAGAAACAGGGTAAGGTGAGGATTCAATGAAATACTTATGTAAAGCAAACAGCCAACTTCTGTTGCCAAACCATGGAGCTGGATTCTAATTCTGGTATCTATTTTCAACACTTCTGTGGCTAATAATGAGATCCACTTGCAGACCTAAACACGATTTTAAGTAAGTGGTGGTCGGAGATGAGGGCCAGGCTGTGTGAGGAGTAAGAAAAGGGAACTTTGCAATCATCACAAAGATTGGAAAAGATGCTTACTCTGCCTTTAGACATTTAGCAAGATCTAGATGGCCCTAATCAACTTCTCTCTCCCTGAACACAATGAGGTTATTGTACGTAACAACGCATCAAATGCTTTAGGTATTTATACCACCACTCCAGTATTCTTGGTGCTGGCAATCTAAAAGTCTACCCAGGCAACAACTGAACCAAGGCAGGTGAGCTATTCCCAGTGGAGGTCCTGTCAACAGTGCCACATAGAGAGACATTTAGCCAGTCTGTAAACTAGTGGGTCTCAACCTTGGGGAACACGTTAGACTCTTAGAGGGAGCTTTTAAAAATCCCAATGCCAAGCCCAGACCCCAGACCAATTAAATCAGAATCTCTAAGGTGGGGTTGCTATGGTCTGCATGTTTCTAACCCCACAGAATTCCTATGCTAATTCCCAAAGGTGATGGTACTGGTAGGTGGAGCCTTTGGGAGGTGATTAGGTCATGCAAGTGAAACCCTCATGAATGAGATTAGTGCCCTTATAAAAGAAGCTCCAGAGGGATTCCTAACCTCTTCTGCCATGACCCAGAAGAGGGTCACCCAACCTCACCCAACCATGCTGACACCCTCACCTCAGACTTCCCAACTCCAGAACTGTGAGCAATAAATTTCTGCTGTCTATAAGCCACGCAGTCTGTGGTATTTTGTTACGGCAGCCCGAACACACTAAGACAATGGGCATCAGCACTTTGTGATGCTCCCCAGGCAATTCTAAAACCAGCCAAGGCTGAAGTCCACTGTGATAATTTCTTTCTCATTCTAGCATGTTCTTAAATGAGGAAAAAGCAGAGGCTCTGAGATCAGGGGGCTCTAGCATTTCCTGGCTGTGTGATTTTTTTTCTTTCTTTTTTTTTAAGTTTTATTTTTACTTATTTATTTATTTAATTTGTTTATTATTTTTGGCTGCGTTGGGTCTTCATTGCTGCGCGGGCTTTCTCTAGTTGCAGCGAACGGGGGGGCTACTCTTCCTTATGGTGTGCGGGCTTCTCATTGCAGTGGCTTCTCTTGTTGCAGAGCACGGGCTCTAGGCACACAGGCTTCAGTAGTTGTGGTACGTGGGCTCAGTAGTTGTGGCTCGTGGGCTCTACAGCACAGCCTCAGTAGTTGTGGCGCATAGGCTTAGTTCCTCCACGGCATGTGGGATCTTCCTGGACCAGGGCTCAAACCCATGTCCCCTGAATTGGCAGGCAGATTCCTAAGCACTGCGCCACCAGGGAAGCCCTGGCTGTGTGATCTTGGGAGAGTTATTTACTTATCTTCAGGAGCTTCATTTTCTTCAGCTGTCAAATGGAGCTAATAATACCTTCCTCGCGGGTGTGATGAGGATGAAATGAATATGATCACCTGTGCAGAGTGACTGGTGTGCACTGGGGGCTTAAGGAACCACAGTTGCGATCACTGTCATTATTCCCTCACCTCAAGGGAAATGATTCCTGTGTGTGGTCAGGTCAGTATCACTTTCTCCTGTGTTCATGCTATGCTGGCAGGGGAGATGATGCACATAAAAGTACTTTGCAGACGAAGGTTTCTCAAACCTTAATGTGCATAAGAATCACTGGGGACCTTGTTACCATACAGAAGCTTATTTCCTAGGTCTGAGGTAGGGCTGAGAGTCCTCATTTCTAATAAGTCCCAGGAGATGAGACGCTACTCATTCATGGGACACAGTTTGAGTACATGGACTATAAATGGTAAAGCTCTTCACCGAAGTAAAGCGCTAATAGTACTTCCTTAACTTACCTTTGGGAAGTATCACCATATTACCTACTCTCTTCAATCTTCAAATGTTTTTATTTTGAGAGACTTTATAGCAAGTTTAATGCCTATAAAGGAACCAGTATACTTAGAGATCCTATATGAAAAACTTGAAGGTTTAAGCTCATTGTTTTTCACCTTATGGTTCTATTCCCTCCATTAGTCACCATCTGATTGAACTTAATAAACACACATCTGAATCACAAGTGTGAAACACACACTTACCCTCCTTATTTCTCCCTTTGCTTGCTCCTGAAGAGTCAGAAGATTCATTACAACCTCCAAGGTGCTTTGGGCTTCTTCTACCACTTTGGTAAAATAACAATAAACTCTTTGATGTTTCAGAAACTTCTCTAGCTTTATCATAATGATGGTGGTATTTCTCAATGTCAACAGTTTCATTTGAGCATAATAATCTTAGTCCTGCATGTGCTCTATCTGAATGATAATGGAATTTTTGTTTTATACATATGTATCCAGCTTTACATATAAATATGTCCTCAAAAAATTGAGCATGAGAAACTTCTAGGTGAATCAAACCATATATTAGATGCAGAAAAGTAGCTGGCTATTTAAGGTTTCTATGAAAGATAATTCTGAAAACCACCTTTGAAAGTCTACTTTGTCTTTTGGAAAATCTGGATTTCCATTTTTTCACATAAGTGGATTAAATCACCTCAATTAGTGATCACCTCTACAGTGGTTCCTCCAGCCCTATGGATTCTGGGTATTGGGGTTTTGTTTTTTGCTTGTTTTCTCTTGGCTTAGCCATGAATCTGTTGTGTGATCTCAGGTTAGTCAATAAATCTCCCCAAACATAAGTCCTCTTATCAGTGAAAAATATTCTCTTTCTTATAAAGTGAAGGAATTAGACTGAATAATATTTTATAAAAAGCCTTTCCAGTTCTAACATCCCATAGTTCTAAGATGCTTTTAATGGTAGGATACGCCAATATTCTGATTTTCTAACATGACTCTGACAATGTTTGGCAGCACCCCACTGACAGCTTTATTCGGGTCACAAGCCAAGTGCACCAAGGGCAAAGGATGCCTCAAACTCTTCAGCAAATACAAGTGCAATAGACTATAGAATATACCAGTGGCTCTTGAAAATGGCTCCAAGTGCTTCTGGAAGTCAAGGAGGCTGAAGAACTAGAAGAGTTCACCAGTTCTGGCATCCAGACTCGGCATTTTGAAATTGCAGAAGCAAAAAATCAGTTAAATTTCTTGATAATCAAGCTTTTGATAAGAGCAAAAAGACTTTGTTCTCAATCCTGGCTCTGACCTTAACTGACTCTGTGATCTTTTTTTTTTTTTAATAGCTTTTACTTTGAAATAATTACACTTTTCCCATTCTCCATTGACTGATATAATCATGTGATTTTTCTTCTTGAGCCTGTTAATGTGATGGCTTACATTGACTGATTTTCAACTATTGAGCAAGTTTTGCATTCTCCGTGTAAACTCCTCGTCATGCTATATAATTCTTTTTATATGTTGCTGAATTCTAATGGCTGATATTTTGTTAAGAATTTTTCATCTGTATTCATCACCTATATATGTATGTATATATGTATATAATTCTTTTAAATGTCTTTGCCTGGTTTTGGTATCAGGATAATACTGGCTTCACAGAATGAGTTAGGAAGTGTTTCCTCCTCTTCCATTTTCTGGAAGAGATTGCAGAATTCATGTTAATGCTTCTTTAAATTTTTGGTAGAGTTCTCCAGTGAAACCATCTAAGCTTGGAGATTTCTTTGAGAGGAGGTTTTCAATGAAGAATTCAATTTCCTTAGTAGTTAGACTACTCAAATTATCTAGTACACATTGGGTAAGCTGTGCTGGTTTGTACTTTTCAAGGAATTAGTCCATTTTATGTAAGTTGTCAAATTATGGGTGTGAAGTTGCTCGTAGTATTTCCTTATCCTTTTGATATTTGCAGGATCTATAATGATATTCCCTGTTTTATGCCCAATAATAGTAATCTGTGTCTTCTATTTTTCTTTGTCAGTGTTGCTACAGGTTTTCCAATTTTACTGATCTTTTCAAAGAACCAGCTTAGTTTTATTGATTTCTCTATTATTTTTTCTGTTTTCAATTTCACTGATTTCTGCTTTTACATTTATTATTTCCTTCCTTTGGCTTGCTTTAGGTTTATTTTGCCTTTCTTTTTCCAGTTTCTTCAGGGGGGAGCTTAGATTATTGATTTGAGATTTTTCCTCTTGGCTAACATAAATATTTAGTGCTATAAATTTCCCTCTCAGCACTACTTTAGTTGATTCCAACAAATTATATGTTGCATTTTCGTTTTCATTCAGTTTAATGTACTTTTTCATTTTCCTTAAGACTTTCTTTTTAACCCATTTATCATTTAAAAGTGTGTTTAGTTTCCAAGTGCTTGAAGATCTTCTATCTTTCTGTTATTGATTTCTAGTTTGATTCCATTATGGTCAGAGAATATACTGTGATATCAACTGTTTTACATTTGCTGAGGTTAATACATAACACGGGATACATATGGTCTGGTTGCTTTCAAGATTTTTTTCTTTGTCTTTCGTTTTCCGAAGTTCGACTAGGATGTGTCTTGGTGTAGATTTCTTTGGGTTTTTCCTATAGAGTTTGCTCAGCTTCTTGAATCTGTAGGTTTATATTTCTTGTCAGTTTCAAGAAATTTTCAGCCATTATTTCTTCATATTCATTTTTAGCCCCTCTCCCCTCTTTCCAGGACTCAAATGACATAAATGTTGGATCTTTTGTTATAGTTCCACATGTCTCCAAGGTTCTGTTCATTATTTTTTTCCAGTCTCTTTTCTCTCTGTTGCTCAGATTGGATAATTTCTATTGTTCTATCTTCAAGTTCATTGATTTTTTTCCTTTGTCCTCTCCATTCTGCTGTTGAGCCCATCTGTTGAGATTTTTATTTCAGTTACTGTATTTTTCAGTTCTAAATTTCTATCTGGTTCTACTTTATACCTTCTATTTCCTTGCTGATGCTTTTCATTTTTTCCATTTGTTTCAAAACCGTTCATAATTGCTCACTGAAGCACTTTTGTGATGTCTGCTTTAAAAATCTTTGTTAGATAATTCTAACATCTGTGCCATCATGATGTTACTGTCTATTATCCTTTCTCATTAAGTTTGAGATCTTCCTGGTTCTTGATATGATGAGTGAGTTTCAACTGAAACCTGGTCTTTTTAGATATTATAAGATTCTGGACCTTATTTTAATCTTGTGTTTTAGCGGGTCTCCTCTGACATCACTCTGGTGGGTGAAGGGGGCGGTACCACCTTTTCACTGCGAGGTGGGGGAAGAAGTCCAGTTTTCTCCACTTAGCCTTCTGAGGGAACTCACTACCAGGTAACTTATTACCTTGTCATTCTTTGGACCCTGAGGTCCCTAGCTGGTCTACCTTCTCTCTACCTTTCTGAGCGTTCTTATGTTTGTTTTACATATAATGTTCAGGATTTTTTAGTTGTACTTGAGGGGATGGAGGAGGCATTTCTTGTTTGCAGGGTGGGGTGAAAGTTCAGGCCTCCACCTATATCACCCTGGCTGGGAGGGGTAGGGTCATCTCATTATTGCTCCCCACATGGCCTCCCACTGACACCATGGAGGGGGTGGCCTTGTTACTACTGAGAGATGGTGAAAGTCCTGACTCTCCAATAAGCCTTCAGAGAGGAGATGAGAGAGGTGCCTCATTACCGCTGGTAGAAGCTCAGGCTCATCATGTGTTCCTCACTGACATGGGGTAGGAGTGGGTGGACAGCGGCCTTATTACTACTGATTGATGATGAAAATCTTGACTCTCCACTATGTCTCCTCAGACCCCACCTCAAGAAGGAGAGGGAGGAATGTATTGTTACTACCAGGTGGAGGTGGAGGTCTAGGCTCCCCACATGGTTTCTGCTGTTACAGAGATGGGAGGTGGGGGAGATTAAAGTTTCACCTGGCAGGGATGAAAGTTCTGGCTCCTCACTTGGCCTTCTCTGGCACTACCCCAGCAGGTGCGTTGAGATGCCTTGTTACAGCCTGGCAAGGGTGAAAGTTTAGGCTCTCCAGTCAGCCTTTCCTGGTGGGGGAGGAGCCTCAATTCTTTCTGTGGTGTTTTACTGGAGTAGAGCAGATTGTCTAAAAGTTTTCTGTCTTGGTAGACTGATCCTTCAGCTAGAGAGGCTTTTCTTGGGGCTTTTTTTTTTTTTTTTTTTTTAAATGCACTCATGGCAGTTCCAGGTTGATGGCTTCTCCAATGTCCAGTCTGGGGTATATGAAGCAAAATGTGATGCAGGGAACTCACCATTATGTTGTTTCTTGGGTCCTGAGGTTCCCTAGCTCATCTGCTTTTTTCTCTCTACCTTTCTGAGTCTTATGTTTGTTTTATATATAATGTTTAGAGTTCTTAGTTGTACACAGAGGGAGAAATAGGGAAAGTATGTCTATTCCATTCCCTTAAAAGCAGAAGTTGGTGATGCAATCTTGAGTGAGTCATTTCACCTCGTTAATAAGGAATTAATGTGCCAGTGCTTAACCAATGGAAAGGACTCAGTAAATGATGATTAAAGTAATTCAAATGAAATTGAAATGTCTTAAAATAAAGACACAGTTTCATTCATGCTTTGGAGTGAAGAGAAACTAAGAGTGAATCAGGTCATGTGTGTGTGTTTGATTTCCGAACAAAAAAAAACTATAATATTTTTAAAACTTACCACTTAAAACTAAGACAATGCTTATTCACATTATAAAAGTATTCTTTACAAAATAAGCAGAGTGGTTTATGAAATCCATTAATGAACTAAATTTCAAAAAATTTTACCCTCCCAATGGTTTATGTCCAGTTTTTGCTAAGCAGAGTTGTTGAGAAGTAAAACCCCAGGGCTAAGAGGAGCTCTGGAAGCCAAGTGAAGGTGCAATCTGGGAAAGGGTGTCAGGGGTGCAGACAGGGAGGGGAGCTCAAGTAAACAAAGTACAAGGCAAGGTGGACAGATCTGACATTTAGAAGATCACTGAGACTTCAGCAAAAGAAATTTAAAACAGTGGTAGGGGAAGAAACCAGATTTAGGGTGTTGAGAAGTAAATGGGAGTTGAGGAAGAAGAACCCGAGAGGAAGAGGAATAAAGAGATGAAGCCAAGTTTGAAAGTGAAGGGGAGGAACTATGGACATTTACATCCTGATATCACTACTGTAATTGTTACTATATTAGAGTCATTTCCAAAGAAAGATCAAGAAGACTTAAAACAGAATGGACATATGGAACAAATACAAAGAAGAAATAATTCCAAAATTGATTACTCTTTTAACTATATCAAAGACTGATCTGAATATACTATTAAGTAGTACTTATTCTAAAACTATCTTGGTAAAGGGCCAGTTTGGGAATTCTTTGCTTTTTACAATCTATTGCAAACTAATACTACTATAAAATGCAATAAAATATCATAGCAATGTCCAATTGCTATAAAGGTTTCAAAACGCTTACCCTCGCTTTCTTTCCTTATCTTCTTGTGCACAGGGAATAGACAGTTCACGGACTGGCACTGGCTCAGCTTGCAGCAGTGCTGCTCTCTAAGGCTGGACTCAGGCTTCACAGACCTCAGATTCAAAACCTGACATCTCAGCCAAGCTCCAGATGTCCAGGGAAATGTCTAACATGAGGGCAATCCATTTCTGTGCCCCTGCTTGTATTAATCAGGGTAGGCTAGGTTATGCTGTCACAAAGAACATTCTTGTCTCAGAGGTTTACCACATGTGTTTCTTGCTCACTCTGCATGTCTAAGGTGAGTCAGCAGGAGGCTCTATTCTGCACACCCACCACCCCAGTGGCTGAGGCAGAAAAACAGACACTGAAGAACTCCGTGTGTGCTTTCCACGGCCTCACATTTTATTGGCTAGAAGTAGTAACACCTGTATGTCAAGGAAGCTGGGAAACTTCAGCACACCGCTTTAACCATAAGCAACACAGAGGAAGGTCTGTTGAAGTTCTACTGTAAATCAACTGGTGGAGAACTACTTCTCTCTTCCTCTCATTCCTCCAATGTACTGGGCAAAGAGATTTGGAAAGGGACGGTGACTCTTACTTAACCAGTATTCTCTTGATTATGCTGGCTTTTTGCCCAAGACCGGCTACTGATGCTGCCTTTATGAAGGCATCGAAATGCTGCCCTCGTTTGTAAGGGTCTTGTACAAGTTCTCTGGAGCTCTGTGGGGAGATCTACCCACTGTGCAATTCCCTGATGTGGGAACCCTCTTTTGGATCCCATCCACAGAGTTACACTCCAGAGCTTTGTGCTGCTAGGGTCTGCTCATCCAGAGGTAGCCCTGTTGGGAGGGATTCTGGAGAACTGTCTCAAACCAACTTCTTTACTCCTTGGTCCATGGGAAACTAGTGTGTGCTTGACTTGCCAAACATGGGAATGCAGTTCTCCACTACTGGCCCCTCTCTCCATCTTTCTCCTCTCTCTTTCAGGAAGGTACAGAGAGCAGACCAGCAAGTTCATTATGTAGTCAGACATGTGTCTGCAGAATGTGACTCCCATTTCTGCAGGTACCTCAAGCACTGTGATTAGCTTTCTTGGAGGCCCCTTCTTGGTTTGGAGGTTAAATACCCACTTCTGTCCACTGGGAGGTTAAGTTTGAGCATCCTCACAATATGGCAGCTGACTTCCCCCAGAGTGAGTGGTCCAAGAGGGAGAGAGTCAAGCAGAAGTTGTATTCTTTTTATAACTTTGCCTCAGAAGTCCTATAGCATCACTTCTGTCATATTCTATTATTTAGAAGGGAGTTATTAAGGCTGGCCCACATTCAAGGGAAGGCAAATTAGGCTCTACTTTTTGAATGGAGAAGTGTTAATGAATTTGTGGACATATTTTAAACCACAACTCTCCTTAAAAACTTTCCAACTCAGTCTGTGGAATGAACTATAGTATCAACCAGCCAGAGTCTGAATCAAACAAATGTCTGACACAGAAATCATTACAATCTCAAGATACTGTCAAAAGCTGTTAGAACTCTTTGTTTTTATAAATAAGGTGGAGAGGGATGTACTGCTAGATTCTTGGGAAATGAGATCCAAAACTCTTCAAATGCTCCAATAAATCTCTTTCTGCACAAATTTTTAAAAACACTGAACAAATGTTTATAAAGTGTTTGCACAAGGGAAGCTCTAATAACTAATAAAAGAGCTGAAGGTATGATATTCTGTATCTTTCCTCCTATCCAGTACCACCATCAAGATGCCTACTCTGGCAGAAGCCCATCTCTCCATCTGCATGGGTGATCAAAGAAGAAAACAACCCAGGAACACACTGCTATTTAGAACTGTAATGACACTGATTTGGTCAAAGCAGCTCTGGCTTTAATAGTTTGGGAAAATCCTGAGGCTTATCAAGGCCTAACAACTTTCCCAGAGATAACCCCACAAGCAGGATATGAGCAACCCTATGCCCCTCTGACTCCACAGCCTGAACTCTTAATCACTAGGTGGCATTGTCTCTCCTTAACACCAAAACATAACTCAATATTCAGGAAAGATCTGAGGTGGCTTCTATTCCATTAAAAGGAAATCAATATCGTTGAACTGAACTCAAAGATACGAACAAAAACAGAGGATAGTTCAAATGAACAAAGAATAACAGTGACCACTACTTCTCAAAATACAGATACTTAAAAAGACAAACATGAGCATGAATCATGGGGCTGCAATGTTTCCTGTCTGTTAACTATTAGGATTATAGAACAACTGCTTTCGTCCTGAGTTTGGGGGGTGGGGTGGGGTGCAAAAGGGGATGGGGTGGAGTTGAGGGGACTGAGGGAGATGCAGTGTTAACCTGCTACTAAAACAAGCACATTTAATGAATGCCTTCTGAGGGTCACACATACACAATCCACAGGCTCAAAAGGCCTGGTGCCAGGCCTTCAAGGAGCTCATAGCCTACATGGGAGGACAGACATGGAAAGAAATAAGAACACCACACTGTGATACAAGAAACACCAGAAAACAAAACATGGTTCTGTGAAATGAGCAACTGCCTCCAGTCCCCAGCCAGCTCCGTTTCTGTGGTACATTCACAAATCAAGGAGATGGTAAGGAGAATAAACCCACAGTAACAAGGATAGGATGCCCTTAATCACTGCTCTTGTTTCAATTAGAGACATTTTAATCAGGACTTCTTTTAGGAACCATGAGCACCAGATGAACAATTTTAAAATATGAAACTGTCAAAAATTAAAGGGCTTTCTGTTGCAGGAAGGAGATTAAGGCAAGTAAGCCTGATATGAGGAAGGAAAATACTACAGAAACCTGTTTGCCCAGGCATTAAAAGCACCAGACTCTCACACTTCTTGGCCTCAAACCAGCTCTGTGTTGTAAATCCCTCAACTCCTCTGAGCTGTGGTTTTGTTTTGCTTTCCTAACATTAAGGGGACTGGATTATACAATCACTACAGTCCCTCTCTAGCTCTAAAATCTGGGATCCTAGTGTTCCAAGGAAAGCCTCTTTCCCCTCTCAGGTGCCATCTCCCCTGCAAGGTTCTCATTGGCTTCAGGCCTTGAGCCGAACCTCTTTTCTCTCCTGTCCTGACTTACCTCCCACACACGACCAGGATCATAGCACCAGCCGTAACCTCCCAGATGACTTCTTAGAAGGATCTGCCACATGGCAGCAGCTCCCATGTTAAGGATGGTGGTCCTTCCCTGCACGGTGGCCCAGGGGAAGCTGTCTCATAAGCTTGAGTCTGTGTGTAGTCCTGACTTCTGGGTGATCTTGGACGTGTGAATTCCCCACCCACCAGGGCAAGAGGGTCTGCCCTCTCTGCAGGGTTGTTAATGGGGACAAAATGAAGTGATTCATAAAGCACTGTACAAATACAGAGTATTACAATGATGACCATGATGACTGAATGCTCTGAGTTCAGGGGCTCCTCCAGCCGGAAGTCTTGCCAGGACAGAACTGTGTGCTTTATTGCTCCCTGAGAGGAAACCTGATGTAAAACAGACACAGCCTTGAGGCTGATGTACCTCTGAATCTCTCCCCAGAGCAGCTAGTGGCTCTAGAACTAATAAGGTCCCAGCGGATTCTTTCTCTAAAGAAGCTTTTAATGTTACTGTGAACTGACAGTAATGCTGTCCACATCAATCCCATTATCACAGTCTTCGGAACATACCACATTAGAACTCCAAGTGTAGAACTTTTCTGTCACTTCCCACTTAGGTCAACATTCATGCCACCCACTGTCCCATGTAGAGTTCTAAGAAGTTAAGATCTCTATCCTGTTAAAACTGACTTCTGGATTCCCCCAGAAGAGTTTTATGGGACTGTGCACATTTAATGTAGTTAAAGTACCCATGGGCCTGGACTTTCCAGAAATGGCCAATTTCATGCAATCTTCTTCTCAATAAAGGCAAAGATTAATTACATGTATAACTAAGTATAATTAATTTTTCTAGCTCCTTTGGATATTTATTCATGTAAATAAATTCATAAATCAGATTTAAATAATTTTTCAGATCAGATTCTTGAGTCTTGAATTTTTACTTGGAAAATATGATTACTGTAGATATTGTAAACTCTGGGTTAACCTGCATGGTCAGAGAATATAAAGCTGTATTCAATTTTTAACTGCAAAAGAAGAAGAGGAGGAGAAGGAGGAGGAGGATAAAGAATATCAACAAACACCAAATACATTCATGCAAGCAAGAAGATGAAACTAACTCAGAGAGGTCCGACAGCGAGTAAGTTATAATGATGGAATTCAAACCCAAGTCTGGCTCACTCTGCTTCATTCATTCAAGTTCACTCTGCTTCATTCACCACCTAAAATATCCCAGCGGGCACCCTGACTCCCTCCTTCCTCTCCATCCATTCGCTGTCCTTTTCTGTCCTCCTTCCCCAGCTTTATTTTCCTGCACAGTACTTATTTGTCTGTTTAAAAATATGTCTCCTGTACTAGAACGTAAGCTAAGCAGGGTTTTTTTTTGTTGTATTCACTGCTTTATCTCCAGTGCCTAGAACAGTGCTGGAGACATGGTGCTCACTAAATATTAAATAAACAAAAGAATAAAATATCCTAAGTGCATGTGTTTTTCATCACATCTCACTGGAGATTATAGTAAGAAAGCAGACATGTACATACGTACATACATATACATTCTACTTCATAATTCTGTCCATGATCTGGGTGGTATGGTCACAGAGTAAAGGTTCAAATTGGTTGTGGAGAAAACTCATCAATCTTTTTACCAAGAGAAAAGAGCAGCTGTGTCCTAGAAGTTGGAGGACACCCTTACATCTGTAGCAGCACGTTCTTGCCCACACTACATTTATGTCCTTTGTTACAAGAATTAATATACAGTACTCTTTTCATGAAGAGTCCAAAAATTTGGTAAGATGATTTTTATCTTATTTTTCCATCCGAAGAACAATTTAACACCAAACACACCTCCCAGATCCTTCATACAGTTAATTCCACAACCACTAAACTTATTCTGACTCACCAACAAAAGGCCACAACAACATGGGAACAAGGGATTCATTTATTACACCAAAACAGTCTCTTCAGAACTTCTGAAGTAACTGCAATTTTTGGTCATTTAAATAATTTTGTATTTAATGTAGGCTCTATTTCCAGATCTTTCTGAAATAGTTGGAAGATATACCTAATAAAAATACATTTCAACA
Source organism: Balaenoptera physalus (assembly GCF_965194825.1). Lineage (NCBI taxonomy): Eukaryota > Metazoa > Chordata > Mammalia > Artiodactyla > Balaenopteridae > Balaenoptera > Balaenoptera physalus. Next base: position 74,075,162 of record NC_138897.1, read on the forward strand.
AAAAGGAATTAAGTAGATTATGGAGCTCTTGGGTCATCACCCTGGGAAGGTAAGACTTTAAAAAGGAAGTGATGCTTCCAAGGGAACATGATTAGGGCACATACCTACTTTATTCAGGCAAAATGAGTGTCCAATAAATGTTGATTGATTCACCAATCATGTATACCTTTCACATAAGAGATACCCTGAGATCTAAATCACATACCCAATATTCAGCAATGTGGCCTAGAATCAAGGGGTGAACCATGGAGGGAGGGAGATATGCTCTTCTTCCTGATACCTGTAAGCAGAACACTGCTGCGCAGACCCATTTGGCGTTTTTATAATTACCCAAATTCTCTTCTTTTGTCAAAATTCATTCTCAGTAACAGCTTGAGCAATGTAGCAATCGTGCTCTGAAATGACTTGTAAACCACAGACACAAATATTTGGGCCAAGAATGTGGAATCCATTGCTGTCACATTCCATTATTTCTGGTGGAGCAATTCACTAACATTTTGGAATCTAGATCATAAATTATGCAGAGCCTCAGCAAAAGAGCTGAGGACACAAACTGCTGTAATAAAATTCCTGTTACTGGAGCCATAAAAACAGAACAAAAGAAAGGCAAAGAAGAAAAATCAGGGTTGGACTTTTCTGACATTTCTTGTCCGCCATTGTTAATGCTTTCACAAAATGAAAATGTAACATTCGGGAAACCATCAGACAAGCCAAAAATGATATGATGGGCATACTGTCATTTATAAATACCACCACCACTATGAGATTCCCCAGAATAAAGTGAGCTTTGTGAAGAAAGCTTGAATATTGACATAAATTAAAGTGCCTAAACGTACAACAGAGCCATCTGTACATTTTTCATGATTCTCAAGAGGTGTGAAATGTCCTTCAATCACAGCACCCAGGCAATGGTCGAATTTTCTGTTGAGATATATTATAAAATATCAGAGGGAAAGAGCTCTGAATCGCCAGGTCATTTCTCTTCTCTGTGGAAACTGAGGTAATGGCAGAGCCAGAACTAAAACCCCATCTCTTGACTCCCAACCCACTGAGTTTCATCTTGCAGAATGATGCCTTAAGCATGGTAGGTGTTCAAAAATTATTTGACGGGCAGATGGATGAAAGAATGGTGCATAGATGGGTAAATGGATGAATGAATGAAACAAAAAACCATCCTCTATGGGTCAATGTCAAAGAGAACATACCATTGAAATACTTTAGAAATAAAATAAAGAACTGAAAAGCGAGTTGGATCATGCTTAGCAACCATTCACAATGTGACTCCAAGAATTCTTTCTTTTCAAGTATAACTTGAGAGCACTGACATATGTATGTATGCGTACATATGTATGTATATGTGTGTATACTCCAAAAGGAGTAATGAGCATGAGAACAAACATAGGCAAACAGGTTTCTTAAGCAGGACTGCTATTATTGGGCAATATTTAGTATGACTCCCTTCTTCAAGGTGCACCATAAATGAGGGAGAACAGAGGAGGTGAAGGGGGAAAGGTCCCAGCACAGATGGATGAAAAGTCAGGCATGTACTTTTTGAGCACAGTACTGCTTCTGCAATTATTACAAACATATTTAGAAGAAAACAAAATGCTTTTCAAGATAGAAGGTCTAAAATGTTAAAACAGGAAAAGGGGGCTCAGTACAAGTTAAAACCATATAAGGGAAGAAAGTTGTTTTTTCACCAGGATAGGAGGAAATTTTTCTTCTAGCAAATCCCAGAGCACAAAAGAAACTAGCTCCAATCATCCGTCTAGGTTAGGAATCTTCAAGTTTTCTACAAAGAAGAACTGCTTTAAATTTCCCCAGAGCCTTAACATCACTCAGAGGAGGAGGGAAAAGGAGTACAGAAGAAAGAAGGAAAACAGCCTAGCGGTGCCATTAGTGCCCTGAGGCGTGGGAAGTCTCAGCGCAGTACCAGACACGATTTCTGAGCCTGTACTGTGTGCCAGGCACAGTACAAAGCGCTCACATACATCGTCTCATTTAATCTTCACAAGAACTCTACCCCCACCCCCACCCTGGAGATTCTACTCTTAACTCCATGTTTCAGATGAAGAAATTGAAGTGTGAAGAGCTTATATAACTTTCCCAAAGCCACACAGTTCATAAATGGCAGAGCTATGATTCAAACCCAGTCCGGTCTGACACCAAGGCTCAGGTTTTTCTGTCTCCTGGCTGCCACAGTTTCCCTCCCCTCTGAGAATCCCAGAAAGCCATGGCTTTACCAGCCTTAATACATGGTTTGGAAATCTACCAGGTATACCTTCAAGTTCTTTCAAGACTATGATCTGAGATGGCTGGTCAGAGTTTCAAAAATCTGGGTTTACCATTACAAAACAACTGGCAGTTGTTGTCTTTCTTTGGTAAAAACCTTCTGGAAAGCCAAAAATTGCTGTGCTATGGTCATTCCTTACCCAAGTCTGTATTTTAACATCCAGCTAACTGAGATGAGCGGAGACATCTGTAAGCTGATTTTAAAAGAGACAAATCTCTTTGGAGCATAAAAACAGCGGAACCATTTACTGAGTGCTTGCTATGTGCTAAGCACTGCTCATCAATTCACGCAGCATCAAAGCCTAACAAGCAGAGCACTAAGCCCTAGGAATACAAATGCATCAGAGGGGGAGCCTGCAGCTTCTCCAGGGGCCTGCAGCTTGCAGGAAGCCAACCACGCAGAGCAGTGAGAAGTGCGCCCCCTGCCTGTCGGGCACAGAGCACTGCAAGGGTGCCAAAGAGCACCCATGTGGATCCTGGAAGCCTCCTTAGAGGCAGGGTCTCCTCACAACACCTCAGGATGGAACCTGAGGGTCAGAAAGTTTAAGTAATGCAAAGGGGCACAGCTCTGAGGTGGGCTGTGCTCAGGTTCGCCTCGCTTCAGAGCCTTGCTCTTCGCATCACTTGCTGTGGCCTCACAGGAAAATATGCTCCTTCAAGCTTCTGTCACAGGATTACCTTTATCTTACAGGGCAAACACTAAACAAAAACCTACACTAACTTCTAGGTTCTCAGTAGAGTCATATTGACATGACTCTTATTTAGTACCTAACAGTCATCAAAGCATTTTCATGTTCACATTCACATTTTGAGCCTAATAACCATCTTGTAAAGAACAAAGATATTATATGGTGCTCTTCTTTGCATGTGAGAAAACTGAGGCCCAGGAAGGGGAAGCAACTTGCACAAGTTAAGGTTCAGAGCTCAGTCTGGGGCCCTTGAATGTCTAACTCCCAGTCCAGCCAATCTCCAAGCCACAGAACATTAGCTTATCATACCTGCTTGAGTTTTTCCTTTCTTGGTATCCCAAACTGCTTGCCTTACTCCAAAGATCAGTGAACAGTGTGGCAGATTTAGAATCTGGGGTCAGGTCTCTGTAGTCAATGTTTTGGTTTGGATGTTTTTTTAATGGGTCTCTTTCATTTGAAATGTTTCTTATCAGAAAAACGTCAGGCAGGGATATCGGAGAGTTTGTCAGCAAGAGATGAAAAGACCAGAAGTAGGAGTGATGTCACCAAGATGGCAGAGTTGGAAACCCCAGCCTCTGTCCCTCACAAAGATCAATAGAGAGCTATCCACGAACAAAAACAGCTCTGGAGGAGCTCTGGAGTCCACTTAAGAAATTTCAGCAACATACTGGAACAAAAAAATTTGAGAATAATCACACAAAAAGTGAAGGAAGAACAGCTTCGACTTGCCTGCATCATCCCACTCCCCAAGCCAGCATTGCTCAGTACCAAAAGGGAACCCTCCAGCTAGCAAGAGTTCCTTTTGTTGAGAAAGGAAGAGTGGAGTGAGCATCTAGCTTCCCCAGCACCACATGAAGGATCTGCTTCCATTTCACTCCACCCAGAGACCAGCAAAAGCTTAGATGTACAGAGAAGACTAGGAACAAGGAAGAAAAGCAGGGGCTACCAGTATCCACCATGCAGCAGGAGCATCTGCGCTTCCTAGTGACCTGCTCTGTAGACAACCCCAGCGCTTTTACCACTGAAGAGACCAATGACCAGCGCAGCTGCCATGGACCACCTGTGGATTTCACTGGCTTTCACCCCACAGGTATTCATGTTTGCTGATGCCAGCCACCTGAGTGCCTCCCTACTTCTTCACCAGAGCCCGGGAACTGCACAGGAAGCCAGCCCCAGCCTCTGCAGCTGTGCTAGTGCAAGAAGCCAGCCTAGACCCCTGCAGCTGACACCCACCACCGTGCACATGCTCAGGGCTAGCCCCTCCAGCCATCCATCTGCACACCCCCAACCCAACCCTCATCCATGGTCTCTACTGTTGTGCACACAACCAGAGGGAGACTGTGCAGCCATGAGAGAACATGCCAAATTGTAAATGGATTAAAGTTTCCAATCAAAAGGCACAGACTGGTTGAATGGGTGAAAAAACAAGACCAACTCTATGCTGCCTACAAGAGACTCACTTTAGCTTTAAGGACACATACAGGCTTAAAGTGAAGGAATCAAAAAGATATTCCATGCAAATGGAAACCAAAAGAGAGAAGTGGTAGCTTATATCAGACAAAACAGACTTTACGTGAAAAACTGTAACAAGAGACAAAGAAGATCATTATTTAATGATAAAGGGGTCACTTCATCAAGAGGATGTAACAATTGTAAATATATATGCACTGAACATAGGAGCACCTAAATATATTTAGCACATACTAACAGATCTGAAGACAATACGATAAAAGTAATGGACTTCAACACCCCACTGTCAACAATGGATAGGTCATCTAGACTAGAAATCAATAAGGAAACACTGGACTTAAATAGCACTTTAGATCAAATGAACTTAACAGACATATATAGAACATTCCACCCAATAGCAGCAGAAAACACACTCTTTTCAAGCACAAATGGAACATTCTTCACAATGGATCATGTGTTAGGTCACAAAAAAAGTCTCAGCAAATTTTAAAAGACTGAAATTATACCAAGAACCTTTTCTGACCACAACAGTAAGAAACTAGAAATCAATAACAGGAGGAAAACTAGAAAATACATAAATATGCAGAAATTAAAACACACACTCCTCACCAACCAATTGGTCAAAGAGGAAACTAAAAGGGAAATCAAAAAATATACTGAAACAAATGAAAATGCAAACATAACATACCAAAACCTACAGAACACGGCAAAAGCAGTTCTAAGAGGGAAGTTTATAGTGATAAGCACCCACATTAAGAAAAAAGAAAGATCTCAAATAAACAAGCTAACTTTATACCTCAAGGAACTAGAACAACAAGAACAAACTAAGCCCAAAGTGAAGAAGGAAGAAGATAGCAAAGATCAGAGTAAAAATAAATAGACAACAGAAAAACAACAGAAAAGATCAGTGAAACTAATAGTTGGTTTTCTGAAAATATAAAGAAAATTGACAAACTTTTAGCTAGATTTATCAAGGGAAAAAAAAGGGAGCCGATCCAGATAAATAAAACTGTAAATAAAAAGGAGACATCCTAACTGATATGACAGAAATACAAAGGATTTTAAGCAGTTACTATGAACAAAAACCATGAGACACTGATGCAATAAATCGAAGAAAACACAAATAAATGTAAAGATATCACATGCTCATGGACTGGAAGAATTAATATTGTTAAAATGTCCATACTACCCAAAGCCATCTATAGAGTCAATGTAATCCCTATCAAAATTCAAATGGCATTCTTCACAGAAATAGAAAAAAAACCCTAAAATTCATATGGAACTACACACACACCAAAAAACCCAAATAGCAAAGAAATTTTGAGACAGAACAAAGCTGGAGGCACCACATGGTCTGAGTGCAAACTATATTACAAAGCTATAGTAATCAAAACAGTATGGTACTGGCATAAAAAGCAGACATATAGACCAACAGAACAAAATCAAGAGCCACAAATTAAACCCACACATACATGGTCAACTAATATTTGACAAGGAAACCAAGAAAACTCAATGGGGAAGTAATGACAGTCTCTTCAATAAATGGTGCTGGGAAAACTGGATATCTGCACACAGAAAAATAAAATTGGACTGCTATCTTACACTATTCACAACAAATTAAGTGGAAATGGATTAAGGATTTAAACATAAGATCTGAAACCATAAAACTCCTAGAAGAAAACAGAGAGAAAAAGCTCCTTGACATCAGTCTTGGCAATGATTTCTTGGGTATGACACCAAAAGCATAAACAAGAAAAGCAAAAGCTAACAAGTGGTACTACCTCAACCTGAAAAGCTTATACACAGCAAATGAAATAATCAACAAAATGAAAAGGCAACCTAAGGAATGAGAGAAAATATCTGCAAACCATATATCTGACAAGAGGTTAACATCCAAAATGTATAAGTAACTCATATAATTCAATAGCAAAGAAACAATCTGATTAAAAAATAATCAAGAGGGCTTCCCTGGTGGCGCAGTGGTTGAGGGCCCACCTGCCAATGCAGGGGTCGTGGGTTCAAGCCCTGGTCCGGGAGGATCCCACATGCCACGGGCAGCTGGGCCCGTGCACCACGGCTGCTGAGCCTGCGCTCTGGAGCCCATGAGCTGCAGCTGCTGAGCCCGCGTGCTACAATTGCTGAAGCCTGCACGCCTGGAGCCCGTGCTCCACAACAGGGGAGGCCACTGTGGTGAGAGGCCCACACATCGCGGCAAGGAGTGGCCCCCGCTCGCCGCAGCTGGAGAGGGCCCATGAGCAGCAACGAAGACCCAACACAGACAAAAATAAATAAATAAAATAAACTTATAAAAAAAATAATAATAATCAAGAGGATTTGAATGGACATTTTTCCAAAGATGACAATTAAATGGCCAACAAGTACATGAAAAGGTGTTCAACATCACTAATCATCAGGTAAATGTAAATTAAAACCACAAGGAGATATCATTTCACACCTTAGTTAGAATGGTTATCATCAAAAAAACAAGAGATAACAAGTGTTGGTGAGGATGAGGAGAAAAGTGAACCCTGGTGCACTGTTGGTAGGAAGGCAAATTGGTGCAGGTACTGTGGAAAACAAATGGAGGTTCCTCAAAAATTAGAAGTAGAACTACCATATAACGCAGCAATCCCACTTCTGGGTATTTATCTGAAGATGAAATCACTATCTCAGAGAGGTATCTGTTCCTATGTTCATTGCAGCATTACTCACAATAGCCAAGACATAGAAACAACCTAAGTGTCCACCAGTGGATAAATGGATTTTTAAAATGTGTTTTACATACATACAATGGAATGTTACTCAGTTATTAAAAAAAGAAGGAAATCCTGCCATTGTGACAACATGGATGGACCATGAGGGCATTATGCCAAGTGAAATATCATACAGAAAAAGACAAATACTATATAATCTCACTAACAGGTACAGTCTAAACACTTGAGACTCACAGAAACAGCATACTGATGGCTACCAGTGGCTGAAGAGTGGGGGACATGGGGAGATGTTGGTCAAAGGGTACATAACTTTCTTCAAGATCTACTTTGTTCCAATATAGTAACCCACTGTCACCAAGGACATGTGGCCTTGTTGCCAGGTCTAATTGCTTCTCTCAAGGAGTAGCTGTGTCAGGTCAGGCTGACTCCACTCACCTCCTGGAATTTTTGTAAAAATTGTCTCTGTCTCATGAGCTTAGAAATTCAAGAGACATCTTTACTGTCACTTCAAGGCTGGATTAACGGTGGCACCAATGGTGGTGCAGCTAGCTACACCACCACTTGCCTTTATCAATTTCTTTGATGTGTGCCAGGATGTGATGAGCTTGGGATGGCTTAGACATCATTATTGTAGCCAGAAATTGTCCAGTTGTATATGGTCAGGTTAAATAGGATGGTGGGAAGAACATACAGGTGTGTGTGAGAGAGAATGGCAAATGTAGAGCAGGAAGGAGGGTTTTCACTCCAAAACAATATTAGGATCTTAATGCTTGTTTCAGGCTCTATTCCCTAGAGAACCTTGTCTAACACAAGGGATTTATTTAAAATAATACTAGCTCATATCTCAAAATGAACCTATGTTGTGTCTGGCCCTGAGTCAAGCCCTTTCACTGGATTATTTAATACAAACCTCCCAATAGTCTAATAGAATGGCATTATCTTGCAGATGAGGTAACCATCACTCAGAGAAGTTTGATAACTTCTTTAAGATCACACAGTAAGTAGGATGCTTTATTTTAGGAGCATGCTGTTATTCTAACCCACTTTATATAGAATTACCTGGAGAACTTGCTTCCCATAGCACCACAATATTAATGACTTGGACATGCAATGCCTGTATTATTCATGCAAAAAGGATTCTAACCAAGCAATTAAAGACAGAATACTTAATTGAAAAGGTTGAGAAGGTTTTGTCTGAATGAGGAGCTTACTAAAAATGTGTTTAAATATAAAAAAAAAAAGGTACATAACTTTAAGTTATAAGATGAATAAGTTCAGGGGATCTAATGCACAGCATGATGACTAAAGTTAAATACTGTATTGTATACTTGAAACTTGCTATGAGAGTAGGGCTTTAATGATCTCATTACAACAACAACAAAACGGTAATTATGTTGAGGTGGAGGGTGTGTTAACTAACCTTATTGTGGTAAAACATTTTGCAATATATATGTGTATCAAATAATCACACTGTACATCTTAAACCTACACAATGTTAAATATCAGTTATATCTCAATAAAGCTGGGGGAAAAAAGAGATGAAGAGATCAAATAACAACATGTATTGCTGGCCCCAGATAACCACCTTCAACTTTCAATAGATCAGAATATTCTGAAGGGTAAGAAATGCTACATATTTCAGTAGCATTTTCACCTTTCTCTTAGCATCTTCCCACACATGATATAAAACTATGATGATGAAAAGGATGAAAACATTTTTGAGTGTTTACTATGTGTCAGGAATTGTTCTAAGGGCTTTACACATATTAACTCACTCAATCCTCACAGCCATCTTGGGAGACTGGTGCTATAATTATGCCCACTTCACAGATGAAGAAACTGAGGCAGAGAGCAACTAAGCACCTTGTCCAAGGTCACAAAGCCAGTAAGTGGCATAGCTGGCATCTCAAGCCAGGCCATCTGATTTCAGCAGTAAGGCTCTTTACAAGTACACCAGATATAGGGTGACTCTATATCCTATATCCTGCTGGTGCTTGGGACTGTCCCAGTGATAAATTCTATAGTCACCCTAGCTATACAACACTGTAAAAGCCATAACATTGGCAGTGAAGGGGAGCCATTTGTGAGTGGGGCTTCTTACTGATCAAAATGGAGAGAAATCAGCTTATGAGCTGAGTGGTTTATATGTCACCAGGATAAAGAAAAAGAACAGTCCAACAGGATTCTTATGCAGAATGCCATAGCCCTGAAGGACAGAAGGGGAGTAGAGGAGAAAGATCATAAAGGTGTTCACCGAAAGATTTAGCGCATAGGTGCTTCTTATTCACTTTGTCACACACAAAGCAGTATGAGTTCTTCACTGATGACAAAGAGAATGCCTTTCTCCATCAGGCATTTAAGAAGTACCAGGAGTTGTCAAGGCAGACATGCCAGCTCACCGGATGGTGCCACGAACTGGAGAATACCATCTGTTTTGTTAAGGTTGACAGTCTGAAATTTCTGGTTAAACTCCAGATCTCCTTGTTGTGAAGGGCTTGATAACTTTTAGTCCATTACCTTCTGCTTACTGAGTCACAGAGCATATTATATCTCCCTCCAGAGCACTCCAACAGCTGGGCCATGTTATAAGCTGTCTTTGTCTTATTCGATATTAAATAATGGATTTGATAGGACCTTCCTTTTGAATCAGGGAAACTCAATTACAGAATTGCTGTTGTTTCAAATAAGTGGCCAACTCTGAAATTTTGGCTCAAGAACACAAATCTGTTACTTTTTTGCCACTGGGGCTGTTCTGATGAGGACTTGCTTTACAAGCACATTGGACACATAACAACAAAGCATTTACTTCACTTTTTAATTGCTCTTGGAAACATTCTAAATGGCACCAATGCAATTTTTTTTTTTTTTTTTTTTTACCAATGCAATTTTTACTTGAAAATGAAAGTGTTTGCTTCCCAGAGTAACTTAACTCTTCAAAGGAGGGCAGAAAAGACCACTTTTTGAAATCCCTTGAAAACTGAGAGCCCGTCTGTATTCAGGAGCTAACGAAGCTGTTTGGAAGTCAAGTGGGGACAGGCTGAGTCAGCAATACCAACTAAAAAGTCGCATTTCGGCTTTAATCCAATTCAACAAATGCATTTTCTGCTGTGTCAGAGACAGCCTTAAGAAGAATTTCTGGAACAACATGCTGAAAATTGTTCCCGATGAAAGCTACTTTTTGAAGGCACCATGAAATTACTAATTACGCTGAAGAGAGTCTTAAACATTTGAGCCTCTTGTGTTTTTCATGCTGGGAAAGAGGGGTGAGTTCAGGTTGTGGTCTATGAGCAGCCACATGTCTGCCTGGCATCGGTCTGAAGGTGTGCCTGTGTGCGTCCAGCATGAAGTGGGGATGAGTGAATGAGTATGAAAAGAAGCTGTGAGTGGACTTTCCTGGTGGCGCAGTGGTTAAGAATCCGCCTGCCAATGCAGGGGACACAAGTTCGATCCCTGGTCCAGGAAGATCCCACATGCCGTGGAGCAACTAAGCCTGTGTGCCACAACTACTGAGCCTGCGCTCTAGAGCCCACAAGCCACAACTAGGGAGCCCATGCACCACAACTACTGAAGCCCGCGCGCCTAGAGCCCATGCTCCACAACAAGAGAAGCCACCACAATGAGAAGCCTGCGCACCGCAACGAAGAGTAGCCCCTGCTCGCCACAACTGGAGAAGGCCTGCGTGCAGCAACGAAGACCCAACGCAGCCATAAATAAATTAATTAATTAAAAAAAAAAGAAGCTGTGAAAAATGCTCATTTCCAGTTTTTTTCCAGTTACAATGTCAAACTGTCCTAGCCACTTCAAAATGCAAGAGCTTCAGCTCTTTCCTAAATAATTGTAGCCACTCTCTTTAGAGAGGCAGGCAGCATGACATAGTATAAGAACACAGACTTTAGAGCCAGAGAGCTCTGGGCTCAAACCCCACACACTCGCTGTGGGACCTTTGACAAGTTAACCTCTCTGTTCTTTAGGTTTTTTATTTCTAAATGGGAATAATAAGCTCAATCTTTCTGAATTTTTAAATGAAACTGCAGAGGAAGCTACCCCAAGTATAGTGTTAGCACACTGGAGGCATTCCAAAAAGTGAAATGACTCTTATTATTATCATGACTTTTATGCCACTTCAAAGGTGTGTTGGAGAGATCACAAAGGCCTTTCATATATTCTCTAGGGAAACTGTAATTTGAATACGTAAAAAGTGAAACTAGTATCAGTTTCCTAAGACTAGATAATAAATGCAGAGGACAATAAACTGCTAAGTTTATGCACTTAAAAGAAGAGAGAGTGTGATATCTTAGTGATTTTCTTGTCTAGAAGTAATAAATATTACGGTTCTTCAAACCTGCACAAAAGGCCTCATTTTAGCCACGCTTTGTAAACTTCTTAGATAAAGATCCAAAAAGGTTAATATATTATTTAGTTTGCCTGCTACTCAGACTGTCTCATTTAGCTATAGGGCAAAGAACTACGTAAAAGAAAGAGAACTATCTGCTCAATTCGGTATCCCTACTACCTGTAAGGAGTAAAATTAAAATGGTATCATAAAACCTAATCACCACCTGCTGGTTTAACTATTTCTCAAGCTGATTACATTTTTGGTTCATTTAAAAGTCTTTAGGACTCACATTCCAGCTTCCACATACATCATTTTTCCATGAAACTCCAGTTGTTAGTTCCTGGCATTTCCCACAGGGCTTGGCTCTTGTCGCCCTTCGTCTACTCAAGATACATGTACGGCGTGGCCACTTATCAGCCACTAGGAAATAAGGCCACAAAAAAGCAAAGAAACATATTCTGTCCATTCTTGTCATTTATGATCTAGTTGGTAAACAATTTGATACTTAATAAGTGCCATATACAAAATGTTAGGGAACACAGATGAACACTAAATTTCCTGGAAGAGCCTGAGAGGCTTAAGAGTAATGTGACATTTGACTGAAGTATGGACAAATAAGCAAGACTTCAAAGGCTTGACAGAAGGAGAAAGATTACTCAGAGCAGAAGAAATGGCATGAGGAAAGGCATGGAGGAATGACAGAGCGCAAAGGTTTGGAGAACAGTGAGAGTGAGGGGTGAGGGGGCCGAAAACGGCGTTAGTAACATAAATTGGGACCAGTTCCTTAGAGAAGTTTTCTGACACCCCCACCTCAATTAAAATTACACCCAATGTAATAATTTCTGAAATCACTACGTACTTCTTCTCCTTTAAGCACTTAAATTTGTCTACCACACAGCCACTGGCAATAGTTTTTGGCACATAGTAGGCGCTCAATAAATACTTTTTGAATGTTCAGCGTTGTTGAAAAATATATATGCCAGGTGTAAATGGAAAACCTCAGTTTTTTCCATCCTGTGTAGGGAAAAACCCAGTTCCTCCCTACTGCGTCCCCCCCTGAGACTCCTTTACTACTCACACAGAACACTTCACTTCCAACATTTCTGGTTACCAAGTATGATGGGAGGGGGGGTTTCCCCACAACAACAAAAGAGTCTCAGACACCAGCTGGATGTCCTACAATTCGACTCAATTCTGACCCTGTCTACCCAGAGCTGGCATCAGATCCCACAGGTACGGGCTCAGTCTCGTAAGACCAGCCCCCAACCCCTACTTCAGATGCCAGTCCCAAGCTCTGTGCTTCTGGCCAACTGGCCATAGATTGGAGGTTCCCACAATCTCCTCCTCAGGTTTGATTAACTTGCTAGAGCAGCTCATAGAACTCAGGGAAACAGTACTTACAAATACCAGTTTATTAAAGGACATGATAAAGGATATAGATGAACAGCCAGATGAAGAGATACATAGGGAGAGGCTTGGGAGGATCCTGAGTGCAGGAGCTTTTCCATAGGAGTCTCTGTGGTGTTGGGGTGCATCACGCTTCTGGTGTGGATGTGTTCCCCAACCTGAAAGCTCTTTGAACCCCCTACTGTTGGGATTTTATAGGCTTTTTCATGGAGGCATGATCAATTATTAACTCCATTTCCAGCCCCTCTCCTATCTCTGGAGGATGGGGAGGGCAGGACTGAAAATTCCAAGCTTCTAATCATGGCTTGGTCTTTCTGCTCCCACGTAGGAGCCCACCCAGAGTTGCCTCATTAGAACAAAAGAGGCTCTTAGCGCTCTTATCCCTTAGGAAATTACAAGGGTTTTAGGCGCTCTGTGCCAGGAACTGGGGGCAGAGACCAATATACATATTTTCTATTGTCTCACACCATACCAAGGATTTTGGACTTCATCCTGAAGGTAATGGGGAACCACTGCAGGGTTTTAAGCATATAAATGATTGAGTATAGATAAGATTGAGCACTTGGGGTTTTGAGAAGGTTACCTTGGAAGCCATGTGGAAAATGAACTGAAGGAGAAGCTGGGAGACCAGTATGGCGGGATCTGTTGCAATGATCCAGGCAAGAGGTGATGGAAGGCTGAAAACACAGCTGGGCAGATACAACAGAACTTGTTTGGAGAGGCAGAATTCTCAGGACTTTTGACCAACTAGACCTGGGCTACGAGGGAAGGAGGCAGGGGTCCCAGGCTAACTTTGAGATTTCTAGGTGGGGCACTGAGTTTGTGCTGCCATTCTCAGAAATAGGGAATACACAACATGAAATCACAGACTTAGAGAGAGGCCTATTTGGAGCAGATGAAGCTGTCTAGGAAGCAGGAATAGAAAGACATCTCAGATGGAAGTAAGGTCTGGTTTTGGGGAATTGGTGTATGGTGGTGAAAGCCGTGGGCATGGATAGGATCGAGAAAGGCATACCATTCCAATTCTACTCCGCCCCCAGAATGCAATATGTTTTTAAAAGTAAACCTTTAATTAAAGTATAATATATAGTCAGAAAGGTATAAAATTTTAAGCATACAATTCAACAAATTTCCAAAAGTGAGTACAGCCATGCAACTACCACCCAGATCAAGAAGTAGAACATTATCAGAATCCCTGCAATGAATTTACCATCAGAGGCATTTACTGCCAATACTGTATTGGTGGCTTAGAGACCTAGAATCATTACCTGTAACAATAAGCTGTCTTTAAACAGAACTCACCATGAAGAAGAACAACAGAGGTAATCTGAATGTCTAAGAGACCTGGTTCTAATGTTCTACTTTTTCCACTGTTACTTGATTTTCTCAAAAAATTAGTCAAAAGTAAATTCCTCCAGAGTCACCTCAAAACAGATGGTTTCCTTAAAGAATGAACATGAGACTAAAAGCACAGCCAAATGATTCCAGAAGAAAGACCCCCCCACCAAAGCTCATTGCAGTCACGTGGCATAGGTCCAATATGAAGCGTCCAGCACAGATGGCAGGACCCAGGGTCACATCTGCACCCACCATTGTTGGCAAAGCAAATGGCTACCCAGGAGCTGCTACAGATGGAAAGACTTAGGGACGGGCAGGTGTGGGAGGTGCCGGTGCCAGGTATGGGTGGCAGGAGCCAAAGACTAACATCATTGCGAGGCTCCCCTGCTCACTGCATGGTGCCAGGCAGCACTGCTCACAGGAAACAGCCACACAAGAAGGGCTGAAGGTAGAGTGAATGCCAAAGTGGCAATACCCCCAGAAGGCCCACCTAAGTCTGGGAAAACGGAATGGTGTTCGGAAATCAACATTCTCCAAAGTGATCCCTCAAATGTTCCCTTCTGAAGTCCTAACAGAAGTGTTATCAATGCTCAGGACTGGGCTGCCTAATGGGAAATGCCCCCATGGGGGCCTTCTGACTCATACACCTATTCAGCCTCACATGTTCATAATCATTTGTGTAAAGAAGAAAAAACCTCCAAGCACTAATTAGAAAGACAGAGCTGTTGTATTTTCCTCCTGATCACCTTATCTTCTTTATTCAGTTCTTGAAGACTCAGCTATTAAAAGAAATTAAGTAATTCATCAAGCCCATTTCAATTACCTGCTGCTGATAATATCAGATTACAATTAGCATCTACAAATGAACCAAGCGCCAACTGCCAAGCTGAAACATAAGCTAATTTACTGCTAGACTCTGCCTGCTGGAGACAGAACTCTGGGACCTGGCAGTAAGCATGCACTTCATTATTCCAACAACAGTTTTGCAGCGTCTCCTGCAACCATCCAAAGTGCAGCTCTGACCAAGATTTACTGCTCCGTCTGCCGCTGCTCACGTTTACAGACGCGCTGTATCTGTAAGCAAATCACAGCTCCTTTTAAATAGCAATGTCTAGACAAGCAGGGTGACAAATCTTGACCTAAAGGAGAGAATAAATATTATTAATATTTATTAGGTACTGATAGGTGTGGGGCACAGCACAGGATGTGCATGTCACAACCGTAATGAGGGTCTGAATCATTTTCTGTGAGTCCTCTGGTGCTTGATCAGAAAAATCTCCTGCTTTGGTTGATGCTCTCCATTTTTCATTTCTCCTTTCAAACAGGGAAAGTATATTCTTGTTACTTTCTTTTAGATGTCTAGAAAAATCTGTTTCAAGCTCTGGGACACATTTTTCCCCTTTTCATGACCCGAACAGGAACTGCTTTGAAAGAAAAGCAGAGGTGTGTGGTTTGGCTTTCTGTATTGTGGACATTATTAGACTTTGACAATCTGTGTAGTCTCGTCTATGCTTCTCAAGCAGAAGAACTAACAGTTCAATAAATGTGTGGGGTTCAGAGGGGGCCTGTGGGCTGTTGTAGAAGAGAGCACACAGACCAGGGTTTGGATCTTGCCTCTGCTGCTTATAAACTGTATGATTCTGGGCCAGTACCTTTACTTCTGTGCCTACCGCATAGGTTTGTAATGGGGATGAAATGAAATAATATATGCACAGTATCTAGCTCAGTGCAAGTAATCAACAGAAAATAGATTCTCTAGGAGAAGAAGAGAAAGGGCTGTTCCATCCTGACAGGGCCTGTACTTCTCTGGGAGCACTGGCTGTCTTGTACATGGGCACAAGCAGGGACCACTGTTGCAAGGTGTCCTAGAGCCCTTCCAGTGGTGTTTCTTCTTTCTCATCTTCCTGTATATGGAGGGTGGGGGTGGGTGCAGAAGAAACATCTTTGGCTTTTAGCCCTAGGCTGAGTAATCTCAGCACGGCTCCCACTGGAATCTACCATTCTAGTGGGAATGTTTCCTCATGGCAGGATCTGTGGACATGGAATCAGAGACCTGAAGTCTAGCCTCAACTCTGCCTCTACAACCCTGGGTGAGTTACAGACATTCGTTAATCTCTGGATCCTCGTCAGTGAAAAGGAATAATAATAATTTAACTCATAGCACACTTGTTTGCTATTAGAAAGGCAAACAAGTACTGTAAGACACAAATATAATGGAACTGCATTGTTGAAGCAAGAATTTCTATGTGAGGTCTCATGGACCCTTCAACATCTTGAATGGTTATTCTGAACATGGTTCCATAATCACACTGTGGATTTTCAAAGTAAAACACCCAATTAGTGTAAATTAAATACTACCTACAATTATTATTAACATTTTACTCGTAAAGTTAGACCTCTCTCCACCTAAAGAAAACCCAACATATAAAAAGAAAACCCAACATATAAAAAGAAAACCCAACATATAAAAATTGAAATGTGAAAAACAGGCAAAAGAGAGTGACTGCCATATTACAGAATATTTTTCTCTTACAAAAGAAATTTATTATAAGATTTTTTCAGGATACTGTGTTTTATATGTGTTCACAGTATTTACTGAATATTTAATTCATAAAATGTAATCAGGAATACTATATAATCAAGGTGCAATGTGTGTTTGTTATGTATACAACATGTAATATTGTTCCACCTTTCCTTGGGAATTCAAATTTTTCTGATTTAGATCGCCAGAATTTAATTTTTAAATATAATTTTTATAAAAGTTACTTAGGTGATGTTTCTTAAATCCTAGAATTAGAACAGCTGAGAGTCACCATTTCTGGTGACTATCATTTTGCTGCACTATAAATAAGAGGAATGATGTGTACCCACCAGAGTTGCTACCGAACATTTACTTCAACACATGACTACCAGGTTGGTTTGAAAACATGGAAAAAAAAAAGCCAAGCATATTTTATGAGATCTTAATACATCTTTTATGCTACAGGTCTCTTGAAATTAAATGGGTCAAGTTTTTTTTAACCTACCTGGGCTGTGATTTTCTCATATGTAAAATTAATTAATACTCTTGACCTCATAGGTTTGTGGAGATGATTAAATATGAAAATGAATATAAATATGTGACACAGAGCAGGTCTCAATATATGCTTGTTAAATGAAAAACCATAAGCTCCATGGGGACGGGAACTATGTCAGTCTTATTCATAAAATATAGCACAGTGCCTATCACATAACTAATGTTCAATAAATATTTGTTGAGCAAATGAATAAGTGAACAAATGAATTAATGAATACTAGTCCCACACTGCTATATTTAAAATACATAACCAACAAGGACCTACTGTATAGAACAAGGAACTCTGCTAAATATTTTGTAATAACCTAAATGGGAAAAGAACTTGAAAAAGAATAGATACATGAATATGTATAACTGAATCACTTTGCTGTACACCTGGAACTAACACAACATTGTTAATCAACTGTACTCCAATATAAAATAAAATAATTAAAAAAACCACTAGTCCCATTTCGCTTTCTTTCCCAAAAAAGCTACTTTGTAGATAGCAAATGTCATTTTGACTAAAAAGGTACAGATATTTTAAAATTTTGAATTATTTTCCATAGATAGATTATTAGATATTTCACCCTTGGCCTTGGTGGGAAGCACTTTCCATCTCTCATGTTTGACCCAATACTAGAAACAGAACAGCTCTTATACTGCTGTACATGGGAAGCGGCTCCTACAATGTATTCACTTTTGTATGTATTCCAGGAGCATGGTGGCAAGCTAAGTGGTCACCATCATCCAGAAAGAGAAAGAAAGAAAAGGAAGGGAGGGAGGGAGGGAGGAAGAAAGGGAAAGAGAGGGAGAAAGAAAGTGAGAGAGAGAGAGTGCAAGAGAGCAAGTAGGAAAGAAAGAAGGAGGGAGAGAGGGAGGGAAGGAAGGGAGGAAGGGAGGAAGGGAGGGAGGGAGGAAGGGAGGGAGGGAGGAAGGAAGGGAGAAAGGAAGGGAGGGAGGGAGGAAGGAAGGAAGCGGCCACCCTTCTAATTATCTCCCATCTCATTTTCCTAATTACAGTTTATCTCAAAGTAAAATGAGAGGCATTTCTGTCTGCCTCCCCAGTGAATGAGAAGACCTGGGATGATCAGAGCGAGAGCACTTTAACTGAGGCTTTACTCTAGTGACCTACTTTGCAGCCTAACTGAGATTTGACTCCAAACTGCCTAAATTAGAACCATAAAGAAGGCTACCAAAAAACCAGAGGCTACAGAAATACTGTCATGCAACTACAGTTGTTTTGAGCATAAAAGAAAAGATGGACATTTTCCAAGCCAAAATTTACATTAGCATTATTTTCACAAGTAAGACATACTTAGAAAACACCTAGGCTATTCTTTGTTGTTCATAAGAAATCTAAAGAGTCTAAATCATTTCTACTTGTTTTATTTTAAAGCATCTAAAAGGTGGATAATAAATATTGGTATATGCTGACCACCAAAGGATAAAGATTTCTCATCATCTCTACCTTCTCTTTTTCTCCATCTCCATAAGTTCTATCCACTACCCCTCAGATGTGCACAGAAAGCTTCTAATGTCAAAAAACCTTTAGTGACTCAAATCTCATTCTCCCTGCCTTCTCTGATTTAAGTGATAAGCCCTCCACATCCTGAAGCTCTCTTCTCCCTGAACTCTACCTGGGTCACCTCCACCCTCTGTGATCCTGACTCAGTCTCCCTGACTGGCTTTCCTCCCTTATCTCATAGATATCATTAGGATGATGCCATCTTAATACTTGTTTCCAATTCTATTTGCTCATGTTACATTGAGAGAAACACATACTTGGCATGTATAAAACAAACTTACCACGTTTGATAAAGAACTACTTTGGGGAAGTTCCTCCTCTCAGCTTTCCTGTTTCTTTCCAAAGGCACCACTGTTCTTCCAATCACTGGGGCACAACATCTTGGCATAAGCTTTGACTCATTCAATCTAACCATATAAACACTGAGTACTCACTGTGTCTAAGGGGTTATACTCAGAGATACAGAGACTGTGGAGTAGAATAGTGTTTATACTTCTATTGAGTTTTAATCCAGTGGAGGTAACTATACAAGTACACCAATAACCATATTTTATGATTGAATAGAAATAGAATAAGAGAAATTTTAAAAGTGGACTCAGGTCTCAGACAAGGTAAAGAACTTGTTATCAAGAGAGGCTTCAAGAAGTGAATAGTTTAAAAAAAAAAAAAAGAAGTGAATAGTACTTGGGATAATCCTAAAAAGATGGGTAAACTTTAGATAAGCAACACAGGGACAGAGAAGTTCTTCTAAGTAGAAGAAATAGCTTGAGAAAATATATTAAAGCAAGAAGTATAGCCAGTGTGGCTAAATTAGGGAAGATGGAAAAACACAGTTTTAGGTAAAGAGTATGTACAGAGGAGTAGTAGAATTAAAGAATGGAAATCGTGATAGTCCCCATTTTAAGGTATAGTTTAGGAAGGTCAGTCTACTATTGGTGTGTGGGATGGAGGAGGCATGGGAGGGAGGGAATGGTAGCAAGGAAAACCCAACTAGTTGGTTATTGCAACAGACTGGGCAACAAGGAAGGAGCAAGGGAAGGAGAAAACCTTAATGAGAATACTTACTTGACAACTGTTAGATTGAGTGTCAACTGAAAAAAAGGGGGATGGGGTAAGAAATCTATGATGACTTTAGATTTCTAAGTCAGGATTGTATAACAGGCTGAATGATCCTCCCGTTCCCCCACCCCCAATCTCTGCATTCTAATCCCAGGAACCTGTGAATGTTACTTTACATGACAAAGGGGATTTTGGAGGTGTGATTAAACTGTGGATCTTGGGAAGATTATTCTGGATTACTCAAGTGGGTTTGATGTAATCACAACAGTCTTTTATTTTTAAGAGGGATACAAGAGGAGTTAGGACAGAAGAGAAGGCAATGTGATGACTCAGAAGCAGAGATTGGAGTGATGCACTCTGGAGTTGGAGGAAGAGGCCACAAGCCAAGGAATACAGGCAGCCATTAGAAGGTGATTCTCCCCTAGAGCCAAGAAACCAGGCTTGTTGACATTGACCTTAGCCTGGTGAAATTGATTTCAGACTCCTGATCTCCAGAACTGTAAGAGAAAACATTTGTGTTATTTGAAGCCACTAAGTTCATGGCAATTTGTTACAGCAGCAATAGTGAATTAATAGAGATAACTAGAAGAATGGGCCTGTCATCAACAGAATAAGGAAAGCTAGGAGAAGCAGTTAATTTAGGAAAAAGATATTTCACACTTGAACTCACAAACTTGGACTGATCAGCATGAAAATCAGACGAAGCATCTACTAGGCATATGAAAATGTGAAAATGATCTCAGGCAGCAGGTCAGAGCTGGTGAATATAGATTTAGAAACAATGGACATTGAAGCAGTAGTTGAAGGTATAGTGGTAAAAATGATAGAGAGAGAGATACAAAGAAAGAACGGGAAAGAATCAAGGAACAAAATACAAGAACTCCCACATTTAACAAGTGGCAATACAATGGAAAAGAGCCATTAAATATAATGTAGGGAAACTGAATAATGACACAGAGGGAAGCCTAAGAGGGAAGGCGGAATAAAAAAAGCAGGTGGCAGAAAAGCACATATATTATGATCCAAGTTTTTAAAAAAGGAACAATCTGTACACACGTGTATATTTACATATATGATTATACTATCATGTGTTTATGTGCATAGTAAAAAGGTCTGGAAAGAGTCTAACCAAATTGTTAACAGTACTTAACTCTGAAGAGTGGGACATGGGAAGGTATGCAAGGGGGTGGACCGCGGTGGACCTCCTTTTTCTACTTTATACACTTTCATACCATAAGAATTTTTACCAAAGTAAGTACTGTTTTTGTAACTTTTAAAATTGTTCATTTTTTAAAAAGAAGGATAAGAAAAGCCAATGAAGATGGTACAGAAAGAGCAGCCAAGAAGAAAATCAGGACAGTGGTGCTTCACAGAAACTAGAGGAGGAGAGAATTTCAAGGAAAACTTAGTAAAGGCTGCCAAATGTTGCATACTGATTAGGGAAATTTAGAACTGTCAAGAGATCTCTCAACTGAGCCATCTGGAGATCACTGTTGATCTTTTTCAGGGGACAAAAGGTGCAAATCAAATTGCAATGGGTTAAACATGGATAGGAGGAATTCCACTTCCAGTAATG
Organism: Balaenoptera physalus; assembly: GCF_965194825.1. NCBI lineage: Eukaryota > Metazoa > Chordata > Mammalia > Artiodactyla > Balaenopteridae > Balaenoptera > Balaenoptera physalus. The sequence continues at coordinate 74,096,626 of NC_138897.1, forward strand.
GAGGAGTACCTCCTTTCAGAGCCACCCTCCTATAGATAACAACTATAAAGTCTGACAGGCGGCAGGGCAGGAGGGCTGGCATGGAGGGGGCAGGAGGCCAGCATGCAGGAAGCAGAGGGAGGAATTTATCTAAAAACACTGGAGTGCAACCAAAAGCAGTGAGAAACTGTAGAGAGGTTGGAGTTGACTCTTTGCAGAAGGGAAAGGCATTGGGTAAGTTTCCCATTTTTGAAATGCCAGAGGACATTGTGCGGGGGCAGGGACCAGAGGGCAAACCCCATTAGTGCCGTGTGGTGAGGTTAAAACTCGGGTAGAAACACACCGTCTTTCTGGCTTGAAGAACCAAAGGAAAAATCCCAGAGAGAGCTACAGTGGAGAGCCTTGGATTTGTAATTCTACACAAATCTCTGTTTAACTCATGAAATATGCATGTGCAAGGCCAAATCTAAGCAAGCTGAAAGACCTGAACAGAGATTTCAGCTGCTGCCCAACACAGGGAAGACAGAATTTGGAGCTTGAATTAAGTCAAGTTAACTGGTAAAACAACTACAACAAAAATCAATACTATTAACAGAAATATATCAGAATCCAGAGTCTCTATAAAGTATCACTGACAATGTTGGATATAATCCCTTTTCAAAGAGTACATTAAAATGTGACTAACAACTCAAAACAAAAGGCAATCAATGCACAACTCTGTGACTATACTACAAACCACTGAATTACACATCTTAAATGTATAAATAGTATACTATGGAATTATATCTCAATCAAGCTGTTAAAAAAATAACAACAACATCAACAACAGGCAATCAATAGGGTCTAACTCTGAGATGACCCTATTGATTATTGGAATTAGCAGACAAGGTTTTATAATCTTTTGTAATAACTAGGGCCAGTTATGTGAAAGAAAATACACATGTAATGAATAAACACATAAATCTTAGCAGGAAAACTGAAATGTTAATTAAAAGAACCAAATGGAAATTCTAGAGCTAAAAATATATATCTAAATTTTAAAATGCACCAATGCAGTAAAGAATTAACCTTGCCCAGAGAGGTCCAGCCTTTGTCCCTGGCTCTGGGAGATAATCTCGAAGCCCTTAGAATGCCCAGCCTAAGAGTCTTTGTTTACCTGAGGGTGTTGGCCATGCCAGAGAGTCCATGCTAACAGTATGATTTACAGTGGGGGCTTTCAGCTCAACCTCCAGAGGGGCAGGAAACTAAGATCACTCATGCACATGGTCAACCATATCTCTGTGACCAAGATCCAATAAAAACTTTGGAAAAGAAAGCTCAAGGGAGTCTCTGTGCATGCTGTCACATATTGCTGCTTGGAGGAGTTAGCACCATACATGACACAACTGGAAGCTTTGTGCTTACAATTCTCCTGAACTCTAACCATGTGCCTCATCCCTTGGCTGATTTTATTCTTCTTTCTCTAATTGCTTTAGGTGCAAGGTTAGGTTGTTTATTCGAGATGTTTCCTGTTTCTTGATGTAGGCTTGTATTGCTATAAACTTCCCTCTTAGAACTGCTTTTCCTGCATCCCATAGGTTTTGGGTCGTCATGTCTCCATTGTCATTTGTTTCTAGGTATTTTTTGATTTCCCCTTTGATTTCTTCAGTGATCACTTCGTTATTAAGTAGTGTATTGTGTAGCCTCCATGTGTTTGTATTTTTTACAGATCTTTTCCTGTAATTGATATCTAGTCTCATAGCGTTGTGGTCGGAAAAGATACTTGATACGATTTCAATTTTCTTAAATTTACCAAGGCTTGATTTGTGACCCAAGATATGATCTATCCTGGAGAATGTTCCATGAGCACTTGAGAAAAATGTGTATTCTGTTGTTTTTGGGTGGAATGTCCTATAAATATCAATTAAGTCCATCTTGTTTAATGTATCATTTAAAGCTTGTGTTTCCTTATTTATTTTCATTTTGGATAATCTGTCCATTGGTGAAAGTGGGGTGTTAAAGTCCCCTACTATGATTGTGTTACTGTCGATTTCCCCTTTTATGGCTGTTAGTATTTGCCTTATGTATTGAGGTGCTCCTATGTTGGGTGCATAAATATTTACAATTGTTATACCTTCTACTTGGATGGATCCCTTGATCATTATATAGAGTCCTTCTTTGTCTCTTGTAATAGTCTTTATTTTAAAGTTTATTTTGTCTGATATGAGAATTGTTACTCCAGCTTTCTTTTGATTTCCATTTGCATGGAATATCTTTTTCCATCCCCTCACTTTCAGTCTGTATGTGTCCCTAGGTCTGAAGTGGGTCTCTTGTAGACAGCATATATATGGGTCTTGTTTTTGTATCCATTCAGCCAGTCTGTGTCTTTTGGTGGGAGCATTTAATCCATTTACATTTAAGGTAATTATCGATATGTATGTTCCTATTCCCATTTTCTTAAATATTTTGTGTTTGTTATTGTAGGTGTTTTCCTTCTCTTGTGTTTCTTGCCTAGAGAAGTTCCTTTAGCATTTGTTGTAAAGCTGGTTTGGTGGTGCTGAACTCTCTCAGCTTTTGCTTGTCTGTAAAGGTTTTAATATCTCCATCAAATCTGAATGAGATCCTTGCTGGGTAGAGTAATCTTGGTTGTAGGTTTTTCTCCTTCATCACTTTAAGTATATCCTGCCACTCCCTTCTGGCTTGCAGAGTTTCTGCTGAAAGATCAGCTGTTAACCTTATGGGGATTCCCTTGTGTGTTATTTGTTGTTTATCCCTTGCTGCTTTTAATATGTTTTCTTTATATTTAATTTTTGATAGTTTGATTAATATGTGTCTTGGCGTGTTTCTCCTTGGATTTATCCTGTTATGGGACTCTCTGTGCTTCCAGGACATGATTAATTATTTCCTTTCCCATATTAGAGAAGTTTTCAACTATAATCTCTTCAAATATTTTCTCAGTCCCTTTCTTTTTCTCTTCTTCTTCTGGGACCCCTATAATTCGAATGTTGGTGCATTTAATGTTGTCCCAGAGGTCTCTGAGACTGTCCTCAGTTCTTTTCATTCTTTTTTCTTTATTCTGCTCTGCAGTAGTTATTTCCACTATTTTATCTTCCAGGTCACTTACCCGTTCTTCTGCCTCAGTTATTCTGCTATTGATCCCTTCTAGAGTATTTTTAATTTCATTTATTGTGTTTTTCATCGTTGCTTGGTTCCTCTTTAGTTCTTCTACGTCCTTGTTAAATGTTTCTTGCATTTTGTCTATTCTATTTCCAAGATTTTGGATCATCTTTACTATCATTATTCTGAATTCTTTTTCAGGTAGACTGCCTATTTCCTCTTCATTTGTTAGGTCTGGTGTGTTTTGACCCTGCTCCTTCATCTGCTGTGTGTTTTTCTGTCGTCTCATTTTGCTTATCTTACTGTGTTTGGGGTCTCCTTTTCACAGGCTGCAGGCTCGTAGTTCCTGTTGTTTTTGGTATCTGTCCCCAGTGGCTAAGGTTGGTTCAGTGGGTTGTGTAGGCTTGCTGGTGGAGGGGACTAGTGCCTGTGTTCTGGTGGATGAGGCTGGATCTTGTCTTTCTGGTGGGCACGTCCATGTCTGGTGGTGTGTTTTGGGGTGTCTGTGGCCCTATTATGATTTTAGGCAGCCTCTCAGCTAATGGATGGGGCTGTGTTCCTGTCTTGCTAGTTGTTTGGCATAGGGTGTCCAGCACTGTAGCCTGCTGGTCGTTGAGTGAAGCTGGGTCTTGATGTTGAGATGGAGATCTCTGAGAGATTTTCACTGTTTGGTATTACATGGAGCTGGGAGGTCTCTTGTGGACCAGTGTCCTGAAGTTGGCTCTCCCACCTCAGAGGCACAGCCCTGATGCCTGGCTGGAGCACCAAGAGCCTTTCATCCACACGGCTCAGAATAAAAGGGAGAAAAAATAGAAAGAGAGAAAGAAAGAGGATAAAATAAAATAAAATAAAATAAAGCTATTATAATAAAAAATAAGAAAAAAATTAAGAAAAAATTTATTAAGAAAATTTTTTTTAATTTTAAAAAATAAATTTATTAACTTTTTATAATAAAAAATAAGAAAAAATTAAGAAAAAATTTATTAAGAAAAAAATTTTTAATTTTTTAAAATAAAAATTAAGAAAAAAATTATTAAGAAAAAATTTATTAAGAAAAAAATTTTTTAAGTAAAAAAAAAAAACAAAAAAACAGACGGACCAACCCCTAGGACAAATGGTGAAAGCAAAGTTATACAGACAAAATCTCACCCAGAAGCATACACATATACACTCACAAAAAAAGGAAAAGGGGAAAAATTAATATATCCTGCTCCCAAAGTCCACCTCCTGAATTTGGGATGATTCGTTGTCTATTCAGGTTTTCAACAGATGCAGGTACATCAAGTTGTTTGTGGAGCTTTAATCCGCTGCTTCTGAGGCTGCTGGGAGAAATTTCCCTTTCTCTTCTTTGTTTGTACAGCTCTCGGGGTTCAGCTTTGGATTTGGACCCGCCTCTGGGTGTAGGTCGCCTGAGGGCGTGTGTTCTTCGCTCACATAGGACGGGGTAAAAGGAGCAGCTTCTTCGGGGGCTCTGGGGCTTCCCTGGTTGCGCAGTGGTTGAGAGTCTGCCTGCCAGTGCAGTGGACACGGGTTCGAGCCCTGGTCTGGGAAGATCCCACATGCCGTGGAGCAACTGGGCCCGTGAGCCACAATTACTGAGCCTATGCGTCTGGAGCCTGTGCTCTGCAACAAGAGAGGCCGCGATAATGAGAGGCCCACGCACTGTGATGAAGAGTGGCCCCCACTTGCCACAACTAGAGAAAGTCCTCACACAGAAACGAAGACCCAACACAGCCAAAAATAAATAAATAAATAAATAAAATATGGTTTAAAAAAAAAAAAAAGGGTTCTGTAATGTCTTTCTTTAAAAAAAAAAAAAAAGAATCCGCCTGCCAATGCAGGGGACACTGGTTCGAGCCCTGGTCCGGGAAGATCCCACATGCCATGGAGCAACTAAGCCCGTGCGCCACAACTACTGAGCCTGTGCTCTAGAGCCCGTGAGCCACAACTACTGAAGCCCACGTGCCTAGAGCCCGTGCTCCGCAACAAGAGAAGCCACCGTCAATTAAGACACAACGCAGCCAAAAAATAAAATAAATAAATTTAAAAAAAAAAGACAAGCAATAGAAAAAACTTAACAAAAGCAAAAGTTGGTTCTTTAAAAAGATCAAGAAAATTGATAAATCTCTAGCTAGAATGATCCAGAAAAGGGGGAGGGAGTTAGTACAGGTACAAAACACAAACTACCAATAACAGAAATGAAAGAGGACATATCACTATATATCTTACAAGCATTAAAAGGAAAATAAGTAAGTATTACAAACAACTTTATGCCAATAAATTCAACAATTTAGATGAAATGAACGAAGTCTTTGGAAAATAAATACAACTAATCAAAATGATAGATTTCTGACACAAAATGATAGAGAAAATATGAATTATCCAATATGCACAGCCTTCTACACTCCAGGTTTCAAGCCCTCCAACCTATCCTATGTGCCACTGCTTGACTTGTCTTCCTTAAATATCTAGTCAATGTTCTCACTTCTACATTTCAAAACCTTCAGGAGTTCCTGTTCACTAACAATTCCTTGCCTAGTTTTCATAATAATCTTCTACCATCCTCTAGCACATTCCTGAAGGCTAATCATGCCATTATCCCTCAGACATGCCAACCTATTGCATCAAATTCTTCTTTCACATACCCCTTGTCATCAATGCCATCCCATTTCTGGCCAAATCTCAGCTATTCTTCAAGGTCCACCTGGGCGTCATCTCCTCCAAGAAGCTTTCCAGACTATTCCCAGCCCTCAGGGCCTCCCTTCTGGGAATTTCATGGCAACACAACATCATTAACACTGTTGTCCTGTGTATTAATCTTATTTTCCCAACTAAATTATAAGCTCTTTGAGGGCAAGGATTTTTTTTCAAACTTCTCTATCACGTAAGGCAATTATTCCAGGATTCAGCACATAGTAATGATTCAATAAATACTTGAAATCTGTTGAATGAATATATCATACCAAGAACTTATTTCTATGGTTTTTATCAGGCTCTCTAGATTCTCATTCTGATCTCAATACCATCTTTAGCATCATCTCCAGGGATTTGCCAGACTTTTTCTAACAACCATATTCACGAAACATATGGTTACAATAAGCGGAGGTAGAGGGGAGGGAGAAGTAGTGCTAAAATTATATAAAGAGAAATAGGGTTTTGTAGGTCACAAAAGAAAAGGGACTGACTTTTACAGTGCATTGCCACTAATATCTGCTAAGCATACACTAATACGAATAAGGTCACCGTCTCCTTGTCCTCTCCCCACCCTGAGTCCCTGTGGACATAACAAACCATGGGCTCCAGGCACACGGATGAGTTCCGCTTATACTTCTGAACACATCTGTTCCTTTCATTCATTATGTACCAACATCTGTTTGGGTACCAAGAAAAGATAACAATATCTTCTAAAAAGTAGCCAGTTACTAATATTACCGCCTCTTACCATTCCATATAAATTCCCCCAAATCTATAAATATCTTAACTGTAACCAAGTACTATCAAAACATAGACTGCAAATCTATCTTATTTAAATTTTTCAAAAAATAATTTTACATTTACACTATAACTATCAACATCATTTGTGAATACACATACATTGAGGGGAAAAAATACATTTCCTTTGGGGTTAAAGTCACCAAGTAAAGAACTCCCTCTACACTAAAATCCTCTCAAATTCCCTTCCATTGATGACTTCCTAGCAAGCTTCCCTTTCATTTAAACCAAACATAGCTTTGTCTCTTCATTTCATCCCCCTTCTCTCTAATTAGATAAATCTGGTCGCTCTTCTCTCTAGACAGATTAAAAGGTTGGGGTGTTTTGTTTTTCCAGTATTTCAGAGTTCTAATCCTCAGAGCACTGTGATGACAGAAAGGATCCTGTGATTTAGAGCAGGCAGGCTCCAAGAAAATATATCTGAAGGAAATATAAAACACACACAATGAGGAGATTCTTTTGAATATAAACACACAGATTCCTGTAAAAGATAGTGGGTTACTCCAGCTATTTCCAGCCCTTGGCCCTGACCCGGGGTCCCGCAAGCAATCCTGTCCTTACCCAGATTGGAGGACGCTCGCCCCTCTGCAGCCCGGTCCTTGAGATCCTCAGCGATGCCCAGCTGCTGCTCATGGTACTGTTTAGCCCTCTCCAAATCCTGCATGCACCTGGCAGCATGGCCCAGGCCAGCATAGGCCCGCATCTCAATGGCCTTCTCCATCAACTCCTGAGCCAGCTCCAGCACGTAGTTGTGGTAAGACATGGCCTTGTCAAAGTTCCTCCTGTAGTGGTAGGCACTGCCCAGATTGCTGTAGGCGCGGGCCTCTTCTCGCTTGTTGCCCAGGTCCTTGGCTATCTTCAGATGCTGCTCATGGCACTGCACAGCATTCTCAAAATCACCCATGGCAATATACACAGCTCCCATGTTGCCGAGTTCTCGGGCTTCAGAAAGCTCATCTTTGGATTGCTTGGCGAGAAGAACACACTGTTTGTGACTGGCCAGTGCATTGGGGTAGTCTCCAATGGCTGTGTACACGTGGCCCAGACTGCTCAGGGCTGATGAAGCTGCCTGGAGAGAAAAGATAAGGCAGAGAAAAGAAAGCACATCAGAAAATGGCTTTGGTTTGTTTCAGCAGATAAAATGTTAGAGAGTTTGCCCATAACCATCCAATCCTATTTCTAATGGTGTTTCTACCAGTGGTCCTCAGACCTATGCAGAACTGAAAAAGCGCACATCCAAACAGCAAGTTCCTAATAAAAGACAATGGCAATTTAATCAGTAACATTCAATACCGAATCTCATAGAAACAGGTTGTGTGCCATATAACCTTCATCTTAGTTTAAAGAGTTGACATTTCTAATATTGTGATATTATATCTCTGTTAATAGCTATTAACCTCTGCAGTATAAGAAAATGTTGAAGAAAATCAAAATTAATTATTACATGTAATATAGCATAGGAAATTCATAGGAGAAATCCATGCTAGGCTCTTTGCACCCTGGGCATTTCTCAATTCTTGTCTTCTCCCAAAGCAAATGGATACATTAACGGCAAGGGAGATTTTTAGATTGATGATTGATAATTTTGTGACCCAGGACCCACTGGAGGGTCCTGTTCTCTTATCTTTGTTACCTCAATGTGACTTCATCAGTACTGGTTACTGTGGAGGGCTTAGATTAGATGAGCCCCAGAGGAAAATAACAGGGGAGTTAAAACTACATTTCTGAATGGGGTAGTCCCCACGGGGCCTCACCACCCCTTTTTAGGCTCACATTGCCCTTCAAGCTTTGCTTTTCTTGCCTAGAGGCTCTCTCTTCTGACCCCAGCCTCTGTGCAGAAAGATGCTCTCTTCCTAGTCCCCTCACACTGCTTGCCACTCAAGTAGTTCTTGTCTAAAGAAAAGAACATGAGCCCTTTCTGTCTTAAAGGTTTTAATGAAAATGACTCTATATTGGCATAGTGAACCAAAGGGAAACAAAAATAACAAAGGAGATGTTACACGGGTTCTAGAATCTTACGAAGTGCAGATAGTCTTAGATTCTCGTCTTTAGTTTCTAACTGCTTTGCAGAGACATAAAAGGGAGTTACACCGAGCTCTCCTGCGCTTCTTTTCATTCAACAACTTGCCTATCCTTCCCTTCCTTCACACCGTGCCTACAGCTAGAGCCACGTAGCCCCCTTTCTTCATGATGCTCCCTCTTCGTACCATGAATATGTGATCCTGGCAGAACAAAGGGTAAACTCTGTCACAAATAGGCAAGTGATCTTCACCAGGGCCTCCAGGCTAGGGAATAACAACAAGGGAAGGCCGTCCCACCTGGAGTAAGGGTATTTCTTTATCAGATGTGTTCTATGTGCACTTCAGAACACTTTTATTAATATTTCATAGTTGTGAGTGATTTGCTACCCTATTTCTTTGCCTGCAAAATAGCAGTTTTGATCAAAATGACTGAGACTGACCATCTTTACAATGCTTGCAAATTGTGTATCTGCAAAAGGTTCCATATAGTTTTAAGTTGCTTTTATCATTTCACAGATGTTCCAACAAAAAGCTTGAGGAAAATAGAGAGGAAATAAACACTTAGAAATGTACTTTTGGGTTTGTTTTTTTTTTTTTTTTCTGAGTGGTGGAGAGCAGAAACAATTCCATGAAAATCACAATCCTGTAGCAATGTGATTCTGGCAGACGCAGCAATGATGTCACCCAAGAGCATGCCACTTGGACGTGTACTGGCCTCAGGTTCCTACTTCGGGAACCTCTTCAGGATCAGGGGTTAAGACTTCTTGTTGGCACAGTGCACATAGGCCTTTCTACTCCTCACAACTCCCCTCCCCACACCCGACAATCTCCTTTCCTCCTTTGCTGCAGGACGGGGGACTCAGTCTCTTTCCTTTCCTTCTGTAATTGGCCCTCCCCTCCTTACTCTCTGAGGTCCTTCTGTGCCCAAGCCAGGCTAGAGAGCAGGACACAGTCCACAAACCCTCCCACCTGCAAATCTTTGTTGCCCTCAAAGTAGAACACATGGCTCTTTCACTATGGACCTAGTGTGACTTAGAATCAGACACCCTTGGTTCAAAACTGCACTGCTGTTTACTAGCCCTGGGACCTTCAGAAACTTAACTTCTCTGAGCCTTGGTTTTCCAGAGAGACGTTTCTACGTCCCAGGAACTGTTTTCAAACTTAGCCATGAGCCTCTGTCAAATGTGTAAACCATAAATAATTCACTAGATAATTCCAAATAGTAGATCTGGTTGGAGGCAATGAGCCCTTGAACACTGCAGGGAATAGATTAATAAGGCCTGGGGCAGGCACAGCACCCCAGGCATCACTGTTCTTAGAAACTTGTGGTATGTGGCAACTCCAAATGACAGCCCAAGGATCTTCTGCTTCTGGTTCTTCATTTCTGTAAATGCCAGGGAGACACAGGAGCTCATTTGCTGAAGCTCTCCCAAACATAAGGAAAGGGAGTATTGGGGCATTTCCCCTCTAGGGCTGTGAGGAAAGAGGGAAGGACTACTGCATTAGCTCTTCCCTGGCACCTTCCAGTTACAGGCAGCGCTATCAGGCTGGGACTCTTCATGCAGGTGTCCTGGAAACCAGCAACTCTAGAAAGGTCAATATAGTTTATGAAGCACACATCATGGCCTCTGAAACTAGAAAGGCAGCTTGATGTAGTATAAGAATGGAATAGAATTTAGAGTCAGAGGCCCTGGCTGTGTAACCCTGATAAGTCAATTCACTTCTTCACCTGTATTTTCTTTATATGTAAACCGTTCTGATAATGACAGCGTATGTACTTTCCAAGGTTAGGATGGGATCATATGAAGCAGTGCAAGTGAGTGTCCTGAGTAAACTGTAAAGTTCTCTGTAGATGCATCACTAAGGTGTGGATGGATGTTTTATGACTGCAGGCCGGCTGGGCTGAGCTCTGTTACCAAGCAGAAGCTAGTAACAGCACCAAAAACATCAGTCATTACAACCAAACATCTATATTCCTATCAGTTGCCACAGGAAATGAAGTCCAGTGTTTTACAGCTGCTGGGCAAATAACATGTGATGATATTTATCAGCTAAGTGAATTACAAATTAATCACTTGTCTTTGTTCCTGTTCCTGTGGAATAAGCTTAGATCTGAAACATGGTTTCAGGCTGTTAAGGAGAATCTGAAGACCCACTATCTACAGGGAAACACAGGCCCCACCTCAAGCAGATGCTGCACTTGCCACTAAGGTTCACACTGCCTTTGTATATTAATCTCTTTGAGATTTTTGTGCTAGAATAGCAGCAGCTGCTTCCCACAGTGGAAACATTTTGGAACATCTGTATTTGAATACCAAAATGAACACAAACAGTTATGCTAACAAACTCTCTGGTTGGAATAAGACAATACTTTTCTCTTTTTACAAGATATAAATTACTCATGTTCTTGCCAAAGCATGATTTCCAGCTGCAGACTTAGCACACAGGAGTCATTACCCCTTGCTCTGTGACCCAAATATTTGCAGAAGAACTGCACCTGACGAGTCAGTTTCGTGGGACATGGAGCTAGAGAAGGAAATTTGCTCATATTTTTTCAAACCACCTTTAAGGACTTTCAGTTTGAGACATGAAATAGAGAAAGTTTAAACTACCCAAAAAACCACACTGATGATACTACCATTAAACATTATTTTGCAGAATTAAACGTGTTCCTCACAACTAGCATGTTTTTCCCTTTATTGTATGTATTTTCATAAGGGTTATATTTTGTGGGATGATTAAATGCACATATAGAGAATATCTGATATAACTGCTGATTGACTAATTGCATGTAGTTTTAAGAAAAGGGGAAATGCACCCACAGCTAGTACCAGAAATACAGTTTTTCATCTTCACTGTCCAAATCCACATGCACCTTGTATTCCTTGCCAGTTCAGTGCCCACGAACCCAAGGTACTGGGTTAACCACCTGCAACCCAAGAGGCAGAGGGATGTAGAAGAATAGGGGCAGACTCTGGAATCAGGCATGCATGGGTTCAAAGGACAAACTGTGTGATACTACACAAGTTATGCAACATCTCTGAGCCTCAGTTTCCTCATCTGTAAATGGGAATATTAATATCTCACAGTGCTCTGATAAGTACTACATAAGATAGAACTTGTAAAGAGCCCATTTCAAGGCTCACAGAAGATGCTCAAAAATTTTAGACTTTCATTTCTCTTCCTACCCTAACTTAGCTTTATTCCTTTCAAAGATGTGGTAGAAGATGACCAGAAAATAGAACATGATGTTATATGTCACCACAACTAAAAAAACAACACAAGAAGCGTGCCCCACTGATGGCAGGAAGGGTCATTATTTTCATACGCTAAAGCATATTACTCGTATTACTCTTCTGCAAGTGTAGACATAAGAAAATTCACCCTTTACTCCAGGGCATTTTGGAATCATTGGTATATCCAACACATAATGTTGGTAAAAGCACTTTAAGTGGTCAAAGCTTACATGGATATTAGAGTGTTTTGGGGTCTGTTGGTTGGTTCATTTGTTCATTCATTCATGTACTCAAGAAAATTCTCTAGACACAAACAGAGTCAACTAATTTTTGACAAAGGAACAAAGGTAATTATGGAGAAAGGACAGCCTTTTCAAAAAATGGTGCTGGACATATATATGGAATCTAAGGAAAAAAAAAAAAAAAGGCCATGAAGAACCTAGTGGCAAGACGGGAATAAAGACACAGACCTACTAGAGAATGGACTTGAGGATATAGGGAGGGGGAGGGGTGAGATGTGACAGGACGAGAGAGTGTCATGGACATATATACACTACCAAATGTAAAATAGATAGCTAGTGAGAAGCAGCCGCATAGCACAGGGAGATCAGCTCGGTGCTTTGTGACCACCTAGAGGGGTGGGATGGGGAGGGTGGGAGGGAGGGAGATGCAAGAGGGAAGAGATATGGGAACATATGTATATGTATAACTGATTCACTTTGTTATAAAGCAGAAACTAACACACCATTGTAAAGCAATTATACTTCAATAAAGATGTTTTTTAAAAAAAAATGGTGCTGGAACAACTGGACATCCACATGCAAAGAAAGTGAATCTAGACACAGACTTTACACTTTTCATACAAATTGACTCAAAATGGATCATAGACCTAAATGTAAAATGCAAAACTATAAAACTCCTAGAAGATAAGAGAAATTCTAGGGGACCTAGGGTTTGGAAATGAATTTTTAGATAAAACACCAAAGGCATGACCCATGAAAGAAAAAATTGCTAAGTTGGACTTCATTAAAATTAAAAACTGTGCTCTGCAAGAGATACCATGAAGAGAATGAAAAGACAAGCTACAGACTGGGAGAAGATATTTGCAAAATACGTATCTGACAAAGGACTTGTATCCAAAATATACAAAAACAAAAAACAAAAAAACTTAAAACTCAACAAGAAAACAACCCAATTTTAAAATGGACAAAAGACCTGAACAGATACCTCACCAAAGAAGATACAGTTTTCCCCCAGCATCTGTGAGGGATTGGTTCCAGGAACCCCCACAGATACCAAATCTGCGAATGCTAAAGTCCCTTATGTAAAATGGCATGGTATTTGCATATAACCTATGCACATCATCCTGTATTCTTTAAATCATCTCTAGATGACCCTTAATGCCTAATGCAATGTAAATACAATGTGAATAGTTGCTGGTACATGGCAAATTCAAGTTTTGCTTTTTGGAACCTTCTGGAATTTTTTCAAATATTTTTGATATGTGGTTTGTTGAATCTGTGGATGCAGAACCCATAAATATGGAGGGCCAACTGTATATAGGTGGCAAAGAAGCATATGAAAAGATGTTCCACATCATATGTCATCAGGGAATTGCAAGTTAAAACAACAATGAGATACCACTACACATCTATCAGAATGGTGAAAATCCAAGACAACTGACAATATCAAATCCTGGTGAAGATGTGGAGCAATAGGAACTCTCATTCATTGCTAATGGGAATGCAAAATGGGACAGCCACTTTGGAAGATGGTTGGGTAGTTTCCTACAAACATACTCATAGCATATGATCCAGCAATCATGCTCCTGCGTATTCACCTTAATGAAATGAACACTTAACGTCCACACAAAAACCTGCACGTGAATGTTTGTAACACCTTTATTCATAATTGTTAAAAACTGGAAGCAACCAAGATGTCTTTCAATAGGTGAACGAATAAATAAAATTTGATACATCCTTACAATAGAATATTATTCAGCACTAAAAGGAAATGATCTACCAAGGCACAAAGAGATATGAAGGAAACTTTAAATGTATATTCTTTAATGAAAGAATCCAGTCTTAAAAGACTACACACTGTATGATCTCAACTACATGACACTCTGGAGAAGGCAAAACTATAGAGAAAGCAAAAAGATCAGTGGTTTCAGCAGGAGAAAATGATAGATCACAGGGGATTTTTAGGGCAGTGAAACTATTCTGCATGACACTATAATCATGGATACAGGGCATCATACATTTGTCAAAACCCATAGGCTGTACAACACGAATAGTGAACCCTAGTGTAAACTATGAACTTTAGTTAACAATATTATATCAATATTGGTTTGTCAATTGTAACAAATGTACCACACTGATACAAGATGTTACCAAGAGGGGAAACTGAATGAGGAAGAGAAAGGGAATGTGGGAACTCTCTGTACTAGCTGCTCAATTTTCTGTAAATCTAAAACTGCTCTAAAAATGATGTCTATTAGTTAAAAATTAATAAATAAATTGGAGTTTTCCTCGTTGGGGGAGTGGGTAATTCTAGGAAATGGAAACAGCACAAGCAAAGGCATGAAGTATGACAGAGTGTGTAATGATTAGAGACCAAGAAGCTGGTTAGACCTGGGAGTGGGGATAGTGGCTGGAGGGGAGTCTGGAAAGGCGGGTTTGGATGAATTCTGTCTGTCCATCAGTTTGTAAAATCTAACGCATTTTCCATGTATGTTGTTTCATTTAATCATTAATAACAATCCTTTTAATTGTGTGTTGTTATTATTAAATCCATTTGTGAGATAACGCTAGACTCAAAGAGATAAAATGACATGCCTAAGAATACACAATTGATAGCACTGATGGCAACGCCAGGGTTCAGGTCCACAGACATCAGACTCTAGCTCTCGTGCTCATTTAACTACATACAGTTTATCCTCTATTGAAGAATTTACAATCCACCCAGGGAGCAATAACAGCCACAGCTTTAAGCAGGGGACTGACAAGATCAGATTTATACTTTCATGTATTTCCATGAAGTAGCTGAAAAGGAGGGAGATTGGTAGTAACGACAACAACAAAATGCTTAACTAAAATAACAACTAATTAGAATACAGTAAGATCAATGTTAAGCACTAATGATATTAGGGTAGGCTTTAGGGATATTCACAAATATGCTGGCATCTCTGTTTCGAAGTAGGTAAGACTGCACATCACTGACTGCATGAAGTCAGGTGTGAGTGGCTACGTGACCTTCTTTGGCCAACAAATGTGATCACATCCATGTAAAGCTTTAAGAACCAGTGCGTACTTCACCACATTTTCTCTTCTCTTTGCTACACACTGCTCCATCAAAATTGAAATTTAAGTGACAATCATAGCAATGTAGGCCCTGGCTGACCTGTAATGAATACACAGTGGGCACAAGAAATAAGCCACTAAGATTTGGGAATTTACTATTATTGCAGCATAACCTGGCCTAGCCTGACCAGTACAATACTGAGCATAAATTAATAATTTTCATGCTCCAGTCACTATAGTTACAGTTAACACTATCTAGTGGTTCAATTATTTGAATTACCATAGGTTTCTGGGTGATGAAATTTTAGTCATTTTGATAGAAAAACTAAATTTGAGGAGAATTAGGTACTAAAAACAGAAACTTAGCTAATCTTTAAAAATCTGTATTAACCCAGATACAAGGGTCTACCTGGTAGTAATTTACCCACATTGCAGATCTATTTAGCAGGAATCAATAGCCACCCAAATACAAACCTGTAGAAACAGAAGACTGAATCATGTTCTGTGAGGTCTATACACTTCCTACAGTCTTAAATAACATTCACTCCCTATTTAATGAGTGTACTATAGCCTGAAAAATCTACCCTTAGTCAGCAACTGAGTTGATAAAGTCATTCTGTATAAAAAGTTAAATGATAGTCATGAATGTCTAGAGTTGCTTACTCAATAGCCACACAAAAACAACTGTACAAAAATAATCAAAAAAATGTGTAATCTATATTGTTGAGGACGTTGTCCATGATACCACCTGATGTCATCTTTATAAGGACCAGTGGAAAAATTTCTTTCAGATTTCAATGCAGCTGCTATGGTTTTATCTTAAGAAAAATGTGAATCATATAAGCGGTCATGTTCACCTTTTTGTTTGAGTCACCAGGAAGCTTATGATTTAATACAGAGCCTCCTTTTAACAGCCAGATAGAATCCCATAATATGTACAAACTCTACCCTCGCTTCAGCATATGATATGATCCTAATCCTCTCATTACTCTGATTTCTTCCCTTTTATGTTTTGTTTCCTGCTCCCACAAATCCTTCTTGGATTACAATAGAGAAAAAACAAATCAGCAAAACAAAAACAAAGAACAGTTAAATGTTAAGGCTCTTGGTAGGGAGAAAGCTTCCTGAAATGGGATCTCTAAGAATTGTGAACTCACAGCCACAGCCTGAAGAAGACATTTAAATACCACATAAACAGGGAAATTTTTAATTACATGGTCTTTAGTAGTCTTCAATCATTTCATGCTGTACATGCTCAATAACTGGTGTTGGGTTTATGATAATCAGTCTAACCAGTTTGTCCCAATTCCTAAACTTAGCGTTGGAGGAATATTCTGCAGTTGTTACTAAAAAGTAAGACAGTGATTTGTGTACATCTGAATTCTTTCTACCATATTACTATACCATAGTTGGAATAGTTGGTTTGACTCTATCACTATGAGCTTAGAGAGCAGTTAGTGACAGTTATAGCTTCTCCATAGGTAACCTGTCAGCTTTTCCTAATACTGTGGGGCCAGAGGAGCTTTCACAATAATTATTTTTATCAAAACTATATTAGGGTTGGAAGAATAATACAATGTCAGAAAGATCTATTACCTAGACCTAAGAGTTGCTATCACAGGTCATAAATTACTTATAATGCCCAGCATTAATACAGCAATGTTTTCAAACCAAGAATTTGTAAATGTCCTTTGCAGATGCAAATTAACAGATTAATAAGGAAACAAGCTTTCTTGTTTGAGAAGCTGGGATGACAGATTAGCTATTAAGAGCAATTTATAGGTCATAAGATATGAAAGTTGGCAAGAAACACTACCTCTGCTGGCTCTATAAATAGTAAAACTGCATTTAGCTTCCCAAAGGTATCCTGTTAGACATTTTAATTATACCATAAAAACTGCCAGAATTTATAATGAATTCATTTTTTTTTAAACTTGATGCTCCATGTAAACTTGATTCAATACAACAGGCATCTGTGCTATGTGCTGTAACTGCCAAGTTGCAGCCAATGCAAGAGTGTGTGCTACTTCCTCATGAAGGACTGCAAATGATGAGGTTGATGATGAACGACAGAGGAAAGAAATGTTCCTCCCTAACATCTCTTCCAGGTTACTTAAGGATTCTCCTCCCTCCTCTACATCTTAACACCTTCCACTGAAGCCATATGCTATCCCTCTAGAGAGATTTTTATAAAGAATTCCATTCTACATAGCTCTTTGGCCACAAGATGATGACCAAGTAATAATCCTAGAGTCTTGGTAGTCCTATTAGGGAGTTGAGTTTGATTGGGGATAAATTCTCTCACTCACTTGAAATAATCAATTAAGATGATTTTTGGAAAGTTATTTCCCACTCTCAGTTTCACCTACATCTTCAGTTTTATTTGGGGGAGTGATAGGCAGATAACTTAGTTTCAAATTAGTTTTTTACGACATAACTCACTCAAGTTTTTTATGCAATAATTTGACCTGGGTTAAGAGACTTTCTACCATAGTGCTGTTTTAGTCCAGTCAAAACTATTCCATTCCACACTTGCCAGCCAACCTGAATTTTAGTAGACTATAAAACATCGTTTTGTAGGGAGTTGGAATGTAGTCAATCACCCTTTGAAGACCGAATCATAAAATCTGGCTTTGGCTGAGCAGGATATAATGGAGAAATGTGGAGAGAAAGAAAGATGGAAAACACATATGTGTTCAAGTGTAAATACAAGAGGCAGAAGAGACATTTCTTGGAAGGAAGAAAACCCAAGAAAAGGACAGCTTATTTGCTAGGACAAGCAGATAACAATTTAAACAAGAAATCTTTTAACTGGATGGAAAGGAGTCCTCAAGGATCCTGGAAAGATGTTAGGAAATTAAGAAACAACTGAGAACTTCTGCTACCATCCAGGAAGGAATATCATTATGGCCCTTCCACTTTAAGGAACAGGCCCTAATGCAGGCTGAGGCCTTCTGAAATTCATGGCTTCTAACTGTTCAGGAATAAATGGTCCACAATCTCAGCTCTCTGTACTTTCGCTCAGCCTGGCAGATTCAACTTCTATCCCTGTTGGATGATTCCAAACTCAGATTTCAGAATAAGAGACAGAGGATTTTAGAGCTGGAAGAGGCCTTATAGATCACCTAATTACATTGGTTTTCAAACTTTGTTTAAATCGAATTAAAAATACAGGGCTTCCCTGGTGGCGCAGTGGTTAAGAATCTGCCTGCCAATGCAGGGGACACGGGTTCGAGCCCTGGTCCAGGAAGATCCCACATGCCGAGGAGCAACTAAGTCCGTGCGCCACAACTACTGAAGCCCGCGCGCCTAGAGCCCGTGCTCTGCAACAAGAGAAGCCACCCAATGAGAAGCCCGCACACCGCAACGAAGAGTAGCCTCCGCTCACGGCAACTAGAGAAAAGCCCGCGGGCAGCAACAAAGACCCAACACAGCCAAAAATTAAAAAAATAAATTTATTTAAAAGAATATATTAAAAATACATGTGATTTATGTGATTAAAAGTGTTGTTGTTTAGGTTACTTAGACTAGGATGCACTTTTCTCCCCAGTACCCTTGGGAGCATCTATGGCACCCTGCAGGTTTGAAAACCACCTACCAATGTTACTTCTCAATGTCTTTAGATATAGAAACTAAGACCAAGAGATGTCAAGTACCTTGGCAGCAGGTCAACCTGCTAATGACCAGCAAAGGCAGGACTAGAGCCCAAATCTTCAGGCCCCCAGCTGGTACCCTCCTCACTGTGCTTTGCCCAGATTCCATCACACCATCTCACAGTCACCTCAAACTCAAGCCCTCACTGCCTTTCCTAAGTCTGTCTTGTGATTTCCATGATTAATGAAAGAAGTGAACGTTATCACTATTTCTTCCAACAACTAGTTAAAAGCTCAGTGTTATCACTGACTTTTTCCTTTCTTTTGGCCCTCATATTCAGCAGCCACCCAAGACCAGCTTTACTAGACTTGTGAAATTATAATTACACTAGTTTTTATTTAATAATCTTCACTTTAATGCCAATTATTTATATAAGAGAACCACTTAGAATTAATTTCTGACAGTGTTATTTTAAATAATAAATATTATCTTTAAAGTTATGTGACGATGTTAACAGATGAGGTTTGTAATATATTTTAAATACATACTGCTCTTCCCTCTAAAATCCAAGCCAGCTATTTAGTGACAAATTCAGTGGCAAACTTTAATAACTTCAGTAAAACTTTAGTAACTTTTCTAACAGTGACTGATTCTGTCTCCTGAATAATAATGAACTTGGTAATTCCAGGGTAATACAGTGACTAGAACTGTCTAGGTGTAAAACCTGTCTCTGCTGGCCATTTTCCTGACTCTTTGTCCTTGTTTCCTTACATATAAAGTGGAGGTAATGATATCTATCTCTTGGGATGGTTATAAGCATATACTTAAAGAGCTTAGAATTGTGCCTGGCACATTACAAGTATTCAGTTACTGCTAGCTGTTATTATAGATGCTAAATACCAATAAAATTGACTAAATTAAGTAATTTTAAAGTCATGTATTTACATTCATTTAACCTGTTTTGCACATTTATTTAAAATTTAAATGTACTAAATTAGTGCCTGCCTTCCTCTCTCTCATTATATTAATTTAAAAACCTGAAAATGTCATTTCCCTTGTGTGACATTTGTCATTGTTCCTTTGGCACAGAAATTATTTGGGCATGCAAGCATATAAACATTCCTTTTTGGGAATCCCCAAAGAAAGAAGACATCACACCAAGATCTAAAAAAGGAACACAATAAGTTCACTGAAGAAAAACTAAAATTTTAATTAAGATTCTAAATTACACTTTAAAATATTAGCTTATTATAAAAATATCCAAACTGATAGGTTTGGATTAAATACAGGTTACACTGATAGATAAAATTTTTAATTACAACTGTGACCAAATTCTTCATCCTATTAGTTATTAAATGTGTTTTTCAGTGGTATGCTTGTTTTGGATAAAAGTAAATATCAGAAAATGTACTAAAGTGTTAAAGGAACTATGTTCTAAAGCAAAAAGACATGATTCATATATTTTCTATTTAAAGCAATAAGAAAAGATACAGGATACGGGTGAAGGGAAGAGGAACACAGCATGCGATAGGTCAGACTGGGTATTCTTGAAGCCAAGAGTTGTCTTATTCATCTCTGAAACTTCAGAGTCTATCATAATGCCTGGCACATAGCAGACACTCAGCAAACAATTGAAGAACAAACCAAACTGACAGTCATGGGACTTTCAGTCTGCACAAGGATATAAAAGAAGAAAACTCCATCCTCCAAGGGAAGAATGCCAGAATGAATGTGCGGTACCAATACCTCAACCTCTAGTTCTATTTAAGCAAAATTCTGATGCACTAAAACTTTCCTACAGCTCTAAGAACAGGAGGTCCATAGACATAGGTGTTTCTCAGCTGCCACTTTGGTGTCTGTATACCCAGAACTCACAGTCCTTCATCTCTGTCCTTGTCCTTCTAACTGCTGCTGCTCATCTAATCAGTCACATTCATGCTAAGTCTTATGAAATCTTCTCCCTTTTACCTTTAAATTGTTCACATGAGACATGAAATGATTAAACAGGAGCAACTATTATTTTGATTATAATACTGTTTTTCCTAAGAATGATTATAATGGTACCCCCAATTGGAGTCTAGGGAATTTAATCTGGGAGCCATTGAAATATTTCTTAGAAAAAATATATCATAATAATAAGTATGATTATTATTCATTGAGAGCCAGGCAACCCACATTTCATCAAATCAAAGTTGCCATCAATTTAAGAAGCACTTTACAATATGTACCACAAATAAAGGGACCAAAATGTTACAATTAAACAATGAGAACACGCTTTCCTATTGACTGTAAAATCATCCTAGAGATTATCATACTAAGCAAAGTAAGTCAGAAAGAGAAAGACAAATACCACATGATATCACTTATATGCTATCTAAAATACAACACAAATGAACATATCTACAGAACAGAAACAGACTCACAGATACAGAGAACAGACATGTGGTTGTCAAGGAGAGTGGGGAAGGGAAGGATTGGGAGTTTGGGATTAGCAGATGCAAACTATTATATATAGGATGAATAAACAACAAGGTCCTACTGTATAGCACAGGAAACTATATTCAATATCCTGTGATAAACCATAATGGAAAAGACTATGAAAAAGAATATATATATGTATAACTGAGTCACTTTGCTATACAGCAGAAATTAACAACGTAAATCATCCATACCTCAATAAAATTTAAAAAAATTTTTTTAAATCATCCTGATTTCAGAGATACTAAAACATGAAAAAACGTGTATTTCAGAGTCAATAAATTATGATATATCAGGTACCTTATTTACATCATCCCAAATCCCCACCAGACCTCTCAGAGGTAGGAATTTTTACCTTTATTTTGCAGATAAGGAAACAGACCACATTAAGCAATTGCTCCAAAGTCAAGGTAACTAATAAAATGACAAGGTTGGGGTTTAAACGTAGGCCTACCTGACTGCAAATCTGAATATTTCCATCATACGGCACTTCCTCCTCCAGAAATCTCAGACAAAAAATGAGGAAAACAGCAAGAGCACTTGCTCTGAAAGGGACTAGTTATTATTGCTGTTCACAATTAGGTGCTTAGAACAGCTTAGCAGGCAGGTGTTTCTAATTTGCAATATTTAATAAAAATGGCTATTGTCAAATTCTATCACAAACTGGATACAGACTCAGAATTTTTCCAGAACCAAAGGAAAAAATAACCTGCAACAATTAGCCAACATTGCTGTTTTCTGAGTAAAATAATGTTTTACTCTCTACCTCCTAGATATAAAAACTACCTTTGGATGGCTTCAAGTTTGCCAACCAACCTTTGAGTCTCAAAAGAGATGTATTTTATTTGATTAATATTATCCTCCGGATTATATATAAATGCTGAGATATGAAATGAAAAGTTTAGGAATGTGCCAAGTCTAGGACTGGTTAATGTGTCTGGCATGCCTGAAAAATCCCAGAAAGCTGCTCCCAAATGTCTGCAATTACAGACATTCGAAAGATGTGTTATGATTCAGGTTTAAGTTTATTCCATTTAGGGACAGAGATGGTTTTCAACAGTGGTATTGGGCTATGAGTTCAGGCAGGACCGTTTAAATGTGCCTTAGTAATAATGTATGTGTGCTGGGAGGAAGAAAGAATTAGCCCAACTTTTCGAATGGCAGGGTCTATTTCCAGAAGGTTCCATTCAAAGTATTATGGTATTAAATAGAGACTGCTGTAAATTGTATAGTTTTATGGAAACCTCAGAAGCCTCTTTCTGAAAAAATCTGGGATTAGAATGGATTGGTTTACCTTGCTCATAGTAAATGGTGAAAGGGGAGGTGATGATTCGGTCACCGTTAAAGAGAAAAAGCAGTGGGAAGGAGAAGATGAAGTGGTGAGTGATGACACTTCTGTCGATGCCCCCTTCCAGATGGGGGTGGAATACAGCCTTTTCCTGCTCTGGCTTCTGCCCAAGAAAGTAGCAGCACATTTTCCCCAAAATATAGCACATGTTGTATCATATTTTATTACACCTAAAGCTTATTTTACCTAATTTTTATAGTTCAGAAGAAGAGGAAATGAAGGAGAAAACAGGAGGATAAATAAAGTTTTGCTTTCCAAGTTCTAAGGTTACTCTATTGGTAGTCACTTCATTCTGTGCTTACTTATGTGCCTGGAATCTAAGAAAACTAGATAGAAATGTGGAATAGAGGGAGTCATTAAGTGAGAGTAAGGGTTAAGATTAACCTCTTGTGTATAGAAGGGATGCAAAATAAAGAATGGAAAGAAGTGGAAAAATGCCAGTACTAAAACATTAATCTACCAGAAATAGTTTTTCATAAATGTGAAAGTGCGACAACTTGAATTTAATTTAAAAGAAACACAAAGCCTTGATTCGCATACAGTGAGTTGTCAAAAACACAGAACTTGGATTTTTTTAACCTAATTTTTAGTGTAACAAAATTAAACTTGCTGAACCGGTGATAAAAGGCAAAGGCCACTATCCACAACCATTCTAGGCTTCAGTCAGGGATTTACCCGTCTTTTACAGCAGCATCCAGATGTGCCCAAGTGAGTTACATTTCCCCCTGGGATGCTTCCCCTAACATCTTCTCTCTAACAAGATAAATAGTGGTCTTCACACTTCTCATGGGTGCCATCAGAGGCAAAAAACAGAATAGTGCTTTAAACATGTGTTGGGTACTTGAGAGCAATGTGGTGATTAAGTCAGCTGGGGGCATCAAGGATGTGCTTCAGGGGGTTGGTAATAAGAGTCTGGGAGATATATTCATCATTGGATACTTAATAAAATCCTCCATATAACAATGCCTGCTGGGAATTCTAAGTAACTTGAGCATACTGTGAATAACCGCTGCATTCAAAGGAGACTGGCCTCATCCAATGGCAGAATCTAGAATGGCACTGTAGGCACTTTGCTTCCAGAGACATCAAGAAAATGAATGCTTTGCAAAATTAACAAAGAAGAGTTAAAATTTATTTACTCACTCATTCATTCAACAAACATTTGAGAGCCTACTGTGTCCTAGGCCCTGAGAAGATAAAGACAAATGAGACAAGGCATCTGCTGCAAAGTCACTCCCAGCCTGGGAGACAGACTGGGAAAAGTAGATGCAATAGACCTCTGGGTGACTAGGACACATAGAAATCCCCAAGTTTCTCAGCTTCTGTCAGAAATCTCAGTAAAACAACAGTGAAAGAATAAAAAAAACCTGCAAACCCATAAAAACAAAAAGATTGAGAAAGATGCCAGCAGAAGACAGATATCCACCAAATTCTGGAGGATGGAAAGCAGATGGATGCGTGGTAACTGATTTAGTAGGACAGGGAAAACGGAAACTAAACTGCTTGCAAGGAGGAGCGCCAAGTCCAGCTGCAGAAGGCTGGAAAGAAGCAGGAGTTGCGCACGGAGGCTTCTGAAGTTCAGGGGAAGGGATGCAGGGTTGAAACAGAGGATGGGATATAAATTTATATAAGAAGCAATGAGAGCCTAGAACTGCTCCCCCAATCTGGCAAAAGATGGAAGCCTACTTTCTGCAGATGTTTAGAGATGAAGATAGAAGTGAAACGCTATACTAAAAAAACGGGGAGATCAGTAAAAATCTGCATTCTGAATGGAGAGAGTCTCCTCACCCGGCACCCCTCTCCACATTACAAGTCCCTTTGCTCTGCTCAGTTTCTGCTAAGCTGGCAGCTACATGTATATCTTCTGGCAGCGGACTGGAAGTTTCTGGGGAAATTGGTCCAAAGAAAAGATGTGCACATACTAACATGAGGGGATTCCCCAAATTAAAAAAAAAAAAATCTCTGTCTTTTCAACTTGCATTGAAGACCCACCCAACCATACGGAGGCTCTCGTCAGTTCTTAGTGCCTCACTCCTAATGTGCACAGCTGGCCAAAGATTACCAGACACTTGAGGAAATCTCTAACATGAAAGACAACAACCAAAACAAACAAACAAATTAAGAGGGAAGAGATACAATTAGAGGATGAAAAAAAAAACCTTTCAAAATAATATCTTCAAGGACATAAATTAACAAACTGCAGCCATGAACACAAAGTACCACAGAGAGGAACAATCAGAGAGAAGGCTTCAAAATTTTAAATGACAGCAGAAAATAAGTGTATGAAGTAGAACAAACTGAAGAAGAATATTACATCACAGGAAGTAGGATTTGAAACAAAAACAAAGAAACAGAAAAGAGGGAGAAGGAGAGATAATCCAATTAGAGGATCAACCCAAGAAGCCTAACATCTGACTAATAAAGCTCTAGCCCTGGAGAACAAAGAAAAAGGACAGGAATAAACAGTCAAAAAAAATTTTTTTAAGAAAATTTCCCAGGGGACTTCCCTGGTGGTGCAGTGGATAAGAACTAGACCCCACATGCATGCTGCAACTAAGGAGCCCATGAGCTGCAACTAAGGAGCCCTCCTGCCGCAACTAAGACCTAGTGCAACCAAATAAATAAATATTAAAAAAGAAAGAAAGAAAGAAAGAAAATTTCCCAGAAATTTTACACATGAGACCTAGATAATGAAAAGGAAGGAAAAAAGCCCACTATGAACAGGAAATATTCCAAAGAAAAAAAATCTGCTAGGCTCCCCTGGTGGCGCAGTGGTTGAGAATCTGCCTGCCAATACAGGGGACACAGGTTCGAGCCCTGGTCTGGGAAGATCCCACATGCCGCGGAGCGACTAGGCCCGTGAGCCACAATTACTGAGACTGCGCGTCTGGAGCCTGTGCTCTGCAACAAGAGAGGCCGTGAGAGTGAGAGGCCCGCACACCGCGATGAAGAGTGGCCCCCACTTGCCGCAACTAGAGAAAGCCCTCGCACAGAAACGAAGACCCAACACAGCCATAAATAAATAAATAAATAAATAAAATTTTTTAAAAATCTGCTAATAAACAAATAATTAGGAATCAGAGTAGCACTGGGCTTTTCAACAGCAATTGAAAGCTAAAAGACAATGGATCAAATACTGTCAAAATTCTGCGAGAATATCATTCTAATCTAGAATTCTATTCCTAGCCAAACTATCAGTCAAGGTTGAGAGCAGAATTAAAGAATTTTGAGACACTTAAAGTCTCAAAAACTTTACCTATCATGCATCTTTTCTCAGGGAGCTAATGAGGGTGTGCTCCAGTAACATATGGGTATAAACCAAAAAAGAAGATGCAATCTAGGAAACAAAGGCTACAAGACAGGAAAGAGGCAAAGGGAATTCTCAGAATCACAGGGGAGGGCAGCTGTGCAGGGGCCTACAGAACAACGGGTTAAGTTTGGAGCAGTACAGAAAGGCCTGCAAGAAGGATTTCTCCAGAAAAAAATAAAAGGTTTAGATTATCTGATATGTTTGGCACTCTAGAAAGGAGTTTTCTAGTTTAGTTGGAAAGTCTTATGTTAGTGACTGGCACACAGAAAAGCAAGCAAAACCATAGCAACAACAAAAACTAAAGTAGTAATTAATTCTGATTTTGCAATAGGGAAAGATCACTGGGCAGTGTGAAGAATGGACTGTGGCAGGGGAGATAGGTTAGGAGTTGAGTGACAAAGTGTGGAAGAAGTTACAGGGCTTGAACCAGAGCAACAGTAGTAGGGATAAAGGGGAGGCCAATTTAAGGGAATGGAGAGCTAGGAGGGTAACTCCTGATGCAAGTTCAATCTGTAATCTTAACCACACAGTCTTGCTGATGAAGAGCTGAGGCAAAAAGAGAATTTTAAAAGAAAAAAAAAAAAGGGAGCATCATCATAATCAGTTAATTAACTGGGTGGAATACTAAGCATTGCTTTTCTCATTAAGATGCCTAAGTAGTTTCAAGAGGACTCAACAAATCTAGCTACTACTAGACCATTGTGCTGGCCCTTCATAAGCAACAGGATTAGGAAGGTATTGTTATTCCCCATTTTACTAATGAGGACTGGAGAGGTGAAGTAATGCACCCATGGTCACCCAGCTGAAAAGTGTCAAAGGAGTCAAACCCAAGCCAGCTGTCACCTCAACGTAGTCTCTTAACTGCAGGGTTCATTCTAATAACTACTTAATATAATAATTATCACCTCCTGAGTACTCTGTGTCAGGCTCTGGGCTAAATATTTTACATGTGTTAACACATTTAATCTTCAGAACAATCTTATGAGATAGATACTAGTATCATCCCCATTTCACAGGTGAGAGATAAAGTGACCTGCCAAAGGCCATCTAATTAGTAAGTGCTAGGATTCAAGCCCAGTCACTCCAGCTTATTAAGAATGAGCTGCGATTAACCAAGATGGCGGAGTAGAAGGACGTGCTCTCACTCCCTCTTGCGAGAGCACCAGAATCAAAACTGGCTGCTGGACAATCATTGACAGGAAGAACCTGGACTTCACCAAGAGGATACCCCACGTCCAAGGACAGAGGAGAAGCCACAGTGAGACGGTAGGAGGGGCGCAATCAGAGTAAAATCAAATCCCATAACTGCTGGGTGGGTGACTCACAGACTGGCGAACACTTATACCACAGAAGTCCACCCACTGGAGTGAAGGTTCTGAGCCCCACGTCAGGCTTCCCAACCTGGGGGTCCGGCAACGGGAGGAGGAATTCCTAGAGAATCAGACTTTGAAGCCTAGTGGGAATTGATTGCAGGACTTTGACAGGACTGGGGGAAACAGAGACCCCACTCTTGGAGGGCACACACAAAGTAATGTGTGCATCGGGACCCAGGGGAAGGAGCAGTGACCCTGGGGGAGACTGAACCAGACCTACCTGCTGGTGTTGGGGGGGTCTCCTGCAGAGGCGAGTGGTGGCTCTGTTCCACCGTGGGGATAAGGACACTGGCAGCCGAGGTTCTGGGAAGTTCTCCTTGCCGTGAGCCCTCCCAGAGTCTGCCATTAACCCCACCAAAGAGCAGGGTAGGCTCCAGTGTTGGGTTGCCTCAGGCAAAACAACCAACAGGGAGGGAACCCAGCCCTACCCATCAACAGTCAAGTGGATTAAGGTTTTACTGAGCTCTGACCGCCACAGCAACAGGGAGGGAACCCAGCCCCACCCATCAACAGTCAAGTGGATTAAGGTTTTACTGAGCTCTGACCGCCACAGCAACAGTCAGCTCTACCCACCACCAGAGCCTACCATCAAGCCTCTTAGATAGCCTCAACCACCAGAGGGCAGAGAGCAGAAGCAA
This sequence comes from Balaenoptera physalus, assembly GCF_965194825.1. Classification (NCBI taxonomy): domain Eukaryota; kingdom Metazoa; phylum Chordata; class Mammalia; order Artiodactyla; family Balaenopteridae; genus Balaenoptera; species Balaenoptera physalus. The sequence goes on from NC_138897.1 coordinate 74,124,493, forward strand.
GAAAAACTACAATCCTGCAGCCTGTGGACCAAAAACCACAGTTACAGAAAGATAGACAAGATGAAAAGGCAGAGGGCTATGTACCAGATGAAGGAACAAGAAAAAACCCCAGAAAAACAACTAAATGAAGTGGAGATAGGCAACCTTCCAGAGAAAGAATTCAGAATAATGATAGTGAAGATGATCCAGGACCTCGGAATAAGAATGGAGGCAAAGATTGAGAAGATGCAAGAAATGATTAACAAAGACCTAGAAAAATTAAAGAACAAACAAACAGAGATGACCAATACAATAACTGAAATGAAAACTACACTAGAAGGAATCAATAGCAGAATAACTGAGGCAGAAGAACGGATAAGTGACCTGGAAGACAGAATGGTGGAATTCACTGCTGCGGAACAGACTAAAGAAAAAAGAATGAAAAGAAATGAAGACAGCCTAAGAGACCTCTGGGACAACATTAAACGCAACAACATTCGCATTATAGGGGTCCCAGAAGGAGAAGAGAGAGAGAAAGGACCAGAGAAAATATTTGAAGAGATTATAGTCGAAAACTTCCCTAACATGGGAAAGGAAATAGCCACCCAAGTCCAGGAAGCGCAGAGAGTCCCATACAGAATAAACCCAAGGAGAAACACGCCGAGACACATAGTAATCAAAGTGGCAAAAATTAAAGACAAAGAAAAATTATTGAAAGCAGCAAGGGAAAAACGACAAATAACATACAAGGGAACTCCCATAAGGTTAACAGCTGATTTCTCAGCAGAAACTCTGCAAGCCAGAAGGGAGTGGCATGATATACTTAAAGTGATGAAAGGGAAGAACCTACAACCAAGATTACTCTACCCGGCAAGGATCTCATTTAGATTTGATGGAGAAATCAAAAGCTTTACAGACAAGCAAAAGCTAAGAGAATTCAGCACCACCAAACCAGCTCTACAACAAATGCTAAAGGAACTTCTCTAAGTGGGAAACAGAAGAGAAGAAAAGGACCTACAAAAACAAACCCAAAACAATTAAGAAAATGGTCATAGGAACATACATATCGATAATTACCTTAAACGTGAATGGATTAAACGCCCCAACCAAAAGACATAGACTGGCGGAATGGATACAAAAACAGGACCCATATATATGCTGTCTACAAGAGACCCACTTTAGACCTAGGGACACATACAGACTGAAAGTTAGGGGATGGAAAAAGATATTCCATGCAAATGGAAATCAAAAGAAAGCTGGAGTAGCTATACTCATATCAGATAAAATAGACTTTAAAATAAAGAATGTTACAAGAGACAAGGAAGTACACTACATAATGATCCAGGGATCAATCCAAGAAGAAGATATAACAATTATAAATATATATGCACCCAACATCGGAGCACCTCAATACATAAGGCAACTGCTAACAGCTATAAAAGAGGAAATCGACAGTAACACAATAATAGTGGGGGACTTTAACACTTCACTTACACCAATGGACAGATCATCCAAAATGAAAATAAATAAGGAAACAGAAGCTTTAAATGACACAATAGACCAGATAGATTTAATTGATATATATAGGACATTCCATCCAAAAACAGCAGATTACACGTTCTTCTCAAGTGCGCACGGAACATTCTCCAGGATAGATCACATCTTGGGTCACAAATCAAGCCTCAGTAAATTTAAGAAAATTGAAATCATACCAAGCATCTTTTCTGACCACAACGCTATGAGATTAGAAATGAATTACAGGGAAAAAAACGTAAAAAAGACAAACACATGGAGGCTAAACAATACGTTACTAAAAAACCAAGAGATTACTGAAGAAATCAAAGAGGAAATAAAAAAATACCTAGAGACAAATGACAATGAAAACACGACGACCCAAAACCTATGGGATGCAGCAAAAGCGGTTCTAAGAGGGAAGTTTATAGCTATACAAGCCTACCTAAAGAAACAAGAAAAATCTCAAGTAAACAATCTAACCTTACACCTAAAGAAACTAGAGAAAGAAGAACAAACAAAACCCAAAGTTAGCAGAAGGAAAGAAATCATAAAGATCAGAGCAGAAATAAATGAGATAGAAACAAAGAAAACAATAGCAAAGATCAATAAAACTAAAAGTTGGTTCTTTGAGAAGATAAACAAAATTGATAAGCCATTAGCCAGACTCATCAAGAAAAAGAGGGAGAGGACTCAAATCAATAAAATCAGAAATGAAAAAGGAGAAGTTACAACAGACACTGCAGAAATACAAAACATCCTAAGAGACTACTATAAGCAACTTTATGCCAATAAAATGGACAACCTGGAAGAAATGGACAAATTCTTAGAAAGGTATAACCTTCCAAGACTGAATCAGGAAGAAACAGAAAATATGAACAGACCAATCACAAGTAATGAAATTGAAACTGTGATTAAAAATCTTCCAACAAACAAAAGTCCAGGACCAGATGGCTTCACATGTGAATTCTATCAAACATTTAGAGAACAGCTAACACCCATCCTTCTCAAACTCTTCCAAAAAATTGCAGAGGAAGGAACACTCCCAAACTCATTCTATGAGGCCACCATCACCCTGATACCAAAACCAGACAAAGACACTACAAAACAAGAAAATTACAGACCAATATCACTGATGAATATAGATGCAAAAATCCTCAACAAAATACTAGCAAACAGAATCCAACAACACATTAAAAGGATCATACACCACGATCAAGTGGGATTTATCCCAGGGATGCAAGGATTCTTCAATATACGCAAATCAATCAATGTGATACACCATATTAACAAACTGAAGATGAAAAACCATATGATCATCTCAATAGATGCAGAAAAAGCTTCTGACAAAATTCAACACCCATTTCTGATAAAAACTCTCCAGAAAGTGGGCATAGAGGGAACCTACCTCAACATAATAAAGGCCATATATGACAAACCCACAGCAAACATCATTCTCAACGGTGAAAAACTGAAAGCATTTCCTCTAAGATCAGGAACGAGACAAGGATGTCCACTCTCACCACTGTTATTCAACATAGTTCTGGAAGTCCTAGCCACGGCAATCAGAGAAGAAAAAGAAATAAAAGGAATACAAATTGGAAAAGAGGAAGTAAAACTGTCACTGTTTGCGGATGACATGATACTATACATAGAGAATCCTAAAACTGCCACCAGAAAACTGCTAGAGCTAATTAATGAATATGGTAAAGTTGCAGGATACAAAATTAATGCACAGAAATCTCTTGCATTCCTATACACTAATGATGAAAAATCTGAAAGAGAAATTATGGAAACACTCCCATTTACCATTGCAACAAAAAGAATAAAATACCTAGGAATAAACCTACCTAGGGAGACAAAAGACCTGTATGCAGAAAACTATAAGACACTGATGAAAGAAATTAAAGATGATACCAACAGATGGAGAGATATACCATGTTCTTGGATTGGAAGAATCAACATTGTGAAAATGAGTATACTACCCAAAGCAATCTACAGATTCAATGCAATCCCTATCAAATTACCAATGGCATTTTTTACAGAGCTAGAACAAATCATCTTAAAATTTGTATGGAGACACAAAAGACCCCGAATAGCCAAAGCAGTCTTGAGGCAAAAAAATGGAGCTGGAGGAATCAGACTCCCTGACTTCAGACTATACTACAAAGCTACAGTAATCAAGACAATATGGTACTGGCACAAAAACAGAAACATAGATCAATGGAACAAGATAGAAAGCCCAGAGATTAACCCATGCACCTATGGTCAACTAATCTATGACAAAGGAGGCAAAGATATACAATGGAGAAAAGACAGTCTCTTCAATAAGTGGTGCTGGGAAAACTGGACAGCTACATGTAAAAGAATGAAATTAGAATACTCCCTAACACCATACACAAAAATAAACTCAAAATGGATTAGAGACCTAAATATAAGACTGGACACTATAAAACTCTTAGAGGAAAACATAGGAAGAACACTCTTTGACATAAATCACAGCAAGATCTTTTTTGATCCACCTCCTAGAGTAATGGAAATAAAAACAAAAATAAACAAGTGGGACCTAATGAAACTTCAAAGCTTTTGCACAGCAAAGGAAACCATAAACAAGACGAAAAGACAACCCTCAGAATGGGAGAAAATATTTGCAAATGAATCAACGGACAAAGGATTAATCTCCAAAATATATAAACAGCTCATTCAGCTCAATATCAAAGAAACAAACACCCCAATCCAAAAATGGGCAGAAGACCTAAATAGACATTTCTCCAAAGAAGACATACAGACGGCCATGAAGCACATGAAAAGCTGTTCAACATCACTAATTATTAGAGAAATGCAAATCAAAACTACAATGAGGTATCACCTCACTCCTGTTAGGATGGGCATCATCAGAAAATCTACAAACAACAAATGCTGGAGAGGGTGTGGAGAAAAGGGAACCCTCTTGCACTGTTGGTGGGAATGTAACTTGATACAGCCACTATGGAGAACAATATGGAGGTTCCTTAAAAAACTAAAAATAGAATTACCATATGACCCAGCAATCCCACTACTGGGCATATACCCAGAGAAAACCGTAATTCAAAAAGACACATGCACCCGAATGTTCATTGCAACACTATTTACAATAGCCAGGTCATGGAAGCAACCTAAATGCCCATCAACAGACGAATGGATAAAGAAGTTGTGGTACATATATACAATGGAATATTACTCAGCCATAAAAAGGAACGAAATTGAGTCATTTGTTGAGACGTGGATGGATCTAGAGACTGTCATACAGAGAGAAGTAAGTCAGAAAGAGAAAAACAAATATCATATATTAATGCATGTATGTGGAACCTAAAAAAATGGTACAGATGAGCCAGTTTGCAGGGCAGAAGTTGAGACACAGATGTAGAGAATGGACATATGGACACCAAGGGGGGAAAACTGCGGTGAGGTGGGGATGGTGGTGTGCTGAATTGGGCGATTGGGATTGACATGTATACACTGATATGTATAAAATTGATGCCTAATAAGAACCTGCAGTATAAAAAAACAAACAAAACAACTAATACTAAACTTTCATTGGGTTATTTGTATGGAAATATGTTAATATAAATGTTTCAGACATTACATGAAATTCCTAAAAATCTTATATTTGTATTTGTATGGAAATATGTATGGAAATATGTTAATATAAATGTTTCAGACATTACATGAAATTTCTAAAAATCTTGTATGTTCTGGTATAATGTTATAAGTCATAACCTAGTTATTACTTTAAAATGTATATCTCAGAAATAACTAATTTTCTTGTCAACTGCATTATTATGAACTTTCATCAAATCTTTTACCATGGTCATTTTTAAGTCTTTTGTCATTTACAGACAGTTCTGGGTGTACTCTGATGATTTTGCAAATATGTTCCTATAAAAGGGTTTCATCTTCAAGAAATTCATGGAAAAGACTCTGACAAGTACAGGTTTCTGGTAACTGACTCTACTGCTGAACTGAATGAATAAGCATTTTCAGAACTCTGATGAAAAACTGATGAACTCATAAAAGTGCTAACAAAAGATCAAGATGAAAAAAAACAATTAATTACATGGGACTGAGTGAACTGATGAGGATGAGTATAATCTTTGTGACTTTCTGTCTGAATTTAAAAAAAAAAAAAATCCCACAAGGACTCAGAGGCAAAGAATATACAAATCAGTTTTCACTGCAAAGTAAAGGAGCTGTTACAGTGGAGGATTACTGGACTGAATGTCAATATTATGACATAGTATGAGTGTGTTTCATGTTTGGTAATTGCAATCATTGTTGCTTTTGTTGTGGTCATCCATGTACAATGCTTGGTGTCAGTCTATCTCTTGTAAAAATAAAATACAGTGTATGTGTGTGAAAAAATAAATAAAAATAAAAAATAAAACAAGGGTTTCAAATTAAAAAAAAAAAAAAAAAAAAAAAAAAGAATGAGCTGCACTATAGGGTGCTGCCTCCTGTGCCACTGGACCATATCACCTTCTCTGAAGTTACCTTGATTCCTCTAAATCTCCTTCTTTCCCTAGATCCAGTAATGGGCAATGATGGGCAAATCTTACTGAGGTATGTATGTCTAATGTAGCACATGGTGGCCTGGCGGCCAGCAAACATTTTTTATTTGGTTCACGCAGTGTTTTTTTGTTTCTCTTTTAATTAGGAAATCTCATACAAAAATCCAGGTTTTCAACTTCCCTAGGGAAAAAAAACCCAACAAACCCAGATCTGACAACACCAACCCATATTTTCTCTCAAACAGGAAAAACCACCTAACTGAGTAATGGCTGTCCCTGTCAGATACTGCGTGTATGCGTTTTCAAGTTCTCCATAGATTCCACCACTCCCCACATCAAGCACACTGCATTCATTTGCAGTACTGCCTGGCTCCCTTGGGCATCTGCCTTTTGAGACCCCTGTTCTTACGTCAGACCTTTCACACCCTGGGCCTCTTTATCTCACACCTGTGTTGCTTTAACAGCCTCTTAACAGGTCATCCAGCCTCTAGCCCCTCCATCTACTACTCCATTAATTTCCCTAAAGTGTAGCTCTGATTATGCCATCCTTTGCTTAAAAACCTTTGATGACTTCCCAGTGCCTACTAATCCAAACCCTAGGGTTAGCAAGTAATGATTTTCACAATTGTGATGCCAACCTTCTTTTTTACTATTATCTCCCTCCTAACAACCCAGACCTCCTGGCATATTTGTTGCTCTCCAAACATCCACCTCATTTCCTGCTTCTAGGCCATGGTCCATATTTGTGTTAAATTTTTAATGATAAGAAATATTTAAATGCAAGTTTATTTTTTCAAATTATGCTAGAGGCCTCTTTAAAACTCCTGGTTTATAAGATCAATGGAGAAATAAAGGATTATCAAGTAAATGGAGATGGAACAATTGGTTAAAAATATACAATTTTTTAAAATCAGATAGATTAAAAAAGGTTAAACATAAAAAATAAAACACAAAAAACTAGGAGATATAGGAGATGACTTAATCTCTGAATGGGAAGGGCTTTCTAAGCCTAGAAACAATAGAAATCCCAAAGAATAAAATCAAAAGATATGACTGAATAAAAAATTTAAATTTATTTATGTCACATCATAAAGGAAATTAAATAGCAAAAAAAATCCTGAAAAAAATATCTGTCACAAATAAGGGATGAAAGAACATATAATTTACCAAAAAAAGTGAAAAAAAAATCAAACATGAAAAATTCATCTTCATTAGTAATTAAGGGAACACAAAAGAAAAGATTCAACTTCAACTTTCAAAAAGCAAAGAGTAAAAACATAATTTAAAAAAAACTCACTGTATTGGTGAAAATGAAGTGAGGAGGGTACTTTAGGGCACTGTTGTAGGAATATAAACTGGTGAAGCCTTTCTGAAAAGCAACCTGACAGAACAAATCAAAAGCCCTAAAAATGTTCTTTGACACAATAATTTTTCTTCCAGACTCAAGACCAGGAATTTTCAACTTTGGCACTATTGATATTTGGGGCTGCATAATTCTTTGCTGCGGGGGTCTGTCCTGTGCACTGGAGGATGTTTAGCAGCATCTGGGACCTCCAACCATTAGATAACTCTTAACAACTCTCTCCCACTCCACCCTTTGGGAAGGATACACACCAATTGGACAAAAGTGTTACTTTAGAAAAAAAAGGGGGAGGAATAAAAGGTACATTCATTTTACCTGTAATATTTTTTAAATTTACCATGAGAATCTACCCATGTATTTTTTTTTTCGTGCCTACTTGCTTTTTAAAATTTTTTAATTTTCTTACATTTTTATACAGCAGGTTCTTATTAGTCATCAATTTTATACACATCAGTGTATACATGTCAATCCCAATCTCCCAATTCATCACACCACCACCACCACTACCCCCGCCGACACTTTCCCCCTTTGGTGTCCATACGTTTGTTCTCTACATCTGTGTCTCAATTTCTGCCCTGCAAACCGGTTCATCTGTACCATTTTTCTAGGTTCCACACATATGCGTTAATATACGATATTTGTTTTTCTCTTTCTGACTTAACTTCACTCTGTATAACACTCTCTAGATCCATCCACATCTCTACAAATGACCCAATTTCGTTCCTTTTTCTGGCTGAGTAATACTCCATTGTATATATGTACCACATCTTCTTTATCCATTAGTCTGTCGATGGGCATTTAGGTTGCTTCCATGACCTGGCTATTGTAAATAGTGCTGCAATGAATATTCGGGTGCATGTGTCTTTTTGAATTATGGTTTTCTCTGGGTATATGCCCAGTGGTGGGATTGCTGGGTCACATGGTAATTCTATTTTTAGTTTTTTAAGGAACCTCCATACTGTTCTCCATAGTGGCTGTTATCAGTTTACATTCCCACCAACAGTGCAAGAGGGTTCCCTTTTCTCCACATCCTCTCCAGCATTTGTTGTTTGTAGATTTTCTGATGATGCCCATTCTAACTGGTGTGAGGTGATACCTCATTGTAGTTTTGATTTGCATTTCTCTAATAATTAGTGATGTTGAGCAGCTTTTCATGTGCTTCTTGGCCATCTGTGTGTCTTCTTTGGAGAAGTGTCTATTTAGGTCTTCTGCCCATTGTTGGATTGGGTTGTTTGTTTTTTCAATATTGAGCTGCATGAGCTGTTTATATATTTTGGAGATTAATCCTTTGTCCGTTGATTCGTTTGCAAATATTTTCTCCCATTCTGAGGGTTGTCTTTTCGTCTTGTTTATGGTTTCCTCTGCTGTGCAAAAGCTTTGAAGTTTCATTAGGTCCCATTTGTTTATTTTTGTTTTTATTTCCATTACTCTAGAAGGTGGATCAAAAAAGATCTTGCTGTGATTTGTCAAAGAGTGTTCTTCCTATGTTTTCCTGTAAGAGTTTTATAGTGTACGGTCTTACATTTAGGTCTCTAATCCATTTTGAGTTTATTTTTGTGTACAGTGTTAGGGAGTGTTCTAATTTTATTCTTTTACATGTAGCTGTCCAGTTTTCCCAGCACCACTTATTGAAGAGACTGTCTTTTCTCCATTGTATATCCTTGCCTCCTTTGTCATAGATTAGTTGACCATAGGTGCGTGGGTTTATCTCTGGGCTTTCTATCTTGTTCCATCAATCTATATTTCTGTTCTTGTGCCAGTACCATATTGTCTTGATTACTGTAGCTTTGTAGTATAGTCTGAAGTCAGGGAGTCTGATTCCTCCAGCTCCGTTTTTTTCCCTCAAGACTGCTTTTGCTATTCCGGGTCTTTTACCCGTGTATATTTATATACTTTTATTTTTTTTTAATTTCAGAAATAAAATATACAAACATATTAATAGTAATTATCTTTGAGTCATGAAACTGGATGACATTTGTTGTTTCTGTATAATTTATCTAAAAATACTGATTTAAAATTTTTTAAAATAACATTAACCTTATTTTTGAAGAAAAGAACAAAGACTGAAAAAGATATAAAAATGTTAATAGTGCTTTCAGATGGGAAAAGAGATGACATGCCATTTTTGTTTGCCTTTTGACCATTGCTTTCTAAATTTTCTACCACAGCATACACTAATTTACAATTCAAAAGAGTTTTGCTTTTTAAAAATCCTAGTCTTAGCTCTATTCCAGGAGGGCTAAGGCTAGCACCCGGGTCTGCTGAGAGCCAGTGCTCATGGAAGACTCTGTTTGCTAAGGTTTGAGGCAGTCACCATTGCCATGGGGCTGGTCCTGGCAGAGGGTAAGCCCAACCCAGCCCCATATTCCAGCCTCATTGTATGGGGGTGCTGTTTTCCTGCCCTGTGTCTCAATCCTGGCTGCCTAAGCCCGGGACACTCAAGTGCTTCCTTCCTTTCCCCTCTTCCTCCCACTGGGAGGCCTCTGGGCCTCCCTTTGTTCCTTGGGCCCTGAAGCCCCACCCATAGTATTGAGAAAGGTGGCCCCTGATGGAGTGAAGGGAAAGGCCCTTCAACCCCGAGCCTTGTCTGGATCCCCATCCTCTCTAGTATCCGCAGGATTTTTCTACCTGCCCCCAGAGCTGAGGCTCACGTGAGCCTCTGTGCCCAGGGTCCAGAGGGGAGCCTCCAGCCAGCAGTTCCCTGTCCTCATCAGCCACAGGATGGTTCTCACTGCCTGGCCCTCCAACCCTGCCACCTCCAGCTCATCTGCCCCCGACCTACCTGTCACTTTCTCCCAGGGGGAGAGAGTGCTGCTCTGAGGTTCTGGGCAGTAGGCTGGGCCTGGCCCCAGAACCAGCGCAGCTCTTGCCTACTCCTTCACTTTTGTAAGGCCAACCCTTTCACCAGAATAGTATTAACTCCTGGTTCTTTGTACTACTGGTCCAGCTGCCTTGGGATCCTTTTCTACATTAATAAAGAAATGAGTCAAAAAATAAATAAATAAATAAAATAAAAATCCTAGTCTTATTAACTCTGAGTTAAAAAGAACAGTACCAAAAGAATAAACTAGAACCAAATGGGGTCAGAGATAGTGTGATATATGGCTCCTCTTTACAAGGCAGTTCAAAATCCTGGCCTCCAAGATCAGACACCAGGGTTGGGAAAGAACTGTTTAGAACTGGGTTTAGAATTGCAAGGCTAGGAAGATAGCTCCTCTGAGAGCTTAAGAACCATGGGAAGGCAGTTAGGGCCCTGAATGGGGAACAAACAAACGGGTGTGATGCAGTCTCGAACATGCCATCTCCAACCTAGCAACTAAAGAGCAATATAAACAGAGAGACTAGTTAGAAGGCTGGAAATGGCCTGGTAGGAAAAAGACTGCAAACTCTGCTGAGATAAGCAGCTGATAATAGGTTCTCAGAGACTTATTCTACTTGATTTACAAGTATAAAGTCATATTGTGTGTTACTATGCAAATAATTTTTGGTTGTTTTTATTTTTAAAAAGCACAGTTATATTTCTGGGAAAATCTCTATCTTCTGGCTTATCTATTTATGAAGAAAAAATGGTACTCACTCAGCATCCACTATGTGCCAGGCAGCTGACACATGTTGGCTTACTTGAAACTCCAAACACACTAGGGTTGGATGGTGTTATCTCACTTCAAAGGTTGGAAAATTGAGGATCAGTCAGGTCATTTAACCAAGAGCACACAGTGAGTAAAGTATAGGAGCAGCACTTGATCAATCTCAAAATTAATTCATTCAAACAACCAAAGCAATATTTTTGAGCACCTATTACCTGTTAGCTAGGGCCGGGGATACAACAATGACTGTGATAAACTCTGCTTTCATGAAGAGTGCGAGGCTAGTGTACAGCACAGACCTCACACGAGAAATTACAACGCAGTGTTTGATGAAGACTGGGGAAGTGTAGGAGATGAGGTGAAACAGCAGAACTCAACCTCGGGCAGTGATCAGTGGAGGCCTCCCAGAGAAGCAGATTTAAAATGAAGCCTGGGCCAACAGGTATATGAAAAGGTACTCAACATCACTAATCATCAGGGAAACATAATTCAAAAGCACAGTGAGATATCACCCTCACCTGCTAGAATGGCTTTTATCAAAATGACAAGAAACAACAAGTGTTGTCAAGGATGTGGAGAAAAGGGAAACCTGGTGCATTGTTGGTAGAAATGTAATTTGGTGCAGCCACTATGGAAAACAGTATAGAGATTTCTCAAAAATTTAAAAATAGAACTACCATGTGATCCAGCAATTCTACTTCTGACTATTTATCTGAAGAAAATTAAAACACTAACTCGAAAAGATACACACACCCCCATGTTCATTGCAGCACAAGGCCAAGACATGGAAGCAATCTAAGTGTCCAATGATGGATGAATGGATAAAGCAGATAGATATAGACATAGATATAGATATAGACATAGATACTCATATATATCTCAGCCATAAACAAGAATGAAATCTTGCCATCTGGAACAACATGGATGGACCTTGAGGGGCATTATGCTAAGTGAAATAAGTGACCTCAGTTATACATGGAATCTAAAACAAAACAAAAACAAAAACACAACCAAGCTCACAGATACAGAGAACAGGCTGGCAGTTGCCAGAAGCAGGGGTAGGCGTAGGGATGGGGACAAAAACAGTGAAGGGGGGGTCAAAAGGTACAAACTTCTAGTTATAATATGAATAAGTCATAGGGATGTAAGGTACAGCATGGTGACTGTAGTTAATAACACTGTATTGTATTGCATATTTGAAAGTTTGCTAAGAGTGATCTTAAAAGTTTGCATCACTAGAAAAAAATTTTTCTATGTATGGTGACAGATCTGAACTAGACTTATTGTGATGATCATTTCACACTGTATACAAATATCAAATCATCATGTTGTACACGTGAAATTCATGTATTTGTTATATGTCAATTATACCTTGATTTTTAAAAGGGAGAAAAAAAAGAAGCCTGAAAGACGTGTGAGAATTAGAAAGGTGAAGTGGGGCAAGGTGCAGAGGGAGAAGGACAACAAGCAAGAGGCAAAAAGAGAGCACGAAGCTTTCAAGTGACTGAAGAAAACTCAGTATGGTTGAGTCATGCAGTGCGACTGAGAGTTGTGAGAAAGAAGATGAGAGAGGACGACAGGGACAGCAGGGAGCACCCAACAGGCTAAAATAAGCAAGGCCCAATTTGGGTTTCTGAAAGATGTGACTATAAGGAAACAAAAAACTTGGAGGGGAGCCAGCGTGGACACAGAATTATCAGTTAAGTGGATGTTCAGAGAGTCCAGATGAGAGATGAATGTAGCCAGAACAGGGGTGATGGCCCTGGGATTAGAGAAGTGAGGAGATGTGAGGAACACTCAGCACATAGAACTTAACGGAATTAGTATTTGTATAGAGCTTCAGAGGCCAAATGAAATAACCTTCTCTGAGTGCACATTATGTACGCAACTCTTCACACATCTTCTCTAGCCCATGACAATCCTATGAGGTAGTGTTTTCCTCACTTCACAGAAGAGGCAGAGGCTCAGACAGATTTCATAACTTGTCCTCAGTCTCATGGTTGACAAGTGGCAGGGCTGGGATTCAGACCTTAGTCAGTTTGACTTCATAAAGCCCCAGCTCCTTTCAAAATACCGTACTGCATCTGAATAGATTCAGAAACTTTAAACTCCTGCTTTTATTCAATAGTTGAAAAACAAGAGAAACAAGGATAGGAAAAAGAATTTTCTTTGCATCATCATTCTGTACCTTAGATTTATAACGCTATAAAGATGTCAAACTAGCAGGGACCTTTGTCATCAGAGGACCATAGAGTTTTATAGCTGTCCTAGAGGGGCTTCCAAGGTGCCTGCATTGTCTAGCTCTTCTGTCCTTCCAACGCAAGGGCCACCAAAGCTTTGTGTCGTAATTTAGGACTGGTTTTCTTTCTGTTTTTAGTTTTTTGAAATTTTCAAACAGAGAAAAGTAATATAATGAATACCTATGATTCAACTTTAACAAATCTTAATGGTCTCCCATATTTGCCTCAGGTTTTTTTCTTCTCTTTTTTATGGAAAATAAATATTACAGATGCAGTTTACCCCTTTCTTCCCTTTCCAGAGTAACCATTATCCTGAGTCTGGTGTTTACCACTCCCATGCATACTTGATACAATTACTGTGTACTATGAATCCACAACAATTGTTAGCATTTTTGTATGTTTTCAAATTTTATAGAAATGGTAATATACTGCATACATCATTCTGTAGATTTTATTATCTACATGTATTTGCATTATTTGTATTTTTTGGTAGAAGTCAACATGGTAAAGTGAGGCAAGCATGGTCTCTGGGAGAGCCAGGTAGACACTATGGCTTTTTCACTTAAGCCCTCAGGCAAGTTACTGAACCTTCCAGAGCTCCAGCTTCTTGATTTGTAAAATGGAGATAAAGAGCTACCTTGCAAGGCTATTGGGAGGTATAAGATAATACCTATCTTTAGGCCTGGCACCAAGCAGATATTCAATAAATGTTAGCCATTATTTGCCACAATAAAATAGTATACACTCAATAAATAGGAGCTATTTTTATTGTAACCTGTAAAAGTTCTTTATATTTGTTCGAGAATCCTAAGCCTTGAATGGCCCCAAGGTCCCCAGTGTCTGACTGTGCTCGTGTAACAGGAGGTGTGATAATTTCCAGGTCAAGTCTCTGTGAATTTTTACGTAGTCCCCTATCCAGCTGGGCTTGACTTGTTTATCTTAATGGTAGAATTAAACTGCTAATTCTTTGATCTCTACCAAATGCCATTCCATATGACTGTGTATAACTTGCAGAAGTCTTTTAAAGCCTAATCCTGCCCCCCAGCCCCAGCCCCAGCCCCTTCACCTCTCCCGTGGACAAACCCATCCCACTACAATTCTGTGTTATCCATAAATTTAATGAGCATTCATCTGTGTTTTCAATAAAGATGCTAAACATGGGCTCAGGACTGACACCAGCAGAAGCATGGTGGTGCTTATATAATCTCGGCTTCACCTGTCACAAGAAGATTGATATTGTGCCTTCAAAAGCTCTTCTGATTATGTTATTGCTCCATTTTTAAAGAAAAAAGAAAAATACGTTTATTCATTGCCTTATTTTTTTAATTTTATGAGCACTTTTAATTAATTAATTAATTTATTTTTGGCTGTGTTGGGTCTTCGTTTCTGTGCAAGGGCTTTCTCTAGTTGTGGCAAGCGGGGGCCACTCTTCATCGCGGTGCGCGGGCCTCTCATTGTCGCGGCCTCTCGTTGCGGAGCACAGGCTCCAGACACGCAGGCTCAGTAGTTGTGGCTCACGGGCCTAGTTACTCCGCGGCATGTGGGATCTTCCCAGACTAGGGCTCGAACCCATGTCCCCTGCATTAGCAGGCAGATTCTCAACCACTGCGCCACCAGGGAAGCCCCACTGCCTTATTTTTAATACCTCAGTCTGACTTATGCTTAACCTCTGCTGGTCAAAACTTCACCCATTCTTCATGATTCCTCTCAACTACCAACTCCTTCACAAAATCCATCCTGACTCCCCCCCTGCCCCAAAGGGGTAATCTCTCTCTCTCTTCTGAATCCAGAGCCTGCGCCTGTTGCACAGAGCTCAGCACGTACTTAGCCCTACGCAGCACTGATTAAACTGCAAGCTTCTCCAGGGAAAGACATCCTACTTCTCTCACAGGAGTTAGAAGAGCTTGTTAAGAAGGTACTGACTGGAACTCAATAACTATTAGGACTTGGTACACTGTGATGGGACAGCAGCCAATATGCAAACGATAACCACCACTGAGTGCAGGCAACCTGCTGATTCTGATGTCCACATGGATTCAATCTCTCTGTCTAAAGGTTATTAGTAATAGCTAAAATCAGGAACCTCTGCCATGCCTGGTCCTTTATATGCATCAATTCTATTCTTATATTAATCCTGTAATAGAAGTGGAATTGTCTCCATTTTCCAGACTGCAGTGAACTATAATTGAAATCCAGGTCTGTCTAACTCTGAAGCCCATGTTCTTCCCACTGCGAGTGTCCAACATTATAAACACTAGTCTGACTCTCATGGCTCTGCAAACCGGCTACCCTGCCACACATAACTGAGCTTGAGGCAAGGAACACAATGAATAAGTCAGTTGGGATGCTCTCAGACACAGCCAAACAGTAATTCATAAAAAACACACTTACTCTTTCCCAAGATTCCTAAGCCTTTGGTCCTTCCATCCCCCAGAGAAAATCCCAATATCCATTCAGGATATTAATTATGATAAAAAATTATTAAATACTCATAAATGCTAGACACTACAGGGAACACTAGAAAAACACTGCTATATATCGTCACTCCTATTTGAGGAAAATTGCGTCTAAATGATGAGGACTCCTGGTAGCAGTAAACACTACTTTATTACTTGCCTTTTCCCCACCCTTCTCTTAAAACTGTGTATTATTTATTCTCTCGGATTTCAGACGAAAGGCCAAAAACTAAAACGTGTTCCAGTAAAATACGATCTTAGTGGAGAGCATACCACCAACTCACTATCAGCCTTATCTCCATCATAAGGGTCCTTGTGAAATACTACCTACAGTGTTTTCATGTTTCTTTGCTCCTTCTTAGACTGAAACAGGAAAAAGAAGGGCTTAAACCTTTTATATGAATACAGTGAAGATGAAAAGATGCTCTTTTACGTTAATGCTAGAATCACCCCACCCCCACCCACACACACACACACAGAGAGAGGGAAATGACTCTATTCAACCTAATTTATTTCTCCATAGTAGATCTGGATATTTTTTCCTTATAAATATCCTCAAATTTCAAGACTCATTTTTTCTCAGAACTTCTGTTCAAGGTGGTATAGCACAGTAATTAAAACATGTGACAAAACCAAAAAAGATCATGTGCACCTTGAAACCCAGACTAGAATTTACACCTGATGATAATTCTGCCCAGCTGCCCCACACTTCAGGGTCAAGTTGATATTAAATTTTAATAAAATGAAACTTCCATCTAGTGGTTTTCTAAGGACTGAGGGAATTGAGATTAACATAGGAAAATATCAGACAGATGAATGATTCACCGATTTGGCTGGTATGAATTAAATGAGAATTTTCAATGATGAAGATGTTAAATGAGTAACAGAATAAAACATTTGGTGGGGTAAATATATTCAAATTAAACATTTGAGAACATCTGAAATGAAGGTATGATTTCCTGTATCAGGGAAGGAGCCCACATAAGCCCAAATCTTCTTCCTTTCCCCATGCATGAATTCCTTTAACAAGCCACAAAATCATTTATTTCACCATTAGAGATCAGGCTTAAATGGACATAACCCCTTGGAAAAAGGAGCACCTTGATTTTCATGAAATAACACTGATTTATTTCCACCCCACCCCCCACTCCACAACACACTGATTCATGCTGAGGTTTAAGTATCTGATGAGTACAAGAGGGTTACTGTAGACTGTCTGCACAAACCTCTAAATAGCCATGGGATGTCAAAAAAGAGGGGAACATTACTAGAAATTGGGAAAGGGAGAGGTTAGAGTACAAGGATCTGAAGCAAAACATTTAAAATTCCACCTAAGTCCCCTGGAAGCCAGCTTGCAAAATCTACTCCCGATTTTTCTAATTATGCATTGGGTCAGCTGTGAATGCTCTGCAGTAACTGCTAATTAAAATACAAAAGCCCATGATCACGGACTGGTAAGTGATGGTAAATGCATGCATTTACAAAAGATGGGAGAAACCTAAGAAGATTTTGGTTAATAAATGCTCTAGCCACCTCGGGTTCCTTTGTATAAAATATTGGCTCACTGTAGGCTCTGACTCAAGTTATGGTCATACAGCACCTCCAGATCTTTTGTGGTTTAATTCTTTGGAGAATTCACAAAATGTGTCCATTTTCTAATCATCTTTCAACGTTAATCACATTAGATGCTAATTACAGTGTTTGTGCTAGCCCAAGCAGCAGTTAAGTGTCCAGAGTTAGTAAAGACAACCTAGTCTATCATATTGCTCAGAGGTTAGGCCAAAAGGGAAAATTTAGCCAACTCTGCTGAAGCACAAATCTGGTTAACATGTCCCTTGCAGAAGATGAGCTCTGATTAGTATTTTCTCTGTTAAATCATTTAAGACCTGAGAGCTGCATTTTGCCTTAAATAGCACTAGGGCTTCATAAACAAAAGAGATGGGTCCTCTTACCAGGGGTTTGAAAAATCATTGAATGTTGGCTATGGGGAAGCCAGAAAAAAGAAAACTGACACATTTCTACCCCGGGAGCCACACTACATTCTAGTTGCCATCCTCATCAGTACTTTACTCAGCACTATTGCAAGAAACAGGCACTCAAAAGTAATTTAAGTGCAACTGACTCACGTTGTTACAGATAATGGGGGAAGGCTCCACTCTAGGGGGAGCGGGGGGGGGCGGCGGCGGGGACAAGGACGAGGAAAAGGACAAATTCATTCTAATATTTCGACACTGGATTAATATAAAATGTTATTAGGAAGGTAAACATGGGACAATCCTCCAAATGTAAATGTAAATGTTTAGACTGTCCAGGTTGGGATTATCTATTACGAACGTTATCTACAAGTTGAATATAGTACCCTTAAGAAGAAAATTCTGAGTGCAAATAACTAACAAGTCACTAAGCCCTTTGAAGAGGATGCTACTCGATTTTGTGGAGGCCAAGTAGCTGTAAAAGGGGCACAGTATATGGGCCTTCAATAAGTAATTTACTGCTGTGACATAGTACAATCACTATGGGTTAATTCATCCTGAAAATCACTGTAGCATTCCACTAGAGCAACACAAAAACGCTGACCCTGAAACACTATCCTTGACTACATGGTACACTGAAAAGGGCAAAAGGCCACACCTTTGGAATCAGATAGATGTGGAAATGAATCTAGACTCTACTACTTATATGACCTTCCGTAAGTTATTTATACCTCTGATCTCAGTTTATTCAGGCTATAAGGTCAATAATACCTGCCCTTGTAGATTCTTGACAATGTAAACTCCTAGCAGAGCACTTAGAACACAGTAGGTGTCCAGAAGAAAAAGATTTTTCTAAGCTCAGCATTAGAACCATAAATATCAACATCAAAGTGTGGGCTTCAGAGACACTGGAAAGCTGAAGGCAGAGACATGATTCAGGGACACATAGGAATGTTCTCTATTTTCTCTCCATCAAGAATGAGTTGGCCTTGCTCACACTAAGCCTGATGGAGGATCCAGGAGAGCACTACCTTTGTAAAGATGTACTTAAAGTACACATACTCTACATGTAAGCTCTTCTGGAACAGTGATGAAACCCTCAAAATAAAAAGATGTGACTCATCAAGTTGTATACATTAAATATATAGAGTTTTGTGTGTGTCAATCATGCCTTAATAAAGTGGTTTAAAATAAATACATAAAATATGATATTTCAAAAAAAAGATTGTAGAGTAGGACGTACTCAACCTGGCAGAACCTGACTTGCACAGGGATTGTCTTAGGAAGCTGTGTGCCCTGTAGGCAACCAATGGGCAGCAAGAACACTACGATGCACCTATGACTACTCTGCATAGCCACTTGCCCCCACGAGTCCTATACACACGAATAAATCTAGAATTTGCAGTAGGTATGTGGCTGTGTGTATGTGGAGTCTCTTCCCTTCATTCTGTAACCTGCCTAAAATGCTGCAAGGTGCGTAAATAAATAAAGGACACATGGACTTCCCAAGAAGTGCCCACTGATATCCACGAATCCTAATCTCTTAGTAAATAAAGGCAAAGTAACTTAGCATTAGTCAAGCCTAATGGTGCTTTTCTGTGGTTCGCAGTATTCTCCTTCACCAGCCCTGGCCACAAAACTCCATACTACATTTGGTTCTTCATCCACATAATAATGTGACTAAAACAAAGAAATGGCAGAGATGCTGGAATTGCCATACACTTCCAGGGTGGGTCAGTGAAAAGGGCACCACACTAGAGGAATCAGAAGTACCAATTTCAAGTCTCAGCTTAATCAGAACAGTTTCTAATGCTTTTGTGCCACAGCCAGAAAACAACGGAATTCAAAGATTCTGGAAATCTAGTAATAAAAATAGCCACACCCCCACATATGACCTTTATGACCTCCCCTAGCTTACCAGGCACAGTTACAGTCCACACTTACACAGAGGTAACTTGTCTTTTTCTACATAAACTAATATCCTATGAATTCAAGTTACAACAATCCATGGTCTTCTAAAATATGGTATTTTGACCTCTAACCAAATATATATATTTCAAACCTTAAAAGATGCAAAAAGGCTGCAGTCAACACCTGGAACTAACTCAAAGAACTGACAGACCTGAAACCAATTTCAGCCTCTGAGAAAAGGTCTGTCGGAAAATTGTGTGCTCAGATTTGAGACTGAAGATACTTATCCTCTACATACTAGAGGGTCAATCTCCAATCATTCAGAAGAGCAATTGCTCATTAGAATCATCTGGGACCTGCCAAGGAAAATTACGTGCTTTGTAGCCACTGACTCAAAACAGAGCAGTTGAATTAAAAGGTTTCTCAGACGCACAGCCTTGTAAAACAGGCTTAGCATATACACCAAGAGACCACGGCTCTCATAGTTTCATATTTTCACACCAAGTGATCTAGAGATGAGACTTCTCTGTACTTCAGTCCCCTTAGCTATAAAAAAGGAGACTGGATCAGATGGCCACGTGGTGCCTTCTGACACTGCAATTCAGTACTTGGCTCACTCATGAGGGTCACCACTGTGCTACCATTTTCCACACTACAAAAGGAAGGCAGAGGGTCCAGTGACGGATCACAGTAATTGGGCTTTACTGTGAAAAATAATGCCTCCCCTGCCCTTTTTGTTCCTTGTTTCCTAATTTGACAGTTAATTTTCTTCCCCACAATAGTGGCCTCACTCTGGAATTTATCTCTAAGGAAATAAAAGCAAGGCCATCTCAAGCTGACAAATCTCTAAAGTGATTTTGAAGCATGCACACCTGTGTGAGGATAGGTCTGTGGGTGTGGGTATGTTGGGGTTGGGTCAGAAGACTAGGACGCTAGTGATCATGTGCAAAAAGAGGATGAAACCATCTTCTCCACTTATCTTAGGGATACTATAAGAATCAAATGAAAGAAGTACAGAAAAAGATTTGTTAGGCATAGTGCAAGCATGAGGCATGTTTTTATTAACTTTTCTTGCTCTTATATACAACAGGTACCTTGAAATCAGAGAGAAAAAAGCCAGACTTGCACAGAGTACAGGCTCATTAAATTGTAACTGGCTACAAACTTAAATACCAGAGAACACTGTGAATGAAAAGCATCATACAATAGACAATCTTTGTTTAGCCCTTACTATACAGCAGACCCTGTGGGCTGAGAACCACACGCCTGGGTAACTGCTGCATCCTCAGCACCCGGCACAGCAACGGAGACAGAGAGAGGCACTCGACGTTGGCAGAGTGAAGGAGCTGCTGAAGAGATGAGAGTGCAGTCTGGACACCGGGCACACAACAAGCACAGTAATTATCAGAGGTGATGAGAAAGAAGTTCACATGGGCCGGGCACGAAGGCGGGAGTGATCAGTCAAGCTGGACGGGGTTCACTGAGTGGGGGTGGGGTGGAGAGAAAGTCAGAAAAGCCTCAGGAGAGGAGGTGAGCTTGGACTGAGTGTTCAGTGCACAAACTCACTCGTAAGTGTAACTGTCCTTTAACCACAAGGTGTTTGGAGTGAGACACGTGGTAACACGTGAGTTGTGTGTTGTGAAGTGGGGTACAGTAAGGTATAGATGTGTTTATATCATCTTTGCTATGTGTAATCCTACGGTGCTGAATTTATATGCCTTATATGGCCTCGTTTACAAAGTTAAAAAAACAAGACAAGAGGTAGTTACCGAGGAAGAAAAGATATTGGCAGCTTCTACCAAGGTCCAGCAACACCACAGTTGTTACTGATCCTGAGGTCCACTAAAGATGTTAATGACAGCAAATATTATTTTCAAGAATAAACTTCATGTGATGAAAACTCAAGTTTGGAGAAAATATTAAATACCCTCAGATACAGGCAAGAGATTTGCTGTAGTCAGTTCTAGCATATTCATTAGGTGTCATTAAATGGTCCAGGTCGGAGAACTCATTGCTCCTAATAGCTGAGTGTTAATGACTACACAAGATATACATCATCCTGAAGCTGTGGTCCCAAGAATCACTCTACGATACAGGAAAGATGGAAGGGGAGGAGTTAACAACCCCAATTTATATTGCTTTCAGACTGCAAGGCTAAGGAATTATTTCAATGGCAAGTTTGATTGCAACCTACATAAACTGGTCAGTAAAACAGTCTACAGTTTTGCACCATTAAAACTAGTGTAACTTGCCAGAAAAATCTACAAATGACCTAACAATAAATTCACACATGAGTATAAAATGAGTTTTACCACATACCTATTTATATCAGTTCAGCCAAGTCATGTCTAATTTATGAATTCCATTCAATTAAAAGGAACTGTGGTGATGGAGGAAAATGGTAATTGTATATAATCTATCAAGGTGAATAGTTGAAATCAAGGTGAAACAGGCTCAACATCATTAGTGACAGGACTATGCATCTTTAAAGTGCCTATAACATTTCACTTTAGTTTCAGAATAGACATGTAGGTACAGGAAACAGAGTATAAAGCATCAGTTCTAAAAAACACGTTTTGGTCTCAGGACCCCTTTGTACTCTTGACAAGTACAACACTAAAGAGCTTTTGTGTGTGTGGATTTTACATTTCAATATTTATTATATGAGAAATTAAAACTATGAAAAATTTTAAATATTTACTAACCATAAGTATAAACCCATTACAGGTTTAATATAAATAACACATTTTTATGAAAACTAACTAGAGCCTCTAAAACAACAACAAAATAATGAAAAGAGTGGTATCACTGTGTATTTTTTAAAATCTTTAATACATGCTTAACGGAAGACAGCTGGATTTTCATATTTGTTTCTGTATTTAATCTGTGGCAATACGTTGTTTGGATTGAAATATATGAATAAAATCCAGCCTCACACATATATGTAATTGGAAGAGGGATAATTGCAGATATTACTCTTTAATACTGTACCAAAACTTGACAAGTGATATTTTTTAAAGGTTAGCTACAATGTGGAATCTGAGACTACATCAACAAAGTTTTTGTACTCTGTTCTGTTAAAATACATTGGTCTATCTTGCACTTTGAATGGACCTTTCACCTACTCATGACTTTGTACCATCATGCATTGGTTATTTGAAAATATTGTTCACTCAGTCTTCAGATCTTCCAAATGTTGACACAATTCATTATACAATATCGAACACTCACCACCAATCTCATCAGAAAAATCTTTAAGTATTGGGAAATCGTAAAGCTCACAGTTACAGTGGTGAATACAAGTTTTCCAAAATTCTAACTTTTCCTTGAAGCCTTGAATTGAAAATAAATACTGTTTTCCTTGAGGCAATAGGCTCATTCAGTTTTTTTTTTCCACTCATTCATTTTTGATAAAACCTCTCCATATATTCAAGTCTGGGTGACCACAGTTTTTTTGTCAGTTATTCTTTTAAGTAAAAAATGTGCTCCATGAAAAAAAACAGCCACTCAGCCCACAAATCAAACAACTACACACGTACTTTTCTTTGAGACAGCCACAGTACTTTGGTTGGTATGCAGCAGAGTTGATTTAAAAATACCACCTATTTGGTCACACAGAATATTAAAAAGACATGTACTCAAGGGTTGAGACTCAATAAAATTAATGTTTTTTATTGCTTCACTGAGGATATTCTTAAGTGAAACTGGCTTTTTTTCCTTTTAACTGCAAGTTTATGGCAGTGAAGAATATAATGACTTCTAGTAGTTTGGTGCTACTGCCCAGATTCATGCTAAGATGCCAGCAGTTTTTCCACCATTGCTTTTGTACCACTGATGCAAAAAACATCAACATGGTTTAAAAATAAAACAACCCACAAATAACATTTTAGTATTAATATGAAACTAATTTTGACCTCATGAAGTCCCTGAAAAGATTTCAGGGACCCCAGGAGTCCATGTACCAAACTTTGAAAACTGCTGGTGTATAGGAAAGACAGCTCTGAAGGCATGAGGATTAAAGTTCTGTCTCTGAGACAGAACTAGCTGTGTGCTCTTGGGCACATAACTTATCTGGCCTTAGTTTGCTCACTTAACAAAATGAAGATTGAAAAGAAAAAAAAAAAACCCTCAACTTATAGACCTGCTGTGAAGATCATATGAGATGTGAAACAAGTAGCAAAGTACTCAGTAGTTGTTTACAAAATATTCTTTTTTAACTCTCTTTCCCCCACATGAAATGGAGATTAGCCTATTTTCAAATATATTCAAAAGCCAGGAGAGGTTAAATGATTGAAGATCAGAAGAACTAAAATAAATGGAAAAATTACTACGAGAATGATGCATAAATAACAGATCTAATACTGTTATGAAACTGATTTTTAAATGCCTTGGACAAATGTTTATATTTTCTATTAGTAAGCATTTGTGAACTGCCTCAATTTCAAGCGAAGGTACTCACCCTGAACCACTTATTACTGCTTCAGACACTACTGACACCTTCCCCAACACACTCAAGAAAATCTTTTAAGAATTCAGTTTTTTCTTTGCTCTCTGCTACACACAAGGTTACACTCAATATAATCTCCATGATTTTATAGTTTTCCTACCCCAGCTGCTGGATCCCATCTGGTGTCCTTTATCTAGGACACCTGTTTCAGGAATGAGACAATTAAGGTGATGAACCATTTCCTCGCAGAAAATAAAAATTTCCCATTTCCTTAGGAATGTTAGTAGGAGAGAGAAAAATGTTTAATAAAGCACAATTACACATCTAATTACCAGATATCAAGTATTTAACTAGAACAGACATTCTACTGGCTGTATCTTGTTTTGCTCCACTGAGACAATGTATTAGTTATCTATTGCTGTGTAACAAAATTACCACAGACTTAGTAGCTTAAAAACAACACACATTTATTATTTCATGGTTCTTTGAGTCAGGAGTCCCAGGCACTGCTTAGCTGGGTCTTCTGCAAGGGTGTCGACCAGGCCTGGGTTCTCATTTGGAGGCTCAGGAAGGGAAGAATCTGCTTCCCCTCCCCTCATGTGGTTGTAGGGAGTGCAGACTGCCTTCAGCTCCTCAAGCCACCTGCAGTTCTTTACCACATGGAGTTCTCCAACATGGCTATTTGCGTCCACATAGCCAGCAAGGAAGAGACTCCAGCATGACAGATGCTACAGTCTTGTATAACATAACCATGTACACATGATCATGTATATTCTGCCACCATTGAAATATTCTATTGGTTAGAAGCAAGTCACAGGTCCTGCCCACATTCAAGGGGTGGGGATCTTACAAGGGCATGAATATCAGGAAGCAGGGGTCAGGGGAATCATGGGGACCACCTTAAGAGTATGTTTACCATAGACATACTGCAGCATACTACGTGGCTAGAGCGGAATAAGAAGTTGGGAAGAGCCAAGATTCGGGTGAGAAGAACCAATGAGTTTAATGAGCTTGACAGTTATGGAAAAGGAGGGGTACAGGCTTATTACCAATATAAATTTATGTCCATAGAGATGCAACAAATCCAGACAAGAGCTGAGATAATACTAATATACAAGAAGGTCTGAGTTGGTGAGTTGGATACCACTGTAAGAGTAACAGGTGCTCACAATAAGCAAGTGACAATGGTGTGGCTCTGGGAAAGTGTCAGTTGGAACAGCTGGGAATATGGAAAGAAGAACCTAGGCTTGAGGAGGGTGACTGGTAAGACAGATGCAGTGTCTGGGCTCTAGTTGAGGAGGCAAAAGCGTGAAACAAGCTCTAGCTCTGGGAATCAGAGAGCTGAGTAAGAAACCAAACAAAAGCCCAGTCACAAGGACCTGGTGAACAAGAATACAGTGAGGTTCCAGTTACAGAGCTCAGGGAGCTAGGGAGCTAGGGAGTTAGGGAGCATCTGGGCACACCACAGTTTAGGGCAGCAAGACTAACTGTAGATCCCACTGGCTAATAATCCAAAGCTACCTTAGCTCCAGAGACTGGCTTAGGGACTGACTAGGGAGGCTGAAGTTTAAGGTATTGGTGTTGGGAGCTTAGCAAGAGAAGACAGGAACTGGTTTGATGGTTCTCCATCACTTACGACACTGGGTGGGGTCTGAATCCACAGTACAGTATGAACACCACCATAATCCAGCCTCAGTCTGCCCATCTATGTTGACACTCCTTAGATTGAAACTACTGGACTGGCCTGCCATGCTGTGAACCTGGCATGAACCTGCATGCCTCTGAGACTCATCCTCTGTTTACCCTGCCTGGAGTGCCCTATCCCCTCCATCTCCATCTGGAAAATTCCTACTTGCCTTTCAGGACCTAGTTCAAATGTTACTTTCTCTGTGAAATGTGCCCACTGTCCAGGCCACTCTTGCAGCACTTACCCAGTTTGATTCTTTACTCAGTGTGTCTTTACCCTACAAGGCTATGGGTATGAGAGGGAAAAGGTCACATCTAACCATTCCACTTTGTATCCTTGCCACCTGGAATAGTGGTGGGGCTTGCATGGTTACTCAATAAAAATTATTGAAACAACAACTCCAGGAAGCAATTAAATCACTCTTTATTGATCTTGCCTTAGGAGCCTAATTTTGTTCCCCCACCCTCACTGACACCCTTCTCATCCCTTTGCTACACACCCACTTCTTGCAGTATTGACGGGAGCTCTGTGTATATGTCTGGGTTCACATAACTGCTGCTCTTTAATGAGCATTAATGCAGCTGAAGCCTGACAGAGAGGGCTGAAAAAACAGCACTAAATCTTTTATGGACAAACTGCAAATCTGCATGCACAGTCAGACATTTCCCTTGTTGACCCTGAGCTCTGATCACCAGATGTGAGAGGTAAAGCAGAACACAACACCCACATGTTTTCAAAAGAAAGTAAATCCCAAGTGTGGTTCACGGCTGCCACTGTGGGCAACCCAGAAAGTCCACATGACCTGAAGGTGATTCTAAGTCCCTCTCCCTCTGCTGACAAGAAAAACATAAGTCTTGGCACTTGGTATCTTTAGTGTCTGAAGCTCAGTAAAAGTATTTCCTCTTCAAAATTCATTCTGCATGTGAGAATGGCTTCCTTCTGCCCTTGCATGTGAGACTTTAATGACTAAACCTAATGTACAAGCACAAAGCTGGATCACAGACACAGTCATGACTATTTCTAAGGCCGGCTATTGAGTTCGGCACTAAATAATGTTCAGAAGCTGTCTGCCTTCTACTGGGCAACAGAGAAAAGGGTTATTCATCATCATCAGACATGCAGAACAGTATCAGTCAATTCTTTTCTGTGCTGAAAGATTTTAAGTTGAAATGAATCTTTCAAATCTGATTGTTAATGCTCAAGATGACCCCAACAGGGAGTGGCTGGAAACAAGGCCTCAGCTAATTTGCATGATGCCTTTTAGGCCTCTTAATACAGACATTAAACCCTGGAAATGGGAACAAATTATGCACACATCTGATCATTTTATTTTAAAATATGCACAGATCCATGTTTTAAAATGGCCCTTTGGCCTATGACAATGAAAGAACTTCATTCATGATGAGGGACAAGCATTAGATATGCAGAGAAAAAAAGAACTAATTTGCTTAATATGTCCTTAGAGTTGGCCTTGTGGAGAGAACGTGTCCAGGAACTGGACGGCCCTTCTGTCAAGATACCCTCAGCATAACAGTGAACACAGTAGGTGAATCCTATGCAGGGCGTCAGCTAGAGCCAGCATCTCATGTACCGTTGTGGCTTGTCTGCTTGCTCTTCAGTCCTTCCTTCCATTCCACTAATATTCATCGAAAGCTTACTCAATGCTATTACTACGATAGACTCCTTCCTCCAAGAATAGAATTTTTATAGTAGCATAAGTAAGAAATTAAAGACGTAAAAAAGGAAGTTTTAAACCACATGAGGTGAAGGTGACAAAGTCCCTTTGGAAAGCATACTTGGCTTACTTCTCCAAAAAAAGAAATCGAAATTGCAAAAATATTTACTTCCACTGTTCATTGTTAAAAGTTTAAGGAAAGCTATTAAAATGATTCTGGCTTTTATAATCCATTTCCATGAGCTTCAAACATCTGTGCATTAGAACTTAATTATTTGAACTGGATTTGATCTGTTTTTACATCTCCACAGTTGGCCACAGCAGTGGAACTTCCTGAATGATTAGAGCTTGAACTTCCCAAAGAGATTTCTCTGAAAAGATCTCACTGTTAAATGACAAGAGGTATTTTATAGAAAATAAATACAATTAAACAAGTGGCTAAGTTCAAGATTTAATGTGTACATGATATCTATGTGAATAAACATTTTACCACTATACCAGAAAAATGAAAAGAAATGGCTTTCTAAATTAATGCAGTAAAGTGTACAAGAATGTCACAAAGGTTAACATTATCAAGAAATAAAAATTCACCCAAATCCTGATATTAAACCTACCCTTTCACATGGCCTTTGGCTTTTGGAGAGCAAATCCCATCAGACCGACTAATGTTTATGCAGATATTTATAGTTTATAAAACACTTTACCTGTTATTTCTTTTAAGCCTCTATTGCAATGGTTCTTAACCAGGGGGATGCTCCCCCCAACCCCAGGGCACATCTGGCAATGTCTGGAAACATGTTTGGTTGTCACAACTGGAGTAGGGGTGGGCAGAGGTCAAGGGTGCTGATAAACATCCTACAAGGCACAGGAAAGCCCCCCACCGCAGATAATGATCCAGCCCCATATGTCAATGCAGAGATGGAGAAATCCTGCTCTAAGCAGTGCTGAGCTTTAAAGTGCATGTGTATCACTTGAGGTCATGTCAAAATGCAGTGTCTACGGCAGGCCCTGAGATTCTGCATTTCTCTCTGCTCCCAGCTGATGCTGATGGCTGATCAAAGGAGTATAAAGGTTCTGTAGATCACATGTAGTATTCAGTGTGCCTATCTTATGCAGCCCTTCTCAAGAACCTGCTCTCAAAGCCCATAGTGAGTGGGCTACGTGACTCCAGCCTTCCAGCCGTGGTTCTTATATCTCAACGGACCCCAGAACCCAGCTGAGCAGTCAGATGACCTAGGAATTTGTTATCAGGCCTCAAGGACTCTAGAGAGTTTCTGCTGAAAGCTAGGAGCTAGCAATCAATTCTGGGAGCCAGACACTAAGGCAGAGCTAGGTTTCAGGATGGCTTTGTGTCTGGTCCATGTGCACAGAGAAACAGAAGGTTCTGAACTAGGGAGGGAAGGCAGGAGAGGAAGAAGGGAGGGTGGGAGTGAAGGAATGCCTGATGAGAGGCAAATATGAGTGACCTCACCCTGGTTCCAGTCCCTCCTGAGGCTCCAGCTGAACTTCCTTTTCCAGAATTCATTAGATACCTCTACATCCTGGGATTACATTCCTTTTTTTTTGCTTAAACTAATTTAAAGAGGTGTCTTCACTTAAAACAATTGATTCCTGACTAAAGTGTGTTCACAATGACTGTCCTCAACACTGTAGTATTAACTATGGCTCAGAGGTTAACAAACTTACCCAGTGTCAGTAAGAACCAGTAAATGGCAAAGCACAAATTCTTTGCCTCCAAACCCCCAGCTCCTTAAACTACATAGTCTGCCCTTTAATGGTCCCATAATAAAACTCGAAACTATGCCACATCTCACAGAAAAACAATAGTGACTCAAATTTTCATTCCATGATTCCAAGTTACTCCTTCTTGCTTCCTCCTGGAGGAATGTCTCCAATTGACTTTTCAAATTGAGATAAACTAACTTTTCTGCCATGGACAGACAATAACACGAATATGAAGGAAAAGTATAACAATGATCTGAGGAAGAGTAGAATTGCACAGATAATTCAAAATAACATGCAATTTATTTACTTAGGTAATTGACATAAGATAAATAGCATATATTTGAAGTAGAACTTGATAAGCTCTGATATCAACACCTGTGAAACCATCGCCACAGACAATACACTGAACATATCCCATCATCCCCAAAAGTCTCCTCCTGCCCCTTGGTAATCCCTATTCTTTTGCCCCTCCCCACTTGCCCCTATTCCTAGGCAACTACTGATTTGCTTTCTATGCCTAAAGATTTCCAGAGTTTTATACAGGTGAAATCATATAGAGGGAGGTTCTTTCATTCAACATACTTATTGAGACTCATCCATGTTGTTGCATGTATAAATAGTTTGTTCCTTTTTATTAGCGAGAAGCATTCCATTGTTTGGATATAACCACAATTTGTTTATCCATTCACGTGTTAATGGACATTTGGTTGTTTCCAGTTCTTTTGGCTATTACAGATAAAGCTGCTATGAATATTCATGTACAAGACTTCGTGTGAACATGTGCTTTTCTTTTCTCTAGAGGAAATACCTCAGAGTTATATGGTTGGGTCCTATGGTAGGTAGGTATGTGTTTAACTTTTTAGGAAACTGCCAAACTGTTTTTGAAAGAGGTGGTACAATTTCCAATTCTCAGCAGCAGCATATACAAGTTCCAGTTCTTCCACATCCTCATCAAAACTTGGCATAGTCAGACTAATAGGTATGTAAGGTTTTAATGTGCATTTCCCTAAAAACTATTAATGTTGAACATCTTTTCATGTTGTTTTTGCTATTTGTTGCCATTATTTGATCAAGTGTTCAACTCTTGCCAATTTTTAAATTGTTGTTTGTTTCTTTTTATTCTCTCAACAGTGTCTTTCAAAGAGCAGAAGTTTTTATTTTGATGAAGTCCAATTTATAGATTTTATTTCTTTAGTAAATACAGGGCTATCCAGGTCATCTATTTATTAAGTGAGCTTTGGTAGTTTTTATCTTTCAAGAAATTTGTCCATTCCATCTAAGTTGTCAGAATTATTGGGATAAACTGGCATAAATCATAATATCCCCTTATTAATTTTTTAATATTTGTAGTGATATCTGCTCTTTCATTCCTGATACTAGTAATTTGTGTCTTTTTTCTCTCCTAATTAGTCTGGTTAGAGTATCAATTTTACAGATTTTCTCAAAGTACCAGCCTTGAGGTTTATTGATCTTCTGGGTTTTTTTTTTCAATTTCATTGATTTCTGATCTTTATTATTTCCTTTCTCCTGCTTACTTTCAGTTTAATTTGTTCTTCTTTTTCTAGTTTCTTTTTTTTTTTATAGAAACTTTTTTTTTAATGATATTCTTGTCTGCTTACATTCTTTTTATTTATGTATATATGTATGTATGTATGGCTGTGTTGGGTCTTCGTTTCTGTGCGAGGGCCCTCTCCAGCTGTGGCAAGTGGCGGCCACTCTTCATCGCGGTGCGTGGGCCTCTCACCATCGCGGCCTCTCGTTGCCGAGCACAGGCTCCAGACACGCAGGCTCAGTAATTGTGGCTCACGGGCCGAGTTGCTCCGCAGCATGTGGGATCCTCCCAGACCAGGGCTCGAACCCGCGTCCCCTGCACCAGTAGGCAGATTCTCAACCACTGCGCCACCAGGGAAGCCGCTTTTTCTAGTTTCTTAAGGTAAAAGCTAAAGTCATTGATTTGAGACCCTTCTCGTTTTAATAACATAGCTACTAATGCCATGAATGTCCCCCCAAAAGTGCTGCTTTAGCAGCATCCTACAAACTTTGATATGTTGTGTTTTCATTCAGTTCAAAATACTTGGTAATTTCTATTTTGAATTCTTTTTGATTCATGTGTCTGAAAGGATAAATGACTGACCCAGGGACATGGAGTGAAGAAGCAGAGCAGCTGGAATTTGAATCCAAACCTACCGAATTCCAAAGCCCATGTCCTTAATCACTATGTAGTTACCCAACATGGCAAACCTTTTCATGCCTCCATATCTTCATACGTGGGCTATTTCTGCCGTAACACTCTTCCTTTACCTAACTTCTAATTGGCTTTCAAACTCACTTCAATCACTACCTATCTAGGAATAACAGTGAAATAAAAATTTTAAAAATAAATAAATAAACAGAATGAATGCTAATATTTGTTGAGGGGTACTAAATTCCAGATAATATACATATTTAAGCCTTACAACAACCCTGTATGATCAATAGTAGAATTTCAATCTTAATTCTGAAGAAATGTCCAAGGTCATAAACTGGTAAATGGATAAGTGGTGGAGGTGAGATTTAAACATTTTCTAGTCCCAAATACTACTGGGAAGTTTGGAAAGGCCAAGGAGGATGGTGCCTAACCAAAGACATGCATTAGAACTCCCTAAAGCTTTTCAAAAATACACATGCTCAAACCAGTTTCATTTCTATATATTAATAATGAACAATACAAAAAGGAAATCAAGAAGATAATTCCATTTACAATAACATCAAAAGAACAAAAATAACTTTTAAAATAGTAAATATAAATTGAATAAATAAATAAATTTAACCAAGGGACAAAAGACACAAACATTGAAAACTTTAAAATATTACTGAAGGAAATTAAAGAAGACATAAATAAATGGAACGACATCCCATGTTCATGGGTTGGAAGACATAATATTGTTAAGATGATAATATTACCCAAAATGATCTGCAGATTCAATGCAATTCTTATCAAAACCTCAATGGCACTTTTGCAGAAAGGGAAAAATTCATCCTAGAATTCATATGGAATCTCAAGGGACCTTAAATAGCCAAATAATCTTGAAAAAGAAAAACAAAGTTGGAGAATGAATGCTTCCTAATTTCAAAACTTACTAGAAAGACACAATAATCAAAATATTGTGGTACTGGCATAAAGACAGATATATAGACCAATAGAATAGAACAGAGAGCCCCAGAATAAATCCTCACATATATGGTCAATTGATTTTCCATCACAGTGCCAAAACCATTCAATGGGAGAAATGACAGTCTTTTCAACAAACAGTGCTGGGAAACTGGATATCTACATGCAAAAGAATGATTTGGACCCTTACGTTACACCATATATAAAAATTCACTCAAAACGGATCAAAGACCTAAATGTAAGAACTAAAACTATAAAATTCTTAGAAGAAAACATAGGGGGAAATCTTCATGACCCTGGATTTGGCGGTTGTTTCTTAAGTATAACACCAAAAGCACAAGCAATAAAAGAAAAAAAAATAGAGAAATTGAACTTCATCAAAATTTAAAACTTTTGTGCAAAGAACACTATCAAGAGAGTGAAAAGACAATTCCCAGAATGGGAGAAAATATTTGCAAGTCATATACCTGATGAGGGATTGATATCAGAAGATATAAAGAACTCCTATAACTAACTCAACAACAAAAAATAAAGAACCCAATTCAAAAATAGCTAAAGGACTTGAACAGACGTTTCTTCAAAGAAAATATACAAATGGTCAACAAGCACATGAAAAGATGCTCAACATCACTAACCATTAGGGAAGTGCAAATCAAAATCATGATGAGATACCACTTCATACTCTTTAGGATGTTATTACATGTAAGAAAGGGAGGGAGGGAGGGAGGGAGGAAGGAAGGAGAGAAGGAAATAAGTGTTGGTGAAGATGTAAAGAAATTAGGACCCTTGTGTACTGCTGGTGGGAATGTAATAGTGCAGCAGCTGTGGAAACCAGTCTGGCAGTTCTTCAAAAATTAAACACAGAATTACCATATGATCCAGCAATTCCACTTCTAGGTATATACTCAAAAGAACTGAAAGCAGGGACTTGAACAGATATTTGTATAGCCATGTTCATAGCAGCATTATTTACAACAGCCAAAAGGCAGAAGCAACCCAAGTGTTCATCACAGATGAATGGATAAACAAAATGTGGTAAATACACATACAATGAAAAATTATTCAGACTTAAAAAGGACGGAAATTCTGATACATGCTACTACATGGATGAATCTTGATGACAGTATGCTGTGTGAAATAAGCTAGACACAAAAAGACACATATTATATGATCCCCTTATAAGAGATATCTAGAGGAGCCAAATTCATAGAGAAAGAAAGTATAATAATGGTCACCAGGGGCTGGAGGAGTGATGGAGAAGGGAATGGGGAGTTAGTGTTTTAAGGGCACAGAGTTTAAGTTCAGAAGATGAAAAAGTTCTGGAGATGGATGGTGGTGATGGTTGCACAACAATGAGAAGAAACTTAATGCCACTGAACTGTACACTTAAAAATGGTTAAACTGGTCAATTTTATGTTATGTTTTACCACAATAAAAAATAAATTTTAAAAAGTACACATGCTCAGACTACACCCCAGATTTGAGGAGAGTCACTCTATGACAGTGAAGATCCCCTCTACTGGTAGGAACCATTTTAAAATTTTTATCTAAATCAATAAATGGAATATAAATATTTCCCAGATGGTTTAAAAATAAAAACAACCCCCAATAAGATAATAAAGTTAGTTTCAAAGGAAAAGATAGCTAATCTTGTATCTCTTGCATAGAATATCTACTGCCTTTAAAAATCACACCAAGAACAAATAAGTTCTCCATTTGGCTTTAAAATACAAATCAAAACAATTAGGTCAGGCTAACTAAAATAAAGGAGGGACCATGTGGATCAAGAAGATAATTAACTTTTAACAGCTATCATAAAGAACTACTATCAACTGTTCCCAGCAAAAGCCAACTCCAAAACTATTAAATTCAACCTGGCAGCCCTATTCTAATATAGACATATAAAATATGGAACCAACTAGCTTATTTAAATACTCCAGATTCAACTAATTTCACTATTTCCATTTTCCCCTAACCATTTATTTGTGATTGTATAATTAAAGTCAAGCAGTCCTCAGAACAATGTTACAGGTTAGCAGGGTGGTTAGGCAATAAGCAGGTTCCTAAGGGCTGCTAGTCATAAAAGTTTATTCCCCACCAATCCCTTCAATTCTACAACCATATGAATCAGGAGTTAAGACTGATCATCCAGGGTGGACAGAAATAACTCTGAAGCCTCATTCTGAGTTCTCTGGGTTAGACACAGCATAACATCTCAAAAATGTCCTCTTCTACCAGATATAGATGACAGTGTTTTCCCTGCTCAATGAGAGGATTCTGAAAATTACAGTTCCATAAAACATTTTGAAATGCTTAAATTCTTCTTGAAGAAAAATCTAAAGGAAAAATTCTATTCCTAATGACTGCCTCATGATGTGGTAATAAAAAGGATGCACACATACAATGTGTCTGGGCTCCAGACGGAATATTCAAATAGTGGGAACCTGCTCTCCAGCCTGGTCACCAGCTGACAGACACCAGTTGGAAAGGAAAGAATGGAAAAAGCCATTGTGGCAGTAGCCTGCATCCTGCAACAGCAGATTCTGACTGGCATCACTTCTACTGTGAAAGGTAAAAGAACTTGACAAAGAAAACTGCAGGCTCTTTTTCTACTTGCAATGGTCACAGCAGCCCAAGTGGCAGTATGATGTACAAGAGTCAAAGAGTGAAAGCAAATATCCGTAACCATGGAAAGGCCCCTTCTAGCTAAGCTGAGACAAAATTTCATGTGGATAGGCAGCAGTACGCATAGAGCTCTGTTGGCTGTAAAAGGCTTATTGATCCTGCTGAAGCGTTCTGCAGGTTATTAAATCTAACTCAAGAGATCCAGACAAGACTTATTAATATCCATTCAGAGGTGACTGCAACATAAGACTGCACCTTCACAGCAGGGGGAAGTTTTTTGTCTTTTCATTGTGCAGAAAAGAAAACAACCCTCTTATTCTCAAGTGATACCTGGACACCACAGGAGATTCTTCAAAGGAGATTCTTCCACAGCATTTCCTTCACACGCCATGACAGATTCATCCAGAAGCTTTTACTGTATTACAGAGAGAGGCTAGGAGGGGTTCAGAGAAAACAGGATATTTTCCCTTGGAAGTATACCCTATAGTGTGCCAGCTGGGAAGGGCCTGAAAATTAAGTCAAGTGTGAGTTGAACAAAAATTTTTTCTTTATGGGCAGGAGAAGCTTCCCATAACTGTAAACTACTGAGCTCTCATTCATTCCAATCCCAGGATTCTACTCCTCCTTAGCCAAGAGGAATGACCTAATGCGAAGTCTAACTGGAATTATGCAATTCTTTGTGTGAGTTTTAGGCAAAAATGTTTAAGTAAGAGAGACATGTGTGCCTACATGGGAAGTGTGTACTGGTACAAATGTATCAAGTATTTTACAGGTATGAATTATAATAAATATTAACATTGGTGACCCTTCTATTTGCATATATTTAGGTATATTCTGAAGTTAGTATCTCTAGCTTTCCTTTCAACAACCTATTCATGCCACAAATGCTGTCTACAGACCTAGCACATATGTTACTGCACTAGAGACAGAGGCAGGAGGGTGAGGGGCGGGGAGGAGAATGAGCAGATGAATTAAACCTGGTCTTTGCACTTGATGAACCAACAGTCTACAGGAGATATATATTGGGTTGGCCAAAAAGTTCGTTCGGATTTTCCTAAACTCTTACGGAAAAACCCAAATGAATTTTTTGGCCAACCCAATAAAAGAGACGGCTATATAATATGATAAGCGCTTTAATACAGGAGCTAAGGAAACTCAAAGAGAAGATCATAACACCTCAGTCTGGGTTTTGAACAGGAGACAGGAGAATGAGCCTAGAGTCCTATTTCTAAATTTTAGTTCTAAATCCCTGCAGAGGTCAAAATGCACAGCTTGTATCTAACTCTTCTAACTCCTCCTAGAATCACAAGATAAACCCAATACAAGAGGGGCTGGTATCTGCAGATCACAGCTGGGAACAGCTCCAGGTTCTGTTTGTTTTACAAGTCCTATGGGGGGTCATGGAATGTTAGCAGTTTACACATGTCTGATGGGGAGAGGCTGTGCAAGAGCCATCAGGAACTCAGCTCTAACAGACCAGGCCTGGCCATGAGGAAAGTCCATGAAAATAAATGTCTGGAAGGAAGATATTTGTTGTTCCAAGGATTCAAAGAAGTCAAACATCAGGTCATTTACCCCTCTAATCATACATTAATTCCAGCCTTGATAATAGCAAAGCGGCAATGGAAAATGGTTTGTTTATATGAAACTTAAAGTATCAATCAATGGCTTGAAAACTTAAGGGACATTTTCTTTCTGATTGGATATAAGGCTTAAATACTTATTCCGGACTTACACACCTAGGGGCTTCAGTGGTGCATAATGTCTGCGAAAGAATCCAGCAGAGAATTAGGGGCCATGGATTATTTTTTAAAGTATTAACCTATAACCATGTAGGTCAGGTATTGGTTTTCTTCTATCAGACAAGACAATGACGGGGCATGCCAGCCCACAAGTCCTTTCTAAGGTAAACTGCTTCTTCATCCCAGCCCCTGCTGAGAGCCACAGCTGGCCATGTTGAGTACCACAGTATTTC
Organism: Balaenoptera physalus; assembly: GCF_965194825.1. NCBI lineage: Eukaryota > Metazoa > Chordata > Mammalia > Artiodactyla > Balaenopteridae > Balaenoptera > Balaenoptera physalus. Next base: position 74,161,346 of record NC_138897.1, read on the forward strand.
AACCACCCCTCATAGCTGATTGAATCAGGTGTGGGAATCTGACTGAAAGACAGCCAATCAGTTGGATGACCAATGACCTGTTTTGTGGTCTGGAATGAAAAAAAGAGCACCAACCAATCAGATCAATCCACTTTCAGGAAATTAAACTAATAAATATTAAGAGAATTAGGCAGTTAAAAGTGAAACTAAAACTGAGAGAATGCATAAAAAGAGAAGCCTCATGAGGCAGCCTTGGGGGTATGGGTGCTCATGGCAAGGCCAAATGATGACAGATTCTCAAAGAGCAGCAAAGATCTAGAGAGAACACAGAAGACATTAATTGACCCATCAGATAGAGAAAGTTGGTGGTCCTAACTGGAGTGTCCATTCCAGGGTAAATGTATCCTCATAATAAATCCCCTTTCACTTAATGTGTTTTTCACAGATTTCTGCGTCTTGAAACGAAAAAGATCCGAGCACAGTTTTCATTTTACAAATGAAGAAACTGAGATTTAATGTAATTAAATTATTGGTTAAGTGGTAGAGCTAGGACTGATTCCTGTATGTGGCTCAAGACAGAAAAGTAGCATAAACAGATAAAATAATTTGACTAATATCTTTTGCAAATTTATGGCTGTTTTTTCTTTCTTTTACTTAAGGTTCCTTTCATGACATTACATAGTTTAGTTTCTTAAAATTACCATTTTAATTTTGATTTGTATTTCCTTTTATTGCTTTATATTTATTATAATACAATATTATTTGAGCATTTAAATTCTGGATTTTTTCAGTGATAATTTTGGAGAAAATTAAGTACACTGGTAGAAAGAACAGTTGCAAGTGCTCCTCATCAATTTATATTTGAATTTTAGACAATTTTTCTCATACTTTATGATTTTTAAATTACAACATATATATCACATAATTATGCTCAGATTTCAATTAATTTACCTTCATTATAAGATTTCTCTACACCTCACAAAATGCACACATTTTTAATTAACGCATTATTTATACACTTCTAAAATATCACCATATTATTTAATACATGAATATTTGTCCATTATACAACTAGTAAAATAGTGGAAAATAACATAACAAAAAACAACCCAGGGGTTAATTCCCTTGTTGAACATATGTATTCTAAGTATCGTTCAGACATTAAAAATGCACCAGCAATACATCACAACACTCAAAGCCATGTGTGTTATTTGTTACAAGAGCACAAGGAGCCATAACTAACGTGCATTCTACAGCCTCATACATCACTGGCTAAATGACAATGGAAGAATTTGCTAAAATTGTTAGGGAAAGGGAATTCACTAGGATCTCAAATTCCATTTTCTATTATGCTAGCCTCATCTTCTAACCTACAGACTATATAGAATTAGAGGCTGAGATCCCCTGAAGTGTTTATCCATACATAGTGAAACAAGGGGGTGAATAAAACCCTTGAACTCTAAGAGACATGCTAAGAAAACACCAAAAATACATAATTTACTTCTATATTAGAACTGCAATGCTGAATTGTTCCTGTGGGGTTGTGAACTTACAGGTAATAAGCCCTTAAAATATACTCACTGATAGACAATCAGCCAATGATTACCTCCCAACTTGAGTCGTGATCTTTTACATTATCTCCAAGGAAGGTGCTCTTATGTATTACAAGTGCTTCCTCTCTGAGGCTTTTTTGATACACAGTATTATAAGGTTTAGTCATATAATATTAGAAAAGGAAAGACTGTTTGAAGTGTTTAATCTAGCCCACTCATACAGCAGATGGGAAATCAAAGCCCAAAGAGATGAAACAACTTTCCCAGAGTCAAAGCTACTCCCAGTCCCCATATTACTTTCTCTTCATCCAGGCTTTACTGCTCTTCCATTTATTCTCATTAGATCCTCATTCGTTTTTTGATTGTGTGGGGTTTTTTCCCTGTTCTAAAATAGGCAAGACCAAGAGACCAGGGAAGGAAGTAACATTTGGCCTAGCATTTGATGTCTGGTCTTCGCTCAGCTCTGAATAGGAAAGAAGCTTCACCCCAGCTGAAACTCCACAGTAATCACTGGCAAAGTTAATCAGTCTCTAAATCTCAAATTTCTCCTTTCCATTAACAAGTCCTAATATTCAAGGTGAAACACTGATCTAAGTGAGAGTTTAACTAAAGTAAGATAAGAGTAGTGTTCAAATATGGGCTTTCAAACTTATAAAGGAAGACTAGCCCTATCAGATATGAAAACATACTAAAAGTCTCTAGGATAAAACAATGTGGTATTGGTACCTGAACAATGAACAATGGAACAGAGTACAAAGTCCAGAACCAATGCAGTACATAAGGAAACAGGATAATGGTAGCATCTCAAGACAGTGAGACAGAGATGGACTTTTAATAAATGTTGATGGGGAAAACTGAATAGCCTTGGGAAAATGATAAAATGAGATCCAGACCTCCGACCATAGACAAGAATAAACTCAAAATGGATCATAGATAAAAATAATATAAAAACTGCAACCATGTGATTGTTCTATTGTTACCTTGGTTAGGTCTGGAACTACATTTCCTGGATTCCTGTTCCTTATGTGGTTTCAGGTTAGAGGAGGCCAAAAGAGGAACTTATGGGAAATTTGGGGGGATGAAAGTGAGCAGCAGCTACTACTCTCTGAGAGTCTTCATGATCTGACATGACGGTGAACAGAGAGGCGCCTAGTGTGTTCAAGCTTGTCTTCCTCCTCTGCTCCATACCCAGGTTTTCTTCCTAACTGCTGGTCTTGCTGACCAACAGCAGTCCCCCAGGTCCTTCAGAGGCCTGGCAGTAGACAGAGGCAACAGCTTCCCCACAGACCCCTCCGTGAATTCCCCCTTCACAGTCCGATGTCAGTAGCCAGACACGCTCAGCTTCTTAGATTCCTCCACGAGCTCCAACTAGTCCACCTGTGCCAGTGCTTCAGGAGGACAGAGTGTGACTTTTCCACTCATCCTCCAAACCCCCTTCTTGACCTTCATTTCCTTAGCTACTCCCACATTTGTGTAGTTCTAATTCCTATATTAACTCCTTTATCCCCTAACACTCAGTGTGGATTTGCTTGCATGACTGATATAACTACCAGTCTTGGAAGTAGAATTCCAAGGTAATAGAATGAAAGGGAATCTAGAATTAGTTCTCTGATCTAACTATGCTCAAAGGCATTAGTGACCTTTTTGCCAGTTTTGAATGGGATACTGAGTGTATGGTATATAGAGGCAAAATAGATTATAAAAGTATTACCTGGAATCACCTGAAGTCAAGTGCCAATAAAGGGGAAGACTTTGGGTGACCAAGAAGCTGCTGCCATGGTAGATATTAGCAGAAACAGAGTATAAAGACTGTAGGTTTGGTTGCTCCTAAGGATGGTAGAGAACTTGAAGGAAGAAAATTATGAGCTCAGCACTTTAAATTTCCAGCCCAAAGTCAGGGGAAGGAACCAGAAAGCTTCTATGACCGTCCTGAAAGAAGTCCTTTTCTAAAGCCAGGTTTAAGATTTCTGAAAACTAATTACAACATAGACTGAGAAGGAATGCGACCCTGAAAAATAGAATGAAGACATACAGGCATATTCTGATAAACTGAGGACCTCAAATTGCAAGGGTTAGTCTTCCTTTGCCTGATAACCTATAGTGAACAGCCTCTCCTGAAGCAATTGCCTTGAAGAAGATGCTAATCTTGAGACCGGACCCCAGCACCATCACCACTCTTTGCTTCTAGACTAGGGTTTCTCAGTCGTGGCACTACTGACATTTGTTGGGTAGGAATGTCCTATGCACTGTGGGATGCTTAGCAGCATGCCTGGCTTCTATCCACTAGATTCCAGTAGCCCGCACTCCCAGTTGTGACAACCAAAAATGTCTCCAGTTGAAAACAACTGTTCTAGGCCAATAACTAGTCTCAAGTCCTGGCAGCTCCAGGGGGTCAGGTACAAAAGTGTGACATGTGGAGGTAGCAAACACCAGTAGAATTATAAGGTTTTACAATTCCTATCAACAGAAACCTGAGGACTATATGTAAGAAATGATCTTATGGGTGTTAAGATGAAAGGAATGGGTCTAGCAACTTGGACGATTGAGACTAAAACCTGGAATTTTCGTCTCTCATTTGTTCCTTTTTCCCCTTTTTATCCTGCCTTCTTCTGGGTCAAGTGAGCAGTTTTTAGAATTTTATTTAATCTCTTCTATTGGCTTATTACTTTCTTTCTTTTTTCCTCCTCCCTTCCCCTCCTCTCCCCTCCCCTCCCCTTCTCTCTCTCTCTCTCTCAGTGGCTGCTCTCACAGCCCTCTTTGACTGGGATTCTACGGCAGATTTAAGCCCAGATGCCCTAAGGCATCCACTGTATGTCATGATTTTACTCTTCTCCTATGCATTGTAGAATGGTACTAACTACATTTCATCCTTAGGAGAACTGAGATAACAGTCACTCAAATAATTTTCTGTGTTCTGATGTTGAGACGAGGAACTCCAGTTGAGAAAGGCTACTGGGTCTACACTATACATCTTTAACTTATCAGGGTCCACCTTTAAATATTACACTGCTTCATGAATAATGTGAGAACTCTACAAGAGTACACTTTCATTTCCCCCTCTTGTCCTTTGAGCTATTATTATAATACATTTTACTTCAACATGTTATAAGTCCCACAATACACTCCTATTATTTCTGCTTTACACAACTATCTTTTAAGTAAATGAAAAAATGATGGGGAAAAGTCATTTCTATTTATCTGCATATTTGCATGTTAAGCTCTCTTCTTTCCTTTGTGTAGATTTGAGTTTCTCTCTGGTATCATTTTCTTTCCACCTGAAAAACTTCCTTTAACACTTCTCTAGTACAAGTCTGCTGGCAACAATTTTTCTCAGCTTTTGTTTGTCTGAAGATGTCTTTATTGCATCTTCATTTTTGAAGTGTATTATTGCTACATATAGAATTCTAGGGTGACTGTTTTTTTTTTTTAACACTTCAGAGATGTCATTCTATTGCTTTTTTGGCTTGTATTGTTTCTGACGAGAAGTCAGCAATCATTCTTATCTTTGTTCCTCTGTATGTAATGTCTTTTTTCTCTGGCTGCTCTTCAGTCACTCTCTTTATCATCTGTTTTCAACAGTCTGATTATGGTATGCATTGGTGTGGTTTACTTTGTGTTTATCCTGTATGGATGGGATTCATTGAGCTTCTTGGTATAATTTTCACACTATTAGGAAATTCCTTAGTCTTTATTTCTTCAATATTCGTATGCCCTATTCTGGGAATTCAATTACACATATGATAGACCACTTGACATGTCCAATACACCACTGAGGCTCTATTCATTTTCCTTAGGCTTTTTTCCTTTTCTTCAGTTTGGATGGATTCTACTGCTCCATCTTTAGAGTTTTTTTTTAATCTTTTCTTCAGCTGTGTCTAATCTGTTATTAAGCCCATCCAGTAATTCTTCATTCTCAGTATTGTATTTTTCCAATTTAGAAGTTTCATTTGGTTCTTTCTGATGTCTTCATTTCTCTTTTCATTATATCAAATGTTTTCTTTTAAATCCTTGAAAATATTTACAACACCTGTTTTAAAGTACTTGTCTGTTAATTCCATCATCTGCATCACTTATTTGCAGATCAATTTATTTTGAGACTTTTTAAGTTTGTTCGTTGAAATAATATGTCTGGATATATATGTATCCTTGTTATGATTTCTATTCTAAATGACTTTTTACATTAATCAATCAATTACTGGTACTGACTGGGTTAGATAAGTTTCAACTTTATTTACCATCTATGACAAATAGCCTGTAAAAGGTAGAAGTAATAATAAGCAGATTCATTTTAGATAACATGCTAAAATTGAACGAACATCAGATTGAGCAACCACGCCCTAACACAGTGCTTCTCAAACTGTGGTTTATACATTAGTCCTGATCTGCAAACTGTTTGTTACTGGTGTGCACTGACACATGTACAGAAATTGAGAGTATTTAGAAATATTTTTATCAATTTGACAGAGTAATATTATGCCTATGTAATCTAATAATTTAAAAATTGGGGCTTGTATCTTTTATAAAAATTTTATTTCATTTTTTTGTTTTGTTTTTGCTTTTTTTTTTTTAGGAGGGTTGTATTTTACAAATGTGTCAATTTGTGATAAGTTAGAAATTTAAGACTAATGCTTACCCACAGAGAGTTTGAAAAGTACTGCCCTAATACAGTGTAAGCTTTTTTGCTCCTATCATGACTGCAGACTACAGAGCTAGATAAGGAAAGATCTGAGCCAGCAGGGAAATTCTTAAGAGTTTTAGGCTTAAGTTACAGGGAATGGGGAACAGATATCCACTGTACACCCAGCTCACTGCTTTAGTGACTTCACAAGCTCTGTGGGGTGGGAGGGGGCCAGATAAAATGAGAGTGTCCTCTGGCACAGAAAAGACAGGCAAGCTACGATAAAGGTGAACAGGAGTAAGGAGGTGGGTGGTGAGACAAGGATAGAGGAGTAAATGCAGAATAGCTTTTCCCCCAAATCCCTTGAACTATTCAATTCATTCAACAAATATTTATTGAGCACCTATTATGTGACAGGCACTTCTAGAGGTGCTGGAGATATAGAATGTACAACATAAACAGAAATCTTTGCCCTCATGGAGCTTATATTCTAGAGGTGAGATTTCAGAGATGTTAAAGTATGAAATATAATATATAAGCAATAAACATGGCAATAAGTTAGACAGTGCTAAGTTCTGAGGGGAAAATAAAGCAGGGCCGGTAGATAGGCAGGATTGGGGTAGGTTTGAGTAAAAACCTGGAGGAGGTGAAAGAGTGAGCTAAGTGTGTACCTGGGAGAAGAGCAAAGGGAAAGCACAGAGGCGAGATGGAGACCAGCTTTACCAGGCAGAATGCTTTCGCAGGGACCATGTGGGTTCCACTCAAATAAATCTCTTCTAACCACCGGGTCTACAGTTACCCTTTGCCTCCTTTCAAGTACAGGGGAAAGATTTTACTGAGAAACAGCTTACCTTGATTTTCTAATCAAAAGGTAGGCAAAGAATGATTTTGCTATAGAGAGGAATAAAGCTCATGTAAACACACCACTACACCTAAATCAGTGAACAGACAGATAAGTGCTACTGAATGACTTAACTGATGGCAAGATTGTCCTCTTACTAGTAGGGTATAAAGAAGGCAAATGAAAATCTGAAAAAGCTTCAAAAGAGAAACCTAAAGCTCCACATTTTCTTTTCCCCACGTACTAAATACATGCTCTGAATTCTCAACACCTCTGCTTCCAGGGGCTCTTGATACATTATTCAATGTTTTTAATTCATGACAAATTACATCTAAATTTCCTCGCTCATGTTCATTTATGGGACATTTTTATCTTGTCATCTTTTTTCATGTACCGTGCAAGCAAGAAGAGAACATCCAGCACAACATACCCTTCAGAAACAAGCTAATGGCACAATTTGGTGTCAATTTCACAGCTCAGTGAAGTGAAAGTGATCTAGCTGGCCATCCACATACACCTAGGAGGAGATCTACTGAGAGTACCCAGCCTTGATGTTGCTTGTGTCATGCCTACAAGCAAGATAAGTTCAAGTGGAGACATTATGTATTAAGAGAGAAAGCAGTTATCATTCAGATGCCCTTAGAGCTCACTAGAACAGAACGTAGAGAGAGAAAGCAAGCCAGACCTTTCATTTTTATATTGTGGAAAGCTGTTTTTTAGAAGTCATGCTTATATTCACAAATGGCAGGGAACAGTAGCTTCCCTTTGGGGTTTTGATAACATTTAGAAGCAGAAATTTTCTTTAACAGAAGCATGAGAACTGAAAAACTATTTTAACAGTTTTCCATGCTTCATGATGGGAAAAAATCATAGACTTCCAGCTATATTTAATACAAAACCAAAATGCAGTAGAAAGATTATGTAGCTCCTATTATTAACAGCAATACCAATACGATTTTTTGCTAGCACACTGTAATGACTCCATTTCACCCTTAGTCCACTTTTGCAAAGTAAAGGGGTACAATTAATGATTTTCCCTGTTTTGTAGATAAGGAAGCTGAATCTGAGGTGACAGTTAATAAATGTAAAAAAGTCAAAACTTAAACTCTGGATTTTAGAGGGGAATTAGACTAGACAGTCTCTAAGGCTCTCTTCCAGTCTTCAACATTCTGTGATTCTGTGAGGAGCTAATCTTGCCACTCTTCATATATAATACATTATATTGCTACTTACTTGTTTCATGTGACAGTATTTCATATCCCACACAGACTCTAGCATAGCTGCATATGGTAATGATCACAGTGACCGAGTATTTGGCGTTTTATGTGTATACATTATCTCACTGAATCCTCACACTAACCCGATGACATAGGAACTATCTCCACTTTCAAATGAGAAAACTAAGGCTCACAGAAGTTAAGCCACAGGCTAATCACAATCTAGTAAGTGGTGGAGTTCTGCTTTCACCCCAGGTCTTGGACTTTGAAACTCCTGTTATTCCCATTGTGCTATGTGGCCTCTTGAAAAAATGACAAGTAGAAGGAAGACCAAATATAGCAAACTAGTAAAAATATAAGACAATAAAAGGTGGGGATGCACTATCCTTCAGTGAAAACCATTTTTAAGCTGTTGTGCATACCTGCCAGCACCTGGCTAGGAAGAAGATGCACTTCTTGAAAGTAAACAGCATGCAAGCACACACGGAAGCAGTGAGAAACGCAACTAGACCCTTGGCTGAGGACAAGATCTGTTCCAACCTGGGCAGCCATGACAAATAAGATGGGGAAACAAGAGCATTAGGATACCAGGCACTCTTTCTAAGATACTACTTTTCTCCTAAGTGTAAACAAGGTGATGCGGCTGCTAGGTGCCTGCTAGGACCACCAGAGACAACACCCAAAAAATATTGTCTCTAGTGACAATACCCATGAAGGAAAACAGATTGTACTGTTTGTATATCTGGGCTCCTCAATCATGGAAAATTGAGGGAGTCACACTGCCGGCCAGTTCTTCAATGTGAACTTTCTCATCGTGTGGGTGTGTAAGGCCCGGGGATAAGGAGCATAATGAGAATCATATGTGACTGTGCCTGAGTGACGCTCAGAGCCGCTTACCAAGCAGTTCAAGTCAGTTCAAGAATCACTAGTGGCTGCCTCTGCACTGCTCAAGGCACCGGACTGGGCACCTGAGGGCAGGCAAGAGAACAAATACCAGCCAGACTTCAGGTTGCCCACACCATGAGACAGAGACAGAAACATTATTTCAATACCGTGAGATAAGAGCTACCCATGACAGATGGCATCTCACCATTCTCTGAGCACACAGAGCAGGTGCAAACCCAGACTGGGGGAAGAGAAATAGGGAAGGCTTGCTGGGGGAGGCGATATCTGACCTGAGTCTCATAAAATGAGAATGTTTCATGTTGACAAAGAAGGCAGAGAAAGACTTTTTCAACAAAAGGAACAAAGAAGCAGAGGTCAAGGAAAGGCCAAAAATTGTATGATATATATGGAGAGCTAACAGAATTCTGCCTCCTAGAGGTGATGGAAGAGGATGAGGCTACAGAGAAGGCAGAGCCCAGTCTTGAATGACTTTGACTATCATGAGTCACTGAAGATTTAAGCAAGGTAGACACATAATCAGATTTGTATTTTAAATACCTTCTCCTCAAGAAGCAGCTAGTAAAACGCTTCTTCTTCACAAATGAATCTGTGAATTGCTAAGAAATAATATCCTTGTACGATAAACATTCTAAAAGAACTAAGTCACACTGTTTGTTGCTTAGTTGTAGCAGGGTCTGAGTGCCAGTCAGTATCAGTAAGTGGCCTATGATAAATGACCCATTCAACTCTGCAGTAAGGCTGGGGACAGAGAGGGGTCTGAAGTGTCCCTAATGGAAACAGCATGTGTTCTTGTATTTGTATTCACTGAACACACCACATGTGGTGCCCACACATGGCTGAAAACTCCAGGAAACCTTAGAGCCCCCATCTATCTCCCTGACAGTTCTCATTGTAGCCAGCCTGGAAACCAGGGGCCAGGCTGGAGGTGGAATTTACTTTAATCTCTTCAACTTTCTCAGGTTCTTATTTGCCATGGAAAAATGAGAGTTAATTCCAGAGGTGCTCTTTAATTAAGGAGAACATTAGAATTTAAGACAGAACACAGTTCTCAACACTCAACCATCAAAATATTGTGAAGGTAACCAATACACACCCTACTGTATGCACTACCCAAATAAAGAGGGTTGTTTTTAGTTCAATAGTTAGTAAAAAGGAGGAAAGACTTGGAATATGATCCCACTTTTCCGGTTGCAGCTCTGTCCTTCATAGTAGACACCCACTGAAGCCACACTAGAGTTAGCTCTCCACTGATGTTTACTTGGGAAGAGAGAAAGGATGCTACCTGAAGTGCCCTATAAACCTATAGGGGCCTTCCATGGCGCCAAGAATTAGAGGTCCATAATCTGATTTCAAATCAAAATTTTCTTGCAGGTTTGTTTTCTGTTTCCATGAGGGCTTAATTATTCACTAGTTTAGCTTTTCTAACTTTTCCATATAATAAGACAAACTAAAACTTAAAGCAGTATGGGGTATTCAGCAAAGGGAGAAAATGCAGAACTAGGAAAATTTTTCCTTTTATTCCAGCTTTACCACGTGAGTAAATATGTCCTTCCAACCATAATGAACATGTTAATTAATAATAGGTAGGACTCATAGAAATAATATTAATTCTTTAATCCCCCAAATTCATCAATTTGCACTGTTACATAATTCTTTATATAGCCTGATAATTTATTCCCAGAAAAAAAAAAACCACAGTAAGAAGACAAACTAAGTACCATAACTGGTGAAGGCAGAATAACACAGAGGTTGAGAGTACAGTTTTTGAAATGAGACAAACCCAGGTTTCAAATCCCAAGTCTGCCACTTGGGAGTTCTAACCCTGAGTTTTCTCATTTGTAAAATGAGGACAAGAACAGTACCTGCCCCACTGGGTAGCTATAAGGATTAAATAAGTGAATGTATAGAACATTTTTACTTCAGTATCTGGCACACAGAAAATGCTCAATATATGTAAGCTCTAATTATCTTTATCATTGTTACTTCTCAAAGGGTAGCAAGGCGACTCAGCATCCCTGCAGATCTTAGGAGGAGGTAGAACAAAATCTCCCACAGGTAATTTTTTTTAAAGTACAGCTTTAAAATTAATTTTGAATTATGTAAGTAGTACATGAAGACATTATTCTTTGCCAGAGATAATTTAAGTGAATTCCTACTTGGAGTCAGAGGGATGAATGAGATAATGTCTTGCAATCTCTAGTAACTCTAGGAACTGACGAATTTCCCAAGGACAAGGGTAAAGGGCAGCACCTCCACCAGGACTTGTAATGTCACCGGGACTCAGCCAAGCTTCACGTCCCCTGTGGCAGGGCTACATGCCCTCCATGGCGGCCTTGAGCTCTCACTGAGACGGGCAGGCCCTTAATGGTAAACACATTGTCCAGCAAAATGAGAGGATGGATGTGTTTCCAGCTCAGGAAACTTAATAAAAATTCTTTATCTATTTTATTGAAAACTCAGTTCTGAGACATTACCTCAGAGGTCAGACCTGAAGACCAACCACTCACTTGCTATTTCATGTTGAGACCAATTCACTGTGCCTCCAAGCAGCATCTCTGAGGTTTCACTCCTCTTGTTGTGATTAAAATGAAGACTCTCAGACACTTAAATATAACATTTCAATTAACACTCAACTAAGAAGTTAATTCTACACATAAGAGAGGTGTCTTAATGTAAGTAACTGACAATTCGAGGTCCTGGAAGACAGTTGTGCAAATTCATAAACCATTTTCAATATTTCAAAAGCCTCTAGGAAACTGTAAACTGCAATCTAAAATGTCACGTTTCCTCACTGTGCCTGGAATACCATCAGCATAGTCACAATATTACTCATACTGATCACGTCAGTGTGAGGTTTTTCCTTTTAATGTCCTAGAGGATATAAACAGAAAACACTTTCAGGCATCCTTTGGTTTATTTATCCTTTTGCTATATTTCAAAATTCAAAACTCTACTTCACTCTTAAGATTTCAAGTTTACTTTTCTTATTATTCTCTCTATATCAACACTTAAAAAATTTTTTTTGTTTTCTATAACATCACTTTTAAAGAGAGACTATTATAATGTTAACTTATACTCACTTAAGTGCATTAAACTACCTTTATAAATTTAACATATTCAGTTCTCTTAAGTTCTCTAGTTACCTGACTGACAAACAAGCCCTTTCAAAGAGTATAGGTAATGCTTATAAATAAATGTTCAAATATGATAATTCTTGGGCTCTCTAAAATATTCCAATATAGTTTATAAACTTAGAGTTCTAACTCAAGATCATAAGTCTAATCAATTACTTAAATATATTAAGAACACAGGCTGACCCATTGATCTAATAGGCCAAATTCTCTTAAACTTTAAAGTACATATTGCCTAACACAAAAATATTAATACTTGGGTTTGAATCACCTCTATATTTCAATATATAATTCTGAAAAGATGCTTACACCTAAGGAAATGATTATGCCATCACGAACAAAACAGAGAGTTATCTTTGGAAGCAATTTTGGGTGTTAAGTTAGCTAGGTACGGCTGCATGGCAACTGAGAGACTGGCTGGGATGCAAGTTTACAGATGCAGATATCAGGGAATTATTCTCAGAACCTGATGGGAAGGTGGGCCCCTTTTTGCAGTTGGCACATAACATGTTACAGAAGCTAAAGAGGGAGGTAGTCATCTACCCCGGGGGCCCAGGGCTTGAGTTACATCATTATCTAATTTTCAAGTCATCATCTAGCTGGCTGTGCCCTTGACAGGAAAATGGACTCTGGGTATCACAAGACAACATGTGACTCAATGGTCACAGCTTTTAAGAAACATGGCCATGACAGGTTTTGATTGGCATTAATTTTAAAATGAGAGAGTGAACTCATTATTATTTAATATTCAGTTTGTTTGAAAGTCCAACTTTTAAAATATGGGGGACTAGAAGGAGTCACAGATGGAAAACATATCAGACCCTTTAGTAAGGAGAAGTTTGGCAGCTACTGGTTTAGAAAAAAGGTTGGCAAAATCCTGCCCACCACATATTTTTGTAAATAAAGTTTTACCGGAACACAGCCATACCTATTTATTTACTCTCTATGGCTGTTTTCATGCCACAATAGCATTGTAGTGGTCTGGCCAAGAGAAAAAAAAAAAAACTGAAGTATTTACCATTTGGCCCTTTACCAAAAAAGTTTGCCAACACCAGGGTTAGCGGAATAGCCACAGAACTGGAAATGAGAGAGCTGGACTCCATACCTAACTCTGACACTGTTGGGAGAAACAAAAGTACAATATGTATGAATTACTAATAAAATGTAAGTGATTCACAAATATATGGTGGCATATGATTAGTAATTAATTGAGCAGTCTTAACCAATTTATTTAACCTGTTTTTAGCTGTGTTTCCCAGCCTAATGTAAGGAATAGTAATATTTACTCTAATCCATGATAAGAAAACATGAGAAAATACAGACTTTGAAACACTAAAAGGGCTATGAAATAGGGTAGTCCCATTCCACTATCCATTAAAAAAGTATCTTGAGAGGGGATATATGTATACGTACAGCTGATTCACTTTGCTGTACAGCAGAAACTAACACAACATTGTAAAGCAACTATACTCCAATAACAATTAATGAAAAATAAAATTAAAAAAAAGAAATGCTTAGCTTCTTGAAAAGTACTTAAAGCTGAGTTCAATTGACTTTTCTTTTTTGTGTATTTAATAATGTATATTTTCCTTAGTATTGAAAGTTTTTAAAATAAATTTTTAGATGGAAAAAGAAGTATCCTGAAGCTGAATCAATTAATTTCTCCCCTCTCTCTTTCTCTCAGTATTCCATATTCCATGTGATTAAAAGCAAAACAAACACACACCAAGACCACGAGCATTTATCCTAGACCCCCAACACAACTGGTTATTAGCCATGTCAGCTAGCTGTTCTTCACTCAGTTACTAATTTTTTTTCAGAAGAGGAAATTAAACTGGATTATATGCAGTGAGGACACAATTCGGAAATAGCCACAGAATGATTCAGTATCATAATCTGTGCACATGAGAGGGCTACACGGTAACATGCTACATCTCTCTTTCCAGAACAGCCCTGGGCCAGTATGGAGTAATTTCATTTCTGTATTTTGCTCCAACTCATTTGACGGGCAATTCCAACAGATTTTCAACAACTCCTGTCCCATTATCCAGGAGTAGTGACAGTCATTGGCTAACATCAGCTACAACTCCCTACAAAAACAGAACTCCAGAATTCACTGTGAAAAACGAGATGATGAAGTCTCCCAATCATCATTTTTAACCTGCCACACCTGCTATTCTGTAGTTCAACTACAGAAATGTACTGAGTTGAGAATGGCTGCAAGATCAAAAAAAAGGAGGGGTGGAGGCAGATGATGGTATATATTTCTACAAAACTGAAGCCAGATAGTTAAGCTCTAACTGCCATGACTAAGCCCATAAATGCAAATGATGTTGTCTCATCTTCCTACCAGCATTTATCTAATTGAAACAACTGAAACCAGAGAGAAACTATTCATTTGCAATAAGTTGGACGCTCGGATCTTTTTTTTCTCATTTCACACTGCCAGGTTCATCTTCATTGGCACTGCTGAAGTCTTTAAAGGTGTGGACATTAGGGGAAAGACTCAGGTTTGTGTTCAAAGGTCACAAAATACCTGGCACCATCCTCTGGCAGAACCTGACTGACTGTGGGGACAGGGTGATGGTAGTTAACCCACCCGGCAAGCCTAGGTCAATGTTCTGTCCCTCTGCTTCTACCCCAACAGGAGTTATTAGTTACATGGTTCAGCTACTGGTTTTAGAAACACGTTGACTGATTCATCACCAGCTGTAGCAAGCCAAAGAACAGCATAATGTGGGCATAAAGATACCCAAATATACACCCTTCTTGTTAAATGCTGAGACAGGATTTGAGTACTCCAGTGCTCACTCACTCAGCAGCTATAGTTTGTTGTTTTCTGAAAAAGTCACACCACTTTAAAGACACCTACAAAAAGTTTACATAGATATTTCAGAAAATGGACTGAAAAACAAAATACTACAAGAAAATTATAAGTACTCTTGAGAGAGAGTATATATTTCTGGGAAATTTTCTAAATATAAAGAAAAGGCCACCACATAAAATAACATACCTATATAATCAAATGATTATTTAAAGGAATACATTTCAATAATGTAAAGGAAACAACTGTTTAGACTTCCAAACAATTTTAAGTAAATTTATGTTTTGCATATCTAAAACTCAGAGAAATAGTTATAGTATGGCATTTTCTGGCACTTATTTTCATCATGGATTGAATCTTCAAGAGAGATTTTATTCACATTCCAAAAAAATGAATCTGCAAATTACCTAAATCACCAATAAGTAACAAAAGAATGTCATTGCAATGCAATGACTTATTGCTCTCTAACATCATATTATACGTTATATATTTATTTGTTCACTATCTCTCACATGTGAATAAAAACTCCATGGGACAGGGACTTTGCTGTCTTAGTCACAACTGTGACTTCAGTACGTAGCACACAGTACTGGGCACATAGTAAGTATCCAATACATACTTGTTGTATGAACAAATGAATGACTAATGAGGAGCTTAACCATGTATGGTAGTAGCAATAGAGAGAATACTGATTTTTAAAATATTTAGGAGCAAAAAGAGCAATTCCTGGTATCTAACTAGACAGTGGTTGAAAGAGAGGAGGCCTGATTTCCTGTTTGAATGACCAGGAAAAAGGGGATGTCAGTAAGTGACATCAGCAATTCATGGAGAAAATGAGTTCTGAGAGGTAAGTAATGAGTCCAGGTTTAGATAAGCTTAGTTTGGGGCACCTAAATGCATGTCAGTGAGCCTCTGAATATACAAGGGAAGGATAGGGTAAGGTTGGAAATATAGTTTGGTAATAGTCATAATCATGAAAATATATGGGATCATACAAAGAGAGAATGTGGAGAAGAACACAGTGAAAAATAAACTTGAAGAACATCAACATTTGGTGAGTGGGAAAAGCCCAGGAAAGTGAAGAAATACCAACAAGTACTGAAAGAATCAGAAAAGTCAAGGAAGAAGAACATTTCAAAAAGAGTGCTTATTCAGGAATACTGAACGTGCAGAAAAAGTCTGGTAAGACAAGAGGCTGAAAAGTAACCTGAGATTTGATAAAATGGAAGTCAATCGGTAACCACTGAAAAAAGGTTGAGTATATAAGGGAAAGAAAAGATGTACTGGAATGGTTGAAGAGTGACTGAAGCCTAGTGTAGCCCTCCTTCCATTAGAACACATAGAAATGTCAGATATAATAACATGTTAAAGTCCCCCAGGTGCAAGAAACAGAGGAAACGCAAAACCAAAATATCAAGTATAGGAGCAAATACATTGGTGGCCCAGGGTCCATCTGATGAGGAATAATACCGAATGGGTTGGAGGAACCTGGTCTTAGGTTCACAGAAGGCAGAGAACCAGAACTGATACTCTTGTATAAAGCAAGGACTCTGAAGAGGCCTTCTCCCTTCGATGAAAAGGGGACTAAAAAACTATCCTTGGAAGACATAAGGAACCTAGTCATCTGTCTTCTATACAGAAACACTGTATCAACCTAAGAAATTAAAACCCCAGACCCGTGGTATACACAGCTGTGGAGTATGAATTTAAATCTCACAAATTGTATAGAATCTCAAAACAAGAAATCAACACTGAGAACAAGTCCTAGACCAGGGAAACCTGAGTTTCTTCAGCAGAAGCAAATGCAAAGCCAATCTGTAGGAACACTTCTGCAATCACTCCCAATAAAGATGATCTTGCAATCTGAGAAAAGCACGGATCACACAAGAAAGTCATTTACCAAGAGGGAGTCACAAGACACAATCAACTGAGAATTAGCACCCCTGAAAAGTGACATAACATAACTGTGGTTGTCATTAGTGCTGATACCAAATATTTCCAGCCCTTTGCCTCCAGGACATATAAGGTTGCACCTCTTGGCCAACCTGCAAGTAACATGTGTCACTTCCAGTGTGAGACCCTCTTCTCACTCTGATATGACAACTGGAGATGCTCAAGATGGTGGCTGATCTCTCAGTCTGGGTCTCTGAGTGACTACAATGAGCAGAGACTCTCTAATGACCTGCAAAGAACATACAGCATAAACAAAACATGCACCTGAGTTGTTGTAAACCACTGAGATTTTTTGGTTTGTTGTTATTGTAGGATAACCTAGCCTATACTGTCTGAAATGAAAATAATTTAGAAAAGCTAATAAAATAAATAATTTAACATGATCAAAGAGGGTTTTTTTTAAAAAAGGGAGAATGACTAAAAAGTCAGGAAGTGTTGGTACCAAGTGTAGATTATGTTTTTGAGAAATGTGTCTCACGTTGGTGGTAAAAAAATAGCATGGTAGCTAAAAAAGAACACAAGGTCAAGGGAATTTTTTTCCTAAGATAGGAGAGACCTGAAGATATTCATAGGGCTAATGGTGAAGAGAAAGAGGTTAACATAAGGGATAAAGACAGAAAGGAAGAACTATATATCGTTTATTCACCTCACCTAAGCTCTTTAAGCAAATCTTACAGGAAGTCTTAGCTAATTTTTACCACCATTGTCCTTACAGAAATCCTACTTCCTTTCTTTATACTAATTAAATCCTACTTCCTTTCTTTATACTTCTTCTTCCTTTGAAGAAGACGGCCCCCAAATTTTCCCCATAGAATAAAATAATTGTCCTCTATACTCTTATTTTAGTCCTCCCATTTTCTACCTTCCTTAGCAGAAACCAACATACTATAAATTAACACACTATAGTTGGAACTGGTCGGTGCCCTAAAGTAGTGGACGTTACTTAGCAATGCCCTTGTAATCGGTCTCTCAGACAGAACTCTCAACTTTTGGTGCATAATTTGCATCAAATGTGAACAAAGGCTGAAAGTATGAACAAAGGTTTACTGTGCACAGGTCAAACAATGGAATTTCATGTTATAAGGGAAGTTCTGGTTCTATGATTACACCCAACCTATTAGATAGGATCTTCACAGTTATATTTTCAGCATTTTATATATGTTCTTTAGCCTTAATCTTTTCCTTCCTTTACCAGGACACATCAAATAAAGTCAAACTGAGGATAAAGATATACTATTTCGAGCAGGGCCAATAGTTTTCCATCTTTATCTCAACTGTATTAGTTTATGAGACCTACATATCTTTTTGTTAATATTAGCACTTTTATATTTAAATTTCCCACTCATTTTTATAAAATAAGGGCAATATGCAATAAAACATACAAATAATTACACGAACTCATGCACAACAAAGATGGCAATAGGAGAAAACATTTGCAATGTCTAAAACTGGCAAGTGACCTGAGCTCTAGAGCACAGCAGGGTGGCAAACCCAACACCACCACCACCAACAGCAAAATGTCTAACAACTTACAGAAGAGGGAACTTAAAGGCAAACAAGAACGTAAGCAGATGCTCGAATCGGCTAATAATGAAAGAAATGCAAATTAAAACAATGAGGAAGCATGTTACAGTTTTTAGACCAACAAAAATTAGAATGTTGAAGAATGCCAAGTGCTAATGGAGATGTAGGACACAGGAATACATATGTGGAGATAAATACTGATACAGCCACTCCAGGGAAGAATCTGGCAGTTTTTGGTTAAATCTAGTATATGTATATTCTACTACCTCACACTTTCACCGCTGAGTATATATTCCAAAGAAATTCTCATCAGGTCCAGAAGGGAACAAATCCAAAGGTGATCTTCAAAGCACTGCTGTGGTGGTGGGAAGCTGAAGACATTCTGGTGTCCATTACGGGAGGCTCAACTGGTAAAATGTGGTGGATGTGCACATATCACAGATAGGCAATAGCTCTTTAGAAGCAATTTATTATTGCTGTAATTGTAATTTTTCTGTTTAGCTAACTGTCTTTTTCTCTGGACTGTGAGCTCTTCAAAGGCAGGGACTAAATTTTGTTCATCTTTGTATTGAAGTCATCATACACTGTTCCTAGCCTATAATAGGTGTTCATTAAATATTTAATGAATGAATAAAAATGGATTTAATAAAACTTTTAAGATGCAAAAACAAACAGTGTATAAATGTCTCAGAATACAATTTTCACTTCTACATAAAACAACAATGTGACAGTAACTGCAATAATGGTGGTGATTTAACATTTTGGGTTTTCACATTTTTTTTCCAGTTTGGACTCAGGGTACCACAGATAACAAAGTAATTGATGTTAGTTCAGAAATACTTAGGTATGTCACAAAACTATGGGAAATGGCTCTATCTCTAGGATATAAGACAAATGCTAGAAAAATCTAGGCCAGGCTGTTGCAGATATCCTCAGATCAAGTCACATTTCTAAGAAAAAATGTGTTGCATGTTCAATGGATGGAGCATCAAATATGAAAAGACAGCTCAATGGGTCTGCATCATGATTTTTTTAAAAAAAGAATCAGCTAGCCACCTTTATGTATGATGTCTAGAATCTACTAAGAGCAGCTATAATGGAAATGTCAGATGAAAGTACTTCACTATTTGCCTTTAAAAAGGTTGTGCTGCATTTTAAAGACACTTAGATATTTGGCATCAAAAACTGTGGTGACAGGGTCACATGATTTCTCTCAGAAGAAATCACGAGGAGAGGGGAAAAGGGCACAAGGAGACAACCGTCTGGTAGTAGAGGCAGAAAGTCAGTTTTCAGCCCCAAACCCTCTACTCCTGAGGTTTTCTTCTACTCACAACAAATCAACTGTCAATGCATTTATTAGAAAAATGTCTTCCCACAATTCCGGTATTTTCAGGTAATGCTGTGTTCTCTTGGATGAATGCTTCAGAGAAAAGACAGGAACAGATGTGGAAGATGTAATAATTTATTAGGAATTAGCAGAGCTTGTGCTTTGTTCAGGGCAATCACATGTCCCAAAGCATAATCTCATGGGACATAAACATACTTCTAAATAATTCTCCTTTTACGAAGCAGGAGTGGAAGAAGTGGAAAACTAGTAGTTGTGATTTTGTACTACAACATGTTGCATTAAAGGGGACAAATTTTAGACTAACTCACAAGGACACTACTGTATTCATTCTTTTTAGCTAATGAAACAGAAGTGGTATATTTTACCTATCTGGAAAACAGTGAGGTTAAAAGTTTTTCATTTGTATCTTTTTGATAAATATATGATAGCAGAAAGGAATCCCAACAGCTAAAAAATAAAAGCTCTATTTCTTGGGGGCAAGAATTAGAATTATCATTATAGTCCTAAATCTCCAACTTAGCCTTCTATTATTTTTTAAAAGACCAAAAAGGAATTCATTTTTAATATGAATTTGGGGAACAAAGGTGAAATTATCAAAATCCAGAAACCAAATGAACAAGCTTTGCAAAAACAACAACAACAAAATCAGTCACTGGAAAAACAGTATCCCCCAAATGAATCTGTTCTTTCTATAACTTGTTTGGCATGATTTGGCATCCTGTAAATATGTACTTAAAGAATGACAGGCCAGTGTTTCCCAGACTCAGGACCACTCTAGACTCAGGGCTCACCGTCAAGCTGCGCCAGAGGGCTGCCTGTCCTTTCAGGTGACACTGGCTGTAATTACAGGAGAGCCTAGCATACTAAGATGAGCACCATCACCTACTCCTATTTCAGGAGCATCATTCCTATTTCCTCCTATTCCCCTTCTCATCCTTGGTGCTGAGAAGGATATTGTCACCACATTCATGGTACAACATCATAATATGACTCAAATATGACTCATTTCCTTATACAGGGACTTTGTAGAGGGGGTCCTTCTGCTCCGCTTGTGCCTCTGCTCAGCCCACTTGGGATGGAGGTGGTAAAAATCTGTACCTTTCTTCCTAGCCTCAGGAATACCACCCTAATCTAGACGCTTGATTTCTCCCAAGGACAATTAGCTCATTAAACAAATAATTATTTTTCAACAAATAATTATTCAACAAATAATTATTGCATATCTACCTTGTGTGAAGCAGTATTTTAGATGTTGGGGATACAACAGAGAACAAAATACACAAAAAATTCTGTCGTTGTGGAACAACGTTCTAGTAGAAGGAAACAGATAACAAAAAATTAAATAAGGCAATGATGTAGTTAGTAAGGTAGAAGACATTATGTGCTATGGGGAAAAACAGAGAAGGAAGGGGGGGTAGGGAATACCTGCGTTGGACAGGATGATCTGAGCAGGCCTCATTGAGGAGGTTCAGCGTGCCTAGAGCAGGGCAAGGAGAGCCAAGAGAGGAGGTTCGAGAAGAACAGAAGATCAGGCCTTGAAGAGTCTTGGAGGCCACTCTAAGAATCCTGGCTTTCATTCCATGTGAGATGGGAACCTATTTCAGTGGTTTTGAGCATCAAACAGACAAACTCTGTCTGTCTGTTAGTAGGTGTTCCACTAAAAAGAATTCAAATAAATTTGAGTCACGCTCCCTACTTAATAAACTCTCTCTAATTAATCCCTTTATGATTAACAAAGTACGTTAGCACATTTAAAGGTCTGAGAACTCCTGCAGAAAGACTCCTACTAACCTTACTTTTTAACCTTGGATATCACACACCTACTATGCCCATACAATTCTTTGATTATTCAAATATCTTACAGAATACAGTTAAGAATATAGGAAATACTGGGGTAGATCATTTTTAAGGTCCTTTGAGATGTAATAGTCTAAGATTTTTTAATCAGAAACATTTTAATAGACGTTTCCTAACTAAACTGATATTACACAGGGTCAAGAAAATTGGCTATGAAAAACAGATGAAATAACTTGGGGCTTTAGATGTCTATCCTTTTTCTCTCTCTTGCTACAGTGAAATAATAACAAAGAGAAGGGAATCATGAATACTCAAGCAAAATCAGGGCTAAAATCTCCCTCAACATACTGTGATACTAGGCAAAATCAAAGTTAAAGTCATCAGTTCAAGCAGAGACCCCCTCAGTGGCTCTCGTCTGTCACATAAGTGTAGTTTTACAGCTTGAACTATTACAACTAACACAACCCTGAAGCCATTTATATCTGACACAAATGTTTATCTCAGGTACTGACTTTGTAAATTAAACTTTATGCAAACAATAGTTCTGAGCCACTAAACTAGAAAAATAGAGTTTTCCACACTGCAGCAAGGCTAAATTAAAGTTACATTTTTCAAAGCAATACATTCATTTTGCAATTTATTTCTTTGATCTTCTCTTATTCACATCATAGTATCTCAAATGTCTCATATATCCACAATATCACTTAGTCACTAAAACGTAATATAAACTAACAGCCTAATTCTATAGCTTCATATCTGATACAATTAACTATGAGCTTTATATATATATATAAATATAAAGCTCATATATATAAAGCTTTATATATATATAAAATCAGTCTTAATGAAGGGACCTAGACTGACAGATCTAGGCATAGGACCTCTACTTGCTAAGGATCCCAAGGAGTAACGTATTATACACAGATAACTCAGTTAAGCTCTAAGGCAGAGATTGGCCAAATATTAGCCTAAGGGGTCTAACTTTTCTGTCCTAAGGGCAAGCAAAGATGACAAATATGTTATCCCACAAGCCCCAGTGGCAATGAAGAACCAGGGCTTTTCTCATGGGGAAGGGTAGTTCATAAGACTTGAGAATGACTACCAGAAGTCAGCCCCTCATGAGATAAAGAGAGGTGCAATATGGTTGACAAGTGAGCATATTAGATGCAGGGTGGAAGCCAAGTTACAGAACCTAAATAAGGGGTGAGAGGCAAGGGTTGGTCAGGAATTAGGACTGGCAAAGACAAGGAAGAGGAGGGCAGACAAGCAGAGAAGGTGGTCTGGAAGAATTCCAGAATAAGGGTTAAGATATGCAAAGTGGTTCCTAAGGAAGCCGCAGGATAGATTTTCATGGTGAAGCTTTATGTTGGGTGTTGAATAAGATGAATAAGAGATAAATGAGACAGTTTCTGGCATCAAGAGATAAACAACAATAATAATGGCTAACATCTATTACATCCTTACTATGTCCTATGCATGATGTTAATGTGTTATGTGCATTTAATCTCTTTAATAGCCCCATGAAGTATTTTCTGTTTTTATCCCCATTCTACAGATGAGTAAGCAAAGGTTTAGAGAGTGGTTGAGCAGCTAACTCGAATTTTTTAAAGACAATAAGGCTCTACTCATACAACTCAATAGCAAAGAAAACCAAACAATCTAATTCAAAAATGGGCAGAAATGTCCATTCAGATAGACATTTTTCCAAAGAAAACATACAGATGGCCAACAGGTACATGAAAAGATGCTCAATGTCTCTAATCATCAGGGAAATACAAGTCAAAACCTCAATGATATATCACCTCACACCTGTTAGAATACCTGTTATCAAAAAGACAAGAAACAACAGGTGTTGGCGAGGATGTGGAGAAAAGGGAACCCTTGTGCACTATTGGTGGGAATGTAAGTTGGTACAGCCACTGGGGAAAACAGCATGGAGGTTCCTCAAAAACTTAAAAATAGACCTTATGATCCAGCAATTCCACTGCTGGATATTTATCCAAAGAAAATGAAAACACTAATTCATGTTTACTGCAGCATTACTTACAATAGTCAAGACATGGAAGCAACCTGAGCGTCATCAATGGATGACTGGATGAAGAATATGTGATACACACACACACTAGAATATTATTCTGCCATTAAAAAGGAATGAAATCTTGCTATTTGCAACATGGATAGAACTTGAGGGCATTATGCTACGTGAAATAAGTCAGAAAAACGAAAAGCATATACCGTTTTATCTCACTTATATGTGGAACCAAAAATAAATAAATAAAAGCCAAACCAAAACAAACAAACAAACAAACAAAAACCCAAGCTCATAGATACAGAGAACAGATTGGTGGTTGCCAGGGATGGTGGCAGGCGGATGGGCAAATGGTACAAACTTCCAGTTATACAATAAATAGGTCATGGGGATGTAATGCACAGCATAGCAATTATAGTTAATAACACCGTATTGAATATTTGAACATTGCTGAGAGAATGTCTTCAAAGTTATCATCACAAGAAAAAAAATTTGTAACTATGTATAGTGACTAGACTTATTGTGGTGATCATTTCTCAATATACAGAAATATCAAATCATCATGTTGCACACCTGAAACTAATATATGTCAATTATACCTCAATAAAATATTTTTAAATTATAAAACTCTATTACATTTGTGCTTTGCATATTACATTATATACAATAGTCCAAAATAAGTATCTCATACCTAGTGACACAAAAATGAATAGCAACCAAAAAAATCAGCAATATGTACATTATTTTTTCTTTAATAATAAACATTCATTTCTGAACTGGTACAATTTCACAACATACAGATGCAGTCTGCCTTTTATTTCATGTAATCATTCTACTTTCCTATATCTACACTATTCAATAGGTTCCTATGTCAATTCTGATATACACGTGAAGCAAAACAGACAAAAGAATGTAGTGCTGTGTATTCTTAGTGGGGTGATGTTCACAGATCAGTGAAGCTGGGATATATAATGTTCTTTCATTAAACCTTCCTCAGAGTCTACCTGGCAAGAGATGACATTGACGCAGCATTTAGGGAAGGCTAACCAGAGAGGATGAGCCTTGATCTAAGGTTTGATCTCAGGACAAAGAGAGTAGGAGACTAGTCAGGCTAGAGGATAGGCTCCACACAGAGTAGCAGTAAATTAAAGTGGAAAGGCAAGTAGGAGCTGGACCAGGAAGGGCCAGAGCTAAGGAGTTTAAACTTTGATTTGTGGGCTATGGTGAGTCACTGGTGGATGTGACACAAGGGAATGCTATGTTTAGATTTGCACTTTGAAATTCTGCTCTGAAGTCTTTGGGAGGATGGGTCAAAAGGAGGGAGAAGGGAGGGAGAAAGACCAACTCAGAGATTGTTGTCCTTTCCATCATTTGTGGAACAACACGGAACATAAATTAAGGGAAAGATAATGAGGGTCTGCATGATGGTCTCCAGGAAAGGAGAAGAAAGGATATTTAAAACAGATACATATATATCTCATTTATCACATATGATACATATGAACACGTGTGCATGCGTGCGCACACGTGTGTGTGTGTGTATGTGAGCTTAGACAGGGCCTGAGGACTGTCTTGGCTGTGGAGAATGTGAGAGGCTAGTATGACCGCCGGGTTCCTGCACTGGGCATCAGGGGAGCCAGGAGAATCAGAGAGACCACGTGGGAGGGAGAGGAGCTGAAGAGCTTGGGTTGAGACCCGATGCGCTGAAGGTGTCTGTAACACACGCTGGTACAGCTGTATGGAATGAAGCCTGAAATATGGATTTGAAGTTTAAGAGCAAGGTCTAGGATGAAGATGTGATTCTAGTGATTTCTGAGTGATTCCTCATTTTCCCTCACAGTTGACAGTACTGAATATTAGGTTAAATCATATGAAACTACCAGTATTCTATTTTTTTGATCTACTAAAATGGCAATTTCAATAAGATAATCTATTTTATCCATGAGCTCTTTGGAAATATGACAACATGCGAATATACAGTATTTGTAAAATAGAATCTGCAATAGATGTTTCACAAATAGCCTGGAAGAAATAAAGCAAGTAACATACACTTATGTATCCTCTGCCCATTGTTTGTTTAAATGTGATTTTGAGAAATTATCATTATTAGCAACTTGCACAAAACATAATTAATGGAACTGTAAGACTGATGGATTGCTCAACTGTAATTTCAAGCAAGTGTGTTTTGTAGGGTCATGCATACCATGTATACATCCCGTAATTTTTCTGCTTATGTGAAGAAATAGTAACTATGCATAGCTTTTCGAATGGCTTATCAGTGCTCACTAATTTACTCCCTCCCAATCAGTCTTTGTGGAAGGAAGAAATGAGAAGAGGTGGGTACCAGATCACCTGCTGCAATACTTCCTCAAATAAGGCACCTCAGTTTCCACATATGTAAAGCAAAGATGATATTCTGTAATTTTGTGGCTTATTGTAAGGATTAGAAGAGATACTGCATGTACCTCATGGGACATAAGAAAGGCTTAGTAAATGGTAGCTGTTGTTATTATGTCACAGATTTGCGAAATGACCAGCAGTACTACTCAAAAATCATCTCCTATACCAGGTTGCTGATGAGTGACCTATACCAACTTACCTATACACTTAAAATTCTTGGGCAAGACAAATATTAGAGAGAGTAATGTTGAAAAATTGAAAGTCATTTGGCCAGGATAACATAGTAAATGACACAAAGACTCAGAAAAACCACGCAGTAACCACTGAATCATAAATACCTTAGAGTAGAAAACGGCCTTTAAAAGTTATCTCATCAACATTCTTTCAACAGCACCCAGATAGGAGTGAGAAAGCCCAAGTATTTCAGGGATAGCAATAATTATTAGAGTTATTAAAAGGGTTCTTCAAAATGGAAAAAAATGTGAATGTGCCGGATAAACTGATCCTATTCACCTTTTGTCCCGTTCTTCCTTCTTAAGACATGGACAGTAAGTTAATGGGAATCATATTGAAAACAATACATATTAAGGAATTTGTGACCTGGGTATATCATTTTCAGATAATTAAGCCACCACACTGTGGTAGAGTGATTGCACTGATAGTCCCAATTCTTCACTCCTCTCATTGAGGTCGTGGTAACCACTCAAGGCTCAGTCAAGTTCGCTTGCTTAGACCAATAAAATGTGCAAATGTGATTCAAGCAGAAGCTTGACAAGAACTTGCTGCTCTGTCTTTATCATAAGAGCATGCCCAGGGTGACCCTCTGGAGAATGAGACACATGGAACAGAGCCTGCCCTGTATGGTGGTCCCAGGGGATGTCTCAGATATGTGAGAAAGGCAGGGCAAGGTCAGGGAAGCTGCCTAGCCAGCGTCCTGCTGATTTCAGCTGATTGCAGACATATAAGTTAGCCCTGCTGAGCCTAGCTCTGATCAGAGATATATAAGCAAAAATAAATGTGTATTGTTTTAAACCACTGAGGTTTTGTGGTTGTTTGTCATAAGGCATTTCTGTAGCAACAGAAAACTGATATACATGATTATTAATCATGTGAAAATTGTTTACTCACTAACTCTATAAAAGCCCGGACTCCACCAGAATGACTACATAACAGCATCTCAACTATGACATGCGTTGTGTGTGTTTGAACGAGGGTCTGTGAAATCACTTTTCTTCAGGTGTTTGTAAACCGTTAGATTTTAACAGAGTTTCATCAAACATGGGACCTTTCCTATTATACTACTTTAAAACTCAAAATCAGAAGGCATCAATGATACTGAGTTGCTAAGATTATATCCATTTGAAAAAATCTTGTTTAATAGTTGACTTCCTAGGTGCATGTAGGGGAGTAGCAGGTTACTGTACTAAACCCTGGGCTAAATGCCTACAGTATCTTTCCTATTTCCAATTTCTGTGATTTCTCATTCTATACCTTGATAGAACCCAGTTGCCTAACTATACAGAAACACTAGTTTCTAGTGAGAAGAAAAAGCAGCTGGATTTCTATTCCTATTTCCTGGAAAGTCTTCTCCAGTATTCAAGAGCCTAATCTTCGCGTATCAATCTAGAAGAAACTTTATAAGCTGGGAAATCCATTGCTTTTAATAGCCACACAGGACATTAAAACAGCCAGGTGCCAGGGTAAATCACACTTAGCAAATGGGAATAAAGCAAGCCAAAATATCTGTTTCTAAAATTTGGTAGAAGGACCCAAGACATTGCTTTCTTGTGATCCTTTACCTATGTCCAATTCCTTCTGTAACCAAGAGAAATAAAGTAGAACAAGAAGAAAACATGAATGTCTGAGAGTCATAATACTGAATGTGCTAAGACAAATAAAATATTTTGAGTTCTTCAGAGAAGATCATAGTAATTAACCTAGTACTATTAATCCTATTGTTCGATGACCACACAGGAATTAAACCTGCAGAACTTAATCAGAAGTGGGCATTCTTCTGACATAATAAAACCAATAACACGAATTAGTTTTTCTAAATTCAAATGTCTTTGCTCAAGATTTCAGTAACTGTTTTTCGAATCTCTCTAAAATGATTCATTTCCCACATTTCTAAGTAATAGTACAGGACAGAGATCAAGTCCTTTGAGACTAGAGCTGGTCAGCTGCAGTGAAATCCTTTTACTGACATTTTCAAAGTTCAATATCAGATATTTTATCCTATTTAAAACTAAAGGGCATGTCAAAGCCTAGTGTGCCATCAAGAATGAGCTAACGGGGCTTCCCTGGTGGCACAGTGGTTGAGCGTCCGCCTGCCAATGCAGGGGACACGGGTTCGAGCCCTGGTCTGGGAAGATCCCACATGCCGTGGAGCAACTGGGCCCGTGAGCCACAGCTACTGAGCCTGCGCGTCTGGAGCCTGTGCTCCGCAATACGAGAGGCCGCGATAATGAGAGGCCCGCGCACCGCGATGAAGAGTGGTCCCCGCTTGCCGCAACTGGAGAAAGCCCTCGCACAGAAACGAAGACCCAACACAGCCATAAATAAATAAATAAATTAATTAATTAATTAATTTTTAAAAAAATGAGCTAACGGGTTCTTTTTTGGTCATTCAGACTGGAGATGCATATTCTATACACTCAAGAGATTAAAAGCAAATGGAGGGACTTCCCTGGAGGTCCAGTGGTTAAGCCTTCACCTTCCAATGCAGGGGGTACGGGTTCGATCCCTGGTAGGGGAGCTAAGATCCTACATGCCTCAAGGCCAACAAACCAAAACATAAAACAGAAGCAACACTGTAACAAATTTAATAAAGACTTTAAAAAAATGGTCCACATAAAAAAAGAAAAAATCTTTAAAAGCAAATGGAGTATATGAACCAGATTAATGGTCTGGTCCCTGCAGCCCTAGGGGAGAGTTTACTTAAGATGAAAGCTCTGGATGCAGAACCAACTTTTTACATCTAACCAAGGTTCTCACTCGAATGGCCCCCATAATAGTATTAGTACTGAAATCCTCCAGCTTATTCTTTCCAAGGCTGCTAGAAACAAGAACATTGCAGAAAAACCTCACCCATATTACTGCCTGCAGTGGGTACAGGAAAGGAGTGCTACAAGTTCAACAGCAGAGACAGGGTGGGGCATATGCCAACAGAAGTCCTTTTAAAACAATGATTCATGAGGTTAGGGAAAAATCTTTTCATCCAGGTCACTGAAACGCATCTTTGAAGGCAGATTTACTTCAAGACTCATCTGTGTTAATGATATATGTGGGAACGAAAGCCAATTGCCACGGTAATGCATATTTAGTAGCAAGAACCATTGAACCAGAGCAGGCTCTGTGACATATTAGTTTGAAAATATCTGATTCTAAGAGAGAATCAGTTTTCCTTTCAAGTGGTAATGAGAATTCCAGATCTTCTACAAATATGCATTTAATGGGAAATGCAATGATCCTCACCATACCTTTATGTCTAATTCCCCTTTACAGATTACTTTTTTCCCCTTTACAAATTAATGAAGAGCTAGTTTTTTGTTGTTGGTGGTGGTGTTCCTTAACTAGACATCTAGTTTCTTAGATGTTAGCTCTTAGATACCCTTCACTGAATCAGTCTTTTTGAGAAAAGCAGTAATATTACTTCTTCAGTCAGTTATTTAATTTCTACTTCTCTATTTTGGCGAAAAAGAGTAACACATTTATTATGACAATCTATTTTTTCTGATCCATTTTCTATTACTTAAAGAAAAAAACCTTTTACACTTATGATCATGAAGAAAAGACACTCTTTCTTAATAAAACGCCTAATACAGGTCTCAGCGTGCTGGCCAGTGAATGCTTGAAAACTGCCAACACCCAGCAGCCTTCTGGCAGCGCTGGGCCTTCTAAAAGCTGTTCTCTGGCAATAGTCTTTCACGCAAGCACTAATTTTATTATAGCTAGTTTATGATTTTCCCTCATTTCCCTGCTATTTTTAAACGTGGGGCTGTAATAGGAGGCGGCTAGAGGCCCAGGAGATGAAGGAACCATTACACACGGGCCTCTGTGGTATCAGTGGCCTTTGGAAGCTAAGGATTCAAATACAATGTCAAAGAGTATTTGAACACAGGGTCCCTCATGGGAACTATGCCCAACGAGAAACACATTGCTTTGCTCTCTGCATTTTCCTTTTAATTTCTGCTTTCAAGTCCTTGTGGTCTCTCAACACTCTTCCCAGTTTTGTTCTTTAAAGTTATTTTTGTACATTGCTCATTCTAGCCAGACCTATTTAGCTACTTTTAACAACACTGTCTTGAGGGATGGGTTTTTGACATTTTGCATAATGTACCAATAGTGATTTCTGTAACACAATAAAACAACATATGACGTAAACGAGACCTTACATGAAGAAATACCAAATTTACTTCATGTCATTCTACATGTAACTTTGGGATGCGAGCTTTCAGGAAGACTGGCTCTGAATTTATGCTAATCAGAAAAAAAGTCTGAAGAAGTAGAGTGGTTTTCAAGGATGGTTTACTGGGAAAAAGGAAGATATTTATGAAATGGTGGGGGGGGGGAGAACCATGTGTTTTTCTTAGAAACATACTTTTAATAACTGGGATAAGCAGAGCTCTCACATAGGAAAGTGACAATCAAATGCCCTGGACCCAAACTGTATCATCCCAATCAATTTCTTTAATCAAAAAAAGGGAAAAAAGCCCAAGATATAGCCCAAGCTGCACATTTATAAATACCAAAGCACCCTGACTTTCAGTTGAAAGAAAACACAGGTGGAAGAGCAGGGACTGATCGATGATAAGAACACTGAGTTGGGAGTCAGAGGGGCTGCAGACTAGTTCCACATCTACTTCTAATCAGACCCACAGACAACCCATGCACCTTGGTTCTCATCTATAAAATGAGAAGAGTGCAATAGATTATCTCCCTTAGTCCTTTCCACCTCTAAAATTCCATGTATCTAGAATTCTAACAGGTCCCTCCCAGGCCTAGATACAAATGAATCACTGGTTTACTTCCTGTTGCTTACCTGAACTATCTTCATTATTCCTTTAATTCTTGTGAAAAAAACCAAGAGGCAAAAGACAAAAAGAGACACATTAGGGAAGCATCTGAATCCTAAAACTACATTAAAAAAAGAGCAAATATTAGAAATGTTACTCTTCAGGTTTACATTTATTCCAAAACAAAATAGAGAGAGATGAGAAAACTCATAAGCACACAGAAGTATGGCTCTGGCAATACTATTAAATAGTAATAATCTCTGGATCAGACATTGCCTAACAAATGTACTTTGTATGGAGAAGCTTAAAGCCCAAAGCAACACTAGAATTCTTTTTCAGACTGTCATCAAGTACAGATAACATTCTGTCATTAAAAACAAAACACTTTAAAATAGCTTTTATATGTACAGAGGTCAAACGCTAAGCAGAATTTATTCCCCATGATGTCCTTTTCTATTTACCTATTTCCATTACCTGTGTTTCACTTTCCCTAACATAAAAACTAAAAGGCAAACAGATATGCAATCCAGATGCTACCTTATACATCCTGGTACAGCATGAGAAAGCGGGTGATCAAGTTATGTTGCCATAAAGCCACTGTCAATGGCTCCTCTATGGGATCCGTAAACCAGATCAAACTCTAGCCAGAGTCAACCCCATTCGTTCTACAGTGTATACTCTGAACTTACAAATAAGTTTATCCTTTGTAAGAGAAGCTAGCAACTTGACTGATAAATAAGATTAAGATTATTCAAACATTCTAAAAGTAAACTGCAGAAGTCCAAAACAATATTCTTTGGTTTAGCACCCTTTGACTGTATGTGATTCCATAGTCATATATACCTTATTCTTCTCTGGCATAACCTCTGAGCTGAGCTATTGTAGTTAATAAATACTCCTCTATAGCATGATAGATGGGCATAATCCGGTAATGTTCTTTATGAATTATCCATTTTAGATTGGAAAACAATTCATTTTACAAACTAACAAAAAGGGAAAAGATAACTTTAGAGTCTTAAATGTGGGTGTATTAAGTAGCCCAGATAGGGCTTCATGGATGTGCCTGCAATTTGACAATGTTATCACAACTTCAAAATGTAAGCTCTTTTCTCATAATATGAAGTCCATCAGAGCACTATCATCACTCAACCACATCAAGGTTGAGCTGATTTTATAGAATGCTGGTTAGACATGGTTTATGACCTCAGTAAGTGAGTACAAGACACAAACACTATATTACCAGTGATGCAGTGTAAAACTCAATGGACTCGAAGTTGGGAGTCCTTGAAATGAGAACAGCTATTAATGGGCTGTGTGTCCTTGGGTAGGTCTCTCTGACTCAGGGCCCTCACTATCTCAGCTATAAAATGAGAACAAGTTATTCTTTAAGATTCTTGTTTGGATCATCTCAATAGATGCAGAGAAAGCTTTTGACAAAATTCAACACCCATTTATGACAAAAACTCTCCAGAAAGTAGGCATAGAGGGAACCTACCCACAGCCAACATCATCCTCAATGGTGAAAAACTGAAACCATTTCCACTAAGATCAGGAACAAGACAAGGTTGCCCACTCTCACCACTATTATTCAACAATCTATAGATTCAGTGCAATCCCCATCAAACTACCAATGGCATTTTTCACAGCACTAGAACAAAAAATTGCACAATTTGTATGGAAACACAAAAGACCCCGAATAGCCAAAACAATCTTGAGAAAGAAAAACGGAGCTGGAGGAATCAGGCTCCCGGACTTCAGACTATCCTACAAAGCTACAGTAATCAAGACAGTATGGTACAGGCACAAAAACAGAAATACAGATCAATGGAACAGGATAGAAAGCCCAGAGATAAACCCACACACACATAGTCACCTTATCTTTGATAAAGGAGGCAAGAATATACAATGGAGAAAAGACAGCCTCTTCAATAATTGATGCTGGGAAAACTGGACAGCTACATGTAAAAGAATGAAATTAGAACACTCCCTAACACCATACACAAAAATAAACTCAAAAGGGATTAAAGACCTAAATGTAAGGCCAGACACTATCAAACTCTTAGAGGAAAACATAGGCAGAACACTCTATGACATAAATCACAGCAAGATCCTTTTTGACCCAGCTCCTAGAGAAATGGAAATAAAAACAAAACTAAACAAATGGGACCTAAGGAAACTTAAAAGCTTTTGCACAGCAAAGGAAACCATAAACAAGACCAAAAGACAACCCTCAGAATGGGAGAAAATATTTGCAAATGAAGCAACTGACAAAGGATTAATCTCCAAAATTTACAAGCAGCTCATGCAGCTCAATACCAAAAAAAACAAACAACCCAATCCAAAAATGGGCAGAAGACCTAAATAGACATTTCTCCAAAGAAGATATACAGATTGCCAACAAACACATGAAAGAATGCTCAACATCATTAATCATTAGAGAAATGCAAATCAAAACTACAATGTGATATCATCTCACACCAGTCAGAATGGCCATCATCAAAAAATCTGCAAACAATAAATGCTGGAGAGGGTGTGGAGAAAAGGGAACCCTCATACACTGTTGGTGGGAATGTAAATTGATACAGCCACTATGGAGAACAGTATGGAGGTTCCTTAAAAAACTAAAAATAGAACTACCATATAACCCAGCAATCCCACTACTGGGCATATACCCTGAGAAAACCATAATTCAAAAAGAGTCATGTAGCACAATGTTCACTGTAGCTCTATTTACAATAGCCAGGATATGGAAGCAACCTAAGTGTCCATCAACAGATGAATGGATAAAGAAGATGTGGCACATATATACAATGGAATATTACTCAGCCATAAAAAGAAACGAAATTGAGTTATTTGTAGTGAGGTGGATGGACCTAGAGTCTGTCATACAGAGTGAAGTAAGTCAGAAAGAGAAAAACAAATACCGTATGCTAACACATATATATGGAATCTTAAAAAAAAAAAAAAGGACATGAAGAACCTGTGGGCAAGATGGGAATAAAGATGCAGACCTACTAGAGATGGGACTTGAGGACATGGGGAGGGGGAAGGGTAAGCTGGGACAAAGTGAGAGAGTGGTAGTGTATATATGGACATATGATAGCTAGTGGGAAGCAGTCGCATAGCACAGGGAGATCAGCTTGATGCTTTGTGACCAGCTAGAAGGGTGGGATAGGGAGGGTGGGAGGGAGGGAGACGCAAGAGGGAAGAGATATGGGGATATATGTATATGTATAACTGATTCACTTTGTTATAAAGCAGAAACTAACACACATTGTAAAGCAATTATACCTCTAATAAAAATGTAAAAAAAAAAAAAGATTCTTGTTTGATCCAAAAGTTGTGACTCTAAATAAATAACCATCAGGAATCTAAACGTTCATTAGTAAAAAGCAAATAATAAACTACTCCTAGTCATGACAGACTAGTTTGTAGCAGAAGAATTCATTTGCCAAGAAGAATTCGGAAAAAAATGGATTAAAAAAAAATCCATTTAAGGCCACTAGAGTGGTATCAAGGCATTCAAGATTTGAGACTAAAATCCTGGGCAAAAGGAGACTCACTGAAGTGAACATGACATTCTCTGGAGAAAATTTCCAATTTGAAAGAGTCATGGGCAGAAAGTTGAGAGGTCAAGCATAAAGTGGTCACTATGAAGCACAAAAAAGTAGCAGAGCTTTCAGTAATCACATGGGACTAGGGAGATAAAACATAAAGTTAAGGACTACCAAGGAAGTCAGGATATGGTCAATATTACAGAAAAGCGAGCCCAAGAGTCTGAGCCATCTTTATCCTTAAGATAGTCACTATTTTATAACTACCACACACCCCAAGGAAGAGAAGTAAAAAATAATTGCAATAAACCATGTTAATGGCATTCCCATGGTACTGGTAAGATAAAAATTGAAGTTTGGAGCCCACAACAGCTGGGGCCTGGTAAAGTACCTCAGGCTTAAAGTTGGGACAGTGGAAGGACTAAAGCCTAGGAGGAAAATTGAACCAGAAATTGATCTGATTAAACCCCAGCTCGGAAATATCTCATTCTTGCCTAGATTAAAATGATCTACTCCTGCTCTAGATGCCAACAAGATATTAAGAAAAATTCTACCTAGAGGAACATAACAACACTGAGATCTCAATATTTTCATACACAATGGTGAGCAGTCAGTAAAAAGCTGAGCCAGGCACAATATAAATAGGACCAAGAGAAAAAACAGAAAAAGAGAAACAAACCCACAAATTATTAGACATGGAATTTAAAATAATTGTGCTTTATATGTTCAAGAAAAAAATGATAAGATGAAGAATTTCAAGAGAACTGGAATCTATAAAAAATAATCAGGGCTTCCCTGGTGGCGCAGTGGTTGAGAGTCTGCCTGCCAATGCAGGGGACACGGGTTCGGGCCCTGGTCTGGGAAGATCCCACATGCCGCGGAGCAACTGGGCTCGTGAGCCACGGCTACTGAGCCTGCGCGTCTGCAGCCTGTGCTCCGCAGCAGGAGAGGCCGCGATGGTGAGAGGCCCGCGCACCGCGATGAAGAGTGGCCCCCGCTCGCCGCAACTAGAGAAAGCCCTCGCACAGAAACGAAGACCCAACACAGCTAAAAATAAATAAATAAATAACCTTATTAAAAAAATAATCAAATTGATATTCCAGAAAAATAACTGAAATTACAAATGTAATATACAGGCTTAACAGCAAGTCAGACATAGCTGAAGAGAAAATATTTATGATCATGAATATAGCATAGTAAAAAATAACTAGGCTGAAACACACAGAGATAAAAACTTCCCAAAGATGGAAAATACAGTATAAAGCATAAGAGACAAATGGAACATTATGAAAAGGTGTAAGTTACATGCAATTGGACTCCTAGCAGGAGGACAGAAAAACATGGGGTGGAAGCAATACTTGAAGAGATGATAACTGAGAATGTTTCAACACTGATAAAAGCATCAAGCCACAAATTTAAGAAGCCCTGCGAACTTCATACAGGATAAATACAAAGCAAACCACATCTAGGCAACTTCATAGTAAAAGTGATAAAAACCAAGACAAAAAGAAAAAGTAAGAAGAGGGAGAAAAAAAAGACATCTTCAAAGGATCAACAGTAACGCTGAGACAGACTTTTCAATACAAAAAATGGAAATAACCAAAATGAAGTGTATATATTCATATAATAGAATACTATATAAAAGTGAGAATACATAATAGTACTGCTATAGGTATCAACAATAACGAATCTAACAAACATTATATTCAGCAGCAGAAACCAAGTACAAAGGATATATTTTATGAATCCATTTGTACAAAGTTCAAAAAGAAGAAAAACTAACCCACACTATTATAAGTCAGAATAGTGGTTATCCTTTGGAGTGGGAGACAAGAACCAGACTACTGGGTTGCTGGTAACATTCTAGTTCCTCATCTGGGTAGAGGTTAGATAGGTATGTTCACTTTGTGAAAATTCATTTAAAAAAATGATTTGTGTACTTTTCTGTGTGCATGCTATACTTCAATACAAGTTTATTTAAACAATACACACATTAATGTATAACAGCAGTCCTTGAATTGCAAATTCTTTTCACAAATGATTCATATACAACTTCTTTCCTCCTTTCCTCCTTTTTACTCACTGCTTAATGTATCTTCAAACTACCCCATTCTTTGGGTTCAAAAGACTCTCAGGAATGAGACAGTCTTAAAAATAGGAACTTCAGCTTATAATCCATCTACAGATTATGACGTGACTAAGGTATTAATGGCCAGGCTGGGAACTTGATTGCAAAAGACATCTGTTTCTATGAGGAACCAATTTTAAAGATAAGCCAAACAAAAAGAATTTAAGAGAAGAGGGAAAGAATTGTTTATTAAGAGTAACAAAAGAGACAGAGAAAAAGAGAGAGGGAGAGAGAGAGGGAATGGATTGCAGGAAAAGATTCTAGTAAGGAGCATTAGGAAATGAGCAATTTGATAAGGTGGTTCAATAAAATAAATACAGTAACTTAAACTTCACAGTAAGGGGTCCATTTGTGATAGATTTGAACATTTATCGATCACTAGAAGAACAAGAACTTTAAAACAGGATAGACTATTTAGGCTGCATTACATAAGTTTTATAAGAAATTCTACATTTCTAGAGGAAGTTTCAGAAAATCCATCAATCTGGTATAAACGCTTTAGCAAAGCCCTTCCCCACTTCATGCATATTTCACTTGGAACAAAGAGAGGGCCCTTAAAGTAAATTCCTGCCACCACCATGAGTTTGCCTAAAACAATAAAATCATTATGTGTTTTGTGAGACAGACTATTAATAAAGCAATCTTACTGATTTGGCAGTTCTTTTTTTCTAGTCATTTTCTTACAGGATCTCATATGCAGTAAAAGTGGCTTTATAACTGAACAATGTTAGGAACCAGAAACCCAGTACAAGCTTTACAGGTATTGAATATTCTTCCACTCCGGTAATTTAGAAAAGGAAACTCTTTATCAGACTCTGCTAAACCTTGGGAATAGTCACTGATAGAAATATTCATACTTGACCTTATAATTGTTCTTACATGAAAATTCTCTTTTCTTCCTCTCTTTTATGAAAGAAAGCACTCCAGCTGCTTTTCTGGAGAGTAAAGGTATTCTGCGGTAGAGCAAAGTAATAGGTTTTTAACCTACTGTGGAAGAAGAGGAAGCTTAAAAAGTTTTTTTTTCAAACTATGTTGTCTACCACTCCACTCTCCTATGATGCTGAGATGGTGAAAACATCAAATCAGTAGATGGAGTATAAAGGGGGAGCTGGTAGGTTTGATTTAGAGATGCTGGCCAAGTCATTCTTTTTTTTTTCCTCTGGCTGTGTTGGGTCTTCGTTGCTGCGCGCGGGCTTTCTCTAGTTGCAGTGAGTGGGGGCTGCTCTTCGTTGCGGTGCGCGGGCTTCTCATTGCGGTGGCTTCTCTTGTTGCGGAGCAAGGGCTCTAGGTGCACAGGCTTCAGTAGTTGCAGCATGCAGGCTCAGTAGCTGCAGCACATGGGCCCCAGAGCACGCGGGCTTCAGTAGTTGCGGCGCATGGGCTCAGTAGTTGTGGCTCGCGGGCTCTAGAGCGCAGGCTCAGTAGCTGTGGTGCACGGGCGTTGTTGCTCCGCGGCATGTGGGATCTTCCCAGACCAGGGCTCGAATCCATGTCCCCTGGATTGGCAGATGGATTCTTAACCACTGCGCCACCAGGGAAGTCCCAGTTATAAGATTTGATTAGATAAATAGGTAGAGTTATGATACTGTCAAGTATACATAGTAACTAGAATTTCTCTAATAGCTTTCACGGCTAGAGGAGGAAGATGAAGATGATGAGGATGGTTGCAGCGACTCCCGCGGCTTACCAACTGACCGCACACTTTATGCTAAACACTGTGCTAAACATTTTATTGCCTATTATCCCTATTTTAGGGATGAGGATATTGAGGCTTAAAGAAATGTAAGTTACTTACTCAAGGTCACATAACCAGATAAGTGTCACAGTGAGAACTCAACCAAAGTCTATTTGATCTTAATCATATTCTGCTCATAAATTCCAATCAGCATAATCAATTCCTTATATGCCTAACATTTCTGGAGAATTTGGGAATGCTTATTGATCTTCAAGATTTATTCATCCTGTAATATTTTAACCTCTTGGTTTGCCTAGAAAACCTCCTAAAAGATAGTTAAAAGTAAAACTTTAGGCTTAACCAATTACAAATTCTAAATAGAAACAGTTTAACTAATTAGTGAAGTGTTATCAGAGACTAAAATGGTAAAAAATTTAAAAGATTCTTAGAACTCTCAACCTCTATCTTCCAGGAAAGGCCCAAAGATGTGCTGTAACACACCTCCAGAAACCAGTGGACACCTGGCTAGTCTGCAGAAAAATGTGGATTAAGGAATAAAAGCGATAAGCAATTCAACGGTGATTTCTTTGGGATGTGATTTCTCTGTAGAAAAGGAGAACTTTGAGATTCATATGTGTTTTATGGTAATTAAAGAAAAGTGCTTTTATTCAGGGGGAATAAAAGATTCTGATTACTGCTTTGAAAACCAACTTTTTTTTTTCCCAACAGTGAACTAAAATTGAACAATAAGAAAGGATTCCTAATTTGGATCATCTGTAGCAATGGATGGGAAGGGCATTGTACTTACAATCTACTTTCATCAGATTTTAATTGTTCTAACCCACAATAACATAAAATTAAACAAATTTCAGTGATGTCCTTACAAAATTAAAATGGACTGTAGGAAATTATGGTTTTTGTTGCTGTTTTTGTTTTGGAAATTATCTTTTTAAAAACTGGACACACAGGATAAATTTCATTTCAGCAAGGATTAATGATTTGTACCAAAATTCTATTCCAAATAGCTAGCAGAACATATTTCATATTGTCTTCCAAACCCATGATTCTATCTCTTACTAGCTGTGTGGCCTAAAGAAAAAGCACCCATACTCTTTAAGCCTTCATTTTCTCATCTAAAAAACAGAAATAATATCACTAATTTGCTTCAGTTTCGGAAGTTTCCATGGTCCCTAGAATAGATAAATCCAAAGTTAAAAATCAAGGAAGTGAAAGTTAATCCAGCAGCTATTCTGTCAGGACAGCTCGCCACCATCATACTGGAATGACAGCGTCTTAGCATTA
Organism: Balaenoptera physalus; assembly: GCF_965194825.1. Classification (NCBI taxonomy): domain Eukaryota; kingdom Metazoa; phylum Chordata; class Mammalia; order Artiodactyla; family Balaenopteridae; genus Balaenoptera; species Balaenoptera physalus. The sequence goes on from NC_138897.1 coordinate 74,201,140, forward strand.
CACATTGTCATCAGTACCTTCAGGAACAGCAGCACTCACACTCCTCTCCGTCCTCGGATGATGCTGCAGTCTCCAATATGTCACATTCTACCTGACTCTGAGTCTTTTAGTTTTGACTCTTTAGGCTCATATCTCTCAGCCCGTGGTTCAGTTCGCAGTCCCTCACGTGGGGAGCACACGCATAATCAAGCAAAAGACTTTTGGTATAGCCCAGGGAGCCTGTCTCTCTGAGAAATTACTGAACTATACCAAACGATACAAAAATCCATTCTTGAAATCCAAAAAAATGCTCTGGGGTTTTGTGCCAATGAAGTAATGTATAAGAAAATAAGAAATGTATTTGTAAATGGTAAACATTAACCACATACATATAATAATTAATTAGTTATCACTGATAATCATGATTTCAAATGACTAGGACTCTGTTAACATTCTACATATTGCATCATTATAGAGAAAATACTTGACAAATTTAGGATCTTTAGAAGTAAAGTGCCACATAATGACAAGAAAAAAAACTATTCCTAAATATAACAACCTTAAGCAACTCACTGTTGATCTTGGGGCAAGTCACTTCATTTCTATAAGCTTCTTATTCCTTAGGATAAAAAGAGAGGGCTAGATCCGGTGATTTTTATTAAATTGCGTAAAGTACTTTTTCCACGGGACCTACATCTTACTCCCTGTCCCAACCTATCACCTTTTTGCAAGGAAGAGGTGGCTCCTCACAGACAGTGTTATAAGAAAAGGCCACTGGCCATGCAATCAAGGTGAGCACTCCCACCCTCACTGAGGCAGAGATGATGAGATTGCCACTCCCTCCTTCCGCTTAGACCATCCAAAGTGCCCTAGAAGGCTAATGTGTAATTCATTGGTTTCTGACATTTAGTTGAAACTGGTCTCACCCATATATGAATATTTTGCTCTGATGGTATTCCAGGACACACTGTGCATGTATAGCCAGGAAGGAAAGGGGAGGTGTGGTGTGATTATTTTTCTTGGCATTGGGGGTGGGGTGGGTAGAGACAGGGGCATCCAGTGAAATTTATTCCACATGGGTCAGCTCCTACCAAGAGGTCTGATCACTGGAATTACTGCTCATCCCTCTTTCATCACCAAATCCTCTGTTTTTTCTAACATTTTTATGGTAAAAAATTACAAAGACACAGAAAACTTGAAAGAATTACACAATGAATAGCTACATATTCACATTAGGATTCTGCAATTACTAATATTTTATTAAATATGACTTTGCTAAATGTGCTTTATCACGTATCTATACATCTTTTCATCAATCCATTTTTGGATACAATTTAAAGTAAGTTTCAAACATTAGTATACCTTCCCCCAATACCACAGCATGTATGTCACTAACTAGAGTTCAATATTTACTTTTCTATTAAAAATTTACACATAGTGAAATGCATAATTTTTAAGTGTTACCATCTGATGAGTCTGACCAATGCGTACATCTAGGTAACCCAAACATACATTAAGAGAGAAAACATTCCCATCATCCTAGAAAGTCCATTCATAGCCCTTTCCAGTCAATCCTACCCTCACTTCTGCTCCCAAAGGCAACCATTGACCTGTTTTCACCACAGATTAGTTTTGCTGTCCTAAAACTTGTTGCTAATGGAGTCATAAAATATCAATATCTTCTCTTTTGTGTTTGACTTCTTTCACACAATCTTATGTTTTTGAGATTCGTTCATTTTGCTGTACATATTTTACAACTATACAGCAGTTTATATATCCATTCTTCCACCGAAGAACACCTGGGCTATTCTCAGATTCTTCTATTATGAATAAAAATGCTATAAACATTCTTATACAAGTCATTTTGTGGACTTATGTTTTCAATTCTCTGAGGTAAATTCCTAGGAGTGGACTTGCTGGACCACAGGGCCAGTGTATGTTTCCATTCTAAAGAAACTGCAAGACATTTTTCTAAAGTGGTTGTACTGTTTCACATTTCCAACAACAACATATCAGAATCAAACATATACATCCATGTATGCCATGCATCTTACAATTTAATGTTATAATTTTGCTTTAAATAGACATATACATAGAAAAGAAATAGAGTCATCCCTTGGTATCTGCAAGGGATTGGTTCCAGGACCCCCGTGGATACCAAAATCTGCAATGCTCAAGTCCCTTATATAAAACATAAATCAATCCAGGTTGGTTGACCCTGAAGATGCAGAACCCACACAGATAAGGAGGGCCAACCGTATGAGGAAAAAACGTAAAAGTAGTCTTTTATACTTATCAACATATGTATTATTTCTGGTGCTGTTCCTCTTTTCCTGAAGATCTGAGTTTCCACTGGATATCATTTTTCCATCAGCCTGCAAATCTTCCCAAAGCATTTCTTATAGTACAGATCTGTTGATAATTTTCTCGGTTTTCACTTACCTGAAAATGTATTTTAGTTTCATTCTTAAAACATATTTTTGCTGGTTATGGAATTCTGGGTAGACAGTGTTTTGTTTTGTTTTTTTAAATTTTATTTATTTATTTATTTTTGGCTGCATTGGGTCTTCGTTGCTGAACGCAGGCTTTCTCTAGTTGAGGTGAGCAGGGGCTACTCTTCGTTGCGGTGCGTGGGCTTCTCATTGTGGGGGCTTCTCTTGTTGTGGAGCACAGGCTCTAGGCATGCGGGCTTCAGTAGTTGCAGCACGCAGGCTCAGTAGTTGTGGCTCACGGGCTCTAGAGCACAGGCTCAGTAGTTGGGACGCACGGGCTTACTTGCTCCGCAGCATGTGGGATCTTCCCGGACCAGGGCTCGAACCCATGTCCCCTGCATTGGCAGGCGGATTCTTAACCACTGCACCACCAGGGAAGCGCCGGTAGACAGTGTTTTGAGTTTTGTTTTTTTTTTCTTTCAGCATTTTGAAAATTCTGTTCCACTGTCTTCTCCATTCCATTACTTCTCATAAGAAATCAGCCATCATTTGTACTGTTGCTCCTTCTCTTTCTAATATGTCATTTATCCTGGTTACTTTCAAGATTTTCCCTTTATAATTGGTTTACAGCAGTTTGACTATAAAGTGCATAGGTATGGTTTCCTTTGTATTTATTTCCTTGAGCTTAGCTGGATTTTTAGAATCTGCAATTTTATTTATTTATTTTTACTAAATTTAGGGAGATTTTAGCCACTATTTCTACAAATATTCTTTTTTTCCATTATTTTCTTTATCTTGTCTTTCTGCAACACATTTAATTATACATATTGTCCCACAAGACACTAAGGCTCAGTTAATACTTTTCAACCTATTTTCTCTGATTTTCAGGTTATATAATTTCTATTGACCTGTCTACAAGCTCACGCCTCTTTCTCTGTCATCTCTAATATTCTCCAATTTCTGCCACTTTTGGTCACTCTCCAGTACCTTCACATAGTTGTTTGTTTTACAGTTTGCTTAGAGTTTATAATTGTTATGTGTAGCTGAGCTGATATAAGCTACTTTGCCATTATCAGAAACTGAAACTTCCTTCTTTCCCTGTGTATCTACAAAGAATACAGGTGATTCTACTATAATTAGCAAGTAGTATGGAAAAAAGGTGTTCTATGTTTCACACTGATGTACTTTTTGTCTTCTGATTAAAGACTAGAGCCACAAGAGACTCTAATAACACTATTCAGTAGAACTTTCTGAGATAATAGATTTTTTTCTGTGTTGTCCAATATGGTAACCACTTGGCACACAGACTACTGGGCACTTAAAATGTGGTTATTGTGTTTGGGAAACTGATTTTTTTTTTTACTTTATTTAATTCTAATTAATTTAAAATAACCACATGAGGCTAATGGCTACTGCATTGGGCAATATGACTCTAAAGATCATCTGATGTGGTCTTTCTGTTTACAGATGATGAACCAGCAACTAAGAGTTTCCAGAAGAGGCCTGCCCATGATACATGGCTGCTAGTGGCAAAACCAGGATTCCAATTTAGATCTCCCAATTCCTAGTCTGAAGCTCCTGCTACTCTGTAGAGGAAGAGAATGCAAAATGCTATGGCTGCAAGAGGACAACCAAAAATATAATAGGTGAGTGATGATAAATTAGACCTTGAAAAAATATAGCTGGAAAAAATGGAACAGTGAGAGCAGAATGATTTGCAAACATATCATACATTACACATACATACACACATATTCACTGGGTATGCTCATTTCTTTTAAGGTAATAACTGTTTTGTTAGTAGGAGAAAAAGAGCTTTTTATAACTCATTACAGGCCCAAAAGGTCTGACTCAGACAATTAATACAAAGTACAAAGAGCACAATCAAGAAGTTGATGTCCCACCTCCGTTCTTCACCAAGTGTCCACTTTCCAAGTCCTACAGTCTTCAGTGACTTGAAGAGTTACAGCTTAACACTTATTTGTTTCTCAAAAGCCTGTAAGACACACACCACTGGAAAGGTTGCCAAGCATTCCCCTCCTGAACTTAATACTCCCTATGAGGATACGGCTCTCTGCTAAAATGGAATGCTTTTTACCTTTTAACCACTCTCCTATACTACTGGAAGTAAAATAATTACCTCACTACATTCTTTCCCTCTGTCTCTGTCTCTGTCTTTCACACACACACACCCCACAAACCTTTGTGTGGATTTCATACTAGCACTACTAATATACTAATATACATGGTGTAGAAAAATGTCTGCAAAAAGGTCCAAGATAAACAGCATTGTTTTTGGAGAAAGTGCTGTGGTCAGGATGATGTCATAAAAAATCAACTAATCAATTTCCTGTACCACATCCTGAAGGAAATCCAGAAGGCTCAATTTTCTCAGTCCAGTAGTCTTTCTGGGGGGACACTAATTGTTCCTGTGAACCCACAGGTGGTAAATTGATAATGATTATTATCTACCTTAAATCTTCAAAATCACAAAGAGTGAAATTTCATTGTAAAAGATCTTTAATGTGGGAGGCATTATGAAAATACAAAAAGTATCCTTATTAGATGTGAATTTCAGATTTTAGTTACTGACAGCAAAGAAAAGAAAAAATGAGTAAACTTAGTTGGTATTTACTATTGGACTTCAAAACGCTTCCTCTCCAGATCTGAGTAAAACAAAGACCACCATTCACAAGAGCCAAGGAGAGATCACTCTTTACCTACTATACACCCTCAGTGCTTTTCCTCCAGGCAACAAGCACTCACCAACACTGGGCTGGCACACCGCAGGAGACCTGCCAGATTTGAGCTCCCTGAGGGCATGAACAATGGCATATTTAGCTGTATACCCAAAGGCATTATAGCACCTGGCACAAAGTAAGTGCCCAGTAAGCATGTGTTGAATGAATGAATGAATGAGATTATCAATATAAATAAGATATTCTCCTTTCCCTCCAGAAGCTGCCAGTTAAAAATGGGGAGAAGACCACCATTACAAACAAATAATCAATAAGCACCATAACTGAGGTATCACTAAGGGCTGTGATTTGCCAAACGATTTGAAAAAAATCTAAAGATTAATAAGAAGTGCTTCTGGCTTTAGAACAGCCTTTGTGGTGAGCAATTTGGGAAAAACTTTTAATTTAAAATATGTATAACACCTGTTGACCCAGCAATTCCACTTGTTACACACTACTCTCGTCCTAAATGTATACAGACAGACTTGTAAAAGGTCTTTTCTCCTGCAACCATGTTTATAAAAGGAATAAAAAAAAACCTCCCTGAACATTCCATCAGCAGACAAAGGGCACATCCATAATACATATCACTACACAGAAGTTCAAAAGAACGTGGTTGATCTGTATGTGCTACCGTGAAAAGAGGTTCAACACTATTAAGTGAAAATACATTTGGAAAACGTTATCATATTCCCACCTATGAAAAACAAAACCATAATAGAAAATGGGCTGGGGGCTTCCCTGGTGGCGCAGTGGTTAAGAATCCGCCTGCCAATGCAGGGGACACGGGTTCGAGCACTGGTCTGGGAAGATCCCACATGCCATGGATCAACCAAGCCCACACGCCACAACTACTGAGCCTGCACTCTAGAGCACGCAAGCCACAACTACTGAAGCTCGCACGCCACAACTACTGAAGCCCACGCGCCTAGAGCCCATGCTCCGGAACAAGAGAAGCCACTGCAATGAGAAGCCCATGCACCGCAACAAAGAGTAGCCCCCACTCGCCGCAACTAGAGAAAGCCCACGTGCAGCAACAAAGACCCAACACAGCCAAAAATAATAAATAAAATAAATAAATTTATTTAAAAAAAGAAAGAAAATGGGCTAGAGCCATGCTATCTAATACAAACATAATAATTTAAACTTTTTAGTAACCACAGAAAAATGTAAAAGAAAAGTGAAATTAACATATTTTATTTAACTCAGTGTATCCAAAATATTATCACTATGTTGCCATCAATATGCAAACTAAGTAATGAAATACTTTACATTCTTTTTTTCATTCTAAGTCTTCAAAGTCCAGTGTGGATTTTACATGTATGGCACATCTCAATTAAAACTACACACATTTTAAATGCTCAACAGTCACATGTAGCAGTGGCTACCAAAGTGGACAGTGTAGGTCTAGAAGGATACACTTCAAACTGGTAACAGTGGTCACTTCTGGAAAGGATTGTGTTTAATCTTTTACATCAATAACTAACTCATATATTACTTACATAATGGTAAAAACACAACAGTAAAAAACCAAGCAGTATGGGAATATAGATGGCTGAGCAAATATACCTATTCCAAGAGTTACTGAATATCTAGGTAGAGCAGGGGGGACCAGGGAAAAATAAAATTTAACAATATTATTTACAATAACACACCCATGTGAACACATGTACACACACACACACACACAAAACCTAAGGGTAAAACTAACGGAAAATATGCAATAGTTCTACATTGAAAACTATAAAACATTGCTGGAAGAGATTTTACAAGGCCTAATAAATGGAGAAATATACCATGTTCATGGACTATGAAATTCAAATATATTTATAGATTCAAAGCTATCCCAATCAAAATTCCAGCAGGATGTCTGAGTGAAGGGAGGGGGAACTATAAGCTAATTCTAAGACATATATATGTTTTATATATTTATATAAATATATACTTGCATATACATGAATGTAAAGAACCTGGAATAGCCAAAACAATTTTGAAGAAGAACAAAGCTCCAAGAATTTCTAGAGTCATTAAAAAGCTACAGTAATTAAGCAATATGCTATTGTCATAAAGATAGACAAACAGATCAACAGCACACATCACCTTGTTTCTGACAAAAGTGGCACACAGTGCAATCTTGTGAATATATGGTGCTGGGTCAACAGGGTATTCACATGAGGGAAAAACTGAATTTTAATACCTGCCCCAAACCAAACACAAAAGTAAATTCCAGGTGGCAGCAGAGCTAAATGCAAAAGGTAAACAATAAAGCCTCATAGGAAAATATCTTCATGACCTTGGGATACATAAACATTTTCTTAAACAGGACACAAAAGGCACTAACCATTAAAAAAAGGAATGGTAAACCGGCCTTCACCAACATTGGTATGATATTGGGTAGAAAAGATAGAAATTGAGAAAGAGAGCTTTTTTTTTTTTTTTAACATCTTTATTGGAGTATAATTGCCTTACAATGGTGTGTTAGTTTCTGCTTTATAACAAAGTGAATCAGCTATACATATACATATATCCCTACATCTCCTCCCACTTGCGTCTCCCTCCCATCCTCCCTATTCCACCCCTCTAGGTGGTCACAAAGCACCCAGCTGATCTCCCCGTGCTATGTGGCTGCTTCCCACTAGCTATCTATTTTACATTTGGTAGTGTATATATGTCCATGCCACTCTTTCACTTTGTCCCAGCTTACCCTTCCCCCTCCGCGTGTCCTCAAGTCCATTAGAAAGAGAGCTTTAGTGAGCAGAGACAATTCAAACAAACATGGATAAGAAAAACACTGCTGAGGAGTCAAAGATAAGGTCTTCTATGCAGAGGGACCATAATAAGTAAAGATACAGAGGATAAAGTATAAGGCACGTTTAACAAAGTATGGCAAGTAGACTTGTATGAACAGATTATAAGGTGTTTGACACGCAAAGCAGTTGAAGAAAAGTAATAGGAAAAGGTTATGAAGGGGTTTGGACTTTATCTTAAAGGAAACAAAAATCTGTCAAAGGCTTTTAAGCAGGAAAATTACACGATCAGAACTAAAGTTCAGAAGGGTAACTCAAAAGAGCTCTGTAGGTGACGGATTGGATACATAAGAAACTAGAATCAGGGCAGAGTTAAAACAGATTGCACAAATTAGAATATTTACATACTCCAGTGTGACAAGAGGTATGCAAAGCTCCTAACAAACAGCGCTTTTTCGAAGAGTATCCAGTTTACTTGAATATCTGGGGGAAAACAATTTTACACTACAATAAACACTGATGTTATACAGGCATATGCAACATTCATCATTTAAATGATGATGACAATGATAATGCCAATAATAATGCTTTCTTGAATCTTTATGTCTCAGGCATTGTTTAAAGCAAGCCCTTTGTATAAACTAACTCACTTAATTCTCACAACAATAAGCAAGAAGGTACTATTAGAATAACTTCTATCTAACTACAATATAGTTATTCACTCAGACATTTTGAATTTCTATATACCTTTTTACTTTTTATTTATTTTTTTATTAAGGCTTAACAATCCCTTATATTGCTGATGATAAAACTTGGTACAACTACTTTGGAAAACTGGTAAAAATCTAATGAATCTAAACATATGTATGACCAAACATTTAACAGATATAAGTGCTGATGTTTACCAAAAGATATATATGTTTATAGCAGCTTTTTCAAAACAGCCAAAAATCGGAAACAACTCACATGTCCATCACACTTAGAAAAGTTATATAGTTTTCAGGGTGAGAGTGATATGTGGCCAAGCCAGAGTTCAAGCCCAAGGCTGTCTAATATCTAAGTTCACACTCTCAGCCACTACACTACACCTGAAAGAAATTATATTCCTATGGCAGTGGCTTCAGGCTATGCTCATAGATCCAGGTAGTAGACACGCTGTCTTCTTTGCTTGGAGGAGAGTGTTAAAAAGTATAGAAAGTTCTGAGAGGAGGCTACTGCAACAGTCCAGACAAAAGATGATATGGCAGAAGGAAGGAGGCAGAAAGGAGATCTCTTTTATAGAAAGAAGAGAACCCAGTAACAAATCAAACATGCGAGTGAGATGGCTTGGGCAACAGGACAAATGGTGAATGCAGAAGTAGGCAGAGACTGAGGGCTAAGTCAGGCATATTAAATTGAAGACGGGTGTCCAGGAGGCATTTGGATAAAGAAACATGAAGCTCAGGAGAGAAATCAGACTGATAAAAAAAACTTCAGATTCATCAGCATATGTGCATATCAGATTCCCTGAATAGAGAATAAAATCTCTAAAACAATATAATTAGTGTATTTCTTCTGACAATTAATATTAACTCACAGGAAGGTCTCTGTGGCCATCTGAAATTAATTTTGAAACTGTTAAAGCAATTAGAAGGTTAGTTAGAATGAAAAATCCTGTGGCGAAGGCATCACCTCCACTATTAAGTATCTGAGAATAATTGTACAAAAGAAAAACATTTTGCTTTTTAAGGTAAGTGGCCAAAGTGGTTTCAGGCTGCTATCTTGCTACTTGGGAAAATCTTAAAATGTATTATAGCAAAGATGTAAGAGGCAGAAAGATGCAGCTTGGTTTTCTCACCAATCATAGCATTCATAGTGGTTAATTTTTGCTTCAAAAGGCAGCTTCCTGTATTTTATTTCAATGCCAAAATAATGCAAAAGGAAAACCAAGATAAAGTTTGAGGTCACAGATACAATGTAAGAGTAGAATAATCATTAAAAAGTACATCCTCTGAACTTTTTATACTCAAAGGGTATGACTGCTTTGGGGGAGAGTTCTCAAAGTTCTAACCAGTACAATAATTAAGAGAAAAAAAGTAGGGGTATAACACAAGGAAAGAAATGCACAAAATTATCATTATTTGCAGAAAGTCTGCATTACAAAAAAATCCAAGGGAATCAACAAAAAATACTGAGCTATAATGACAATTTTCACATAGTCAATTACAAAACGTGCAAAGTAAACACCTTCCCTCTTTGCCATCAATAACTAATTTTCAGAAAAGACACAATGGAAAAAATATCCCATTTCCAACAATATATATTAAATATCTAGGGAAAAACCTCCCCAAAAGTATAGATCAGCAAGGGGAATAAAGAGTAAATGAAAGAACAGACCAGGCTCTTTAAATAGAAGATCAACTATTGAAACAACATCAATTTATCCATAATTAACAAGTAAATTTAATACACTTCCAGTAAACACCACAATGGGAGAGTCTCCAAAATTTGGCAAAATGAGTTAAAAATTCATTTGATGGGGGACAGAGAGACAAGAATATCCTAGACATTAAAAATAATAATAATGGTATGGGACTTGTAGCAGACGTAAAATATATTATAGAGCAACAAAAATTAAAACTATACATTAGAACACAAATTGCCCAACTGCTCAGTAGAATGATACAGCAATGCCCAGAATCAGATCAATATAAAATAACCAATATTGCAATAGAAAAACATATTTTGAGTATTCAAGATCTTTATAAAAGAAATTTTTAAAAATAGTAAACCCAGTAGTGACCAAAGAAATGCAAATTAAAACAATAAGATATCATTTTCTAAAATATCAAACTGACTTTTTAGTTTTAACAGTAATGCCTAGTGTTAGCTAGTGCAAGGAAATGAAAGCTTTTATACACTGCTCGTAGAACTGAAAACAGATACAGCCCTTCTGAGAGCAATTTAGCAATAAATATCAGAAGCCTTAATGTGTTTTTTCTAAGCAAGCCCACTTCTAATACATTAACCAAAAGAAATGATGAGAGATATGTTCAAAGATTTATCTATAAAGCTGTTTTTCCAGATTTTATAATACCAAAAATTTTGAAACAAACTAAATGTATAACAGTAGGGGGAAAGATTAAATAAATTATGATAAAGGCAAAAGACCTTCAGTAGAACATTTAATAAAATGAAGAAATGTTTAAAAATAAGTGGAAGACAGGACAAGATGGCATACTATCAAGACGCGGAATTCGCGTCTCCTCACAACTAGGGCACCTACCAGGCACCAGTGGAGGACCACGGACACCTAAGGGGATGGGAGGAACCCCTAGCAACTGGGTAGGACATGGGGTGTGGGGGGAGTGAATCGGGAGGAGAAGTGGAGAGAGGAAGTGACTGGTGCCCCTGAGGGGCAGCTGGGGGACGGGGAGGGATCCCACCCCCGAAGGGGGAAACTGGGAACCATTGGGAGGGCAGAGGATCAAAGGGGAGCCGTGGCCAGGTTTCCCCTGCCCACTTAGACCCCCAGGAACCTGTTGAGTTCCCAGGCCTGATCCTCTGCCCACCGAGGCCCCCTCCAGCCCGCACGGGTCCTGAGGGAGTGGGAAGGAGGGCAGGGGGAGCAAAAGTAAAGGCTGGACCAGGACTGGCATGATTGAGGGGTGGCTGGGGTAGGGAAGAAGTCCCTACACCCAGCAGGACCCACCCACGGTTAGGGGTCCAGTGGTGATGGGGGAGATGGTGAGGGAGGGGTGAGAAGGAACAGAAGGGAACGGGCCAGTTCTTTCCCTGTCCACTTGGGCACCGGGAAGCCTGTTGGGCTCCCAGGCCTAATCCTCTGCCGTCGGAGCCTCCCTCCTTCCTCGAAGAACCCAAGCCCCACACCTACACCCCCACCCAGCTCCCTGTCTCCATACTCGGAGACCCCCTCCAATGAGCTGGGCCTAAATTCCACCCACACACCCTCACTCAGGGCCCTACCTCCAAACTCCCAAACTCCACACTCCAGAAGTCCTCCTTTCCACATGCTGCCTCTCCCCTTCCGCGCAGGTCCTAAGCAGAGGCCCCGCCCAGACTTGAACGTCACCCCGCCTACGCCCCGTCCCACCCTAAACCCCACCCATGCCTAAGTTCCACCCCTCACCTAACCTCCGCCCTCACAGCCAAGGCTTTTTTTCTTTTTTCCTCTTTTAGATTGGGGTTCTGTTTTACCTTGTTGATTCACTGTTGTTAATTCTTTTATATTTTTATTTTTCCTAATCTTTTATTTTTCTAATTTTATTTTATTCTTTATACTTTGTTAGTGATCTCTCCTTTTGGCTTGTCCCCCCCCCCCTTTTTTTCTTTTTTTTGTTGTGGTTTTCTTTTACCTTGTTGCAGTTGTTTCAATTATAGTTTTATTTTACCTAACATATTTTTTATCTTTCTAATTTTATTTTGTTTTCTATTCTTTGATATTGTGCTGCTCCTTTTTTTCTTTCTTTCTTCCTTTTTTTTTTTTTTTTTTAATTGTGCTACAAAGCTTGCAGGATCTTGGTTCCCAGGCTGGAGGTCGGGCCTGAGCTCCTGTGGTGGGAGCTCCGAGTCCAAACCCCTGGACTAACAGAGAACCTCAGACCCCAGGGAATATCAGTCGGAGTGAGGCCTCCTGGAGGTCCTCATCTCAGCACCAAGACCCAGCTCTATCCAACTGCCTGCAAATTCCAGTGCTGGATGTCTCAGGTCAAACAACCAGTAAGACAGGAATACAGCACCACCCATCAAAAAAAAAAAAAAAAAAAAAAGAAACGACAAAAAAAATATGTTACAGAAGAAGGAGCAAGGTAAAAACCTACATAAACCTACCTAAACCTACCTAAAAGATCAAATAAATGAAGATGAAATAGGCAACCTACCTGAAAAAGAATTCAGACTAATTACAGTAAAGATGATCCAAAATCTCAGAAACAGAATGGAGAAAATACAAGAAACATTTAACAAGGATCTAGAAGAACTAAAGAGCAAACAAACAGTGATGAACAACACAATTACTGAAACTAAAAATACTCCAGAAGGAATCAATAATGGAATAACTGAGGCAGAAGAACAGATAAGTGAGCTGGAAGATAAAATGGTGGAAATAACTGCCAGGGAGCAGAATAAAGAAAAAAGAACGAAAAGAATTGAGGACAGTCTCAGAGACCTCTGCGACAACATTAAACACACCAACATTCGAATTATAGGGGTCCCAGAAGAAGAAGAGAAAAAGAAAGGGACTGAGAAAATATCTAAAGAAATTATAGTTGAAAACTTCCCCAGTATGGGAAAGGAACTAGTCAATCAAGTCCAGGAAACACAGAGAGTCCCATACAGGATAAATCCAAGGAGAAGCATGCCAAGACACATATGAATCAAGCTATCAAAAATTAAATACAAAGAAAAAATATTAAAAGCAGCAAGGGAAAAGCAACAAATAGCATACAATGGAATCCCCACAAGGTTAACAGCTGATCTTTCAGCAGAAACTCTGCAAGCCAGAAGGGAGTGGGAGGACATATTTAAAGTGATGAAAGGGGAAAACCTACAACCAAGATTACTCTACCCAGCAAGGATCTCATTCAGATTCAACGGAGAAATTAAAACTTTTACAGATAAGCAAAAGTTAAGAGAATTCAGCACCACCAAACCAGCTTTACAACAAATGCTAAAGGAACTTCTCTAGGCAGGAAACACAACAGAAGGGAAAGACCTACAAAACCAAACCCAAAACAATTAAGAAAATGGTAATAGGAACATACATATCGCTAATTACCTTAAATGTAAATGGATTAAATGCTCCAACCAAAAGACACAGACTGGCTGAAGGGATACAAAAACAAGACTCATATATATGCTGTCTACAAGGGACCCACTTCAGACCTAGGGACACATACAGACTGAAAGGGAGGGGATGGAAAAAGATATTCCATGCAAATGGAAACCAGAAGAAAGCTGGAGTAGCAATTCTCATATCAGACAAAATAGACTTTAAAAGACTATTACAAGAGATAAAGAAGGACACTACATAATGATCAAGGGATCAATCCAAGAAGAAGATATAACAATTGTAAATATTTATGCACCCAACATAGGAGCACCTCAATACATAAGGTAAATGCTAACAGCCATAAAAGGGGAAATCGAGAGTAACACAATCATAGTAGGGGACTTTAACACCCCACTTTCACCAATGGACAGATCATTCAAAATGAAAATAAATAAGGAAACACAAGCTTTAAATGACACATTAGACAAGATGGATTTAATTGATATTTATAGGACATTCCATCCAAAAACAACAGAATACACTTTCTTCTCCAGTTCTCATGGAACACTCTCCAGGATAGATCATATCTTGGGTCACAAATCAAGCCTTAGTGAATTTAAGAAAACTGAAATCGTATCAGGTATCTTTTCCGACCACAACGCTATGAGACTAGATATCAATTACAGGAAAAAATCTGTAAAAAATACAAACACATGGAGGCCAAACAATACACTACTAAATAACCAAGAGATCACTGAAGAAATCAAAGAGGAAATAAAAAAATACCTAGAAACAAATGACAATGAAAACATGACGGCCCAAAACCTACGTGATGCAGCAAAAGCAGTTCTAAGAGGGAAGTTTATAGCAACACAATCCTACCTCAAGAAACAAGAAAAGTCTCAAATAAACAACCTAACCTTACACCTAAAGCAATTAGAGAAAGAAGAACAAAAAAACCCCAAAGTTAGCAGAAGGAAAGAAATCATAAAGATCAGATCAGAAATAAATGAAAAAGAAATGAAGGAAACAATAGCAAAGATCAATAAAACTAAAAGCTGGTTCTTTGAGAAGATAAACAAAATTGATAAACCATTAGCCAGACTCATCAAGAAAAAAAGGGAGAAGACTCAAATCAATAGAATTAGAAATGAAAAAGGAGAAGTAACCATTGACACTGCAGAAATACAAACGATCATGAGAGATTACTACAAGCAACTCTATGCCAATAAAATGGACAACCTGGAAGAAATGGACAGATTCTTAGAAATGCACAACCTGCCGAGACTGAACCAGGAAGAAATAGAAAATATGAACAGACCAATCACAAGCACTGAAATTGAAACTGTGATTAAAAATCTTCCAACAAACAATAGCCCAGGACCAGATGGCTTCACAGGTGAATTCTATCAAACATTTAGAGAAGAGCTTACACCTATCCTTCTCAAACTCTTCCAAAATATAGCAGAGGGAGGAACACTCCCAAACTCATTCTACGAGGCCACCATCACCCTGATACCAAAAGAAGGTAAAGATGTCACAAAAAAAGAAAACTACAGGCCAACATCACTGATGAACATAGATGCAAATATCCTCAACAAAATACTATCAAACAGAATCCAACAGCACATTAGAAGGATCATACACCATGATCAAGTGGGGTTTATCTCAGGAATGCAAGGATTCTTCAATATACGCAAACCAATCAATATGAAACACCATATTAACAAAGTGAAAGATAAAAACCATATGATAATCTCAATAGATGCAGAACAAGCTTTTGACAAAATTCAACACCCATTTATGATAAAAACTCTCCAGAAAGTAGGCATAGAGGGAACCTACCTCAACATAATAAAGGCCATATATGACAAACCCACAGCCAACATCATTCTCAATGGTGAAAAACTGAAACCATTTCCTCTAAGAGCAGGAACAAGACAAGGTTGCCCACTCTCACCACTATTATTCAACACAGTTTTGGAAGTTTTAGCCACGGCAATCAGAGAAGAAAAAGAAATAAAAGGAATCCAAATCGGAAAAGGAGTAAAACTGTCACTGTTTACAGATGACATGATACTATACACACAGAATGCTAAAGATACTACCAGAAAACTACTAGAGCTAATCAATGAATTTGGTAAAGTAGCAGGATACAAAATTAATGCAGAGAAATCTCTTGCACTCCTATACACTAATGATGAAAAATCTGAAAGAGAAATTAAGGAAACACTCCCATTTACCATTGCAACAAAATGAATAAAACACCTAGGAATAAACCTACCTAAGGAGACAAAAGACCTGTATGCAGAAAACTGTAAGACACTGAGGAAAGAAATTAAAGATGATACCAACAGATGGAGAGATATACCATGTTCTTGGGTTGGAAGAATCAACACTGTGAAAATGACTATACTATCCAAAGCAATCTACAGATTCAATGCAATCCCTATCAAACTACCAATGGCATTTTTCACAGAACTAGAACAAAAAATTGCACAATTTGTATGGAAACACAAAAGACCCCAAATAGCCAAAACAATCTTAAGAAAGTAAAACGGAGCTGGAGGAATCAGGCTCCCGGACTTCAGACTATCCTACAAAGCTACAGTAATCAAGACAGTATGGTACAGGCACAAAAACAGAAATACAGATCAATGGAACAGGATAGAAAGCCCAGAGATAAACTCACACACACATAGTCACCTTATCTTTGATAAAGGAGGCAAGAATATACAATGGAGAAAAGACAGCCTCTTCAATAATTGATGCTGGGAAAACTGGACAGCTACATGTAAAAGAATGAAATTAGAACACTCCCTAACACCATACACAAAAATAAACTCAAAATGGATTAGAGATCTAAAAGTAAAGCCAGACACTATAAAACTCTTAGAGGAAAACATAGGCAGAACACTCTATGACATAAATCACAGCAAGATCCTTTTTGACCCAGCTCCTAGAGAAATGGAAATAAAAACAAAAATAAACAAATGGGACCTAAGGAAACTTAAAAGCTTTTGCACAGCAAAGGAAACCATAAACAAGACCAAAAGACAACCCTCAGAATGGGAGAAAATATTTGCAAATGAAGCAACTGACAAAGGATTAATCTCCAAAATTTACAAGCAGCTCATGCAGCTCAATACCAAAAAAATAAACAACCCAGTCCAAAAATGGGCAGATGACCTAAATAGACACTTCTCCAAAGAAGATATACAGATTGCCAACAAACACATGAAAGAATGCTCAACATCATTAATCATCAGAGAAATGCAAACCAAAACTACAATGAGATATCATCTCACACCGGTCAGAATGGCCATCATCAAAAAATCTACAAACAATAAATGCTGGAGAGGGTGTGGAGAAAAGGGAACCCTCTTGCACTGTTGGTGGGAATGTAAATTGATACAGCCACTATGGAGAACAGTATGGAGGTTCCTTAAAAAACTAAAAATAGAACTACCATACGACCCAGCAATGCCACTACTGGGCATATACCCTGAGAAAACCATAATTCAAAAAGAGTCATGTACCAAAATGTTCATTGCAGCTCTATTTACAATAGCCAGGACATGGAAGCAACCTAAGTATCCATCGACAGATGAATGGATAAAGAAGATGTGGCACATATATACAATGGAATATTACTCAGCCATAAAAAGAAACGAAATTGAGTTATTTGTAGTGAGGTGGATGGACCTAGAGTCTGTCATACAGAGTGAAGTAAGTCAGAAAGAGAAAAACAAATACCGTATGCTAACACATATATATGGAACCTAAAAAAAAAAAAAAAGAAAAGAAAATGGTTCGAAGAACCTAGGGGCAAGATGGGAATAAAGATGTAGACCTACTAGAGAATGGACTTGAGGATATGGGGAGGGGGAAGGGTAAGCTGGGACAAAGTGAGAGAGTGGCATGGACATATATACACTACCAAACGTAAAATAGATAGCTAGTGGGAAGCAGCCACATAGCACAGGGAGATCAGCTCGGTGCTTTGTGACCACCTAGAGGGGTGGGATAGGGAGGGTGGGATAGGGAGGGTGGGAGGGAGGGAGATGCAAGAGGGAAGAGATATGGGGACATATGTATATGTATAAGTGATTCACTTTGTTATAAAGCAGAAACTGACACACCATTGTAAAGCAATTATACTCTAATAAAAATGTTAAAAAATTAAAAATAATTAAAAAAAATTAAAATCTACAAACAATAAATGCTGGAGAAGGTGTGGAGAAAAGGGAATCCTCTTGCACTGTTGGTGGGAATGTAAATTGATACAGTCACTATGGAAAATAGTGTGGAGGTTCCTTAAAAAACTAGAAATAGAACTACCATACAACCCAGCAATCCCACTATTGGGCATATGCCCTGAGAAAACCATAATTCAAAGAGTCATGTCCCACAATGTTCATTGCAGCACTATTTACAATAGCCAGGACATGGAAGCAACCTAAGTGTCCATCGACAGATGAATGGATAAAGAAGATGTGGCACATATATACAATGGAATATTACTCAGCCATAAAAAGAAACGAAATTGAGTTATTTTTAGTGAGGTGGATGGACCTAGAGTCTGTCATACAGAGTGAACTAAATCAGAAAGAGATAAACAAATACCATATGCTAACACATATATATGGAATCTAAAAAAAAAAAAAAGGTGAACCCAGGGGCAGGACAGGAATAAAGACACAGACGTAGAGAATGGACTTGAGGACACGGGGAGGGGGAAGGGTAAGCTGGGACGAAGTGAGAGAGTAGCACTGACGTACATACACTACCAAAAGTAAAATAGATAGCTAGTGGGAAGCAGCTGCGTGGCACAGGGAGATGAGCTTTGTGCTTTGCGACCACCTAGAAGGGTGGGACAAGGAGGGTGGGAGGGAGATGCAAGAGGGAGGGGATACGGGGATATACATATGCATATAGCTGATTCACTTTCTTATACAGCAGAAACTAACACAATACTCTAAAGCAATTATACTCCAATAAAGATGTTAAAAAAAAAATAAGTTGAAAATATTAATGAAAAAACAAGTTAAAACAGTATATAATAGGGTTTCAATTCTTGTGTGAATACATATGAACAATTATAACTGCATATATGATCAAAAGATTATACCCAAAATATTAATAGGATGGTAAGCTTACAGTTGGTTATTTTCATGTATTTCTTATGTAATTAGATAAAACTAATAAATATCACCTTTTAAAAAAACCATGGGGACTTCCCCGGTGGCGCAGTGGTTAAGAATCCACCTGCCGATGCAGGGGACGCGGGTTCAAGCCCTGGACCTGGAAGATCCCACATGCCACGGGGCAACTGGGCCCATGCACCACAACTACTGAGCCCACGTGCCACACTGCTGAAGCCTGTGCACCTAGAGCCCACGCTCCACAACAAGAGAAGTCACCGCGATGAGAAGCCCGAGCACCACAATGAAGAGTAGTCCCCACTTGCTGCAGCTAGAGAAAGCCTGCATGCCGCAACGAAGACCCAACGCAGCAAAAATAAATAAATAAATAAATAAAGTTCAAAACTCAATTTAAAAAAAAACCAAGAATCTGTCACTATATATATAATATATATAATAGGATGGTGGAAAATATCTGTTCTTTGCTAAAGGAATAAACTATCTTATCACTCAGCAAAACATGACGTATCTGCTGACCAGGTTTTAGAACCCCATATGGCAATTTCTGCATCTCACTTGGGGGCCAGCTTGATTTCTACCTGTTTCACAAAGCTTCCTCAGCTCTATATCAGTCTCTGTTTCCTCTGGAATTCCAGAATCTTGGCAGCGATTGAGTGTTCTCCTTTTTAATACCTATCACAACCCTATGTCCCTAATTAAAAGTCTTTCTAGCTTATCCAATAATCGAGCTAATATATACACCTCAAAGGTTAGGAAAATGGGGTATAAATTCAGCTCTTGACATATTTATAGCTATATGTCCCTACACTAAATGGCTCTATCTAGATACTGATGCTGTTTTAGTTCTTAAACCTGGCTCTCACTTCTTAATGCCATCAGTATATCTGCCTCTAGAAATCTGAGCCCTCTTTTCATTCTCTTAACATCAAGAAATCAGATAATCTGGCTTATAAGAAACGTTTGTAAACTAAGAGTAAATAGATAAAGAGAAAAGTGTTTAGGCAACTCTCTTGAGAAGAAAATTGCCCCAAATTCACCGCCCTTGGAGCTTTCAAAGGCTTTTTTCTGATACCCATGGATGAGAGAGACTTTCTAGGAGTCCAGCTTTCCCAAGGGGAGATTCCAGCATGCCACTGAAGTAAAGATTTTTTTCTTTCCCAGTTCCTTTCTAGTGCCTGACTGTGTTCTAGAAACATGAAGATGCTGGGTCATTTAAATAATATAGTTAATCTCCATAACGTCCTACAGTGACATTCTGAGATGTAAATGTAACTAAACATATTTCCCAACACACAGATTAATTCATAAATTTACTGTTGCCTCTGCTATTAACTTCATTCTTATTTATAATATTATATTACTACTACCATTTATGGAATTCCAGGTACCATGCTAGGTACTTTACATGTATTATTTATAATCCTATCACAACTGTGTATGGAATAAACAGAATCATCATTTTCTGAATAAGATGTAAGAGGCAAAGAGAAGTTAAATAATAACTTCCCCAAGATCCCCGAGCCAGGAAGAACTGAAGCAGGGATTCAAATCTGGGTCTGTCTCCTACCAAACCCCACCCTCTTTCCACTCTGCAGGCACCATCAAGTTGCATCTACTGGATATCAAGTTTCTGAGAATATTTCATTTCATTTATCTAGAAAAGACTAGGATGATATTTCTCTATCATTACGATTCAGGTCTGTCAGTGAGACTTAACATGCTTCTACCACCAGAGTTAAAAATCCACCAAAGAAACAATGTGAAGGATTCACAGCAATAATACTCCATCTCAGATAAAGCATAATGTGTGCTTCTTTAATTTAATGAATATGTCATAATGATATAGCTTTTTGCTAATTTTACATATATCCATAGCACATCTGAAGAGAATAAGAACAATGTATCTGACCAAGCTGTTAGATCCTGAGGTCAGAGACCATGTCTCATTTACCTCTATATCCCCAAGTCCTGTATGTGATAGATGTTCAACACCTCATTGTTGATGAAAGTTAGAAGCAATGATTATCAACTCCTGAAAGTAATATTTTAAGATACCTAGAACATTTTGAGCAGCAAAAAAAGACCCCATGTTTCAAAAAAACTGGTTTTGATCTGCAGGTAAACTTCCTACCTCTCGATCCTTGAGTTTCATGGCAAGCACCAACTGATGCCTGTGGTTAGTGAGAGCCTCCCGGTAATTTCCTTTGGAGAAGAATGCAGAGCCCAGATTCCCATGAGCTCGGCATTCTCCTGTCTGGTCACCTGAATTGGGTAAAAAAAAAAAAAAAAAAGATAAAATTTATCTAAGTTGCAGCATTATTTATAATATATAATGGCCATCTTACTTCTAGAGGCACAGATTTACTAGCTAAGATTTCACTTGCCTTCTTTTCTTCTTCTAAAAGACTCTCTGTGGGAAGTTATGGTCCTAGAAGTTAAATCTCTGGACAACTGTTATTGATGTTATAACATACAACTGCAGTCAGGGACATAAGTGTTCTGGAAATGAGAGGTCATTGCTTTGTTTCTGAACAACCATCAGCTTGTTGGTTCAGTCACTTTACTCCACACCTACCATAATATGTTGCTTCTTTACAAGTATGCTGATGGCAGACTCACCATATCTCTTCTCTTACTGCAGTCCTGCAAGTCCTTGAATAATCACTGTGATGATTATCATAAACCACATTTTTTTTTAAATGAGGAAACAGCAGCACAGAGATTAGGCAACTTGCCGAAGGTCACACAGCTAGTTAAGTGGCAGAGCCAGGATTCTAAACTCAGCAGTCTGGCTCCATAGTCCACAGTCTTAACCACTGCACTGCACTATTTCCTCCAACAAAATGATGGTGCATTCTAATGTAGGCAAAAATGAAAATTAAGGTGAAAGATTCACCCACAAATCTATCATTTGAGATAGTAAATCTGTGAGCCCATATCTCTGAGGAGGCAATGAATATGTTAATCCATATCTTTTGGCCTTTTGGGAGCTTGATACCTTGTTAATGAAAAGTCCTAAAGACCTAAGTACTCTAAAACTAAGAATGTTCCCGAGGTACAATCACTTTTCATTGCACATATTACTCCCATTCACGTCAGGTTAATCAGCTTTCTTCAATTCCTTTCTGTACTGAAATAAAGGAGAAAAGCATAACTCTACCTAAGGTCTTGGCTACATCCAAGTCCTGCTGCATGTATCCAGTGCTCTTCTCTGTGTTTCCGAGAGACCAGTAAGCACTGCTCAGCGCAGAGAAAACGGAACCTCTTAGTTTGAGGCTGCAGGTGCCAATCTTCAGAGCGGCTTCTAAGACAACCACAGAGGCCCCATGATGGCCAGCTGTCAGGAGTTCTTGCCCAACCACAGACACGACCACAAAGGGACTCTTGTCCAGTTTCATTTTCTGAAGCTGTTGATAAGTGGGCTCGAGGGAGTCTGAAGAAAAACAAAAGAAAATAAGAGAATGTAGGATTATACACAAAACAATCTTTTCCAATACGCTCTAGAAACAAATGTTTATCATACCGTTTTATGGCCTGTTTCAGGTACAAACTCTTCAACCTTTCAATCTAGCACCACCCTCACTGTCCACTCATTCATACGACTGGGTAACACCAATGTCTTTCCAGTAATTTCCTTACATCACTTTCACATGCATACGCCACACACGTCCTCTCTTCTGGTCTTTCTTTGATCAGGACCCACCACTTTCCCTGAATGGTTCTCCCTTCTCTGACCTCCTGCCCTCTCAAAATATCACAGGCACATCACTCAAGTCCCACCCCTACTGTATACAGGCAGACCACAGAGATGCTGTGGGTCTGCTTCCAGACCACTGCAACAGAGCAAATATCACAATAAAGCAAATCACATGAAATTTTTGGTTTCCGCGCATATCAAGAAGAAAAAAGAAATCGTCTGAGTTTACTAAGGTAAGATGAAAGACAAAATTAACGTTTATCTCATTTTATTTTCATGTTATGGAAAGGACACAGATTAGGGGTCAGGAAGCCACAGGGAGATTCTTTCCTTTTGAAGCTAGGTTTCAAAGTGGATGACCTCTAAGCTCCTTCTTCCTCCTCTTTTTTTTTTTTTAAAAGACTGTAGCAGAGCTAATGACTATAACCTTACAATGAGGTAGCACTTGTAACACTTTTGTTGTTAACTTTCCTGAAAAACTGTTTCACATTAGTTGTTCCACTGTGCCTATGTGAAAAAAAAAACTATTGAAAGGTTGGTCTCTTTAAACTGTGAATCTCTCAGCCAACAGTACTGCATTAAAATGTAATTTTTACAATTTATGACTTCAAATCTCCACTTGCCACTAAGGAGCTCTCATCTGAATCAACATTACCACGGAAACCTCGAAACCTACTGGTGCCTAAAGCATTTTTCCCTTCAATCAGATCACTAAACAGAGAACAAAGAACATTTTTACACCTGTCAAGATGCAAGCAGTACACAGTACCAGTAAACGCTTGCTAACCAATAGGGTTAAATACAGGCACAAGAACCCAGGAATTGCTAGAACAGGAAAAGAACAATGTCATACTGAAATAACTGTGAGCAGAATTTTGGTGGTACCCACTGATGGATTTGGCAGCCAGTGATGATCACACATTAGCATCCCACTGGCCAATTAGCAAAAGCAAAAATAACAGAATTTTAGAGCTGAAAAGACCTTGAAAACACCCTTATTTTATTTATTTATTAAATTTATTTATTTTTATTTATTTATTTTTTTGGCTGTGTTGGGTCTTCGTTGCTGTGCGTGGGCTTTCTCTAGTTGTGGCGAATGGGGGCTACTCTTTGTTGTGGTGTGAGGGTTTCTCACTGCGGTGGCTTCTCTTGTTGCGGAGCACAGGCTCTAGGCGTGCGGGCTTCAGTAGTTGTGGTGCATGGGCTCAGTAGTTGTGGCTCACGGGCTCTAGAGCGCAGGCTCAGTAGTTGTAGCGCACGGGCTTAGTTGCTCCGCGGCATGTGGGATCTTCCCGGACCAGGGCTCGAACCCGTGTCCCCTGCATTGGCAGGCGTATTCTTAACCACTGCGCCACCAGGGAAGCCCAACACCATTATTTTAGAAATGAAGAATCTGAGTATTTAAGTATTGAGTATTCACGCAAGGTCAGATAGCTTGGGACAAAGCCAAGACAAGAACCTATTGCAGGGATCTAAGTCCAGGCTCTCTGATACCATACTAGGCAAAATTCTTGTTCACACAAGAAGTCAATTCCGGCTGATTTTAAGCAGAGAAGAAATGCACTGAGTGGCTACTGAGTGGCCCTTGCACAGAAACGAAGACCCAACACAGCCAAAAACAAATAAATAAATAAAGGGTGGAAAACCAGGCCTCCAGACCCACAGTCAAAATCATGTCACAAAAGCTTCCTGGTGAAGGCAACATCACCACTGCAAGTAAACACAGGACACTGCAGCTTGTAATTCTGCCTCCACCACTACTAAATGTCACCCTTGGAAAACAGATGTCACTATTGCCACCTGCCACCACTGGAACAAATTCTGTATATCCTTTCTTCTTTCAGCCTTTAGCTCCTAATTCAAAGGTGGAGTCTCAGTTGCAAAGGAGGATGAGAAAGTTAGGATCTGATGTTTTCAACTTTTATAGTGGAAGGCAAGGAGGCAGAAGTAAAAGACAGGGAGTTCCCAAAACACAGGAAGAGTGTTCAGACACAGATGGCACAAAATGACTGATGGCCAGCAAAGATTCTACTTTTCAGCTGGTGATTTTTTTAACCATTGCAACCACGGCTAAGTTCAAAAAAAGAGTCATCCAATAGAGCCTCTAAAGCTACACGATAGTAGAAAGAAGAGACAACATTGCCACAGTTAGAGGACCAAGGGAAACACCTGGAAGATTTTCAAAAGAAAAGGAAATCTTCATTTGTACAAATTTTTACTAAATAAAAATGAAACGGAAGGATTAAGAGGTAAAAGATCAAATTTCCATTTGTAGTATATAGGGAAGAGACTATACATATAAAAAAGATAAATTATAATGCAAGCTCAAATACTGTATATGTTATAAGAGTTTGGAAAAGGGAGTGATTATCAAGGGTAATCAGAAAGCTTCATAAAAACAGAACCTGATTTCTTAAAGAAAGGGTAGGACTTAGACAAGTCTTTGTACTTTTTTCTGTGAGTAGAGGGTATTTTAGGCAGAAGGTTTGTCCTAAACAAAGGTGCATGGAATGAAAGATAGGTACATGGAATGAAAAGGAATGATGAACAGGGCAGCTTGAATGGCCCAGAGAGTATTTATGGGGAAGGAAGCTGATGTGGAATAACACAGAAAATACTGAGCTAAGGATAAAGAGACCTGGATTTCAAAGTCACATAACCTCAGTTTCCTCACTTTGTCAAATGTATCACAATTATGATTGTGGTGATGGTTACATAAATCTATACACGTTATAGATAAGTATATGTCAATATTAAATACATATGTGTCTATACATGTAAATGCATCTATGTTTGCATCTATGCATGTGTAAAGATATATACACAAAAAGTCCATTTCACTTGACGTAAATTAAAAAAATTTTAATGTCAAACTTCTCTGCTTTGGGCTGTAATTACGTCTCATTTGTCCATACTCACTAATCAGAAGGTCTGGTTAGCAGTTGTACACTCATTTGATAAATAAAAGTGGTAAGATAAGTTTTTTTTTAATGTATAAAAACTGTATAGGGCTTCCCTGGTGGCCCAGTGGTTAGGAATCCGCCTGCCAATGCAGGGGACACGGGTTCAAGCCCTGGTTGGAGAACTAAGATCCCCGCATGCCACAGGGCAACTAAGCCCATGCGCTGCAACTACTGAGCCCGGGCACTCTGGAGACCGTGTACCACAACTATAGAGAATCCCATGCGCCGCAACTAGAGAAGCCTGCATGCTGCAACGAAGAGCCTGCATGCCACAACGAATACCCTGTGTGCCACAACTAAGACCCAATGCAGCCAAATAAATAAATAAATATTGTAAAAAAACAATATTAGGAGGTACTTATTATCACACCCCTTTTACAGATAAGAACTGAGGTGCAGAGAAAGGAAGCAACCTTGCTCAGTCAAGGGGATAGCAAATGGCAGTACTGAAATTAGAGTCCAACCTTTGGGGGAAAAGTCAGGTTTTTTTTAACATAACATTTCAGAAACAGGCCCTCTGTGCAAAGTGACTGCCACTTAAAAGAGAATCAGAGGGAAAGAGTTACCAAGGGTGGACAATCAGGTAAATAAAAGGTGAGCCCCAATTTGACTCTGAGAGAAAAGCTTATACATTCAAGCCATTTTCCACCAGTACTTCATAAAATCAGCTTCCTGGATCCTCTGAAGCTGGTAGAAACACCATGACAGGTGATAGCCCATAAATGTAATAGTCTTTAGATTACCAAATTAACAAGAGGAGAGAAAATATACACAAGAGAACCCTCAGCAAGAAGCAGCCCTAGCGTCTTTAGAGGAACAAATAAAGGTAAACACAATCTCACTTTGTAATTACATTATTAAATCTGCGGTTGGCAGTAGTACTATGCTACACCATCCAAATTTACATAAACATTTATAAGATACAATGAACTGAAATTGCTGAAAGACTATCTAAAAAGGAGAAATGGAAAATAGTAAAAGGATAATTTGAGGGTCATGAAAGAGTCTCATTTTATATTAATACTTATTTGTACATTTACATAAATGATTTAAGGGAAATACATTACATATAGTGATGTAAATATATCTACAGGAAAAGTAGATTATCTGATATCTGGTTGGTGAGCATGAATGAAACCACAAAAGTAAAATAAAAAAGACTTAATGCAGTTAGCAATATAGGCAACAACAATATTTTAAAAATCAAGTAAGTTCCAAAGTGGATTAATATATTTATTTGGGAACAAGAGTATATTACTATAGATTAGCCCTATCTTTAAAGAAAATCTTGAAACGTCCCCAAAAGGCCAAACCACAGGAACTCTGTGCACATCGTGGGAGCTTTGTTTGCTTACAGAAGCACTGGACGAGGGAGCTTCCCTATTGCATTTCAGAATTTCAAAACAAAAACAACTGACACAACAGATCAGACCTACATGTAAAGTGTCCTGGACTGCACAGTTATGCAACAATGGCAGAAACTGAGAACGCTGCAGGAGGCTAAAATAAACAGTGGGTAAAAAATGGGCACCAAATGATGACAGATTTTGTGAATTATAACCATATGACAAAAAGAGAGGTCATTAAGATGTTAAATGATGCACAGAACAACACTGTGCAAAGCAACAGTCTTTCTATAAAATGTTGATGAGAAAAGCCCACCTGGAATAGCTACAGTGGTAAAGGCAATACCAAAAATAAATAAGTTAAATTGCTTTAAGGAAAGAGAAGAAAATATTAAAGCGCTCCAGGCACCTGTAAGATGCAGCTTTCTCCAGGGTCGCCCTTAGGTCACTCAGTATAAGACGGGAAAGAACACATGGCACAGAAAACCCGAAGGCTGACAGAAGCACTGAGCTATTTCTTGCAGTGTAGAGAAGATTTTCTTATATTTATCTAAACAAATTGCTTCAAAGGCAAAATGGTAAGTATGATTCTGCTGATCTCAACACATTCACTCCAGTATACTAAGGCAGCAGCAGAAATACCTCAGAATAAAGAAGGGGTATCTTCATGAACTAAATAAAAAATGTTCCATGTAAATTACTTGCAGAGGGATATAGGGAGAGAATGAGAAAATACTAGAAAAATGGAAAGGAGAGACAGATTGATTTTTTTTGTTGTCCATTCCCCCTCCCTCCCCAAGTCATGGAGCTCCAAAGTACATCTGCTCTAAGTCAGAGTTTATTAACAGCAGGTCCCCCAGTGGGAGAAGCCATTAGGTTCCTGCAGCAAAGACTCAGCTTTGTATGGGGTTATAAAATCGCATGAAGAGAGGCTTCCTTTCCACTTTTTTTCTAGAACATGAAATCTTCGCTTTCAGGAAAGTATTTTTTTATAGTTATGAATTGCTCAGAGGCCATACGAGTATCATTTAGTTAATCAAACTTTTACTTAGCACATATTTTGAGCCAAGTACCATACTAGCCTGTATATTAAAATTATCTAATGCTGCAAACATTTTCAAAACTAAATAAATTACCTAATGATACTGCCACCAAAATTTTTAGGTTAATTCAAAAACGTACCATTTCAGAAACAAAAATAGAGTTCTGCTTGACGTACCTAATTAGTGTGGAATGTCATTAGCTGTCTACTATTTGCCATCAACCTGCCTTAGTGTCTCCATCACTCTGCAAAGATGACAACTGGTGTACACTTTCAACCCAATCTTCCCAAGAACTCCTTCCTCAAAAATCAATGTTTCTCAAAGGGAAGCCAATCTGATTTGACCCTTAGAACTCCTCCAACCTCCACAGTACTATTTTCAATCTACTGTTGTCCCAGAATACCAATTGGTATAATTCAGAAGTAGTATAGGAGAAAACCATGTATCTACCATGTTTCTCTCTCTTTCAAGTCAACATAATCTTTTAATGCTCCTCTGAAAAATGTTAGACATAGCCTACAGTTAGATCCATATTTCCTCTCATGAAATGTTTAATGTCTTCTCTTATCTGTTTATTTCTAGATGGCATATTGGTCCAACTGAGCAGATCAACTTACTAGTAGAGATGTTTTGGTTTAGAGGTACAAAATCTTAGAACTACAAAAAACATAGGGATTCCTTATGTAACCCTAAAATCCAGAGAAGTTGATTCATTTACCCAGTTATACAGTTAGTTAACAAAAAATTCAAAAATATAATCTAGGTTCACAAACTTCCAGGCCAGTGGCCTTACCACCATCCCATTGTGCCTCATTAATGTCACCTATTGACAGTGATTCCTGGTCTTCCTTGGTCTAAAATATCCAATCTTAGCTAATTTCATAACCTAGCCATTCTCAATGCCTGAGTCTAAAGTCTTCAAAGGCTAGAAATGTTCTAATGTAAATTAGTGTTGGACCAAATACTTTCATCATATTTACCTCTCATGGGAGATTTCATGGCTGCTTCTACCATCCCCACCAGAAGCTGGAGACTCTTGGGGTCCTGAGCCAGCCCAGATGCAAAGGCTGCCAGGGCATCGGCATGACGTCCAAGGTACTGGAGGGCAACACCCTGTCGGAAGTATGCCTGGAAATAAAGAAAAGATAATGCATGTTTTACTTATACACAATGCTCCACCAAGGCTGATGAGGATTGTTGATTAGAACAACAGGTCGGCAGAACTAAAATTGAGGTGGTCCTGGTTCAAAAACCTAGCAAAGTGTTTATAATCAAATCTGATTTCTCTGAACATCATAAAATGTAAGCATACTTCTCTCAGGCAAATTACGTTTAAAACTTTCATTATTTTCCCTTCTAGAACACATTGATTTTATCACATTCTTTGGTATTTATTCACATAGTACTTTTACTTTTTTTTGATGATTTTTAAAATCTTTTATCCCAACTTTAATAGCATAAGCTCCTCAAGGACAGGGGTTTGGAGATTTCTTTACATCTCACCAAAGTATCTGGTATAGCGCAAGACAAATGAGAGATATTCAAATTCCACTTATTTTATACTTCTCCTCATTAATTAAAGAGATAAATCAATATGTGATTAGTATTAAGATAACTGTAATAATGAGTAACACAACATGGTTACATTTAATGTGGTGTTTCAGACATAATATTTTAAAACTATTATTAAAAATACGTGGGCTTCCCTGGTGGCACAGTGGTTGAGAGTCTGCCTGCCAATGCAGGGGACACGGGTTCGAGCCCTGATCTGGGAAGATCTCACATGCCACGGAGCAGCTAGGCCCGTGAGCCACAACTACTGAGCCTGCACGTCTGGAGCCTGTGCTCCGCAACAAGAGAGGCCGCGACAGTGAGAGGCCTGCGCACCGCGATGAAGAGTGGCCCCCGCTCGCCGCAACTAGAGAAAGCCCTTGCACAGCAACGAAGACCCAACACAGCCAAAAAAAATAAAATAAATAAATTTTTAAAATACGTGTGCTTTGCTTAGAAACAGAATAAGATTGCTGTCCTTTGTATTGTTTAATTGGATTGGTTTAAAAAACTAGTATTATCAACTGTGAATATAAGGAAACAACCCTCCTTCCAGCTAATTGCAGAAAGGGCTGGAAAATTAATAAAATATTTAAACTTCAGAATGATCTTAAGAATGTGTAGTTTGTTTTTGAACACAGAGTAAAAACAAGTAAATGATCAATATGTTACCAGTATTTAACCAGCAAAGGACCTTGTACCTGATTAAATAACACATAAAACTGACATATTAATGCATTCATTGCTTATATGACATCTGCTTCTAAAATACTTGGCCTCCTACTTAGCTTAAATACTTTTACGATACTCTATGTTTGTAACACAAACATAACTTTTTCAGTCCAGTATACTTTGTAATTGTAACAAATTGTATTCATGGAATATAAATGAAGTTTCAAACAACTACTCAATAAAGTTAATACATAATTTTATAATTTTATATTATGCACACATACAGAGTGAAAGAGAGCACCTTTCATGTTTATAAAACATATTTACTTATTTCATTTTTATAACTACACTTTGAGGTAATGTAAGATAGGCAATACTATTCAGTGTTTCTATTAAGAAACAATCCATAAACAGAATGAACACTCAAATTATTATGGGCTATTCAGACTTCTATTAGTTTAAACTACTAGCAGCTGTTAAAACTCAGACTCCAGTAAGACAATAACCTGTAAATGCACTTTCATTACTAATTCATAAGATCACTTCCTTTCACTGGACTCAGCCACTTTTTAATCTTTAATGTCTTTATACACATTTTTCACCACCCTTTTCATTTCACATTTTAGGTGATTTCTATAATCCAAGAGGCAATATGTACCACATTCCAACTAAAATTAACTATAGTTTACATAATTCTATAAATTCTATATTAAAGCTAAACTTAAAAAATGTATTTATATATATGTGTGTGTGTGTATATATATATATATATACACCAAATATCTGTAAACTCTATTATTTATGGAGAGAGACAAAATGTGTCTGTAGTAATGATTTCAGGTACATATTTTAAGAACCACAAAAATCTACTGTGGTAATCATTTCACAGTATATGTAAGTCAAATCATTATGCTGTACACCTGAAACTAATACAGTGCTGTAAAGTCAATTAAATCTCAATAAAACTGGAGGAAAACCACAAAAATTTAAATTAGTCTCAATGAATTTTGATAATTTCTTGCATGTTTAAAGCAAAGCATTATCGTTCATTACTTCACTGAGAGAATAACTGATTTTTCCATCTGCCAAATGAAATCACCGAAAAGTATGACATCCACTCCCCATGTATCCACTCCCTAGTAGGTAGGCAAAGTTCAGCATTAATGGCAAGTTATGGTGTCAAATACACAAAAGAGTTAAAGAAGGGCACGCATGTTTTGTTTTCTTAGGACACTCATAAATTAGATGAAAAAAGGTATGACTGGATCATGCTGCCCATAGTCTCGGCTTCCTTTCTTCAGAAGATTTTGAAAAGAGATATAGGTGAGAAGGTTCCAAGGTCTCCCTTGATCCTCCCTTATGTCCTTCCAGAATCCCCAGCACAACTTTATAAGATTTTCTCAGTTAAAAGCTTAGAGTTGCATTCTTGTCAAGATAGCATAATGAGTCAAGCTCTGACACATCCCTGCACCTAATTTACAAAGTGGGGCTCTCCCAACTTACTCCCATGAAATATTAATTGCATGTATGAATAGCTGTTGAATAAAAATTAGTTATCTATACTTCTGTGAGAGATTTGCCACTATGGAGTTCAAGTTGATGATGATAAAACCTAGATTATGGGTTACTGTGATAGAATAAAAAGAATTCAGCACAGTGCCTGACATAGAGTAAATACTTAATAAAGTGAGCTATTTTGATTATTAGTTAATGAGAAAATAATCATAACAAGAAAACATAATTACAGACTAAGAGAATATAAGGAGAGTCCAATAAATATTGAAAATATTTCATTATTCAATATAATATTATCCAATTCCTATCACTGCTTTATTCACTCCTCCCCCTTGCCCCATATAAGACTGCTGTCAACTGGGAAATTCACAGCTGTAAGGCTCCCAGACAAAATCTGAACAACCTGACTAAAAGAAATTGGTACTAACAGGTCTTGGGAGATGTAGCAGCCACCCAGAGGATTCTCCGCCAGCCTCTTCCAAAGCAAAGTTCAAGAAGTGCTGAGTTTCACAGCTGTTTACTATAACTTCAAGAAGATTGATGTGACCTAATTTTTCTCTTACTATCACAGGTTTCATAGGAAGCAGCGTCATCTGAGAAAGGGGCAAATTTGGGTCACTTAGGACTGAGGAGAGGCAGTATATGTGCAGCACACCAAGGAAAAGTGGGGCCTATGAGGAAACGTTGAACACTTGGTGCCCAGCCAAGATAACATACCCCCTGCCTCAGCACTCCCCATGCATATACCCACATTCTGGTCACTGGTTATGTAGCAGATGGAGAAGGGAAGGCAATATGGACCGACTATTGAGAGCACCTAAACCCTGAGAACAATGGTTTTAACCTGAAGCTTTAGCCAAGAAGAAAGACTTAGGGTTAAGACTCTGCGCTTCCAATGCAAGGGGCACGGGTTCGATCCCTGGTTGGGGAACTAAGATTCCACATACCACGCAACTAAGATGCCACATGCCATGCAGGGCAGCCAAAGGAAAAAAAAAAAAGACTTATAGGGAGCTAGTTAATACACTGGACTAAAGGGGGAATGCCTAGATTTTAAAGTGTTGCAGAGTCATTCATATATTTTTTTGTTGTTCACCACAAAGAACTTTCAGTGTTTATTCCACACATGCTACTTAATCTCACAAAAAACAGAAATACAAGTAGGTTACAAGTATAAGTTTTCATTCCTTCCATCCTGCCTTCAATTAACATTCTCTAAAAATCTACAGCACCAGTCACTGTGATGTGTACCACAGGGCTTGTACCCTCAAGTGCTCACAGTCTAGAGGGGAAGAATATAAAAAGCTATAAATGTCTTGACTGCTACCTACAGTAACTGTTTACTAATAGTTAGGGTTTGTAACATTTTAGCAGAAATAAAAATGTAACTAATCTCCAAAGTATTTATGCCCTTTTGTTAAAATTGTTAGTATTTGGTCTTTAATAAGTGGACATTCTTCTCATCTCAGAGAGTTTGCTATAGACTAAATGTTTGTGTCCCTACAAAATTAATATGTTGAAACCTAATCCCCAGTGTGATGGTATTTGGAGATAGGGCTTTTGGGAGGTGATTAGGTAATGAGAGCGGAGCCCTCACGAGTGGGATTAGTGCCCTTATAAAAGTGACTCCAGAGAGCTCCCTCTTCCCTTCTACCACATGAGAACAGGCACAGCAAGAAGACAGCCATCTATTCACCAGGAAGTGGGCCCTCACCAGACACCAAATCTGCCATCACCTTGATCTTGGACTTCCCAGCCTCCAGAACTGTGAAAAATAAATGTTATTTAAGCCACCCAGTCTACGGTGTTTTGCTATTGCAGTCCAAACAGACTACGACACGGTTAAAGTAAAAACACTCAAAGACTAAACATGGGAAACAGTAAGCCATTCACCCTTTAAGTACCCCTGGAAGCAATGAAGGACCTTTAAGTCTTTTCTTTCAACATTTTATTACTGGGTTCCCAATTCTAAGTCATCACTGAACCCAATAATAACCTAAACTTCCTACTCTCCCATGGCTCAAATGAGTAATGAGGTAAATACCTATGCTCATAGGTACACATGTATATTTATAACATAAAATACAGAACAAATGTATATAATATGTAATGATATATAAAATTAAGGACTTCCTTGGTGGCACAGAGGTTAAGAATCCGCCTGTCAATGCAGGGGACACGTGTTCCAGCCCTGGTCCAGGAAGATCCCACATGCCATGGAGCAACTAAGCCTGTGCGCCACAACTACTGAGGCTGTGCTCTAGAGCCCGCGAGCCACAACTACTGAGCCTGCGTGCCACAACTACTGAAGCCTGCGTGCCTAGAGCCCGTGCTCCGCAACAAGAGAAGCCACCGCAATGAGAAGCCTGCGCACCGCAACGAAGAGTAACCCCCGCTCACCACAACTAGAGAAAGTTCATGCACAGCAACAAAGACCCAAAGCAGCCAAAAATAAATTAATTTTTTAAAAAATTAAGTGTTTACTTATATGTACAATACAATCTATTACTTAGTTCAAGTGCTCCCAAATATTCTGCCTTTGATTTAATCTGTACTTTGTTATACTTTAATGTTCCTAACCTGTCTTTCACTGTTTGAATTTGAACTTTTTTACATCTTCTGAAGAATAAATATCTCTAACTATAACCTGCTAGCCAATCCAATCATACCATCTGCTACCACATCATCACCATCTTTGTCAACAATGTTTGTAAATTACATAACTATTTTACTGACTTTTCCCTTATTATTTTATTTAAAAATGAGTAGAGATTGGGAAAATAGAAATGCTGATTCTAGTTTTTAAAAAGCAGCAGCATTAATCTATAATTTAACCACAACTGGGTCAAAAATGAAAATGATTACAAGGTGCCAAAAGCAGAAAAGCTTTAACATCACTGGATGAACACAGAACAGCTAACTATGCTCATTTTTGATGGAAAAGATAAAATTAGAGGATATATATATTAAAAAATGATTCTTAAAAGGAAAGATATGATTTGAGATTTTATTTTTCAGTTCTCTAGGAATTAACACTCCCCACACACTGAACATGTCAATCTCTTGTTTAAGATTTGTGTATTTGATATTCCACATATTTGACTTTCATATACTTTTTCAGGAATGCATCATACAGGAAAATAAGACTGCTTGTATTACTTAAAACATATCCATCGTACAAGTCAAATGTACATAAACACATATTACCCACTATAAAATTTATAACATATTACAAATTATACATTATGTCACATTAAAGTATGACATATAAAAATGAAGGGACAGAACCCATGTCCTCAGTAAGTTTCCACTGTCTCGCATGAAATAGGCACTTATATGGATACATAAGCACAAATTATTTTTGTAATATATTTTGTTATGTATGTTCATTTAGAACAAGGGAGAAATTAATAGAACTTTCTACAATGATGGAACTGTTCTTTGTACTGTCTAATAACATTAGCCTCTGGCCAGCCACATGTGGCCATTGAGCACTTGAAATATGGCTAGTGTGACCAAGAAACTAAATTTTAAATTCCCTTTCATTTTAATTAATTAAATTTAAATAGCCACAACTGGCTAGTAGCTACTGTATTGGACAGTGCAGCTCTAGAGTTTGGTCTTCCTTTAACAACAAACTTCCAAACACAAAGTGAAAGGGTATATACTAAACAAATAAAAATAATTACTACAAAAGCTTTGAACTGAAGCTATGTGACTTACTCCCAGGGCACCTGTTGCAGAAGAGAAAGGACTCATAAGGCTGACGTTAGAATCCTATCCCAGTTGCTTTTTAGCTGTGTGCCTTTAGCCAAGGCACTTAACTTCACCCAAATTCATGTGCCATTTCCACTTACAGAGAGGATGATAAGGATGACCTCAAAGGGTTGTAACAATGATTGCTACCTGATACCACGTATGATATATGAAGAGTGGGTACATTTTAAAAAATTGAAGTGAATTTCTCACTATTCACTCTCAGTTTGGCATTTGCTATTTAATCAGGTGGCTGATCTGCTTTACCAGCTTGCAGAATAGAAATTACTTTTGGTAAAGTGGGTGAGGGGCTGACAAAAATTAGGCATAAAACAAAAATTAATGATCTTAATGATAACCTTCAGTCATTAAGGAAATAGTTAACTTATGTTTGGCAACTTCCATTTCAAAAGCCTATAAAGTAGGTAATACGTTTAAGGGAAATTTTAAATCAAAATTGCTTTTAAAAATGTTTACACTTTTGGGGACTTCCCTGGCAGTCCAGTGGTTAAGACTTCACCTTCCAATGCAGGGGCTGCGGGTTCGATCCCTGGTCGGGGAGCTAAGATCCCACATGCCTCAGGGCCAACAAAACCAAAACATAAAACAGAAGCAATATTGTAACAAATACAATAAAGACTTTAAAAAATGGTCCACATCAAAAAAATCTTTAAAAAAAAATGTTTACACTTTTGGCAGTTGATTGGGTAGGCTTCAATTATCTAGTAAATTTGTTATTTGGGAAAAACATCATATGCAGGTTAAATAAAGTCCTTTGGCCTAGGTGGAAAAGAAGAAAGAGGTGGCAAAAATAGATGACCAAAAATCTGTCTGTAGAAACATGAAAAAGTCCTTCCTCTCAGAGACTTTACCCTGATCACCGATTATTAGAATTACTACAAGGTGTTCTGAGGCCCAAGCCTGACACCTATTTTAGAATTAACAAGAGCCCAGTCTTACCATATCAGTCTTGCCACTATAAATTATCATAACTTTTAGTGCACAGATGTTTTATTTTCCAAAACCCTTTCTAGCTATCATTTGTTGAACCTCTATTCTGTTAGCTGTTTTCCGTAGTTTATCACTAACTGTTTTCCATAGTTTATCACTAACTGTTTTCCATAGTTTATCACTAACGCTCACAATATTCTGCAAGAAGCTCTTATGACAACTATTACACAAAAGAGGTGGTTATGAAACTTGCCCCTGCTGCCAAAAACTCTTTCCACTATCCCACACTACCTCTTTGATAAAAGAATTAATGGTGTGCAATTAACCTCTAAATCAAGCTTTTTGTTTGGGAATTCTTATACTTGCAAAATTCAACCTATGGAGGCAGAAATGAAGGAAAATCAGAAATGACACAGAAAATTTATGAACATGAATATTTAATCTCTATTCCATTAGCAACCGTTGATTGTAGAACAATTTTTAATGAATTGAATGGAAGGAAAATTCATTTCATTAACCTTTCATATAAATGTATTATTATTGAACTAAACAGACCACTGTACTTGCAACTCAGTTCGATGTTAATTAGATTACAAGCATGAGGCTTTAAATCAAAGAGAAACAAAAGGAGCCATCAGAAAGCTTCTCAGCCAACACTTGTTTGTTTGCTGGCTAAAATGGATTTTTACCTGCAATACAATTTGCTATGCTTCTTTTATTTTCTGACATTTTCAAGTGGATTTTCTTTTGCTTCTATTTGCTGATACTTTATATTAAAAATAAAAATAAATAAAACCTTGAGAATCAGCAAAGAACACATTCTTCACGTAGCAATGTTTTACCTGCTCAGCTGGGAGTAATCATTCCTATCTCTCCAGAAAACTATGCTTCTATTTTTTACTAGTCTGTCTTATTGTATGCTGAAAGTACATGCAAGAGATTGAAGGCTATTTTAGAAAACACCATTATTTAGTTTGCAACCCAGAGTCAGAGACCCAAATGGCCTAAACGTAATGTTCTAACCAAATTTGCAGCTGCAAATTGTTTTTCTCTTCAACATGGCTTTTGGTGCATTGAATATCAATTTCTAAAAGAAATCTGCTCTCAATCATAATTGTTTCATATCATATCAACTTTTTTCCCCAAAATTAGTTTTAAACTAATTATATCAAAAGTGTTAAAGTAACAAGTTTATGGGAAAATCATATTTTGAAAAGAAACCAGAAATCTGATAAGCAGTTAAAGATGAAATGACAACCAGGAGTTAAATAACTAAGTAGGTGTCAATTTCTAGCACTGGAGGAATTCCCAGTGTTAAAGTTTATGTCAAATTATAAGATGTGTCTACCATCATCTGGAGTTTCCCTTTTAAGCTTTAAAAGTAAACAACGAAAGAAGTTTGAAGTCCCCTAGAGTAATGGTTCTGAACTGCCCATATCTTGTGCCTTCACTCCACGGGTGTGGCACAGGAGGAGTGTAAAGTCATGCCAAGAAGAAAACCAGGGAATTTTCTGAACAATCGTCAAGAAATCATCTGGCTTCAGCATGAGTTCTGTGCCCATGCCCTACCAACCCTCCCTCTACCCCAGAACGCAGAGCATGTGTGCCTTCACACATATAGACTGATCCTGGGGAAAGTGCTAAAACCAGAAGCAAAACGGAAAAAAAAAATAATGGTAGGCAGAGAGAATTACGAAAAACACTGACGCCAACAATGTGGGAATTAAAGGATTCACTAACTATTGAAAAAAACACTTGGTATCTCACCTACCATAATGTAACTCTACCCAAACCATGCTAGATTAATCGGAATCCACTTCCACCAGAAAGCAGTCTATTAAAAATTATTGCCATATGTGCTGTATATTAGGATACAGCAGTTCTACATAAGGCTTCCCTGAGCAGATGAAATACCACCATCAGTGGCTCACTCCCTGATCTTTCTGATCTGATAGCTGATAGTTGATAACTCTTGCTTTTCTCATCAAATTATAATTCAAATGGGAGTCCACAGCATTATACCATGGAGAAGGTCAAAGTCATACAATAACATAACATATCTCCTGAAACGTCAAATCTATTTGAAGTTTCTGGGAGAGAATCTTTTTAATTAATAAACTTTGTTTTTAGAGCAGTTCTAGATTCACCACAAAACTGAGTGAAAAGTACAGAGAACTCCCATATAGCCACTGTTCTGACACATGCATAACTTCCTGCACCACAGTGGTACTTTCTTATAATCAATGGAGAATTATTTGTACATGAAAATTATAGAAGAAAATAAAAGAGTTCACACAATTTTTAAAAACATAAATAAATACCCATCTCCATTCCATCTATAGCCCCAATCCTTGGAATAGTACCTCTCTTCTGACTTTTTAGGTATTTGGGAAAGCAAAGTTTCAGAAGTGCTGCCTAAACCACTGATAGCCTTCACCTTTGTCAATTGCTAGCTCACACAAAGAGTCTCCAGAAAAGAATATGTATTGGGGAGAGGGACATGACAGGGTGACATGAGCAAGTGGTAAAAGCAGGGCTGAAAGGCAAGAATATATGCCCAAAAAAACTTACACAAATATTTCACACATGCTTTTCTAAACAATAAACTTCACAGTCTTCCTCTTTCCCCTTCCTATATTAGGTAATCTTTCTACACTGGCACATGTGTTAAGGTGCCACACATCAAAATGAAAAACAAGAAAAAGGAGAATGTCTGCCCCTCAATACCTACCAGCACAAAAACATAACAATACACTTTATATCTTTTCAAAAGAGAAGGGGTTCCATTTCTAGGCAAGATAGAGTAAGCATCCAATCTCTCCCACTGAATACAACCACATCCTGGAAAGACTTCATGGAAGAGCTCTCTGTAAATGGTAGCAGATGAATTGAGGAAGGAGAGCAGAATTCAAAGCAGTACCAAATCAGCAGTGGGTTTTCTGTTGCTCTGTTTATTCTTCCCATCTGGTATCACCCATCTTGGATTCAAAAGCAGCTCAAAATGAGGAAGTACTCATTGGTGCAAACAGAAAGCTCTCCAAGTAAAGTCCTCTTCTTCTGGTCAGAGAAGCAAAAAAGAGAACTCCCAAGGGTCAGAAAGAGTGGAGAAATCACATTTTTAAAATCCTCTTTCCATTCTTTCCCAGTCCACACCCCAGGCAAACCAACAGTGCCAAGGACAGTAACAGCAGTAGCTGCCGGGCAGGCATATAAAATTCTGAGGAAGAGGACCCTCATCACAGGAGCTGTGGTCCCCAGAGTTCAAGATGAGTCCTAATGCTTTTTTTTCTCTCTCTCTCTGCCCTCTCACTACTTGATGCCTCATAAAGGCATGATTATAGGACATGCATGGCAGAGCAGGGAAACTAAAGCCCTAGTTTTGGCTAGAGGATGGGAAGGGAGCAGAGCAGCCAGAGAGCTGGAAAGTGTTGGGGAATTTTTGAAAAGACATAGGAGGGAGCTTATGAGAGATCCCATAAAGAGGTGTTTGGATCTGACCTTAAGTAGCATACCAAGGCTTTGAGAACTAAACTACAGAACAGACTACCACCTGGTTCTCAAACTGGCCACTGGGTGGTGCATACAAAAGAAAGGTCCCAGTAGAACTATAAAAACTCTGAAAACTTAACGGACTTTGGAACCAAAGTCCACAAAACATGGGCTGAGACTTATAGCCTGAACCTAACCAGGTAAATTGTCTATTAAAACAAACTATATTCTTCTTAAAATGTAAACAAGATGCAATGAATAATACCAAAGCATTCAGGATATAAGCAAAATTACTTGGCCTATGAAGAACCAAAAAAATCTCTACTCACAAGGAAATAAGGCAGTAAGCAGATGCCAACTCTGAAATGATGCAGAAATTAAAATAATCAGGCAACTATTATATCCATGCTGCAAGAAGGGCAAATAGTCTTGTGAAAAATGGAAAGACAGACATTCCCAGCAAAGAAATAAAAGATATAAAGAAAAACCAAATAAAAATTTTTAAACATAAAAATACAATAACTAAAGTGAAATATTTAGGAATGGGCTCAATAGCAGAACTTTGATTACAGAGAAAAGAATCAGTGAATTTAGAGATAGACCAAAAGAAATTACCCAATCTGAACAACAGAGAGAAAAATAATTGAAAACCAAAAATATTCAGAGCCTCAGGAATATGTTGGGCAATAACAAAAGCTTTAATATTCATGTCATTGGTATCCCAGTAGGAGACGATAAGAAATGTGGAGCAGGAAAAAAAAAAACTTGAAGAAATGATTTAAAATTTCCCACAATATGTGAGACACAAACCTTCAGATTCAAAGTCGGCAAACCCCAAATAGGATTAACCCAAAGAAATCCATGCCTAGAAGCATCATAATCAAAATACTGAAAACTAAAAGCAAAGAAAAATATCTTGAAAGCAGTCCGAGAAAAATGCCATATTATTTGCAGGGAAATAACATTTCAAATGACTGCAGACTTCTCATCAGAAACCATGGAGGCCAGAAAGCAGCAGAAAGACATTTTTTAAAGGGCTGAAAGAAAAGAAATGTAAACCTGGAATTCTATAATACTTCAGGAAAACATCCTCCAAGAATGATGCTGAAATACAAAGAACTATGAAAACTTAAGAGTTAAAAAACAAAGGGGCTTCCCTGGTGGCACAGTGGTTAAGAATCTGCCTGCCAATGCAGGGGACACAGGTTCAATCTCTGGTCCACGAAGATTGCACATGCCGCGGAGCAACTAAGCCCGTGCACCACAACTACCGAGCCTGCGCTCTAGAGCCCAGGCTGAGCCCGCATGCCACAAACACTGAAGCCCGTGTGCCTAGAGCC
Organism: Balaenoptera physalus; assembly: GCF_965194825.1. Classification (NCBI taxonomy): domain Eukaryota; kingdom Metazoa; phylum Chordata; class Mammalia; order Artiodactyla; family Balaenopteridae; genus Balaenoptera; species Balaenoptera physalus. The sequence goes on from NC_138897.1 coordinate 74,242,294, forward strand.
AATGCTCTGCAACAAGACAAGCCACCGCAATGAGAAGCCTGTGCACAGTAACGAAGATCCAATGCAGCCAAAAATAAATAAAACAAATAAATTTTAAAAATAAAAAACAAAGAACCCAATAAAAATGGGCAACAGATTTGAACAGACACTTCAGCAGAGAGGATATTCAGATGGCAAATAAGCACAAGAAAAAGATGTTCAACATCATTAGCCATCAGCCAACATTAGTCAAGAAAATGCAAAGTAAACCACTATATACCTATTTGAACAGCAGACAAACAAAACAAAGACAATACCAAGTGCTGGTGAAGATACAGAGCAACTAGAATTCTCATACACTGTTGGTATAATGCAAATGTCTGGAAAATAGTTTTTCGGTTTCTTATAAAGTAAAATACAGATTTACTATATAATCCAGCAATCCTACTTCTAGGTGTTTATCCTAGAGAAATAACAGACGTTCACACAAAACCTGTACATGAATGTTTACCACTGCTCTATTCATAATTTCCCCAAACTGGGAACAATCCAAATATCCTTCAAACGGATGAACAGATAACTCTTTTATTTTTCAGGTCTGATTTTTATTACTAGCATTTCACCCATTTGCCAACTACTCCAGACAGGGTCAAAGTACAACCCAAATAAAGTCAAGGGATAAATCTATTAAGATCAAGTCAGGGTTGTGAGTCATGTGGATGATTTAAAAATTTTAAAGGTGTTTTTAAAAGTAAAATGATGCTTTGGGCATCTCAATGAGAAGCATGCACAAACACACACAGACAATACACACTGCAAACCCTATAATGAAACAAAAAGAATACTTAAAAATGAAATGCACTTTGTATAAAACAAACAACAAAACTACCATGGAAGTAGAGTTATTTATACAAACATTATAGTTACATAAATTATTATTTAAAGTAAAGCCAAAAATATGAAGTTATGAGATTAAATATAAAAAATGGATAGTAATATGTACAGTTAATCTCATTATTCACAGATTCTATATTTGTGAATTCAACTGCTTACTAAAATTTATTTGTAACCCTAAAATCAATACTCCTGGTGCTTTCATGTTCATTCAAGGACAAGTGCAGAGCAGAAAAAATTTGAGTCACCCAATCCACATGTTCCTAAAACAAGCTGACACTTTGTCTTCTTACTTCAGCTGTCATAAGTAAACAAGTATCCTTTTCACTGGTGTTTTCAGTTTTAAATGGTCCCCAAGTGTAGTGCTAGAGTGTTCCTAAGTACAAACCTGTTATGTTCCTTAGAGAGAAAATATATGTGTTAGATAAGCTTCGTTCAGGAATGATTTACAGTGCTGCTGGCCATGAGTTCAATGTTAATGAATCAACAATATATATTAACTCAGGTATATTTAAACAGAAGCACACATAAAACAAAGTTATGTGTTGATCAGTTGACAAAAATGTTGTGACCAGAGACTTGCAGGAACCTAACCCTGTATTTCCCGTAGGAGCAATGGTTCAGTATTTGCTAACTCAGTATTTGCTCAACTTATAGAACATAACCACCTTGAATAACCAGAACTGATTGTTAATTTTAATTCGAGGAAAAGGAAACCATTTTCCCCTTGGCTGTGACACCCAGTGAAGTGGCAAATGTGCAAGAGCTCTACTGTTCTTTGCTCTCTCCTGGAGCTCTAGGGCAGGAAGCAGAGAAAGAATGGATACCTACACCTATAAGTAGAGGTACAATACTAACAATAACCATAATAGCTACTATTCATTAAGTGCCTCCTAATTTACCAACACTCTTCCAGGTGCTTTACATTCATTCACTCATTCTTTAAACAAATATTTGCATGATTAGCTCCATGCCAGGCCCTGTGCCAATGAAACACAACGGAGAGAAGATAGACACTGTCTCTGCACTTCTAAAGCTCATATCTAGTGCAAGAGTAAACAAATACACAGTGAAAAAAATAAAATAAGTTGTGAAAGTACAATAAAGAAACAAAACATGTAGAGTAATAAAGAATAACTGGTGGGGGAGACATACGTTATTTTAAAACATACCCAGAAAAGGTACCATTTAAGCTGAGAGTTAAGGATGGTAAGAAGCCAACCAAGGAAAGAGCACTGCAGGAAGGGGTGCAAAGGCCTGAGACTAGAAAGAGTGTAGTATGCTCATGGAATTCAAAGAACCCCACCTCAGTGGGAAAGAATGGCATGAGATGAGTCATTTAGTTCCCATAATGACTTTGGAAAGTAGGCATTATCAACCTATTTTTAAAATGAAGAACTTGAAGAGTTCAGAGAAGTACAGAAACTTGCTCAAGTTGCACAGCTCGTGGGCAAAAATTCAATCAGGATGGATTGATGCCAAAATCCATGCTCTTTCACTTACATCATGCTGCCTCCCACTTTCTTCCTGCTATCCTATGACTCACCCCCAAAGATTCTCCTGTCTCACTAAGGTAGATATATTTATATACCTTAAAGAAAAATAACTAAGTCACAGAAATGTAATAAATAGGACTTGATGTCAACAAGTGCAGTTGATATATGCTCTTTGTCTGTGTACATCCTGGGACCTTATGCACTTCTAAATAGTCACATCCTACTGCTGACACATGTTCAGTAATTACGTTATTATCCTCATTACATCTCTGTAACCCCTTGATGCCAGTGCTTTCTCTCAATCATGAGCTAATCTAGCTTTCCCCTATGAGACATGAAAAGAAAATGGCTTTTATTTTTATAGACAGAAAAACTAAGGTAAAGGAAGGTTAAAGTTCACAATGTCTTCCTCTTAGCACATCACAGTTACCCTAAACTGGCAGTTCTGTTTTGAACATAGTATTTACAGAGATTTAATCCTGAAAGGGTCTATGCCAGGGATTCAGGTTTCCCATTTTCCTTCTTTGTTTTTGTTTTCTTAGGTAGTTATTTATGTGACTGTCCTCCTAACTAAATGGACCAATCTGGGCATAAACCATTTTCTCATTTTCTCTGCTTACAGAAAGGAATGGTTTATTTCAGCACTGCAGATAACATCTTGAGGTCTCAGGAGGATGACAAATTGAAACAGTCTCTTTCTTGCCTAACATTTCTTACCCAAGAGTCAAGTGATGATGTTAAGGAACAAATTTCTCTTCTCCTGACAATTTGTACTTATTTTCTTAATAGCCCTGCTAAGATTCAATGAATTTCAGTTTGCTTAGAGCCTACTTAGTGCCTGCCAACAAGCACAGGATGCTTTCATTCATCTGTGTAACAGTCCTATTGGTGAGGAATTCCTATAAAATTATGGCAGCAATCCCAAAACAGAAACAGCAGAAATAGGGTAAATGAATTATCTTTCAAAAGAGCCATCAGAATAGCACAGCAGTTCTTACATAACTGGAAAACTTAATAAATTATTTTGATTGAGAAATATTCAGAAATTTTATTGAGGTCTAATATCAATGTGCAAAAAATTACCTGTTCAGTGGTATTATCTGTATTTTACAAAATCATGTGAAAACAAGCACAACAACTGAATACAACTGCATAACTCTACTAATAAATCTATGTCTTGGTAATCATGCACAAAGAATAACATTCACAGACAACTGATGCCTCAATTGGCTAAACAGTTCCAGATTAATGCCATTCTTTGACCTGTTAGATTCTTCTTGCACATAATTCTGGTGTGCTATTTGACAGGTACCTTTGGTGCAGCAATGTTGTGATTCGCACCTCTTCCAAAGATCACAAATTGCTAACATTGTACCCTCTATCCTTTAAGCTCTCTTTCTATAAAACTTTTAAATTGAAACATTATTTTCTAGTATTATTTGTTGACAAGTTTTAAACTGCAGAGTCAAAATGATTTCATATTTTTAATTAAATTCATCTTTGGCATTTTTCTGTAACTTTAACCTTTCATCAATAACATATTCTCTAACTACCATGTATCATGTATTCAGTGCTACAGAGATATATAAGAAGAGATAATTAATCTCAGCTTTCAGAAAACATAATCAACTTGGGAACATATGTAAAAGCTGCACATTAAATAATTAAAAAACTGTTTCAAAGTAACATATGAACAAGTGCATATAAAATTGAATATGGATCCTCCCCAATTTACAGAGGAATTGTTTTCTAAAAGTTCATTTTCAAGCCAGTTGTTCAGAATGTTTTAAGCATCTTTCCATTAAAAAAAAATTATCCTGTAAAGGGTAGTTATATTATCCAGCCAGTTCACAATGACCTACTTCATAGAAAATGCCACTGGATTACAAGACCAGCAATATTACGGAAAGGAAAAGAAATGGAACTGATATTCATTAGTATGTGACAAGCACTTCCACACAAGTAATGTTATTTAGTCTGAATAATCCTGCAAGGTAGATTATTATGTCTTCCTTTAAAGATAAGGACCCTGAGGCTGATAAAGGTTAAGTAACTTGCCCAAGGGAATAGCTTGTAAATGACAGAACAGATTCAAACCCAGAACTGCCTGGCTCTGAAGCCAGGACTCCATTCCTACAACATGCAGCTTCCCTTTAAAACAGCATTTATAAGGGAACACTTTTTCCATGTTCCAAATGGGAATGTCAGAAATATATTTCACAACCCAAAAGCTCCTGAAGTGCAGAAGCAATGACTTTTCAACTTTGTATCTCCAATGTGGTGTTTCACACAGAGTAGTTACCCAATGATTACTGAATGAATGAATGAACAAACAAATAACAATTAACAGAAAATGAGTTCTTCAAAAGCAGGGGTTATATTTTTATTCATATCTAAATACATATAGCCTACCATAGACATATAATCTACCCAACAATAAATATTTATTAGTAAAGAATTCCATCCTGCTAGCACACTCCTCATTCTGCTTTTCCTAAATTTGTAATCCTGACCGCTTCCAAATTCATTCCTTGAACTCAGTGTCTTTCAAAATCTCAGTTCTCTCCTCCTTCCTTTCCTTAGACACTGAAATCCAGAAGACTAAATCTGTATTTACATCTTTTATGGGCTCAGCAAGCTCCCTAGCCAGGACAGATACGAATTTAACCTAGTTAAGCTTTACCCATAATGCTCTTGGACCTCGGAGTTTGAAAAAGATGCACTGCCCCTTGGGGAGAAATTATCCAAACCAGTATCAATGAAGTGGATTTATTTTGTCCAGAGGAAATGCAAATGAACTTAGTTGCATCAAGTTCCTGAAAGTACACTTCTTAAGCAAATTAAGAAACCCATTTCAAGTTGTTTGAAAGGAATCTTGGCTGACACTTGCAAATGAGTCTTCTACAGAGAAGTAGCTCTGATTCCACAGTTTTTCATTTCATATGGTCTTAGAGATGAATATTCAGATCCCACATCAACATTTAATGAAATGAAAAAAAAAAAAAAACATTTAATGAAATGGATAGAATCCCAAAGGCTTAAAAACTAGGTTCCACTTCATAATCTGTCATTCTCTCTACCTTCTTTCAGGATACATTAATTTTTTAAGAAGTTCTTTCAACTAGCTTCTAAGATACATTTTTAACCACTACAAGTTCAAAAATGATGTACAAAGCCCCTAATTTAATTGGTATCTTATGTAAAGAATCCTTATTAATTATAAAATTGTGACTATATAAAAATATAGAAGTGATAGAAATAAAGGTTCTGAATTTCTCCCATTAAAAGTCCTTGAAAAAAAAGACAAATCATTTTCTTAAGCTCCCAGAGAGTACACTTAATATCCTATACCAACCATGTTGATTATTTTCAAAATTATCCTGAATATTATTAATGGCAAATGTTAAACTACCAAATATCCTGTACTATTGATAAGTTCTCTCTGATGACATGGCTCAGCAATTTCAGTATATACACTGTGAAACAAGAGAACAAGAAGTACTTTCAAGAAAGAACAACAAAATCTTCATTCCCTTCAGCAATTGGCTCAGAGCAATGAAACAGAAATATGTGTTTTTAAAACATACTTTATATCCACATTTAAATGCCTAATTAATCCTACTAATTAAATGCAGCCACTAACCACTTTCTTTGCAAGATCTCTTTTTTATTTCCATAAACTCTGGAATTTAATGGAAATCATTGTGTCATTATGGCCAGGGTAATAAATGCCTATTGGTCAATAAGCTCTGAACCTTAACAGGCAGTTAACTAATTCAGTCGGAAATAAGACCAATAGTTCTAATGGCCTCTAATTTCACTGCAAGAGTACAGTCTTATGAACTATAGATGGTTTTCATGAGCTCTTCCTACAGCAGAGAACAGCAATTTAAATGTAAAAGACATGCATTTGAAATTCAAGTGCTTACACTGATTTCATTTGCCAGTGAGACCACAGACCAGAAGAGGTGCTTCCAGAAGAAATATTTAAGTGCAATAAGTAGAGCCAATGCAAACAAAAATAAAACGATTTTAAATTACAAGAGGTCAATTTAGTCTATTTGAAAATCATTCAAATTTTCTTTTATTTCAAACAATCCGAATAATTTTTTTTAAACTGGACAAAAGTAACAACTGTACAAACACCTTGTAATAAAAACAAAAAGGGAGGCTTAGAAAGTTGATCTCTTCCTGCTGTCTCACTCATCCTCCCCTGAGAGTGAAGGCTTCTAGATTTCAACATAAATAGATATAACAGTATATAGATATCAGTATACTTGAAATAAAATAGTTTGGAGACATTAGTATCCACTCAAAACCTGATCTTTTCAGCTGTTTGTCTCACACTGCAACAGCAGAGAAAGCATTTCAAGCGATGAAGTAAGAATGTCCCTCCATCCTATACCAGGGCGTGTCTTCCATATGAAAATGAACTAGGTTATGTTCACTGTTCTGCTAGCATTCAATTCTGACCTGATCATTTTGTGCCTCTATCCACACTGCTATAGTAGCTACACTTATACTTAACAGGAAAATCTCTTAAATTACACAATTGGGCTCCTTATTCCTATGACATTTAATTTAAAAAGCATTTACATGCCAAATTTTAAAAAATCCTTATACTTATTCATCACTTACTTTGTCAATTATGGTGAAAGAAGTTAAAGTTCTTTGGCCTAATTTTATACCAAACTTCTGACAAACCTAGAGAAAACAAATCACTGTATTTTCTAGCCTCTTGTTCAATCATAATCACATTTAGCCTAATCTTCCTGATTGCACACTAATTAAGACAGTGATAATATATGGTAGTGAACTAGAACACTAGACAGGTAGTAAAGAAACCCTGGGCTGGTACTAGCTTTGTAAATGACCAGTTATATGAATTTCAATTACTTTCCCTCTCCCAGCCTCAATTCCATCATTTCTAAAGTGAGGGGTTGGGTTAAATGATCTCTTAAGGGTCTTTAGAACTGTGTAACATCCTAAAATCCTGTTCTATGAAATGTGATCTTCTTTAATTATTTATAGAGCGGTTAACTGCTGAGGTGTCCTAAATTTCTCCTTAATACTTCCACATTCACTATCATTTGGAATCTTGTGATTACCATACTTGGTTTCATTTCAATGTCTCCTTTTTCGAACATTTTTTTCCAAAAAAGAAAACCTAACATAAGAGTCCTGGATAAGATATCTGTCACCACCATACTTCCCCCAAGGCAGGGCAAGCTTTCCCTTTTAACAAAAACACTTGCAATTGGCAAGAAGGGTGTGAGCCAGTCTATTTCTTTCCATGTGTTAATGAACCACCTATTGCCAAATGGAACTCTTTCCTTAATTCCAGACCAGTAAACACCATTTTCTGATGATGTAAAATGACAAAGTACTAATTAGAAGGAATCTAATATGAAGTCACAAGTCTCATTAATTGGAAGTTATTAGAGTAATTATTAACAAGTCATATTATCATTAGACCAAGGAAAATGACAAAATTGATTTATGCATTCAAGAGTCTCTAATAAACAGGGTCTACAATCAAGGTCCTCTATAAAATGACCAGAGTAGAGAAATTAACATTTTACAGGTTTAATGAATGCTCTGAAAATATCACATTTTTTATTGTCCAGATGTCGTTTTCCAGTGTTAAATATAGCCTGAAATATTGAATTAAACTAGATGACTAGGAAGAGAAAATACTCTAAAGTCTCCAAAGAGTACAACCTGTAGCATCTTCAAGAGGCTAAAACAATCCTAATGATGACTAATGCCCTGAGGATCCCAAGAAGCATCTAACTCTAAGGTCAAAAGAGTACTGCCTGTGTTCAGCTCCCTAATTAAGATGAATTGAAGATAAACGCAAACAAAAATTGTGGGCATTTGGAGACCAATACATCAAAACAATAGAGGAAGAAAAAAAAAGCTGCTCAATTAATTGCAAAGTCATAACAACATGAGTAAATTTCATGTTTCTTTTGGAATTTGTCAGACTTCCTGATTCTTTCCTTATGGGTTTTTGCAATTTTGAACTAGCTCAGATTATATCATAAACACGTTTTAACATTAGTGAATTTTGGTATGTATTTGTACTCTGAACATACTTCAAAACTCTGTAATAGGGCTTCCCTGGTGGCGCAGTGGTTAAGAATCCGCCAGCCAATGCAGGGGACACGGGTTCAATCCCTGGTCCGGGAAGATCCCACATGCCACGGAGCAACTAAGTCCGTGCGCCCCAACTACTGAGCATGCGCTCTAGAGCCCACAACTACTGAGCCCACGTGCCACAACTACTGAAGCCCGTGAGCCTAGAGCCTGTGCTCCGCAACAAGAGAAGCCACCGCAGTGAGAAGCCTGCACACCACAAGGAAGAGTAGCCCCTGCTCAACACAACTAGAGAAAGCCCGCGTGCAGCAACAAAGACCCAAGGAAGCCAGAAATAAATAAATAAAATAAATAAATTTATAAAAAAACAAAAACCAAAAAAAACTCTAATAAAAAGTTACTGATCCGAGGAATTCCCTGGTTGTCCAGTGGTTAGGACTCTGTGCTTCCACTGCAGTGGACACGGGTTCAATCCCTGGTCGGGGAATTAAGATTCCGCAAGCCGCATGGTGCAGCCAAAAAAAAAAAAAAAAAAAAGTTACTGATATTTGGTTTATAAAAGCTAAAATTGTTTCTTGTGTTAAATTCCCTAATTGCTACATATGGTCTAGGTTAGAGAACTATGTTCTCAGAGCATAATTAACACGCTAATGTGATGGTGCAATAAAAAGTTAATATTACTAAAAAATTATTTTACAGTTAATTTCATAATTTAAACTCAAAATTTTTATGCTAATATATTAATCACATTAGTAATCAAGTAAAAACACATTTCACAACTAAAAGGTAGAATAAATAAATTTCAAATGTTTCTTTCAAAAAAATTTAAACTACATTTATCTTATTTGTTTGTTTGGTTGGTTGGTTTTTTTGGCCTTACCAGGTGGCTTCTGGGATCTTAGTTCCTCAACCAGGGATTGAACCTGCGCACTTGGCAGTGAATATGCAGAGTCTTAACCACTGGACTGCCAGGGAATTCCCTACATTTATCTTATTTTAAAGATTTAGGGACTTCCCTGGTGGCGCAGTGGTTAAGAATCCGCCTGCCAATGCAGGGGACACGGGTTCAAGCCCTGGTCCGGGAAGATCCCACGTGCCATGGAGCAACTAAGCCCGTGAGCCACAACTACTGGGCCTGCGCTCTAGAGCCCACGAGCCACAACTACTGAGCCCGCGTGCCACAACTACTGAAGTGTGTGTGCCTAGAGCCTGTGATCCGCAACAAGAGAAGCCACCGCAATGAGAAGCCCACGCACCGCAACAAAGAGTAGCCCCTGCTCGCCACAACCAGAGAAAGCCCACATGCAGCAATGAAGAACCAACACAGCCAAAAATAAATAAATAAATAAATAAATATTTTTAAAAAAAAAGACCCAATGCAGCCAAAAATAAAAAGATAAATTTATTTTAAAAATGATTTATATTATTCTAATTAAAGAATATATGTTCATTCCAGAAAATTTAGGAAAAATAAAAAGCATAACAAAAGTTTAGCTCATCCTTTAATCTCATTACCAAGAGATCATCACTTTCATTTTAGCTTACATATTGCCAATATTTTTCTATTCAAACATATATTATTTTACAAAATTTGGAATTTCTCTAATTTTTTATGTTGGTTTAAATTGGTTTAAAATAGTCATTTGGTTATATAAACTTCACAGTTAAAAGTGTACAGAGCAAGATGAAATTAATTTATAAGACACTTATGATTTTATATATGTATGATACATGCAAAAAAGTACATGTAAAATTATATGTACATGCATATATGTGTAAAAGCATGTGTTAAGAACATATCTTTCATACAGATCCAATCAAATTTGTATATCAGAGCTGAAGGCATACCACAATTTTATCAGATAAATGTATCCATGCAGCATGTCTAATTTGTAGAACAAACTGTTGATCCTATTATAACTATATAATGGAAACTAACCAGATAAGAGAAACTAGAATAGCTTAAAGTATAAAGTATTTTTCAAATGAATGTGAGAAATTAACATATACATACTCAGACCTAAACTACAAATTTTATTAGACCCATGAGAGGAAATTCCAAAAACCTTTTAATTCACATCAGCCTCTGCTACTAGAGAACCAGGCTAATTCTCACCAAAAAAAAGAAAGTTAAGCAAAAGAAATATTTCCACTGTGACAACTTTTAATTGGTGGCAAAGGGAACATACATACACATGTAAACATAATGAAAAAGTACACCTTATGAATGATGCATATTAAACTTACAGATTTACTTAATAGTAAGAACCATCTCTAAAATGTATAATCCACAAAGTTGTTTAAATATAGAATAAAATACAATAGAGATTAGACAGAAAATCCTGGATGGGGAAAATCACGTGTGTCTTTAAAAGTTTCTGATACAGAGGAGTAACACTGTCCTAAATCTAATTCAAGAATTCCAAAGGATTACTTTTATCGAGCACAGGTAAGTCCTTTTTGTGAGACTTGTAGAACGTGGCACTGGAGATGAATATAAGTTAATTTGGAACATGTGCAACCATCTATAAACATCTATTGGAGTCTGTTTGCAGCAACATTTTCACTGAGTTATGTATTCTGCACACCAGTACAGCTGCTCTATAGCTTTCAAATGCTGATATAAAACTAGCTTCTACCTATTTAAACAATTGCATGAACAGTAAAAACTTGGATTAACCCAGTGTTCTGGTATTTTTAATTTCCTTGGGAGCATACAGAAAGGACAAAGAAAAGAATTCTTTATTTCAACATTAAGTATATGCTATTGCTTATACATGAACATAACCACATATGTATATATCCCCGATTACCCTTTAGCAGTATTATAAAATTCAATAGAAACAAATAGCATTTACTATTTTAAAACAGCCTTAGTCATTCTACTAGTCATTTGGCTTCTGCTCTATGTCTATGAAAAAGTGTGCTAACCATCACCAATCCTGTGATCACTGGTCCAGAAATCTAGTGTGGTGTCTTGCAACACAAGTCAGAAATTAGACTACATTTAAAACAAGTGCCTTCAAGCTGAGTCTTAAAGAACAGCCACTGACCAGAGAGAATAATGAAACATTCACTACCTGAAGCAACATTACCAAGAAAAGAACAGCAAATTCAACCATGCTTCCTTTAAAATAATCTCAACTCAAAATTTCTTCAGCTTTCCTTCCTGATTAAAAAAATCAGATATTAAGGTCTTTTTGAAATAGGCTTAAGAATTAACATACAACAAATACCTTGTTGCTAGTATTAAATCGTGACACCACCTGCCAAACCAAAGAATCTGAAAGCATTAAGGAAACTGTAGGACTGAGTCTCTAACATGTTAAAAGATTTGGAATGTTTAAAGAAAACATAACTGAAAATAATAAATCCATTCTTCTGATTGGTATTATTAGCGATGAGAATTATTACAATTAACAACCACACAGGCACTCCACTTATGCCCTATTCTCAAAGTTATTTTATAATCATCCTAATTCTATAATCTGCATGAAATGAGATATAGCCCACTGGGATAGGGACGTTTCCCAAAGGGGTGAGAAAATGAGTCTCTCTGACCTTAATTAGAAGGAGAAAGGGAGGGTTTTTTCTCTCCTTTCATCTCCAAAGGAGCTGGAAAGGCCCTGGCCCCACATGAAACCAGAGGTTGAATTCTTTTATGAATAAGGAGTGGAAGGGGAAGTAGAAGAACATGGGGATACCTTTACATATAGGACACTTGACATAAATCAATGCTCTCAACCACCCTAAACCATAAGAATTACCAATTCATTTTTCCAGTGAGGGAGAGGAGCCTCTGAGAGGCTGAGCAGCTGCCCCCATGTCACACACACTCAAGCAGTTCAACTGGGATCCAAACTCAGATCTAACTTCAAAGGCCCTGCTCTTTCCATGGAAGTATGCTGCTGCCCTGACTGAAGTTTTACTCAGCACAGTTTAGTCATAATACCTTTCTCTATTGAAATAAGTAACTTTAATCAGCTGGTCTTAATATCACAGGAACTGAAATCAAAACAAACAAACACAACAACCACAAATATTTGGAACCACAAAGGGATATGTCATATTACAGCCAATAAAGTGCTGGTTTAACAGAACTTCCAAAGCTAGACCCCTGAAAAAAAAAAATTCACAGGTAGGGGAAAAAAATAACTGCTGCCAAAATGCTAATAATCACCCCTTGAAGATCCTCACACAGCACGTGGGACTACTGAGTCCTCAAGTCCTGAACCATCTCCTTTCCCAGCCCTCCTGCCCTCCCATTTCCCTCAGCCTCACTCGCCTCAGAGAGCTGCGGACACTGAATTAGCTGAGGTGCCTGCAATGACCTTTTATGGATCTGCCTGCCTGAGTTTGCTCACAGAGCCCAAGGCAAAGCAACTTTGAGACTTTGACGAAGAAACTCTAAATTTTAGTTGTTTTTATTTTTAAGAGAAAACATCATCACAAAAACATTAATGCTCCGGGTACATAAACAAGAAAAATTTCTTATGAAGCTCACTCTTCTTTTTCAAAGACTTTTACCGCATAAATATTAGAACTTAAAACCCAGAAAGGCATATTATATTGGTTTTTCAAAGATAACAATGAATTATAAAATTACAGGGCTTGAAGGGATCTTAAGTAGTTACACAGACCATCATCTTCGCTTCAAACAAAATTTATTGAAGCATTTTAAATAACAGGGAATTTATTCAATGTTAAAACCTTCTCTCAGAAAAAAAAGTCAGCATTCACAGGCAAATTATTTCATATAACTAATGTGAAACACTCATTTTCCCTTATAAACTTGTGAGTTCTTATTAAATCTTCAGGGTGGGAGTTGGTGGTAGGGATGGTTTGTGTGAAAGAAAGGAAAACAAACATTAAATGTCAGGCACTATCCTGGATACCTTTCATATATGGTATCATTTCATCTCCACAACAATCTGTGAAATAGGTACTATTAGCCCATTTTACTAGCAGATATTAAAGTTCAGAAGGGTAAATAAAATGTCCAAGGCCAGAAGGTAACAGGTGGCAGATTTGGGACATTACCTCAGGTTTGCCTAACTAACTATCCTCCTGTCAGTTCATAGTTCATCATCCTTTATGCCAGAGATTACCAACCTCGTCAAAGTGGTTGTGCATTGCTTTCACTCTAATGTGTCAGACTGGATCAGGGACAGCAACTTGAATAGCTGGAGATGAAGACATGTGCTGGCCAACAGCTCTTATTTGAAACACTGGGTCTACTTTATGATCATTGGAAACTTCTAAAAGCCAGGAGGGCCACACCAACTCCAAACTCTCAACAGAGTTTGAGAACAAGAGATCCAAGCTGGCTGAAAATGGGCCACAGACTATGGGGGAAAGATCCAAAAGCTACCACCTGCTAGGGCAGGTGGCCGACAGTAGCCCTTGCGAGTGACAAGGAGTGGGACTTGTTGAAATAAATATCCATGAAAACTGCTTAATAGCCATCCTCAGTATACACTCCACAGATCGACAATCTCTGTAACATACAGGACTTTTTACATACAGACAATGCAGATAATATAGAGGAAGGGGAGCAGGGAGAGAATAGGGTAAAAATAAGTGCCCATCCCGTTGTTCCAGGAGATGGGGTAGGAGCTGCGGGAGAGCACTGGACAAGCACACTGCATAGCACAGCAAGAAAGAAATCAACTTAAATCTAAAGGAAAAAAACACAAAAATAAAAACAAAAAAATTAAAAGTCAAAAAACAAGCAAGCAAAAAATTCAAAAAACATCCAGTGACGTGATCAGGGTAGAAACAAACTAAAGATTTTAAAGGAAAAGCTCTTGAAAATCACTTTTCTCCTCAGTACATGCTCCTTCTACTTACCACTCTTCTTCATTTACATGCACTCCATTCGATTTCATATTTCATCCCTAGAGTTTCGTAATAGAGTCTCACCACAGGCAGCTTGAGAAGCAATGATCAATATATTACTCAGCAACAATATACATGCATAGAACACCTAATGCCCCAGATCATCAAATTTACTCCTAACCCATTTGGGGCAGGTGAGGCCCACTAGGAAGGGCAGTGGGAAGAACAGCACCTATGCAATCTCACACATTGTGAGAGAGAGAGACTTAAAGCAATGGGGTTTTGACATCTCCCTTCAGAACTATCAGATTGGCATCAACCAATCAAAACCAAAAGCAGGCTTGCCACTTGAGTCTGAAGCAAGCAGGAAAGAGCCAAACACATGCCTTTCCACGATTCCAAGTCAGTCTAGATAGAACCTGTACCTTGATTTCAGACAGTCCACCTAGTGCTTGAGGGCTGTGATAGGAGAAGATTCACCCTGGGTAATATCTATAGAAGAAAATAACCATTACACTCTTAGATACTAGAAACAACTGTAGAACTTATAGATGTGGTCTCAGGTTGTCAAAAAAAATGTGAAAGCAGTAGATGAAACTCTAGCCCTTCCCCACATGCACAGTGGCCTCAATTCCTCCCATCTGCCTCCTGTCCTTGAAAGGTGGAATGTAGCTGAAGGGTCAAGGGAAAGAGATGATATTCAGCATTCCCTGGGGCTCCCAGAGGGTACAAGGTGTGGGCCTAGCCTCACAGGCCTCCAGAGGTTACCTGAGCCCAAGATAGAGCACAGAGATTTCCTAAAATCCTTGGAATTAGCCCTCACCTGAGGGGAAGTAAGCCTTCCCTGAAGCCTAGAACTAGAACAACTTCTCCATGTTTCAATCAGAACAGACAGACCTCCACAGGCGGTAGATATACCCAGTTGTTTGGGAGCTGACTTCCAAACATGTGGAGCTTTCATTCATGATCGAATGCTACTTAAGAGTTATAGACTTACTTCTAACCAATTGATGGCTTCTGATCCTGCTCAAGTGAACATGGAGAAACGAAATGTCAGCCTCTTTAAACATGCCAACTGGAAATCAAAGTGAAACGCTGAAGGAGAAGTGACAGCTCAGTGTTTCTAGTATAAATTCCCTGGTGTTCACTCTTAAAAGAATCGTCCCAGTCCTTTCCTGTTTGACATTTCCTTCCTCGCTCAAGCTAAAGTGGGGCCTGTGTATAATCACTGATGAACTAAATGCCCACACGACCACCTCAGGTGACACACACAGTGCTCTGACACAAAAAACAAAATCAATAATCTGCTGCTCTATGTCACATGGAAATCCTGACTGCTGTCAGCAGACAGGAGGAGGCTTGGGGGTTGCAGTAGAGACAATTAGAGCCCTTGGAAAAGCAGAGCAGAAAGTAATGAAACCTCCCCAAGTTCATCAGTTACACACACACACACAAACACGCACATGTGCGCACATAAAATGAAAAGGCCATGTAGCCAGAGGTCATATTTTTCCAGCCTGCTAAATTAAAGTGACTGAAAAGCTCTGTAATTACATAGAAACAGATGAAATTGTTATCTTAACTGAATTGTAAATGCACTTTAAATGTCATAAGTTTTGATGCAATTTAATATTTTAAATGGACATTGCTCCATATAGTCACTGATTGTATACCAAGCAGGTGGGGACATAAGCCATGTCCATTACCATGACTGAACAAAAGCTCATCCATCTGCCTGAGTAGTACAAAAAGATACTACAGAGAAAGCAAAGAACAAACCCTCTCTGACTGGAGTTACAGAAAAGAGCACTGGAAAGGAGCCAAGAGGCCCGAGTTCCAGTCTCAGCTCTGCCACAGTCACAACCTCTCTGGGCCTCAGTTTCCTTGTCTGTGAAACAGAGAAAAACAATCCCTGACATACTCATGTCACAAGTTACTGTGAGGATAAAATAAGATCAAATAAGTAAAAATGTTCTGTAAACAGTTAGATACAAATGTAAACAATCATTATAATTTATGCCATTATGTATTTGGGGCAAAATATGAAAACAAATCATTACTTACTGTAGCCCAGAAAAGATTTGAATTAACTTTCCACTAACCAGTTGGTTTAAAAAAAAAAAAAAAGTGGATGAAAGACACATTCTCAGTGCATTACTATTAACCCCGTAGAGTGCTCAACACTTCTAAAAAAATTAACTCAACATTATGTTACAATGAAGATGGGACAATAGTCTTCACGTACAAAACACAGACATACCTGTCTAGTATGTACCTAGGAGGGGAAAGAGTAAATAAATGTACTGCTTTTCATAGCTAACTCATTAGCAGAGAGTGACATAAGCACTGCAGAAAAACAGATCCATTATCTCTCACCTTTCTTGGTCCCTTCCTACACACATTGTATATAAAATAGCAACTAAAGAAGACCATAAGAGCAGTACTAAAGTGGCAAGTTTAAACATTAACTGCATTCCAGATAAAGTACAATTTTCTCAAAACTATATCAACTTATTTTTCTATTATACATTTTGTGTATCTAGCAGATTCACTAGCAATTTTAGGACTCAAATGTATTGTGTGTATGATTAATGTTCTTAAGAAAATCTTTATTTCAGTTTCTAGTCTTTTTAAAGTACTAATAGTTTTTAGTTATCTGTTCATCAAAAAAAAAGAGGTTTTTTTTTCCGTGCTTAATGTGTTTTGCTCAAACTCTCCAAAAATTTTCTTTGGAGTTAATCACAAGAATGGAAAGTTTTAGCTTTGATGGGATATTTTTTGAGGTCTGGATTAGGTTAAACTAGAAGATACTTCACACTTTGAGCTGTACAGGACTCCATGGATGGAACTGTATTTCTACAATCATTCTCTCTTGTTATCACAGGCTCCACCAGAATGCTAAGGCAATCCGACACACACACACACACACACACACACACACACACACACACACACACACATATGAATCTCTGAGTTAGTGGGAAGCCATCACAGCAATGCTATCAGAAACAAAGAGGGCTGGAGTTAATGCACTGATAGTGGAGAAACAGAAAATGATTCAAGGAGTATTTAGGAGACCCCCTTGCTCAATTTTAAATCTTAATGCACCACTCTATGCACATATAGGAAACAGATAATTTTGCATAGTACATAAAGGTTGAGAATTACTGTTAAAATCCTCAAGAAACATTTCTCCAGAGGTGTCAGGAAAGGACAGGCAACACTGCACAAAGAGAGTGTCTCCTAACAACCTGTGTTCTGCAAACAAAAGAGCTCACTCTCACAACAAACAGATTCCATTTTATATGTGTAGAGAAAGGATTGTTTGTCCACTTAAAAAGAAAAATACTACCAAAACAGAAAGGAGAACATCATGTCTTAATATAGTCTTCCATCGTTTCAGCCTTGGGCTCACTTGATCTGAAGAATTCCATATATGCTTTGAGAGGTGAAAAGCCTTTGTGAATAATTGAAGACAAAATAATGAAACCCTAGAACGTCAGAGACATAATATAGTTTTGTAGAATTCATCATGGAGCTTTTAAATTCCCAAATACTACATGCTGAATAATTTATTCCTGTGTCAATATGGGGCCAGCAGATGTTCATTCAGAGCCAATATTAACCCTCTTCAAGCTGAAAAAGCAGGAAAACAGGCTCTGTCTGAGATGGAAGGAGGCACTTAGTTTAAGTGAGATTATCTTGGTATTTATGAGAAAATTAAAGCAGCTTTAGAAGTCAAGAAAAAACACACTACTTAGTTGGCAATCTTTTATCAAAGTCTGCTTAGAAAGATAAGGAGCTGAATTTCATGAAAAAACACAAATGGTTGAAACAGGGGCAGCTGATAACACTGCTCTCTCCTTTTGAAAGGGTCCCTGGGGACTTTTCACTGATTCTGTTTTAGTGGCTTATTGATATTTACCTTCCTCTTTGGATCACTAATTCTTGATGCAATTTTGAACTCTACTGTGTTTTAGTTTCTGGGTATTCTCCCCTCTACGGCTCACCTCTAATTCTGTTCACTTTTTTTTAAAAGAGAATAAGGCAGAAGAAAATTGAAAAATTAAGCAACAGGGAAGTTTAAAGTTTCACCAATGGGCTATTAAACTTCAAAACTGGAAACCAATGCCTTAGATTTCATTCATTCATTCACTCATTCAACACCTAGTTACTGAGAACCATCTCTGTACAAAGTATTATGTCAGGGCTAAAAAAAGATGAGATGTTTAACCAAATGTTCTAAAGATATATTAAACAGGGGAATATACATGTACATGTCTAGATATCTGCAGAGGCTTCCAGTCAATATTGTGAAAATGGTGTACTAGGCCTCTGCAGAAAGAGACAGCTCTTGATCTGAAAACACACAATGGGCAGAATATATGAAAATAGTTTTAGGCTACATGTCTGAGCTCATATCCAAGGAAGGGAAATCCCTCAACTGCTAGAAGCAAAAAGGAAATAAAGACAGAATAATGAGCAGGAGGTGAAGCCAATAAAGCTCCCAGGAAAAGTAATAGAATCAGCCACTGGAGGCGCGCCCTGATGCCACCTCAGTGAGAGGTGCCCAGGTTGCAGCTTCACGCGTGCTGCTCGGTGGACACGAACTACCTGAATAAAATCAAGAATCGCCAAGGTCTATGCATGAAATAGAGACTAGGAAAAAACTCTACCTACCACCCAGAATGGTGATGTAGATGGGACCACCTGCACCACAAGAGTTAGGCATAATTCAACAGACTAAAACATTTTAAAACAATTATTTTTAAAATGTTAAAAGAGATAAAGACAGGAAGAGAATAAGGGTGTTTTTTTTTTTAAAAAAGGACAGTATAGAAAATGATCAGGCAGATCTGAAAAAGAATCAAATAGAAACTCTAGAAATAAATGAGGAGGTAGACCTGATGTAGGGGGTGTAGGACCTCAACAGGTGGTCTGAACAATACACAGCTGATAATTAGAGACTAGGAATACTAACTCAAGGAAATAATCCAAAATTCAGGACAGACAAGGAGATAAATACAAGAAAAAGAGGTTGATAAAAAGAAGATAGAATAAGATAGTTCAAAATACACCTAAGAAGGATCCCAGAAGAGAATAGAGAGAAAAATGAAAGACATAATTGAAAAACAGTATCTAGAACAGACCTTATTTTACAATGAGAAAATCGCAGCCCAGAATTGTCTTCAATCATACAGCATGTTAGAGGAAAAGCTGGCAGCACACAGATCACTAGCTGATCACTCTTTCGTTATCAAACATCTTTCCAAATGGAGAACCCCATTTAAAAAAAAAATACATCAGCCTGAAATTTCTTTTAGTTGTTAAACTATTTGAGTATTTAAGCGTATCATAGTGCTAAAATCCTTGTATGTTACTACAACTGTTTTTCAATACAACCCTATTATTATTTTCATTTTACAGATAAGAAAACTGAGGCTCAAAGAGGAGTAACTTGCCCAAAATCATACAGGTGGTGAATGGCAGACCCAGGATTCAAATAAATGTATGTCTGATTCCAAAAAGCATACTTTTTTTTTAAATTGAAGTGTAGTTGATTTATAATGTTGGTTAGTTTCTGGTATACAGTGAAGTGATTCAGTTATGTGTGTGTGTGTGTGTGTGTGTGTGTGTATTCTTATATACACATAAATTTTCATATCCTTTTCCATTATGGTTTATCACAGGATATTGAACATAGCACCCTGTGCTATACAGTAGGACCTTGTTGTTTATCTATTTTATATATATAGTATTTTGTATCTGCTAATCCCAAACTCCTAATTTATCCCTCCCCCACACCCTTTCCCCTTTGGTAACCATAAATTTGTTTTCTATGTCTGTGAGTCTGTTTCTGTTTGTATATTTTAGATTCCACAAATAAGTGATATCATATGATATTTGTCTTTCTCTGTCTAACTTATAATCTCTAGGTCCATCCATGTTGCTGCAAAGGGCATTATTTCATTCTTTTTTATGGCTAAGTAATATTCCATTGTATACAGATACCACATCTTCTTTATCCGTTCATCTGTTGATGGACATTTAGGTTGCTTCCATGTCTTGGCTACTGTAAATAGTACTGCTATGAACACTGGGGTGCATATATCCAAAAGGCATACTCTTAATGACTATATAACAATGCTTCTATAGTGATATAGCTTTAAAATAATACGGCATCCCTAAAATTTACATTCAAAGATCAATTTAATTACATCACGGTCTCACTGTACACTTGTAGTATGATCTTTAAAAAATACAGTCAGCTCTCTATATCCACGGGTTTTGTTATCTACAGATTCAACCAACTACAAGTGGAAAATATATATTTTTTTAAATTCCAGAAAGTTCCAAAAAGCAAAATTTGAATTTGTCATGCACTGGTTACTATTTATATAGCATTTCCATTGTATTTAGGATTATAAGTAATCTAGAGATGATTTAAAGTATATGGGAGGATGTGTGTAAGTTATATGCAAATACTATGCCATTTCATATAAAGGACTTCAGCATCCTCAGATTTTGGTAATCTGTGAGGGATCCCAGAACCAATCCCCCCAGATACCAAGGGACGACTGTACTATGAATCAATTTAATATATTGTGTATTGCCTTATATGTTGACAACTATGGGAAGCCTTAAGGATTTTATTTTTTGGAATACTCACAAACTATTTCAATCTGCTATTTTTAACATTTAAATTAATGACTATATTAAAAGCAGATAGAACAAAAACCTATCCTAGGGCTTCCCTGGTGGCTCAGTGGTTAAGAATCCGCCTGCCAAGGCAGGGCACATGGGTTCAAGCCCTGGTCCGGGAAGATCCCACATGCTGCAAAGCAACTAAGCCCGTGCACCACAACTACTGAGCTTGCACTCTAGAGCCCGCGCGCCACAGCTACTGAGCCCACATGCCACAACTACCAAAGCCCGCACACCACAACTACTGAAGTCCGCACACCTAGAGCCGGTGCTCCACAACAAGAGAAGCCACGGCAATGAGAAGCCCATGCACCTCAATGAAGATTAGCCCCCACTCGCTGCAACTAAAGAAAGCCCATGCACAGCAAAGACCCAATGCAGTCAAAACTAAAATAACTTAATTTATTAACTAAAAATAAAACCAAACCTATCCTAAAATTCATACAGAAATCTCAAGGAAGCCCAAATAATCAAAACAATTTTGAAAAAGAACAAAGTTCTAAGACCCATACCTCCTGATTTCAAAACTTACTACAAAGCTACAGTAATCAAAACAGTGTCATACTGGCAAAAAGACAAACACAGACCAGTGGAATACAATACAAAAGCCCAGAAATAAAGCTTCACATACATGGTCAATTAATTTTCAACAAGGGTGCCAAAATCATTCAATAAGAAAAGGACAGTCTTTTCAACAAATTGTGCTGGGAAAACTGGATATCCACATTCAAAAGAATGAAGCTGGATCCTTATCTTATACAATATACAAAAATTAACTCAAACTGGATCAAAGACCTAAACATAAGAGCTAAAAGTATCAAATTCTTTATTGTTTTTTTAAAGTATAAAATTATTAAAAGAAAACATAAGGGAAGAGATTCGCGACACTGGATCTGACAATGTTTTCTTGGATATGACACTAAAAACACAGGCAACAAAAGAAAAAAAATAGACAAATTGGACTTCATCCAAACCAAACACTTTTATGTAACAAAGGAGACTATCAAGAGAGTGAAAAGACAACCCACAGAATGGGAGAAAATATTTGCAATTCATATATCTGATAAGGGATTAATATCCAGAATATATAAAGAACTCCTATAATTCAACAACAAATATATATATATATATATATATATATATATATATATAGCAACAACAAATATATTTAAGAATATATATTAAAAATGGGCCAAGGACTTGAATAGACATTTCCCCAAAGAAAATATATACGTGACCAACAAGCACGTGAGAAGATGTTCACATGCTTGTTAATTATTAGGAAAATCAAAACTTCAATGAGATATCACTACATATCCATTAGGAAGGCTATTATCAAAAAATGGCAAGAAAAAAAATAGATGTTGGCAAAGATGTGGAGAACTGGGAACTCTGGTGCATTGCAAGTGGGAATATAAAATGGTGCAGCCACTGTGGAAAGCAGTTTCACAGTTCCTCAAAAAGTTAAATGTAGAATTCCCATATGATCAACCAATTCCACTTCTAAGTATATACCCAAAAAAACTGGAAAGCAGGGACTCAGACAGATACTTGTATGTCAATGTTCATAGCAGCATTATTCACAATATCCAACAGGTAGAAATAACCAAGTGTCCATCGACAGATGAATGGAGAAACAAAATGTGGCATATACATACAATGGAATATTATTCAGTCACATAGAGGAACAAAATTCTGATACATGCTACATCATAGCTGAACCATGAAAATATGCTGAATGAAATAAGCCAGATGCAAAAGAACAAATAATTTATGACTTCACTTATATTCTGTACCTGGAATAGGCAAATTCATAAAGACAGAAAATAGCATAGAGGTTACTGGGGACTGGCGGTAACCTAAGAGGAATGGGGGGTTAGTATTTAATAGGTACTAAGTTTCTGTTTGGGGTGATGAAAAGTTCTGGAACTGGAGAGTGGTGCTGTTTGTACAATTGTGAATGTTCTTAATGCCACTGAATTGTATACTTAAAAATGGTTAAAATGATAAATTTTATGATATGTATATTTTACAACAACAAATAAATGGAAATGGCATGTTACTCACAGTATGCCTCCTCCTAATGTTATTGATATATACTAACATATCGTAAACATCTTTAAGAATAAAGAATACTCCTTTACTATCACAAATATGGGTATAAGTATTTAAAAATACTGGATCCCTAAATCTCAAAATAACATGCAGTTGAAGAAAATAATAATTATTGCTCGTATTTATTGAGCACTTACAATGTGCTAGCCACCATTCTTGCAAGAACTTCATAACAACACATACAATATACCACATTGTATATTATTATTCTGACTTTACAGATAAGAAAAGGGGGAGCCACAGAGGCTAAAATCTATTTGCCATTACACAGAAAAATATTTTTAAAAATAAACTGGAGTTATTTTCTTTACAAAAGTACTTCCCCCTCTTTGGAAAAGGAATTATCACTGAAAGCTTTCTTTTAACAGAAATTTCATCCAACCTAACTAAAAATTCTTAATTGATTTTGCACATAATTTATGCAACCATCTCTATTGCATCAAGAAAGGTATAGCCACACAACACTTATCTTTTTTTAACCAGTAATTTTCTTTTTATTTAAATTTTCTTTTAAAATATAGGTGTTACTATATTTATCCATGTACATTTTGCCAAAAATTCTTTTTTTTTTTTTAACATCTTTACAGGAGTATAATTGCTTTACAATGTTGTGTTAGTTTCTGCTGTATAACAAAGTGAATCAGCTGTATGTATACATATATCCCCATATCTCCTCTCTCTTGCGTCTCTCTCTCACCCTCCCTATCCTACCCCTCTAGGTGGTCACAAAGCACCGAGCTGATCTCCCTGTGCTATGCGGTTGCTTCCCACTAGCTATCTATTTTACATTTGGTAGTGTATATATGTCAATGCCACTCTCTCACTTCGTCCCAGTGAGACGAAGAGGGATGAGGAAGGAAACTAATATTTGTCAAGCATCAAATCATGTGCCAGACAATGTACTAAGCATATCTTATCTCATTTAATCCTCTCAACAACTTGTGAGGTAGGGATTACTATTCCCATTTTACAGGTAAGGAAACAAAAATATAATAATCTAAAATACTCCTATTCACTACTTTCAAATTCTGATAAATATTTTATTCAAGTAGGAGCCAATTAATTCCAGTTCCCTAGGAAGTCAAAGAATAGTGGTCACTGCCAGAAGCTATCCCAGATACCTGAAGGAGCCAATATGACAGCTGCCCCTAGCATACTGCATGACTGAGTATTCAAAAGCCCAACAGATCTCACACCCAAACACAGTGTGCAAGGGCAGAAGATCACCCTCTCGTACTACTGAGTCAAGAAAAACGGACTGTGTGGCCTTCTGCTCCAGCACCAGCCCGACAGCGGACAAGACAGCCAAATATGGATGACCCTGAGCCACATTAAGGGGGCTCACACTGCCCTCTCTTACTTGGGTATAAAGAATAGAATCTAAGGCACCTTCTGTTGCTTTGGAACATGAAAACTTTTGAACGTCAAAAATGTATAGCAAAAACTATACAATAAATTTTTAGTAAATATTTTGGAAATGATTATATTTAACTTTTCCCTCTAGACTAACTTCATCTTATTAACACTTAAATATTCTCAGTTCTCTTTAAAAAACAGAAAACAAACAAAGAACACTTCCCTCTATTTTATCTCCCACCCCAGCTACCACTCTCTTCCCTATTCTTCAAAGCCAGTCTTTCAGACAACTTTGTTTCTGTTTCAGTTGCTATCAACACCCTCACCTTTGACTCACTCCTCCACACACTCCTATCTGGCTACTCCCTACTCCACACCTACTAAACTGCTCCTGTCAAAGTCACTCTTACCTACACCATGGGGATTTGAAGGTGCCCAGAGAAATCCCTAAGGGCTCTGAAGGGCAGAGTTTGAAAACTACTATACTTGGGTCTGGTTACACATTTTGTACAGCAGCTACATAATTTGTGGCGGCCAGTACAAAGTGAAAATGCGGGACCCCTTGTTTAAAAGCAGGAAAAAGAGCTTTTTCCTTTTTTTCCCCCTGTGGTCTCTCTATATACAAGTTATGATGTTTATTTGCTACTTAATAGTGTACTCCCTAGGGCATGAGGATGTTTGTACGACAATGCAGATTCTCATAGGCACCCAGGCAACATCCACAACTTGGTGTGTAGGGTACACACCAAATCCCACTCCTCCTATGCCCATACCCAAGGCCCTGCCAAGGGTGGAGAGTGGCATCAGTCTCTGGGCAGGGGAGGGGAAGTGGGCAGCTGAGAATTCGTCCCAGGGAAGTGATTAAGAAGTAGGAAAACGCTAGATCGTAGAAGCTCCATGCCCCCAGCATAGGTGCCATTGTCCCATCTGACTTCACTCACAAATTACAATTTCAAAGACACAGCTAGGCAGAATGTCAATATGATGACCATACAGCATTAAATTCCAAGCACAGGACCCCCTTCTGAGCATGATATTTTAGGTAACTACAATGACTGCAAACTCTGATCCTGGCTACACCACATAATAATCATAACAATACCACCTTACATCTGCATAACACATCATAGTCCACAAATAGTTCCAATTTAATTTTAATCCCACAATAAACCAATAGAAATGGGTAAGTATCTCATTTTACAGATGAAAAAGTGACTCAGAAAGGTGAAATGCACTGCCCAAGGCACGGAAGAGCAGGTGTTAAACCCACCTCCTAACTCCAAGTCCAGGATTCTTTCTAGTGTAACGTGCTTCCTAAGCAAAGGGCAGATGGGAAGGGACTAGAACAGTGACCATTTCTGTACATGAGCCACTGGTTTAGCCATTAGGTGGAAAGTAATTCTGCCAAACTTCTGTCAATTCCAGTCAGATTTTTAAAAACTTGATCTTTTACTCTCTAGAATTCAATGGCTTTATATAAATATCTAGTCTAAAAAAAAAAAAAAAAGTAAAAGCAACAGGTGTAAAGTTAGCTTGTACCCCATCCAATATGCACCTTGAGACCAAGCCACTCTGAGATACAATACACTTTCACTATAGGAGAGCTGATTCCTTGATTTCATTGAGAGAAAGTTCATCAAAATGCCAGAGAGTAACAACAGAGATAATGGGGTAGCACGTAGCTAGGAGATACCAATATCAAGGAGGGAGCTAGTTTCTTCAACCTGGCTCTTCCTTACCCACATTCCACATACTTTATATAATTCAATCTTTCCAGAGAGTGAAATTGTTGTTAAACTTCCTCATGTTAATGTAAAGGATAATACTTTATTTTGAGACTTGAACTCTCAATTTCCTAATTCAGTTACTCAAAATTCTCCCCTGAAAACAAGAAGAGAGCATTTTTTGTGATTGAGCTAATATGCATTTGTTACAACCACTGGCAATGTGGACCCTTCACACTGGCCGATCACCCAGAAAATATCCAAGGAAAAACAAGTGCAACTGAATGTTAGATCCAAATAGCACAATCTCTCAGCTCACTAGAGCAGAATCTCTCTCTAATACACTGGTCACAGGCTATATTGCTAGCTCTTTTTATCCTATCTCTAGCTAGAAAAGCTATAATTTAAACTGACAGCATTACTTGTCATGAAGTCTGTGGGTTTACAATTTCTAAATGTCAGTTTGAACTTCTGACTAGTTCCTTAGAGCACTACTGTTTGTTTCTAAATGAGGCAACTTGTCAGCTCTGCATACATAAAAGCAGTTAATCAGCAATTTGCAGTGCAACACAAGAGGGATCAGCTGGTATGCTAATAGTGAGCCCACAAAGCACCTCCAATTAGGAAAGAAAGCCTTGTCCTAAGCCAATAATATCCTCATGTATCACAAAATTCATTCTACTACTCAATAGATGAAACATTTCATGCCAAGGAACTTATTATCTTGAAGTAATTGTCTGCCTCCAGCCTGATGTACACATGTTCCCATGGGCCTATAATGGAGGAGCTGCAGGAAGTAAGGACCACTGTGATTCCTGACCCTCTTCTCACTTGTGGCTTCTTTTCAGTTCCCAATGGGTTCTTATTCTTCACTCCCTCCTTTTTACTATTCTGCTGTCCCCTTTTCTATGTGGCCTTCACATCTCCTGTCTTCAGCTCTCTAAGTAAAATGGGATGGGATCTTACCCGAGAATTACCCTGTTTCCTCTAACCTTTTAGAAAAACTACTGAACTATATAACAAAATCAATTCCAAAGAGAGGAATAATGATAACTCTAACAATCAGATTATTTCATTAATAAGAACACCCCCCCCCCAAAAAAATAAGAACACCCGCTTCAAGGGTAAAAACACTTTGGCATAATTTTAACTACTAATAGGTTTGAGCCTATGGACTGAATTCTAGAATATGGATTGGAATGACTAAAATTAAATAGTAAGTAAAGGAAATATATCTAAAAGACTTCTTAAAATCTTTCCCATTATCCCTAGTGGCTATCTTAAGTGTTATATCAGGATAATATCAGGAAAAAAAATGTTTGACTGTAGTCATGTACCTCACCCATTTAAACAACCTTTGTGGACTTCCCTGGTGGTGCAGTGGTTAAGAATCTGCCTGCCAGTGCAGGGGACACGGGTTTGAGCCCTGGTCCAGGAAGATCCCACATGCCCTGCGGAGCAGCTAATAAGCCTGTGCGTCACAACTACTGAAGCCCGCACACCTAGAGCCCGCGAGCCACAAGAGAAGCCACCATCATGAGAAGCCCCTGCGCTGCAACCAAGAGTAGCCCCCGCTTGCCACAACTAGAGAAAGCCCGCGTGCAGCAACGACAACCCAACGCAGCCAAAAAATAAATAAGAATTAAAAATAAATAAATTTAAAAATTTTTTAAATAAAATAAACAACTTTTGTGTAGCTCTCAAATCAGATTTTGAATTGATCAGGCAAATCTGGTTTAGTGATTGGGTGTAGTAAAAGAGCTACCCAGCCAAAATCCAATAATCCATTTTACCTCATATGAGACACATTTTACTGGAGTTAGAGAATAAGTGCTTCTGCGTATGCTACAGTTTTTCGTAGTGGCTAAGACTTCTGGGAGGGAAATCCTTTCTGGATCCAGTGGCATTCACCTGCCTGTCAAGTAACAGGTATGGGCAGATTCCAAGAAACAGAACCTGGTTCATGGTAGGCCCATGTGCCACCTGCCAACTGTCAAGCAGATGCACGTTGGTAATCAGAGAAGCTCTGTTTATGGATCAGAATAGGCTAGCCTACTGGGCACCATTCAACACAGAGGGAAATTCTGAGACACTGGAGTGCCCTCTTACTAATGTTAGGTTTCAATGTCTCTTTATGAAATAATTTAGCCTGGGGGTATGAGACTGACAAGGCCAGGGCAAAGAGCTCTGATCTGCATGTGCTCAGGCTGCCCCTATTCCGAGCAATACACAGAATATTATATGGTATACCTTGAGATCATCTACTTTAAACCCTCTCTCCCTCCATTTACAGAAATGAAAAGTAAGGCCCAGAAACCATTTGCCCAAGATGACACAGAGATAACAGAGTAAGGTCTGATTCTAAAACATCTAATGCTTAGACCAAAACTTTTACTTCTCTTCTTCCCTCCCTTCTTCTCCTCCTCCCTCTCTCACTCTCTTTTCCTCTCTTCCTCCTTCCTCTCCCTATCATCACCATCTTGAAGCAGCCAATATCTTCAAACAAAATCTTAACCAGAAGTCCAATATACAAAACAGATTAAAAAGGGCCTGCTTAGATGCAGACAGAGAAGGGAGACAGAGTGTATGTGCTAGAATCCTCCTTGCTTAAATGAGCCTGCAGCCTCCTCTGGGATCCTGGGCAGAACCCTGTGAATAATGTGCCTGAGATCAGGCAAACTTTTTCCTTAGTAACTTGCAACAAAGCTAGTTTCAAACACTAATTAGGATTGTGTTATTTTTACATAAAATTAATATTTTCTGAAACACTGGTAAAATATACATCGGAGTGGCAGTTATTTTCTTGTGTTTGGGTTTTTTTTTTTAAGACATCGACATTAAATCTGAAACTGAGAAACATTAATTTTCTTTCAATACCATCAGCACACACGAACAACCATCTGATGTGATAGATTTATTTAGGTGATATTTAAAATTAGGAAATAAAGTCATGAGATGATTGATAGTAATGAAACATAAGTGTCATTCCTAAAAGCTACCAGGAAAAAGGCACATGAACCTGACAACACAGAAGCAAGCTTTGGGAAACTTCAGCATAAGACATACATGAGATTACCACGTGCAAACACAAGACATCCATCTTATTCCCTTGGGTGACTCTTTTCATTAGTGCTAATGGGCTCAGGGCCTCTGTTTAGAGGCTGTTTCTACAGATGCTAGAACACAAATCTTGTTCTCTCTGGTGAAGTCCATTCTCATAAACAAGAAAAAAAATGAAATCTATGTGTTGAAATCGACATATGTACACATGCGTATTTGTCTGTGTATTACTTCTGATCACTTTTCCCTTTAACTTGAATTTATTAGTCATTAGAAATCCTGCCAAACATTACTGAGTAATATAATGTAAAATTAGTACCAAAATCAGATCCCACGGGCATTTTTAATTAAATCCCTTTCATCAGGATTAAGAATTTTAAAAAACTGTGTAAAAAGTAGTAGTATTCTAGAGAATGGACTTGAGGATATGGGGAGGGGGTGGGGTGAGATGTGACAGGGTAAGAGAGTGTCATGGACATATATACACTACCAAATGTAAAATAGATAACTAGTGGGAAGCAGCCGCATAGCACAGGGAGATCAGCTCGGTGCTTTGTGACCACCTAGAGGGATGGGATGGGGAAGGTGGGAGGGAGGGAGATGCAAGAGGGAAGAGAAATGGGAACATATTGTATATGTATAACTGATTCACTTTGTTATAAAGCAGAAGCTAACACACCATTGTAAGGCAATTATACTTCAATAAAGATGTTAAAAAAAAAAAAAAAAAAAAAAAAGTAGTAGTATTGAAAGTCATTCACCACAAGCGACTTAAAAGCAATAATACAAAACATGGCACATATCAATCATGTTTATTAAACACCAATTTGCACATGGTTAAGTGCTAAATAATATATAAAACTGAACCCAAAAGGAAAGGCATGTGCCCCAAATCAAGCAGCTTCTGATTCAACAACTTCTTTCCTCTTCCTTTATGTATGTATATGTGGAAAGTACCATTCTCAACATACCTTTCCTGATTTTTATCTTCTGTTATTTTCTTCTGTCACTTACTAACTGCGTTTAACTGTATAAAGAAACTATGCCAAATTTCAACCAAGAAGTCTGTTGATAAAGAAACCCATGGAAAAATATGCAGTTCTAAGATTTCCTATAGCCTACTTGACATTCTGCCCACAAAGGCAAATGAAATCTAAACACCATGTATTTTCTTCTCAATTAATTTTTCTCTTAAAATATTCACTCCTAATTTCCTCTCTCCTCTCTCAATCACCCATTCTTTTAACATTTTCTTACTTAGTGAGTTCTGCCCACTGGGATACAAAGATGAATTAGTCATGATCCTGGTCCCTGTCTTCTTAGGAGCTCACAGTCTGTTAGGAAAGATAGAAATGCATGCAGACAATCAAAATAGAAAGTAATAACTGCTCAGTAGAGGTCTATCTACATTGCTTTGGTGATACAAAGGAGGGAGGAGTTAACTTAGGAAATAAGAGGTTTCTCAGAGGTGGCATTTGGATGGATTTAACAAAGGAGTTGATACTTCACTAGGGAAAGGATAACTCAGGCAGAGGGAAGAGCTTGTGAAAAAGCACAGAGACCAGAAAGCCAATGACACAGTCAAGGAGCAATTTCACACAGTAAAACAGGGGTAGATGGGAAGACACCAGTTATGGCAGGAGATGAACAAGCATAAATTGGGCATGATTATTAAAAGTCTCATTTATTTTCCAAAGAGTTTTGTCTTTATCTGCTCTTTTGTTTTCATAGTGCTAAACAACACAGCAGAAAAGCGGAAGGGAACAATCCACTGGTTTTAGACAAAGGCACAAAAGCAATGCACTAGAGAAAAGAGGGTGCTAGAACAACTGTATATACATGTGCAAAAAAAAGAATATGGATCCATACCTCACACTATATACAACAATCAATTAAAAATCAACCATAGCCCAAAGTATAACATCTAAAACTAAAAAACACCTAGAAGAAAACATAGGAGAAATCTTTATGACTTGGGTACTCCCAAAGATTTCTTATATATGACACCAAAAGCACAATCTATAAAATAAAAAAATTTAAAAATGCATTTCAGGGCTTCCCTCGTGGCACAGTGGTTAAGAATCCACCTGCCAATGCAGGAGACACGGGTTCGAGGCCTGGTCCGGGAAGATCCCACATGCTGCGGAGCAACTAAGCCTGGGTGCCACAACTACTGAGCGTGCGAGCCACAACTGCTGAGCCTGCGTGCCTAGAGCCCGTGCTCCACAAGAGAAGCCATCACAATGAGAAGCCTGCGCACTGCAACGAAGAGTAGCCCCCACTCGCCACAACTAGAGAAAGCCCGTGTGCAGCAACAAAGACCCAATGCAACCAAAAATAAAAAATAAAATTTAAAAAATAAAAAAGTGCATTTCATCAAAATTAAAAACTGCTGCTCCTCAAAAGACAATTAGGTGAATAAAAAGATAAGCCAGAGACTGAGAGAAAATCTTTGCAAAGCATATACATGATAAAGGACTTATGTTCAGGGCAAGAAGAGCTCTCAAAATTCAACAATAAGAAAACAAACAACCCAATGGGAAAAAAATGCTAAAAGATTTAGACACCTGACCAAAGAAGATATATGAATGGCAAATAAGCACATGAAAAGATGTTCAACATCATTAGTCATTACAGAAATTCAAATTAAAACCATAATGAGATACCACTACACACCTATTAAAATGACTAAATTAAAAAGATTGACCATACATACCAAGTATTGGCAAGGATGTGGAGAAACTAGAATTCTCGTAAACTGACAGTGGGAATGTAAAATGATACAACTATTTTTTAAAACAGTTTGGCAGTTTCTTAAAAAGTTAAACATACACCTACCATATGATTCAGCCACTCCGCTCCTAGATATTTACCCAAGAGGAAATAAAATATATATCCATACAAAGATTTATATACAAATTCTTATAGCAATCTTATGTATAACAGCCAGAAACTGGAAACAATCCAAATTCACATCAACATGTGAATAAATAAATACATTGTGGTATATCCGTACAATGGAATACCACTCCACAATAAAAAGTAATGAACTACTGATATAGCAACAACATGGATAAAATTCAAAATAATTATGAATACTTATGCTGAGTGACAGAAGCTAGACACAAAACAGTACACACTATATGACTGCATTTATATAAAAATCTAGAAAATGAAAAGTAATTTACAGAAAGGATACTGGTTGTTGCCTGGGGAAGGCATTGCTAGGAGGAACTACAAAGGGCACACAGAAGGAAACTTTCAGGCATGGTGAATATGTTCACTATCTTGATTGTGATGATGGCTTCATGGACGTATACACATGTCAACCCTATCAAATTGTACACTTTATATATGTGTAGTTTATTGAATGTCAATATCTCAGTAAAGCTGTTTTTAAAAAGTACTGAGTATATTCAATCATTAACAATCATTTCATTTCTACCCTGCTTTCTTTGCAAGAGAACTGAATATGTGAGACAGTACAACAAAGGCACTAATAAGGTTTGCGTTTTCTGGTAGTTTTCCATATTTGTGACAAAGTTACACATGATAAAGTGAATAAAGTAGACAAGGATAGAATACGCAAGTTGGTAGAGATCAAACTTTTTAGGCACCTCCATAAGAAATCTGGTACCTATAAAGTAGCTGCTTTTCCTTATTTTGTTTCCCTTAAACTACCCAAACAATTTATTTAGTTCCTTATTTTTCCCATGACTGCAAAAAATTAGTGATACACAGTAGTCTTATTTTTTAATTTTTTGACTATATGATGAAAAACTACAAAGAATGTTTCCAACCTGGCATGGTAATAGGAGGCTTCAATATTACTGTGAAATCACATTTGAATGTGTATACTAAAACATGTAAATGCTCTGTCTAGGAAGATGAGTGTTTAAACTGATAAAACAGTGGGTGGTACTGAAAGAACGTTCAAAAACATTTTAAAAACTGGGAAGACAAACTTTTTTAAAATCTATTTCAAGAGTTTATAAAAATATACCAACAAAATAAATACCTTTCAATACTTTGGCTTTCTCCTCTACGTGCCCTGAAAAAAAAAAAAAGTTCTAAAAAAGATAACTATTAAACAATTCTAGAAGGGAAAGAAATCCAGCAGTCCAGAATGAGGTCATATCCTGGCTAAGGTGCATACACTTGAAGTTACTTTCTCAAACTACAATAGTATGGTAAGCCAATGTACTTTAGATCTGAATCAAGGACTTAAAAGGATGTCTGGCTTTTCAAAGAGTCACTAAGAGTATCCACTGCTTTTTGTCTGTCTTAAACCACTTTTGAGACAAACAAAAACAAAAACATCAGCTCTTTTCTTAAAAGTTTAGATATGAAAAGCTAATAATAGAGTAGTACTATACTCTAAAGAGTGCGATGATCAGGGACTAGAAATGAACCAAGGTGACTGGCAAGATATCTGGCCCCATTTTCAGGGCCGGGGTATTAGTTCTCAGGGGTAGCTTTCTCTGAGTGGACAGTGCAAGAGAGACTCACCAGGCTAGGGAACTCTCATATTGTGAACACAAAAGGGCGACATATAAGGGCAGCAGACTGAAGCTCTTGCTTATAAATGTATTAAACAGTTGTTGGATTTTGTTGTTGTTGTTTTGTTTTTACCACAAAACTGTCTCATTCGAGGGATAAGGTCTCACAGCACCGTATGGGACTCTGATGGGCCACAAATAAAACTGGGCTTGTAAACCTCTAGAAAGATAGTTTATAGGAAGATCCAAGTTGTATCATGAAGGTATGTCAACTACAGAAATATTTGAAAAAGGTTATCCACTGTGTGATCAGTTGTAACAAGTACTATAATTAGATTAGCAACAAATCACTCAAAAGATTGAATACTAAAATAGAAAGAATCCTTTCTTCCTACAGTCCATATACGGGCTCTTCAAAGATTCATGCATAATTTAAAGTATATTTCATCAGCTTTAAAAAAAATGTCAACCTGACCAACTAGCACATATCCTTTTCTTGAGCGTAATAAAGAATTGCGGAAATAAAATGTACAGAACAAGCTGATTTTGGCTTTTAGGATTTATACAGAACTCCCTCTTCCTAAAGTATTTATAAGGCATAGTGAAAATTATTATTTGTAAAAAGTTTAAAGGATAGATGCTAAAATATATATATACCTAAGATTAACAGGAATATACAGTAAGCATGAGAAGAAATCATAGATGTGCTTCATTTTACATTAAAGCTCGCTTCTATTTATAAATCAAAATGTATCCTTTCTGTGCTGATTATTCTGTTTGTCTTCCCCCTCCCCACTTAACCATACCTGCCCTTGTCTGGTCCCTCTGCACCAGGAGGCCAACCTCTATGGAAAACTATGGCTCCCTCTCCCCTTGGCTTCGGGTTGGGCTCAGCCAATGGGAGGCACTGGCAAGAAATCAGAATGCAAGAGAAGAGAGGTATCGAAGTATTTATTCCTGATCCCTCTCCCAAGACCCCTCAGCTTTCTCACTCTACCTCAGTGCAGTTGTTTTCAGTGGCTTCATCCCTCTGCAGCTACAGCTTCTACCTCATAGCTCTTCTTCAACAATAGCAGCTCTCATCAGGCTTTAATAACACTGTTCCTTCCTTTTCTACTTCTGGACTAGGGGAGGTGGTGACAGCTTCCCAGGGGTGCTAATCCCAGATATCTCACTATCATTTTCCAGTTTCCTTAACCCTCCCCAAACCTATGTAAATAGTGTCCTCATTAAATTCTCTTCAGTGAACCCCTGACTTTCTACATACTGCATGTCTTTAAAGCAAGACAGTCCTGTTTTGAGGGATAAATGAACATTTTACATAAAGACTATGCTACATCTTGGCCAATCTTATATTCCCCACCTATCTGAACCTTCATTGTGATACAAGTGACTGCACACACCAATCTGCATTATCACATTTACAATTATATATTTATCCAAAGGTTTCCTGGGGAAAAATCAAATATCTTATCTCAGAAAATAAGCATCTATGGTTTCTTGGTAATTAAATAATTTAATAGAAAACATATCATCTGTGAAACTTTAAGATGCTGAATCCGAGGAATATTCAAACTAGTGCTAGTATATGAGTGGTGCATCTAATAAGTATACAGACTGTTTATAGAAGAAAAGCTCAGATACATAAGGAACTCAGCTTTTCAGGGCCCTACTCATTCTACTTTACATCATCATTTCTTCTCCACCAAAACCAAAAGAAAATACAATGGGTGTTTCCAAAATCCATGGTATCTTCTAAGATAGTTATTAATTCTACTTCTGTCCAGTGACAATAAGTACAGAGTATCCAGAGCACTGAAAAGTAAAAGGCACTCACTGGGCTTTTTTGGCTTTAGATTAACTAGTATTAAATTTTATATCTGTATATTGATAGCTCCAGGTACCTCCAAAATACAAACTATACCCAATATGTTAGCCCAGGCAAACCTACTGTTTGTAGGTTTCCGTTGTAATTAGATAATATGTTCTAAAATAAATAAAAATGATTTTGGCTTATATTACCCTTTACCTACATTAGTAGAGATAATTGAGAGATGAATGCAATATATTGATTAATCTTCAAATAAAACCCAGAACATATCAAGTCTAGCCCCATTCTACAGAAAATGAAATTTATATTATGATGTGGAAGTGATCCAATCAAGAATTTAAACAAACTACCAGCCAATATTTGAAATGTTGTTTACCTAACGATTTTAAAAATCACAGAATGTAATAGCTAAAAGGAGGCTTGGAGACCATCAGTTAAACTCTTATTTTACAGATGAGGGACTTAATGCCCAAGGTTTAAGTAACTAGTTCAAAATTACTAGCTAGTTGGTCTGAACCCTATCAGGACTTGAACTTGGGGGCAAGAAGATATATGGCTATAAGAAGTATGACTTCTTGAAGGGGAGTGCTTAAATTAGGGGGAGAAATTCTGCTTATCAGCTAAAATTGCTGGATTCTGAATTACCAGTGTAAGCTTTCTGTAATGATCAAGGCAGTTTGGGGAATTTATGTGCTTTTCTAATACTTTTAAGGGAACCATGATCACCCGTAGAAGGATGTCTCAGAATCCAGAGTCTTGGTGCTGAATAAAAATTCAGACTCCCCATGCACCCTTGCCATTGTTCCTTATCTCTGAGAACAGGGAGAAAGGTTTGGCTTAGACTCAAAGTGGGAAATACATTATCAACATCATTAAATACTGGTCAACATTCTTCACTGAGAATCTCTGTTCCCTAAATTATAACTCTCTGAGTGGTGTGTGTGCCTGTGTGTGTGTGTGTGTGTGTGTGTGTGTGTGTGTGTGTGTGTGACAGAGAGAGAAATAGGGAGTGAGAGAAAGGGTAGGTTAAAAGAGAAGATAAGCAGAGAAGCAGGCTGTCACAGAGAGGAAATAAAAAAGGGGAAAGCAGAGGAGAAAGCAGAGAGAAGCAGAGAAAGAGACAGAAAGGCAGAGATACACAGAGAAGGTAAAACAGAAACAGTGAGAAACAGAAGCATAGAGAGAGAGAGAGACAGAGATGCAGAGACACACAGATCAAGAAAGACAGAGAAAAGGAGGAGAGTAAGATAGTGAAGCCACACTATAAACCCTTGTTAGACAATGCTGTCCTTAGCCCAGAAGCTTTAGCACCGCCTGAGAACTGGTTAGAAGGCAGGAACTCAGGTCTTGTCCCAGGATCCACTAAATCAGAATCTGTATTTTTAAGACTATCCCAGGTAATTCAGGCGCTATGACAGTTAACTCTATTTACTCAAGGTCATTTTA
Source organism: Balaenoptera physalus (assembly GCF_965194825.1). NCBI lineage: Eukaryota > Metazoa > Chordata > Mammalia > Artiodactyla > Balaenopteridae > Balaenoptera > Balaenoptera physalus. The sequence continues at coordinate 74,279,336 of NC_138897.1, forward strand.
ACTGTCTCCCTGTAAGAATACTAAAGTATCGGCAAAAACCATGAAATAAATGTTAAAGGTGCTTTTTGTTTTGTTTTGCTTTGTTTTGTTTCTGAAAGCAAACATGGAGGAACACAGACATTTTTCAAAATAAGGACTATTTTTCAAAAGAAACACTTGGAAATGTCCATCATTTGAAATATCCTGCCTCCTTTCTTTGTTTTAAATTCCATGTAGGTTACTTTGAGTTTATTGCTTTGATCAGATTTAGCTGTAAGTAATTATATTTAGTCATAGACATTTGATCTATAAATGGAATCTACTAAAGGAATTATCATAACTTCCATGAAATTGGCAAATAGCAGCTCCATTTAATGTGATTCTGAAAAGAAAATGCAATAAATTTACCTACATAGAAGATATCTGCCTTCAAAATTAAAATCTTTCAAGAGTACAGTTACACATCTATGTTTTAAAGAAAGAATTACCATTTAACAGTGTCACAAATATGGATTAATTACTCAGTAGTCACTCTCATATTGAGGAAGTAATGGGTAAAAAAATTATGTTTTTCTTTTCATAGATATCATGCAAATAATATCTATAGATTGAATGCTGTCACTAAGCAAAATAAAAAGAGTTAAGACTCCTCAGGATCCTTGCCCTGAAAGAATATAAACTCCATTGTTGATGACACAGTATGTAAATCTAGACACAAGTAAAATGTTTCACTAGGAAGCGACATGAATAGTGCAAAAAATACTTAAACAGTTGTTCTCCCATCACTGATATAGTCGTGGTTCTGTAATTTACTAGATGTTTGGCCTTAAGTTCACTGCTTATCTTCTCTGAGTCTCAGGTTCTTCCTTGGAAAACAGAGACAAAGATTCAAGCATCAAATAAGATAATGTACGTGAATACATTCTATTAACTATAAGGTGATATACAAATATTATTAAGTAAGTTGTATATTAAAAAGAGTAGGCCACTAAAAATAAATCATGGCCTAGAAAGTTGGGAGTTAGGTGGGTTATTTCAGTTTTAGATCTCTGGTGTGAACTTTACTACTAGTAAAGTTAACAGTCACCATTTATTAAGTTCTAACTCTGTGACAGGCACTGTGCTAAAGGCCTTTATATACATTAACTTATTTAATTCTTCCAACAACCATATGAAATATGTGATATTGCCCCATTTTACAAATGAGGCAACTGAGGATTAGGCAGGCAGAATAACTTTGCTGCAGATTAGTAAAAAGGGAAGCAAGGATTTCAAGTCTGACGCTATAGACTATACTCCTAATCACTATACTATTCTGACTTTGAAAAAAAAAATGGTTTCAGAGAAAGTTACTATTTTCTATAATGATTAGAGTATTAAGAATGATATTTTAGGCCTGGTAAAAATAAATAAATACAGGAGGGAACAGGAGGGGAGGGCAGGGGAAGAGGAGGGAGAAAACCACTTTTACTATAGCTCTTGCTTTCTTTTTTTTTTTTTTTTTTTACATTATTTATTTATTTATCTATTTTTGGCTGCGTTGGGTCTTCGTTGCTGTGCGCAGGCTTTCTCTAGCTGTGGCGAGCAGGGGCTACTCTTCGTTGCAGTGCACGGGCTTCTCATTGCAGTGGCTTCTCCTGCTGTGGAGCACGGGCTCTAGGCACGCAGGCTTCAGTAGTTGTGGCTCACAGGCTCTAGAGCGCAGGCTCAGTAGTTGTGGCTCACGGGCTTAGTTGCTCCGCAGCATGTGGGATCTTCGCGGACCAGGGCTCAAACCCGTGTCCCCTGCATTTGCAGGCAGATTCTTTTTTTTGTTTTGTTTTGTTTTTTTAACATCTTTATTGGAGTATAATTGCTTTACAATCATGTGTTAGTTTCTGCTTCATAACAAAGTAAATCAGCTATACATATATCCCCATATCTCCTCCCTCTTGCGTCTCCCTCCCACCCTCCCTACCTCACCTCTCTAGGTGGTCACAAAGCACTGAGCTGATCTCTCTGTGCTATGCGGCTGCTTCCCACTAGTTATCTATTTTACATTTGGTAGTATATATAAGTCCATGCCACTCTCTCACTTCGTCCCAGCTTACCCTTCCCGACCCCGTGTCCTCAAGTCCATTCTCTACGTCTGTGTCTTTATTCCTGTCCTGTCCCTAGGTTCTTCAGAACCTTTTTTTTTTAGATTCCATATGTATGTGTTAGCATACGGTATTTGTTTTTCTCTTCCTGACTTACTTCACTCTGTATGACAGACTCTAGGTCCATCCACCTCACTACAAATAACTCAATTTTGTTTCTTTTTATGGCTGAGTAATATTCCATTATATGTATGTGCCACATCTTCTTTATCCATTTATCTGTCCATGGACACTTAGGTTGCTTCCATGTCCTGGCTACTGTAAATAGATCTGCGATGAACATTGTGGTACATGACTCTTTTTGAATTATGGTTTTCTCAGGGTATATGCCCAGTACTGGGATTGCTGGGTAGTATGGTAGTGGCAGGTGGATTCTTAACCACTGTGCCACCAGGGAAGTCCCAGCTCTTGCTTTTTAATACTCTGACTTGTATGTCAGAGAAAGTGAGTCAGAATAAAAAGGACTGGCTCGCGATCTTAGTTTCCCAGACTAGCACAAGCCATTCTCTCCCTTTTTTGGTGCCAATAATAACAACAACTAACATTTACTGAGCATTTACTATGTGCCAGGAACTGTTCTAAGAGCTTTATGTGTATTATCTATTCAATTCTCACAAATCCATAAATATTATCTACATTTTATAGATGAGTAAACTAGAACATAAGGAGATTAAATAACTTGGCTCAAATTCTGCCTCCAGGCAAGATGGAGTAACAGGGACAAGACTTATTTATCTAATTACTTAAACAACTAAAAAACTGGGGAGAAATATACAAGAAATAACAGTTTTCAGACATTGGGCAAGAGGCAGCAAAGGACAATGATCCCTGAAAAAGGTCTAAAAAAGAGGTAAACCCTATGAGTGCCCAAGCTCACTGCACAGAGAGTTTTAAGCTGCAGCTCTGGGAAGGGGAACCCAAGAAAAGCACAGAAATCTCCCTTAGTTGAGACGACAGAGTGGGAAGCTCAAGGAGGCTATGATGGGTAGAATTCACAGGGCAGAATACTGGAGAGGAGAGAGCTACACAGAGAGAAAAGAGGGGCCCCCCAGCCCAAGCCTTCACCTGAGAACTGGGTAGTGCAGCTATGTGAGAAAACTATCCAAGGCTGGGGGAAGAATCACCAGAAAAGAAGCAGGTGGAACACTCTTAGAACTCACACAGGGCCAGGAATAGCCTTCTCATGAGCCAGAGTGAAAAAGCCTCACAATACACAGGACATGAAGTATTCTAAAGGGCACTGCCTCAGTAGTTGGGCAAAATTTGCCTAGACTAAAGGCTGCTCTGTCCCACCTAACAAATGTTAAAAGAGAGCCTCAGAAAGATCAAACCATTTCCAAAATAATTTAATAGCAACAAAGCTCCACAACAAAGTTCAAAAATATTCTGTAAATACAAGAGTGCCTAGCATTCAACAAAGTAAAATTCACCATGTCTGACATCCAATCAAAAATTATCAGGCAAGCAAATAAGCAGGAAAATACAATCCAAAATGAGGAGAAGAATAATTCAATAGAAACCAAACCAGAAATGACACAGATAAGTAGACAAGGATATTCAAAGAGTTATTATAACAATATTCTATATGTTCAAGAAAATAGAGGAAAACATGGTCATGTTAAGTAGAGACCTGAAAAATATATTTTTTAAGATATGTATCAGAGGTATAGAGATAAGACCATAATGTTTCAAACTTAAAAATGCAGAGAATGTGACTAACATCAAATTAGAAATTAAAGAAAAGATTAGTAAATTTGAATATATACCAACTGAAATAACTAAAAATGAAACAGTGTTTCAACAGAACATAAGTGAGCTGTGTACAACTTCAAGCAGCCTAATTTATGTGTAATAGGAATCTCTAAAGGAGAAGAGAAAGAGGAAAGGGCAGAAAAAAAAAATCTCCTTATTTAAGGAAATAAGAACTAAAATATGTCCAGGTTTAATAAAAACCATTATTTTTAAAATAAAAACTATTTAATAAAAACTACAACAAGGCACATCATAATCAATGTTCTTAAGCACATTAATAAAGAAAAAAATCTTATAAGCATCCAGAGAAAATAAAGATTTTATACAAGAACAAAGCTAAGAATTACAGTGGACTTCTCACTGGAAATCGTACAGGAGAGACAAGTGAAGCAACATCTTTACATCTATGAAAGAAATCTCTAGACTTAGTAAAAATATCTTTCAAATAGCATAGCAAAAAACAAACATTTTCAGACATATAAAAGCTGAAATGGAAAACAATATGGTGGTTCCTCAAAAAATTAAAAATAGAATTACCATAGCATCTAGCAATTCCACTTCTAGGTATATACCCAAAAAAACTGAAAGCAGGGACTCAGATAGATATTTGTACATCAGTGTTCATAGCAGCATTATTCACAATAGCCAAAAGGTATAAACAACCCAAGTTTCTACCAAGAGATGAACAGATAAACAAAACATGATATATACAAACAATGGAATATTATTTGCCTTAAAAAGAAACTCTGATACACAAATACACAAGTTCATGCTACAACAAAAGATAAACCTTGAGGACATTCTGCTAAGTGAAATAAACCTGTCACAAAAAGATAAATACAGTATGATTCTACTTATATGAGGTACCTAGAGTAGTCAAATTATAGAGACAGAAAGTAGGATAGTAGTTGGCAAGGAATGGGGGGAAAGCAGGAATGAAGAGTTGTTTAATGGCTATAGAGTTTCAGTTTTTGCAAGATGAAAAGAGTGCTGGTGATTGGTTGCATGACAATGTGAATGCACTTAACACTACAGAACTGTACAGTTAAAAATGGTTAAGATGGTAAATTTTATGTTATGTGTATTTTTACCACAATAAAAAATAAATAAAATAAAAAGTTTTTTTTAAGCTGAAAGAATTCATCAGCAGCTGACCTGCACTACCAAAAAAAAAAAAAAAAAAGCTAAAGGAAAGACTGATAAAGACAAGGAAGACAAGTCACATATCAGAGGCCACTTATGGAGATACAACAGTTAAGTGCAATGTGGGATCCTGGATAATATCCTAGAGCAGAACAAGGGCATTAGGGAAAAACTGGTAAAATCTGTATGGGCTGTAGTTTAGTTAATATTATTGTACCTATGTTAATTTATTAGTTTTGATAATTATGCTATACTTACTCAAAATGTTAACATTAAAGGAAGCTATGGGAAGGGTATATATAGGAACTCTCTGTTCTGTTTTTGCAGCTTTTCTGTAAGTCTAAAATTATTTTAAAAAAATTTTTAAAAGGAAGAAGAAAGCATGCTTAGCATACCACCTTCAACAAGAGTTAAAAGTTCCCCTGTTAATATAGGTGAATAAAGTTCAAAGTGAGCACATTTTAGATCAACTTAGAGGAGAGAGAGGCAATTTTGTTTTGTCTGTTTATTTTTAAACACGAGTATAGGGGAGAATTAGGTCAACAAACACTGCTGGAACAGCATAAAAATCATGGTCTATATATAACAATAAAAAATGCCTCCTTACCAAAGTTGTGATACCTGTGACAGTAAAACGAATTCCAAAATTAACCCAACAAATGTGGGGATCTAGGTTCATAAGAAATGTAGGAGGAGCCAAGAGAAAGGAAGAGGCTTTTAGGATTGGTTTGCGTAATTCTGTGTGCTGTATGAAATCCAATCACTTATAATCAATCCCTTATGCTAAAGAATAAAAATTTATTGGTTAAATTTCCATAAGAAGACGGATGTATTCCCCCTACTGTTCCTGTCCATGAGATCCACGTATCAATTCTCAACCTTCTTACCCACTTCAATCTGGAGAAGCAGTTTTATGGAGTAGAAACAGCATGAAACTGAAACTAGTATTTATTGATCAGCTACTCTGTACCAGGTACTGTTCTAAATACTTTACACATGGATTATCTGATAATCCATTTAATCCTCACAACAAGCGTGAGAAAAATGTACTATTATCCCCATTTTTACAGATGAGTCCTCCAGCCCTGGCTTTTTTACTATGTCACTGGGAAAGTTTACCTTGAATCACAACTTCTCTGGGCCCTCCGAGATCAACACCTGTTAAATGTCGCTGCTAGCATTTGTTTCATGCCTGCCTTACCTCTCCTACTCTGAATTCCTACAAGGTGGGACAGTATTCACCTTGGTATTAGGCATATACGTGCACAAGATTTGCAGTTGCTGAAAGAAAGAATGTTAGGTGAGAAGACTGAACTAACTAGAAAAATGAACCACTAGAGTTTCCTACAGCTCTGCCATCACATTCTTCAAAGAAAAAGCATCAGAGGAAGGAATAGACTAGGGATGAGGAATTTGGGATCTGGTCCCAACTCCACCACTGATTGGCTATGTGGTCTTAGGCAACTCACAAACCTCTCTCTATCTAAGATTCCAAACCAATGCAATAGAAACTATAATATTTGACCTTTCTGATTCAGCATACTGCTATGAGGAATGAATGAGCCTACCTTAGAGGCTTATTGTAAACCTAAAAGAGATAAAATATGTAAAGCTCCTGGTACAAGATCAGTGCCCAATGATATCAGTTCCCTCCCTTCCAACACAAGGATTCAAGGATGGAGCTGCCTTATTAGTAGATGGTGCCTTCTTGTCTGCTGCATTTTAGTAACCTGGCATTTTCACTCTGATGATATTTTTTTGTGGTATCCTACAAATGTTGGTATAGAGTGTGATTCATCATGTAAACTAAAATCACTGCTTGCAAGTAAATGCAAACTGCAAATTACAGAGAGAACAGAGGTTTAAAAATGTACTTAAAAATAATAAAAACTCAAGTGAAGTCACTTAATCCAATATTTTATTGGAAATTGGACCACCTCCAATTCTCTTAAGGGTACCACAGTTTGGTAACAGATGTTAATACTGTTCTTCTGCCAAAGAAAACTGCAAGACTTAAGGACTATTTTTTCCTTTAAAAAATTATATTTATATTTCAAAACATATACCTCTGATACCTTAAGAGATTAGATTAAAAACTAAGTATCCCTTCGATCTCCATGCTACTCTAAGATATATTTGATGTGTACTGGCAGGAGGCACTGGAAGAAAAAGGGTCTATTTGTTATTTGGCTAAAGAATAAAATGGACACCAGTAGATAGCCAGCCTGACATTCAGATTTACAGCCAAAAGGTAAGCATTGTAGAAGCAGCCCAGACCCAAGAAGAACTTAATTATTCTATTGTAACTAGCAACATGAGCCTTATTAAGGGATGGGCACAGTAGTCATGAAGCAACGTGATTGCTGGTACGATCCAAGCTATCAAAAGGAATAAAGTAAACTACCATCCAAACCAACCAAATGTCAGATTAAAGTAAATTCTCTGCAATTTCCCTCAAGATACAAATATGAACATCCTAATCCACAGTATCAGAGTAGCAATTATGACAACTAAACCAAGGCATTTTATTACTCTCTACTAGACTTGGCAAGAGCTCTGAGCTGCTTTCATCATCAGTTGAGCATTCCCTGAACCCCACGGCTGTTTCTGACATAAATGAGGTGCAGCAAATGATATTCACCTTGTGTCATCTTCAAAGTGTAGATAACAGAGTAGATTTGATTCTTCGACAGGATTATCTATGGACCTGACCTTTGGTAACTGTTCCTAAGTTCATCAGCTATCCAACACAAGTAAATGAGCAAATGAACAGGAGAGCTAGAATACACAACGTTAGACCAAACCCATACCACTGTGCAAATACCTCCAACTTAAAGTCTTAATTCCTTAATCAAAGTAATATGAGAATTAAACTACACCAAATAGATATACAAGTGGCTATAGTAAATGGCTACATTAATATCAGATGAAGTAGACTTCAAAACAAAGAGATAAAGAGTACATTTCATAATTACAAAAGGGTAAATTCATCAGAAAGACATTACTGTATCATCATAAATGTGTATGCACCTAATTAACAGAACTTCAAAACACAGGAAACTATCTATTCTTTCTGTCACTAGTTTATCTTCCACTTTCTTGAATCCTCTCCGCCAAAACTTCTCTAAGCAAGATCAGTGATCTTCATGCTGTCAAATCCATTGATCAATTCTCATTTTATCTTACTTAACCTACCACTTCCTCACCCTTGAAACATTTTTCTGTTTTGGACTCAAGGGCTCCATTCTCTCTCCATTCTTCTAAAATCTACCATCTTTCCAGTTAGGAAATGCATTAGAGACAAGAGATTGGATGCAGAAAGAGCAGTTGTAATCATTCATCCATTGGCCATTTCTTCTTGGTTTCCTTTCCTGGTTTCTGACTCTATCTTCTTTTCTAAATATTCTAGTCCCCAATATGTACTTGGTTTTGACTTCTTCTCTATTATGTCTACTGCTTTACTTATGCTATTTCTTTGATGAAAATGATATTGTTGAGTTTGAGACACTTTCCTTTGCCCACACTGGTGATGTGTTTATCCTAAACTGTCCACATCCCCTTACCTACCTCCATTTACAGTTTGTGATTTTAGGGTAATTGACCATAGTTAAAACCTACAAATCTCAAATTTATAACTGTATTGAATTCCAAACGTGTACTCAAATCTCCACTTAGATGTCTAATAGGAGTCAAAAATCGAAATCTTAATTCCAACCTCCCTTCCCCTCAAACCTCCTTTATCTATATTCTTCCCCTTTCTCAATAAATGGCTCTGGCCAAATAACTTGGCTCCATTCTTTCTCTCATACCTCTGATCCAATCCTTGAGGAAGTCCAGTTAGTTCTACTTTCAAAAAAGATCCAGAACCTGACCACTACGTACCACTCTACCACTACCACCTTGGGCCAAGCCTCCCAATTGGTCTCATGGCCCTTAAGCCCACATAGCCTATTCTCCACACAGCAACTAGGATGACCCTTTTGAGCATTAGTCTGAACATGTCATTACTTTGCTCAAAACCCTCTGATTTCCTCCCATTAGAATAAAATCCTAACTCCTTACCATGGCCTTCAAATCTTACATGATCTGCGCTCCCCTCAACAACCTCTTTGACCTCATCTTCTACCATTATGCTATTCATTCCCTCCAGCCAAATTGTTTTCCTTCCTATTCTGTGAGTACAGCAAGCACATTTCCTACTGTGGGTCTTTACCCTTGATGGTCCCCCTGCTTGGACTACTCTTTTTTTATTCCCAGAAACCACATGGCTTTTCCCCTTACTTCTTCCAAGTCTCATACATCACTTCTTAAGAAATGCCTTTCTATTCCACTCAAGATAAAACTGCATCCCATCCCCACGTATTTATGCATTGTTTCCCTCTAGAATATAAACTCTGTGAAAGCAGGGCCTTTGTTTTGTTCAGTGCTGAATCCCCACTGCCTAAATCAGTATCAGGCATATGGTAGATGTGCATTAAATATTTGGTGACCATATGAATATATTCTCTCAGTTAAATGAGTATCTTCAATACTTTCTCTCCCTTATTACCCTCATCCCATTAGTCTCTAAGTTCTTTCAAATCTATGTCCATTACACTTCTTCACATCCCTCCATTTCCATTACCAATGCTAGTTCAGCCCCCTTCATCTATCTTCTGCAACAGGCTTACCAGTGCTCTTTCTGCATCCAATCTCTTGTCTAACGCACTTCATAAGTGGAAAGATTACGGACTTTAAAAATTAGACAGGTATAGACTTTCCTTGAGCAGTCAATTACCAGCTATGTGACCTTGAACAAAACATTTGAAATATTCAGGGTTTCAGTTTGCTTATTTGTAAATGGAGATAATAAAACCTACTTTAAAAAAATTTTACAGACTTTATTTTTTTAAACAATGTTAGGTTCACACCAAGATTGAGCAGAAGGTACAGAGAGTGCCCACATACTCGCTCCATACATAATACCTACTTTTCAGAACTATTATGAGGAGTAAATAAAGTAAGAATATAAAGCATGCAATGTTAGTAGCAATGTACATAGCAGGCACTCAACTATTATGAGGGTTTTTTTTCCTTTCCAAACTCTGATCATGTATTCCCTGGCTCAAAACTTTAACTGGCTTACCACTATATACAGATAAATCAAATTCTTCAGTCTGGTATCCAAAGACTTCCACAACTTGGCTCCAACCTAGTTTTCCAGCTTTATCTTTTGCTAAACACCACCATCCACTAGCCCCCCACGCAAATTTTACTCCACCCACAACTCTACTCGCTACTTCTGATCACATTCAGCATTTTCCTACATCTGTTCTTTGCCCCATCTCTGCCAAAAATACTTTTTTCTCTTCCAGTATGTCTGCCAAACCTGAGATCCTTCTAAGCTCAGCTCAAATCCCATTTTTTATAAGAAGACATCCACAGTTTTACCAGTTGGCATTTATTTCTCTTTCTCCTATACTTTCATGTTATTTTGTTTATGCCTCTTTTCCTACTCTCTCGATGAGCAGGGACCACATTTTATTCAGCAATTAGCACAGTGCTGTGCAATACTTGGCATTCAGAAAAACTCTGTTGAATTCAATTGAACATATTGACTACAGAATCACAAGTTACTCAACATTAGAGGAGAAAACTAAAGATCCATCCCCAGAATATTTATCTTTGAATGAGTACTGAGTCAGATATAAGTATTCTTTCTATACTATGACTCCATGAAGTATTCTACTTTGAGAACTTTTTTAAAAAATGCCTTGGAATAAAAAGGAAGAAGGGAAGAAGTACGAGGAAGGAGAACACTAAATATCTAAGAGCTATAGAATCTTAAGAATTGTATAACTCCTCAGCAGCATGAAGTTAAATGCTTTTATTTAGCTTAAGCCAGAAAGTTAGTTAGAATAAGAAACTAAAATCAATTTGCCATAAACTGTCCCTGACCATCTCTCTCTGAAGAGCTCTTTTCCCATCTCTAAGTTCCTAGAGCAATTATATTAACATTAATCATCTGATAATCATATCCTGCATTTTGTTACTATTGCAGTATTTCCTTGAGCCATTTTTAAGTCTTTCATCATTTAACTTTATTTCTCATATTCTCAACTAGATGATCAATTCAATGGAGGTAAAGTTCATATCTTGCACTTTTACAGTCTGTTCTGCTACAACACATTTCCACAACACCACTTAGCTCATGTCAATAGAGCATGGAAGTTGTATTGGTTCATATGTGATTTTTTTCTTAGGCAAGAAGAGCTGGAATAGTAGAATAGAATTATAACCTTCAGAAGGAAAAGTAAAATGGCTTCAGAGAGTCTGCTACACAGACAAGGCCCTTTGCTCTACTTAAGGAAAATGAAAAGTGAATGCCTGTATACAGGCTAAGAGAGGCATAATTTCTGGTTCTCATCTCAGGGCAAGTCTTACTTCCTTCTGTGCTCCTTAATGGCAAGCCCATTGGCTCAGGGCTCCACTTTGAAATGCATTATCTCACATTTCTGGAAGTCAGCATTTTTTTAGTGCATTTTTAATATCTATGGCAACTTCCACCCATGCTGAGCTACCAGCCTGGGCTGTCCAAGCTACTGTTTTTTTGGTTCCATGGTTCAAAGTTGCATACATTTTGAGTAGTCTACATCTAGCCCTATTTTTCTCATCATCCCTATTATTTTTATATATATACACAAACACATTGCATATATATCATGCTATAGTAAAATGCATGATTATCCCAAGTCATTAGCACATTACCTTGAACATAACACTTAAAGGTTATTGCATTTAATTCTGAAAACAACTAGTAAAAACACTGTATTTTGCCATTGTTCACATGATCTTAAATCTAAAATCCATTTTCTGTGATTCCTAAATCCCCAGTCCCAACAAGGAGTCCTTCCCTGCTAAGGTATCTATTCATCACACGCAAATCACTACTGAAATTAAACCACTTCTGTTAATATAAGATTCAACTTATTGTTATAAAAAGATCTAACCTGTAACACCATCAGTATGACTCTCAAACCCCAATAAGCAATGTGACCTCTCTGCTTGGTGATGCTAAACTTCTGGACACAATGAATGGAAAAGCGGAGACAAACAGGCTCAGTTTTCTATTCACTTTCACAGCTGCTTGGGCTACTGTCCAATCTCCATAATGAGGGTGGTCTCTTGCTTTGTTTTTATGAAACCGATAGCATGTAGAACACACAGCATTTCAATAGTGCAGCCTTCAGGATATTATATTGTCCCCAGTTGCTTGATATTTTGTCTCTCTCCTCCTCAGAATAGTCAGAAACACATTGGAGCTGTAATAGTAACTATGACTCCTACTGAACCAGCTTAAATGATCTACTTATTGTCAACAAGATGAATAATCAACATATCATTTTAAGTGAAAGCCTCCACACTTTGATCTTTAAGACTTGAGTTTCAATTAAAAAACTTGGAGATCAGAAGTATATTGTACTGTATCCCCAATCAGGCCTGAGGACGCTCCTTTAACCCAATTTAGAGATGTGCACATATATGTGCATATCTTCAAGGATACAGCAACGTGATTTGTTTTTAACACACACAAATATCTGCCATACATAATTTAGAGAGAGAGAGAGAGAGAGAGGAAATCAATCTTCCCTCCTTCCTTCCTTCCTTCCTTCACTCCTTTCCTTTTTCTTCTTGAAGGAGGCGGGTGTGGTGCCAGAAAACATTTTCCTTTATAAAACAGCAACAATCCCAATGTTCACTGTTAGTGTGTATTTATATAAACCCTGTGTAAACAACCCCCATGTCCTTGTAGGGCTATTTCATCCCTGACATATGCTGCTCAACCAAATTATTTACATTACAAAATATATTCAAACAAAAGCAACATTTTTAAACACCATGCAACCAAGGGCTAACCACCATTTGGATATGAACTGTGGCTTATCTTTCATCAAAGCAGGCAAAATCAGGAAAGGCACTAATAAATTTCATATTTCTCAGAATCTGAAAAATATTCACAACTATGGCTAATACAGACAAACAAGAAACCACTTGCAAGTTACGCTTTTAGGCCCTAAATCCTAGAATTCTAAAATATCAACTTGAAAGTACTTTAAAGATCAGATATTCCAACCACTTCATTTTCACATGAGAAAATTAAATCTCATAGCGAGGTAGTGACCAGTATAAAGTCACAACGCTAGAATCCCAGGTCCACTGATTCTTGAGTGCCGTAATGCCTCTTCTCACAGAAAACAATGATTTTAAAACAGATTTTGAAATAAATTGAAGCACTGGTAAAATATTATTGATAGAAACCTTTGGCAAGCTTCTGAAATATATATGCTAATTCAGCAACTGTACTTGGTTAACTCTCTATTTTCTTCTTATAAATTGTTCCATATCTGTTAACACCAATATGACATTCCCCTGCAACTCCAAACAATTTTGGCAGCCTTTTCCATCTATTGGGATGTGCTCAGAAAATATATGCTACATTAAATATTTATTGAAGTAGAATCACTAGTGAGGCAAATCATTGGGAAAACAACAAATTAATAGTAACACTTAGTAAGCATTTAAGTGCCAGGCACTATAATAATTGCTTTACATTTATAACCTAATTTAAGCCTTACTGGCCCTAGGAGGTGGGCATTACTAATATCACCATTTTATAGATGAAGAAACTGAAGCACAGAGATGAAATAGCCAGGATTGACTATCAACTAGTAAACTGCAGAACAGATGTTCTAGCTTCTGAGCCCATGCTCTTAACCACTATACTTACAGGGCCTCTCTAAAAGGAAATCATACATTTCAAAAGAAAACAGATTTTTTTTTTTGATTAGCTGAAAGTTGAAAGATTAACTAGACTATATTATTTCATAGAATGATAAAATTTCTTTCACTTTAAACACAAAGAAACTGATACTCAGAGAGGTTAAGTGATTTGTCTAAGGTCACACAGCTGTTTGGTGGTAGAACCTATTCGTCATTACAGTCTAATATTATTCCTCATTGCCCTCCTATGTTAATACACAAGCTAGAGAATGTACTATTTAAAGTAGCAATACTAGGTATCAGATAAATAGTCTAAAAGGAAAACCTGACTTTGGGGAAGTAGAATTTCTAAAGAGCGACACATCAAAGAAAAAGTATGTGTGTAATTTGGTGATTACATGTTCCACAAACAGGCAGAAGAGATTTCACTAGTTCAAAGAAAGCCAAAGGTTACATTCTCCCTTAGAAAATAAGAGATATTTTGCTAGTATTGATTGTCCCTAACTGAATGAACATGGCCCAAACTGAGGCCCGACAGTAAAAGCAGTCCACTGTCTGGCTGTTTCCACTTGGCCACGGAGCTCAACTTGTAGGGCTGTAATTCTGAGTTATCAGTTTGTGGATGCAAGTGTTAAACAAAGCCTACAGCAGCCGCCCAGATCATTTCCTCCTCCCCCCCTTTTTTAATGAAGCCACAAATTCAGTGGAGTCTGGAGATTTAAATTCTAATCATTTTCCCTTTGCCCTTTAACATCAGTGCTCCCAAGGGAAACTTTACTTCCAAGCATTACTATTCTAGGCCCCTGAATCAATAACCCACAGCTCTAAAAGGCAAGAATGCCAAGTAAATGCTGTTTTCTCTCTCTCCCTCCCCATCCCAATTAAAGAAAATGAAATCTGTAAGGCTGTGGAAGAGCCTCCAATAGACATACTATCATAATAAAAACCACTCAGAACATCTCAAACCGGACTAAAAATGCTGCATTCTACTTGCACACAGCAGCCATGAGATAATCCAGCTGACTATGTTTAGGAAGAATGCTTCTCAAAATAGAGCACCTAAATCTGATTGCCTTTTTGTCCCTGCTCCCCATCCATACCCACCAGAAGCACCAAACACTCACCTTGTTCCTGACACAGTATGAGATCTACCAGTACGCAGCTGGGTCTCTGCATTATTGATACCACTTTGCACAAAGGATATTGGCTGTGCAGCAAACCAATCCAATATTAAGAATAAAAATAATTTTAAATTTCAGTTTAATGAATATTTATTGACTATCTTTAATATCCCAAACATTGAGTTATATGCTGGGAACAAAGTAAAGGAAAAATATCCAGTCCCTGGTTCCAATAATCTTACTGTCTAGTAAGGCAAAGAGACAAGTGGGCAAACAAAAATCTAACAAAAAAATCCCTTACAGTTCTATAACCCTTCATAACTTTACAAAAGTTTGTATAAAACTTTTGCATCCTTTATAGCTCACTGATCCCTACAACAGTCCTGAGGTACGTAAGACTGTCCTAACTACTCCTCTTAACAGATGAAAGCACAAATTCAGAGTACAAAATTGCTATGAATAAAAGGCAAGAGGAATAACACACCACAAAGCTAGTGCCAAAGAAAGTATATTTAATGAAACCACAAATACTGTTGCATCATGATTATATGAGAGAGCCCAGTCTGGCAGTGAACAGCTCCAACAGCAAAACAGCACTGAAAGAGTGATGACGTAAGTAGTATACCAACCAAAGATGCTTTTACAGGTGCCAGGATCACGTGGTACTCTAATTCTAACTCTACTGAACTGCTACTGATTTGTTTAGTGCTGTTTTGAGATTTTATTCCCTTCAATTATATCACAAAATGCCATTTAAAAATATGCCACAAATATATAAATTTTTAAAAAATGTTGCACAAATTTAAAAAGCTGAGGAACATTGACCTAAGAACACAGAGGGGATAAGTGGTGGTATAAAATCAAGTTTTTGATCTCTCATTCAGTGCTCTTTTCACTATTCTCAGACAGTACCAAGGGAGTCCAGGTCACACGAATTTCCCCTTGGAAAAGACTCCTTTAATAATCCAGAAGGCTTTCAGTCCAGGATCCCTGCATACATCCCAAGTCTCAGCCTCAAAATTCATCCCTAGGATCCCACACACCCTCAGAATTTGTAAACCAGGCCTTAACATCTTTTTTTAAATTGAAGTACAGTTGATTTACAATGTGTTAATTTCTGCTGTACAGCAAAGTGACTCAGTTATATGTATATACATGCTTTTTAATATTCTTTTCCATTATGGTTTATCCCAGGAGATTGGATATAGTTCCCTGTGCTATATAGTAGGAGCTTGCTGTTTATCTACTCTAAACGTAATAGTTTGCATCTACCAACCCCAAACTTCCAGTCCATCCCTCCCCGTCTCCCCTTCCCCCTTGGCAACCACCAGTTCTCTATGTCTGTGAGTCTGTTTCTGTTTTGTAGATAGGTTCATTTGTGCCATATTTTAGATTCCAAATATAAGTGATCTCATATGGTATTTGTTCTTCTCTGACTTGTTTCACTTAGTATGATAATCTCTAGTTGCATCCATGTTGCTGCAAATGGCATTATTTCATTCTTTCTTATGGCTGAGTAGTATTCCACTGTATGTATGTACCACATCTTTTTTATCCATTCATCTGTCGATGGACATTAAGGTTGTTTCCCTGTCTTGGCTATTGTGAATAGTGCTGCTATGAACATAGGGATGCATGTAACATTTTTAATTATAGGTTTGTCCAGATATATCAGGCCTTAACATCTTAAAGGCACCTAGACCAGACTGGACACCCTGAGAGCCCAGTTTAGACCCAGCTGCCCCAAGACTAAATGGCTCCAGAAACATGGGTATTGTCAGGTGCAGTGTAAACCTTGTCAGGCCAGAACAATAGCCCCCAACCCATTCCAAACCAAAGAGGATCTGGTAAGTACCTAAAATGGTCACCCTGAGGACTGTGGAGTTCAGTGGTTACACTGGCCCCACATGAGTGCTCAGAAGAGATGGTGAGAGAGGGCGAAGAGAGAGAAAATATGGGGGAGGGGGAAGGAAAATATGGGAACAAGAACTTTAAGTGTGGGATGGACGTTACAAATGTGCTCCCCCTTCAGTCAGCCTCTCATAGTGTGAACCCTTGGCCACGCTGAGGGTGGTTCTAGTGTGTAGAGCATTACTTTTCCCTAAACATCATGGCCCATAAACACAAGCTGAGTTGGGGCTCAACCAAAGAAATGTTGCTTTGTTCTAACACTGGCGGAAAAATCTGCTGTATTAAACTTACTAATTTCTAACATGGAATTTTTAAAGAGATTTTTCAAGGTAATTTTGATTATTCCATTTTTCACTTTAGGTACTGACTTTGGAACCTACTACCCAAGTAAGGTGTAGGGAGGCAGCTTCATAATATTTTTCTCAGGGCAAACATGACTTCCCTACCCCTGCGTATCTCCAGCTTTTTGCCATTATTCCTTCTTCTAATTTCCAGTTTATTATTTCTATATCCTTCTTCCTACTCCAACCTAGAAAAATAGGACTACAATAACTGGTTCAAATAGAATGTGATTCTTTTAAGCTTAAATATGGACTAAAGAAACCAAAACAGTTTTTATTATTTCTAACTTTAGTGACTTGGCAATGAAAATTCATTGCATTGCTGATGATCCTAATATATGATGCACTTCAACTCTACCAGACTTTTTCATTTTCCAGCCAACTGTCTCCTGTCAGTCTTTGTTTGAAATTTCTTAACTCCTGGGGATTTCTGCCAAACTCTTAATACCATGAACTCTGCATTATCTCTGTAAAATTTAAATCCCAGGCTGGCTTCCCCAGCCACCCAGCTCATTTCTGAGCTCTTCCCACTACAATCTGTGTACAATCTGAGAATAGAAACTAATTTTATTATCACTGTGAAACATAATGAGGAAGGTAAATTTCTCATAATCACACAAGTTGATAAATTTATCTTAAATACTATCAGTTAAAAGATAAGTTTGTTATTCTGATGTTTTGTATTATCAAAGTCACTAGATTTAAGCCTTCAAGGCACCCCAGTCCCTTGTCTTGCCTTGCCTGGGCCCACACCGATAGTCATCCTCATCCACTACCAAAAGGAGACGCTACAGGATATTCCTCTTCAATAGCCACTTTTGAAGACAACTTTCTATTATAACAGCAGAAGCACATGCATTGCAGAAATTAGAAAATAAAGATGAGCAAAAATTTTCTAAATAAACATTTCACATTTCCATCATTCAGAGATCAGCCCTTTTAACATCTTGAGCTAAACCCTGTTAGGTCTTTCCCCTTGCCCCATATACATATTCATACATGTTTTCACCAAAATAACATTATATTCTACACATTCTTCTGCATCCTGCTTTTTAAAGCCTTTGCCTTTCCATTTCAATAAATTTTCATCTTATCTAATATCCAAACCAAATTCAGATATCCCAGATGACCCCAGCTGGTTTGTCTCAATTAGTATCAAATCTAGAATCATCATCAACAAATTTTTACTCTAAGCTATCTCTTCCAAGCCTGGTATGACCTGCCTTCTTCCCTTTGCAAATCTGCACAGCTCAAGTCCTTCTGTTCAATATCTCAAAACGTGCTCCTCCTCTAAGCCCCATTACATGTATAGTTGTATATAGTAGTAATAGTAGCACCAGCAGCAGTAGAAACAATACCACCACCTTTCACCTGGAAACATTTCCTTATCATACACATAAAAAGCTTAATGCAAAGCAAAATCTTTGAGTTAGTAAGCAGCTCATCCTCAACCTGGAAAAAAACAGAACCTTCGAGTTAGAGACCATATTACCCAGACTGATCAAGAAGATCTAAATGAATTTGTGACTTAATACATAAATATTGGCTAGAATACTTAGGATAGACCAGATGGTAACAGCAGTAGTGCCAACTCCTCAGGCCACTTATTAATATATTTCTAGTATTACTCTTTCAGCCTTCTATATTCTAAACAAGTATGTGTACATAAGAAATCCAACAAGATCCAATTTAGTTTCTTCAACTCTTAGACTCTGAAACATTTTTAAAAATACACATACTCATCAAACACTGAAAAGGCATAAGTTTTGTTCTTATTTCAAATTAATGTTTCAGCTTCTTTAATTCTCATTTATATTTGGGTTGAGAAAGAAGATAGGAGTAGTAAGGGCAGGAAAAGGGGGGGGATCAGGGAGGTATGATAAGAAGATAACACAGGATACTTTACAGTCTAAAAATGAAGCAGAAAGAAACACTGCCAGAGGGCCAGAAAGAAAGAGAAACAAAGGGGAAATTCAAAGGCATATTATAGCCAGTCAGGGAACCAATGAGAGAGAAGCAAATATACAATGGCTGAACTGGCCTTTCCATTAGAGGTATCTCCTTAGATTAGCAGTAACAGGGTTACTGCTCACTAAGTGATTATCCAAGACCAAAATAAAAATAAAAACCAAAGCTTTTAAATGTGCTTAAAAGAAATTCAGAGAAGTCAGATTCAGAAATACATGGGTACTCCTCATTCATTCCCAACTGTTTGTTGAAAGCACTATGCTGAACAATAAGCATGCACATGTCACACATCCTTAATGTCAAGATAATTATTCCCAAATTAATGTTGTCTCTATACCAGCATATCAATAGGATTTTTAAATCATAAAATGTACTTAAGAGGAAGAAGAACAAGAAAAGGAGTGGGGAGGGGGAGAGAGTGGAGGCAGGGGGAGAAGGAAGAGGAGCAAAAGGAAGAACAGAAAGAAGAGGATGACAAACCACCACCGACAACAACTTATCACTTTACCCAGCTCAAATAATATTCTCAATGGGCTAAAGTCTCCTAATGAAGATCAAAGTTATCCATTATCAAATTAAACCATTAGACTCACAGCAGAACATAGACATAATCAACTAATTTAGAGATACATGATGCCAAACCTAAATATCAACTTGATGGAGAAGATCTGTGCATTTAACTCACAGCTGCTATGTTTCAGACACAGGATTTTTTAATTGACCCTTTTTTTTAGATAAAAGCCAGGATCTCCCAACCATCTGCTTACTGGTTAAGTTCCCCTACCCTTAGTCCAAATTTAAAGTCTAATTTCAGTACTAATTACACTTATATATGGGTTCCCAAAGAGTACATCTATCTATAAATGCTGGTACACCAAAGACTGAAGTCTTCTAACCCTTGAAATGGTAAGAACAGCAAACACAATACCACCACTTTATGCAAGCTTGTCAGAGGAAGCACTGGCCTGGTAGGCTTAGGGGAACATCTGTTTCCAGTGGCAGCAGTAGACGGATGAAGGAGAAAAATAAGTTCCTGGTGTCTGCATTGAATAATGCCTAATGCAGTGACAGGACACACAGGGCTCACAAGCATTGTCTTTTTTTTTTTTTTTAATTTTTGGCTGCACTGGGTCTTTGTGGCTGCGCTCAGGCTTTCTCTAGTTGCGGCGAGCGGGGGCTACTCTTTGTAGCAGGGTGCGGGCCTCTCATTGTGGTGGCTTCTCTTGTTACAGAGCATGGGCTCTAGGCGCGCGGGCTTCAGTAGTTGTGGCACCCAGGCTCAGTAGTTGTGGCTCGCGGGCTCTAGAGCGCAGGCTCAGTACTTGTGGCACTCGGGCTTAGTTACTCTGCAGCATGTGGGATCTTCCCGGACCAGGGATTGAACCCGTGTCCCCTGCATTGGCAGGCGGATTCCTAACCACTGCTCCACCAGGGAAGCCCCACATTGTCATATTTAAAGCATAGAAAATCAGTTCCTTAAAAATCCTGTGGTGGCACATGCAAAAATAAGAGCTGTTAATACTTTCCTTTACCTGAAATTACCACAGAGTGTTAGTTAAGTAACTCACTCTCTAACTCATTCTGATCATCACATGTTGTTAGCTTGTGATCTTTGAAAACATGTTGAAAGCTCTGCTTTCTGGGCATCAATGCCTTAGAAGTTTTGGCACTACTTCTTCGTAGGCCTGTCTGTAATTTTTGTTTTTTCATCTTAAAGCACACAACTACAGGAATTGTGCACCACACCTGTGTCAGACAGATCCAGGTTCAAATCCCAGATCACTACTTACTAATTTCGTGGTCGTCAGCAAGTTACTGACCCAGTTTTAGACTCAGTCTCCTTCCCTGTAAAACAGTCATTCTAAAACCCTCCTGCAGTATTGTTAGGATGTGAAGGAGGCAACGATGTCAGCACAGTGCCGAACTCACAGGAGGCGCGAAGTAAATAGTAGCTATTATTAGCATTAGCGTTGACAACTTTTCTCCTGTTTGTCTATGCCTCTGCTTTACCTCCATCTGCGAAACTGGAAAAGAATTTCAAAAGTTTTATCTCCGTCATGCTCTTACAACCAAGATTTTCAGATTTTCTTTTTATTGTAAGTCTAATTATTCTGTGGTCACAGACTAGTAAGAGTCTATACAATCTATACAATCTCCCAGTCTCCAGAAGGCAATTTAACCTATGGAAGTAGTCAATCTCAAACGTTACAGACATTGTGCTTTTATATCTTTTAACTGTACATCAATCTGTTCGTTAAGTAAACGAAGAGACATACACAGAAGTTAACCAACAGGCTCTTGACAAACTTATGGAACCTAACACGGAATACAGTCACTGCTCTTTCCTACCGGCAGTCACCTATTGCTACTGGGATTAGATCCCCAACATGACTACTACTAGGCTGACACATGGAAGAAAACTGGCCCAAAACATTTTGTTTTAGCCACAGGCTATTAGGTTATGAACAAAGCTGTTACCTCCCTATAATATTAGAGATACTAAGGTCTAAAAGGGGACATGGAAGTGAATGGGCAGATGGATTCCACAATTCAACTCATTAAGTGGACAACTGCCCTGATCCCTGTTAAATATGATTCGGGGTCTAAAGTCAAAGCCTGGCTAACATTTGTTCATGTTACCTCCTGTTTTAAGCCCTTTGTACAGATACTATCCTAAGTCAGCGAGCTCCATGAAGGCCCATTTTGCCTTTCCTCCAGCTATCATACCCAAGTGCTTCAGGAGAAGCATTAAATCAAAGCCAATCAAAGCTGTCTCTTGACTCTAAATAGCATCCTATCTCACAAAGGCCCCATTTCTTCTGCTTCACATATAACAAGGTTGTGAGAGGCTATAGGAGAGCCTTAGACAAGTTTTGCTTGGCTTCTTGCCATCACAGGTAAACAGTTTTGTGTGGTTCAAAAGAGTGACGGGTCTCATTTTGTCATGAAAAACATCTCTGCAGCCATTCACACTGTAAGTCTGAGGAGGTCCGCCAGAACTGGGGAGATAGACAAATTTTTTTAAGTAAAGAAACATCTGCCCCAAAACCTGAAGTAATAAGCTTCCATCTTCATGTGACTGTGACTTGACTTTTGATCTCTTTGTTTCTACAATGACAGGCTCCAGAAGCAAAGGACACAAAACCACTAACAAAAAGACATTCTGAATATTAATAAGATGGGAAAAAAAGTGAATATATGCTTTGTTTTAAGACATACACACAAAAAGGAATGATGTTGGCAGATGTGAACCACTGTTCTCCTACACACACTTATCCTCTCCAAGGCACTGGCCCGCCTGTCAGCCCGTCCTGTGTCTCCTCTGCTGCTTCTCACTCACAGCCTGCATGCCAGCACCCAACCTCCAGGTTCCTCCCTCTCTCCAGTCATTCTATCACCTCTCTCCCACCCACCCTTGATTTTCTTTCTCACTATCTTCTCAGGTGTCCCTACATGACTTCTTACTAGGAGCATTAACAATGGCATTATCATTAGCTGCCCAAATTGTAATGTTTGTTTTATGAGAATTACCTAGGAGGGCAGAGCTTTAAGGAAGATAAGGTCTGGGGAGTAAGATGATAATGATCACCACCAAGGGGCAGAAAACTATCAGACAGCAGTGGTACTATTTGTTTTCGGAGTCATACAGGGCTGGGAATGACCAATGACTAATGGAAGCAGGGCTTGATCAAATATTTTATTTTCTAATACCTCCTCAGATGCATGGTGAGTTTCTTCTGTTTGCCCATAAGTTTACCATTTAACAGTGTGTGTTGTTAAGACAGGAGACTTTAGTGATAGCTCTGAGCTCTGTACAATTAATGAAGAATTCTGTTTTCATACAGCGTTTTCTTGAAGAAGGCTCATACACTTGTTATTCAGTCTGCAAGACTGTTGATTCTGCTAAGAGGATCATAAGTCAGTTTCTTCTCATATAAAATTCGGCATGCAAAAGTTTCTTAATGATTTTGATTAGTGTTTTTGAGATTTAAAAATAAAAACATCCTTACGTACCTAAGAACAGTTTGTAAGTCCCTTTGCAAGACCTGGAATATGATTATGTAAAATAGATTAAAGTCAATGGGAAAACGTTATTTCTTTCTATTGGTCATTCACTCAACAAATGTTACCGAGTAAATCACAATATGCAAGCCATTGCTGTAGGCTCCATGGAAGACAAGAGAGTCGTCAGTCATAGAGCCTGCCTTTAAAGAGAAGCATTTGTAAAACGTGTGTATATAAACAGCTACAGCAGAAAGTAGAAAGTACCATAAGAAGAATATAGATAAAGCACTCCGGGAGTTCAGAGAAGGAAGAGATCAATTTCAGTTAACAGACTCATGGAAAAGACAGTGGTAGTGGCACAGTTCAGACAGAGGCTCTTTCACCATATATTAGCATGTCAATTTCTGTGAACTTCTCTGGGTAGCAAAATCTCCAAGATTTGGTATTACATCTGTTGTTAGTATTCCTATCTATAACATTTCTCCAAGTCACCTCTTCCATTCATTGAAATGAAAATATAAGAAAAAAACACAAGGATTTAAACTCTTAAATTACAATGAAACTGGTAAAGGGACTGGAATACAAACATAATTCACTCGGCTAAGCCTCATGCCCTTTGTATTTGTTAGCAATAATCCCATAGCAACTAGAAAACACACTTATCTTATTAACGACACTGGAATTATTTTAATTAGTTATCTCCACATGCACCAACTGTTATAAATCAGACTGTTTTGAAACAGTTGTTAATGACTTAACACAGCAAACGTTTTCCTGAATTTCAGGAGGAAATCTATGATTGAGACAGATGGAGAAGAGCCTGTCCCTGCTGTGTAGCAGAGGAACAGCCTTGTGGGCCTAGAAACGCATTTTCCACTGGGATTCAGCGAAACAAGCCTAGAGACACCCAGAAAGACAATCAGAAACTTTGGTAACATCTGCTACATTAAAAGTTCAAAACTGGCACTAGCAAACATCTAATAATGAAGAAATGCTTCATCTCAGAAACAAGTCTCTAAATTTCAAAGTCTCAGAACACCTAATAAGAACATCAGGAGTCCAAGGTCTACGCCCAGCCTTCTGGTTAACCTGGATGAGTGTGCTCTCTACCTCTACTAGACCCTTCCCTCAGACAGGAAACAGGACTCATAATGGAGTTCTATCCTATGCTTCACATTCTGTTGGAAATGAGGTTGTTTTCAGTTTATTATTAATTCATGGAAATGCTTTAAACCTTGGAAAAGGCTGTTAGCAAAATTTACAGAAATATATACAGGGCCCTCTGAGGAGGTACATGCCCTAGAAATTCTAACTATGTTAAAGAGGTATGTATGTGGCCTGCCTGAAGCAAGATGGAAATGTGTTAGAAAGCAACAACTAAAAAGGAATATATTTTATGCTTTAGCAGCTGGATAAGTACTATCCTTTGTGGTACTTCATAGGTGAGTCTCTACCTTTCTACTGAAAGCAAATACGTCAAAAAATGGCATATTAAATTCCTTTAACTTATTTTCTGGCCTAAGTAGGAAGAAAAGTAATAGAGTTCTCTTCCAGCCAGTCTAGTCTTTTTCTAGACCTGGGACAAAGATACATCTGGAGAAAGGAAGAGGGAGGAAAGCAAACACAAGCATAATAATGCTTATTTCCAAGGTTTATGGTACTCTGTACCTCGTATTTCTCCAAGGGTGTGATGAACGAAGGTTTTTCTCTCTGGCATGCCCAGGCTCCCTGGGCTCCAAGGTTTGGGAATATGAAAGAATTGCTATGTGTGTTCTCTCTCTCCCTCTCTCTCTCTCTCTCTCTCTCTCTCTCTCTCACACACACACACACACACACACACACACTCAGTGTTTTATACAAGGTTTTGCTATTTGGACAAGACAGAAGGTCTTTTGATTATAAGGCAGAGGGTCAAGGTAGGTGTGGCTTATAATCCATTTAACTGCTTCACTGATTAAGTTTTTCAGAGCTCTCATCTTATTTTACAAGAAAGAAAAAACTCACAGTTGTTACCAGGTACAATAACATTTTTAGTCTAGGTATTTTTGTGGTATAATATGCATTGTGATTTGCACATATAATGAATACAAGGACTGAATCACCCTGGTGAAAAATGTCTTATCTCCTCTATTTTTCTACTTCTCACACAGCCAATCACTTCTATTGGTGCTTAATGACCAAAGGGCCAGTCTTCTGACTCTGGCACATTGCCAAGTACACAAGGAAATGAATGCTACAGAGTCAACATCCTCTCTAAGGGATGTGAATTGGATAGAGAAGTTAAGGCCATAGGGTGTCAATTAACTCTTAAAAGGACAAGTAGAGGTACAGCTGATTCTGTTTAGTAATAGTATTCCAGAAAAGCTGTTTGTGAATTCTTAGTAATCTCACTTATATTTTAATTTCTCATAATTTGGTTACATTATGGAAGAATTACTGTAAACTAAGCTATAGTTTCTGTTTTCCCTGTTTTGTAAACACATTTTTATAGGATAGACTTAATAAGACGCTAGGAAGCAGACTTCCTAAAAGTTGAAAGGATGGAAGAAAATAATAAAAAATAAAGGAAGTTTCTAAAACATCACCATTGCATGTGGCAAACACACAACTTTCCAGTTCCACTGAATTGTTTTAGCTCCTCGGAAAGAACAAGGAGATTGGATCAGGTGTCTTCTAAGGTCCCTTCCACCTAGAAGATTCCATGATTCGCAAAAGTAATGTTTCATTTCATAATACAATCATCAAACACTATGAGGAAAAAGTCCCAACTTTTATTTTAAAAGCTCAGTTTTAAAGCCAGTACTTTTCTACATCTGCCCTGCAATGACCATAGGCCACCAACATGTGTTGGAAATTAACCTGCAATTAAAATAAGCTTTGCAAGAGACTCCTGAACTATCACCTCAAACTCTTGAAAGAGAAGGTGA
The DNA here is from genome assembly GCF_965194825.1 of Balaenoptera physalus. NCBI lineage: Eukaryota > Metazoa > Chordata > Mammalia > Artiodactyla > Balaenopteridae > Balaenoptera > Balaenoptera physalus. Next base: position 74,305,381 of record NC_138897.1, read on the forward strand.
ACAAGAGAACTGCTGCTCATGTAGAGCAGAACATACAGTTACTAGTCACTTAAGAACCAAGCAACAGAGTATTTCTTGCATAGAATTTCCTCAGATCATGTTTCATTATTCATTAAACTTGGAGCCGAATCCTTTCTGAGCTACCGCAGGGTAAAGGAATCAGTTCCAAGCTTCCAGCTGCAATTTATGACTCTTATCCTTGCTTCCTTGTCCTCCTTGCAATGTTATACAATATCTGCCTTCAAGATGTGGGAGTTTCGCTCCACCCTTCTCCTGCTGTGAAAAATTGGTGATAATCATGGGAAGAAAAATAACAATTGTTAGAAAATATGGTTCTAAACTTAAAACTAAAGAAGAGGTCACTCTCATAATCATGCCTATTGTCTACTGACTCCTATATTATTAAAGAGCTGAGAATGTGGAACACGGCTAATGTGGAACATGGCTAATTCCTCTTCCACGTGATAATCCTTCAAATACTTGAGGACAATATTATATGCCCCTTCCTACTACTAAAGATATCCATTTCCTTCTACCATTCCTCATCTGAAATCGTTGAAAAGCCACACTATCATCCAGTCTCGGCTGTGGTGGCTAAACTGAGCATACTACAGTTTATCTTCATCTTAAATTACATCTGCCTTATCATAAACATGCTAAATAATGAATAAAAATAAATTATAGAACTCTAGAAAACATTTCATTGTGAGAAGGAACATGGATTGATTGTATTTCTGTGAGAGAAGAGGCAATTGTGACTTCTAAGCCCAGACCTTAGTAATTAATAGATGAGGTCTGGGATCCAGAAAGAGTTCACTGAAAAAGAGAGTAGTCTAGTAGGTTCGGAGGAGCCCACGAGAGGCTAAAGCAGAATGAGGATAACACAACTGGTATTTACTGAGATACAAACAAGAAAGCATTTAACAGAAGAGTTTAGGATACATTTGTGAGGATAAAAAGATAAGATGCCTAGAAAGAGAGAAAAATGGTAATTTAGTGAACTAGCAAATAAAGTGAATATATAGGGTAGAATTCTTTCTTTTTCAATCTTTTCAAAAGAAAATAATTCTATTTTTAATGATGTAACTTCAATATACAACTTTTTCGTTAACAATTTTCCTTACTCTGGATGGAATTAAAACAAAACACAAAGACAACCCAAACAACTGTTTCTAAAACAGTAATTTGGGTATGCTACGGATAAGACTTCATTTTTACTCAATTCCTTTATTTTCAAGTTTGTTATTTTAAAAAGTGATGAACTAAATTCTTTTGTCTACAGGTAAATTTTTTAAAACTCTAATGAAAACTTGTTCAGAACACATTTTTTTTAACAGATTCAGCAAAACTCCAGCTCAAACCCTTCTAACTGATTTTAGATAATATTATATTTTTATGATGTTTTGTCACCCTTAAAAATTTCTCTCAAGTCCAGCTGCAGGGTCAATGACAGCCACACTTGCAGATCCCTAGCTATGTGGAGCCAGGAAAAGCAACTGCAGAGTTATTCAACTCTTAACAGAAGGCACCTCTACCACATTTCAGCCATGTTTATCATATTTAGTCATCTAAAAGCAAGCTTCTTCCAAGAGTCCATTACAAAAACATAGTCTTGGAAAAGATTTTTGGTTCAAAAGATCATTCTTATCCATCTGGAGAACCTCAAAAAGTGGTTCTGTGGCAGAAATTGAGATGTGCTGTAAGTGTGAAACACACATCAGATTTTGAACTTAATATAAAAAAAGGAAAAACATCACGTTAATAAATTTTGTACTGATTACATATTAAAATGATAATATTTGATAATATTAAATAAAATATATTATTAAAATTTTTTTAAAGTGGTTCTGCAAAAAAAAAAAAAAAAGTGTCCTTCCTGCAAGAGTTCATCAGAAAGCAGTGCTATAAGATAGCACCATGTACCTTGACAACTAAATGAGAACTACAACCTCTCCAAAAAGCACAGGATTAAATGATGCCTGCAAGAAAATACTACTTTCACAAGAACAGTTACAATGTCAGTTTAATGGCCTTCACTATTGATGATCTCCTCAGTTCCAAAGGCAGTGAAAGTAGTGCCTTAAAAATAGAATAGTTCTGGGCTTCCCTGGTGGCGCAGTGGTTGAGAATCTGCCTGCCAATGCAGGGGACACGGGTTCGAGCCCTGGTCTGGGAAGATCCCACATGCCGCGGAGCAACTAGGCCCGTGAGCCACAACTGCTGAGCCTGCGCGTCTGGAGCCTGTGCTCCGCAACAAGAGAGGCCACGATAGTGAGAGGCCTGTACACCGCAATGAAGAGTGGCCCCCGCTTGCCGCAACTAGAGAAAGCCCTCGCACAGAAACGAAGATGCAACACAGCCAAAAATAAATAAATAAATAAATAAAATTAAAAAAAAAAATAGAATAGTTCTAACCACTGTAGGAACTACAACTACTACAACTAGAGCTAGGTAGCAGTATACAAATAGAAACACATGTAACACCTGAATCATCTGTTTTCCTCACAAGAGATATGAGAAACAACCAAAACCAAAGTTTCCTGTCTGAGATCTGGCAAACAGAATCATAACACACAAGTCTCCAGAATTCTGCTCTCCAAAAGTTCTAGACCCTGCTGGAGTTTCCTAAAACAAAGACCCCACATCAATGTTATTTCAAAATAATCAAATATTTTGAAGCACTGTAATTTCAAAGCAATAAGAATAGTACAATCACATAAATTATGAGAAGAGCGTAGTAAGGCCAAGTTCTACAAGCAGGTTGACAAGTCACTGACCCTTATACCCTGTTCCAGTTGGAGAGGGAAGCTAGGACTTCAAAAGTTTCCCCAAATACATGCCTTGATAAAGGACACAAGATCTGTCTTTCAGACATCTGAAGATCTGTCACGTAGAAGATGAATGAAGGCTGTGCCAGATGGTCAGATTCAACATCTTAGTCCAGCTTTGTTACCCCTTGATTAGAAATATTAGTGCCTCAGTAGTTAGCAGGTCTTCCTGCTACCCCTTCTCCACAGGTGCTTCTTTGCAGTTCATCTTCTACCACGCAGCCATAAGGAGACAGAGAGAGAAAAGGTGATCATGGTTCTCTACCAAGTTTGGAAAACATTTCTTGTATGTTCACTGGCTCCTAAACAAAACCAAAGCTCCTCATCTTGGCATACAGAGCCTTCACAATATGACCCAGTCTCTCTTTCCTGCCTTGCTTCCTTATAACTTTCCACCAAACTCATGAAGAACCAGCCACAGTGATCTTCTCCACCTACCAGGTTTGCCAGGTGTGTTCACAGTTCTGTGCCAGAATACCCTTCCCCCATCCTTCCGCCACCTGACAAAATTTTACTCCATTTTTAGTGCCAACTCTGCTCTCAGAGTTAAAGTTTCTTACTCTACTGCTCTTCTGTTCATTTCAGTTTTAGCACGTAGTGTGTTTCTCTATAATACTTCCTCTGTATTTGGGAATGGTGATGCTTGGTGACAGAATGGGCAGGGAATGGGGCAGGTGGGCTGCAAGCAGACAGGAATGCAAAATAGATGCAGGCAAACTTTCTCCATTTAAAATATTTATCTAAACCCTTGGTTGTCAGCTTTTTAAAAAATCATCTCACTTGCTGCATTATTTAGATCACTAACGCCTGGGAGCACATTCAGGTAGGTTTCTATAAAGAATTTGGGCACCAACATGCTTAACGACTCCTTTAAGATCAGACTATTTCTAGGCATCTGATGTATTATTGAAAAACAATGTGAAATGGATTTTATTTTCATGAAATAGTGAAAGATAAAAGCTTAAATGCTACAATGAACTCTGGTACTTATACTGATACCAGAAGCAGCCTGGAAGGCAGCCACAGGGGTTAAAAGAATCAATTTTGTTATAGGAAAACTTATTTTAAATGTATAATGCAGGAGGAATGCTTTATACTTCAAAATACCTTGTCAAAATTATTTAGAATCCTAAAGAAACAAATCTACGCTTTTAGAAATTTTCAATTAAGATTGAGGGTTCAAAAAAAACTGGGCAACTTCTCCCCACCATTCCCATGAGCTGTGGTCTATATCTCTTATGATAATACTGACAGCAGAATAAAAGAAGGAGGACTATTTGATTTGGGTTGTTCAAAAGCAAAGTACAATGACAGCCAAATGACATAAAAACCAACAGAGAGGTGGAAGGCTATGTTATCTTTAAGCTTTGAAGGGGATATTATAAACAATGAGGAAAAAGATAAACTACTGACTAATTCAAACTCAGAAACAATTCTCTAATTCACTATGAAACCTAGAAACATGTCAAAGCTTAGATGATCTTAAATATTCTTATTTTTACCTATTTCTGTCTGTCAATCATTAATATGTCACATCATCATCTAATTTTGTTTGCTGTGCAGCACATCTGAATGGAAACTTAATTTCTCTTCCACGTAAAATAAGTACACAAGAGAAAAAAGGCTGTACTCTGGCTTGATCTCCTGTGGTTAGAATTCACACCAGGAAATGACCTTTCAGAAACAAACACCCTGCACAGATGCAGCATAGCTCTCTAGAGAGCAGCAGTAAATCTGAAGTTGATCAGACTGTCACTGGGGAGTGCCTGCAGGAAGGAATATTTGAAACATCTGGGATACTAACTGCAACCCTCTAAAATAATGTAAGGTGATGGAGAATGTGAGGCGAGCCCAATGTGTTATGTTCTTAGGAGCTGGCTCTTGTCACACTAAGATATCTGAAGATATTGAGAAGTTGGTTCCGAGTTGAAAACTGCAGCAGTTGGCCTATGGTGGGAAAAGCATTCTCCCTGAAGACAAACCACCCAGAGGCATGTGCTTCAGAGATGCAAGGGCAATGTAGACAATCAGGATGGAACAGGAACAAGTGTCTCAAAAGTGAAGATTGTCTGTCCAAATATTTATATTAGTGGGTGGGAAGGGGGAAGAATTGGAGAGAAGGATGGGCAGGACGGGGATGTAAGTCAGTCCCTGAGGGAGGGAAAGTGAATATGCAATGATCTAAGCACCAAAAGTGGAGCAAAATTCTGCTAATTGTCCAGTAAATACACAATCTGTATAGTTCGATTTCCAATTCTGTATAGAAACTTCAAGAAATATTTTCCTTTGAAATAAATGGAGTAAAAAGCAATAATCAATACAACTTTTAAAAAACATGTAATCAGGTTGGACAGACTTGACCAATTTACTTTTAATATTTTAATTGCATAATTTGTTGAATTATGGCAAAACCAATGATCTAAAACTGCATTCTAGTAAAATATCTGAGACAGGGTCTCAGAGTCTAATTCACAAGCTTAATTAAAATTGGCCTAATATGAGCACTACCAGCTGGATTGAAAAGTGGCTCTGAGATGGAGAAAAACGATAAAGGAAAATATGTCAAATGGGAGGAGGGTCTGCTGCATGTGCCAGGGTTAGTATTGGGTCTGAGTTTAATTAACACATTCCTTAAATGACAAGAGAAAAATAAGATAATATCAGATAAATGAAATTCCCTTGAGGTAAATAAGAGAAAATTTAATTGAAGAAACAATTATAGAAAAGTGGAGACTATTCTTTGGAGGCATGCAGATAAGCAATTATAATTTTTATTAGAAAAAAAAATATATGGTACAGATTTAAGGGAAAAATCTATCATTTTACTGAATCAGAATTGAAACATATGTTCAATGTGACTCTAGAACTATGGTGAAATCACATTTGGAAATTAATAAAAAGAAGTTTAAATAAAGATTTTCTTATAATAGACTATATCAACCAAAAAGTAAATATGATTTGAAACTCCCTTTTACAGAAATGATAATAATGTATTGCTTTACAGTTTCCCAAATGTTTTCACATATATTATGCTTTGAGATCCTCATAACAGCCCTCTGAGACAGGCAAGGTTCCTTATCCAATTTTACAGATAAGCAGCCTGAGGCTCTGAATTGGTATAAAAATGTGCCTATGATCATACAGCTAGGACACAGAAGAAATGCCAGCAAACCTCAATTTGCTGACTTCTATTCCAATGAAAGGAAAGGGATCACATCACTGGAAGAAAAGCTTATGCTACTATAGTCGTAAATCTTCCTTCAGTGCTTTATCAGGCACTTCAGCCTCTAAACTGGGCAAAATCCAAATAATGCTGTAACTTATTAAAAGGGCCAAAATAATTTTTAGAAAATATTTAAACACCAAATGCATATATTTTCTATATTTTGCAACCTTCAAAAAAGTTTAAGAATGTTAAAGAGTTCCAACATTTCAAGATTAAAATTTGAATTTTCCTAAATATCTACCTATCTATGAAAGAAGATTATAAAAATTGCCTCATTTTTCTTTATGCAAGTATACAGAACTCGAAAAAATACACTGGAGAAGCCAATATCAATGGTTATAAAGAATATATTCTCCATCTCTGGTTCCATTGACTTCAGTGTATTAGATCACAATATTCTATGGATTGATTAGTTGTTTTTTCTCTGCACTTTGAAAGATTTCCTCTTAGCAAAAATATTTATTAATTGAGAGGATACTAGAGGAAAATATCATACTGGTGCAGTCACAATTCCCTATAGAATTCTGAACAGTCTCACAGGCGCTGCCCCTCCAGGTATCAATCTGAAGTGATGGAAATTACTTGAACATCATGTGGTCATTACATACTGAATACAATTCCCCCCAACCTCCACACCCAAATAACTTTTACTTTGCTGGAGACAAACCAGAGGAAGATTTGTCAGGCTGTAAAAAGGAACTTGTTGCTGCTGTTGTTGTAATATTCCTAGAATATTCTTCTCTTAGGTCCATCAGTCTTAGTGCTTCAATAAAACATGACAAGTTAGGGTGAGCTCCAGAATGGCTTGGCTCAAGTTTCATCACTCCAAGGTTTTAAGTTACCCCTACCATTGCTCACGAGCCATTTGGGAAAGCACAGCACACAACACTGAAACAAAAGAGATAGTAACATGCTCTGCAAAGGAGCTGGGGACACTTCAACCAAACAGGAAGACTGCAGTGAAAGGAAAGATTTAGAACTCCTATGATAAAACTTCATTACATTCATTCAATCAACAAATATTCACTGAGTACTTTCTCTCTATATAAAGAACACATTCACAGAAAACGGCACATCCATAGCACAGGCATAATATTAATAACTTTCCATAAAGCAATTTTTCAAAGGAGTTTCTTTTAACATAGTCATTTTTTTCCCCAGTTTGGAAAAAATTCAGAAAAAGACACTTACTTGTGCAGTTCCAATAAGGACTACCTTATGTTGACATGGACCTTAGGAAAAAGAATGAAATCACTGTGTTCTATGTTGGAAAGAAATTCTAAAAAGGCAGACGACATATGGCTGACTTAGATGACTCAGGAGTTTACAAGATTTAGATTCTGTCTACCTACCAAACACTGTGGTAGACATGTTCACATAGTTTTATTACCGAGGCATATGCACATGCATTTTCATTACATTAGTAAATTACAATACCCCAAGTCAAGCTTCCTGACAGAAAAATGGCACTACATTTGATTACTAGTCTACATATCAGGCCAAGCTATGGAAACCCTAGTAGCTCTGAGCCTGAAACCTCAAGCCCTCTCACTACATAGATGCGGACAGTTGGTATGAGTCTTAAGCCAGGAATTACTGTGGCTTTGAAAATATTAGCTATCTCTTGCTCTGAGTGGTACTACGCCATGGTTTCTCTAAAATACGATCAACTTCTTACAGTACTCCCAACACACTAAAATACAGATAGATCTTTATACAGACATTTTGTCTGACTGTGACTAAGAAAACCCAGCTTTAAACAGCACACAAGCATAATCTACAATGGAGGCAATCTCTCAAGACTTGAGCAAAGTAGAATTAAAAGGGAAAACCTTGAGAAGACAGTAATTGGGCCATTGGAGTCTCTTCTCACTAATTATCCCAGAGTGGCCATTAGCTATGTAACCAAGGAGGAAAGTGTGTCAGACTTCAGCAAAGCTGTGTCTTCAGCATCTTATGGAATGCACCCTAAAGCCACTGTGTAATTAACTGCCAGGAAAATGCTGAGCGAGTAGAATAAAGAAGCTATAACAAATCAAATATACTGCACAGTTCAACCCCCAATGACAGCAGTTGAACTGCTTAGAACTTCAAAATACTCATCAGCATACATTCCCTGTTCAGAATCTCCAGAAAACAGATTTTTCATTAAGAAGCAAAAATACATGCTACAAAAGAGGCTTAAAATTATAGAAATCCTCAGCAATATGACTCACTTTATCTAGCTGCCCTTCATAATGTTACAGGAACACAGCTATCAGTGGTGCTCAAAACATGGGCCACAAGGAACCCGTAGGGCTTTTCCAAAAATCTAAGAGCATGAAACACTGTGGTCAAACACAGAACAGACCAAAAAAAAAAAAAAAAAGGTGAGTTTCTTGAATTTATTGGGGGTACTCTCCATTAAGATTTTTTAGTACATTCATCTATTCAACAAATATTTATTGAGCACCTAAGTGCCTATAGCTAACAATAAACTCCAACCTCACTTGAACATTGAAATTTCAAGGATCAAATAACTAAGCATAGACTGAAACATGCCCATTTGTTTTATTTTGATTTGGGAACACAGGAATGAGAGGAGGAAGGCTGCATGTTCTGTGAGCAATGAAAGCTCATAAAGAAGCTTATCTTCCAAACCTGGCAGGGCAGAATCACAGAGAACTTAAAATCAGAATTTTGAACCCTACCCAACATTTACTGAGACAGACTCTAGAAGCAGAGTCCAGAAACATATAGTTTTTAAGACTCCTAGGCCTAGATAATTATGATGATTGGCCAGGTTTAGGAATCACCAGTGAATACTGTGTCTCTCTTGAGAATCTAAATAACCCCTATTAAACATTGAATCATAACCAAGAGTTCTATAGAACTATCTGAAGCCATAATTTCTCATTGTATCACCATCTCCTTCTTTCAAACTCACTACTTGACAAAAAAAGAATATCATTGTTTTAAAATACTTTCCTGGGGACTTCCCTGCTGGTGCAGTGGTTAAAAATCCGCCTGCCAATGCAGGGGACACGGGTTCGAGCCCTGGTCTGGGAAGATCCCACATGCCACGGAGCAACTAAGCCTGTGAGCCACAACTACTGAGCCTGCGCTCTACAGCCCTTGAGCCACAACTAGTGAGCGTGCGTGCCACAGCTACTGAAACCCACACATCTGGAGTCCATGCTCCGCAACAAGGGAAGCCAGCACAATAAGAAGCCCATGCACCACAACGAAGAGTAGCCCCTGCTCGCAGCAGCTAGAGAAAGCCTGCATGCAGCAACAAAGACCCAACGCAGCCATAAATAAATAAATAAACAAATAGATAGATACAGAAATAAATAAATAAAATACTTTCCTGGGACTTCCCTGGAGGTCCAGTGGGTAAGACTCCGTGCTCCCAATGCAGGGGACCCAGGTTCGATCCCTGGTTGGAGAACTAGATCCCACATGCATGCCACAACTAAGAGTCTGCATGCTGCAACTAAGAATGTGCATGCCGCAACTGAGTGTGCATGCCACAACTAAGAGTCCACATGCCACAACTGAAAAAAAGATCCCACATGCTGCAACAAAGATCCCACGTGCCACAACTAAGACCCAGCGCAGCCTAAATAAATAAACAAAATAAATATTAAAAAAAAATACTTTCCCATATCTACTTGTTGAAATTCTACAGATTATTCAAATTAAATTAAATTTACAAATTAAAATGCAATTTCTTCCAGTAACTCTTCTCTGATCCCTCAGCAGGAATTGTTCCCTCCCCTGTGTTTCACAGTACTTTATGATATGTTTCTTTTTTTTAATATAAATTTAATTATTTATTTATTTATTTATTTTTGGCTGCACTGGGTCTTTGTTGATGCACGCAGCTTTCTCTAGTTGCGGCAAGCAGGCGCTACTGTTCGTTAGGGTGATCGGGCTTCTCACTGCAGTGGCTTCTCTTGTTGCCGAGCACGGACTCCAGATGTGTGGGCTTCAGTAGTTGTGGCACCCGGGCTCACTAGTTGTGGCTCACGGGCTGTAGAGCGCAGGCTCAGCAGTTGTGGCGCACGGGCTTAGCTGCTCCGCAGCATGTGGGATCTTCCTGAACCAGGGCTTGAACCCGTGTCCCATGCATTGGCAGGCAGATTCTTAACCACTGCGCCACCAGGGAAGTCCTACAATATGTTTCTTATATTCTGCCTGCATTACAATATGTTGCTTTCACTGGTCACCCTAACAAGAAGTTAATCTCTTTAACAGATGGAACCTCACCTACTGCATCTCTGTATCTATTCCAGCATCTAATTCCTTGCTCGGTGCATGTTCCATACATATTTGTTTAATTGAACTAAACTTATAAACTAGAAGAGAACTTGTCTTTTCTTTCTGTCTGGGGGCATTATTAAGAAACACTGCTGATTCAGGACTCTTGTTGAAAACATGATGTTAAACAGCAAATCAACAGTCTAAATAAGAAAACCACCACCTTCTAGGCATGGTATGTCAGCATTCTGGTTAAACCAGAGCACTCAATTAAAGGCAAACTGACCATGACAAAGAAATTGTTTATTTCACTTTAAATCAAATCTCAAAGTTATACTCTAAATGTAAGATTGTACAGTTTTTCTGTTTCACTTCTTTCAAGTATTAGAAATATCCAGATAGCTTAGAATGCTATTTTCCCAATTGCAGCTCTAAATGAGACTAAGACTCAGTGTATTTTCAAGAAAAAGGGCTACAGATGATTATAAGTAAAAGGAAATACCCCCAAATCCCAATTACAGGATATTAATTTAAGATTTATAAGAAGTCAAGTAACCAAGTTACCAATCTTATCATGAAAGGCTGATTTATTTTGTATTAGGCAAGTTTGATTGTAAAAAGTTACATCTTTGATTCTTTGGCAGCTGCTACTGGTGTTTGTACAGCGCTTGTCATCACCCCAGATGACTGCTGATTGACAAGACTAATAGATTTTGTTTTAATTGTAAAAGAAGACAGATGAAAGCTTTTGGCCAGATGACTAACTGCTCATCTTGAGTAATAAACTTGCCTATTTCTCTCCCTCCATATTAAATATCTATTTTTAATTCACTATTAACTAATCAAGTAGGGCTGCAGTAAAAAAAAAAAAAAAAAAGCAAGGATATAATATAAAAGTTCAAGCGTATCTCTTTGAAAAAATACGTTTCTCCTTCTAACTTTGATACCAATTAGAAATTACTAAATAGAAACAACCAGGTGAAAGTTAAGTACTTTCCTGGTAGTTTCTCTTCTCTGCAGTTACAATAATTCTCAAAATTACACTTAAAAATATAGAAAGATTGAGAGGGAGAGCGTGCACGTGCCTTAACTCTCTGAACTTCTTTTTTTCTCCCTAAGCACCTGAAAGAAAGCAACTTTAATTCTGTTTCTACAACCACAAAACCAAGAAAGTCAACATTTTTAACACAATTTTAGCTGAGATACACCTGGAAAAGAAAGTAGATGTCTTCCTTCTTTTTGCTATATTTTATATTAATTGATATATATTCAAATCTATAATGCCACATTTTATCCAAAAACTATGTATCATATTTGTGACTGACCTAATAAAAAAATTCTTTACCACTAAAATGGTGTAAGTACAGAGAGACCTTACTCTGCTATAGAGTTGCACGTGACCTGTAGAGGCTAGTGCTTTGCTAACCAATAACCAGATGTTCAAGAAAGAGCCACAACATTTCTGGTTTACCTGACAAAGCAATCTATAAAGATGCTCTATGGCCTCAAACTGTGCTCCCATGTATTTTCAAAGTATTTCTTCTTACTTTCTTCCTTCCTTTTGTCCTATATCCACTAACTATAGAAAAGGAATTGGCGTATCCTATCCTGTTCCATCCTTATATGCACACATCCAAAAGCATGCTTAATATACATTGTCTTTCAAAATTAAACAAATAAAACGTCAACCCTAGAAAACTAATTTGTCTCAATCTAGGAAAAAATAAGTAGTAGAGTGAGATCTTTACAAATAAGCATAACATCAAAAGAAATAGGAACAAAAAAAAAAAAACAACCCTGTATCATATTTCTCTGTTGACTAATGAGTTAGGAATGTTTTTTTTCCATCTATATTAGCAATAATTATTAATTTATGGCTGATTATCTGCTTAAAGAAGAAATAACACACAAGAAATGATGAAATTATATAATTGTTTAACGCATTTATCAAAATGCCTACAGTTACTATTTCAAATCAAGATGAGTTATAATAAATGCCTAGTCAAGGAAAAAAAGAGCAAGAAATGTTGTCTAATATAAGCTTTAAACAGATTTGATGGGGATGTTATGGTCTTCAGTTGTATTTCTCTTTAAAAATTCCAATGATTATTTTTAAGAGGAAGGGAGTAAATGAACATAAGTATCTGTTAAGTCAGCAAAGCAGAAAATGTTATACTCAACACTGTAATAGTAACAATGCAATGCTCAAAAACATGAAGAGCAAGCTGTCTACCTCTCACTTTATACCTGAATGATGTCCCTGCTAAATGACTTTGATGAGCAATAAGGGGTTCTATATATAAAACGGCAAACGTATGGATGGGTTTCAGAGGTTAGTGGTCAAAAGCCTTTTTTGGAGTCACATAACTCACACTACAACCACTGATCCTCACATCTTTTCACTTGTGATTTAAAACCTTAAATATATCTAAATTCTATGTAGTCTGCACCTTTTGCCATTCAATGATATTAAATAAGTTATATTTTATTCAGGCCTCAGTAAGAAGCATTTCAAAAGTCAGAGAGAAAAGCCCTTATTTCGTAAACACTAAAAGTCAAATTTTTACTTTAAAAATCAATTATATATTTTTAAAAATGTATTGATAACATTATTAACAATTCCCATCAATGGATAATACAAATTGCCATTTTCTTATTTCCAGTCACCTACTTCTTCACTCAAAATACTGAAAGCATAGTTCAGTATTTTTCATGAAGAAATACAGATATTACAAACCATGTATCTGATAAGAAAAAGATTCCAGATTAACAGTCAAGAACTTAAAATCTACTATAGGTCCCTGACATTCCTAAAGATCTCTGGATCATTCTAACACCCCAAATTTGCAAAAGATACTATAGCATATACCTTCCCCCACAAAATTCACTAAAATATGAATGAAATTTTTAGGTGACCCTTTTCAGACCCTTGATGGTTCTATAAATAATGGACTAAAGTAATTTGTGATACCATTAAAATAAATTCTGCCATGTAAATAAACTAAAGTCCATTAAGTTACATCATTACAGTAGCTGCATTAACCTTACCTGTCTGTACAAAACCAGAGTAGTGCTTCCAAGGGCTGATGACGGCCACTCTACCACCAAATAGCACATAGGCCGTCATGATAAAGAGAAGGATGGCAGTGGATATTGTATAGCAGGGAGAAGTCAGTTTACACTAGCAGTAATCCAAACGTGGGTATATTTATAAAGTGGCTTGAATACAAGGATGCTGGGTAGCCAGCTATGCTCACTCACTAGCTAAGCAATTCACAGGTGGCACATGGGCCACTGTGTGCTTTATCAAGATCACAAATTTCTATATCACTCTCTGGGATCACTAGAACAATTTAAATCTTAAATCTTAATACACCTGGAAATGCCAGGTGCTTTGGCATACTTATGTATAATTAACCTTATAAAATAACTTGAAAAAATACCTAATAAAATAACTGCACATAAAAAGATGCAATGAAAGGTTGTCCTTTCACAAGAAAATTAGGCTCTAAGTAATTACTTGCACCTCACACTTTACATTCCCAAAATAAACAAATAAATAAGTAAATAAATAAATGTGTCCTACTGTTCAACATCTTCCTGCCTTTGCCTGTGGTGATGGCCTGCCTGAAGCAAAACCCTCTCACCTCCCTCAAGTGTGGGGAACCTTCTCTATTTCCCTCACACTCCTTTCTCAGTGAACCCATGATCCGTAGTACATACTTCCATTAGAATACTCAGAACAATGTATTATAATTGAATATTAATATATGCCTCCCAACTACACCCTGGCAAGGATCATGCCTTTTTTAGGCTGTTTTGAAGTATAATTGCTTTACCCAAGCCATAGTATAAGTCTGATAGCAATTTCCTTTTATTATAGTCCCAGGTAAAAGCATCTCATACCCAATTCTGTGTTTGTGTCTTAGCTGTTTCTAGTAAAGTTCTTTCTTACCACTTGGCTTTGCTAGGAGGTGATTTCTCACCTCTGGCCTTTACCATACCAGACTATAACCACATTTAGCCAAACATTTATATCTTTGCTAATTTCCAGTTAGCCCCTATCCACATGTTCCCCTTTCACAAACCTCCTGGATTAGATCAGTAAGGAATGGCTGCTGGCAGCTGTATTCCGTTCAATTTTGCTACCACTAAAGCATGTGAATATTTCATTGTTTAGGCATTGCAGAGACTCTTAGCAAACATTTACTCTGGGTTCTTGGATTAGAAGAACATTTGTGGTAGGCAAAAGGTAAATAATAAACCACAATGCTACTCAACCAGTGACCTAAAAGCCTTTTGACATCTGACTCTATTGCTTACTAAATCATTGTGCATATAAACAAAGATTCAACCCTTTGTTGCTACTACCATTTATATTTCTAAAACACAGTTCCTTCAGTTATTTGGTTTATTTAAAATAAGCTAAAGTAAGGCACAATAGTTCAGTGGCTTGCAAACTAACATAAAAAGTATCAGAATATGAATTCATCTGTTACTGACTGACTACAGACAGCTGGATGCATCATAATATAAGCTGTCAGGGCTTCCCTGGTGGCGCAGTGGTTAAGAATCCGCCTGCCCATACAGGGGACATGGGTTCAAGCCCTGGTCCAAGGAAGATCCCACATGCCGCAGAGCAACTAAGCCCGTGCGCCACAACTACTGAGCCTGTGCTCTAGAGCCTGCGAGCCACAACTACTGAGCCCACATGCCTCAACTACTGAAGCCCAAACGCCTAGAGCCCATGATTCGCAACAAGAGAAGTCACCGCAATGAGAAGTCCGCGCACCACAACGAACAGTAGCCCCCACTCGCCACAACTAGAGAAAGCCCACGCACAGCAATGAAGACCCAACACAAACAAAAATAATTTTAAAAATAAAAATAAATAAATTTATATAAAAAAATAAGTTGTCAGAACGCTAGTTTCCTCCAATATAAGTCTATTATACAAATTTCAACTATAATGAAGCAATACCCATGAATCTTCAGTTCCGTGTGTCAGAAACAAAAACAAATTCAATATACTCAAAGGCACTTGCTGAATGCCTTGTACAGTCAAGCACTATGCTGGGCACATGGGAGAGAATGAGTAAGAGCCATC
This sequence comes from Balaenoptera physalus, assembly GCF_965194825.1. NCBI lineage: Eukaryota > Metazoa > Chordata > Mammalia > Artiodactyla > Balaenopteridae > Balaenoptera > Balaenoptera physalus. Next base: position 74,320,784 of record NC_138897.1, read on the forward strand.
ACTGCTCTTTAGGGGTTTAAGATCTAGTGGGACAAACCGATATAAACAAGCAATAGCAATGAACAATTAGTTCACTGAAGATACGATTGAAAATAGATCATCAGTCCCTTCCTGATATGTTGTAAGGCTGATATAAGGTGTGCAACAAACACATGCTGAACAAATGAACTGATCAATCAATCAAACTGTAATAATTGCTCTAATAAGGGTAAAACAGTAAAAAAAAAAAAGAAAGAAAGAAAGAAAGAAAAGAAAAAGGGATTAATTCCAACTTAGTGGGTCTCAGAGAGCCTCACGGAGAGGAAGGCTTGAATTAGGTTTTGAAGAATGAGCTCCATTTGGGCAAGTTGAGATGAGGTGGGGTACTCTGGGGACAGAGTAAGGGAAACTCTTCCTCACTAAAACAACAGAGCCTAACAATATCTCCTCCATCTCACTTTCCCCTGGGGTCCATTCACTTTGATAGTGACTGTCACCATCTTACTGGCACCAAGAGATGTGTTGCTTCCCTCATCAAACTTCAACAGGCACTTGGCAAACATTTGTTCAGTGAAAGACCCAACTACTGGAAGTAGAGAAAAACAATAATAAAACCTTCCTTTGATTCTCTTCAGTTACAGCTGATGACATTTTCAAAAAGACGCAAAATGCCAAGGTTAAAAAAACTAAGCAGAGAATATCATTAATTAATTATTTAACTAATTCAATTAAATAAAAATTCTGACTTACACAGTCAGCTTTCCAAATCTATCTTAATATAGTCAGGTGGTTTGCCCCAGGAGTTGGATCAGGTCATTCTAATTCCTAAAATAGCTACATTCTAACCCCAAAGGTTCCCTGCAACTTCCCAAGTTTCTTACTTTCTACTTCCTAAGGTTGCTTCGATGTAAAGGGACCACTTGGTGATGCACCATGCAGGAGCTAACTGGAATATTTTGACAAGGCTTAGGGCACACTCCTCCCACTAGACTCCTGTTCTTATCTAAGCTATCTGGGAAGACTAAGGTGAACAGACTCAATGACTCTCTCTGACCTCCCCTTAACCAAGTTCAGGAATGGCCTTTCATCCCATTAGAGCTCCAAAAGAATGATAGCACTCCATCAAAACAAGTAACCAAACAATTGAACAATTCATACCTTCATTCATGACTTAAAGACAGTCTACTACAGTTCCCACTATCACAGGCAGCATCGCAGAGATTCTTTTCCTAGCACCTCAAACTTATTGGCCCTTAAAAAGTCAGGAAGGGAAAATGTTTTTTCCCAATTGTTAAATTCACCAAGGGAACTACACCCTCTTATCTAACTTTATATTGTTAAAATTTTTAGTCCTTTAATAATAAAGTGAAACCCTCATAATGTTTTTCAAGAAAAACAGTAGGGAAATGTTTTAAGCACTGTAAAAAATTAAATGTGGGAAAAATAGTTTGGCACTTAGCAATATGTTCGTATCTCTGAGGAAATGTTAAATCCAAGAACCTGATAAGTGGATTTTACTACAACACATTTTAATGACACTTTCTAACTTTTACAAGTTTTTTCTTTTTACCTTCCTGCTGCTACCAGTATTTTTCTCTATCCCTATAGTCGTCTCATTTTATTTCCTTCTCTTGCCTTTTCTTCTATTTCCTTCTAATTAATTTCAGCCATAAGAAGAAAAGAATATTTCCATATTGACTATGTGTATGAATTCTTATACCTAATCCAAAACAAAGATATGTTGAGAAAGCAGTTCCCAACACATATATTTTCATGTTATTAAAAAAGAGGCCATATTTGGGAAATATTTGGTTGAATAAAGGTAAAGAAGTCTCTCTTCTCCACTCCATTCTTATTTTTTTTTTTAATTAATTAATTTATTTATTTATTTATATATTTATGGCTGTGTTGGGTCTTCGTTTCTGTGCGAGGGCTTTCTCTAGTTGCGGTAAGTGGAGGCCATTCTTCATCGCGGTGCGCGGGCCTCTCACTATCGCGGCCTCTCTTGTTGTGGAGCACAGGCTCCAGACGCGCAGGCTCAGTAGTTGTGGCTCACGGGCCTAGCTGCTCCGCGGCATGTGGGATCTTCCCAGACCAGGGCTCGAACCCGTGTCCCCTGACCCGTGTCCCCTGCATTGGCAGGCAGATTCTCAACCACTGCGCCACCAGGGAAGCCCCTATTTTTTTTAATTATAGGACTACTCAGAACCCTCACAATATGCCAAAGGAGATACTGTGTACACCTCTTCTAAATTTATTTAACCATAGAATTTTTTCATCCTCAGTGAATCCAGTAGAATGTACTTTAAGAACTGTTTTCCTAAATTAAAAAAAAGTTAAGGAAAAAATTTAATATGGGTATAATACATTCAAAAGGTGTGTATATTAAAGTTTCGGGGAAAAAAGAGGACATTATGCCACAAGGCAATAAAAAAAGGGGGGGTGACTACAGGTAGCACTCATTTTATTAAGATCCAACTGTGAAAACTAATCTAATTAGAGGTGAATATGTAGGAAATGCATTAATCTTCCAAAAGTATTTAAGAGGAAATCAAGCTATGAACAACAATATTACAACATGGAAGTAATAAATGAAATAGGAATGCGGAACTCCTTTAAAATTAGTTTCCTTTAGTTACTTTTAAAAATCACTGTAATAAAAATGACAGGATAAGTGGTGAGACAATCTATACTACAGAAAATACATGGTGGTTATTAACCTAGACAACTTCCACACATAGTTCAATGCTTAGCTCACATCACCTCACCTTCCTTCTTTCTCCTGCTTTTCAATGTTCCCATAGCACCCTATAAGTGGTACTACTGTTAACATATTGTATTGAAATAATTTATTTTCTCATCTGACTTCCTGTCTAGACTGTAAGCTCCTTGAGAATGGGGATATTATATCTGAATCTAACACTTCATAAATTATTAGAGTGCTTATAGTTAGTAACTTAATTGGTTCTCTCAAATTCACTAATTACTCACTTACTCAGCAAACATTCATAAGGATTAACTGAATATCCAAAATGTTGGTATAATGGAGTCACCATTAAGCATTACTCATTTTTCCTCCTCATGATATAAATAGCCAGCATCTGGCACATAGTAGGCCCTTAATAAATGCATATTGAAATCATTCAGTCAATTAACCCAAGTTTGACCACAAGTTTAGGTCTTAGTAGAGGGGCAGGATAGTTCAAAATCTAAGAACAACTCTTTAATCGCTCATGAGTTTTGCATCTCAGAACTAGCTCTACCTGAATCCTTCCTAAAAGCTGCTATATTCAAGCCTGGCTTCTGACTGCTGCTGAGTACTGCACCTGGCAATAGGAGAGACAGAAATTTCAGCACTAAGGCACCATTCTCAACTCCCTGCAGCCAAAAGAAATTCCTATACAAGGTAAAGATAGGCGCTAACTGAAAAACTCAGAATTTTTAAAGCCACCTCAACAGCTCTGAAGACCGAAATCACTTTTTTTGTAGACAATCACAGCCTAACAATGAGTTAATTTCCTATACTTAGCACTTTGTCACCTATGTAGACATATGTCCATCACTTCTTTTTCAATATTCTTTCCAATTAATTATATTCTAGTGTAAACTCATTCTTCCCACTCCAATATTCTCCCTGTCTTAACTACATACACGTTATCTTTCCCAGATGGTATAATTAAATACTTAAAAATAAAAAAGTAGTCAGAATTCTGTCTTCACAAAAATGCCCAAAGGTACAGCATTTCTTTTAAGCTACAGCAATTACCCATCAGCCTAAAGGTCATCTAAATTTTAAAATCTTCAGGGAGAAGCATGACAGGAGAATGCTCCAAGGATGAGTTAAAGACTCTTTTCACCATACAGACTATGACTTCTTTGGAAGTTTATTCTCCTAGTAGTGATGTACTATTCTTTCACAACTTGCTTAGGATGGACATATAAGTTCTCTCCAACAAGGGCTCTGGAATGTGATTTTTTAAAAGTAAAGACTGCATTTAACAGAAATTCAAACAGAAATGTGAATTAAAGGGGTAATTTCAGATGTAGTGAAAAGCTGTAATGTCCATTCAAAGTAACGAAGGCACACAGCATTAATCTCCTAAAAAGATTCAAATGCTATGAGTAGAGCAATTCTATTCCTTGGTAGGAACAAATTAAGATGATTTCCCTTACAGAAATTGCCATAATTACAAGTAATTATCTTGTACTCTCTAAATTTACCACTATAGCACATTCTGAAAATATCATTCCCTTCAAATACTTTATTTGGAAATACAGGAGATTGTTGCTTTGTGAATTGTGCTACAGACCTCAAAATGATTGTTTAACAGTTCTACATAATATGTGTAGTAAAGAGATGACATTCTGAAGTTGGAAAGGCTTGAAATTCCAAATTTATGATATTCCTATCATCAGGTAACTAAGACTACCCAAAGGATTACAAACATGAGAATGGCAAACATTCAGAGATAAACTTGAGTCAAGTGTGACTTATGCATGAAACAATGAGGAGAATCATTCTGATATGCATAGGGCAATCATGAAAAACATGTAAACAGCTGCTGTAGTATTTATAAAAATCCTTGCAGAGCCAAATAAAATCCCATCATTTACAACCTACTCAGTTTTTCATTTCTCCTTAATAAGAAATTGTGAGAAAGACTAGTTACTCACCAAGCATTAGGAGGAGAATAAGCATGTGAAAACCTAATTCACCATCTTTGGGGCCAATTACTGTCTGGATTTCAGCTGGCATTTGAAGTTTATTCTCCAGCCAAACTGGGATTCCTTACCATGTTGTAAAAACATGCTCAGAGCTTGCCTTTCCCTCCATTATTCTCTCTGCCTAGAATGGTCTCCTCGTCTCCCTCTAGTAAGCCCACCAAGTCTAGCTGAAATGCCACCCCACCATGCAAACTCTCTTGGTCGACTAATTCCTACCCCGAACTCCAAACCCCTCCCTTTCTTCCACCAACTCAGCTGTGCCCTCTCCTTTTAGTCACTCTCTCTGGTGATACTTAACATATGCCACCTCACATTTCAGACATTTGTGCACTTGTCTTAACCTCCCTTCTAGAGGAAATGTACTTTATTCATATTTGCACCTCCAACAGCTTTAATAAATGCTTACTAATTTGATCATTTAAAAGAAATTTGATTTTTAATATTATTATTGAAATAGCCTCTAAAAGGGCTACAGTGTCCATTAAGAAATCATATATTTTTTAAACTCTGAATATCTGGTTCTATTTAATCAAAAATCGTACATTTTTATATTAGTGTTTAAAACTCATCCATGGTGATATTATAACCTCTGTGCATATCAATCTTCCCTAGTTTATTTGGTCAGTATAAATGTTAATTATATTTGCATATGTAATTACATATAGTCAATAACCTATAATTTTTTTAACATCTTTATTAGAGTATAATTGCTTTACAATGGTGTGTCAGTTTCTGCTTTATAACAAAGTGAATCAGTTATACATATACATATGTCCCCATATCTCTTCCCTCTTGCATCTCCCTCCCTCCTACCCTCCCTATCCCACCCCTCTAGGTGGTCACAAAGCACCGAGCTGATCTCCCTGTGCTATGCGGCTGCTTCCCACTAGCTATCTATTTTACGTTTGGTAGTGTATATATATGTCCATGCCACTCTCTCACTTTGTCCCAGCTTACCCTTCCCCCTCCCCATATCCTCAAGTCCATTCTCTAGTAGGTCTGCATCTTTATTCCCATCTTGCCTCTATCAATAACCTATAATTTAAGATCCTTCCTTTAGCTGGTATCTCTTAAAGTTAGAATTTTTAATTTAAATTTTAAACAAAAAGATAAAGAAATCTACTCACTTTCTCCACATTTTATCCTATTTTAATCAACTTCTAAATGTCAGCAGTATATTCTGTAGACTTATAATAATTTAAAAATTACCTTTAGGGATTTTACATTCTCATTCATTCTTAATCCAGAATGATGGAGTGCAACAATATATTATGAATTCACTTTTAACAATTAAGTCAGAGAGTTCTGTTCAAATTAATACAGACGATTTACCCACAGTTACAGTTATACTAGAAACATTGGTTCCATAATGGCCCAGTTCTTCTAAATTGTTTGTTTCATGACCACTATAAATGGAATAGCATTTATATGGTTCATTAAAATTTCCTGAGAACCATAGCTATCATCAGAAATAATTAGAATCGTAACAAGTATATTCTGATAACTTTATTATCAGTGAGGTCTATTTCATATTTGCGTTAACCTACATAAACTGTTTGCTTTTCAGATAAGTTATTCTGTCTTTATTGATAGTGATCATTAATTTTTCTTCCCTTACTCTTGGTCCTTTTGTGTCACCTACTCCGACCTAGAGCTGGTCTTACCTTAAAATTACAAAGTACATGGAGTTTGTGGTCAGTGTCCTCTATTTCTACTCTCGGCTATCTTTTTCTCCTGTCCCCCCAAATGCTACCTGTTAATGCTACTTCTTTTCTACTCAGGGTTCCCATCAAAGTGACCCATCCTCCACCTCAAACTAGGCCTCTCAGTGACCAGGGACCTGATGTTTCATGAATCCCTCCCTACCAGCTATATCAAGAGGTTATGAGTATTTCTTTAATATTTCTTTTCATACTCACTATTTCAAGTTTCTCACTTCCATTCTCTCTGTTTTAAGTGCAACTGAATTTTCACTTTTTTATGGTGAAAGAAAGTACAACTTATTGTATTTATTATCAATTAAATGCATGTAATTACCACATGGAAAAAGAAATAAAGCATTATTAGGAACCCAAAAAAAAAAAAAAAAAAGAGGTTATAAGGATCCTGTTTCTGAATGTCTTGCTGGGTGACAGAGCAGCAAAGCTAACAGACAGCAAACAAATGCTACTGTCATATTTGCATTTTACTACAGATTTTTAAAGCATTGACACAAAAGAATTTTAGGAAAATAAGTCACAGAAAAGGTGTCTGAAAGCAAATAGATTCCTTGTGCCTTCAGAATATATCATCTATATAACTGTCTTTTTTTGAAAAACAAGCCCCACCCTAGATTCTGAATTCCTAGAGAAAAGATAGAAGCAGTACAGCCCAGTGGATATGGCCCTCTCCTTAGAGTACCCAGGTCTATCGCCAGCCTCTGAGTAGCTACATGATTCTGAGGGAGCCAGCTTACATTACTGGTACTCCACTTCCTAATCTGTAAAATTAAATGCTCCTTAAAAGCTCCTCTCATTTCTAAAAAATGTTTTAGTCTCAGTATTATAAATGCTGACTAGCACAAGCCTATGCTAAAACAAAAAGGGTTGTTTAAAATTAATATTTATGTAGCTAAAGAGATAATGTTTTAGGTAATCAATATATAACTAATTAATATTTAAATAAACCCCATATTCCTTGGTCATTTCTTCTCATAGGCAATCAGCTATAATCCCTAAGATATACAAATCTACCCTTCACATAAACTACTAATACTAGGTTCCCTCTACAATAGTTGATTATTATGTGTATATATTTGAACAAGTTACTGAAAAAAAATGCCAAGCCACATACTAAAGCAAAGTCAGAAAAGGAAACACTGGAGTGATATTTATCAAATCATTCAAAATGTTTTCAGTCCCTGTGACCAAGCACCCTCAAATGTATCTAACATTCAGTAATCAATAGCATAATAAATATCTCACTTATCAAAAGGTCATTTACTGGGCTTCCCTGGTGGTGCAGTGGTTAAGAATCCACCTGCCAATGCAGGGGACACACGTTCGAGCCCTGGTCCGGGAAGATCCCACGTGCCGCAGAGCAACTGACCCCAAGCGCCACAACTACTGAGCCTGCACTCTATAGCCCGCGAGCCACAACTACTGAGCCCGCGTGCCACAACTACCGAAACCCATATGCCTACAGCCCATCCTCTGAAGCAAGAGAAGCCACCGCAATTAGAAGCCCATGCACCGCAATGAAGAGTAGCCCCTGCTCCCCACAATTAGAGAAAGCCCACACCCAGCAATGAAGACCAAACACACCTAAAAATCAATAAATAAAATAAAATTTTTTTTATACAGCAGGTTCTTATTAGTCATCAATTTTATACACATCAGTGTATACATGTCAATCCCAATCGCCCAATTCAGCACACCACGATCCCACCTCCCCGCCACTTCCCCCCTTGGTGTCCATACGTTTGCTCTCTATATCTGTGTCTCAAACCGGTTCATCTGTACCATTTTTCTAGGTTCCACATATATGTGTTAATATACGATATTTGTTTTTCTCTTTCTGACTTACTTCACTCTGTATGACAGTCTCTAGATCCATCCACGTCTCAACAAATGACCCAATTTCATTCCTTTTATGGCTGAGTAATATTCCATTGTATATATGTACCACAACTTCTTTATCCATTCGTCTGTTGATGGGCATTTAGGTTGCTTCCATGACCTGGCTATTGTAAATAGTGTTGCAATGAACATTGGGGTGCATGTGTCTTTTTGAATTATGGTTTTCTCTGGGTATATGCCCAGTAGTAGGATTGCTGGATCATATGGTAATTCTATTTTTAGTTTTTTAAGGAACCTCCATACTGTTCTCCATACTGGCTGTATCCATTTACATTCCCACCAACAGTGCAAGAGGGTTCCCTTTTCTCCACACCCTCTCCAGCATTTGTTGTTTGTAGATTTTCTGATGATGCCCATTCTAACTGGTGTGAGGTGATACCTCATTGTAGTTTTGATCTGCATTTCTCTAATAATTAGTGATGTTGAGCAGCTTTTCATGTGCCTCTTGGCCATCTGTATGTCTTCTTTGGAGAAGTGTCTATTTAGGTCTTCTGCCCATTTTTGGATTGGGTTGTTTGCTTTTTTAATATTGAGCTGCATGAGCTGTTTATATATTTTGGAGATTAATCCTTTGTCCGTTGATTCATTTGTAAATATTTTCTCCCATTCTGAGGGTTGTCTTTTCGTCTTGTTTATGGTTTCCTTTGCTGTGCAAAAGCTTTGAAGTTTCATTAGGTCCCATTTGTTTATTTTTGTATTTACTTCCATTACTCTAGGAGGTGGATCAAAAAAGATCTTGCTGTGATTTATATCAAAGAGTGTTCTTCCTATGTTTTCCTCTAAGAGTTTTATAGTGTCCAGTCTTACATTTAGGTCTCTAATTCATTTTGAGTTTATTTTTGTGTATGGTGTTAGGGAGTGTTCTAATTTCATTCTTTTACATGTAGCTGTCCAGTTTTCCCAGCACCACTTATTGAAGAGACTGTCTTTTCTCCATTGTATATCTTTGCCTCCTTTGTCATAGATTAGTTGACCATAGCTGCGTGGGTTTATCTCTGGGCTTTCTAACTTGTTCCATTGATCTATGTTTCTGTTTTTGTGCCAGTACCATATTGTCTTGATTACTGTAGCTTTGTAGTATAGTCTGAAGTCAGGGAGTCTGATTCCTCCAGCTCCGTTTTTTTCCCTCAAGACCACTTTGGCTATTTGGGGTCTTTTGTGTCTCCATACAAATTTTAAGATGATTTGTTCTACTTCCGTAAAAAATGCCACTGGTAATTTGATAGGGATTGCATTGAATCTGTAGATTGCTTTGGGTAGTACAGTCATTTTCACAATATTGATTTTTCCAATCCAAGAACATGGTATATCTCTCCGTCTGTTGGTATCATCTTTAATTTCTTCTATCAGTGTCTTATAGTTTTCTGCATACAGGTCTTTTGTCTCCCTAGGTAGGTTTATTCCTAGGTATTTTATTCTTTTTGTTGCAATGGTAAATGGGAGTGTTTCCTTAATTTCTCTTTCAGATTTTTCATCATTAGTGTATAGGAATGCAAGAGATTTCTGTGCATTCATTTTGTATCCTGCAACTTTACCAAATTCATTGATTAGCTCTAGTAGTTTTCTGGTGGCATTTTTAGGATTCTCTATGTATAGTATCATGTCATCTGCAAACAGTGACAGTTTTACTTCTTCTTTCCCAATTTGTATTCCTTTTATTTCTTTTTCTTCTCTGATTGCCGTGGCTAGGACTTCCAAAACTATGTTGAATAACAGTGGTGAGAGTGGACATCCTTGTCTCGTTCTTGATGTTACAGGAAATGCTTTCAGTTTTTCACCATTGAGAATGATGTTTGCTGTGGGTTTGTTGTATATGGCCTTTATTATGTTGAGGTAGGTTCCCTCTATGCCCACTTTCTGGAGAGTTTTTATCATAAATGGGTGTTGAATTTTGTCAAAAGCTTTTTCTGCATCTATTGAGATGATCATATGGTTTTTCTCCTTCAATTTGTTACTATGGGGTATCACATTGATTGATTTGCGTATATTGAAGAATCCTTGCATCCCTGGGATAAATCCCACTTGATCATGGTGTATGATCCTTTTAATGTGTTGTTGGATTCTGTTTGCTAGTATTTTGTTGAGGATTTTTGCATCTGTATTAATCAGTGATATTGGTCTGTAATTTTCTTTTTTTGTAGTATCTTTGTCTGGTTTTGGTATCAGGGTGATGGTGGCCTCATAAAATGAGTTTGGGAGTGTTCCTTCCTCTGTAATTTTTTGGAAGAGTTTGAGAAGGATGGGTGTTAGCTCTTCTCTAAATGTTTGATAGAATTCACCTGTGAAGCCATCTGGTCCTGGACTTTTGTTTGTTGGAAGATTTTTCATCACAGTTTCAATTTCATTACTTGTGATTGGTCTCTTCATATTTTCTATTTCTTCCTGGTTCAGTCTTGGAAGGTTATACCTTTCTAAGAATTTGTCCATTTCTTCCAGGTTGTCCACTTTATTGGCATAGAGTTGCTGGTAGTAGTCTCTTAGGATGCTTTGTATTTCTGCGGTGTCTGTTGTAACCTCTTTTTAATTTCTAATTTTATTCATTTGAGTCCTCTCCCTCTTTTTCTTGATGAGTCTGGCTAATGGTTTATTAATTTTGTTTATCTTCTCAAAGAACCAGCCGTTAGTTTTATTGTTCTTTGCTGTTGTTTTCTTTGTTTCTATTTCATTTATTTCTGCCCTGATCATTATGGTTTCTTTTTTCTGCTAACTTTGGGTTTTGTGTGTTCTTCTTTCTCTAGTTCCTTTAGGTGTAAGGTTAGATTGTTTATTTGAGATTTTTCTTGTTTCTTAAGGTTGGCTTGTATAGCTATAAACTTCCCTCTTAGAACTGCTTTTGCTGCATCCCACAGGTTTTGGATCGTCCTGTTTTTGTTGTCATTTGCCTCTAGGTGTTTTTTGATTTCCTCTTTGATTTCTTCAATAATCTCTTTGTTATTTAGTAATGTATTGCTTAGCCTCCATGTGTTTGTGGTTTTTATGTATTTTTCCCTGTAATTCATTTCTAATCTCATAGCATTGTGGTCAGAAAAGATGCTTGATATGATTTCAATTTTCTTAAATTTACTGAGGCTTGATTTGTGACCCAAGATGTGATCTGTCCTGGAGAATGTTCCGTGAGCACTTGAGAAGAAAGTGTAATCTGCTGTTTTTGAATGGGATGTCCTATAAATATCAATTAAATCTATCTGGTCTATTGTGTCATTTAAAGCTTCTGTTTCCTTATTTATTTTCATTTTGGATGATCTGTCCATTGGTGTAAGTGAGGTGTTGAAGTCCCCCACTATTATTGTTACTGTCGATTTCCTCTTTCATAGCTATTAGCAGTTGCCTTATGTATTGAGGTGCTCCTATGTTGGGTGCATATATATTAATAATTGCTATATCTTCTTCTTGGATTGATCCCTTGATCATTATGTAGCGTCCTTCCTTGTCTCTTGTAACATTATTATTTTAAAGTCTATTTTATCTGATATGAGTATTGCTACTCCAGCTTTCTTTTGATTTCCATTTGCATGGAATATCTTTTTCCATCTCCTCACTTTCAGTCTGTATGTGTCCCTAGGTCTGAAGTAGGTCTCTTGTAGACAGCATATATATGGGTCTTGCTTTTGTATCCATTCAGCAAGCCTGTGTCTTTTCATTGGAGCATTTAATCCATTCACATTTAAGGTAATTATCGATATGTATGTTCCTATGACCAGTTTCTTAATTGTTTTGGGTTTGTTTTTGTAGGTCCTTTTCTTCTCTTGTGTTTCCCACTTAGAGAAGTTCCTTTAGCATTTGTTGTAGAGCTGGTTTGGTGGTGCTGAATTCTCTTAGCTTTTGCTTGTCTGTAAAGCTTTTGATTTCTCCGTCGAATCTGAATGAGATCCTTGCCGGGTAGAGTAATCTTGGTTGTAGGTTCTTCCTTTTCATCACTTTAAGTATATCATGCCACTCCCTTCTGGCTTGTAGAGTTTCTGCTGAAATCAGCTGTTAACCTTATGGGAGTTCCCTTGTATGTTATTTGTCGTTTTTCCCTTGCTGCTTTCTATAATATTTCTTTGTCTTTAATTTTTGCCAGTCTGATTACTATGTGTCTCAGCGTGTTTCTCCTTGGGTTTATCCTGTATGGGACTCTCTGCGCTTCCTAGACTTGGGTGGCTATTTCCTTTCCCACGTTAGGGAAGTTTTCAACTATAATCTCTTCAAATATTTTCTCTGGTCCTTTCTCTCTCTCTTCTCCTTCTGGGACCCCTATAATGCGAATGTTGTTGCGTTTAATGTTGTCCCAGAGGTCTCTTAGGCTGTCTTCATTTCTTTTCATTCTTTTTTCTTTATTCTGTCTGCAGCAGTGAATTCCACCATTCTGTCTTCCAGGTCACTTATCCGTTCTTCTGCCTCAGTTATTCTGCTATTGATTCCTTCTAGTGTAGTTTTCATTTCAGTTATTGTATTGTTCATCTCTGTTTGTTTGTTCTTTAATTATTCTAGGTCTTTGTTAAACATTTCTTGCATCTTCTCGATCTTTGCCTCCATTCTTTTTCCGAGGTCCTGGATCATCTTCACTATCATTATTCTGAATTCTTTTTCTGGAAGGTTGCCTATTTCCACCTCATTTAGTTGTTTTTCTGGGGTTTTATCTTGTTCCTTCATCTGGTACATAGCCCTGTGCCTTTTCATCTTGTCTTCCCGTGAATGTGGCTTTTGTTCCACAGGCTGCAGGATTGTAGTTCTTCTTGCTTCTGCTTTCTGCCCTCCAAAATAATTTTTTTTAAAAAAAGGTCATTTATTAACCATCTTAAACATCTAAAACGTAGCCTAAAACCAGAAAGTATTAAAAAAAAAACAAACCTCTGAGTAGTCAAAACAGAAAGTCACAGTTCATCCTCTAAAGTTCATACACTCATAACAGAAACCCTCATTCATTCAGAGTCTACTTACTTTCATCTCAGTCACAAGCTAAGGCTCAGTTAGCTGCACTTCTCACCCACCACAGATAGGAAACAAATACATAAAACAGAATTGCAAGAAGTAGGCACATGACAGCAGCATTACTTTGGACAACATGGAAAGAAAGGTAAAAACCACACAAAGACATCATAAAAGTATTTCTTTTTAAATAAAGTTATTTATTTATTTATTTTTGGCTGCATTGGTTCTTTGTTGCTGCGCGCAGGCTTTCTCTAGTTGCAGCGAGCGGGGGCTACTCTTCATTGCAGTGTGTGGGCTTCTCATTGCGGTGGCTTCTCTTACTGCAGAGCACAGACCCTAGGCACGCAAGCTTCAGTAGTTGTGGCACGTGGGCTCAGTAGTTGTGGCTCACAGGCTCTAGAGCATGGGCTTAGTTGTGGCGCATGGGCTTAGTTGCCCTGCGGCATGTGGGATCTTCCCGGACCAGGGATCAAACCCATGTCCCCTGCACTGGCAGGTGGATTCTTAACCACTACACCACCAGGGAAGTCCCAAAAATATTTTAGAAGACACAAAAAAACAATCTGGGGTCAGTCAGTATAGGAACAAATAATTCTACATTCCTTAAAAGCTCCTATAGTAGTGCTGCATTATGCCAAAGTAGAATAATTCATGTTTGTGATAATAATCCTGAGTAATCAGGAGAAGCTTAGTACCTTCTGTTTAAGAAGACAGAAAATGTGTTATATATTTTAGAAAATTTCACATTAAAAAATGGTTGAAATTTAACAAGGGCTGGCAGTTAATGAATTAAGTTTGAGTTAACAAGAAATTCACAAGAACACCACAGATAAATATTAGCATAGTGATTTTCCATAAAAACCATGGTGACTACAGAATATTAAAATTCATAACTAATCCCTCAAACACATTTTAGTCTTAATTTCAATATTTATCACCACCATTCCTAACCCCCCCAATACTAATTGAACCAAAGTAAATTTCTAGTTTTGTAGGTAAAAGATGGTGAAACATCAGCAGTTTCACATGGTTCAACCTAATATATTTACCAAAATTATTAACAATAAAGTAGTTTGCATTTATCTTTTATTTCTCCAGCCCACCCTCTGTTGGAAAAAAACTAATTATTAAGTAATAAAGACCCAAAGTCCACCAAAATGATCATGGGTCCACCATCACTCAGTATGACATTTTCTTTCTACTCCTCAAAAACATAATAATCTTATTTATTTATGCCTGAGAATCTCAACTCTGCAAACACATTTCCAAAAATATCTGACAGATCTGGGCTTAAGCATTTCAGCTTTTCACAGATAACCACAATTTAACATAATCCTGAAAATGAGTGTGTACATTTCCATTATGTTCATTTATAAATATTTAAAATATAAAATATGCTTAACAATTAATTGTCAGAGCAATGACGTAATGAACCAGATAAATATAATGGACATTCAAAGTTTTAGTTATATAAAACAAGTTGGCATTCAGTTTGTTTTCAGATTCAAATATTGTATTTTGATTTTCCTTAAAACAAGGAACGCCTACATTGGACAAGTCAAAATAAGGAATCACTTATCAATTTTAAAATCCCAATTTCTTATCTATTGATAATAAATGTTTTGTCAATATAGGACATAAGTTATCCCAGGATGTACAACAAAGTTTCCTTGAAGGTTTCTTCCTTCTCTACTCCCACTATTACCTTTCTAGGTTCAAGTCTATGTATATTGTGTGTTTAGGAGAGTATATATCCAAACACAATGAGTTCCCGCAATAAGCTCCTGGCTCCCAACTCCACTTTGTCCTTATTCCAAATGGTAACTGCTCTCTAACTCAGAACTACCTCAAAAATCTGTGTTCCCACAAGCCTCAGTCTTCCAACTTGATGTAAATCCAAAATATTACCTCCCACAAAGTAAATAATGCTGGAACTATAAGTGCATTCATGAATGGACATTGGCTTACATAACCAGATGTAAGCTATAGAAATTTCAGTCCTTTCATAGTCCAAACTGAGAGACGTCTACCAGCAGAAAGCTTATGTACAGCTTTGACAACTGACACCAAGTTTATTTCAGGTACTTTTTCCAGAAATGTTAAGTTTATTACACAGAAGGTGTAAGCCAAAGGATACAATTTTATGTTTTTCCTTACGATATATGCTAAAAGAATAGAATACTCAAAATAACGAAGACAGAACACTCTAACAGAATAAATAACAAAGTGTGCTGAAAAAGGAATATAGTTAAAGGGCTCAATCATGTGAGAATACACCTCTTAGCTACAAAAATCTAAAAGGGGGCACTAACAAGAAAGTACAGGACAAAAGCGTCATATATATCCTAAAAATGTCACTTGAATGATATAATTTTTATAGCTTTCAATAAAACTGCATGGTTTTAGCACATCAATAAAAAGCAAAGTCTTAAAGCTGAGACATACATTGTTATTAATGATATAATGAATTCGCTGTGGAAGTTAAAGCTGACAAGGCCGGCTGGGATTTCAGGTTTTCTCTTGCTTCCGCTGTGATTTCCACAGCATGTCATCACTGTGACTGACCAGCAAAATGAAGGTGGCTGCTGGCGCCTTTTCTTGAAGTTGGGCCAATTCAACTCTGTAGCCTCTCACAATGGCAATGTTTACTGGCTAGCTCCTGAACAGTAAAGGTGCCAAATCAGATTTCCTCATCATTGACTTCTTTCACTTCGTATCAAGTCTATCAACTATTCCCAGCTTCTCAAATGTCCCTGGAAGTAGTTTTCTATAGATGATCATTCCCTACCAGTTTTACAAGATCCAAAATATTTCGGGCTGAAGGGAATAAAGACTTAACTCCAGTGGTTTACAACCATGGTATTGCTGCACTTGTATCTTGTGATCCAGCTGTGAGATGTATCACAAATAACTGTAACCTTTTCCCCCTTTTTTTCATTTGAGGTAAAGTTCATATAACATAAAATTAACCATTTTGAAGTGTACAATTCAGTTGCATTCAGCACATACACACTGTTGTGCAGCCATCACCTCATAACTGGGACTTTATTTTTAATAGGTAAGGAGTTAAGATTATCCCTTTAATGCATCACCCTGACTCATAGTCAATATGGTGTTCTGAGAGGGTAAGAAAAAGAGATAAACCTGCAAGTTAGGCATTTCCAATAACTGGCAAGTCAGAGAATCTTGCCAGCTGGTTGAAGATCACTGACCATCATAGTCCATAAATGCGTTGCATTTTTTCAAATATTCACTCTTTCAGTTCCTACTCTGTGCCTGTGCCCTCAACCTTACACTGATAGAGGCAGACATACTGACAGTTACAGTACAGAGCTATGACTATGACTCATACAAGTATGGTCAAAGGAGGGTGTGGCCAACTATACCCAGCAATTACATAGAAAGATTCACTAAGGAGGAGAAGATTGAGTTAGTTCTTAAGGTATGACCAGTGACAAAAGGAAGTGAGTTAAGAAGAGTATAAGAAGACATTCTAAGCAAAGGAAGAAGTATGTACAAATGCACAGAAGCCTGGTAAGCTGTGTCCAGCTAGATTACCGGGTACCATCATACTAACAGGAAAAGTGTAGTAAGCACATTTTATGTGCCAGACACTCCTTGTAAGCATTTTACATTATATCTTCAAAGTCACACCAAGAGCTAGGTGGCCACTCGTATTAAATAGATGAGACATCTGAAGTACAGAGAGGCTGAATAACTTGGCTATGCAGCTACTAAGAGGCTGTACTGGAATTCAAACCCAGGCAGTCTAGCTTCAGAGCCCATCCTCTTCATCACTATACTATATAACCTACACTACATTCTTCTGTTTTCGTCTCCTCTTTAATAAAATTAATCACTTAAGGCAAGATCTTTTATGATGGAAACTAAGTACACCACAGCACACTGAAGGTGAACGAATGACTGGCATGAACAATGAGAGGGCACCACTAAGAACCCCTTGTGGCCTCCAAACAAGGGAAGAGTGGCAAACTGTATTGAGAGTACAGCTTAATTTATTTCTTATTCTTTTAGATTAAAAAATACACAAAAACAGAAGTCCTCATACTTCCCCATAACCCAGTCACTTTCTTGCACAATCCCTAGCCCAAGGTGTGTTCACCCCACTTTGAAGACATCTACTAGACAATGGAGAGACATGGCAGAGTTTTAAGAAGGTGAATAAATACATGTGTTTCTTTAAACAATTATTCTAGAAGGAATAAGAAGGGAAAATTAGAGGAAAAAAGAGACAAGAAAAAGAAAAATCATTAGGATGCCATTTGCAATAGATCCAGCAAATGATAATGAGGCGCTAAACTATAACAGTGGGGAGTCAGATGTGAAAGATTAAATGACATGCCCAAGGACACAAGTCATGGGAACTGCCAGAACCAAAACATGGGTCTCTAGATTGCACTGATCTGGGAATGGTATATAGATGGATCTGCAGAAAGACCTTTATCATGAAATTTCTAAGACTTCTCTTTAAAACTTTTGTCCACAATGCTTATTTTTAAGTCTAATTTTATACTATAAACAAACTGTGGTCCAAAATGAATAATATAATAATATCAACTAGCACAACATTTAGGCAGGTAACTAAGTAATTTAGTATAGCTATATTAAAATTTGAGACTTAGCTTTCTAATCCAGAAACAAAATGCTTTCTCATAGAAAAAGTTCAGGGATTTGAAATACACTCTTTTGTAAAAGCAATAAGCTATTCTGAGACACAAATTTACAGGACACAATCCTTATTAGTGAGCTTTGAAATAAATGAAGCTCTATCAGAGAAGTCATTTAAGAAGCCAGATTCACATTATATTAATGTGACAAGTAGAACAAGATAAATACATCATATGATTCTCAAATGACATAATTAATGTACCTTATATGACATATTCCTATTAATGATCTTTTATTATGTGTGAACAGTAAAATAACATTAGATAAGGAATGAAAAAATCCAATCAGCAGCAGTTTTCCTGAAGGTTTTGACTGCAGTCTTATTTACACAGTGTTATCTGATACTAATCCTTGGATTTTAAAGAGCAAAAATCACTTCAGAATTGTAAACAAACGTGTTCCTATGAGATGAGCATTTTAATTACTATCATTTCTGCAAATACAAGATAAAAATAACGTGCTGCATGATAGCCTATTAACGTGAAAACATGGGAAAGTATATTTTTCCAGGCCAATAAGGTTATGTTAATAAAAGGATCATGACACTGGATCCGGAGCCTGGTAGTCTGTCTTAACAATGACTGCCAGGGAGCCTGTGTGGAAAGTGTAGCTGTCCCCTCCCTGAAGTTGTCTACAAAAGATTAGAAGTGAGTGCCAAAATATGCTGGTTTTCTTTAATAATCCACTACAGTCTAATACCTATGAGTCAACTGAAACATTCTGAACCTTTTTACATTTAAAGATCATACCACCCTAAAAATAAATACGAGTTTTACAAAGCAATAGTTCTTATTTACTGTTACATCAAATAAATATTTACTGAGCAACTATATTATCCCTGGCACCAAAAAAGAGGTGTGAAGCGTGGTTCCTGAACTCAAGGAGCTTTAAGAATAATTGAGAGGCTAAGATAAAAAAAGTTTACTATCAGTAAAGGACAATCAGCCTAAAAGGGCATAGATTCTAAATGCTCCAGGAATTCAGAGGTAGATAAAAATCACTGTTTCTTCAAGAAGGGGAGGGAAGAAGAGCATCTTGGTGGTAGTATCCAGAAATGAGGGAGCAAAGCTATGGCTAACTAAGCTCCTCACTGGTCCTGAGAGTGGAACATGATTAATCGTGTTCTGGTGGTTTCTTTGTGAAAAAGGTAGCAGACCCTAATTGAATACTCCAGAGCCCACATCTTGAATTTTAGTATTTAGTTAAACCCAGCAAATAAGCAGAGGAAAGAAGAGTAAAGAACTCCCCTTCAATCATGTACCCCAGCTGCATGCTCAGTTAGAAACAAAGAAACATAGAACCTATGGTCATTCTCTTACAGTGAGCCCAGAATTTACAAAAGCCAGCACTGGTAGTGGCTGACAGGGCACCATGATAGCAAGTTACCATCCATCCTAGCCATGAAGCCCAGCTATAGCAAATGATGCTTGGGGCAGCATTCTATGGATGATCTTCTTAGCTTTGTTAAAATCACATCAATGTAGTATCACTTTTCATCTGTGGTGTAAATGGTTTTTGTGAAACAGTTTGACAAAACACATGGCATGTGACTGTACCACTACAAATGTGTTAGCAGGCCCAGCCAGAAACCACAGCAATGATCTGATCATGTGAGTATTCTTGCAAGAGTAAAAAAATAAACCTAATCTTTGTAAAGACTTATTGGTGCCCTACAGGAGTTGAATATTCTTCCAAGGAAGCTTCCGTTTCCAATGTAGAAGAAGGAAGAATTGTTCTCAAGCCACCACCAAATAATCACACAGTACTTAATGGCTCAGCTTAATTTTTAGTCTTCTATGAACTTTGCAGAATTATATCTGGATCCTTATAACATGATGATTTGGGATTATGAATGCAGTGAATAAACACAACCTTCTGGTATAGCAATTTAAGCATCACAGAGTGAGTAAATACTGCAGAGTGAATCCTAACACTTGAAACAGAATCTTCCAGAGTCCAGAAATCCACCTGACTGCCAAGAATAATACTTCCGTGGTTCAAGCAATACCAGTACCCAGAGGGGTTTCCTCAGACATAACCACATGAGTTACTGCATATTGGGTAAAATAGAAAAAACAGACATTTATGAATGTATAGTTTGCAGACATCTTAAAAGTACTCATAAATATGCAATTTACAAATATAGAAGAAATTGGGGGGAGGGCTCCAGGAATACACAGAATCTGTTTAAATTTCTTAATTATATGGTTTCTTCTATGGGTTTTCCTCATCTTAACTCTGATTTTTATGGGTGGTGGGGGGAGATGCATGGATCTCTTAACTAAAACACATGAAACCAGTATCATTGAAAGAAGCTCTATGAGAACTAATATATGAGAGATTCTGACTTCAGAATGCGATAGAAATGACTTCGTTTCAGATAGCAAATTAGATATCAAAGAAAACCTTTCAATTCACCAGGCTGTACTGAAGCAGGGTTTGTTAGATTTTCTAGCAACAAAACAAATGCACAATATCTTCTCATGCATTTCACACATGATTTCTATTTCAGCTCTGATGTAAAACATGGTATCACACATCATGCCACAAAGAAAGAGTCAGTTTAGCTAGTTCAAGTAAAACACCAGGCAGCTGCTAACAGAGACAGGTCATGGCTGGGGAGAGGCACAGCACGTTCAGTTCGCTGTTTTCCTTCAAAAGAATGTCAATAAAAAACACGGCCAAATGAGGTATTTGAAGTGGGGGAAAAAGTCCTGCTATGCAGTGAACCACTGGGTTCACCTAACAGCGCGAGTCAGACAAGTTAGCAAAAGGGAGCCCTAGCCAAAGCTACAGCCGCCAACAACTTGAAGAAAGCTGTCTTTCTCCCTGAACGTCCTGGGGTAGCGACCAGTCCCACATTTAGAAACGTTATTTCTGGGACCAATAGCAATTTATTTTGATAGAACCACTGGATTTTTTTTTTCTTGAGTTCTCAACAAAGGAGCCATATTAGGAAATAATCTCGCAAAACGCAAAGTGCCCCCTCCCCCTCTTCCCCACGATCGATGCACACACGCCCGTGCACGCTGCCACGCACAGACACACACCCGTGACAATGGTCGGCGCGTGCACTCGCGCGGGCCCACGCAGCCGCCCGGGAGCCCCGCGGGCAGAAGGCCCGGCCCCAGGAGCTCAGGCTGGAGGCCCCGCGGCCCCCGCTGCCCAGGAACCAGCTGCTGGGCGGTTGTGCTAGGGATGCTCGCCCCCCAGCGGGGCCCTGGAGAAGCGGCTGCCAGCGGCTCAGAGCCTATTAACCCCTTGGGGAAGTAGGTGCTACAACACCCACCTGCGGGGACACTGGAATGTGTCGGGAATACAACCCCAAATGGCTCCCCGTAGACGAGGCGCCACCGAGTCCTTAGACCCTGGCAGCTCTTGGCTGGCTCCTGCAAAGCTAATCGTGTGGCTGGCTCCACCGGGCTTCTAAGGCAAAGGGATGTTTCTGAGCTGTCACCCCTGAAGAGTCTGGGCATACCAAGAAGGAAAAACTTAAGAGGGCAATGGACGCAGATCAGACTTGGTAACCCGTCCCGAAGGGACTGGTGTAAGTCCCTAAAGGAACAGAGCTACTTGGACCTGCCCGTCCAGCAAACTACGGAAGGAGTGGAGGGACCCGAGGGCAACCGCCCCCTGTCACCCCTCCCTGGGTCGGGCATCAGGGCCCCGTCCCCACTCCGGGACACTTACCTTCTTCCGGGGCTGCCATTTCATCATATTTGTACAGCCGATACGTGGAACATCAAGATGCTGGCTGGGGGCTGGGGACAGATGCAGGGCAGCGGCGACTGCAAGTCATGCTGCCTCCCTCCCACCCCCTAATTCTTTCCCATATTCACTGCGAAGGGAAAGAGCCCAGGAGAGTCCAGTCTTTTCGCCTTCAGTTCAATGAAAAGTATCCCCAAACCACGAACACACTTCCCACGGGGCTAGGAAGTCCCAGCAGCAACCAGCGTACTCCTGCCAGAGCGGAGCATTTTCCCCTCAGGCCAGCGCCAGCAAAAAGAGCCTGCGGCAGGGGGTCTCCAAGCCGGCTGCAAAGACCCTCCCTCAGAGAAGAGACGGAGAACTCAAGCTGCTGCACAAACCCAGCCGGGCTCCTGCCATCCAAACCCCTTTTGGCGAATTCTCCTCTTCTCAAAAAAAGATTAGACAAGCAATCAAACCCTCACGCGCAGCCTGGAGCAATTCCCAAAATTCTGGGTGTATTTCTCGTTTGTAAAATTTAGCAAAGAAAATTCCAAAGATCTGTAATCAGAGCTTCTTTACGCTGTTTTCTCTTCTTTCTTGGATAGCTTGGGGAAAGGATCTGCCCTTCCCGAAATGCCTACCTTCCCTGAACACTGTAAATAGGAAAACTTGGTTTGTGTGTTTAGATTTTTTTTTTTTTTTTTTTAATTCCCAAGAACCTTAGTGGGGAAAGGCTGGAAGGAAATCCTGCAAGAACCCAACTCCACAGCTCAGTCTGCACTAATGACTTCCTTCCCTTCAGTGTGAGCACAGCCTGCCCAGCTCCAGCCACACAGAGCAAATGGTTTCTGGGTCTTAGTGCCACGACATCTGTTCCAAAGCAAAAAGTAAGCACACAGTTTCAGAGGCACCTAACAGCTCCCAAGGAATCAGAGCCAGAATAGACCTACGGAATCAGGAAACCATTTCAAAAGATCTAGATTTGTGAGTTATATCAAGAGAAAAAAGGAATAGAAAAGGTTTCTAGACCAAAAGGCTATATAATCTAAAAGTGTGACTTGAAGGAAAAAGATTTAAGATATCTGACAAAATAAAAATTTTAATCAAGAATAGACTCTGCTTCTCTAAATTTAGCACTAATTTTATTATTATAAAAATTATTGCTATTAAGATTGAGTTTCATTCAGCTTCTATAAAATGATTCCATCCTATTTAAGGAGACACATCTCCAAATACAAAATACAATGTAATTCTATTATTTGTCATCCAACATGTCTAGTAATTCTTATCTCACCATGAGGCTACTTTGATAGCTGGGAATTAACGGGTAGTGTAAGCTACTAGAATACTAACTGATGAACATAATAATAGCAACTGATGTATCATCACTCCATTGTTTCAACAATATTTAACTTATTAATGTCAGAGTTCTATAATGCACTGGCAGGACTGGCTGATGTGGATGATTATAAGCAGATTGGACACTAACTATATCAGATATATTGTAAATGTCATTAAAATACCCAAAACAGTTAACTAAAACAAATTACTTTTGTGATTTTTTTCTACGCCTAAGAGTCTGAAATTCAATGGTGAAATCATTGTCTTTTAAAAAATAATAATATTAACAAGTATAGTTAAGCCATGATATGCATCATAGCTACACACCAACCTTACCTCTCTGCTCAATAAAACTATTAAGTGCCTATGATTTAAGCACCTATTATTTGCCAGCACCTATTATTTGCCAGATAGATAAGGCTATCCCTGCTCTTGAAATTACATACTGCAGGCAGCAGTCACAAATAACATCAATACTCTGTATATGTCCTAACATATCCAAACCATTCTGCACAGCTTAACTTGGATATCCTACTAACATGGAAGTTCAATAAATTCCAAACCAAATTCATCAATCTACCCCCAAATCAGTTTCTCTTCCCAGCTTTCCTGTATCTGTCCATAGCACCGTTATTCTTCCAGGATCACAAACTAAAACCTTAATTAACATCATTCCTATGTCTCATCTATCACAAAGTCCTTTCACTTCTTTCTTAGACATTGCTTTCCAATTCCTACTGCTGATATCTGAGGCTGGAGCCTCACAAAAGAAACATATATTAAGTCCCAACTAGGTGCAAAACATCATGTAGGATAGAAAGGTATAAAACTAAGTCCCTACGCTAGAAAGACTAGTTACAAAGAAGTTAGGACAGAGCTGAAGACCTATAAGAGGACAATCAGACATTGCGTTGGTCAGTTAAACAAACGAATTACGTGGTAAGTAGCATTCCAGGAGATAGAAGGAGAAACCATTGTAAACAGGGATGGTCAAGGAAGGTGTCACAAAGGAATCTGAAGTAGAAATTCAGAGGAGATACAACTCATTCTAGAGCCAAAAGCCAAGGTCCTTACCACAGGCAGTAACGTTCTTCAGGATCTGGACCCGTCTAACTCTCAGAACTCATCTCTTACCCCTCTTCCACTCCCTTTCTCAGCCCCTGCCAGACTGGCCACCTCACTGTCCCTTGAATATATCAAGCATATATGTGTTGCACCCTCTGCCTGAATCACCCTTTCACCAGATACCCTCTTGGATCTCTCCCTTAATTCCTTCAGTTCAAATATCATATTAGAAAGGCTGTCTCTCATCATTCCTTCTAAAATAATAGCACTATGACTGTTACCTTCTATCTTCCTTACCCTGCTACATTTACTTCATAGCCTTTATGACATATATTTTATTTATTTAATGTCTTATATCCCCAAGAATATAAATTCCAAGGGAGCAGGGACTTTACTCTGTATAATATCAACACCCAGTGAACAGTGCCTGATACAATAAGCAATCAATAAATATTTGTTGAATGAAATAATGAAAGAAAAAGAAAAGGGAGAATAGTGTGAGCAAAGGAGGCAAGCCTATACAAGATGTATTCAAGATACAAAATATATTGACTTGCCTAAAATATAAGGCTTAAGAATGAGAATGTTAGAGGCAGAAACTTTGTCTTGTTCAGCTTTGTAATCCTCAGTGCCAGCATAGTGCCTGGCACAGCAGACGTGCTCAATATTTATGGGATAAAAGAATGAAGGGAGGGTAGAGATTGAATGATGAATGAGGGAAATTCCATTCCATTCCATATAAAGTAAAAGATACTTTGGCAAGGTATGTTGGAACCAAATGGTAGGGAACACTGTAAGGCAAAGAAATTTGGACTTTATCCTGTAGGATGCAGGGCATTAAAGGTATTAACAATAGTCAAGAGGCATGACTGAAGCAATCTAACAAAATATTAACCATGATTTTATGAGACTGTTTTGTATATAAACCTTTGGATTTTTAAATTATGTGCATAATTAAAATGCTTATAATGACCATTTGACAGATATGATAGATATCAAAACTGAAATTCACAGGAGTTAACTGACCCCTTCAATGCCACCCAGCAAGTCAATAGTAATGGAAGGACTAGAATCCAAGGCTTAAAAACCAACGCCTGAGTGATGGGGGCAGGAACCTACAATTGCTTAGAGGTCAAGATAAAAGTTTCTATTTTTTACTCTGCCTCTAACTTGCTATACAACAAAAATTATCAGAAGGGCAAGGCAGATGACATGAATAAATGAAACAGAGTCAGGTGTAAGATAAAAGGGAATTGTAAGGATTGTAAATCTGGAGAAAGATAAATCATGTAAAAGAGGGAGTTGCTACATGCTACATAATGCTAGTCAATTGATGCCATACAGGAATATCAGTCCAACAGTGCCAGATCCTCTAAATTTTCATGAGAAGCTAAAATTTTCCTGATTTTAACTGTTTGCTCAAAAGTTTTAAAGCATCTTAACAGGCCAAACAAAACATGCCTGTAGGTCTAAATTCCATCTGCAAGTCATAATTTGTGACTGTTGATTTAACCACTCAAGGCTTCACTTTCCCATATGTAAATTAAGAGACCTACATGGTTCCTAATCTATGGGGTGGTTTTTTGAGGGCATCTGTGAATCCATATGCATACCACGCATGGTCTGTGGACTGAAGAGCAATCTCCCATGCTCAGATGTTGTTGGACTTAATAAATGACAAAGTTACTTAAACTGGGGGAGAGGGAGTCTGAGACAAGTGGACTGTAACAAGAAAGGAGACAGAGGAAATATTTATGTTTCGACATAATCTAAGACTTCAAAGTGAAGTTTTAAGCTGGTTTTCAATTTTTTAGGTATATTTCCTTTGGGTCACTTATGTATATGGCATTTCTTTCCCTGCTGACTGGTGAGTGTTTCAGCTTTCATTTAGTAGGTACCACTCGAAAGAAGACCATTACCTAAAAGCCTGTAAATATGAATACTATATTAAATCATCTTGCTTTTTTCTTTGTGCCTTTATTTATTTTGCTTAATCCAAACTGACTTGGTAATTATATCTGAAATATTTATAGAATTACTATTATACTAGTATACTTTCTCCCTTAGAAATTATTTATATAGAGGTACCAAGCTAACACAGCTCAAAATGTTGTAATTTAGCTTATTGTTTCAAAGATCCAATGTCAACAGTAAGAACAGTTTCTCAGATATGCAGCTACTAAAAGGCGTTTGTACCACTCCATTTTTAAACATAGCACTTTGCAAATCACTTCCCTAAAGGGAGATACTGTAAAACAGTCTATTAAAGTAGTATTTTCCTCAATAACTACTTGTCTATTCAAATCTGAACAAAAGCAAGAAAGAGGAAATGAATGGAGAAAACACACCTTTTTTCATTGTTGTGAGTTTCTTCAAGATTTCCTAAGGAGTGATATGTCTGACACTGATCACAGGGTAAATGCCCAGAAAAGCTAGTTTCGTAGTTATTTACATTTATTGTGTTTTAGAATATTAAACTCAATGTGAAACAGTATTTGGAAAATATATTAATTTTCCCAAAGACCTCTAACTTATTTTCAAGTATCTAAAGAGATATTAGGAAATAAAGGGACAAAAGTAGAAGTATATTTGACACCAAAAAATTTGGCCTCATTAGTGATATTTCACACAATTGGGTGCTTTCAGAATATTAAAGGCCTTGCTTTGCTAAAAAAAGAAAACTAAAATAACCTGTTGCATAAGAATTCTGCCACACTGCAAAGTAGATGTAGAACCATGCTCCCATTCCTTGGGAAGTAAACTGTTCTACAACATCCAGGGAAAATCACCTCTAACTTTATCCACCTCACTTCCTTCCACTGTATCAGACAGTGTCAGACAGGCTGAAGCCCAATCCTGTAAATTCAACACATATTGACTGAGTACTCATTCTATACAAGGGACTGTACTAGGTACTGTGAGAGGAAACAAAAATAAATCAGATGATTTTTGCCCTTAAGGACAGAGCAGTCTTGTGAGGTTGAAGGAAAAGACAGGTACACAACTAATAAAAATAACAATAACAACAGCAGCTAACCCTACTGATCTTGCCATTCATCTGACTTTGAGAGCCCAAGTTCTTAGTGCAAGCTAAGTGCTAAAAGAATGAAATAATTAATGACATATTCTCTCATTAAGACTATGGGAGCCCTAAAGAGTAATTAATTCTGACTGTGGTAACAGAGAAAGGTTTTACAGGAGAGGTGGCACAGTATCCTTTCAACAAGCTGAGACAGTGTTTGGGGAGGAATGTGCCAGACTGAAGGAAAAGAGCATGAGCCAAAATATGGACGTATGAAAACATGGGCCACATTACCAAGTCATCTCACAGATCTGACACATATAACACAAGGCAAGGCATAGCAGACTTAAGGTTATAGGGCTGTGAATGCTATTACCTTAACAATAATAATAATAACTATCATCTGTTGAGTATGTGCTAAGCATTGAAGTCTTTTATATATTTTTTTTATTCATTGATTCTTCCTAACACCTTTATGAGGAGGAACTATCATTATGCCCATTTTACAGAAGAGGAAATTAAGGCTAAAGGGTTAAGTAAATTCCCAAAGAATCATGGCTGGAAGAAAGGAAATTGGAGTCAGACTCCAAAGCCTTGTTATTAATTCCTGACTTAGAATACAATGATGAGCAGCACAGGGTTTTAATCAAGGCATTAGCAAATCTATTTGAGTTTTATGCTAACTCTGGAAGTACTGTGAAGGACAGGAAGAATATGAGAACACTAAAGACAAGAATGCCAAATAAGTTTCTATTACAAAAGATCAATAAGGGATGAAGAGGTCTTGAATTAGGGCAGCATAAGTGGAAAAAGGCCCTTCTTGAGAGAGATTTCACAAGTAGAACAGGTCCTAAGAACTTGTTACATGAAAGAGACAGAGAAGGAAGGATTTAAAGATGATCCCCAAATTTTTCATCATCTTTTAGAAAAAGAGATACCCTACTAACTAAAGTATGGATCACAGAAAGAACAGGTAGGTACTAAATTCAGTTTGAGACTTATAGGTCTGAGGCAGTGGTAAGAGATACACAGGAATGTAAAGTAGGTAGGTGGAGGGATTGTCTGGAGGTAAGGATATGTATCTATGTCTACAGCTATAGCTATAAAGAGATTTGTGGGTCATTTACATAATGGTGACATGTATAAAGCTTTGGTGAAAAAAGAAAAAAATACAACATAATTCACTGCTCAGTTGGGATGGGTGGGAGACCTACCCAGTTTCCTGAGGCAGCAATTTTTATTTGGCTAATAATGCCTGGTTCAAACCTTAGATCCACCATATACTAGCTGTGTGACCCTGGATTAATTCATTTTTCTGTACCTCAATTTCCAACTCTGTAAAATGGAGATAATAATAGCAACTATCTAAGTATGGTTGTTGGGAGTATTAAACTATATATGTAATTATACACATATATAATATAACCTGTATATAATGCTATATGTTTAGCATTGTTGTTACTGTGGTTGTTTTACTATGCTAACCCTAATTTTTTTCTCTTTCTTCATCATACCATGGATTTTGTGTTGATTATATATTAAGGGCCACAAGCTGCCAGAACTAATCTTCATGTGTTTCAGTGGTAAAATCATTTTTCTAATGGGATTTCTGTTCATAACAGAGCAACTGGGACCAGGCTTACTCTCCTGGCATAACTAGAAAACTGGATAAAATACAGGAAAAACACTGTTTTCGTACTGTTTCAGACAACAATATGCACACAGTACTATGAACCTTTAGAGAAGCAAAACAAATGAGGTAACCCCTATGGTCACCCTGGATTTCTGCCTGGAGGCACTTTCCGGACCACAGAGCAGGAAGGGGATCCCAAGCAGAGCACAATGGTCGTGAGGAGACAGAGATCAGTTTGAGGAAGCCAATGAAGCTGGAACATTCCGGGTAGAGAAACGGAGAAAATGAACTCTAAGGGGACTACATGGACAGGTGCTCCAGAGATCAACACAGGGGCTTCTTGAGTTCTGGTTGAATACAACGTTGCCCAATGTAGGGCAAAACTCCACAAGGCTAAGTGAAGGGAAGCTGTAAGAACAATTGTCAGAACTCTCTAGG
This sequence comes from Balaenoptera physalus, assembly GCF_965194825.1. NCBI lineage: Eukaryota > Metazoa > Chordata > Mammalia > Artiodactyla > Balaenopteridae > Balaenoptera > Balaenoptera physalus. The sequence goes on from NC_138897.1 coordinate 74,349,897, forward strand.
GCTGCAAGTCTTTCAAGTTCCAATAGCCAGAGTGGAGGGAATACCTGAGACATTCAGTAGAGACCTCAGAAATGTCATTTCTTAACAGAAGAGGTTAACTAAAGTATACTGTAAACTCACCCTAACAAAGCTTAAAAACAAATCTTGAAAAAAGCACATTTAATCTACAAGTAACTTAACTATCTGGCAGAACAAAGTTCAATACTCTTTGAAGGAAGACAACAAAATCTAGCACTCACTGAAGAAGTCCAGCATTCAGTCATTTTCCAATGAAGCTTATTAAAGGACATGGGTACTAGCCTGGAAATACTTTGTTATCTCTTTGGTAAGCAATTAATCTTTTTTTTTTTTAATAAATTTTATTTTATGTATTTATTTATTTATTTTGGCTGTGTTGGGTCTTCATTGCTGCGCGTGGGCTTTCTCTAGTTGCAGCGAGCAGGGGCTACTCTTCGTTGCAGTGCACAGGCTTCTCATTGCAGTGGCTTCTCTTGTTGCGGAGCTCAGGCTCTAAGCATACGGGCTCAGTAGTTGTGGCTCGCGGGCTCTAGAGTGCAGGCTCAGTAGTTGTGGCGCACAGGCTTAGTTGCTCTGCGGCATGTGGTATCTTCCCGGACCAGGGCTCGAACCCATGTCCCCTGCATTGGCAGGCAGATTCTTAACCACTGCACCACCAGGGAAGTCCAAATCTTCCATCTTAAGAATACTATGACTGTGTTACAATTTTCTCATATAGATCAGATCAATGGACTATAATATTTTGGGCTACAATCTTGTTACCTCTCTCTACCAGGTAGCCATAGCTATAGGGCATGTGTAATTTTGCTGTTATATAATTTGTCAACCTGGGAGAAACTTCAGCATATGTTATCTTTAGTTAAAATTTAGAGAATTTATCTGGAGTAAATTCAGTGGTCAGATATTTGGGGCAGAATATACAGCTTTGGGTTTATTAACGTTCTTAAAGGAATCCTGGATGTGCAAGGGTAGTAATTACATGTGTGTTTTAATACGTTAAGGTTTACTTAATAAAGATGCTTGAGCTGGGGGCTTATTTACTTGTGTGTTTTTAACCAAAAGAGGCTATATTTCTCTGGCTATGCTTAAAAGGAACACAGGGAAAGTAGATCTCTTTTCAATCCTATGGCAGGAAACAGGCTTTGAGAAAAGAGTCAGTAGAAAAAAAATATTACTCTTGAGGTCCATTTGGAGGCACTATACTGACTTGTTGCTATGAATTTATAAGCAACCAAATGGATCACACTCACCAAATGGACACCTGTTTATGGTTGTTGAACCGTCTGGTATCTTAACTCTCAACCTCTGTTTTGGGGGAATTCCCCATCATCTAAGTCTTGGTGGAAGTAGGAAATATCTCTCATGACAGTAACCAAAGAGGTCAGATAATTACTTGATACCCACCACCCGACAGCTGGGATAAAAACATAATACCTCTGGCAAAGTTTTTTGCCAGAAGTTTGAAAGTGAAGCAAGTGACTCAAAGAATAATGACAGAGAATTTACTCTAGCAGGACCCACAGGAACATCCGGTTGCTACGGTCATCAGTGCCATGGAGCTCATCACCATATACAACATCCAGCCGCAGTGGTGGTTCCAGCTCTGGCAACCAGGATACAGCAGTTACTGTGGGCCCATTATGGCTGAAATCCAGGTACCTTTTGATTAGAAGTCACAGTTGTTTTCTGTTACTTGCAACTAAGAACCGTGGCTGACTCACACAGACACATTCGATTTTGTTTATATTGGGACACAAGTTTTTCTTGCATGAATATATACGCATGAACAGATATGTATGTATGCTGGAGAGCTCCAAGGCACAGTCTTCTGCTCTCTTTTCTGCCTATAATTACTCCCTCAGATCTCAGCTAGTCCCAAGCGTCTAAATACCATCTCTTAATTGATGACACCCGTATTTATACCTCAAATTCCTACCTCTCTGAGCTCCAGACTTGTATAAATAACTGCCTATTTAACATCTTCACTAAGACATCTCAACAAAATTCTTGATTTTCCCCCAAGAATCTGGTCATTCTTCAGTCTTATTTTATCTCAATTAATGGCATCTCTATTCCTCCAGCAGCTCAGGCCAAAAACTTTAAACAGTTACCTCTGATTCCGCTCCTTTCCTCGCCCTCAACATCTAATCCAATACCAAGTCCTCAGCTCTCTACCTACAAATTCTAATTCATATCCTGCCACTTCACATCACCTCTACCCCTTCTTCTTTAGTCAGAGTTGTCATTAATATCAACTGGACTACTACAGTAGCTTCAGTTTGCTTCCTGTGATCCAGTCTCTCTGTGTAGCCAGGATGATCTTTCAATAACGTGAATCAGATCATGCAGTTCCCTGTCTGAAACCTGCTTAAGGCTTCCCTTTGCACAAAGAATAGAAATACAAAGCCTTTACCACGTCCTACAAGGCCCTCCCTACATCATCTAGCCTCTACCTTTCATCCTCATCTCTTACCATACTTTTTTTTTTTTTACATCTTTATTGGAGTATAATTGCTTTACAATGTTGTGTTGTGTTAATTTCTGCTGTATAACAAAGTGAATCAGCTATATGTATACAAATATCCCCATATCCCCTCCCTCTTAAGCCTCCCTCCCACCCTCCCTATTCCACCCCTCTAGGTGGTCACAAAGCACTGAGCTGATCTCCCTGTGCTATGCAGCTGCTTCCCACTAGCTATCTGTTTTACATTTGGTAGTGTATATATGTCAATGCTACTCTCTCACTTTGTCCCAGCTTCCCCTTCCACACCCTCCCATACTTTTCCTTAACTGTGCTGTGGCTAGACCTGTCTTCTTATGTTTCCTTCATGACCTTGGTAGTTGCAGTTATGTCTGCCTGGAAATCTCTTCCTCCAGCATAGATATTCCTTCTCAATATTCAAGTCTCTTTTCAAATAGTCCTCAGGGAAGTCCTCCTGAACAAAATCAACTACCCTCCCCAAACTGATTACATACTCTCTTACTTTGCTTTGTTTTCTTCAAGCCACATATTACAATTTGAAATTGCATTATTTACTCATTTGATCACTATGTCACCCAACAGAATGTAAGGTCTAGGGAGTGGTATCTGTATTGTTCACCACTGTAAGTCCAGTATTTAGAACAGGTCCCAGCACATATTAAGTACTCATTAAATATTCATTCAATGAATCAGTGAAATTAATGTTGGTTATATGATAAGAATACATAGAATTTCCTTTTGCAATAAAATTTTCAGCATGGCATTTATTCATTTACCAAAGGATACTTGTAAATACCTTCAGTTCTGAAAGATACACTCTCCCAAGTAACACCAGAAGGGGCTTTTCCCGTTAAATCAGTACTACACCCTGGCCTAAGTCTGAAGATGCTTAATAGAAAAAAATATAACCTTCTGAAAAATAAGCAATAATTATTCTGAAAAATAATTATTGCCCAATAATGTTTTTTATTTAAGAACTCCAGTGCTATCACTTTCTATTTTCATTTGAATTAAAGAGAATCTTATATTAACCCAAAAATGGGTGGATAAAATGATCTTTAAGATAGTTTAATAAATAAATTAAAAACACTTTGAAAACCTTAGATGAAGTACAAATCACTTGTCAAAAGTACAATCTCATTTGTCAAAACATGAAAATGAGAAAAGAGAAGACACAGAAATAACAGGCTCAGAGCTGCCAAACTGACAGGCTGTCTTAAGTGAGATAGTCAAAACATTCATATGCTGATTTTTAAAGTGCTGTCTATCCGGCCATCCATATAAAAACAAGAGAGGGCTTTTTCTTCCTATTTCAAAAGGATATGAATGGGTCAGATAGTGGACACTCTGATTACAAATTAAGCAATAGCAATTAAGATCATAAAGAATTTTCTGTTTATTCTGAATGCACATATAAGACAAAAACTAACTTGCATGGAAGGTAATTCAGAAGATCCAACCCCCACAGAAACACTCTTATCAATTATACCATCTAACACAATTATTGGCAGTCTTCTGCACGTAGAATAGAGTGCAAAGGATGACTTTCCATGTTAGTAGCTGGGGTTAGCTATATGCTGTAAATGACAAAAGTTGAATAGCAAATAACTACCAAAATAGGGTTAAAGATTTAACCAAAATATACAAATACTATTTTAAATTATTTTCCTTTTTCATTTAGTATCTTAAAGGGTTTTCATGTTCACATTTCTACTAGTATTCCTCCCTCTTGCAACACTAATAATTCTAAACAAAAGAGCATCTCCTTGAAATGTTCTGTTTACTCGGTTGATGAATCTATCATCAAATCAACACTTTCGTGTATCATCCCACCTGCTGGAATGAGGAATCCAGTCTAGCAATATTACTGAAGTTTTGCTCAAATTTGCTGTGTTAAGAATGCTGATGTTTCCAGAAAGTGGTGGGGAGCTGGGGGAGTGGTGGTGGGATGAAGTGGGAGATTGGGATTGACATATATACACTAATATGTATAAAATGGATAACCAATAAGAACCTGCTGTATAAAAAAATAAATAAAACAACATTCAAAAAAAAAGAATGCTGGTGTTTCCAGACTTGGATTCAGATGTTCTGCTGCTAAAAAAGAAAGTGACACATAATGTATGATTCCATTTATATGAAATGTCCAGAACCGGCAAAAAGTCGATTAGAGACAGAAAGTTGATTAGTGAGTGGTTGCCAGGGTCTGGGCAGTAGGAGAAAGGAAGAGTGGCTGCTAATGGGTACAGGGTTTCTTTGGCAAGAGATTAAAATGATCTGGAATTGGACAGTGGTTGCACAATTTAGTGAATAAATGAAAAACCACTGAATTGTACACTTTAACAGGGTAAATTTTATGATATGTGGAAAATATCACAATAAAGCTGTTATTTTTTTTAAAAGGTGATCAGCTTTCCCCAATTCACAGAAAAATTAAGTTAATACATAATTCTCTCTACTTAAAACTTTTTCTCTCATAAATTTTTAAATCTTTGGCATGAGCTATCACTCATCTTCTAGCACCAGACAACAAAAATTAAAAATTAGCAAACTAATGTCGGTATGAAAAGTTGAGAAAACAGATCAACAACACTCTTGGTTAAATGGGTTATTTTATTCATGGACATGTGCTGATGATATTAATTTATTGTAAGTATGTACCACGAAACAATTTTCTGTAATTATCGTCTATAGAGCATTTGAAAGATATAATAAAATGTCAATATTTTATAGCATTCCACTAAGAACACCATAGCTCTATATGGTGTCTTGTTTAGACACATTAGAGCCAATGAAACAGAACAAAGCTAGTAAGGCCAAATAAAGATGAAACTAATCTGTATCTTTATAACAACATATGCTAGCCTAATACGGTTCATCTATGACTACAAACTCTTAAAAAAAAAAACAAAAAACTGTGTACAAACCTTTCTCAACTGCCCCCAAAAAGTAGGTGGAAAGGTTGTTTCTTATAATTCTCACCAACTTTAGCACCACCATTTCAAAGATAAAATTTTTAAATTTCAATCCTAAAACACAGTGACTATTCTGTGTCAGAATCAGTTCCAACTTAAGAAAAAGAAATCTTAAAAAAAAAAAAAAAAACCTCTGCTTCCTGAAGCAGTCAGATCGTAATGACAAGTAACAGTCACAATTTTCACATCTGCTAAGTGTAATGCTATTTATTTTATTGAACTCTCATTTTTTCTATATCTTAGTCAACTTACTTGGACTTTCTAGGTATAAAATATGTTTCCTGTAAGTATTTTTGTCTTAATTTTATATGAAACCCTGTTTAAACGTTTTACCTCAAAAAGCTTAGAGTACAATTCAAAATAATAATAAAATGCATTTAAATGGATAAGGAACCTGGGTCTGAGGATTGAGACACAGAAAGAGAGAGGAAGGATGAAAGGAAGGAAGAGAGGGATGGAGGGAGGGAAAAAAGGTAACAAATTCATCCAAAAAGAAATACAAAACCTAGTAGAGTTTAGCTTGAAGGTAGTATGGACTTCATTCAAACTTATATCTAAAAACCACTCTGAAATGGGTGAGACAATCTGAAAAATTCCAGATGTGTCTAAGCCTGGTTTTCAATAACTTTCTCAATAATCTCCCCAGAAATAGAAGTTCTAATACAAACCAGGATTTGGTAAAGACAGAAACATCAAAAGATATGTTCCTAAACAAGAGGCTTAATCTTTTTTTAAAAGTCAGTTTCTAAAAGGTAGTATTGAAATATTATCCCAATAATAACAGTGTAGTCTTGTTTTATCAGATCATTAGCATATCATGCATTCCAGTAAAAAAGATCTCCTACCTGTAGGCGTGTGTGTGTGTGTGTGTGTGTTGTGTGTGTGTGCACGTGCACTAGGAGTGGCTTGGGAGTTTTTATATTCCTACTCTGAAGATCTTATTCTTTTTTTTCTAATAGAAAGCCTAAAGAAGGTGAGTGGAACCTGACACAAACTGCATTGCCCTCCAACCTTTCTCTCAAAGTGCCACCTGCTTCCCTCTTCCAGGTCAGGTAGGTCCACCCATACTACAAGATCAGCTTCTGCTTTTTGCAAAAAAAGTATATATTAGCAAGCTCTTTTCTTTCCTGTTACTGCTGTTGTTCCATATTAACGATGCAATTATCTTGTGTACAATCTCCTAAATTGATGCCTTGGTACCTATTCCTTATCCAAGTTTTTTCTTCCTTGTCTCCAAATACCCAGAAACCTGAACCAAAGCCTGGCTCTTGCCCTCAAGAACAACTTGATACCTGACTTATATACTATCTGACTCTGATCTTTTGTATGTATCTCCTATTCTGGATAGTCCCCTGCTCTCAAATAGCCCAGACTTGGTTGTAACTATCAGTTTCAAGGCTGTCCTTTCAGGAAATGTTGCTTGTCCTGTGGAGGAAGAATAGGGAGGTGGAAGAATATGTTCACTGAGAAAAAGGGTTAAATACCAACAAATTTTATGTTACGTATGTTTTACCACAATAAAAAAATTGAAAATAAAACAAAACAAATAACAGAAGTGAACCTCAGAATATATAGGAAAAGAGTAGCTCTTTGATGAGACCCTAAAAGGAGATACAACTAGGATTATCAGGATAAAAGTTGAATAAATGAAAGAAGCCAGGTCAGAGTTGAAGTATGTTAACATGAAGGTTTTAGGATTAGGATGTTTGAGTCCAGAGATAAAGTCATGGGTAAATGTTGATTATGGTGAGATACTTTTTTGTTTAACTAGTTGTAATTATAAAGTTAAAATATATTACAGTAAAATGTGAACAGATAGAAGAGTATAAAATAAAAATTTTAATTCGTCCTCCCCATCCCTGAACTCTTGTATGCATATACAAACATTTTTTCCAACTCAAGTGAGATAATACTTTACATATGGACCTACAGCTTGCTTTTCCACCCAAAAGAATATCTATGACATCTCATGAGCTACCTCCACTAATTCAAAATAGCTAAAATTAGGGACTTCCCTGGCGGTCCAGTGGTTAAGACTCCGTGCTTCCAATGCAGGGGGCACAGGTTCAATCCCTGGTCAGGGAACTAAGATCCTACATGCCATGTGGCGTGGCCAAAAAAATAAATAAATAAAACAAAATGGCTACATCATACTCAAAATACAATAATTTAATTGACCCATTGGTAGGATATGTTTATCTATGGTCTGCCTCTTCAGGAGTATCCGGCACACTTCGGTGCTTGTTCTTCATTGCAGCCTCTTTGCCTATTGTCATTATTTCATTTTCTATAGTTACCTTCCAACTGCCTAAAACTTTGTTAAAGATAGGATCTCTATCATTTCAACTTTATATCTCCAGTACCTGTAATGGTGCCTAGTACACAGTAATACTAAATACTTACTTTGTTGAATGAATGAATGAATGACCATCAACTTATCCAAAGAAAAGTGGCTAATACGTAGCAGAAATAGCATTATAATTCTCAATCTAGCTCTCCCTTTTGATTGGATCATATGGTTCTACTGAATCTATCTTTAAAACAAATAAACAAAACACCCTACTACCTACAATATCAAATCCAATTTTTCCCTTGGTTTTTGAGGTCCTCCATAATCTGGGGCTACCCTCTCTCACCAACCCTATCCTCCCTGACTCTAAAATCAGGTCACCTGAGTCCATAACCAGTGGTCTCTTCTCTGTCTTTTCCACCAGTTATGCTTACCCCTACTCAGGTCATGGCTTAATCTGTTGCCCCGTTCTGGAACCCCCTCCCTTCTCATGTCCTGCCACCCCAATCACAGCCATCATTCACCATGCAGACTGTCTTAACATCTCTTCTCTAAACCCATGTTTTAATTATACTTCATGTATATATTTTGGTATTAGTTGTTCTCTGATTGTTGCATATTTGTTAGTATTTACTCTCCTATTATATTTGAAGGGAGGGACTATATTTTAGCAATAATATAATAGCTACAATTTATTGAGAAATTGTGACAAATTGTGTTAACTGTTCAAAATACTCACTGCTCTACTCTACCTGGCCCATCTAAAAAGAATCCTTCCCTTTGAGATGAGTATAATTCTTGCTCCAGTGATGTCAGGCTTGGCCATATAAGTAGCTTTGGCCAACAGAATATGAGTAGAAGTGGCATATGCCACATCTGAATAGAATTTTAAGAGCTATCACATGATTCCATCATGCCTGTTTTCCTCTGTCATGAAACTGGCATGTCTCAGATATGGGGCTGAGTCCAGTCTAGGTCCTGGAAGAAAAAGTTGTGGAGCACGCCTACAGTTGACCTGCAACTAATGTGAATAAGCAATTCATGTTGAGTGAGAACTGAACCTTTGTACCTATAAGCCACTGAGATTTGGAGATTATTATCCCAGCATAATACAGCATAATAGCAAATAATATTCCTCCTCCTGCAGCTGCTTTCCCCACCCCTACCTTTCCAGTATACACAATAACATTAACAACATTAGAAATTCCAAGAAGTTACCTGGGGAGTCCTATGGCTTTCTCTACCCCTAGTCAAAGTGGAGCTGGGGGCTTCCAAGAAAATTAAGCACTGAGAGTACCTGTGGTAAGAGAATCTCATTCCCCATTTGGATAATCCAATCAGCTGTTCAGGCACATCAGAACACAGACCAATGGGCCTCACCAGGCCCAAGAATTTACATCTCTCACAAATTTCTAGGTGCTGCTGCTGCTGCTCTAGGGACTACACTCTAAGAACTACTAGGTTAAGCAATGAATAGTTGATCTGCCCCGATAATTTGAGAGAACTAGCAGAAAGGGGGCAACAATGGAATAGCTTAAACTCCCATTGTTTGGCATGGCAAAGATGCAAGAACTTCCAAAATTAGGTATCATAGAAGGTGGCTTGGGATATCTTGCCAAGATATCTTAGGTATCTTGGGATACCCTACCCAAGAGGACTGCCTGGAGGCGAGGGGATTCCGGTAGCAGGAGGCTTTAGATTATATCTCTAGAGATGGACACTGAGAGAGGTTGGAAGAGACAGAACTGGAACTTAGTCTCTCATATTAAGAAACTGTGATGGAGAAGTTCCTAAAGTGTCCTTCAAAATACTCATACATGTGCTTCCATAAGAGAACTAGCATTTGTACACCTGCCAATGGTAACCAGAGAAACTGCAACAATCAACAGTGAGTGAGCTACAAGTGCACCAGTAAAGTGAGAGACATTAAACTCTCCATTTCCTTCCTTCTAATACACTGGAAGAGCTAGATATCCAGAAGAGATGGGGAAAAAAATTTCATGACGAAGCCTGGGCCACTGGCTCTGGAGAAAGGGGAAGGGAAGAACTTTAAACTGGAAATACTACTGGAGTTTTAAATTGGAATTTTTTAAATACCCCAAAGCACACAGAAAGTTATGGAACTGGGAATCTGCCCAGAAAGAGGGATTTGACAGAACGTGGTTGAAGGAAGTGATTATAGGAAAATAAAGCCATGTCATGGATGTAGCCCCATAAGCCAGATGCTAATTTACCATATCAGCACCTTTGTTTTCCTGATTATGTGCATATCTTTTATAATCTGTTGATGATGCTTACTTTTCAATTTTCTTTAGGAAAGATTTTTCCTATCTATGAAAAAAGACTAAATTTGTGTATGATAAGATTTTATTGATCTTCATTTGCTCACTTCAAAAGGGAAAAAAATCCTCAGGCTTGTATATTCCTTAGAACAGAATTTAAAATGAAACATCCTCTTTCTCTTTCAGTATCAGGACTTATTCTTTATCTCTCCTTTTTCTACGACCTCTAAGTTCCTCCTGTTATCACTTCATGTTCAACACTGGAAGAGATGATACTTACCTGGTGATCCCTCCCAGGATTTTTACATCTACCTAACTGAACTACAGCATTCTTCACTGCTTTAATATCCTCTTCCAGAACAGAAGGAAGCAATACCACTTGGAAGCCATTTATATTAAGCCAAATTTCAACTCACAAAAGAATTTGAAATGACCTGATATTGTAGTCTTTTATAGACTTCACACCAGATGCTTTCCATTTTATAGACTCCCCCAAATTTCTTACTGCTACTCTGTGCCTCTGTGTCCAATGATCATATATAATCAGCAGAACTATAAAACATCATAGATTTACATTTCTGGTTACTGACTTAGGTTTACAAACTTTGGTTTCTCTCATTTGGGAGAAAAATTTTTCTTCAGCTGTCTTACTGAAACACAATCATTAGGGTGAACTCTACATGTAGGAAAATTACAGGAATACAACAGGTCAGAGATAAATAATGAGAAGAAAACCAGAAGCTAACTTTTAATTTTCAAAAATATATATCTAAATTCTAGAAATGGTCAATTATCCAAGTTTATAATAGGCACAAAATAAGTCTTCTCTTGGGATGATTATGTTAGCCAGGGTTAGATTTAGCTCCAGGTAGTAGATAACTCAAAATAACAGTGGCTTACCTAAGAGAGAAGCTTAATCTTCTCCTATATAAACAAAGTCCAGAGAGCAGAAGTTCAAGGCTGATATATTATGTCCACTATCATCAAGAATCCATTCCCCTATCTTGCCTTCCCCAATCTTTAATACATGGCTTTCACTACAGTTCAAATAGCTACTTAACCACCAGCCATCATATCTACATCCCAGCCATCAGTAAGGAGAAAGCAAGAAAAGCACATCTCTCCCTATAAAGATGTCCTAGAAATTGTACTAGACACTTCTGATTACATCCCACAGGCCAGAATTTAGTTTCATGAATACACACTAGCTATGACGTTGAGTAGTCTTTATTCTGAGTGGCCAAAGGTCCAGTTAATAACGGCAGAGTTTATTCCATTTAATAACGGAAAAAAAAAAAAAAGGAAGTGAATACTGGGGAAGAGCTAGCAATTTCTGTCTCAGTGATGATCACATTTTGTTGTTTCTGAGCACCAGGACTTAAGACCTCAGGCAAGTCAATTTCATTTTCTCAATCAAAAGTCTCCCAACTCTTGGCATGAAGAATATCAACTAGAAAAATATAAAGCATACAAACTTTCAGTTATAACATGAGTAAGTTCTGGGATCTAATGTACATCATGGTGATTGTAGTTAATAATACTGTATTATATAATTGAAGGTTGCTAAGAGAGTAAATCTTAAATATTCTCATCACAAGAAAAAAAAACGGTAATCATGTGACCTATGGTGGTAATCATTTTGCAGTATATGTGTTTACACAATGTTATATGTCAATTATACCTCAATAAAGCTGGGGGGAAAAAAAGAAAGAAAAATACCAGAATGTACAGGGTTATATTGAGAATGCCAAGAGATTCTTAACTTAGACACAGCAGTAAATTTCCCAAGGATTTTAAATAGCATTTGAGCAATGGAAGGAAATAAAACAATGCTGATTTGATGCTCTCTGTTTCTTCTTTCCCCTTGAGATCTTTCCGCCATGTTGCAGGTACAGACATCAAAAAATTCCACTGTAAAGCATCAATGGTATATAAAAGATGGCATACCAAACAAAAGTAATAAATCTAAAGAAATCATACAGAGTACCAAGAATGTGAAATGTGATTTGGCACTAAGACTAGCAAAGAGCAGCACAGTGTGTGATTAATCCTGCATGGCCACATTTACATCTCTAATTTGCTCATATAAATGCATTAAGCCAGATGGTTTTAGAGACTAGCACTCTGCATATACTCGTGGGTCAGCACCCACATCTTCTGTACTTTACGGGTGCCCAGGCTTTGGCAGGACCCACCCCTCACCCTTCATTAGTTTCCTAGCATAACCCCTTTATTCTTATTTTTCCCCACTTCCCATAATCAGCATTCTCACATCCAATATCCACCTATGCCAACATCTGCTGTAACCTTGCTAAGTAATATATTAGGAGGATGTGAAGAGGCAACTATTACTTTAACTTAGAACACATTAGGAAGACAATTTTGAAAATGGGCATTTTATTCTGTTTGTGAAAAATTAACACCCCCTACCAAAAATGAGAGTTACATATTTTACTAGTATAAATCCTATTCCATCTTTTAAAGAAAAATCCACACTAATATCTGACATTGTCAAAAATTCAATAAAAATTATAAAACCAAAGCTTTATTTGTTAAATTCTAATACTGATTTTCAAGTATTATAATAACTCTATACTTATTGATCTGTTGGCATCTAGTTCCAACCAGACACATCATGTGAGTCTATTCAGTAAGGCAGCTGTGGTAGCAATTTGTTTCTAGACTAACAATATACTGTTGAATACGGTCATTTTCTTATACCTCAAGTGCCAGCAATTAATGGATCCTCAATTGGTTTTCAGTATGGAACTGTCGTGTTAGGAACTATACATGACAAGTGGATATAAAATAAAGATGCGCCTTAAGCATTCACAAGCTTAGAATTTTTGTTATATCCTAAAATGAAAGAAATCTGAAAGAGCTCAGAAAAGACCTGTTTATTTTAGAGAAATAAGGGACAAAGTAAGACTGTTACGAAAATATGATGGTGTGTCCAAAAGGAAAATATCCTCAAAGATGTGAGCATGATTGGGGGGTGGGGCAGGGTGGGGGGCAACAGACACAATCCTCTCAGAGAAGAAGCTGAATCCCCATGGCAAATCTGCAGCTGCTCTACAAATGGTGGGAGCAGTTAAGGTGGGGGGGGCGGTATCTTCAGGTTCACAATGCAACAAGGAGAGGCCCGGGGTGCAATCCCAAGACCCACAGTATCTACCTATTTGAGTCATGGGAAAAGCTATTTGAAATCAGCAATCTAAGGGGAAATATAAATAGTAAAGACACACAACTATCTAAATCTCTGTCTATGGGTCCTATCTCTCCTCCAACTTTGGATTATCATTTCTTTCTTCCTCTACTTCTTTTATACATATAAGAGTTTACCTCTTATGCTATGTTGAGGGTCACAATTGCAGGCCTGTCTCTCATTTGGCTTTGAGAGCAAAGGGATAAAACTCACTAAGAAATCTATTATTTCTTGTTAGAATTCATCCTTCTTGGTACAGTCAAAGCACTCCAATTATGATTTTCAAGAACATGCAATTATTCTGTCTTTAGTTATAATTTAATTAACAACCTCAATTTAGGTACCCTACTTATCCTTCTTTCTCTGAGAACTGCACCTTATCAATAGGATTGAGAGTCTGAAGCTGTGTTTGTTCTGCACCCCCTGGCCATAGGAAGGTGGACCAGTGTTGGACATCTGACCAAGTCAGGGCTTCAAACTACCTTGTAGGAATCTGGAATCAATACTCAATTCTATTACCTACTATCCTATTAGTCTGGCCTACTATCCTATTAGTCTATCCTATTCCTGGCCTATCCTAATCGTCTGGACGATTCTCCTGTGAACTCAGGACCTAAGGCTGCCATTGTGGGTTAGATATGCTTGGTACCTGGCAGGCCAAAACAGAGAAGGTGGTCTTCAGAAAAAATAGAGCAGCATGAACAGCTGCAGATAGAGCAGGAGTGATTAGAGACTGGTAAACTAAATAATAGCTCCCAAAGATATCCAGGGCCTAATCCATGGAACTTGTGAAAATTATGTTATATGGCAAAAAGTACTTGCAGATGTGGTCAAGTTAAGGATCTTGAGCTGAAGAGAGTACCCTGGTTTATCCAGGTAGGCCCTAAATATAATTACAAGTGCCCTTATAAGAGAGAGGCAGAGGGAGATTTTTCTACAGAAGAAGAAGGCCATGTGACAACTGAAGAAAGATGTCATGCTGCTTTGAAGATGGAGGAAAGGGATGTGAGCCAGGAATACAAGAAATATAGCTCTAGAAGATGGAAAAGGCAAGGAAACAGATTCTCTCCTAAGCCTCCAGAGGGAACACGGCCCTGACAACACCTTGATTTGAGCCCAGTGAAAGTGTTTTTGGACTTCTGAGCCTCCACACTTTTTTTTTTTAATTGGGGTATAGTTGTTCTACAATGTTGTGTTAGTTTCTACTGTACAGCGAAGTGAAATAGCATTCCCTGTGCTATACAGCATGTTCTTATTAGTTATCTATTTTATACATATTAGTGTATATATGTTAATCCCAATCTCCCAATTCATCCCACCCCCTCTTTCCCCCCTTGGTGTCCATATGTTTGTTCTCTACATCTGTGTCTCTATTTCTGCCTTGCAAACTGGTTCATCTGTACCATTTTTCTAGATTCCACAAATATGCGTTAATATACGATATTTGTTTTCCTCTTTCTGACTTACTTCACTCTGTATGACAGTCTCTAGGTCCATCCACGTCTCTACAAATGACCCAATTTCGTTCCTTTTATAGCTGAGTAATATTCCATTGTATATATGTACCACATCTTCTTTATCCATTCGTCTGTCGATGGGCATTTAGGTTGCTTCCATGACCTGGCTATTGTAAATAGTGCTGCAATGAACATTGGGGTGCATGTGTCTTTCTGAATTATGGTTTTCTCTGGGTATCTGCCCAGTAGTGGGATCGCTGGGTCATATGGTAGTTCTATTTTTAGTTTTTTAAGGAACCTCCATACTTTTCTCCATAGTGGCTGTATCAGTTTACATTCCCACCAACAGTGCAAGAGGGTTCCCTTTGAGCCCCCACACTTTAAGAGAATAAATTTATTGTTTAAGCCACTAAGTGTGTGGTAATTTGTTACAGCAGCCACAGGAAATTAATACAGAGACCATGTGGCCCTAGACAAAGAGTCTTGGAAAATGGATGCCTGAGTTCTAACTGCTTCCTATTTTATTCCTTCAAGTGGCCTAGACGGCACATCTTGCCATTAGGTTCCACAAAACACCAGTGTTTCACTACAATGAAACCAGTGTTTCACTACAATGAAACAACATTTTGCTTAAGCCAACCAGAGGCTTAGTTAAGATGTAAAGAGGGCCAATAAAGTAAAGTATAAGAAGCTATGCAGTATAATTTGAAAAGAGCCATAATGCACGGTCTCCAGATAAAAATGTATTTGCCACAAGGTCGAAAACAGTGTCCCAAATCTCCACCCCAGTAGTCACTCTTGTAGCTTTAGGTATTATCTCCAAAAGGCCTTGCTTTAAAATGAAACTCTCTTTTTACCTGAAAGTGGAATTCCCCAATATAATTGCATCAACTGAACACATCAACATGGATTTGTCAACAAAATAATGTAACAAAGTTTATATTTGGCCCTAAAGAAATAGGACAAAGAAAAGTTACGTTTGCAAGAAGGAACTTGTAAAAGGCTGGAAGGTAAAGCAGCATCTAAAAAGGCAAAATTCAGTAAGGTGGCTGTGATACAATAAGAAATATACATTTGGTCTTTGTCTTTGGTCCCTGGCACAAAGTTCCTAAAACCCTTGGTATCTCTGCAGTGGTGAGAGTGTCTTTGGGAGGCGAAAATTCTACCTATGAACCTCCAATGCCTCCCAAAGAGTGTCTTTTGTATGCTAATGAGATGACTGTTCGCTGGGCCCTGGTCTTCAGAAAGACCAAGGTGTGATTAGAGGGTTAGAACTTTCAGCCCCACCCTCTGACCTCTAGGGAGGGGAAAAGCACTGGAGGTTGAGTTAATCACCAGGGGCAGATGATTTAATCAAACATGCCTACCTAATGAAACCTCCATAAAAACACTAAATGGTAAGGTTCTGAGAGCTTCTGGGTTGGTGAATACACTGAGGTACTGTAAGGGTGGCACACCCAGAGAGTGCCCCTGGGAAGCACTGTGCCCCTCCCACCACATCTTGCCCAATGCATTTCTTCCATAAACTGTTTCCCTGAGTTGTGTGAGCTGTTATAGCAAATTATCAAACCTGAGGAAGGGTCATGGAATCCCTGATTTATAGTCAGTTAGTCAGAAGTACAGGTGGCAAACCAGGACTTGCAAGTGGTGTCTGAGGTGACTTTTGTGAAACTGAGCCCTTAACCTTGTGGGGTCTACACTAACTCCAGGCAGTTAGTTCAGAAATGAAATGAATTGTTGGACCCTCAGTTGGTGTCTGGATAATCAGAGAACTGGTTGTCGGTGTGGGAAAAACGTACACACTAGCAATGAAAAAGGTTTTAGTAAGTAGAGAACAGTGTAAGAGAAGTGGGTACCTAGAGAAGGTTAGACGCAAAAGCTGGAGATGATATGAGCAGATTTTCCCCACATTTCAGCCTAAGGCCTACAGATTTAGAAGATCAACAGAGAAACCAAAATGTGCTTCAAAAATGAAACCTATTTTAAAAGCTCAGTACAGAAATTATACTATCCCAACATGAATCACTAAATTTCAGTAGAATGAGAGAAGCAGTTTTCCATTTTCAACAATGAGAAACAATCCTTTCATTTTTCAAAGCTTGGAAAGTTGTACTTCTGTGAATAATTATTAGTCTATCAGTCTGTATTTACCTTTTTAATGGTATGTATGAATAGCTCATTCTCCTAAAAGTGTTATCTTTCCTTGCAGTACCTTTATGGGATAGGTCTTTGTAGTGCTGAAATTCCTAGTATTCAATCTTCAACTCACATGAAAAGAACGATGTCATTAGAAACTGTTTGATTAGTGATGCAGAAAAACAAAATCCTAACATAACAGAAACCTAATCTAGGTTGAAATGCTACAGCTAAAAATCATGGGAAATAAAGATATACTTACCTAGAAAGGAGTCGCTGACAAAAGAAAAGACCTGGGGGAGAAAATATATGCTTAACATAAATTGGGAAGATATTGTATCATTTAGTGAAGAAAAAGCAGAATTCCTGAACAACAGATAACTAACGTGCTCATTTATCTCCTGGAAACAACAGGGAGCATGGAAGGTCAGAACAGGGGAGCAATCACCCAAACAGGATTATTCATGAACTCTAAATGCTTGTCACTAATTACAAATTACCTAGTAATACTGTGAAATGATCAAATAGGTTAATACAGGATTTGAATTAATCTTCCTGGGTTTAAGATTTTCCTCTAATCCACTGAACCTTATAATCAGTGAAGTGTGATTTCTGTGTTCTGAGAAAGAACATTGGGAACATTAACATAATATTCCAATCTCCTGCCAGGCTAGTCTCAGATACAACTCTTTTGCTAGGGTAAAAACTTAATGCTTCGTGTTCTGATCTCTATTAGGATCTACCTTTTAAAGAAAGGTCCCTTTGAAGTCAGAGAGCCTCTTTGAGCCTCTGGAGGGCAGTGACTGTGCTCAAAGCATCTTTGAGTCTTCAGTGCTTAATAATTGATATGTTTGATAAATGAATGACACAAGTTAATATCTAAAACCTTTCTTCAAAGATTCTGCTTTTCCTATATACATAATTAAAGCCCCAAATACAATACCATACTCTAACCAACTAAGAAACATTTATATCTATCATTCCTTTATTAATTTATATCAATATCATATCTACCATTCATGTTCCAATTCTCCACCCTGTATTATTTCCTTCCTGATGTCCCTATCACTCTTTTTTTTTTTTTTTTTTTTAGTGCAATGACATTTCTTAGGTTAAATGGCTACTATTCTCTTTATATAGAATAATGGTAAAGACTGACTTGTATAGTTTATTCTTTTATCAGTGGGGGTTATGAGCCTCAAGTAGTGAAGAAATAATCCTTACAGGGGATAGGAGGTCAAAAGGAGAGGACAGAAAAAGTGCATTCTATTACTTATCTTGGGTGGTTGTTTCACAGGTGTTTGCTTGGTGATAAATTATACACCTTGTTTTGTACACTTTGTGTTTGTAGACTACCACATTTTAACAAAAAGAAAATGTGTGTGTGTGTAACCCCAAATATATAAAAAGAGAAACTGCAACCACGAAATAAGAACAGGTTACTTAAAAAACACACACACACACTACAGAGGATCAAAAAGAACTCTTAGAAATTAAATATATCATAAAAATTAAGGACTCACTAGGAGGACAGTAATACGATAAAACCTAGGAAAGTCTCTCCACAAATATAATGAAAAGGAAAAAAATTTGAAAGCAAGAGAGAAAAGATAAGGGAAAAAATTACCAGTCCAGAAGTGCCAATATCTGCATAACAAACATTCCAGCAAAGGAGAGTAAAGAAAACAGGGGGAGGAAATCATCAAAGAAATGATTCAAGAAAATTCCAAAGGATATTAATTTGGAGATTGACAAAGCCCACCAAATACCCAATGCAATGGATGAAAATATACTCACATCAAGGCATCACATCAGAAATTTCAGAACACTCAATATCTTATAAGCTTTGAGAGAAAGGAAGATATTAAAGAGTCAAGAAGAAAGGATTTAGAATCAGAATGGCTTTAGACTTCTCAACACAAACACCCTATTTAAGCTAGCTTGGGTGAGTGTCTAATCCTTGCAAAAGAATGGCAAAAGAGCCTTAGCTAAAACATTATTAATCTCATTGTGCTTGGGGAAAGCATAACCAAAAAATAAAAAGAGAAAGTGACCCATAATTATTCCTATAAACATAAAACATTTCTTTACATTATAATGAAATGAAAATGAAAAGGTGGGACTTCCCTGGTGGTCCAGTGGCTAAGACTCCGTGCTCCCAATGTAGGGGGTCCAGGTTCGATCCCTGGTCAGGGAACTAGACCGCCACATGCCACAACTAAGAGTTCACATGCTGCAGCTAAAGACCCGCATGCTGCAACTAAGACCGGGCACAGCCAAACAAATAAATAAATAATTTTTTTTTTTTTTAATGAAAAGGAATACAGGCTGAAAGTACTAAAATCAATTCACTTAATAAATGTCAAAAATATTCTTACTATGGACTGAATTCATATATTGAAGTCCTAACTCCCAGCACCTCAGAATGTGACTGTATTTGGAGACAGAATCTTTAAAGAGGTAATTAAGCTAAAATGAGGTCATATGGGTGGGCCCTTATCCAATATGACTAGTGTTCGTTTGTTTGTTTGCTTGTTTGTTTATTTATTTATTTATTTGTTGGCTGCGTTGGGTCTGCGTTGCTGCATGCAGGCTTTCCCTAGCTGCACTGACCGGGGCGCAGGGTTCTCACTGCAGTGGCTTCTCTTGTTGCAGAGCATGGGCTCTAGGCGCACAGGCTTCAGTAGTTGTGGCTCACGGGCTCTACAGCGCAGGCTCAGTAGTTGTGGCACACGGGCTTAGTTGCTCCACAGCATGTGGGATCTTCCTGGACCAGGGCTCGAACCCAAGTCCCCTGCATTGGCAGGTGGATTCTTAACCACTGCCACCAGGGAAGTCCATGACTAGTGTTCTTGTAAGAGGAGATTAGAACACAGATACCAGACACCCACAGAGTAAAGGCCATGTGAAGACAGAAGGAGAAGACCGCCATTTACAAGCCAAGGAGAGAAGTCTCAGAAGAAATCAATCCTACTGACACCTTGATCTTGGATTTCTACCCTCCAGAACAGCGAGAAAATAAATTTCTGTTGTTTAAGCCATTCAGTCTATGATACTTTGTTATGGCAGCCCTAGCTAGTTAATACTCCTAATACTCTGCTAAAATAATTACTACTAGTTAAACATGGTGGATTAAACATAAGCATTTAGGTCTCCTCTCTTCTAAAATTCCACTAAAATGACATTAAAAGGATTTTATAAATGGCATAAACTCACAATGGAAATAAAAGATCAGAAGATGAGGCAAAAACAGCAAAGTTTTAAAAGCTAGAAAGCAGATGGACGAGTGGTAACCGACTTGACAGAACCGAAACTTAAGCCACTGAGAAAAGCCAATTTATACTGCAGAATCTCTATCAAGCTCAGGAAGTAGCAGAACCATGTACCTCTGGAAGCTGAGATGAAGACAAGCTAGAAAGCAAAAGATAGGTTGAAAGTCTATTTAAGAAGCAGTTACATTTCCAGATGACTGCTCCTCTCTCTTCTGGCAGAAGCCTGGATAAAGGAAAACAGAGATCTCTGGGCTGAGAGATAACAGGCATGGTTGGAGGGTTCCATACTAAAAATATGTGGCTGAATTATAGGCTTATATGTTTGGCTCTCAGAACACTGACAGGCAGCCAAACATAAATCCTCAGACAGAAAAATGGAAGAGCTGGTGCTGGAGAATCTGACTACACGCAAGAAGGGGGAAAAAGACCCAAAGGAATTCTATCTAGTCAGATCACCATGTGATGAAAAGCACAGTCAGTCTCACCCTTGCTTAGAGAGCTTCCATTAAGTTTTACTGTACCTCAGTCTTAAATCTAAGCAGAAAAATAAGGATGGTAGACATTTTTGAGAAAATCATCTCATATAAAAAGCAGACACCAAAACAAACAGAAAGTAACTTGGAGAAATTAAAGAATATGCACATAGATAAAATTTCCAAAAAGTTACCATTAATACCCTTAAAGATAATAAGAGAAAATATTGCTTGAATGAAACAAGAATAGGATGTACTTAAAAAAGAATATTCAGGAGGAAAATGGACATATATACCCACTACAACATGAATTGACCCTGAAAAGATTATGCTAAGTGAAAAATATGGGAAATAAAAATTCACATGTTATATGATTCCACTTACATGATAATGTCCACAATAGGCAAATCCATAGAAGCAGAAAGCAGATTAGTGGTTGCCAGGGGTTGGGGAGTAAGGGGAATAGAGACTGACTCATGGGTAGGGGTTTCTTTTGGAATAATGAAAATGTTCTGAAATTAGAAAGTGACAATGGTTGCACAACCTAGTGAGTAAACTAAAAACCACTGCATTATACATTTTTTAAATGGTGGATTTTATGGTATGTGAATTACATCTCAATTTTTTAAAAAGGAATTTTTGAAATTAAAAATATGATAACAGAAATGAAATACTCAATATAAGATTTGAAAGGTAAGGTAGAGGAGATGTCCCAGAAAGTACAGCAAAATGAAAAAATAATGAAATTAGGAGGAAAATAAAAAGCAAGAAAATTAAATGGCAGGCCCATGAGGTTCAAAATCCCAGTAACAGAAATTCTAGGAAGAGAGAACAGAAAGAACTAGAAAGAGGTAAACTGTCAAACTACATGTCTGTAAGTTCTGTAAAAATTTACCTGAACACAGAGAATCAAAACAGATCCACATTAAGGCATTTTGTTGTAAAACCGCAGAATGCTGGGGATAAAGAAAAGATCTTACAAGCTTCTAAGGAGAGAGAGGAAAAAAAACCAGCTTTCAAACAAAGAATCAGGAATCAGAATAGTACTGGACTTTGCAGTTGCAACAATGAAAACTAGATAGCAAAGAATCAATGCCTTAAGAATTCTGAGGGATAATAATTTCTAAACTAGAACTAAATTAATTGTGAGAGTAAAATATATCTCTTGTGCTCCCTTTCTTAGGAAGGTACTGAAGAGCATGCTCTACCAAAATGAGAGAATAAACCAAAAAAGATGATGGGACCCAGGGAAAAGAAGATCCAAAAAGGTAAGAAGCAAATACATTCCCCAAATGATGATAAAGGGAAATCCTTTGACAACAGCTATGCAGCAGAGATAAAATAAGAAAGGGAGGAAAGAGCAGGAGACAGGGGCTTCAATTGCAAAGTAAAATACTATTTTGGGGGGTTGGCTCTTATACCTGTATAGAATCAGGCTAAGTTAATCAATCCATCAATAAAGGTTTATTCTTATTTATATTCCAAGTGATAACATAAATGCTGTAATAAAGGAGATGCCACTCAGACACTAAATGAATTAATAAATTATGAATTAATGCTATAAATGTACTTTAAATAAATTGTTTCCACATTTCTAAATGCCGATTTAATGAAAATTTGGACCTACACACTGAAGTATGAATGGGGAATCACTAACCTAAGAACCATAGTGTTCAGGATGGGTTGCCAAGCCTGTCCACTCCTATCAAATACAGTATCCCCTTCCAAGTAAAAGGCATGAACTAGTTTTTTCCTGCAATAGTTGCAACAAATTCTGATTTGAATGAAATCAGTTCTTCCCTCATTATCAGTTCTTTGCCTCATTATAATCTATTCTTCTACACAAAAGCCAGAGTACTTGTTTAATTTGTATGATCATTTAAATGTTTGATATACCAAGAGCTATACTGACAATTATATTTTAGTTATAAAGCAATCCAAGACCAGAACATTGCCAATAATTTGCACCTACCTCCACCATTCCATCTACCTCCCTCTACCTCCCTCCTGCCTGAGGAAATATCTTACTGCTGTATTTATCATTTCCTTGCCTTTTTTGACACAGTTTTATCACATCATGCCTGAACAAAATATTATTTAGTTTTGCTTGTTTATTAACTTTACCAATGATGCATATAATTGTAGTTCATTCACTTTCCCTAATGTATAATACTGTAATGTGTGACTATGCACAATTTATCCTTTATCCTGTCAATGGACACTTGGGTAGTTTCCTGTCTCTTTGCTATTGTAAACAGTGTTACTCACAAAATTCTAATGCACAGCTCCTAGTACACTTGTATAAGAGTTTCTCTACCTAGGAGTTGTAGAGTATAAAGTTTAAACTTTCAAAATATTGCCAAACGGTTTTAAAAATCAGTTATACCAGTTAATATTCACACTAGCAAGGTATAACAGTTCCTCATGATAATCATCCCCTGCAAAATTGTGTTAAATGGCACTTCTATCAATCTAGTAGGTGAACACAGTATCTCACTGTGGTCTTAATTTGCATTTCCTTGATTGTAATGAGGTGGTACAATGTTGAAAAGCAGTTTGACAGTTTCTTATAAAATTGAAATATACTAAACCATATGATTCAGCAATTCCACTTTTAAGTATCTGTTCAAGAAAAATGAAAATATGTTCACAAAAAGACTTGTTTGTATACAAATGTTCATAGCAACTTTATTCATAATAACCAGAAAGCTGGAAACAACCCAAATGTCCATCAACTGGTAAATAAATAAACTGTGGTATAATCAAACCATTACATATCACATAGCAATAAAAATAAATGAATTTGCTAATGCTTGAAACAACATAGATGATTGCACAGTACAGACATTATGCTGAGTGAAAGGAGACAGATACAAAAGTATGATATTAGTATGATTCCATTGATACGAAGTTCTGGAACAGGTACAACTAATCTATGATAATAGAAATCAGATCAGTGATCGCTAAAATGGAAAAGAGATTGACAGCAAAGCTGCAAGAGGGCACTTGTTGCAGTAATGGAGATGTTTGATACCTTGACTGGGGTAGTGATTACATGAGTGTACACATTTGTCAAAACTCATCTGTGTATTTTACTGCATGTAAATGTAACTTGGACTTACCAAAAACAAGATAAAACATAAATCGGGCTTCCCTGGTGGCGCAGTGGTTGGGAGTCTGCCTGCCGATGCAGGGGACACGGCTTCGAGCCCTGGTCTGGGAAGATCCCACATGCCGCGGAGCAACTGGGCCCGTGAGCCACAGCTGCTGAGCCTGCGCGTCTGGAGCCTGTGCTCGGCAACAAGAGGGGCCGCGATAGTGAGAGGCCCGTGCACCGCGATGAAGAGTGGCCCCCACTTGCTGCAACTGGAGAAGGCCCGCACGCAGCAGCGCAGACCCAATGCAGCCAAAAATAAATAAATAAATTAAAAATAAATAAATAAATAAATATGTAGCTTCTTAAGATTTAATTAAAAAAAAAAAAAAAAAACATAAGTCGATCATGTCATTCCCCAGCTCCAAACCCAACATGGCTGCCCAAGGCACTGAATGAATTAGCCTATACCCTCCAAACCTTGCCTATCATTCAATCCCCCATTACTACATTCCAGTCACATTGGCCTTCTCAATATTTATTAGAAATTCCCAAATTTCTTTTAAAAAATAAAATACAAGGTAAAAAAGTAAAGGAGGAAGAATCTAGAAACAGTAACTAATCATAATGTGTGAACTTTATTTGGATTCTAATTCAAACAAAATGCAAGAGAAAATCATTTACAGCATTTGCGTTGGATTGATTGCATCAATGAACTCGATGAATGGCTTTCCTGAATTCACTCCACTTTGTCCTGAATCTTTGTAGTCCCCTCCCACTCTGACTTGCTTTGACCAATGGAATGGTAGCAAAGGTGAGGCAAGCAGAAGCTTGAAAAGCATTCATTCATTCTCACCTGCTCTCTTGCACAATTGGGCTTTGCTCTTACTTCTCTGCTTTCACCATGAAAACATGCCCAAGATTGCTTACTGGAGGAAAAAACATGTGGAGCAGAATCAAGATGGTCCAGTCCAGGCCCTAAATATGTGAAAAAGCCCAACCAAGATCAACAAAATCACCTACATCACCCACAGCTAACCACAGGTACATGAGTGAGTCCCTCCACACCCAGCTTAGCACAACAGAAACACCCAGCTGTTCCACAGACTCTATGTTTGCTCTTGTAACCTCTGAGGTTTTGTGGTTGTTTGGTATACTGCATAATTGTGACAAGAGAAAACTGATAAAGCATTTTCAGACAACTGGAAGTTCAACACTGACTAGATATTTTATGATATTAAGGAACCACTGTTAATTTTTTTCTAGTTATGATAATAATATTCTGGCCATATTGTTTAAAAGAGTCCTTATATTTTATACACACACTGAAATATTCTTAGATAAAATAATATGATGTCAAAATAATATGAAGGTGAGGTGGGATGGGAAGGCCTATCTTGCTCAGTTCTGACTTCCCAGCCTCTAGAACACAGCTGGCTCATTGTAGGTGCTTAAAGAAAGAAATCAAACCACAGCTGACTGAACCAAGTTTCAAATGCACAAGTTAAGGCAATGAATACAGACTAAGTACAAGGGAGAACACCTCTCAGGTATCCTCACAGAACTACAACCAAAAGGGGTACTCAATGCAGAGTGGCAAGCTGACCCAATTAAACTGTCTGTCCTGAAAATACACAAACGGTAGATGGAATGAGGAGAGCCACTTTGGCTTAGGTTGTTAACTACTAGCAGGCTGGTTTCTCCATAACAACCCTTGCATTTCCACTGTTTGCATCAGGTGTGAGTACAACCCCATTACAGTAACTTTCAGTGTTATGCACATATATCCTCAAAATAAATTCTCATTCAAAAGATAATAAGTATTTCTTTTCTTTGGGACCTTAAAGACTTATCTAATCACAAGACAATGACAAATCTGACCTTAATATGATCTTACACTAGTCACTGCTGTTGCACCTAAGACAATTTCTATTCTAGTGGGCTGCTCTGATTTACCCATTTGGAATAAAACCTCTAATGACTTAAGTATTAGAGCTGACGAATCATAATTAATTAATAAACATTTTCAAAGGACAATAGGTAACAGATGATAATCAGAACCTCAAAGCTTAAAATGAGAAGTGTGTAAATTCTCACTGACACCAACCTCAAAATAATCATCTTTGTTCTCTCTCCCCATTCTCCCCACCCCTACATCCAACACCCCAGTCTCTTCATCTTTGCCATTCTGCCATCCATTCTCAATTTATCTCTTTCATTCCCTTTCTTTTTTCCTCCACACCCATTTCAATCCCTTTTCTTATCCCCTCTTTCTTCCCTTCCCCTCCAAGCTTCCATTAAAATGAACTCATTCACATTTTAAAAATATTTATTAAATAATATATAAGAAATGAAAAATAAAACTATAAAAAGATATCGTTTTTACCTATCAGACTGAGCATCTCCTTCCTGAGGGAGAGAAAAAGGCAAACAGCAAGCTCACATTACAGAAGATGAGGCAAAGCCAAATGGGGGTTATCAATATGCAGATTTTACAAGTCTCCAGATGTGAACTGTCAGTCACAATGATTACCACAGCAATCTCACAAAAGCTATATATGAGAAACAAGAGTGCTGCTATAAGCATTCATTCTAAAAGCATTTGTTTAATGAGTTGGGGAAATTTTTGCAAACATATCCAACAATTTTCTTTCTCTTGTTTTTCAGATACTTGTTTCTCTTGTAACTAAGCTATACATAGATCCTAAAGTTTTATGCCAGCAATCTTGCCATAAAACTAAAGTTTTACACTTGTGACCTCACCATCAACTTTCTGGCAATAATATCAGGTCACAGACTCTACAGAAAGACAGAAATATACACTCAGTAGAAATCTTGATATGTTCAGAAAATTAATTAGTATTTGGCATGCTGTTTAAAAAGCCTTTCATTCTGGTTCTGTCAAAAGCAGTCTGGCACATTTCTCTAGCATACTAACAATCTGATGATTGGTAAACCAATGTTTTATTTAGGTCCTTTCTACAGTTCTTCAGTGTTGCATTTGCATACATACGTAAGAGCCAAGTCAAAAGCTGAGGTTCTAGATGAGGAAAGGGCATGTCATTTACAGATTAGCATCCTTTAATGCTTTTTTATGCTTTTAAGACTGCTTCCTATCAAATCAGACAACAGTAAGAAAGCAAACCAAGAACAAGAAAGTGCAGTCAAGTGTTCACAGCTGCAAAAAAGAGAAGTTACCTTGCAAATTTTCTTATTGTATTTTCAAAATCACTAATTTAAAAGAATAATCACCCCTGACCACATGTCAGATCCTACTTTTTTAAAGGGATTTACATACCAAAGAGATAGGTTGATCATCCTCATTCTATAAAAGGATAAAATGAGTATTATTAAGGTTAAATGGTTTCTCCAAGGTCACACAGTCAGCAAATAGCAGAGAAGGGATGCACGTTCAGGTCTGATTCTAAAATCCTATACCCTGAACCACTATGCTACTCTTATTTTATTCTTTGTTATATATTGCATTACATCTGTAAAATTTACTCAACATAAAAATCTAGCTATATCAAGACACGTACTTTTGCAAGAATGAAATGTTTCTAACTTGTATTTCTGTCATTTATATGACAGGTGACATGCACAGAAATTTTGGTTGTTCATTATTAATTTCCATAGAAACACAGTTGTAATCTACATTTAAGAATAACCCTGGGCTTATTGCTTGGATAGTCCCCCATTTTGAGAGATGCCTATAATAGAGAAACTATTGCTAATAATTAAACATGGAAATACGAAACAAAAAAGAGAACGTGAGTAAATTAAGAAAAAAAAGCACTTTATGATTATAGAACATACATAAAAGGCTATACTTTAGTATGGAAAACACCAAGTCTGAACACTTGGTTATAATTTACAATAATCCAAATTAATCTAGATTCTGATTAGCAAAATGCAGACATGTGCATGTGACAGACAATCATTGTGGAGCCCAACAAAGCTACAGAGTGAAACCAGGTGAAAAGATGTGAATAGGAAATTTGTTCTATTTTGAAGAAGGGCAAGATTTTCTAACTGCTGGGGTAAAATGACTGAAGTCAAATGTTGAGACAGAATTTGGATTAATTTCTTGGTGCTGTTCTCTTTCATTCCCTTAGGACGAAAGATCATGTCACTCAACAGTGATACTTCCAGCCAATTAAAGAATGGGTTTGGGTTACACCTCCAAGCTGGAAAGATTTCAGCTGTAATACAAGGTCCACAACAAGGGTAAAGTAAGGAAGAGTAGGTAAAATGAGCTCTGTCACACAGGCAGTCAGTCTCATGGGAAGGAAAGAGCAAAAGAATTAGCATTTCTGAACTTGACAAGTGAACGTCACAGTCACACAGACTCTATATGCACCAGCAATTGTATTCTGCTCTGTCCCTTATATTACATCAGGTTTTAGGAACTATTTCTAGGTGTGCTCCATGTCAATCAAGGATTTTCCTTCTCCCATATGAACCAAAAACTTCTGTAGATTTTTAGCCTAATCGTTGCTTGTTCCCACTCTCCCATTTTGCTCAGATCGCAGGGCTAGTGATTGGCAGTCTTATTCACAATACCCTACAGACCAGGCACTCAAAACAAACTGACCACCTTCCTTATTCAGCAAGTAAGTAAGCATTTTTAAAATTAATCTATTGAGGTGAAATTCACATAACATAAAATTAACCATTTAAAGTGAATAATTCAGTGGCATTTAGTACATTCACAATGCTATGCAACCCCACCACTGCTCCAAAACACTTCCATCACTCCAAAGTAAAACTCCATCCCCATTAAGCAGTTTCTCCCCATTTCCCCCTCTCCTTCAGCCCCTGGAAACCATCAACCTGTATTCTGTCTCTATGGATTTATCTGTTCCGGACGTTTCACGTAAGTGGAATCATGCAATATGTGACATTTTGTGTCTAGCTTTTTTCACTTAGCATATGCTTTTAAGGTTCATCCATGTTGTAGTATGTATCACATATTCATTTCTTTTTATGGTTGAATAATATTTTATTGTACATATATACCACAATGTGTTTATCCATTCACTCATTGACAGACACTTCCACCTATTGGCTAATATGAATAGTGCTGCTATGAATATGTGTGTACCTGTATTTATTTGAGTGCTTGTTTTAAATTCTTTTGGGTATATACCTAGGAATTAAATTGCAAGATCATATGGTAATTCTACACTTAACTTTTTGAAAAACTGCCGAACTGCTTCCCACAGCCAAGCAAGCATTGCTGAGCACCAACCATGCATTAAAGTCCCCGATCTCATGAAGTTTACATTCTAGTGAGAAAAAAATAAGTAAACAAGTTAATCACTAATTTTATTACACAGGTAAATTATATATACCTATAAGTGTCATGTCAGATGGTGGTAAGTGATATGAAAAAATTAAGCAGAGCAGGGTACAGAGAGTTATGGGAGGGTACTATTTTATATAGGATGGTCAGGAAAACCCTCTCTGATGTAAACAACATGAAATGAGATCATTAAATATTTTTAGAATATCTCAATAGTCAGTGAAACATTATTTATTTTTTAAGAAACATTATTTCTTATATTACATTTTTCCAAAGTAATACTTTCATCTTTTTGGCTTGAATAATGTTCCCTTTGTGATTTTTTTCTGAATGTTAATTCAGACTAGTAACTTTATGTAAAGATTCTTGCTATTTATTTTGTACAACACAAAATAAAACCCACCTGGTGAATTTTGTTGATCACCAGAATGCCCTATGGTGACAAACCTACATTTCTGATATCATCACAGTTAGAGGTAATCATCAAATAAAATGTTGTGGAATGTCAGAACTCTATAGTAATTTCAAACCATTAATTTCCCAAAAGAATGTAACTAGCAAATTATGAATAACTCAGATAAAGTATTAAATCCCAAATGTGGGGAAAATACACTTGGCTAAGGGTTAGGAACCCCCAGTTCTACTTCCTGCTTTACTACCTTGGCTAAGTCAGTTACCTCCTCTGTATCTCAATTTTCAAAAAGGGCAGTGGGGGTAGGGGGACAAGAGATGATGTCTAAGGTCCCTTCCAGTCTAAAGTTTAAGAAATACATTTGAATAGTACATCTGGAAGCCTCTAAGAGGGAGCTAAAGGATCCCAAACATAGCTGTGCCTTGGCTGTCTTCAGTCAATTTAGTTGAGTGAAAAAATGGCTATCCATATCCGACCTAGAGAATAGCCCCAGTTTAAACAGATGAATTGAGAAATCAGAAGTTTACAGCCCAAAACAAGGATCACCGTCCAAATTGCTAAGGAATTCTAGGATCAACATAATATATACTGAAGGGTAGTAATATACAGAAAGAATTATAAGTAATATACAGAAAGAATTATAAGCTTCTGTGTAGTAATATACAGAAAGAATTATATTCAGCACAGAATATCATAAAGCTGTCTTCTGAATGCCTAGTACATGCCTGGTATAGTTAGGCAAAATATATATAATATATATCATCATATACATGTATATGAACATATATAGAAATACATATCTAATATGCATAAGCATCCTCACTCTCATTTTACACATGAGAAACTAAGACTTAGATCAAGTAAATGTTAACAATCACACAGATAGACGTAGTAAAAAAAAGTGGGATTCTGATCCAGACAGGACTGAATGACTCCAATTCCGCTATCATAGTGAAAGACCTTAACAATATGACTGAAGATACCATTCTTCATTTAAGTTCTTAATATTTTATTTATATTAATAAACCTAGGATGTAAACAAAACCCAAAATCCTAGCTAAAATCAAATCAACTTTCTTAAGTTTCTTTATCTAAAAGTTGCTTCCGTTATTTCTACATTCTAAATTCAAAACTACCTTTCAACTACTTAATCGACTTTTCTTTTTTTCACAGACAACATATATTTTAGAACAAAATTCTCCATAACATATTTTCTACCTACACTCTCTCCCCAGGTGATTTCATTCAGTCCTATCATCTACATGCTATGACTCCCAAATTATATCTTGAGCCTTAACCTCTCCATTGAGGTGCAGACTCTCAGATCCAATGGCCTCCAAAATGTTTCCAGTTAGATGTTTCAGAGCATCTCAACCTGAATAAAGACAAGACATAATTTTATCTTTTCCTTGCCATATCTGTTCATTTTCTAATCTTCCTATTGCAATAAATAGCACCTCTATCCAACTAATCACTCAAGGCTAAGACTTAGGATTCATCCTTGATTCTTTTTTTTTTTTTTTTTTATAAATTTATTTATTTTTATTTTTGGCTGTGCTGGGTCTTTGTTGCTGCGTGCGGGCTTTCTCTAGTTGCGGCAAGCAGGGGCTACTCTTGTTGCAGTGCGCGGGTTTCTCATTGCGGTGGCTTCTCTTGTTGTGGAGCACGGGCTCTAGGAGCAGAGGCTTCAGTAGTTGTGGCCCGTGAGCTCAGCAGTTGTGGCTCGCAGGCTCTAGAGCGCAGGCTCAGTAGTTGTGGTGCACGGGCTTAGTTGCTCCACGGCATGTGGGATCTTCCCGGACCAGGGCTCGAACCCGTGTCCCCTGCATTGGCAGGCGGATTCTTAACCACTGCGCCACCAGGGAAGCCCCCATCCTTGATTCTTAACTTTCCCTCCTCCCCATATCCATCCTATCACCTAGTCCTATCAGCTCTACCACCAAAATATATTTAGAATCTGTCCTCTTTTTTTTTTTTTTTTTTTTTTTTTTTTACTAATCAGCACTTTTTAAGGTTTTTTTGTAAAATTTTTATTGGGGTATAATTGATTTACAATGTTGTGTTAATTTCAGGTGTATAGCAAAGTGAATCCGTTATACATATACATATATCCACTCTTTCTTAGTAATTTTTTTTTTTTTTGGCCATACTGCGTGTCGTGTGGGATCTTAGTTCCCTGACCAGGACCAAACCCATGCCCCCTGCAGTAGAAGCGCAGAATCTTAACCACTGGACCACCAGGGAAGTCCCTAGAATCTATCCTTGTCTCTTCTTCTCTACTGCTCACCACCATCACTCACTCAAACTATGCAACAAGAATCACCTCCTGGGCTTCCCTGGTGGCGCAGTGGTTGAGAATCTGCCTGCCAATGCAGGGGACACGGGTTCGAGCCCTGGTCTGGGAAGATCCCACATGCCGTGGAGCAACTAGGCCCGTGAGCCACAACTACTGAGCCTGTGCGTCTGGAGCTTGTGCTCCGCAACAAGAGAGGCCGCGACAGTGAGAGGCCCGCGCACCGCGATGAAGAGTGGCCCCAACTCGCCGCAACTAGAGAAAGCCCTCGCACAGAAACTAAGACCTAACGCAGCCAAAAATAAATAAATAAATAAAATAAAATAAAATAAAATAAAATAAAAAAAAGAATCACCTCCTACCTGTTCTCCCTTTCTGACTCCCTATAATCCACACAGTAGCCACAGTGATCTTTCCAAATCACTGATCAGATGATGGCACTTCCAGGCTTAAAACTCTTCAATGGCTTTCTACTGCACTTCAATAAAACCCAAATGTCTTGCCATGTCCTACTACAAAACCTCACGACCCCGTCTCTTACCACACTCCCTTACATCATTTCCTATCATAACTCTTCACTCTCTGTGCTCCAGCATGCTGCTCTTTCTGTACCTCAAGTACACTAAGTTCATTTCTGTCTCAGGGTCTTTGTATTTGTGGTTTTCCCCTATTAGGAAACTTTGTCCCCAAATCTTTATGAAGCTAACTCCATCTTGTTATTCAGGTCTCAGTTTAAATGTTACCTCCACAGTGAGACCAAATCACTACCTCATCAAATAATTTATTTCTTTAGAGCATTATCACTATCTAGGATTATTTTTCTAGTGTATTTATCTAGCTTCCTCCCACAAAAATGTAAGTTCTTTGAGAGCAGAAATCTGGTTTGTTCTGTTTATTGTTGTATCCCAAGTACCTCAAAAAAAAAAAATCCCTATTGCATAGCATGCACTTGATAAATATTTAATAAAGAAATGAATAAATGAACAATACTGACACAACAGACATAGTATCAATATTTTTTTACAAGTCAAAATTATTGCCATACTACCCTATCAACTTGAAGGTAAAATCTGTCTAATTCATCTTTCCATCTCCAGAGAACTTATATAGCACCTTGTATTATTGTAGGTTCTCAAAAAAAAAGATTAAAATTAATGAAGGAAACTTTGTTCTAAAGTGTTTAAAATATACTTAATTACATACTTATACTTAATTATATATACTTATATTGATATTTATTGAGCATTTAGTACGTACCAGGCCTTGTTCTAAATGCTTTATGAACGCCTAACAACTCTGTGAGATAAGAAATACCATTATTCACATTTTACAGATGTAGGATCTAAACAAAAAGAGCTTAAGTAACTTGCCCAATGTAATACAACTACTAAGTAGCAGAGCTGAAATCTGAACCTAGACGTTCCTCCCCAAGACAAGTATTAGTATCAGCTAATTGAGGATTCTCAGAAAAAGCTTGCCATTTTATCTGTTTGAACTCATGACTCTTCAGAGAATTTGAGGTTCTACTAAATTTAAGTAAGCCAAAAGTTTATTTAGGTCATAGTTCTGACATAATCATTACTTGATATTAGAACAGAGTAACCTTCCAGAATAGTTTTCTCTGCTATGAGGTCCAGAGCGATGCCAGAAGAATCTTTGAGCAATAAAAGAACTGTACAGCATAAACTTAATTCATAATCACTGGAGGAAGAAATTGGGTTTATAGCTTACTATTAAGTATATGATCCAATATGAAATTCAACAGGGTACTGAAGAAGTGTAAAAAATTCTTAAATGTTTGGCTCATATAAAAAAGTGATATGAAATATACTACTTCACAACAGGAATTGTGAAGGTTATGAGGTTAGTATGAGTTAGTATAAGGTTATGTTTTTTCATAATATATAATTCAACTTTGTAAAGACTGATAAGCAATATCTTTTTGTCCTTGCTCTTCAAAAGCTCGCTATAGTCATTACCCGTCACCCCCAAAGTTTTATTAAAAGTTTTATGATTCTAGCACTTGAGAATATCAAACTTTTTTACAAAAACAGGCAAACCCCATAGTTTGTCATTTTTAATATCTGGAGCTCCTCTGGTCCTTCCCTGGAAGCCTAAGGGGTAGACAACCTCAGCAATGTTCCCTATACACACGCCTTACGTCTGATTCTACGATTATTCTCTTCCCCTGCTCCCCAAGTCCTCTACCAAAGATCTACCCCATGGATATTAAACTCATGATAGACTGGGGCCAGAAAGGAAAACCCTCCATAACTCCAAGCCTAAAAGAACCTCGAATGACAAAATTATATAGATTTGTACTGAAATAATTCAATGAAAGTATATAATAAGAAGAGTAAGTAAGCAAAACTTAAAGAGAAAAGAATAGCAGACAAACCTCACAACTATTCTCAGATATCTGAATACTCTTCTGGGTTATCTTAGAATCCTCAAACATGATTTATGTCTGATCTGTCTCCTCAGCTTGACACTAAGTACACCGAATAGCATAGCATCTGTAAATCTCCCTAATAAAAATATCTGTAAACTGCTCCCCCTAGAATGCTCCTCAAAGTCCAGTATATTTTTACTACCCTGTCAGTTTTCTGCCATGATATTATGACAGGGTTATTTCATTTTAAAGGTTACCATTCCTTCAACTGCCAGATATCAGCTATCACAGGAGCAAATAATGGAGTAGTATTTCTGTAATCTACATAGAGTCAACATTTTTTTAAAGGCTGTGAGTGAATGAAATGATCCAACAATTCTAAAACCCAGTCTGATGAGAAAATTAGAAAAGTCTACCAAATCTTAGGAAAAATAAAATCCTTCCATCGTTATACTATTATCATATCATGACTGAATCAAGCCATTTCATTACATTTCATTTTTAGCTATATGGAAGTCAATATACTACATATATTATAAAATAATCTGAAAACCAAAATAATCTATAACAGTGACTTTTATATTGACTTTATTTAATTTTAATATTAAAATACAAACTGCTATCTTAACATGAGGTATCTGCTTAACTCCTAATTAAATTCATTTCCATCCATTCTTCCCCATATCTTTTCTCATTTGGTTAGCTTTAAATATACTCATGCCAATTCTCCATGTCTCACCAGCATGATTAAAAATTTTTTATACAACATTGGTATGGGAAATGATTGATAACAATCTTATTTTTTTCAAACTGATTCCTTGCTGGGTCTGTGGGGTGGTAAAAATGTTAAAAGTGATTTAAAAGCTAGTTTTTCTGAAATCCTACTTTTTCAGATGAATATCAAAAGAGAAAGAAAATGAGCATGTAGTCATTTATCTTTAAAATGAGAAGTCCACACTGTGAACATAAAGAAAAATACAAAGAGACTGAGTAACAAGCTGCTCTAGCCATTTCCTGCAAAGAAATTACATTTGTGACTGTAACTATTAAAATTATAGAAAACAACTCCCTGTTCTTCAAAAACCACTAAAATATGGCTCCAAAATCATAGGTATTATTATTTTTTAAATGTAAAGGTTTTAAGAGCAAAATCGTGTTATTAATAAATTTAAGTAGTGAGCTGTAATGCTGGAAGACAACTGTGGTAAGATATACACAATACTAACCCATCTTGCCAAAAAAAAACAAAGAGTAATAAAGAAAAGTATAAAAGAAAACTGATTAAATCACTTTAAAAGAGGGGTTGATGCTTTCGAAATTCTTTAGTATGTAATTTTCTTCCTATGGGATATTGTACAAATGTCTTTGTCTTGTCTAAAGTGTATTAAAATTACAAATACACTCGCATACTGAGGAAAATTGCTTTTACTTATCAGGTTGAAAGAAACAAGGAAGCCTTGGAAAAACAGAGATTTCCAGGGAAGAAAAGTAAAGCAGGAAAGTGAAAGTATAATAAAAGGACTATAATCAGAGATATGGGAGGAAGACAAACTGCATTAATTAATTTTCTTTAAGAAATGAGACTAGCTGCACACTGAGATGAATTGTCTCATTTGCCAAGTGTCCCAAGTGGCAAAGTCAAACAAATAACTCTGTAATTCTTTATTAGTATTTCATCAAGTTTAACCATTTGAAGACTGCCAAAGTGGGGTAGGGAGAATCCTTCAAATCTCATGAGAATTACGACTAATCAACTTTTTTACGTGTAATTTTCAATATCTTCCTTTGTTGAAATAACCAAGTACCGAATGCAAATGGTATAAAAACAGAGCAAAACCAAATAAGATAAACAGCAGGAAGGGTATACTCTTCATGGGAGGCCATGCTGGACAGAGCAAAGCCTTTCAAATCCCTAAGAACTGGGTTTAAATTCTGACTCTTCCACTTCCTAGTTAAATGACTATGTCATTTATTTAATCTCTCGTCTCAATTTCCACAAATGTACAAAATGAAGGATACATCAGCTCTGCAGGAATGTTGTGAGATTAAAGATGGCTGTGGGGCTTCCCTGGTGGCGCAGCGGTTGGGACTCCGCCTGCCAATGCAGGGGACACGGGTTCGAGCCCTGGTCTGGGAGGAGCCCACATGCCGCGGAGCGGCTGGGCCCGTGAGCCACGATTGCTGAGCCTGCGCGTCTGGAGCCTGTGCTCCGCAACAAGAGAGGCCGCGGCAGTGAGAGGTCCGCGCACGGCGATGAGGAGTGGCCCCCGCTCGCCGCAACTGGAGAAAGCCCTGGCACAGAGGCGAAGACCCAGCACAGCCAAAAATAAATAAATTAATTAATTAATTTAAAAAAAAAAAGATGGCTGTGATTTAAATATCATATACATAAAGTACCTAGCTCTTTCCTTAGTAAATGTCAATTCCTCCAATAAAGTACACAAGTCAGGCAAATATTTATTTAAACATTGGGATATACTGTTAAATGATCAAAGTTTTGAGTATACTGTGTGATCTTCTGAAGAGAGAGCCAAATGACCCTCACTCGACATTTAGTTAAGAAATTTAGTCTTCAATTCTTATGTATTGATACTTTCATACAGAGGTAAACTTATGGAAAGACTTGTTGTAAATTTCTTTCTCCTTTAGACATAAGCTTTTTCTTCCTCAGCCCCACTAAAAGATAGTTTTAAATCAAAGCCTAGATTTAACAGTACACGGGGCATTTTTTCCAAAATGAAAATAGCTTTATCATTTATGTCATTATAAAATTAATAAATTATCCTGATTTTTTAAAACTGGATATTACAAAAATATCATAAAGAATAAATTTTTGAGATCATTTGAAATCCTACCACCTAGAGATAATAGTGATTAAGATTATGACTGATAAACATACAAACATACCCCCATCTTAGACTTCTTTCTCTGTATAAATGTATATATAGGTTTTAATAAAAACTAAGAGAGTAACACCCTTTGAATAGGTTTTGGATGTCTTTTTTTTTTTTTTTTTTTTCTGGCCATACCGCGCGGCTTGTGGGATCTTAGTTCCCCAACGAGGGATGGAACCCAGGCTCCCTGCAGTGGAAGCTCGGAGTCCTAACCACTGGATCGCCAGGGAATTCCCTGGGTGTCTTTTATTAACTGTACAAAATCATAAGAATAACACTAAAAAAAATAAAACTTCCACAATCCCAACACCTTAAATAATGTTTTTATTTTTGCCACTTCCATTTCTAATGCTTGTCCATATAAATATGTAATTAACATAATTATAATCATAAAAGGTACAATTTTATATTCTTTCTTTATCCATTGTAAGCATGTTCTATGTTGCTGCATGAAAAAACTTAAGTAGAATACAGTAAATGAGATACTTTGTCATAAGAACTAATATCAAAGTACCCTTCTGATTGTGATTTATAAAGCCAATTCCTCATTCTTGCAAATGATCATTTTAATAACAAACATACCTAGCTTTATTTTTTAAGGTTTTATACTTTGTTGCTATGGATATTAAATGCAATGGGAGGTGAAAACTCTTGGTAAACCTGGATTATATGAATGTAACATATCATTACTATCAATCGAACATAGTAGGTTCTGAATGAACATTTCAAGTATATATGCTGTCTCTCGATATTTGTAGGAATTACTTTTCTAGGACTTTTTTGCTCCATGGCAAACAAGACTCTTCCTCTATTCTACAACTAGATCAGGATATGTTATAAAAAATACATTTTAATGTATTTCTGGGTTTGCAAGCAAGTAAGTAAGGGAAAGCTCTAAGGGGGAGAAAGGAAGAAGGAGCTGAAATAGAATAGGGGCCACAGAGGAACTAAACTTGGATGAACAGAATGAGAATCTCCTGCCTCAAAATTTAGCCCAGACTCTTGAATGATGCTAAACTGGTCCCAGATCTATAGAATCCTTGGCTTCAGACAAAAATAAATGCAAATTCTCCCTGAAATAAACAATCCCCAATTTAGCCCTAAGGATTCTCACAGATTAAGTTCAAATATGCACTAAGAATTTGTTTTCAAAAATCACTAAACCACTCAAGGAAATAAGCCACCATGAGTGAGAGTAAAAACAATATGACAGATTTAGAATTCCAAGTGTATTATTGCTTTTTATAAAAGAAAGCTATATTTTATCACTACATTAAAAGATATTTACCTTTCCACAAGGTCAGAATTCAAATGTTTTATTTCTGTGTCCTATGACACAACCATAACTATCAAGAATCTGAAGAACATATTCCTCCAAAATCTCACCTTGAAAGCACTGAAATCTCACCCTGAAATTTCATCCTTCATAAACTGAAGCTTGATTTTTAAAATAGCCATGAAATTAAAAACAAACAAACAAACAAAAAGAAACATTCATCTCTATCTTTTTGTTCTTAGCTGCCTAAGCAGGGATCAAGGGAAACAATAGCGCTTTTTTAATTTTTTTTTTTGAGTAATTAAGTCTACATTACAGTATGGTTAGTAAAGAAAGGCTAAGTTACACCACAGCAACACAACCTCCAAATCACTGAGGCTTTAAGTAAGAAGGTGTTTTTCCTGCCCTCCCTGCATGTCCACTGCTCTGCTCTTTACAGTCCTCACCCAGGAATACAGGCTGCAAGAGCTTCGATCGTGTAGAACAAGACAGATCACAAGATAGAAGAGAACATGGCACATGGCAAATTGTGAGCCTATCCCTTGACATTTACTTGGTCAGAGCAAGTCATATGACCATGCCTAAATTCAAGGGGTAGGGAAGTACCAGCCTACCACGTGCCTAGAATGAGGAGAACCAGAAATACTGAACAGCACTAAGGGACACCACATACAGTTATTTCAACTCACCTCCA
The DNA here is from genome assembly GCF_965194825.1 of Balaenoptera physalus. NCBI lineage: Eukaryota > Metazoa > Chordata > Mammalia > Artiodactyla > Balaenopteridae > Balaenoptera > Balaenoptera physalus. Next base: position 74,388,847 of record NC_138897.1, read on the forward strand.
TTAGCAATATAAACAAAGAAATGCTGAACTGAATGCAGTTGAAAGTTTATGTAATAATTCCACTGCTAGGTTTCAGTGGAGAACAACAAGGTGGTCTCAGAGAAGCTTGGGTTTGACAACAGCCTCAGGCGTTCACTGTTTCAAGATCCTAGGCTCCCTTATCAATTGAGTAAATGCAGCAGTTATCCAGGGCTCTACTCTTCCAAGTAATTTACCCTTCTAACTTAATGTTTCTCTAATCAGAGAAGAAAATGGTTGACATACCACAATAGACAGAAGTCAAATAAAAATCACCATTATATACTGTGCACTTAAAAGAAATTCCTCTGATATCACTAGCAATGCCTTTTTGCCTAAAACATAAAAGTCAACCATATAGTAGTTTAAGCCGCTTTTAGTCTAGAAGGTTTTTTTAAAGACATGGGCAATAAAACTGTCAAGCTTTTAAACTTTAGGAATGATCTATGAAATCCTCAGCCTTGTCATTTCTTCCTGTCCCCTTGCTTCTCTCCCTCCTACCTCTTTGTCTCTCTTTTTCTCCTCATTGAAGGTAAGTGATAAAAGATACTTTTAAGAGTTTCTCTTAAGGAGAGAACTGTCTTGGTTTAAGAAAATATCCTAATATGTAGATGGTTTGAAGAGGGTAAAGTCAAGATAGCCAAACTGTTGCTCATAAGAAGTTAATAGGTGGCTTCTAGTTAAAGATAACAGATTAAATATAAGTAGTTAGCACACACACACACACACAAAAGACTGTAAAACTAAAATGAGAGAGTTTGTCATAAATCCACAAGGAAAAAAAAAAAAAGAACCAACCTGGAACAGAAAGAAAAAAAGAGCAACAAAAATTTGGAAGCTATAAAGTCAATGAACTAGTCGTAACAGACTAAGCATATCCAAGAAAGTTAAGCCAACAGTAGAGAAAGCTAAGAAATAACCAATTTACAACAATGAATCTCCCAAAGGTTTGGGAAGCAATAGCACCAGGTGCTTCTGAAAAAAAAGATGTGGCGGTTGGTCTGAAAATAGAAGGACTGGGGAATTCCCTGGTGGTCCACTGGTTAGGACTCCGTGCTTTCACCGCCAAGGGCCCGGGGAACTAAGATCCCACAAGCTGCGCAGCATGGCCAAAAAGAGAAAAAAAAAAAAGAAAAAGGAAGGACAGGCTGAAAATCTGTATAAGAAGCCCTAGAATACAGACTGTGGTCTCTAAATATCATGTCCCCAAAAAGGAACAGAATTCCCTAGCGAAATGGCTGATTCCAGGTCTGAGACAGAAAATGTACAAAATGTGCCCAAAACATCTTGTCATTCCAAAAAATAAGATAGCTTTCAAAGATCATTGGAGTCATGTCAAAGGACTCAGAAGCCAACTTGAAGAGGCTGCAAGGCCCAGAGATTGGTCACTGACAAGGATAATAATGGCAACAGACTGACACACATTGAGTCCACTTAAGTACAAGGGTTCATGATAATACTTAAAAAAAGAAAAAGAAAAAAAATTCACTGGTCTCCTTTGGAGGACATGAAGGAACCAATTCATAACTGTGAAAATAGGAAAATAAGAGAAAGAAACATTCATCCTGCTTTTCTATAGGAACCACATCACAGGTAACCAACTAACTGGTAAGTGAAAGACATACTGCTTTATAGAAGTTTTCTAGCTAATAAATGCAGATGGAATAAAATTATTTAGAGTATCTTCATTTTGCAACCCCAAATTCATTTAAGGATCTAGGCAATGACCATCAGTGGCTGCTAACAACACAAAAAGAGAAAACAAGGCATTAGTGCCTTATGATAGACTTATGCAACAACACTTCTAAGGTAGTCTCCCCACCCCCAAAATTGCAATAGTGAGTCTGACAAAGCATCTAAATCCAACTCTAAGTTTTTAGGAAACAGAAGAGACACCATAACCACAGGGATACAATCAGCAAAGTCCAGACTGAAAAACTATATGACAATTGACTCTGTTTCTTCAACAAGTATTTGCCAGGGGAAGAGAAAACAAGAGAGCAAGAGAGCCAGAGTGATTGAGAGCAAGGGCATATACAAGAGAAAAAGAGAGTGAAAGTGAGAGAGAAAGAAACTAAGAGACTTAAGAGCAATATATGGATATTAATTTAGATCATGAGTCAAACAAACATGCTATGCGGTGGAAATAGGAATCATTACTGAAACGATGAGGGAAATCTGAACACTGATTAAACTATCTGTAAAGAGAAATGACTTTTTTATGTGTGATGATAGTATTGTGATTATGTTCCTTGTTTTTAAAAATGCCTTTTTCCTTTAGAGATATATATAGAAATATTTATGAATTAAATAATGATGTCTAGGACTGCTTCAAAATAACAGATAAAAAATGATTGGACATGAGTTAGTAACTATACATGCGAACTGTTCTCTCTCTTCTTGTATATGCTTGAAATATTCACAATGAAAAGTTTAAAAAGCAGTTAGATACTCCCCTACCCAGATACCTATTTTCAAACTATGTCATAACTACTCCCCCTATACCAGCAGAAGATGGCACAGATTTATCCTCTGGAGAGGTTAAACCACTTGGGTCTCTGATATAAAGGACACCAGGAACAGTTAAGTGTAGGATACTGCATAAAATGAGAATTACTTGAAAGTTTACTTGCTGAATGTTGAGATTCTTCTCTAACCTCCTTCTCCTACTTGACTTCAAAAGCACTGGAAGTCAGAAAAATACCCCTTGGGCCAGAAATTGAAATAGTCTTCACTACAGAACCTCACAAGCCCAAGATAAGAGACCTAAAGAGACTGACATCATGAGTTCCTCCCAGGGAAACAGCACAGCCACTCACCCTGTGGTGATGACTTGGGAGACTGAGGGAGAAACTGAGGAAGAAAATTTCAAAACTACCCTTTGAGAGATGAGAAAATACTGCATTTAAAAAACAAGAATGGATGCTAAAAAGAAAAGAGAGACTAATCAGAGAACAAAGGTCTTATAAAAAATAAGATAGAAATGAAAAAACTAAACAGAAGGGCTGGATGATAAAATTGAAGAAATACTGCAGAAAACAGATTAAGGAACAAGAGAGATGGAAAATGAGAGACACAAATATCAGAAGATAAGCTAATGAGATTTGATATCTGAATAAAAGTAGTTAAAAAAAGAGAACAGAGAAAACCATAAAAATGAAATCATTAACAAAATCATTCAAGGAAATTTGCCAGAATTAAAGTACATGGGTTTTTAGATTGGGAGTTATCCATCAAGTGTCCTGCACAGTTGATGAAAACAAATCCTCCCTAGACAACAATTAAGATTCTATACACTTCCTAAGAAAGTTTCCATATAAACAATCAAGGTTTTAAATTGCATCAGGATTCTCAACATCAAAAAGAGAAGAGGACAACGGCTAAATCAATTTCTTCAAAATTCAGAGGGGAAAATAATTCCCAGCCTAGAATACAATAACCAGTCAAACTATTCATCTCCTGTGAGAGTAAAATAAAGACATTTTCAGCAACGCATGCAAACTTTCAGCTATAAGATGAATAAGGTCTGAGGAGCTAATGTAAAACATACTGACTATAGTAAATAACACTGTATTATATAATTAAAATTTGCTAAGAGAGTAGAACTTAAGTGTTCTCACCAAAAATAAATAAATAAATATGTGAGGTGATGGATATGTTAATTAACTAGGTGGGGAAAATCCTTTCACAATGTATACATATGTCAAATCACCACCATGTACTTTAAATATCTTAGAAATTTATTTTTCAATATCTTGATAAAGCTGAAAAATAATAATATACCTTACTTCTAACACCTTTCCAAACAATACAAATAGGATGTATTGAACAAATATTTGTTCAATTGATGTGCTAACCCTTTGGAGAGCCTGCAAAAGTGAGAGAAGTCTCCAGGAAGGAACCATCACCACCTAAACCTAAAAGACTGCCATGAGCTGTCTGGCATCTGCAGCATGTGTCTAATATCATCCATTCACATGTTCTGCTGTTAGAATTCCACTGTCAGTGTGTTTAAGATCATTTATTTTAATCATTACGTCCATATGGCTTTATCAAGCTTGCTCACAAAGTAGGAAGAATTCAAAGGTGATGTCAGATACACGTAATAACCTTTCAAAAATATTTTTCTTATAGAAGGATCCATTATTACAAAGAGAAAATAATTACCAAATGGTAACAACAGAAGTAGTCTAATGTAGGTTCAATTCATCCTTAATATTCAGATTAGTTTTATCTTTTTGAATAATATAAAATCTTGCTAGGACACAGCTAATTACATTAAAGTCTACAACATGCAGAAACCTCAACATTTATAATAGACAATTCCTTATGACAGTAATCCCATAACTTTCATTAGCAGTAAAAATTTCTATTTGTTAGCATTAACAATCTTCTGCATTATTCCTGATAACGTGAGTTTCATAAAGCTGTACAAAGAATAAAGATTTAGTTAACAATTTCACAAAATGAGACAGGAGGAAGAGAGACTAGAACAGATCACTTGAGGCACTACACTCCATGGCTGGAATAAAAAAAACACATAATGCTCTGTTATACTTGCCTTTAATTTGCTTGCAAACATGAAAAATGGGGTATCTTATTTGACTAAATTTCAGAGGCCAGAGGAATATTTCTTACTAGCATGAAATTTGAACATTTTGGAAAATATTCTTCCGTCTATTTCTAGAGCTTTTGCAAAAACTCATAAAACATTTGTACAGCACCTACTACATGCCAAGCATTGTATTAGGCACTAGATATACCAAAAACAAGGAAAGAATGCACCTTAAACCTTACCTCACACCATACATAAAAGTTAACCCAAAGTTGATCACGGACCAGATGTAAAATCTAGAACTATAAAACATCTAGGAGAAAATATTCACAGTCTTTGAGTACACAAAGATTTCCTAGACATAACACAAAAAGCATGAATCATAAAAGAAATACATGATAAACCTGACTTTACCAAATTTAAAACTTGTTCTTTGAAAGATGCCATCAAAAAATCAAAAGGCAAGCTACAGACTAGGAGAAAACATTCTCATGTATATGCCTGATGAAGGACTTGTATCTAGCATAAATTTTTTAAATCTCAATAATAATAAGAAGCAACCCAATTAAAAATTGGGCAAAAAATCTGAACAGATATTTTACAAAAATAGATATACTAATGGCCAATAACCACAGAAAAAGATATATAACATTACAAATTAATCAGGGAAATGGAAGTTTAAAAACACAATAAGATACCATTACACATTCAAAAGAATAGATAAAATTAAAAAGAATGGCAATGGGTCAAAGGAGAAATCACAAGGAAAATTAGAAAATATCTTAAGACAAACAAAAATGAAAATACAACATACCAAAACTCATGGGATGTGGTGAAAGCAATGCTAAGAGGGAAGTTTGTAGTAATAAATAAATTTAAAAAGAAGAAATATTTCAGATAAAAACCTAATTTACAACTCAAGGAACTAGAAAAAGATGAACACACTAAACCCAAAGAAGGAAGGAAATAATAAGGATTAGAGCAGAAATAAATGAAACAGAGAAAAGAAAAACAACAGAAAAATTCAACACAACTAAGAGCTGGATTTTTGAAAATATCAACAAAACTGAAAAACCTTTACATAGACTAAGAAAAAAAGAAGACTCAAATAACAAAAATCAGAAATGAAACAGGAGACACTACACCTGATGCAAGAGAAATAAAAAGATTATGAGACTACTACGAACAGTTATATGTCAACAAATTGGATAACCTAGAAAAATGGATACATTCCTAGAAACATACAACCTACTAAGACTGAATCACAAAGAAATAAAAAATCTGAACAGAACTATAACTAGTAAGGAGATTGAACTGGCAATCAAAAACCTCCCAACAAACAAAAACTTCACTAAAGAATTCTAACAAACATTTAAATAAGAGCTAACAGCAGTCCTCCTCCAACTCTTCTCAAAAATTGAAGAGAACACTTCCAAACTCATTTTATGAGGCCAGCATTACCCCGATACCAAAGCCAGACAAAGATACTAGAAGAAAATAAAACTACACACCAATTGATGTAAAAATACTCAACAAAATACTTGCAAACTAAATTCAACAGTACATTAAAAGAATTATACACCATGACCAAGTGGGAATTATCCCTGGAATACAAGCATGGTTCATCATATAAAATTATTCAATGTAATACAACACATTAACAGAATATAGGACAAAAACACATGATCATCTCAAGTGATGCAGAAAAAGCATTTGACAAAATTCAACACCTTTTCATGATAAAAACACTCAACAAACTAGGAACAGAAGGAAACTACCTCAACATAATGAAGTCTATATATGAAAAGCCCACAACTAACATCATATTCAGTGATGAAAAATTAAAAGTTTTCCCTTAAGATCAAAAACAAGGCAAGGTCGCCCACTCTTACCACTTCTATTCAACATGGAACTTTAGGTCCTAGCCAGAGCAATGAAGCAAGAAAAAGAAATAAAAGGCATTCAAATTGGAAAGGAAGAAGTAAAATTATCTCTGTTCACAGATGATATAATCTTATACGTAGAAAACCCTAAAGATTCCATAAACAAACACATTTTAGAACTAATAGATGAATTCGGCAAAGTTGCAGGATACAAAATCAACATATAAAAATCAACTAACAATGAAGAATCTGCAAATGAACTTAAGAAAACAAGCCCATTTAACTAAGTAAATTTAACCAAGAAGGCAAAAGATCTATATAATGAAAACTACAAAACATTGCTGAAAGAAATGTAAGATGACACAAATAAATGGAGAGACATCATGTGTTCATGGACTGGAAGACCTAATATTGTTTAAATGTCCCTACTACCCAAAGCAATCTACAGATTCCATGCAATTTCTATCAAAATCCCAATAGCATCCTTTGCAGAAATAGAAAAAAAATCCTAAAATTCCTACGGAATCTTAAGGGACTACTAATTGCCAAAATAATCTTGAAAAAAAACAAAAGAGGCCCCACATTTGCTGATTTCAAAACATATTGCAAAGCTATAGTAATCAAAACAGTGAAGTAAAGCATTAAAACAAACACATAGACAAATGAAACAGAACAGAGAGACCAGGAATAAACCCTCATGAATATAACCAAATGATCTTTGACAGAGGTGTCAAGACCACAAAATTGGGAAAAGACAGTCTCTTCAACAAACGGTGGTGGGAAAACTGTATACCCAAATGCAAAAGAATGAAGCTGGACACTTACCTTACACCATATACAAAAATAACTCAGAATGGATTAAAGGGCTTCCCTGGTGGCGCAGTGGTTAAGAATCTACCTGCCAAAGCAGGGGACACGGGTTCGAGCCCTGGTCCGGGAAGATCCCACATGCCGCAGAGCAACTAAGCCCGTGTGCCACAACTACTGAGCCTGCGCTCTAGAGCTTGCAAGCCACAACTACCAAAGCCCGCACACCACAACTACTAAAGCCCGTGCACCTAGAGCCCATGCTCTGCAACAAGAGAAGCCTGCGCACCACAACGAAGAGCAGCCCCCACTCACCACAACTAGAGAAAGCCCACACGCAGCAACGAAGACCCAAAGCCGCCAAAAAAAAAAAAACCAAAACAAAATCTAATAGCATGCATGGGAGGAAGTGTGTCACATATGTGAACAAAAAAAAGAATTACCCAAGAATGATCATAGTATCATTATTCATAATAACTAAGACCTAGAAACAATCCAAATATCCAACAACAGGATGTAAAAGTAAATTGCTGTATATTCAGCAACAAAAGTGAACAAACTACTGTTACACATAACATAAGTCAATCTCGCAAACATATAGTGAAGCTAAAAGAGCCAAAACACACCAAAAGCTACCAAACAATACATATTGTTGGATTCCATTTAAAGAAAGGTCAATATCTATTCTGCTAGATATCAGAATAGTGGTTACCTTTAGAGAAGAATGAGGTGGGTAAGGATTGGGAGGGAGCAAAAGGATGTGCTTCTAAAATGTTGGTAATGTTCCATTTCTTCAATCTGAGTGGTGGTTATATGAGTATGTTCACTCTTGATTCACATTCATGATTTTACACTTTTCTGTATGTATAGTATATGGAAACAAAATGGAGTTTTTTCATGTTAATGTGGTTCAGAACAAGAGAAGTGGCGGTAAGAATGGACAGGAGAAGATGGAATTTTTTTAACTGCAAATGCTGTATCTGATGTAATAAGGGATACAAAATAAATATAGGAGCAGGACATTACTTCAAAACACAAATAGCTTATATTTCACACTCCTATGTAGAAAGAAGCTTCACATTTTGAATCTCAGAATGTCTGTACTGCAGATCTGATAAAAGTCAGTTTGAAATATATGATATTTATTCCTATTCTACTTCTTAACAAGATCTCCTCCAAGAACAACTTTTACATACATTTGAAGAAATCCTATTTGTTGATCAAGATTTTAAAAAAATGAATTAGAACCTTACTGAGCAGTTCTTTCCCAAGTAAATTTTGAAACTTAATATTTTCACAATAATGCAAATAGATAAGCCAGGAGTCTTTTTTTTATGCTACTCTTTTTGCTTTTTTACATAATTTATGCAATGTTGGAAAATATACTTTTTAAAAATCATCACTTACCTATTCACTTTTTTATAACTATTCTCTTTTGATGCAATGAATTTTTTAACTGCCATTAAGTTTTGGGTTTTACAGTATGTTCTGATGCTTTAAGTTAAAAAGGTGATTGGTACTAGAAGCTTTCTCTAGTATCTATAAAAGCATTATGTTTTTTCACCAAATCTTTTAAGACTTACATAATTAATACAGTATTCTCATACATATTTCCCAAAGGGAACAGAATAGCATTACTACTTTTGGTGATGGTCTATAACTGAAGCCTTGAAAATTATCTGATAACAACCAGTTAAGAGATAATTGCTAGAATGGGAGAAAATATTTGCAAATGAATCAACAGACAAAGGATTAATCTCCAAAATATATAAACAGCTCATGCAGCTCAATATCAGAAAAACACAAACAACCCAATCAAGAAATGGGCAGAAGACCTAAATAGACATTTCTCCATTTCTCCAAAGAAGACATACAGATGGCCAAGAAGCACATGAAAAGATGCCCAACATCGCTAATTATTAGAGAAATGCAAATCAAAACCACAATGAGGTATCACCTCACACTGGTTAGAATGGGCATCATCAGAAAATCTACAAACAATAAATGCTGGAGAGGGTGTGGAGAAAAGGGAATGCTCTTGCACGTTGGTGGGAATGTAAATTGATACAGCCACTGTGGAGAACAGTATGGAGGTTTCTTTTTCTATTTTAAAAAACTAAAAACAGAATTACCATATGACCCAGCAATTCCACTACTGGGCATATATACCCAGAGAAAACCATAATTCAAAAAGACACACGCACCCCAAGGTTCACTGCAGCTCTGTTTACAATAGCCAGGTCATGGAAGCAACTTAAATGTCCACTGACAGATGAATGGATAAAGAAGATGTGGCACATATATATAATGGAATATTACTCAGCCATAAAAAGGAACGAAGTTGGGTCACTTGTAGAGATGTAGATGCACCTAGAGACTGTCATACGGAGTGAAGCAAGTCAGAAAGAGAAAAACAAATATCGTATATTAACGCATATTTGTGGAATCTAGAAAAATGGTACAGATGAACCGGTTTGCAAGGCAGAAATAGAGACACAGATGTCGAGAACAAATGTATGGACACCAAGGGTGGAAAGCGGGGGGTGGGAGGTGGAGGTGGGATGAATTGGGAGATTGGGATTGACATATAAACACTAATATGTATAAAATAGATAACTAAGAAGAATCTGCTGTATAGCACAGGGAACTCCACTTCACTGTACAGTAGAAACTAACACAACATTGTAAAACAACTATACCCCAATAAAAAAAAGAGAGATAATTGCTGTTTCTACACTGGAGCACCAATATCTGTCTAATATGGCCAAACCCCTGTTATCCCTGCATCTGAGAGAGTTGCAGCTTGGAGAATATTTATCTACTGACACCAATATCACTAAATATCACTTAGTGACTGGCAACACATTAAGAATTGTGCAAACCTCTTTCTAAATCATAAAGGAAAATGTACAGGTAGCACCCAAAAGTCCTTCTACGGAGCTTACCACAAAATTCTGATAATTAGGCTGTCGATGCAGAAATCTTGGATAATGCAGATCTTCTCCAATTTTTATAAACGTAAGAGGAAAGGGATTGATCCTTCAAACCAAGGATAAAAGCAAGCATATCCTAGCTTGGGTTATATATATTGTTAATAAAAATTGATCACATAATACCACAATACCCATAAAAGTCCATGGCCGGCTTTGGGCAGCATTTTTATTTTTGCATTTTTTAATTTAGATTGGACACTTGTATTTTTTCATATGGCTTCACACATTTCCTCATGGAAGGTAGTAGGTACTAAACAGTTTGTTGAGTTTTTCTGCTAAAAAGCATGAGATTTGGACCCTGACCCCTAACTACCTCACCAGACATTTTTTTCACACATTCTTTGTGCTCCAAACACACCTATAATTTCAGATTCTTCCCCTGCTCCTCCCACCTCCTCCCCTTTCTTCAGAATTCAGATGAAGTGTCTCCAGGGAATTCTGGACTAGGTCAGGTCTTCCTGTTGTTTGCTCTCATTTTACATGTACTCCACACCATTAATCACAATTGTAATTAAATAATTATCCTGTGATTGATTAGTTTAATATCTGGCTCTCCCTGGAGATGTAAGTGCCATGAGTTTTCACAACTTTATCCCCAGGGCCTTTAACAAGCAGAATCAAAATGAGTTTTTGTTGATAAATAAACGAGTTTGAACCACAGCTGTACAACTTGCTAGGTAAATTTGAAAAGGTCACTTAATATCATTAAGCTTCAGTTATTATATCTATGAAACAATGATAATGAAAAGGCTACCTTACTGAGTTGTTGGGATTTACAGTGAACTCTAAACTTTAAAATGTTGTATAAAAATGTTAATTTATTATTATTCTCAGCAAGGATATTCCACATCATATTATAGCTAATGTTGTCTTTAGCTATATCTTAATAATCTTAGCTACGGTCTTCAAAAAATCATACAGATTATCAAGATGCTAATAAATAATGGAACTATCTGACAAAAATTAATAAGTGGTCATTAGTTCCAGTCAGTAGCAGCCTATGACAGATTCCAAGCACTGATCTAACGATTGCCAGTTTCATAATAACTGTCCGTCTCACATGAAAGCTGGCAGGCCCACTGTAATTCATGCCTCAGAAAGAAGCATTTCCTATGGAGTCAGCCTCAGACGAACAAATACACCAGTTAAAGTGTGGATCAATAGTGGAAAGATGAGCTTTTCCAATTCACTCACAACTATGCTTGAGTCAACAGACTCATGTAAATCAATAATTTGTTATTTTTGCTACATTTACAGACTTGCTCTTTAATATAAACCTGGCAATAAAACAACACACATTTCTTTTCCTGTGTTCTACAATGAATATGGTAAGGGAAAAAAATTATTTTCCCTCTCATCTGAGTAATAAATACAAATCAAATTGTCCATTAACCTCTTTCAGGTATCTCTGGTAACTGTCTTCATGAAAAGACTTTAAAAAAATATACGTATACAACTAAAAGCTAGATACACAAAGGGCAATTACTAATCATATGTAATTTTACATCTGGGTTATATGCTTCTCCTAGGTATTCCTGTAGTATCCTATATGTGTGTGTAAATATATATGTATACATGTGTGTATATGTGTACATATAAGTATGTATAAATAGTCACCTCACATAAACGTACATTATAAAGTACAATACATACACACACACACATATAGAATGTCAACCCTTGCTCTATTGTATTATAATTATGTAGTATTTATCTGTATCGTCTCCTAGAAAGTCACCTCTTTGAAGGCATGGTCAATGTCTTTTAAATCTCTAATATCCTCAGCACCTAGTAAAGTGTTTCAACATAATAAACATTCAGTGAATGTTTGCTAAATGGATTTTACACCTTCTCTCCATCATAATATTTTTCTGACACCTGATTCACAGTCAGTCTCTGGGGTTGTCCATTCCCAGCTCTGAAGGAAGACATACTCTTAATAAAAAATACTTTCCCCGATATAGTGTCTGTTGTTTCCTTCAAGAAAATCCAGTGGAAGGGGGAAGGATGATGTAAAGGTGAAATAAAATTGTCTATGAGCTGATAATTTATGATTTTTTTAAATTAATTAATTTATTTATTTATTTTTGGCTGTGTTGGGTCTTCATTTCTGTGCGAGGGCTTTCTCTAGTTGCGGCGAGCAGGGGCCACTCTTCATCGCGGTGCACGGGCCTCTCACCGTCGTGGCCTCTCTTGTTGTGGAGCACAGGCTCCAGACGCGCAGGCTCAGTAGTTGTGGCTCACGGGCCCAGGTGCTCCACGGCATGCGGGATCTTCCCAGACCAAGGCTCGAACCCGTGTCCCCTGCATTGGCAGGCAGATTCTCAACCACTGCGCCACCAGGGAAGCCCACTGCACCACCAGGGAAGCCCTGAATTTTTGATATTGGTTCATTATACTATTCCTTCTACTTTTGTATATGTTTGAAAATTTCCATTATGAAACTTTTTTAACTGAAAAAAAGTAATTTTCCGTATGAATTTACGTACCATGCTTCTTTGAATATTTTTACCTGAAAATTTTTTAATAATCATACTCAGGACAACACAGTTAAGTAGTCGTTATTAACCAGCCCACACTTTGAATTTCTGATGTAAAGTCAGGAAGATATTAGTTCTTGCTTTTTACCTACAGCAGTCATGCTGATACAGAATGAAAAGAGCCAACATGACAGTTAATGTGTCAAGTGATAGCTTCAGCTACCTTACTATTTAATCCTACCCACTGTTTCTTTGGTTCAAATTTTAGGAGCTGAGAGAGAGCCCAGATAAGCTGGGACGAGCTTTCCGGAAAAAAGAAAAAAAAACAAAAAATTATTTGAAATGGTATATTGACTTTTTCTAGTCCAAAAGGTAGCATTTCCTTTTAAAAAGAAAAACTCAATTCTCATTAAAAATGAGATTTCTAAAAACATTTTAATGACATGAGAAAATCTCATGCTATATAAAGTAAAAATAGTCAAGAAAATGTTAATTTCAAAGGGTTTCCAAATTTTATAAAAATAAAAATATACATCCATATCTATATACACACATGTATGTTCATGTATTTACGTATGTATACATACACAGGAAAAAATCTAGAAAGAAATATATCAAATATAAACAGAATTCTGTTATATATATAAAATATACATAATAGTTTTTATTTTATTATTTACTGTATGTTCTAATGCCCTATATAATGGGCAAATATTGCTTTTTTTCTTTCAGTTTTATTGAGATATAACTGACATACAGCACTATATAAGTTTAAGGTGTACAGCATAATGATTTTGCTAGGGGAACCACTGACCAAAACCACCTGCCCTGGCCAGGCCTGATAGTAACCACTTGCATGAGTTATTTTACAACAGGAGGCCCTGGTAAGGAACGCGGAACTAACAAGCTACCACCAACCGGAAGAATTAGGGAAAGGTCAAAAGGACAGAGGAGGTGCCAGTCCGTATGTCCTACCACCCTCCCAGAATCCTTCTCGCTGGAATCCATCTTGGCTGAGCGATGCACGCACCACCAGGAAGGACCCTGAGTCAAAATGATTGGTCAGAAACAACCCGGAAACTAACCCCATCACCATAAAACCCAAGACTGCAACCCACGTGGCGGAGCAGTTCTCCTGGGTTCCCTTACGCTGCTGCTCTCCCGGGTGCCCCTTCCCAATAAAGTCTCTTGCTTTGTGAGCATGTGTGTCTCCTCGGACAATTCATTTCCAAATGTTAAGACAAGCGCCCACTCTCGGGCCCTGGAAGGGGTCTCCCTGCCTGCAACAATCTGACTTACACAGAACATGAAATGATTACCACAATAAGTTTTGTGAACATCCATCATCTCATATAGATACAAAATTAAAGAAACAGAAAAAAATATGTTTTTTCCTTGTAATGAGAACTCAGGATTTACTCTCTTAACAACTTTCATACGTTACAGCAGTGTTAATTGTATTTATTATGTTGTATATTACATCCCTAGTGCTTATTTATAACTGGAAGTTTGTACCTTCTGACTACCTTCATCCAATTCCCCCACCCCCCACCCTTCTTTTATTTTTATATGATGTTAAAATCATACTGTTTATGAGGTGGTCTTTGTATATAATACAAAACAGTTTAAGATTTTAAGATAGCATATATTCAAGCTTAAGAAAAAAAACACTGGACTTTTACTAAGGACACTATGAATAAAATAACTGGGTACTTCACATTTTTTGCATCTCCGTGTATTCTTCTATCTTACAGGTTGTAAATTCCCAATAGAAATCAATTGCCTTATTTATTTGACATATCCATTACTGACATATCCATATACTGTTAGAGCATAATGTCTTAATAACAGTAATGAGAATAATTAAAGCACAACAACTATATCCTTTCTGATATATTAATAAGTGGAACAATGATCAGCAGTACGAATCTCTCAGATAACCCTGTTCTACCGGGAAAAAGAGAACAATTTGGCAAGTTAGCTAAATCAATTAATCATTTCCATCTGCTACAAACCATGCACACTAAAATACTCTCCCAGCTTTACTTAATGGAGAAAATGGAACTTTCATTTGGTGTTCATATCATATCAATAAAAAGAACATGCTGAATAAGGCCTTCCGAATGGACTACTTTGAGAGCCAACAAAAGGCCGGAAGCTGGAGAATTAAGAAGAGAAAACCTTATAGGGAGTATTCGTACTTGGCAGCTACTGGTGATTTGATCAGGCTCGGGACAGAACATTCTTGTTTTACTTTTCTGTATTTTCATAAAAATGATTTTTCCATTCCAACACTTACATATGCCTGTGCACGGCAGTGAGAATAGTATTCAGTGACTCTCGATACATATGGTATGCATTCAATGACATCATTCACGACTACATTTGCCAAGTCGAACCTCTCCTAAAGACCACCAAAACACAGCTTCACAGTCCCTGTGGGGCTAAGCGAGTAGTTCCAAAGCAACAGGTCGGTCCTGCAGAATGAAGAGGTTATTAATGTTTCATCCCATATATTCCATGCCCTCCCTATCCCCTAATAAATAAAAACCTTTGTAATCTTGTAATGTATTCATCTTTTATTAACTCTTTCATTGTTGTTTTGCATAGTGAAGTGAATACACACTTGATGGCTCTTATTGCTACAGTACTCTGGCAGGTGTTGTTTACTGTCTTTTTATGCAACAGATTACAGAGTGAATTTTTATTATGAAGATAGATGAAAATTACTATGTGAGTTGTAAATCATAATTCATGTAACTGATATTTTTATTAATGATTATGAAATAACAATCAAAGCAGCTTTTTTATCAAAGAAAAGCTTTCAATAATATTGATTTTTCTAATTTAAACATCCCATTTAAAAATTTTTTAAAGGATTGTACAATGGATTCATGATATTTCAAGACAGTTAAAAACCTCAATAATAATTTTCAAAGAGGTATTAAAGGCCCTGCTTAATTACTTTTCAAACCGCTGAAAAAATTAGAGGAAAAAGCAACATTACTCACATAAAATTTTTTCCAGTGGTCTATGATATAACCACGTGTAAGTACAGTATAGGAAAACTAAAGTAAAAAGATATTGCTGAAAGATTTCAGGTGGGGTCTTGCTTCACAGCATGCTGGTTACCTGAGGTAGTTTAGCAAATAGCAGAGCTTTTAACACAAACTGTTCAGGGTTTTAAGGCAAATGTCAAGAAACGTAATCTCTGGGCAATGCAACCGAGTAGAGCACTCTTTTTTGAAAGGCCTCAGCATCTCTTTGTTTAGCTAGCATTTCTCACATGAGGCTGGGTTACAGGCTAACCACTATACATTGGGTCTGAAATACCATAAATTACAAAATAAGCCAGGTATTACATAACAAACTTATAATATCTTTTTATAAAAATGGATAGTAATATTTCCACTTACAAAAAATTTCAGTGAAATCATGTGATTTGCAAAAGAGATGTAACAAATTATTTACATTATTTGTTTTAATGTAAATAATAAACTAATATGGCGATGCTATGAGTTTTCAGAGGCATGAGCATTCCTACTAGATATTATACTTCTTAAGAACTGTGTAAGCATTTCAAAGCCAAAATCTATTTAGAAATGTATGACCCAAGGATGATTCTGAAAAATCAATGATTAAAGTGTAAAATCCATGCCATGCCATGCTCCATCCAGGATAATAGAATAGTTTTCATATGTTATCAGTAATACTCACTACAACTCACTACTCAATAGCAAGTAGATAATACTCACTACAACCTATTTTATAGTTGAGGAACCTGGGCTCAGAGACGATAAATATCTTGCCCAGGGTTGCAGAGTTAGTAAGAAGCCGAGCTAGGTTTTCAAACCAAGTGTTACTAACTCTAAAGCCTCCCAGCTTTCCTCTATATGAAACTGACCACATTTAAAGAGACTTACTATAAAAGTATAAAGCTCAAATTCTCTAAGGACTAGTTAGCAGAGAAGACTGGGACTGGAACTATAGTTTCCATAATATGAAAGTAAACAGGATAAAAGCAGAATTTTCCAGCATTCTTTGACAGCCAAAAGTAATGATAAATCTATTAACTAAGATCAAAGACACATTCCAACTATTTGATTAAAATATATGTAATTCAAAACACTAAGCAAACTACTCCCCAACCCCCAATATTTACTGGACTCCTTGATACATTCCACTTCTAAAATTCTGCCATTCCATTTGTTATCCAGTGTTTGAGGAAAACAGTCCCCTAAAACCAAGAGATAAAACTGCCTTCCCAAAGGTAAAAATTGATGGGTCCTAAATATTAAAACAATCTAGTGTAAATAAGTGGCTAAAGAGTTTCTTCCAATCAGTTTTTGCCCAACATAAAACAGAGCATCATTAAAGATGTGGTATACCCAAGAAAATTATCAATCTAAAGTGAAAAAGATTTCCACAAAACATACTCAAGTACCTACCCTCCCCTCCACCTCAAAAAGGAATATAGACAGAGAACTCGAGGCAGAGACTAGGGGAGACAGAATCACAGCCAGTGAACTTCCAGCTGGGTCCAGCATACAAGCCAAGGGCAAGGCTATCTTTGTGGTAAGGAAACTCTTTTAAGCTCCTAAGCTACAGAATGTCTCAATCATCAGGCTTCCCAACAGCCGGGTTAACCTATAGTCCCACAATTCATCCTGACTGAAAACATTTCATAAAGTCATTTAAATTTCTTAAAAATACTTGTTGAATACTTATTAGAGCAACATTCTGACTATTCTAATTAGGACTGCTTTCAACTCTTTACTTCCTCAACATTGCTTCAACGCTTACTAATGTATTAAATGTGAATTCATACAAAGTGACTTGAGCAATTTTTCCCTTTTCTGAAGTTTTTCAGAAAAAGCATTTTTTCAAACATTTATTAAGCATCTATGACATATCTACTACAAATATTAGATATATTATGCTCAGCAATTTTTAGAAGATATCTTCAAATATTCCTGTCATTGGCTTTTTCTGGCTTCAGCATGGAGATTTCAGATTCATGAAAATGAAGACTGCCATAGGGTTTCAGTTGCATGGGCTTCAGCAAACTGAGATGTTAACTGGTTTATTTATAATAACAGATACCTGTTCTAAGATCACAGATGACAAATTTAAGTTTTTAAGAATTAGTATATGTGATTAAATAAGTATAAACACATACACACAAACAAACCAAACTTATGTTGAAGCAGCATGTCTGGCAGAATTCATCTATCAATTAGGAAGGAAGGAAGAAGGTCTCTAAATATTCAAGAATGATGTGCTTTATCCATTAGAGTCTTCTAGGCCCTCATTCAGGCCCTAAAAAATAAAAATGGTGGAAAAATTGAAGACCATACTATAGTCCATAGAAAAGAATATTTAGTTCTTCTTGTCCTAACTGTGTTAACTGGCTGTGCATCTGAGCCAAAGCACTTAATTTCTCTGGACCTCAATTTCATTATGTATAAAATAAAGAAAAGCTACTTCAGCTACCCTCTAAAGTCCTAAGATGGTATTCTTATTTTTAAAGACATTTTTAACATCCTTGGTTACCTAGTTTTCTGAGCAATAGCAGATCAAAAATAGTCAATTACAGAGAGAAGAGGAAGGTATAACAAGAAGCAAACCATTGATAATGGCATAACTGGCACCTGACAAAGGAGGAGGTGACTGAAATATTTTAACAATCAGACCCAGGAACCCTCACAATAATCTGAGTCTGTTAGGAATAGAAGAAAACAGCTGTTCTAGCTATAGACTATTCAAGGGTCTTATTTCTATTATGGCACTTCAATTTGCTTTGGTCATTTTTCTGAACTAGATGATGAAGGAAAACAGATAAGACAGAAATAAAATTTATCACTTTCAAGTGCTGACAACGTAAGACACAAAACTATTTGTGAGCTTATGTTCTACTTAGAAAAAATTAAAGAGAAAGTGTATCCTTTGAGTATATCTGTAAGTTAGACACTACAGTTATAATAACCCTATTAGGCAATAAGACATATTTATTTACACAAGAACCAGTTTCTAGAGTTCCAAATGGATGTATGTGAAAAAAAACACCAGATATGGGGTCATATATTCTGGGTTTGAGACCTAATTCTACCCAAAAGCAGCACATGAATGACAGAAGACAAGTCATAGTCTTTTCAAGCTCAACTCTTAATCGGAAAATGAAGAAGATAATAATAATACTTATCCTCACAAAATTGAAAGGATCAAATGAATTGAAATCTTTGAAAGTGTTTCACAATTATATAAAAGCCTTTCACAAACTAGTGTCTCATATACACATCTTACAAATCTCCATCTCCAAGGTTCGGAGTAATTCACATCAAAACTTTACCTTCTTACAGAGAATAACTGTAGATCAACTGCATAGATATGAATAAACTATAAAAGTTAGTGTAAAATAAAATAAGAGTTAGTGTTTCTCTGACCAACACTGCTTTGACCCACTCGTAAACAAAAGCAGGGAGATTATCCAGTTAGGTCAAATTACTGATTTCAGGTATGATGGAGTGGCAGACCAACTCTCCCATCAAAAATACTCCAAAATATCTAAATAATATATATTTTTAAACTGTTTAAAGGCATCAGAGAGAGCTGATAAAGGAACCAGCATAAGAGCAGCCAAGATTTCAGAGAGGAGAAAGGAACTGAGGTGAGCTGATATTCTACTGCCTCTCTTTCCCTGCGGGTATTGCTAATTCTGGGCAAAGGTCAAGAGGCTGAGAATCCATCCAGGCTTTCCTCTCCAGAGGAAAAGTTGCTTCTGGAAAACACAGAAACATGCAGAGCTTTTGCTTGTCTCCTGGGACTAGTAAAACAAAATTAGAAACTTGAGGGGCCAAGATCCCAGAGAGAAGAGGGAGGTAGAGAACTAAGCCTGACACAGAGCCAGCTTTCTCCTTAAGACATCTGCTAAATAGTGCAGGACAATAGCCTAAGCAGAAAGCCTTCAAAAAGCAGGAAAAAGTTTTCAGCAGTCTCAGAATGCTGAGGAGACAAGAATTAGAGCTCAGAACCCATGGGGAAAGAAGCCCTGATGAACACACAGAGCTCTTCATAGAAAGTTCTAGAAGGCTAGCCTCAACTCAATATCTCATTGGATTAAGATGATCAACCCCACTTTATGTGCCTACCTGAGGAAAGAAAAAACCTCTCCAAAAGAAAACATTCTCTGAAGACTCACCAATTTTTATATACAATGGCCACCTTTCTATCAAAATTTACCAGATATGCCAAGAAAGACAAGGCAGACAACCAAGAGAATCACAGGGAATTGAGAAAACAGGGTTAACAAATAAGAATTTTTAAAGTACCATAATTAACATGTTTAAAAAAATGAAGAAACAGATGGAAAATATTGAGAAAAAGATTGAGAATTTCAGCAGAGATTTAAAATATTAAAAATATAAAACAGAAAGAGTAGAACTGAAAAACAACTACTAAAATTAGAATTTAATAGATGAGTTTAACAGTAGATTACTGATGAATTAGAAAGCCAGCCAACAGAAAATTAATTGAAACAGGGACTTCCCTGGTGGTCCAGTGCTTAAGAATCCACCTTCCAATGCAAGGGATGTGGGTTCGATCTCTGATAGGGGAACTAAGATCCCACATGCCGCGGGGCAACTAAGCCCGTGTGCCACAACTTAGAGAGCCCGCGCGCTGCAACTAGAGAAGCCCATGCACTGCAACAAAAGATCCCGCATGCCACAATGAAGATCCCATGTGCCCCAACTAAGACCCAACGCAGCCAAATAATAATAAAATTAAATTTAAAGAAAAGAAATTGAAACAGAGCAAGAAAAAAAAATACTAAATAAAGAATGAAGTACTAATACATGCTATGATATAGATGAGCCTAAAAAACAATCTAAGAGAAAGAAGCCAGGCACAAAAGACCAGATATTGTATGATTCTATTTATATGAAATGTCCAGAATACGCAAAACCACAGAGACAGAAAGAAGATGAGTAGCTGCCAGAACCTGGGAGGTTGAGGCGGGTAGGGAAAATACAGAGTGACTGCTAGTGGGTATAGGATTTCTTTTTGGAATGATAAAAATGTTCTGGATTTAGATAGTGGTGATCCATGCATAACTATACAAATATACTAAAAATCACTGATTTTAAAAAGGATATAATGGCATGTGAATTATATCTCAAGAAAGCTGTTATTGAAAAAAATGGAACAAAGCTCAATATATGACTTACAAGGGACACACTCTGAATAAAAAATACAGAAAGATCAAGAGTACAAGGATAGAAAAAGATACAACATGTAAACACAAACCAAAAGGCTGATATAACTACCTGAGTATCAGACTTTAACAAAAGTAATATCATTCAAGATAAAGAGAGACATTTCATAGTAATAATTTTTTTTTTAAGATTTTTTTTTTTTTTTTGGCTACGTTGGGTCTTTGTTGCTGTGCACGGGCTTTCTCTAGTTGTGGCGAGCGGGGGCTACTCTTCATTGCGGCGCACGGGCTTCTCATTGCGGGGGCTTCTCTTGTTGTGGAGCACAGGCTCTAGGCGTGTGGGCTTCAATAGCTGCGGCAGGTGGGCTCAGTAGTTGTGGCGCGCAGGCTCAGTAGTTGTGGCACACGGGCTTAGTTGCTCCGCAGAATGTGGGATCTTCCCAGAACAGGGCTTGAACCCGTGTCCCCTGCACTGGTAGGCGGATTCTTATCCACTGCGCCACCAGAGAAGTCCCCATAGTAATAATTTTAAAAGTTAATCCATCAAGAAGATATCACAATTCTATATCTATATATATCCATATGATAAACTGGGTTATTATTCAGCATATATATATATCCTTGTTCATCTCACTGAAAGTAGTCTCTCCACTCTCTTTAATGTTGTCCAGGTTACTTGCATCAGCCAATGGACTGTCAGTGAGCATGACATGAGCAGAGGCCTTAAATGTATCTGCACAATTTGGACTGAGTCTCGTGCTCACTGATCTACTATAAGAAGAGAATGACCCAGATAGCCTTACCCCATTAGCAGGAGCTACAAAACAATACCACATGAAGTAGAAGTAAATTCAATCTGCAGCCTGAAGCAAACTACCCAGTCAACCACAGACCCATGAGCAAAAAATAGACGTTTATTGTTATATGCCACAGAGATTCCTGAGGTTGGTTGTTATGCAGCAAAAGTCAACTAACATAACACAATACTATATCAAAATATATAATGCAAAAAATTGACAAAACTAAAAGGGGAAAGTAGACAAATCCACAATTACAGTGGAAAACTTCATACACCTCTTTTAATGGCTGACAGAGCAAGCAGAAAGAAAATCTACAAAAACACAGAGGAACTGAATATCCAGCTAGGTTTATTATAACAAGTTGGTATAACATCTCCTTGGTTAATAATAAAATTGTAATCATTTTAACAGAAAAGATTGCAGCAGAAGGTATTACCTGTCATATTCTGATCGACAAGGCTAAAACTGAAGTACAAGTCCTATGTATAGTTGACTTTTAGATTGAAGTTCAGCTTTAAAAAATGTGACCTTCAATGCCTCCTTCACAGGTTTGGGATAAAGTCATGTACAATGCTTAGGCATGTAAAATACTAAGTATCACCTCATTTTTCTGCTTCCCTTCAAAGCTATACTTCCCCCAAAATACTGTCCCCCAAATTTGGTTAACCCCCAACTTTCTCAAACCCTCTCTCCCCCCTCAGTCTTCCTCTCATGCGAATATAGTATCTGGCAGCACCATTCCACTGAAACCACTTACCAAAGCCAACAATATTTCTCTATTGCCAAATGCAATGTTCACTTCTCTGATATCATCTTATTCAACCTCTCACTTGCCTTTGACACATCTGACTGTCATCCTTCATTGAAACGATAGTCTTTCTCAGTTCCGATGACACTACACTCTCCTGCTTTTGCTCCTATTGCACTGGCAGCTTCCTCTCAGTCTCCTTTGCTGGCTCTTCAGCTCAGTCTCTAAATGCAGGTGTTATACAGGATTCAGTACCAAGCCCTATTCTCCTACTGAAACTACACATAATCCATAATAATCTCATCCTATCCCATAGGTTTAAATACAATTTATATGATTCCTATCTCCAGCCCTGACCTCTTCTCTGAGCTCCAGATTCAAATATCTGACTGCCTATTTGATATTTCCCTTGAGTCTATTAGAAATATCTCAAATTTAACATGTCCTAAACAGAACACTTGATTTCATCCCTCTCCTTCCTGAGTCTGTTCCTTCCCGACAGTTAATAAGGACAGAAACCTCAAAGTCATTTCTGCCTTCTTTTCTTTATACCACATTTCATTAGCAAGTCAGGTCAATGCCATCTCCAAAATTTATCTCCTACACCTACACTTCTTTCCATCTTCAATGCTACTACCAAAGTCCAAGCTATCACCACATTTCACTTAGACACTACAGTAGCCTTTTATCTCCTCATTTCCAATTCTGGCCCCCTTATAAGTTATTCTCCTCCCAGCTTCCAGAATGACTTTTTAAAAATGCAAACCAGGTCATGCCACTTTCCTAATTAAACCCATCAAATGGCTTCCTACTGCTCTTAAAATAAAGCTTCTATATGGTCTGGCCCCTGCCTACCTGCCCATTTTCAACTCCTACCACTCTGTCCCCAAGCGCTACACTGCATCATGGAATCCCTCTGTTAGTGCAGAGAACAAATAGAATTTTTCTTACCTCAAAGCATTTGTGCTCCAGGTTCTTCACAAAGCTGGATGCTTCTTAGCTTCCAGGCCTCATGTTAAAAGTCGTCTTCTCAGAAATGTCTTTCCTAAACACCCTATCTATATTAGGTCTCTCCTGTTATTCTCTAATACTCCATGTATTTATCTCTTAGCATTTATCACAACTTATTTTATTTATTATCTATCTTCTCAACTAGTATGTAAATATGAAAAGTCTGTAATCACAGATTCTGTATCTATTTTTTCACTGTTGCATCACCAGTGCATAAAAGAATGTCAAAAATAAAGCAGGTACAATGTGAAGCTGATAAGTGCCATTAAAACGGGCCCAAAGACACAATCCCATTTACCAATGCATCAAAAAGAATAAAATACCTATGAATAAACCTACCAAAGGAGGCAAAAGACCTGTACTCCAAAAACTATAAGACCCTGATGAAAGAAATCGAAGATAACACAAACAAATGAAAAGATATACTGTGTTCCTGGATCAGAAGAATCAATATTGTCAAAATGACTATACTACCCAAGGCAATCAACAGACTCAGTGCAAATCCTATCAAATTAACAATGGCATTTTCCACAGAAATAGAACAAAAAAATTTTTTAATTTGTATGGAAACACCAAAAACCCCGAATAGCCAAAGCAATATTGAGAAAGAAAAACAGAGCTGAAGGAATCAGGCTCCCTGACTTCAGACTATACTACAAAGCTACATTACTCAAAACAGTATGGTACTGGTACAAAAACAGAAATATAGATCAATGGAACAGGATAGAAAGCCCAGAAATAAACCCACACATATACAGTCAATTAATCAACAAAGGAGGCAAGAACATACAATGGAGCAAAGAGAGCCTCTTCAATAAGTGGTGCTGGGAAAACTGGACAGCTACAAGTAAAAGAATGAAATTAGAACATTCTCTAACACCATACACAAAAATAAACTCAAAATGAATTAAAGATCTAAATGTGAGACCAGATACTATAAAACTCCTACAGGAAAACATAGGCAGAACACTCTTTGACATAAATCTCAGCAATATCTTTTTGGATCTGTCTCCTAGAGTAATGGAAGCAAAACCAAAAATAAACAAATGGGACCTAATTAAACTTCAAAGCTTTTGCACAGCAAAGGAAACCATAAACAAAACAAAAAGACAGAATGCGAGTAAATATTTGCAAATGATGCAACTGACAAGGGATTAATCTCCAAAATATACAAACAGCTCATACGGCTCAATATCAAAAAAAACAAACAACCCAATCAAAAAATGGGCAGATCTAAAAAGACATTTCTCCAAAGACATACAGATGGCCAAAAGGCACATGAAAAGATGCTCAACATCACTAATTACTAGAGAAATGCATATCAAAACTACAATGAGGTATTACCTCACACCAGTCAGAATGGCCAACATCAAAAAGTCTACAAATAATAAATGCTGGAGAAGGTGTGAAGAAAAAGGAACCCTCCTACACTGTTGATGGGAATGTAAATTGGTACAGCCACTATGGAGAACAGTATGGAGGTTCCTTAAAAAACTACAAAT
This sequence comes from Balaenoptera physalus, assembly GCF_965194825.1. Lineage (NCBI taxonomy): Eukaryota > Metazoa > Chordata > Mammalia > Artiodactyla > Balaenopteridae > Balaenoptera > Balaenoptera physalus. The sequence continues at coordinate 74,413,856 of NC_138897.1, forward strand.
AGAGCTACCATATGATCCTGCAATCCCACTCCTGGGCATATATCCAGAGAAAAACATAATTCGAAAAGATACATGCACCCCAATGCTCATAGTAGCACTATTTACAATACCCAAGACATGGAAGCAACCTAAGTGTCCATCGACAGATGAATGGATAAAGAAGATATGGTATATATACACAATGGAATATTACTCAGCCATAAAAGGAATGAAATAATGTCATTTGCAGCAACATGGATAGACCTAGAGATTATCATACTAAGTGAAATAAGCCAGAGAGAGAAAGACAAATATCATATGATATTGCTTATATGTGGCATCTAAAAAAAAAAGATACAAATGAACTTATTTACAAAACAGAAATAGACTCACAGACATAGAAAACAAACTTGTGGTTACCAAGGGGGCAAGAGGGAGGGATAAATTAGGAGTTTGGTATTAAAATATACACGCTACTATATATAAAATAGATAACCAACAAAGACCTACTGTATAGCACAGGGAACTATACTCAATATCTTGTAAAAACCTATAATGGAAGAGAATGTAAAAAAAGAATATATATATGTATATGTATGCATATATATATGTATATGTATAACTGAATCACTTTGCTCTATACCTGAAACTAACACAACATTGTAAATCAACTATATTTTATTAAAAATTTTTTTAAATAATAAAAGAATAAATAAAATAAAAGGGGCCCAAAGATCCCTGTTCTCAGGTGTTTAGTATATTAATTTTAAAATAAATAATTCAGTTTAAGCTCATGGCTGATTTACACAGATCTTTTCTCACTAAAGCACTAATGAGGCTTGACAGTTCTAAAATCCAAATTCAGAAACACTGGGGTCTTCCCACTCTGTTTGCCAGGAGACCTTATAGTTGAATCTTGGTGTGTTTGCTCCCTTCCAACTCCATGCTATTAAAAGCCAAGTTATCTGTGTGCTTACTGTTACTAATAGAAAGTTTTCAGTAAAAAGGGTGTGAGCCTGTTTAAAAAGAAAACCTGCAGAGCCTGAAACAGCTGCCACCATCACTGGGACAGGATTGGCCTAACCTCTGAGGACACTCTTCCAGGTAGTACTGAGATCACCAATGCTCAGCCTGGGCAGTCACAGGGATCTACCCTTCGGGCACCTCAGTGAGGACGAACTTGCTCTAGTTCTGCTCTCTCAGGCTCTCAAAGGGAAGTCAGGGGTGGTGGGGACGAGGAAGGAAAGTCAGTATCTGAGAGGCTTCTATGTGCTCGGCACTTCACATATGTTGTCTCATTTAGCCTTGAAATGGCACAATCAGTCAGCCGTATCATTACACCCATTTTATAAACAAGGACACAGACCCTCAGAAAGATTGGGGGCTATATTCATGGTCACACAGGTAGCAGAGAAAACAGTAGAGCCATGGTTCAATACCAAGCCTATTGTTTTGCTTCGTTTTTTTCAATTTTATTTATTTTTTTATATAGCAGGTTCTTATTAGTTATCCATTTTATACATATTAGTGTATATATGTCAATCCCAATCTCCCAATTCATCACAGCACCACCACCCTTCTCTGCCGCTTTCGCCCCTTGGTGTCCATATGTCTGTTCTCTACATCTGTGTCTCAATTTCTGCCCTGCAAACTGGTTCATCTGTACCATTTTTCTAGGTTCCACATATATGTGTTAATACATGATATTTGTTTTTCTCTTTCTGACTTACTTCACTCTGTATGACAGTCTCTAGATTCATCCACGTCTCTACAAATGACCCAATTTCGTTCCTTTTTATGGCTGAGTAATATTCCATTGTATAGATGTACCACATCTTCTTTATCCATTTGTCTGTCGACGGGCATTTAGGTTGCCAAGCCTATTGTTAAAATGACCACATTCTTTTCAGAAAACCTAAAGGAAGCAAGAAAAAAGGGCAACCAGCCTGAATATGATCCAAGGCAAGTCCTGCATGAAGCCTTTGCAACGGATCATCTATAAACTTCCAGCAGGCCCTCCATCTAATTTAGGCTTTATCCAAAAGGCAGAAACAACACTCTCTAAAGGCAGTACTTTCCAAGCTGATATGGAAACTTCTTGGCAAAGAGGCAATGATGGCGAGGAAGCTCAAACCATTAAAAAAAATGGTGCATCTTCCTGTAGTATCAATTTTGCTCACTGTAACCAGAATCGTCTGTTATTAAAACAAATACCAATATGTTATGAAGTAAAATACAAAATTCACATGAATCATTAGGTTTAAAAAAGAATTCACCCAGTCACAGCAGCCAGCTCTGACCAAACCTCCCAAGAAGTAATAAACTCTGTCTTTAGGGATACTTTTATAGAAAAATTTAAGAAGCATTTAGGCAATCTATCCTACCTTAAGACAATTTAGGTAAAGTGAGGAAAAAAGAACGATGGTTTTTAATTTTTTATTATTTTCTCATCAAAAAAAATAGAAAATTTAAAAGGCTGGCTGATAAATACAGCAAATTAGAAATCTAAGGAACAAGATAAGAGTATAAGTTTTTAAGCCAAACAAAATCACAAAGAACTGGACAAGTTGCCTTTAAGTGAAAGCAACTAAATACAAATTACATAGAAGATCATATTAATAATTATTTAACAAGGAATGAGATAATGATGATCTTTGCCCCTCCATTTTTCATTTGTTTCAGTTCCTTATAATTTACCAAAGCCCGAGGTCTGTTGTTTCAGGAGAAAGAGAATTAACTAGCCAAACATTATTTATATGGCAGTCTCCCTGTGCCTTTTGTAAACCACTATCAATAAAAACTTTTAAGCCTGCAATACTATGTGGCAGGGAACTATGGAGACTAATCATAACTTATTATATCAGGACCTAGATTAAGATAAATCAACCTTTCTAGCTTCATTAGTAAGTCACTTCCCTAAAGGATCTGCTTTAGGAAAATAAAAAGCTAATGATGCCATTATTTAATAGTTTTTTGTCCACTCTTATCAATCTATGCAGTCATTGTTGAGCACACGTTTTTACCATTCAAAATGCACCACAACAGTGGCAGCTATGAAGGTGAGAGTCTCAAGCTTAATAATAGCTGACCTTTTTTTTTTTTTTTTACATCTTTATTGGAGTATAATTGCTTTATAATGTTGTTAGTTTCTGATGTACAACAAAGTGAATCAGCTATATGTATACATATATCCCCATATCCCCTCCCTCTTGAGCCTCCCTCCCACCCTCCCTATCCCACCCCTCTAGGTTGTCACAAAGCATGGAGCTCATCTCCCTCAGCTGAATAGTTGACCTTTCATACAAAATTTTTCTCTGTATTAGTGAATTCTCTTCTTCCTTTTCAAAAATATAATTACTTCCCTTAGGCTTCCTCCTCACCACCAAAACATGCTCCTTTACTCAAAAAGCTTTCCCCTACCACCTGCCACACTGTCTGAAATCCCACACCACCAGTGAAGTTACTTCTTAATGGGAAGCATGATTTTCAGAAAGACCATTTTACTAAGAAAACATATAATTGGTGAGACCTTGTAAAGAACAAGAATAACTTTTCAAATACAAACATAGATCACTTACTGTGTGCTAGCACTGAGTTAAATATTATTCATTTTCAAATTTAACCCTCATAAGAAACCTATGAGATAAACGCTATTTCCATTTTAGAGAGGTGAAAACTGAGGCTCAGAGAGATTAGGTTATTTGTTCAAAGTCACATCTATAAATAGTAAAGCAGCAAACTGAAGCTAGATCTGCTTGACTCTAGGACCCAAAGAGCGAAAATCTTAAAAAGTAGGACCTAAAGAAATTCAACAGAAAACAAGTGTTTTTATGGTAATAACAATAATAAACAGTGGCAATACTAATGATTTTTGTAAAGTGCTTAATAAATTCCAAACAACTTTACATTATCTTATGCTGTCCCTCCTTTTCCTTCTTTTTCCCCACTTCTCCTCTGCCTTCTTAAAATATACATAAAGGCAAAACAGTACTTAGTAGGAAAACCTGGAAGGAGGAAAAATATGAAAAAACAGATTCTAAATAATTCACAATTTCATCAATATTTTCCGTTATTTAAAATTATTTTTAATAGAATCTCATTGAATTTTTAAAGTCACTTTCAAAGGGTGATGAATGAACATGAGTAAGTAATTTATCCTCAAAAAATTAATAGTAGCCAGTAAATATATGCAAAATGTTACCCTCACTAGAAATCAAAGAAATGCAAATTGAAAAGAAACCATTCTTTACCTCACAAAAATATGAAGTTTTTTTTTTAAATTATAACCTCCAGCATTGGCAAAGGCATGGTGAAATAAGCACTCTCATATGCTGCTGATGAAAACATAAATTAGTATAACCTTTTTGGAGGACAATTTGGAATTACATATTATTGGCCACAAAAATCATAACACTCTTGAACCATGTAATTCTAATTCTGGGAATTTATACTAAGGAATAATCATAGGCAAAGATTCATGCAAGTATTATTTTAATGTGGAAAAATTGGAAACAATCTTGATGTCCCCAAATAAATCATAATAAAATTATAATATCTGTATATAATGAAACAGTATTTAATTATTCTAAGTCACATTTTCCAAAAGTTTCTATAGCCATGAAAAAGTGCTCAGGACACACCAGATGGAAAAAATGTTTATTGGACTTACTCCTGGGGGTTAAATTACTTGTAATGTATCTTTAAAATGATCTACAACTAAAATGTGCTGTATTTTAAAAAATCTTTTAATCCTAAGTTTTGTTTTTATTAGTTATTCTCTAGTACAGATTTTTCAGGCAGAAACACATTCACATCTTTTTTAATGGATGATTAAAATTAGGATCACTCTGGGGAATGGGGAAAAATATTTAAGCTTAGACAAGAGAATGCATTTTTTCTTTTATAAATAATTTTATTTGTTTAAATAGTCTAATTATCTATATTCCATGAGGTTTCCAATAAAGAGGACATAAATACTACAAATGGAGTCTGTGCAGGTGCCAGGAATATAACAGAGGATTCATTCTTGTATACTGAGTTTTAATTAAAGCCTCAAGGGAACATGAAAATAAATCTGAAAACCAACAAAATACATATTTAAGAAGAATAAACTGAACTATTAAAAACCTAAATGTATTTTTATTTAATAACTTCATAATACAATACTTACAAATATTTGTATAGCTTTTTAGATTGAAATAAATCCAATTTATTAAACACCTACTAACAACCTACTATGCTCCACGTCCTATAAGAATTCATCACAAAAATGAGACAGCATACCATTTTTGCACTTAAGAGACTAGAATTATAATGGACAAGTCAAAACACTAATTATAGAACATATTTTTGGCTTCCTATACTAACACTATGAACAAAGTTGTGTTTATGCTTACATCTTTAAGTGTGGTACGTGCACTGTGGAGTGGAACACATGCATTCAAATACTAGCTCTGCCATATGATCGCAGTAAAATGAGAACCTCTCTAAGCTTCAATATCCTTGATATGAAAAACTACTAGAGATAATAACTACCTAGCTTTAAGGTTGAAATAAAATAACATATTACATTTGATATATGGTAAATGTTCAATGTATGTTAGATATAATTATTCTAACAATATCTTTCACAGCTTTAAGTTTTTCTTTCCACAATAAAAATGCAGGTTCTACTTCCAGTAATGGTAGAGTAACTTATATGGACCTTCTCAAAATAAACATTATAAACTGTGAACAAACTATACAAAATAACTATTAAAAGGAAGATAACAACTGAAATCAGACAGAAGATGGAAAGGAGTCAACCCTTGAGATAAGAGAACTGCAGCTGACAAGAATTTTTTATATATGGCTTTTCATCTGAGAGCATTCCCAGTCCACACAGCACAGGGCAGCTAGAACTCAAAGAGAAAGTCAGTCTTACTGGCCCGAAGGGTTAGAGGATGGAGTTGTCTCTTGGCTCCTAATTCACCCTTCAATACCTGTTCCGCAGTAATGAATGGAATTCTCCTTTACAGTCAACATACAGAGTTTTCTCAGTAGAGGGCACTAGAGGACCACTGCAAGAGGAAGGAGCTCTGATTTTTTCCTGGTTGGGGCAGAGGAGAAGAGTGGTGTCAGTATGAGGACATCTGGCAGCACTCTGACCCCAGCCAGTGCTAAGAACATGCAGTCCCTTAGCAAATTCACAGTCCTCAGCTCAGCCTGGTGATTACCTTCCTGCAGCCCTCTCGACACACATACTGCATGCCCCATGTCTCCTGCCCACACTGGTGCCTCAACTCCCTCTGCTTGCTCCTTCCCCTGGAGGTTTGTTTCCTAAAACCATCTCAACGCCACATGCCTACCTATGTGGACACCACGTACTCTAGGTCTCCTGCATGCACTGGTGCCCCCACTTCCTCTGGATTCCCATCCTACTGGTCACCAGAGTGAGGTGACCAGTGTAAGGCTTGCCTGTGCCCAAGAGTTGCTTCCTGCTTGCCTAGAAACTACAGACCAGTTCTGGCCCAGGCAAACTGGAAACTTCGCTGCCATCCAATGGGCTATAGCTACACCTTCTCTAATAAGGTTTCCAGCCTTGGGGAAGGGACACCCTTCCAAGTTTGTCCTTTCTTGGATATTCTCCCTAAACTTTAGGATACTCTAGAGAGTCCCTTTAAATCTTACAGACACACTTTTATCATAGCTTAATAATTCTTTATACTAAACTTCCCTGTTTAAATTACTGTCTCCTGACTGGAACCAGAATGATACAGAATTATTACAGGGTGCGGCCCCAGGAAATAGACTCCTAAAGATGAGATTCTGGGATTGGTCTGTTTGGGCCCTGGGGTTTGAGGGAAGTATGAGCTTCTTGCCAATGTAAAAATGGGATGTTAATAACCCAGAGTGTACAGTGGTGTCACAGCTAATCAAAACATCACCTGTGGTTGTTTGTAATAAAGTGCCAACTAAAGCAAGTGTCGAGACCTTCAAGATGGCGGAAGAGTAAGACGTGGAGATCACCTTCCTCCCCACAAATACATCAAAAATACATCTACATGTGAAACAACTCCTACAGAACACCTACTGAACGCTAGCAGAAGACCTCAGACTTCCCGAAAGGCAAGAAACTCCCCAAGTACCTGGGTAGGGCAAAAGAAAAAAGAAAAACAGAGACAAAAGAATAGGGACGGTACCTGCACCTCTGGGAGGGAGCTGTGAAGGAGGAAAAGTTTCCACACACTAAGAAGCCCCTTCACTGGCACAGACAGGGCGTGGGCTGGGGGGAAGCTTCAGAGCCACAGAGGAGAGTGCAGCAACAGGGGTGAAGAGGGCAAAGCAGAGAGATTCCCGCACAGAGGATCAGTGCCGACGAGCACTCACCAGCCTGAGACGCTTGTCTGCTCACCAGCCAGGACAGGTGGGGGCCAAGAGCTGAGGCTCAGGCTTCGGAGGTCAGACCCCAGGGAGAGGACTGGGGTTGGCCACGTGATGACAGCCTGAAGGGGGCTAGTGAGCCACAACTGGCCGGAGGGAGTCAGGGAAAAAGTGTGGACCTGCCGAAGAGGCAAGAGACCATTGTATCAGGGTGCGTGATGAGAGGGGATTCCTGCTCCAAGTGCCCACAGAAGGCAGAGCACCGCCTAAGCAAGCTCCAGAGACGGGCGCAATCTGCGGCTGTCAGCTCAGACCCCAGAGATGGGCATGAAATACTAACGCTGCCAACACTGCCACCAAGAATCCTGTGTGCAAGCTCAGGTCACTACCCATACCCTCCCGAGAACCTGTGCAGCACGCCACTGCCAGGGCCCCGAGATCCAGGGACAACTTCTCCGGAAGAACACACGGCTTGCCTCAGGCTGTTGCAATGTCACGCTGGCCTCTGCCACTGCAGGCTCGGCCCACATTCCAATTATGACTACTGTACCCCTCGTTCTCCCCAGCCTGAGTGAGCAAGAGAACCCTAATCAGCAGCTGCTTTAACCCCCTCCTGTCTGGTGGGGAACAGATGCCTAAGGTTGGCCTACACACAGAGGCGGGGCCAAAACCAAAGCTGAACCCCAGGAGCTGTGCAAACAAAGAAAAGAAAGGGAAATTTCTCCATGCAACCTCAGGAGCACCGGATTAAATCCCCACAATCAAATTGATGAACCCTGCATCTGTGGAACAGACAACAAATGATCCCAAAATTGAGGCAGTGGACTTCAGGAACAACTGTAGACTTGGGTTTTGCTTTCTGCGTCTGATTTCTTTCTGGTTTTTATGTTTATCTTAGTTTAGTTTTTAATGCTTGTTATCATTGAAGGATTGGTTTATTGGTTTGGTTGCTCTCATCTTTTTTTTTTTTTTTTATTTCCTTTTTTATAAATTTTTTTCTTTTTTCTCTTTTTCTGAGTGTGCATGTGTATGTTTCTTTGTGCGATTTTGTCTGTTTAGGTTTGCTTTTACCATTTGGTTTGGGGTTCTATCTGTTCTTTTTTTTTTTTTTTAATCCTTTTTTTTCTTCCTTTTCTTCCAAGCTGTGTGGCTGGCAGGGTCCTGGTGCTCTGGCCGGGTGTCAGGCCTCAGCCTCCGAGGTGGGAGAGCTCAGTCCAGGACATTGGACCACCAGAGACCTCCTGGCCCCATGTAATAACAATCAGCGAGAGCTCTCCCAGAGATCCCCGTCTCAACACTAAGACCCATCGCCATCCAATGGCCAGCAAGCTCCAGTGCTGGACACCCAATGCCAAACAACTAGAAAGACAGGAACACAACCCCACCCATTAGCAGACAGGCTGCCTAAAGTCACACTAAGTTCACAGACACCCCAGAACACACCACTGGACACGACCCTGCCCACCAGAAGGACAAGATCCAGCCCCACCCACCAGAACACAGGCACCAGTCCCCTCCATCAGGAAGCCTACACAAGCCACTGAACCAACCTCACCCACTGGGGGCAGACACCAAAAACAATGGGAACTACGAACCTGCAGCCAAGGAAAAGGAGACCCCAAACACAGTAAGTTAAACAAAATAAGAAGACAGAGAAATATGCAGCAGATGAAAGAGCAAGGTAAAAACCCACCAGACCAAACAAATGAAGAGTAAATAGGCAGTCTACCTGAAAATGAATTCAGAATAATGATAGTAAAGATAACGCAAAGTCTTGGAAATAGAATGGAGAAAATACAAGAAACGTTAAACAAGGACCTAGAAGAACTAAAGAGCAGACAATGATAAACAACACAATAAATGAAATTAAATATTCTCTAGAAGGAATCAATAGCAGAATAACTGAGGCAGAAGAACAGATAAGTGACCTGGAAGGTAAAATAGTGGAAATAACTGCCGCAGAGCAGAATAAAGAAAAAGGAATGAAAAGAATTGAGGACAGTCTTAGAGACCTCTGGGACAACATTAAATGCACCAACATTCGAATAATAGGGATCCCAGAAGAAGAAGAGAAAAAGAAAGGGTCTGAGAAAATATCTGAAGAGATTATAGTTGAATCCTATAATCCTATAGTTGAAATCCACACAGGATTTCTTTCCCTAACATGGGAAAGAAAATAGTCAATCAAGTCCAGAAAGCACAGAGAGTTCCATACAGGATAAATCCAAGGAGAAACACACCAACACACATATTAATCAAACTATCAAAAATTAAATACAAAGAAAAAATATTAAAAGCAGCAAGGGAAAAGCAACAAATAACATACAAGGGAATTCCCATAAGGTTAACAGCTGATGAAACTCTGCAAGCCAGAAGGGACTGGCAAGACATACTTAAAGTGATGAAAGGGGAAAACCTACAACCAAGATTACTCTACCCAGCAACGATCTCATTCAAATTTGATGGAGAAATTAAAACCTTTACAGACAAGGAAAAGTTAAGAGAATTCAGCACCACCAAACCAGCTTTATAACAAATGCTAAAGGAACTTCTCTAGGCAGGAAACACAAGAGACAGAAAAGACCTACATAAACAAACCCAAGAACAATTAAGAAAATGGTAATAGGAACATACATGTCGATAATTACCTTAAATGTAAATGGATTAAATGCTCCAACCAAAAGACACAGACTGGCTGAATGGATACAAGAAAACAACACCCATATATATGCTGTCTACAAGAGACCCACTTCAGACCTAGGGACACTTATAGACTGAAAGGGAGGGGATAGAAAAAGATATTCCATGCAAATGGAAATTGAAAGAAAGCTGGAGTAGCAATTCTCATATCAGAAAAAATAGACTTTAAAATAAAGACTATTACAAGAGACAAAGAAGGACACTACATAATGCTCAAGGGATCAACCCAAGAAGAAGAGATAACAATTGTAAATATTTATGCACCCAACATAGGAGCACCTCAATACATAAGGCAAATGCTAACAGCCATAAAAGGGGAAATCGACAGTAACACAATAATAGTGGGGGACTTTAACACCCCACTTTCACCAATGGACAGATCATCCAAAATGAAAATAAATAAGGAAACACAAGCTTTAAATGACACATCAGACCGGATGGACTTAATTGATATTTATAGGCTATTCCATCCAAAAACAACAGAATACACTTTCTTCTCAAGTGCTCATGGAACATTCTCCAGGATAAATCATATCTTGGGTCACAAATCAAGCTTTGGTAAATTTAAGAAAATTGAAAACGTATCAAGTATCTTTTCCGACCACAACGCTGTGAGACTAGATACCAATTACAGGAAAATAAACTGTAAAAAAATACAAACACATGGAGGCTAAACAATACGCTACTAAATAACCAAGAGATCACAGAAGAAATCAAACAGGAAATCAAAAAATACCTAGAAACAAATCACAATGAAAACATGATGATCCAAAACCTATGGGATACAGCAAAAGCAGTTCTAAGAGGGAAGTTTATAGCAATACAATCCTACCTCAAGAAACAAGAAAAATCTCAAATAAACAACCTAACCTTACACCTAAAGCAATTAGAGAAGGAAGAACAAAAAAACCCAAAGTTAGCAGAAGGAAAGAAATCATAAAGATCAGATCAGGAATAAATAAAAAAGAAATGAAGGAAACAATAGCAAAGATCAATAAAACTAAAAGCTGGTTCTTTGAGAAGATAAACAAAATTGATAAACCATTAGCCAGACTCATCAAGAAAAAAAGGGAGAAAACTCAAATCACCAGAATTAGAAATGAAAAAGGAGAAGTAACAACTGACACTGCAGAAATACAAAGGATCATGAGAGATTACTACAAGCAACTCTATGCCAATAAAATGGACAACCTGGAAGAAATGGACAAATTCTTAGAAAAGTACAACCTTCCAAAACTGAACCAGGAAGAAACAGAAAATATGAACATACCAACCACAAGCAGTGAAACTGAAACTGTGATTATAAATCTTCCAACAAACAAAAGCCCAAGACCAGATGGCTTCACAGGTGAATTCTATCAAACATTTAGAGAAGAGCTTACACCTATCCTTCTCAAACTCTTCCAAAATATAGCAGAGGGAGGAACAATCCCAAACTCATTCTACAAGACCACCATCACCCTGCTACCAAAACCAGACAAAGATGTCACAGAAGAAAAGAAAATTACAGGCCAATATCACTGATGAACATAGATGTAAAAACTCTCAACAAAATACTATCAAACAGAATCCAACAGCACATTAAAAGGATCATATACCATGCTCAAGTGGGGTTTATCCCAGGAATGCAAGGATTTTCAATATATGCAAACCAATCAATGTGATACACCATATTAACAAATTGAAGGATAGAAACCATATAATCATCTCAATAGATACAGGAAAAGCTTTCAACAAAATTCAACACCCATTTATGATTAAAAAAAACTCTCCAGAAAGTAGGCATAGAGGGAACCTACCCCAACATAATTAAGGCCATATATGACAAACCCACAGCCAACATCATTCTCAATGGTGAGAAACTGAAACCATTTCCTCTAAGATCAGGAACAAGACAAGGTTGTCCACTCTCACCACTATTATTTAACAGAGTTTTGGAAGTTTTAGCCACGGCAATCAGAGAAGAAAAAGAAATAAAAGGTATCCAAATTGGAAAAGGAGAAGTAAAACTGTCACTGGTTGCAGATGACATAATACTATAAATAGAGAATCCTAAAGATGCTACCAGAAAACTACTAGAGCTAATCAATGAATTTGGTAAAGTAGCAGGATACAAAATTAATGCACAGAAATCTCTTGCATCCCTGTACACCAACAACGAAAAATCTGAAAGAGAAATTAAGGAAACACTCCCATCTGCCACTGCAACAAAAAGAATATAATACCTCAGAATAAACCTACCTAAGGAAAGAAAAGACCTATACTCAGAAAACTGTAAGACACTGATGAAAGAAATTAAAGACAATACAAACAGATGTAGAGATATACCATGTTCTTGGATTGGAAGAATCAACATTGTGAAAATGACTATACTACCCAAAGCAATCTACAGATTCAATGCAATCCCTATCAAACTACCAATGGCATTTTTCACAGAACTAGAACAAAAAATTTTACAATTTATATGGTAACACAAAAGACCCGGAACAGCCAAAGCAATCTTGAGAAAGAAAAACGGAGCTGGAGGAATCAGACTCCTTGACTTCAGACTATACTACAAAGCTACAGTAATCAAGACAATATGGTACTGGCACAAAAACAGAAATATAAATCAAAGGAAGAGGATAGAAAGCCCAGAGAGAAACCCATGCACATACGGTCACCTTATCTTTGATAAAGGAGGCAAGAATATACAGTGGAGAAAAGACAGCCTCTTCAATAAGTGGTGCTGGGAAAACTGGACAGCTACATGTAAAAGAATGAAATTAGAACACTCCCTAACACCATACACAAAAATAAACTCAAAATGGCTTAAAGACCAAAATGTAAGGCCAGACACTGTAAAACCCTTAGAGGAAAACACAGGCAGAACACTCTGACATAAATCACAGCAAGATCCTTTGTGACCCACCTCCTAGAAAAATGGAAATAAAAACAAAAATAAACAAATGGGACCTAATGAAACTTAAAAGCTTTTGCACAGCAAAGGAAACCATAAACAAGACGAAAAGACAACCCTCAGAATGGGAGAAAATATTTGCAAGCGAATCAACGGGTAAGGACTAATCTCCAAAATATACAAGCTGCTCATGTAGCTTAAGATCAAAAAAAACAAACAACCCAATCCAAAAATGGGCAGAAGACCTAATTATACATTTCTCCAAAGAAGATATACAGATTGCCAACAAACACATGAAAGGATGCTCAAAATCACTAATCATTAGAGAAACGCAAATCAAAACCACAATGAGGTATCACCTCACACCAGTCAGAATGGCCGTCATCAAAAAATCTACAAACAATAAATGCTAGAGAGGGTGTGGAGAAAAGAGAACCCTCTTGCACTGTTGGTGGGAATGTAAATTGATACAGCCACTATGGAGAACAGTATGGAGGTTCCTTAAAAAACTAAAAATAGAACTACCATATGACCCAGCAATCCCACTACTGGGCACATACCCTGAGAAAACCATAATTCAAAAAGAGTCATGTACCACAATGTTCAATGCAGCACTATTTACAATAGCCAGGACACGGAAGCAACCTAAGTGTCCATCAACAGATGAATGGATAAAGAAGATGTGGCACATATATACAATGGACTATTACTCAGCCATAAAAAGAAACAAAATTGAGTTATTTGTAGTCAGGTGGATGGACCTAGAATCTGTCATACAGAGTGAAGTAAGTCAGAAAGAGAAAAATACCATATGCTAACACATATATATGGAATCTAAAAAAAGAAAAAAAAATGGTTCTGATGAACCCAGGACAGGAATAAAGATGCAGATGTAGAGAATGGACTTGAGGACACAGGGAGGAGGAAGGGTAAGCTGGGACGAAGTGAGAGAGTAGCACTGACATATATACACTGCCAAATGCAAAACAGATAGCTAGTAGGAAGCAGCTGCATAGCACAGGGAGATCAGCTCGGTGCTTTGTGACCCCCTAGAGGGGTAGAACAGGGAGGGTGGGAAGGAGACGCAAGAGGGAGGAGATATGGGGATATATGTATATGTATAGCTGATTCACTTTGTTATACAGCAGAAACTAACACAACATTGTAAAGCAATTAGATTCCAATAAAGATGTTAAAAAAAATAAAAATAAAATAAATAAATAAAGCAAGTGCCTAGGTGACTCAAGTGGCTGATGTACTTCACAAATTATGACAACGACATATATAAGGACTGTATTATGGGATGAATTCTTTTGACTACATTTCAGTGCTAACAAAGAGAAAAAGGACAAATTCAAGTCTGTTGACTCTCAGCCCAAGTCATGGTCTGAGATTCACAGAGCTTCCATGACAGCCCTAAAAGAATCTTTTATTCCATGTAGACACAGGGAAGATCTTGCTAAAAATCAAACACAAAATTTAACTGTATGGGTTACTGAATTACAACAACTGTTGAATTCATAGTCTCACCAAATTTCTCATGTGAACTTTAGGACACTGATTGAGAAAGAATGGGATACTGAAACTTGAAATAGGAAAGATTTCACGTAAGAAACAGTGAGACCAGAAGACAATGGAATATCTTTAAATGTTGAAAGAAAAAACTGCACATCTAGAATTCTATATCCAGTGAAATCATTCTTCAAAAATTAAGACAAAATAAACTTATTTTCAGAAAAATTAAAACAGAGAATTTATCATCTACAAGCCTTCCCTCTGAAAATTCTAAAAGAGGTTTTTCAAACTGAAGAGAATTAATACCAGATGAAACACATTTTGGGGAAAGAATGAAAAGCACAGGAAGTGATATATTTGTGAGTAAATGCAAAAAAAATATCTTCTCTTAATTTCTTAAAGGACACATGACTGTTTACAATAGCTTTTGTTTTTTTTAATGTTTAACTTTTTATTTTGAAATAATTTTAGACTTAAAGAAATGTTGCAAAAATAGTACTGAGATTTCCTGTGTATCCTGTATTCAGGCCCCCCCAAACATTTTATATAACTATAGTGTAATTATCAAAATCAGGAAATTATCATTGGTGCAATACTATTAAGTAAATGATAGACCATTTTCTGTTCCAGGATTCAATCTAGGACCCCACTTTGCGTATAATTGTAATGCTTCCTTAGTCTCCTCCAATCAGTACATGACTGTTTAAAGCAAATATTAAAGCACTGTATTGTGGGGTTGATAGTGTATGGTGCAATATATATGACAAAAATATCACCAAGGACAGGGAGGTGATAAACAGAACTACACTGTTGCAAGGTTCTTACTTTTTACGTGAATTGGTACCAGTAGATCTCAAGGACGCATATTGTAATTCCTAGAGTAGCATATTAAAAACTGCAAAGAAGTTAGCTAAAAAAGTCAATGTAGGAATTGAAATATTTAACGTTCATATATCATAATTCTGTAATATTTAACATGATGCAGAAATATTTTGATTCACATTATACTAGTGATTTTGCAAATCTATCAGTCTATTTCCAATGGAAATAAATTTAATTTGCTTTCCAATCTCTATAATACCAATCATGCTTTGATTTTTTTTTCATTTTTCAAACAGACTGCTTTAAAGAGAATAGTTTGAACACTTGTCTAAAGTATGCATGGAAATGAAACTGAAATAAATAAATAAGCAAGGAAACACATAAATAAAAATGCCAGTAACATGAAATCAACACAAAATGGTAGAAACTTGAATTTTTTTTAAATCTCAGTAAATTAAAAGAACATAGCTATTTCCTTAATATAATAAAATAGATATATGTATTTATAGAGATCTCAACCTAAAAACCAGCATCATATTTAATAAGGAAACTTTAGAAGTATTCCCACCAAAGTCAGGAAAAAGCCAAAAACATATTCACTATCACCATGATTACTTAGCATTGTTCTAAAACAGTTCATGCAGTTAGATAAGAGAATGAAAGTTTAAAAACTGGGAAGTTGAAGTTATATTTGCAAATAATATGGTTGCATTCCTAGAAAAACTTTTTTAAAGGCAACAAAATTAATATTAAAAATGATCTTCAAATATATAAGCAACAACTATTTCTTATAAAGGAAGAAATTATTCCATTTATAGGAACAACAAAAAAAAGATGACTGACTGACCTAAGAATCAAGTTATCAAGAAAAGTACAAGAGCTACATGATAAAATCTTTATAACTACTGAGAAACACTGACTAAATGTAATGACCTATCCTATCTTGGATAGAAAGACAATGCTATAAAGGCATCAATTCTTTGATATACAATATTATTGTTTTATAAATGTAAGTCCCTAAAATTATCAACAAAAAATTTAAATTAGACACCTTGATCTTTAACAAAACACAAACATGCAAGTAAAACTGGAAAGATATTTGAAAAAAGGAGTAATGAGGGGGGGACTTCCCTGGTGGCACAGTGCAATGCAGGGGACACGGGTTTGATCCCTGGTCCAGGAAGATCCCACATGCCGCGGAGCAACTAAGCCCATGCACCACAACTACTGAGCCTGTGCTCTAGAGCCTGGGAGCCACAACTACTGAGCCCATGCGCCTAGAGCCCATGCTCCACAACAAGAGAAGCCACGACAATGAGAAGCCCACGCACCGCAAGGAAGAGTAGCCCCCACTCGCCACAACTAGAGAAAGCCCACACGCAGCAATGAAGATCCAATGCAGCCAAAAATAAATAAATAAATAAAATTTTTTACAAATAGGTATAGGGTTTTCTTTTGAGGTGAAAATGTCTTGGAACAATAAGATAGAGGTGATGGCTGCATAACATTTAAAATGTACTAAATCCCACTGAACTGTTCACTTTAAAATTGTTAATTTTATATAGTGTTAATTTCACCTCCATCTTTAAGTGTAACATATTTGAAATAAATAATTTTTTTAACAAAACCTAAGGTTGAACTCAGATTAATGTCGAAGAAACTACAAGATGCCACTTCAAAGAGTATTCCACAAATTTAATGGTCTATTCAGACTTAATCATTGTATCTGACAATTTGGTTTTACTTGAATAAAGGAAGTAACCATTAATTTATTAGCGTTTACATTCAAATGACATTAACATAATGCTTTATAGGCAATTGGTATATTTTTGTCTGAGAAAGTTTTCCACACTTTTTCCACCCCAACACTATGAACATCTGAATAATAGTACACAATGCATAAAGAATAGTGATTCGGGTTTCCCTGGTGGCGCAGTGGTTAAGAATCCACCTGCCAATGCAGGGGACACAAGTTCAAGCCCTGGTCCGGGAAGATCCCACATGCCGCAGAGCAACTAAGCCTGTGCGTCACAACTACTGAGCCTGCACTCTACAGCCCGTGAGCCACAACTACTGAGCCCGCGTGCATGCCTAGAGCCGGTGCTCTGCAACAAGAGAAGCCACCGCAATGAGAAGGAGCCCATGCACCACAACGAAGAGTAGCCCCCGCTCGCT
Organism: Balaenoptera physalus; assembly: GCF_965194825.1. Taxonomy (NCBI): domain Eukaryota; kingdom Metazoa; phylum Chordata; class Mammalia; order Artiodactyla; family Balaenopteridae; genus Balaenoptera; species Balaenoptera physalus. The sequence continues at coordinate 74,431,308 of NC_138897.1, forward strand.
GCAACTAGAGAAAGCCGGCACGCAGTAACGAAGACCCAACGCAGACAAAAATAATAAATAAATAAATAAATTTATTAAAAAAAAAGAATAGTGATTCACTGCAACAGAGATTTTCAAATGGCTAGTCATATCTACCTAATAAGGAATATGAGAATACCTCAAATAAGAGAACATGTACAAATTTCAAAATATCCCATATCATTCTGATCCCTCTCTCCCCATACACATCTCACCTTGCCCCAACTCTGCTACCAATCTTGAGAACCACTGCTCTACAAATCATATATATTCCAATGCAAAAAACTAAAGTAGAAACAAGTGTGTTTAGGTACTATTTGGGGGTGAAGGTACCAGGAGGGAAGTGATCAATAGCCTTCATCAGACTCTCAAAGAAGAATATGACCCCCCCAATCAAAGATGAAGATCTCTGCTATACTCAGTGAGGCTCATCCATATACAGAACAGTACTTAATAATCCACAGCAGAGAACAACTATTACTCATTTCAGCTGGAAAGAGACAAGAGAAATCACATACCTGGGTAATACTTGGCTATGCTCTGTCTCCAGAAAAAGAAAATTAAGAACAATTTTAATCTACCAAAGTTTCCATACAAAATTAAATTTCTCCAAAATGTACCAAAGAAGGCACTTTATGATACCTGGCAGGAATATTAAAGAATTAATAAGATAGTGTGCTTGGAGTAGTAAGTCCTAAAAGTACTTGAACACTATCAAAAAGGATTCCTTGATTACACATTTGATACACTCTTAAAACATACTTAAATATTCAAATAATCCATCTTTCAAAGAACTGGATCTGATCCAAGAGTTCCCAAATGAAAGGCAGCTATAATGGAATCTGCACATCCCAGCCAACTTCTGGAAATGCCATAAGAATATAAAAATCGCTCTTTACTGCTTACTAATTTCAAATTTTGTTTTGAGATTACATCTCACAAATCATGACTGAGAACGACTGATTCAGAGTTGGAAAAGTATATTTACTATTAAAGATGGAAAAAATTCAGAAGTGCTTAAATAATTTTAGAAGATGACAAAATTTCTCCTGCTATATAATGAAATGATTAGTTAATATAATTGCGATAATATTTTTGGATTTTCCCTTATTGGTAAATTTCTCCCTCTGTACCCCATTATGGCTCCAGTCAAGAGAGTTGGACAAATACTACTTTGGAAAAGAAAGGGCTATGAAATAAAGGACCTTCCAAACATTAGGAAGAAAAAGAAAGCCCACCCCTTCCTCTCCTAGTATGTAAACAAGAGAAAAATCAAAAGCAGTGGGAGGTTTTTGCCTAGCTCCCCACATTAAACCCTAAGAGAAGACCATCATGCAGGATGGTCCTGGGGCAATACAGTCTGGTAGAAGGAACAGCAGAGCCTTAACAGAGGAAAGTAGCAAGTAAATGAGCTTGATGCAATACTCCTGACTCCCCATGGCCTACATATAGAGAGAGGATCCAGAAGTTCCATAAGCTCCAGAAACATCACTCCCAAAGGACAAAAAAACCATCTCGGCAGTCAAATCAGTCCAGGACAAGATTGGAGAAACTACCCCCAGCAGATACCAGTGAAGACTGGTACAGAATTCCAAGATACTCTCTACCACTATCACAAAATCAACTAAGGACCACACCCAATAGCACTTAAACAGCATGCTGAGGCACAGCAAGCATAAAAGGATAGGGGGAGAGACTATCTGAAAGACTGAGCATATACCTAAGAGAAGCTGAATTACCTAATGAAACAGATGTTAACTGGCAAGTTTAAACTAATACTCTGCCCTCTCCTTGCCTATCACTACCTGATTGGGTAAGATGCTTATAAGAAATATTAGAGCTATCACAAAAAATAAAGAAGCTGTATTTTCTTCGAGCATCTGAATGCAGGATGAGATATTTTCAACCCAGCTACACTAACAATGCTTACTAATTTAGTTTTTTCTCTTTTTTTCATTTCATTTTCCTTTGTTTCCATTTCATAAAAACAAATCAAGATTCAAAACTCTATCATAAATATCCTCAGGTAAGACACTACATCCATGAAACAAGACAGGGTAGTTTAAAAAAAATGGAGGGAAGTTCTCAGAAATTAAAAATAGGATAGTAGAAACAAAAAGCTCAATGAAAGGACTGGAAGATAAAACAGAAAATATCCTACAAAGCAGAGCAAAAAGACAAAATCATAGAAATAAAAAAGACAAGAAAACCAGAGAGTCAATCTAGGAAATCTGATATCTGTAAAAGAGAAGTGTCAGAAAGAGAATTTTCTGAAAACATTAAGTGGGTCTAAATCAACAATAAAGAAAAGAGAATTCATGACATGAGCTTCCACACCGAAAGAGATCATCAAAGACCCAATACAGTATTCTTAAAATACATCACCAAGAAATTTCATAAAACTATGAATTAAAAAAAAATGCTTTAAAACTTCCATATGGAAAAACAGGTTTCACACAAGGATAAGGATTCAGAATGTCTTCTGATTAAGAAAGCCTGGTAGAAGGGCAACCCAGGTAGAAGACAATCAAAATCTGACAGAAAATTATTCTAACCTAGTATTCTACAACCAGTCAAAATATCAAGTGTAAGGCAGAAGAAAAAGGTATTTTTCAGACTTACACTGTCTCAAATAATTTACCTCCTATCCACTCTTTCTTAGGAAGCTACTAAAGAAAGTACACGACCAAAACAAGAAAATAAATGCAGAATGAAGAAGATACGTGACTGGGAACCAGGATTCAACACAAGCTACAGGCAAAGGGAATTTTCAGACTGATGAGGAAGTGAGACTCCAGATGACAACTGTGTATGTGGGGGGAAGAGCAACAAGTCCTAACCGAAACCAGTCAGAAGAGATGTCCTCCAGAAGATGAACAAACGTCATTAAGAAGGTGACTGACATAGCACAGGGAGATCAGCTCCGTGCTTTGTGATCACCCAGAGGGGTGGGATAGGGAGGGTGGGAGGGAGACGCAAGAGGGAGGAGATATGGGGATATACGTATATGTATAGCTGATTCACTTTGTTATAAAGCAGAAACTAACACACCATTGTAAAGCAATTATACTCCAATAAAGATGTTAAAAAAAAAAAAAAAGAAGGTGACTGAATATTCAGTGTGCAACGAGAGGAGATTTAGAGAACTAGGGGCTATTTGGGAATGGAAAGGAAACAAGAAAGGAAATGTAATCACAGTATACCAAATGATTCAGCTGTGAATGGCCTTTTCAGAGTAACACTAACATAATCAATTCTAACCTACACAAATTTATGATATAATTATATTGGGAGAATAGGAGTACAAGAAGTGTGCATTTGTGCCAGAAAGGGACAAAAGAGTTAAATCCTCATCTTTCATTTCGGTAAGACAATAGATAATACTTTAAAATAAAGTAACAGCAAAAGTGGTGATGGTTGTACAACAGTGTGATTGTATTTAACGCCACTGCACTGTACCCTTAAAACTGGCTAAAATGGTAAATTTTATGTTATGTATATTTACCACAATAAAAAGGAAAAAAGGTAGAAACAAAAGGTAAATTACAAAACAAATTGCTAAGAGAAGTACTTTGTTGCCTCTAAAAGCACAGGAAGGGCTTCCCTGGTGGCACAGTGGTTAAGAATCCACCTGCCAATGCAGGGGACACAGGTTCAATCCCTGGTCCAGGAAGATCCCACATGCCGCGGAGCAACTAAGCCGTGCTCCACAACTACCAAGCCTGAGCTCTAGAGCCTGCGTGCCACAACTACTGAAGCCAGCGAGCCACAACTACTGAAGCCTGTGCACCTAGAGCTCATGCTCTGCAACAAGAGAAGTCCCCACGATAAGAAGCCCATGAGCAGCAACGAAGACCCAATGCAGCCAAAAATAAATAAATAAATTTATTTAAAAAAAAAGAGCACATGAAGCTAGATGGTTAAGGGAGGGTAAGGAGAGGCAAGGCACTGCAGGGGAGTATACGAATCCCTTGAGCCTTTAAAAGAGTTATATGGATAACTTTGATGAAAATGAAAGCTAAATTTTAAGAAGTAATCAGAAAATTTTAAAGCTTGCATATTTTTTTCTGTCTGTATGGATAAGATTTAGACTACTCTTTTCATTTGCTCTTAAAGTACAACATACAAAATGATATGCATGAACATGTGAGGAAAACATATGTCCTGAATAGGTCTACGCTCACAAGAATATGTTTATGCCTATTACTCAAAGCAAAGTTGTATGAGGCTACGTGTAATTTGGGGCAGTAGCCAAATTAAGCAAAACAAAACTGTGCAGAGTAAATCTCTAGCACCATCTCTTCCACCTGTCTGAAATTTCTATATCATAACTGAAGCCCTGGATATCTATTCTAATTGAGGGAAACAATATAGATAAATGAATTTAACATGAAATTACATAAATTCTCCCTTAGCAATTTAGATACCGCAAAATCAAAGTTTATAGTAATTCAGAAAAGACATTCTTTTTAAGAACATGTTTAAAAATTAAGGATTATGGGTTTCCCTGGTGGCGCAGTGGTTGAGAATCTGCCTACTAATGCAGGGGACACGGGTTCGAGCCCTGGTCTGGGAAGATCCCACATGCCGCGGAGCAACTAGGCCCGTGAGCCACGATTGCCGAGCCTGCGCGTCTGGAGCCTGTGCTCCGCAACAAGAGAGGTCGCGATAGTGAGAGGCCCGCGCACCGCAATGAAGAGTGGCCCCCGCTCGCCACAACTAGAGAAAGCCCTCGCACAGAAACGAAGACCAACACAGCCAAAAATAAATAAACAAATAAAAATTTTTTTTAAAAGCTGTATAATTACTATAAAAAAAATTAAGGATTAATTTCCTGTGTTTTCAAATCAAGACTCAGCCATAGTTGTTTAAGTAGTTAAAACTGCATTGCAACTTATCCATGGCAAATAATTTAGATTGTGATAGCCAAGTAGTGGCAAAAATGTGGAGCAAAAAGGACTATCAAAATTTAGCCTGCTGGTGGCAGTGTACATTGGAACAAAACTTTGAAAAGCAATTTTGCATTATATAGTAATGGTGAAGACAAGTGTCCTCTGCAACCAGCAATTTAACTTCAACAGAAACTCTTCCATAAAGAATTGTTCACAGCAACATTCAGAATGTTTATGGCAGCATTGTTCATAATAGTTAAAACCTGTAAAAACAAATATAGAAATTACATAAGTAGATTGTAGTATGCTTGTAGTAATGGAATTTTATAAAGAAGTGAAAATGAACAAGCTACAGCTACATTCATCAAAATGGATAACTATTAAAATATCACATTGACCTAAAGAAGGAAGTCACAGAAGAATAATTACAAGATCACTCCACTTATGAAAATTTCAAAAACAAGCAAAACTAGGTAATATATTGTTTAGGAATCTATATATAGATAGATGGCAAAACTGTAAAGAAAAGTAAGAGAATGATTTATTATAAAAACCAGAAGTGTTCACACTATTAGGAGAGTGAGATGTGCAGAGAAGAGCACACACGTGGCATCCAAGGTACTGGTAATGTTCTATTTCTTTTTGGGGTGGTTAGAGAACTGTTCACTTTATAATTAGTCTTTAAAGTTATACATATTTTATGTATAGTTATATATATATTATGTATAGCTATGTAATATTTTATGTAAAGTTATATATTTTATATGTATAGTTATATAAGATTTCACAAAAAGTAAAGAAAAATTATTTCTATAAAGAGAAAGACATTAAAACATCAGGAAGAGATAAGTGTATTGCAATTAATGTGAACCTATTGTAAATGATAACTTTTTCATTAATTATTTCATTTTACCTACTAGCACTTAACAGTGTGGTTCATAATGTGAACTGTACCTAAAAGTAACAGAATTTTACATTCCTTTATTACTTAGTCTTTTTTTTTTTTTTTCTCTTTTGCTGCATTGGGTCTTCTTTGCTGCGCGTGGGCTTTCTCTAGTTATGGCAAGCGGGGGCTACTCTTCGTTGCGGTGCACGGGCTTCTCATTGGGGTGGCTTCTCTTGTTGCAGAGCACGGGTCCTAGAGCATGCGGGCTTCACTAGTTGCAGCACACAGGCTCAGTAGTTGTGGCTCGCAGGCTCTAAAGTGCAGGCTCAGTAGTTGTGGCGCAGGGGCTTAGTTGCTCCACGGCATGTGGAATCTTCCTGGACTAAGGATCAAACCCGTGTCCCCCCATTGGCAGGCGGATTCTTTTTTTTTTTTTTAATTTATTTATTATTTATTTTTTTGGCTGTGTTGGGTCTTCGTTTCTGCGCCAGGGCTTTCTCTAGTTGCAGCGAGCAGGGGCCACTCTTCATCACGGTGCGCGGGCCTCTCACTATCGCGGCCCCTCTTGTTGCGGAGCACAGGCTCCAGACGCGCAGGCTCAGTAGTTGTGGCTCACGGGCCTAGCTGCTCCGTGGCATGTGGGATCCTCCCAGACCAGGGCTCAAACCCGTGTCCCCTGCATTGGCAGGCAGACTCTCAACCACTGTGCCACCAGGGAAGCCCTGGCAGGCGGATTCTTAACCACTGCACCACGAGGGAAGTCCCTATTACTTCTTTTCAACTTTAATTAAATACTTGATTCAGTTCAACAACTACTGAGAACCTATTATGCACCAGGCATGGATTAAGCACTGGCAGTACCATAACAGAGAAGTCTCAGTCCACTGCACTGCCCTCAAACGGCATGGGGACACAGACATACAAACAGATAAATATTTTAATTAATATCTCTTTTTCCCTGATGATTAAAGCAACATATTCTCAGTATTTAAACCTTCTACACTCTAGGAAAGTAAAAATGAGGTAATAAAATACACCTATTATTCCCACTACAAAATGTAACCACTCTTAACATTTTGTATATACTGTTGTAGCAGTCACTGTAATTGAATCCTTTTCATCATAGATCCTATCACACTTGCCAATGCCTGGGCCTGAAACCCAATTCTAGGCTGTGAGAAATAAGGCTGGGAACTTCCAGGAAAGATTTTCACACTGCTAAAGGAGTGATAGGAAAAGAGAGTTCCTCTTCACCCTGTGGAGGCTGTTGTGTCTGGAACTGTTGTGGGCAACTTGCAACACAGCACATTCCCTCATGTGGATGAACTGAAATATATAGACCACCTACCTAATATAGGACTTCTGGGTTGTTTTCAGTTTTTCATTACTTTTAAATAATGCTGTGATAGACATCTTTTTTGAAAAAAAACTTTGCCTGTACTTTATATTCTTTCTTTAAAAAAACATATATATAAATAGGCAAACATAATTTCAATGTATTGTGTGATAAAGACAGTGGTAAGGATACATACAGAGTAACAAGGAAACACAGAGAAGGGGCACTCTGTCCAAACTGGAGATAGTTTTTGACTTACTATTCCTTCTCTACCAAATAATAAGTAATGATATAGGCTGAAAGGATAACCACACCTTCCTATTTTTCTCTTACAGTGCTGTTACTTTTAGTATGATTCTTCTCCAAATCTTAAGCTACCACGCCACCTTTTTATTTTTTCCTCAGTGAATATTTTCACTTTTTATTCCAGTTTTATTGAGATATAATTGACATACAACATTGTATAAGGTTAAGGTATAAACATAATGATTCTATATGTGTATATATTGCAAAATGATTACCACAATATGTTTAGTTGACATCCATCATCTCACATAGCTACAGTTTTTTTTCTTGTGATGAGAACTTTGAAGATCTACTCTTGGCAACTTTCAAATATACAATACAGTACTGTTAACAATAGTCACCATGCTGTTCACTAAATTTGCAGAACTTATTTATGTTATAACTGGAAGTCTGTACCTTTTGACCACCTTCACTCATTTCCCCACCCCCAGACCCCCACCTCTGGTAACCACCAATCTGTTCTCTGTTTAAGGTACCATGTCATCTTGCACTATCTCTTTACCTCTCTACAGAGATTCCCTTTATACTGTATTCAATTTATTTTTTCAGGAGTCTCATGGATTTACCTATCTGCTCAGAAATAATGTCATTTTTATACAAATTTCAAACATAGCTTTGTTTAATTAAGCATTTACTACAGACATTATAAAAATACTATTTACCAAATACCAGTGATGTACTGAAAACTGTATAAAATCTAGAATTAAAAATTCTTCCTACTGAATATAGAATTGTAATTATTTTCACCTGACTCTACTACTCTTCTTTGACAAATCTGCTATTCATTCCTAAAGTAATTTATAAAACATGTCATTTTGGGTCTTTAGGTATCAGTTATCTAACTTACTCTAAAAGCATTGCAAAGACTGCCTTAGGTAACTTAAGTCCCACAGGCTTCAAACTATATCCTCTTGGGGCTTCCCTGGTGGTGCAGTGGTTGAGAGTCTGCCTGCCAATGCAGGGGACACGGGTTCGAGCCCTGGTCTGGGAAGATCCCACATGCCGCAGGGCAACTGGGCCCGTGAGCCACAACTACTGAGCCTGCACATCTGGAGCCTGTGCTCCGCAACGAGAGGCCGCGATAGTAAGAGGCCCGCGCACCGCAATGAAGAGTGCCCCCCACTTGCCGCAACTAGAGAAAGCCCTCGCACAGAAACGAAGACCCAACACAGCCATAAATTAATTAATTAATTAATTAATTTTTTAAAAAAACTATATCCTCTTGGAATAAATGAAAATTAGCATTTCTTTAAATAAATTTTCTCATTCTATCGTCTGATTTTGCAACAGTGCTCTTCCTCAAAAATAATTAAGAAAACTATATTTATATGAAATAAATTTTACTTTAAAGAATTTATATCATCCCTTGAGATAACTAACATACCCTAGAATGTCACAAAATAGGACTATGGTAGTGAATTAAGAAACAGCAGTAAACTCCAAGGAATAAATATATAACATGTTATGATTTAGTGAAGAAAAGTCTAATAACTATTCAAAGTATTTAAGGAAACTAATAACCATGAGCAATTATCAAACACATACATACAATCTGTAATTTCAACAGGCAGGAGCAGGATACCACTCACAAATAAAATTATATGATTTTTATCTACGGATATCACTGTAAGAACATTCTTCCTTTTGTCACATGGCTACTTTCCTAGGTATCTATGTTACTTGCCATCATCTTATTAGTAGTTCGTACATCATAAACAACCCACTGGTGTATGTGGCATCTCAAGTAACTGACATAAGGCCTAAAACAGAGTTATGGGCTTTATAAATTTTTGAAAGGGTGCATTATTTAGAATGCTTTGGCAAGCACAATGTTTTTATCTGAAAGTAATATTCTGTATTAAGTGGTGTCTTTTTTTTTTTAACAAAGCAATATTATTGAAATAATTTTGTGGCCTACAAAGCAAATGTTCATATCTATAATTACTACCCATTTTTCTTAGCTAAGAATAGATGATTACTCTACAGATTTTTAGATTTATTTTATCTGAATATATCAGGATGATTACCTGACCAAGCTCTGTCCCAGTGTTGGGACTTAAAATGTCTTAAATATTTGCTACAACGCTAAGGGGCAATGCGAAGATGCCAGAAAACAGAGGAAAAAAATAACTGTTTCTTAGTGCTACCAAGAAGATACAGTAGAATTAAAAAGTTTCATGCTTAAGCAAAGAGCAGCCTTCAAAATTCACATAGATTATGCCTCACAGAGGATAAGTAAACTGAACTAAATGATCCAAGATGTTGAAAATGCTTTCATACTTCTTTCAAGGAAGACCAGGTTGGTAACAACACTATAAAAACAGTCTAACAGCTGCAACTGTGTATTACTTAAGGAGGACTAAGGTGAGATGCCATTTAATCACTTTTTAATATCAAAGTAGTAAATGTAAATGTGCAAATAAGAAAAGGAGATTGAAACCCATGAAATGGTATATGCCGAATTTCAGGATAACCCATCATGACTGGAGAACCAGTGAATCCAAAAAAATGCATTATAAAGTTTTACGTCTGAAAAATTGGAATGCAACTTTTTCACAAATTAAAGACAGATTGTAAAGGGAGGGTTACAGTTGGAAAGTTCCCTGCTCATCAAATTAAAAACAAGAGCTCTATTCATAAAAATAAAAAAAAAATTAGAAAAAAAACTTATGTGGTCAAGTCACATTCTTTGTTCTAAAGTTTTTATGCAACTAGGGGTGACCATTCTACTTGTGATTCATAAAGAAAAATGACCAGTATAACAGGGGCTCCTAGAGCATGTGAGTACATTCTAGGTGATATGTAAGTAGCCATTTAAGATACCATAGAAAAGGAGAAAACACACCCTTAATACTCGGAGGAAAGAGTGTGTTCACATGACCAACAGCTGGACTTGATTAAAAAGAAATACCAGGTTAGGTTCTGGTGGTTCTCCCATAGTTACATGACGACACAAATGAGAAATGCTACATTTCTCACAGCCTGTTGCCTAGTGATTTCAGTGCCTGCTTCTTTATCCACACTCACAATGCAACCACATCTCCTCCCTTTCTTCCTCTATAGCATTTCAGTATTCTCATTTTACAAAATCATTATTTAAAGGGACATAATGAGAAAACAGAGCATAAAGTATAAATAAAAAGTCAGTTTCACTTACAATTTGTGATTCATTTTCACTTTCACATGCATGATAAAATACAAACTAAACTTTCCTTATCAATAATTTCCTTATCAATATGTGTATAAAAATACTTTAAATAGATTAAATTGTGCTGGTACAGTAGAATTCCTGCCTTCTGAGGACTGAAAGTTAAAATGCTGGAGAAGAAGCAAGTAACAAATGTAACACATCTTTCCTCCTTAAAATTACCTTTGCAATACAGCAGAAGGTTAATGCCGAATGTAGTACTATGGAAACAACACGGTTTTATTGAACTGTGAACTAAAGAGTTACATTAAATACCCAGAATTCCCTGTGAAAATCTCTTTGTTTTTCTGCTTGTCAGCATCTGCATTTTACAGCTGCCTCCTTCAGTATGGACCCTGTCTTGCGGAAGTTCAGGAACTTAAAACATTAATATCCAGAAGCTTAAAAATCACAGCAATAATAACTTATTCAGATGGGAATAAAACAGTCACAGCATTCTTGACTATAGCCGAACAGAAAATAAATCTAAAGACTGGAGATAACTATTTACAGAATATAAGGATAAATATATCTCTTCTGACTCGGCAAGAGCATTTATACTTGAGAAATTAATTTAAGCCAAAAAAGCAGACGGGTTAATAGCAGGTTTGAGGTATCATTTACCAAAAGGTTAAAATCCCAAGAAAACGTTTCCCAATCACTTATTCTTTTCTCTTAATAATAAAAGCAAACACCACTTTTTTCTTCTGAGATAAATGCTTAACCTGATGCAAAAAGGATAATTTCCAGCAATATTCCATTTCTTTCTCTCAATCAATGAGATTGCTTTTACTCCTCATCCATAGTCCAACATAAAGACAGAAGCAGCTCCGGCCTTTCCTAGTGATCACTCCTGGTGATCTTTCAAAGTATTCCTCAATTCAAATGCAAATAAAAACTACAATGAGGTATCACCTCACACCTGTCAAAATGGCCATCATCAAAACATTTACAAACAATAAATGCTGGAGAGGGTGTGAAGAAAAGGAACCCTCCTACACTGTTGGTGAGAATGTAAATTGATACAGCCACTATGGAGAACAGTATGGAGGTTCCCTAAAAAACTAAAAATAGAACTATCATATGACCCAGCAATCCCACTACTGGGCATATACCCAGAGAAAACCGTAATTCGAAAAGATACATGCACCCCAATGTTCACTGCAGCACTATTTACAATAGCCAGGACATGGAAGTAACCTAAATGTCCATCAATAGAGGAATGGATAAAGAAGATGTGGTACATATATACAATGAAATATTTCTCAGCCATAAAAAAAAAAGAACAAAATAATGCCATTTGTAGCAACATGGATGGACCTAGAGATTGTCATACTAAGTGAAGTAAGTCAGACACAGAAAGACAAACATCATATGATATCACTTATATGTGGAATCTTAAAAAAGGGTACAGGGGATTAATCAAGATGGCGGAGTAGAAGGACATGCTCTCACTCCCTCTTGCGAGAGCACCAGAATCACAACTGGCTGCTGGACAATCATCGACAGGAAGACACTGGACTTCACCAAGGAGGATACCCCACGTCCAAAGACAGAGGAGAAGCCATAGTGAGACGGTAGGAGGGGTGCAATCAGAGTAAAATCAAATCCAATACCTGCTGGGTGGGTGACTCACAGACTGGCGAACACTTAAACCACAGAAGTCCACCCACTGGAGTGAAGGTTCTGAGCCCCACGTCAGGCTTCCCAACCTGGGGTTCCGGCAACGGGAGGAGGAATTCCTAGAGAATCAGACTTTGAAGCCTAGTGGGAATTGATTGCAGGACTTCGACAGAACTGGGGGAAACAGAGACCCCACTCTTGGAGCGCACACACAAAGTAGCGTGCGCATCGGGACCCAGGGGAAGGAGCAGTGACCCTGGGGGAGACTGAACCAGACCTACCTGCTGGTGTTGGGGGGGTCTCCAGAGGCAGGGGTTGGCTCTGTTTCACCGTGGGGACAAGGACACTGGCAGCAGAGGTTCTGGGAAGTTCTCCTTGGCGTGAGCCCTCCCAGAGTCTGCCATTAACCCCACCAAAGAGCCCAGGTAGGCTCCAGTGTTGGCTTGCCTCAGGCAAAACAATCAACAGGGAGGGAACCCAGCCCCACCCATCAACAGTCAAGTGGATTAAAGTTTTACGGAGCTCTGACCGCCACAGCAACAGTCAGCTCTACCCACCACCAGAGCCTCCCATCAAGCCTCTTAGATAGCCTCAACCACCAGAGGGCAGACAGCAGAAGCAAGAAAAACTACAATCCTGCAGCCTGTGGAACAAAAACCACAGTTACAGAAAGACAGACAAGATGAAAAGGCAGAGGGCTATATACCAGACGAAGGAACAAGAAAAAACCCCAGAAAAACAACTAAATGAAGTGGAGATAGGCAACCTTCCAGAAAAAGAATTCAGAATAATGATAGTGAAGATGATCCAGGACCTCGGAATAAGAATGGAGGCAAAGATTGAGAAGATGCAAGAAATGATTAACAAAGACCTAGAAGAATTAAAGAACAAACAAACAGAGATGACCAATACAATAACTGAAATGAAAACTACACTAGAAGGAATCAATAGCAGAATAACTGAGGCAGAAGAACGGAGAAGTGACCTGGAAGACAGAATGGTGGAATTCACTGCTGCAGAACAGACTAAAGAAAAAAGAATGAAAAGAAATGAAGACAGCCTAAGAGACCTCTGGGACAACATTAAATGCAACAACATTCGCATTATAGGGGTCCCAGAAGGAGAAGAGAGAGAGAAAGGACCCGAGAAAATATTTGAAGAGATTATAGTCGAAAACTTCCCTAACATGGGAAAGGAAATAGCCACCCAAGTCCAGGAAGCGCAGAGAGTCCCATACAGGATAAACCCAAGGAGAAACACGCCGAGACACATAGTAATCAAAGTGGCAAAAATTAAAGGCAAAGAAAAATTATTGAAAGCAGCAAGGGAAAAACGACAAATAACATACAAGGGAACTCCCATAAGGTTAACAGCTGATTTCTCAGCAGAAACTCTACAAGCCAGAAGGGAGTGGCATGATATACTTAAAGTAATGAAAGGGAAGAACCTACAACCAAAATTACTCTACCCGGCAAGGATCTCATTTAGATTTGACGGAGAAATCAAAAGCTTTACAGACAAGCAAAAGCTAAGAGAATTCAGCACCACCAAACCAGCTCTACAACAAATGCTACAGGAACTTCTCTAAGTGGGAAACACAAGAGAAGAAAAGGACCTACAAAAACAAACCCAAAACAATTGAGAAAATGGTCATAGGAACATACATATCGATAATTACGTGAATGGATTAAATGCTCCAACCAAAAGACACAGGCTTGCTGAATGGATACAAAAACAAGACCCATATATATGCTGTCTACAAGAGACCCACTTCAGACCTAGGGACACATAAAGACTGAAAGTGAGGGGATGGAAAAAGATATTCCATGCAAATGGAAATCAATAGAAAGCTGGAGTAGCTATACTCATATCAGATAAAATAGACTTTAAAATAAAGAATGTTACAAGAGACAAGGAAGGACACTACATAATGATCAAGGGATCAATCCAATAAGAAGATAGAACAATTATAAATATATATGCACCCAACATAGGAGCACCTCAATACATAAGGCAACTGCTAACAGCTATAAAAGAGGAAATTGACAGTAACACAATAATAGTGGGGGACCTTAACACCTCACTTACACCAATGGACAGATCATCCAAAATGAAAATAAATAAGGAAACAGAAGCTTTAAATGACACAATAGACCAGATAGATTTAATTGATAGTTCTAGGACATTCCATCCAAAAACAGCAGATTACACGTTCTTCTCAAGTGCGCACGGAACATTCTCCAGGATAGATCACATCTTGAGTCACAAATCAAGCCTCAGTAAATTTAAGAAAATTGAAATCATATCAAGCATCTTTTCTGACCACAACGCTATGAGATTAGAAATGAATTACAGGGAAAAAAACGTAAAAAAGACAAACACATGGAGGCTAAACAATACATTACTAAATAACCAAGAGATCACTGAAGAAATCAAAGAGGAAATCAAAAAATACCTAGAGACAAATGACAATGAAAACACGACGATCCAAAACCTATGGGATGCAGCAAAAGCAGTTCTAAGAGGGAAGTTTATAGCTATACAAGCCTACCTAAAGAAACAAGAAAAATCTCAAGTAAACAATCTAACCTTACACCTAAAGAAACTAGAGAAAGAAGAACAAACAAAACCCAAAGTTAGCAGAAGGAAAGAAATCAAAGATCAGAGCAGAAATAAATGAAATAGAAACAAAGAAAACAATAGCAAAGATCAACAAAACTAAAAGCTGGTTCTTTGAGAAGATAAGCAAAATTGATAAGCCATTAGCCAGACTCATCAAGAAAAAGAGGGAGAGGACTCAAATCAATAAAATCAGAAATGAAAAAGGAGAAGTTACAACAGACACTGCAGAAATACAAGGCCTCCTAAGAGACTACTACAAGCAACTTTATGCCAATAAAATGGACAACCTGGAAGAAATGGACAAATTCTTAGAAAGGTATAACCTTCCAAGACTGAACCAGGAAGAAACAGAAAATATGAACAGACCAATCATGAGTAATGAAATTGAAACTGTGATTAAAAATCTTCCAACAAACAAAAGTCCAGGACCAGATGGCTTCACAGGTGAATTCTATCAAACATTTAGAGAATAGCTAACACCTATCCTTCTCAAACTCTTCCAAAAAATTGCAGAGGAAGGAACACTCCCAAACTCATTCTATGAGGCCACCATCACCCTGATACCAAAACCAGACAAAGACACTACAAAAAAAGAAAATTACAGACCAATATCACTGATGAATATAGATGCAAAAATCCTCAATAAGATACTAGCAAACAGAATCCAACACCACATTAAAAGGATCATACACCATGATCAAGTGGGATTTATCCCAGGGATGCAAGGATTCTTCAATATACGCAAATCAATCAATGTGATACACCATATTAACAAACTGAAGATGAAAAACCATATGATCATCTCAATAGATGCAGAAAAAGCTTCTGACAAAATTCAACACCCATTTATGATAAAAACTCTCCAGAAAGTGGGCATAGAGGGAACCTACCTCAACATAATAAAGGCCATATATGACAAACCCACAGCAAACATCATTCTCAATGGTGAAAAACTGAAAGCATTTCCTCTAAGATCAGGAACGAGACAAGGATGTCCACTCTCACCACTATTATTCAACATAGTTCTGGAAGTCCTAGCCACGGCAATCAGAGAAGAAAAAGAAATAAAAGGAATACAAATTGGAAAAGAAGAAGTAAAACTGTCACTGTTTGCAGATGACATGATACTATACATAGAGAATCCTAAAAATGTCACCAGAAAACTGCTAGAGCTAATTAATGAATATGGTAAAGTTTCAGGATACAAAATTAATGCACAGAAATCTCTTGCATTCCTATACACTAATGATGAAAAATCTGAAAGAGAAATTAAGGAAACACTCCCATTTACCACTGCAACAAAAAGAATAAAATACCTAGGAATAAACCTACCTAGGGAGACAAAAGACCTGTATGCGGAAAACTATAAGACACTGATGAAAGAAATTAAAGATGATACCAACAGATGGAGAGATATACCATGTTCTTGGATTGGAAGAATCAACATTGTGAAAATGACTATACTACCCAAAGCAATCTACAGATTCAATGCAATCCCTATCAAATTACCCATGGCATTTTTTATGGAGCTAGAACAAATCAT
The DNA here is from genome assembly GCF_965194825.1 of Balaenoptera physalus. NCBI lineage: Eukaryota > Metazoa > Chordata > Mammalia > Artiodactyla > Balaenopteridae > Balaenoptera > Balaenoptera physalus. The sequence continues at coordinate 74,447,721 of NC_138897.1, forward strand.
CTTAAAATTTGTATGGAGACACAAAAGACCCCGAATAGCCAAAGCAGTCTCGAGGGAAAAAAACGGAGCTAGAGGAATCAGACTCCCTGACTTCACACTATACTACAAAGCTACAGTAATCAAGACAATATGGTACTGGCACAAAAACAGAAACATAGATCAATGGAACAAGATAGAAAGCCCAGAGATAAACCCACGCAGCTATGGTCAACTAATCTATGACAAAGGAGGCAAAGATATACAATGGAGAAAAGACAGTCTCTTCAATAAGTGGTGCCGGGAAAACTGGACAGCTACATGTAAAAGAATGAAATTAGAACACTCCCTAACACCGTACACAAAAATAAACTCAAAATGGATTAGAGACCTAAATGTAAGACTGGACACTATCAAACTCTTAGAGGAAAACATAGGAAGAACACTCTATGACATAAATCACAGCAAGATCTTTTTTGATCCACCTCCTAGAGTAATGGAAATAAAAACAAAAATAAACAAATGGGACCTAATGAAACTTCAAAGCTTTTGCACAGCAAAGGAAACCATAAACAAGACAAAAAGACAACCCTCAGAATGGGAGAAAATATTTGCAAACGAATCAACGGACAAAGGATTAATCTCCAAAATATATAAACAGCTCATTCAGCTCAATATTAAAGAAACAAACACCCCAATCCAAAAATGGGCAGAAGACCTAAATAGACATTTCTCCAAAGAAGACATACAGACGGCCACGAAGCACACGAAAAGCTGCTCAACATCACTAATTATTAGAGAAATGCAAATCAAAACTACAATGAGGTATCACCTCACACCAGTTAGAATGGGCATCATCAGAAAATCTACAAACAACAAATGCTGGAGAGGGTGTGGAGAAAAGGGAACCCTCTTGCACTGTTGGTGGGAATGTAAATGGATACAGCCAATATGGAGAACAGTATGGAGGTTCCTTAAAAAACTAAAAATAGAATTACCATATGATCCAGCAATCCTACTACTGGGCATATACCCAGAGAAAACCATAATTCAAAAAGACACATGCACCCCAATGTTCATTGCAACACTATTTACAATAGCCAGGTCATGGAAGCAACCTAAATGCCCATTAACAGACGAATGGATAAAGAAGATGTGGTACATATATACAATGGAATATTACTCAGCCATAAAAAGGAACGAAATTGAGTCATTTGTTGAGACGTGGATGGATCTAGAGACTGTCATACAGAGTGAAGTAAGTCAGAAAGAGAAAAACAAATATCGTATATTAACGCATGTATGTGGAACCTAGAAAAATGGTACAGATGAACCAGTTTGCAGGGCAGAAGTTGAGACACAGATGTAGAGAACGGACATATGGACACCAAGGGGGGAAAACTGCGGTGGGGTGGGGATGGTGGTGTGCTGAATTGGGCGATTGGGATTGACATGTATACACTGATGTGTATAAAATTGATGCCTAATAAGAACATGCAGTATACAAAAAAAAACAAACAAAACAACTAATACTAAACTTTCATTGGGTTATTTTTATGGAAATATGTTAATATAAATGTTTCAGACATTACATGAAATTTCTAAAAATCTTATATGTTCTGGTATAATGTTATAAGTCATAACCTAGTTATTACTTTAAAATGTATATCTCAGAAATAACTAATTTTCTTGTCAACTGCATTATTATGAACTTTCATCAAATCTTTAACTGTGGTCATTTTTAAGTCTTTTGTCATTTACAGACAGTTCTGGGTGTACTCTGATGCTTTTGCAAATATGTTCCTATAAAAGGGTTTCATCTTCAAGAAATTTATGGAAAAGACTCTGACAAGTACAGGATTCTGGTAACTGACTGTACTGCTGAACTGAATAAATAAGCATTTTCAGAACTCTAATGAAAAACTGATGAACTCATAAAAGTCCTAACAAAAGATCAAGATGAAAAAATAATTAATTACATGGGACTGAGTGAACTGATGATGATGAGTATAATTTTTGTGACTTTCTGTCTGAACTAAAAAAAAAAAAAAATCCCACAAGGACTCAGAGGCAAAGAACATACAAATCAATTTTCACTGCAAAGTAAAGGAGCTGTTACAGTGGAGGATTACTGGACTGAATGTCAATATTATGACATAGTATGAGTGTGTTTCATGTTTGGTAATTGCAATCGTTGCTTTTGTTGTGGTCATACATGTACAATGCTTGGTGTCAGTCTATTTATCTCTTGTAAAAATAAAATACAGTGTGTGTGTGTGTGTGTGTGTGTGTGTATGTGTTAAAAAAAAAAAAAAAAAAGGGTACAGGGCTTCCCTGGTGGTGCAGTGGTTAAGAATCCGCCTCCCAATGCAGGGGACACGGGTTCGAGCCCTGGTCCAGGAAGATCCCACATGCCACGGAGCAACTAAGCCCATGCGCCACAACTACTGAGCCCGTGCTCTAGAGCCCGCGAGCCACAGCTACTGAAGCCCATGTGCCTAGAGCCCGTGCTCCACAACAAGAGAAGCCACCGCAAGGAGAAGCCCACGCACCGCAATGAAGAGTAGCCCCCACTCACCGCAACTAGAGAAAGCCCACACACAGCAACAAAGACCCAACTCAGCCAAAAATAAATAAACAAATTTATTTTTTAGAAAAAGGGTACAAATTAACTTACTGACAAAACACAAGTAGAGTCATGAATGTAGAAAACAAACTTATGGTTACCAGGGGATAAGGGGCTGGAGGGGAAGGATAAATTGGGAGATTGGGATTGACATATACACACTACCATAAATGAAACAGATAACTAATAAGAACCTGCTGTATAGCACAGGGAACTCTACTCAGTACTCTGCAATGGGTTATATGGGAAAAGAATCTAAAAAAAAAAAAAGAGTGGATATATGTATATGTATAACTGATTCACTTTGCTGTACACCTGACACTAACACAACATTGTAAATCAACTATACCCCAATAAAAATTTAAATAAATAAAGTATTCCTCATTTCAAGGCAGCTCCAGCTTCTCTCCAGGAGCCTTAACTCTTCCAGTTAACAATATGAGCTCTCTAGCATCATCACCTCTGCTTCCTTTGCTCAACCCAGCTAGGTCTGGTACAATGCCAATCTGTCTCCCTTTTTTAAAATGTCTTGAATCTAGATCAGCACTGTCCAATAGAACTTTATGCGATAATGAGAATGTATCAATAATATGGTAGCTATTAGTCACATGTGGCTATTTAATACTTGAAATGTAGCTAGTGTAACAGAGGAATTAACTTTTTATATTTTATTCAACTGTAATTAACGAATTTTTTTAATCAAGGTATAGTTGACATACAATATTATATTAGTCTCAGGTGTACAACACAGTGATTTGACATTTATATACATTACAAATTGATCACCACAATAAGTCTAGTTACCATCTGTCACCACACAAAGTTACTGCAATATTACTGACTATATTCCCTATATTGTACACTACACCCCCATAACATTTATTTTATAACTGGAAGTTTGTACCTCTTGACCCTCTTCACCTATTTTTCCCAACACCGCAGGCCCCTCCCCTCTAGGGACCACCAGTTTGTTCTCTGCATCTATGAGTCTGTTTCTGTTTGGTTTTCTTTGTTCATTTGTTTTGTTTTTTAGATTCCAAATTTAAGTGAAATTATACAGTATTTGTCTTTCTCTGTCTAACTTATTTCACTTAGCATAATATTCTCAAGGTCCATCCATGTTGTCCCACATGGCAAGATTTCATTCTTTTTATGACTAATATTCCATCACATATATACACCACATCTTCTTTAACCATTCATCAATCGATGGACACTGAGTTGTTTCCATATCTTGGTTATTATAAATTATGTTGTAATCAACATATCATTTTCAATCCCCAGAGAAAGTTCCACCAGATTCCTGCCTCTCTAGCATACACCCTAAATTAGTCAATGAGTCTCCTTCTCATAGGACCCAGGCACTTTACAAGCTGCTGCATCTGTGCTGGAACTCAGAGCAAGTGGGTTTATGCGCAAGCCCTTCAGGAATGAAGTCTCGGTTTCCCACAGCCTTATAGTTCTCTTGGATGAAAGCTCCACTGGTTTTCAAAGGCAGATGTTATGGGGACTTGTCCTCCCAGTGCAGGATCCCTAGGCTAGGGAGCCCGATATGGGGCTCAGACCCCTTGCTCCACAGAGGGCACCTCCATGGTTGTGATATTCCTCCTGCTTATGGGTCACCACACCAGTGGTGTGGGTACTGACTAGACCATGTCTCTACCCCTCTTACCCATCTCAACGTGGTCTTTTCTTTATATCTTTATATCTTTGGTTGCAGAAAATCTGTTCTGCAGAAACAGTTGTTCTATATGTAGTTGTAGTTTTGGGGTATCCATGGGACGAAGTGAGCTCAGGATCTTCCTACTCTGCTATCTTGATCCGGACCTAATTAAATTGATTTTAATTTTAAAGAGCCACATACGACTAGTAATCTACGATATTAGACAGTACAGATCTAGAACAAGAGTGCCTTTTTCCCTACCAGAAATGACTTACTTTACCATGCAAATGATGGAGAGCTACTAAAAGACTGAATTTACATTTTAGAAAGCTTTTTCTGGCTGCTTTAAGGGAGTATGATTTTAGGGGTTGGGAACAGAAAGCAAATGCTGAAGGTCTGAAAGGTGCTCATTCGATCTGGCAACTAGGAGATCACTGCTAATTTTAGACTGAGAAGTTACAGTAGAGTAGCAGAGTTGTAAACCTCACTGGAAAGAGAGCCTGCAAATACAAACCATTCTTTCAAGAAATATGGCTCTGAAAGAAGAAAGGAAGTGGGGGAAAAACATCATGAAGAACCCATCATGTGCTAGAATTTGAAAGAAGGAACTTCACATTGATTACTCCATTTAACTTTACTTAATTCTCAAAACAAATTTGTAGTAAACCTCATCTCCATTTATAAAAAGCCTCAAAGGGGCTAAGTATCTTGCCTAGGGACACACTGGTGTGGCTAGGATTATAAAACTAGGGTCTTTTTCAGGCCAAAATTCATTCTCTTAAAGGTCAATACAGAACTGACAAGAGAAATGCAGGATTGAAGCAGGATCGGTGGAAACATTAAGCATGAGAGTGATAGAGTAATTGATGAAATAGAGTAATTGATGAAGCAAGGCTCTGTAGGAGATAGGTAGAAATGGAACTCAGAGTCTAGGCAAGAGATATTAACCTTGGATGAGAAGAGGAAAATCACCTCCTCTGAGATGCAAAGATAGAAATCAAGTGAGTGTGAATGTGTATATGTTTATAGTACAAGGGGCTTAGGAATGACAAAAACAGATGAAAATAAAACCTGATGATCTCTATTTTCCCTGTGAAGCAGAAGGCAAGACCTTCTGTGAGGAGATGAGAATAAAAGTTTAAAGATGATGGTTTAATCTAGCCATGATGGGAAGAAGCAGAGGAATGTATGTGAGACCAGAAAAGGTACTTCTCTTTTATCATCAGTCCTTTGATCTTTTTTTTTTAATTGAAGTATAGTTCATATACAATATTGTGTTAGTTTCAGGTGTACAGCAAAGTGATTCAGTTATACATATTTTTTTTCTGATTCTTTTCCATTATAGGTTATTATAAGATATTGAATATAGTTCCCTGTGTTGTAAATCCTTGTTGTTTATTTTATATAATAGTAGTGTGTATCTGTTAATCCCATACTCTTAATTTATCCCTCCCCCCTCCTCGTTCCCCTTTGGTAAACATAAGTTTGTTTTCTATGTCTGTGAGTCTGTTTCTTTTATACATAAGTTCATTTGCTTTATTTTTTAGATTCCATACATAAGTGATATCATATCAGTCCTTTGATCTTGATGTTTAGCTAATATTGGGTAGCTGACACATTAAAAGCATATGTAGAAAGTTCTTAAACTAATGTTTTCTTACGTGCAATCAAAATTCTTTTGACACATAATTTTCAGCTATATTTTTTCCAAATTTTTATTGTAGTAAAATAATTTAACATAAAATTTACAATAGCTATATTTTTTCATAAATAATAGAAAGGTATGAGGCATCACCTTTCACTGAACTTGTCACAAATTAGGGGAAACTAAATGTGTTTGATAATTTTTCAATTAATGCTAAAACCATGCATTTGCTCCACAATTTGAATTTTTTATAAAGACCTTTCAGATCATTTATCTTAAATTCTGAACTGTAAAAGAATCCTCATAATTTAAACAAATATTTAAATATAAATACTTTTAAAATTTCTAACTATGAGTGATTTTCCCTAAAGTAGAAAAAATATACTTATATGTATATGATGTTATGATGTTATTAATAGTAAAATATAATTTAAAGTATGTATAAAGCTGTAAACTTCAGTAATAAAGCATTACACTTTCTGTCATTAATGACTAGAACTAATTTATCTTTAAATGTCAGTTAAGCTTGGGAATTCCCTGGTTGTCTAGTGGCTAGGATTCGCAGCTTTCAATGCCGTGGCCCAGCTCAATCCCTGGTTGGGGAGCTGAGATCCCACAAGCTGCACAGCACAACCAAAATTTAAGCTTGGCTATGATAGAAACAAAGTTTAAAATTTTAAAACATCATAAATAATTCCTGGCTTCCATTTAGGATGTAGAATGCTGAAGAGTTGCTTCCACTCTTACAACAAGGAAAAAATGGATAAGCTAAACAAATATAACTTTTCTGGAAACTGTTAGAGAGCTAAGGTTGTAGGATAACCAACTACTCTGAAATCTAAGGAAAGACAGATGCCTCCAAGGAGAAATAGGAGGTGAGCATTTGCTCACCTGGAGCAGATATCAGGTACTACACACCTGGTAGAAAAAAATCAGCTATAATTGTTTAAAAATTGCTAATAGCTCAGTGTGTGGGCTAGGAGTGTAGAACCCATGGGAGCCACAGAACAAGGGGAATTTGCACCCACTCACAGGTTCTTCTCTAGAGACCTTACCTGGTGCTGGGGGGGAAATGGGGAGCGGGGACAATGTGAGAAACCAAAGAAGGCCTCCCTTGTGGTGCAGGACCAGGGGAGGGAAGCAGCAGCTGCTCCAAGAAAAGCCTGAAGCCCCATCCAAACCCTTCTTCCTTACAGAACAAAAGCCATAAGGTGACTGAAGCTGGGAGAGGGAATCAGAAGAAGACCTGAGGTGGGGGAAAAGACAGCAAAATGTTCTAGGTCCAGACCATTTCCCACCTCTGAGGGGACTTGGGTCACGAACACCAAGAAGGCCCCAACACAGTAACTGCCTAAGGCTGAAGCTGAACCAGGACAGGAGAAAACACCCCCTCCCTGGCCCCCAATACCAAGTTAAGAGACACTGAGTAACAAATAGTGGCAGATCTACTGCTGGGGGAAAGGCAAGAACATGAAAAGGACCCTCTCTGACATGCAGGTACAAAGGGAAGCTGAAGGTAGATCAGACTTCGAGAAAAAGTCTGGTAAACCAGCCCCCCAGCCAAGCACAAGGTAACACTAAAGGAATTTGAAGCCTGTGGTAGACTGAGGATAATAACAGCAACGACAAAACCAAAACTCAGCTGAGCTTCTGACTAACCTGACACAACTCCTACAACAAAGGCCAAGCAAAAGAAGAGGCATGACCCTTTCCAGGCATAAATACTATTGACTCCAGTGTCTGCTGTTCTACACAACATGTCTGCTTTCAACCAAAACATGTAAAACTCACAAAGAACCAAGAAAAGATAACACACTGTCAAGAGACAATGCAATCAACAGAATCCACCCAGATATTAAATTAACACATAGGGAATTTAAAATTACTGTGATTAACTACTGGAAGTGACCTTTTTCAAAATGACAATAGTTGAAATGGAAAAGGCATAGCTTTATGTCTAGCTCCCCAACTTGATTCTTAGTTCCTTCAAGGAAAGAGCTAAGTTCATTTCTCTTTGCTTCCCTAGCATCAAATACAAATACCAGCAGATCTGACAGTAGCACAATAGTACAAAAACATGAAATACCTTCTTGAAATTGAAGACCCTCAACCACCAGTAGCAGACAAGGCACTATAGATCAAACTCCATTCTATACCAGGGCTATAGAAAAAGTTTCCATTTTGGATGGACTTTTGCACCTTTATTCCTTTACAAATTGACTAGGAATGCCTAAACCCAGGGTATGTATGCTGCTCGTGGGACTCTTGAAAACCTGTTCATTCATATTTTGAAACTGCCTTTTGGTTAGTTATTCTCCTCCAAAGACTAGAATCCCTAAATAAATGATTTTTTTAAGTAACATTTCAAAAATAATTTATGAGATATATTTATATAATCTAGCTCGTTTTCAGATCCTAGAGAAAAAAACGATGCATCTTTCACTGAGCATCATCCTTAACTTCCATATATACTCGGCTCGAGCCTTCTTAGCTCTCATTTCTCTTTTACCACTTAAGGAAAATAAAGTGGCACTGAGATACTCTGAAATGAGTCCCTCCAATTCTTACCTCAGGCATTCCTAAGTCCTCTAGTTTATCCTCTAGTTTATCTAAATAACCTTGTTGTACATTCTTAGTGACACTTTCCCTGAAAGGGACTGTTGTACTTAAATCCAGTTTTATGAAATCTATGGGGCTTTCAGTAACTTCCCATAATTCTCACTATTTGAATTACAAAAATAACAAAGATCTTGAAAAGATTCCTATAACTTCCTATTTGATTTCATGAGCATCATGCAATTTCTAAGCCTTCTGGGAGGCCTCAGTAATCTTCTCCATGGAAAATTTAGAACAAATTTGCAAGAACTCCCAAAAATCTCCAACAATGATGCAAAATATTTGCTTACGCAATGAATGAGCAGGATTGATGAACCTTTGCAAAACAATTATAGAAATTGTGATTTTTAAAAAATTTTTCAATTAAAGGACATTTATAGAATGCTATCAGCAACTTCCACACCCACTTAATCTAAACCCACTACTTCCAGGAATGATATTCACAAAGCATCTTCTGATATAATATATTGAATACATTTCCTGTATCTTGATCATGCTCAATGACAGTTGACCCAATAATGAGTTATATTACCGCCTGCAAGATGCCACACTCTTTTGTCTATTTCTTCATCGCTCATCACTCCTCCTCAATCTCCTTTTTGCTTGTTGTTTGCCTTCTCCCTGACCCTAAATGGTAGAACATCTCCAGACTCAGTCTTAGACATCTTCTCTTTTCTATCTCCCCTCGGTTATTCCATCCAGTATCATGGATTTAAATACAAATTTGTATTTCCAGTTCATATCTCTCTCTAAAATCCCAGGCTCATATATTTAACTGCCTACTCAACTTTTCACATGGATATCTTTTAAGTATCTCAGACTCAACATGTCCAAAACTGAGCTCCTGATCTTCCCAATCCAACTCCAACCATAACCTTCTGCATCTCAGGTGACAGCAAATCTATCCTTCCAGTTACTCAGGCAAAATGCCTTGGAATCATCCTTGACTTCCTCCAAATTTTTAGAAAATACTGTTGGCACTACTTCAAAATATATCCAGAATCTGACTACTTCTCACTACCTCCACACTTCCACCCTTATTTCTCTCATAGATTACTTCAATGGCTTCCTAACGGGTGTCTTATTCCTATACCCCACAGTCAGAGTAATCCTCTTAAATAGTAAGTTAGATTATTACTTCTCTGCTCACATTTCATTTAGAAAAGCTAGAGTTCTTACAGTAGCCTACAATGACCTACATGATCTGGTCCCCCTAATGTCCCATTAATTTCCTCTCTGCTCATTCCTCTCCAGCCATATGAAATTCCTTCTTTAGATGCACCAGGTACCTCCTGCCTAAGGGGCTTTGCTTTAGATGTTCCCTCTGCTTAGAGTACTCTTTCTCCAGATAACTTCATGGTTAACTTCCTCACTTCCTTAAACTCTTTGCTCAAATATTATGTTTTGCATAAAACCTACACTCACTATCACCCTCTCACCAGCGCTACCTTTACTTTGCTTTTTTCCCCTACAGAACTTATTACTTTCTAATGTACCATATATTGACTTTTATTATTGTTTATTTCTCTCCTGTCCCATTAGAAAGCTCCATCTCAGTTGATGACAATTTTTTCTCTTGGTTCACAGATGTATCCCAAGTTTCTACAACATTATCCAGCATAAAATAGATACCCAATTAATATTTGTTGAATGAAAGAAACAAAACTCATAAGCCAGTGGCCTGTTAGTGACTAAGGAATGATAAAAGACCACAACTACTAAGAGCCATGAGGCCCTATTCTTTTTGTTCAATCTAGCCTAACAAATAGATTATAAACCTACTGGCCCTGCAAATAATGACAAGTCTTGCAAATTATGGCTTCACGTTGTTCCTAAGAGCATAAAAACATGAATTTAATCAAAAAGGGACCTTATCCCATTGCAGATTTTTGGTCTATATGTAGTATTGAGAGCAAACTCATTGTTTGCAGGTAAAACCAAGTTTAGAAGAATTATAAATTTAATTATACTTTAGAAAGTAGAATTAAAGTTCAAAGCTTCAAAGTGACTTTGAATTTGTGAAATGGTCCATAAAAAAAACAAAAACAAAAACAAACAGGGAATTCCCTGGCAGTCCAGTGGTTAGGACTCGGTGCTCTGACTGCCGGGGCCCAGCTTCGATCCCTGGTTGGGGAACTAAGATCCCGCAAGCCATGTGATGTGGCCAAAAAACCAAACAAACAAACCAAGATGACCCTTAATAGGTAAAAATATTCTTAATAATAAAAAGTATACAATTTTAAGTAAGATTCACATAGAGCTCCACTGTTTACAAACTGTTTTCAGAAAAAAACCTTATTTGATCCTTACATAGATCCTGAGAGATGTATTATCACCAATCCCATTTTACTGACGGGTAACTGAAGCTAACAGAAGTTAAAAGAATTTCCCAAGGAGACTTAGCTAATAAGTAGATTCCTAGATTCAATTCCAGGTCCATATATCTTTTTTAAAATTTTGAAATAATCACAGATTCACAGGAAGTTGCAAAAATAGTACAGAGGACTCATGTGCCCTTAACCAGGTTCCCTCCAATCATTACATCTTATATAAGTATTATATGATATCAAATCCATGAATGTACTTTTTAATATAGTATTTGGGAATGATAATGGATCACAAATGATATGATTCAAAGATTTTTTTTAACTCAAGTGAAAATAATTTACATAAATAAGCTAAGAGGTAATTCCTAGGTATATACTATTTTGCTCTGATAATTATAGGAGTATTACATTCCATTTTGGGTATTTATACTTAATAACATAAACATTACAACAGAAAGGGATTTGAAGATATGATTAATGGTAAAGGAGGGCAAAGTTGATTTGATAAACTTTTCTTCATTTATGTGATTTGTTATTATGATGCTACAGACCGATTATAAAGACATCTCTGCTCTGGCTAATCCACAAAAACTCCTCTTGCATCTCACTAATGGCCATCCTTCAATTTCAAACCTGGTAGATTTCTTTTTCCTCCTCCTTATCATCCTCATGACAGTACTGTTTACAATTAACTGCTTAATTCTTATGGAAACTTTCTCCTTCATTGGCTTTTAGGACACTGCACTCCCTTGACGCTCCTTTTTTGTTGTCTTTTTGTTGTCTCTAATCTATTGCCTTTTATCAAAAACCTCAGACCCCTTTCGTAGAGTACAAGTAAGAATTACAGTCCCATTTGGGACACAGCAGTTTTCCCAGGTCAAAAATCTCATTGGCCATTGTCTGGGTAACTCAGCACAAACCATCCAGTCTTCCAAGACTCCTCTATATTTCTCAGAAACCCCTTCCCTATATCGATTTGGATTAGACTGTACTAGTGAAAGGAATGCATGTGAGATATGGAAAGAATAGAAGCCATTACATTACTTTTTGGAGTGGCTGGAGGCAGATGTTAGATTCATAGCAGCTTTGGGGCAAGTGATTGAGAATCACCTGCTTTTTTGCTGCGGCCCAAGACATATGACAGAAGCATTCTCAAAGATGCTTGATGATTGCAGCAATTTCCTAATCAGCTTTTGAGAACCCTGAAGGTCTTCAGTGTCTACTTCCCTGACCTTCCTGCAGAAGCTTCCCTGACTTTCCAAAGTAACTTCCCTGACATTCACTCCCTCAGCTCTTCCAATATTCATGTAAGCCCTAATTCCCAGATTTAAACTCTTATTCCTAAGGTAAATGCCTTTATTTTCCTAAAGATATTAAATATCTTTAATATTATTTATATAATTTATTATTATTTAATATTATTAATATCTCTTAAATATTCCTAAGATATTTGCCTTATCAATCCCAAACTGTTAACAACCATAAAGAAATAGATTAGGTATAGATATACAGATATATTTATATATCTATCTATGTGTAGACAGATATATAGATATATAAAATTTTACTTTTTGTTGTGTGTATATTTATATGTAGATATAAATATAAAAGGAGAGATTTATATATCTATGAAATACCTGGGAAGGATACAAAACAACCTAGTAACAAGTTACCTTTGGAGAGGGAAACTGAATATCTAGAGGAAAGGAATGAAAGGAAAACTTTTTTACTGTATACCCTTTTGTACCTTCTTGAACTTCATACTATAAGCATGTATCACCTATTCAAAAATGAAGTAATTATTTAAAAGTTACCTACCCACATAATTATTGTTTTATGCCCCTAAGGGCCCCACGGACCCAGAGGTCTTTTCTGCCTATGGTCATTTATTAGTTTTACTGTTCAAAGCTCTGAGCTGGAGGGAGTAGTAGAATAGGGAGAGGACAATGACTTCTCAGGAATGAGGTTTTGTACTCACAGGGGAAAGATCAACTACAGAGCCGTTGGTCAAAGCTTCTCAAGCTTGGAAGAAGAAATTTTCTCATTCATTCACTGGTATATTTAACAACCACCCTTGAAAGATACAAAGATAAAAACAAGAAGTCCCCAGTGCTATAATTAAGGCAGATAAAGTGCTGGAAGTTGTGATGAGAGACATCTATGCTGTACCTAAAACTTTAAAGACAATATGAGTTTTAGAGACCATTTAGTCTCCAGCATTATTGTTTAATTATTAATAGCTAATCTCGTCTCTCATCCCCAAGGAGAATTACAGCTTTTTAAAAAAATATTTATTTATTTATTTTATTTTTGGCTGCGTTGGGTCTTAGTTGCAGCACACAGGATCTTTGTTGCAACATGCGGGATCTTTCATTGAGGTGAGCAGGTTCTTCGTTGCAGCGTGGGGGCTTCTCTCGAGTTGTGGTTCATGTGCTCAGTAGTTGCAGCGCGGGCTTAGTTGCCCCACGGCATGTGGGATCTTAGTTCCCCGACCAGGGATCGAACTCATGTCCCCTGCACTGGAAGGCAGATTCGTAACCACTGGACCACCAGGGAAGTCCCAAATTATAGCTTTTTTTACCTTATTATGAGATAATTCCAACATTTAATAAACCCCGAAAGTAGGAGACTAGTCAGAAGTATAATTTGGGAATTTCAATAAATTGAAGATTTTAATCAGGGATTACATAAATTACCACAGTTTACTAGATCTTTTAACCTAAAATACACATTCTGAGGAATCTAGGAAAATGAAGCATTAGAGTATTTTCCCTAACTTCCAGTACCAAAGTCATTACCAACTGGTAGTATCTCTCTCCCAGAGAATTCAGGGTTTCTATGTGGCTTTTAGAAGAGAACAGGGGTTTTTTAAAGTTCTTTTTCAATTCTTGTAAATCACAATGGGGGAAAAATGTTCCTTACACTTATCTGTCAGTGAGCCCCAAACAACTAATCATTGTAGTGAGAAGTCTTATTCTAGAGTTTCAAGTATTTTTAAAAGGATTTTCTCATGTTCTGGATTTCAGAAAACAAAGAGAACAAAAAGCAACCTAAGCAACATAAAGCTGTGCAGTTTTTAGTACAGATGATAGTAATGAGGGTGTAATTATCATAACTGTAAGCAGATGAAAGTTCAGACAATCAAGCTTTAGCCAAAGACTATATTTCTAGAACTAAACAACAGAACAGTACCTTATGTCACTGATCTATTTAAGCTACCCAAGTTGACAGCATGGCCTAAACTATTCATGTGCTGACTCTACATGTATTGGTGTAAGGGTAGAGTACCACAGGAGGAAGAGTAGGGGTTTCACAACTTCATATCTCCATAGAGAATGTAGAATCCCTTTTACACAGGCATTCCACATTTTAAAGTTAACACTGGGCTTCCCTGGTGGCACAGTGGTTAAGAATCCACCTGCCAATGCAGGAGACAAGGGTTCGAGCCTTGGTCCAGTAAGATCCCACATGCGGCGGAGCAACTAAGCTCATGCGCCACAACTACTGACCCTGCGCTCTAGAGCCCACGAGCCACAACTACTGAGCCTGTGTGCCACAACTACTGAAGCCCGCGCACCCAGAGCCCGTGCTCCGCAACAAGAGAAGCCACCACAATGAGAAGCCCGTGCACCACAATGAAGAGTAGCCACCACTCGCCACAACTAGAGAAAGCCCGCATGCAGCAGTAAAGACCCAACGCAGCCAAAAATAAATAAATTAAATAAATAAATAAAGTTAATACTAAACACTAAAATCAAGCTTCACACCTATTTTGAAATTAAGTTATTAAAATGCGGGACTTCCCTGGTGGCTCAGTGGTTAAGAATCCACCTGCCAATGCAGGGGACACGGCTTCGAGCCCTGGTCCAGGAAGATCCCACATGCCAGAGAGCAACTAAGCCCATGTGCCACAACTACCGAGCCCGTGCTCTAGAGCCCGCGAGCCACAGCTACTGGAGCCGGCTCGCCTAGAGCTCGTGCTCTGCAACAAGAGAAGCCACTGCAATGAGAAGCCCACACACCACAACGAAGAGTAGCCCCCACTCACCGCAACTAGAGAAAGCCCGCATGCAGCAACGAAGACCCAACACAGCCAAAAATAAATAAATAAATAAATTTATTTTTTTTAAAATGCTAGTTCTCATCAACTCCATGTAATTTCCAAAAATTAGTAATCAATGAAACAATGTGCCAAACCACCTTCAGAAAATATTATCTAGTCTTTCAGCATCCATATCTTTGTCACAGAGGAGTAAAACCAGTTTTAAGTGTCCATTGGTGCTTTCAGAAAGCTCTGTAACCAGTATTCCCAGCAGGATTTCCTAAAATTTCACTGATACAATGCATTGTGTAAAACAACTCCCAAATACCCTCTACAGCAGAAGACCTCTGTAAATGGCATCTTTCTGTTTCTGCACGAAGTATCTTTATTTAAAATATTTCAAGTTTACACAAATCCAGTATTCATTTACAACATTTGTTGAGCACTTACTACGTACCAGGCACTGCGGACCTGGAACACATACGTGAACAAGACAAAGTTCCCACCTTCAAGAAATTCACAGTCTACGGATACAGAGAAGGCTAACAGTCAGTTATAATACAGTGTTATCAGTCAATACTTAGGGTAGGGATAAGGATAGAGTATTATGGGAACACACATAGGGACCCCCAAGAAGAATCTATAAATGCCCAAATGCTCCACAGTTAAGAATCTTTTATATTTCCATACTTTATAAAACACTGTTGCTGGTGCTTAATATAAAAAACCCTTAAGGATAAGTGGGATGTAGGGGTAAAGCATTTAAAATAATATTCTTTTTGATGACTGCCATCCCTTATTTTGTGAAGATGAATGACCCTAATTCTCTGAAGTAGGACTCTTTAATTATATAATGAAACATGAAGCCCTCTAAGATCTGGAAAAAAAATTGCCATAAGTTGAGAATCACTGAAGCAGCAAGCCACTGTTAGAGGTTTAAGTATATCTTATCCCTTAGTACTTTAGGCTAGAGACAAAGGTTGAAATTCACTGCCAAAATAAATTTAAAGTAAGATTCAATTTAAATTTAGAATTCCAATCAATTCATAACTTTTAGAGAAAATCTATAATATAGCATAGGATAGTATAATATAGTATAAAGTGAGGTACCCCTGTGTGTATAACAATCCCTAGGTATCATTACACTTCAACTACTGAAAGAGATAGGATCCTCTCTTTAGGAAGGAAGAACTCTTAAACACAAGATAACACAATACTATGGGAAAATGAAAGTCAAAATATTTGTTTCAGCCTTCACTACCTGATCAATAAGAAGGGAAGTCTCTGCATGGTAAATCAAGTCACTAATCACTAACAGACTTGCACTGCTATTTAGCTTGCCTAAGCACACAATCTTCTTGGTATACTACTGCCTCCTGGAGGTTATAGTATA
This sequence comes from Balaenoptera physalus, assembly GCF_965194825.1. Classification (NCBI taxonomy): domain Eukaryota; kingdom Metazoa; phylum Chordata; class Mammalia; order Artiodactyla; family Balaenopteridae; genus Balaenoptera; species Balaenoptera physalus. Next base: position 74,464,009 of record NC_138897.1, read on the forward strand.
TTACTACTCTTCTGAGAAAACTGGCATATACAGAAAACACAGATATTATTTTCTACTAAAAACACAATACAAAAGGTTCATGTCAAATAACAAGTAGGCCTTTCCTAAATAATCTCTATTTTTAACTGTCATATTTATTTCTATCTGAATAATTGGGAACAAAGTACATAACAAAACTTAATTATAGAAAGTGGTTGTTAATATGATTAAGAACATCAGGACTTATACAGCATTTTGCATTTTCAAACCACTTAGCCAACATTAAATGATTAATCTTTAGAACATTCTTGAGGTCAATATCACCACCATCTTTTTACAGAAAAGTAAACAGCAAGGTTAAGTATCAGAAATTGAAGAGCTCATCAGTACTCTAATCAGCAAAGTGCCACAGAATGGTTTAATGTAAAATATGAAGCATTAATACATTAATTCATCTCTAATACCCCATGACCTATCTCTAGGAGAAATTACTCTTTTAACTGTGGCCCCATAACATTTTATAGATCCCTCTATTATAAGACTTAACACTTTTGTATTATGGTTATTGAATTGGCAGTCTCTGTAACTAAACTCAGTACCTCCACAGGACTTTGCAGTGTCTAGCACATAGCAAGACACAGCAATGAACCATTCAGGCATTTTCCAAGTATTAAAGTCAGGGGCTGTTCTGGACACAGGGGATTCAGCGGTGAAGAAGAAAGCCAAGCTCCCTACTCTCATGGAACATGCATTCTAGGAGGCAAAGGCAGATGACCAAAAAAAACAAAAACCAAAACAAGGTAGTAAGAAGAGCTATAGAGAAAATAAAAATAGGGCAATGTGACTACAGTTGGCTATGTAATTACAATAGATTAGGCAGTGATATTCAAGCTGGCATCTGAATATAAAAAATAACTAGCCATAACTATATGAGGAAAAGACAATTCCAGGTGGCAAATGCCAAAGTGGGCAAGAAACGGAAATATTCAAGGAACAGGAAAAAAAAAAGACCGTGGTTAAAGCAGTGGGCCAATGAGTGGGTGATAAAATATGAAATCAGAGAGGTGGGCAGGGGCCAGATCAGGGCTTTCTTGGGCCATGATAAGAATTTTATTCTGAGTGAAACAGAAAATTCTTTAAGGCTCCGTAATATGTATTTGCCAATTTGAATTGCTGCATTTGTGTAGTTGGTAGCACTAAAGGAAAATTAATTCTGAGAAAGGAAAATTACTATGCTATTGGTTAGGGAGCCTTTCTGTTTTAATAAATTACTTTTTAGTGAAAAGTTATTTTATAATTAAATCTTCAGACTAAAGGATAAAACAGCAGTGTCTACTAACATGTTAACAGAAGTTAGAATAATGAGATTTTGACAATCATTATTGGAAGAAATTGAAGAGCTCCTGCATAAACCACTGTACATTATAGATGACTATACTAGGATCTTATGCTAATCACTTATTAATTTTGCAAAGCCTAAGATCTCCAAATAGCTCATGATGAGTGCCAGACAGACATCTGGAGAGGAGGTTCTGAGTGAAAGTATGGAAGTATTATTAAACATAATAAATCTCTTCTTACCAGAGAAACCAGAATGAAAAAAGTAATATCCATTTAGAAGAAAGAACACTTTCTCACCATGTTAACTGAACAAGATACAGCAATAGCCTAAAAATTAAGTGCACGTTTAAATTTCACCTGAGATGATATAGGTGCTGTAGAAGCCTCAAGGCTAATTCCAAGCTACAGCACCAAGATTCAGTTAAATTTAACCTCACAAATAGTCAATGCAAAGAAAATATTATCATTTGCACATTCTAGGTAGCAGGTTCCGGCACATTTGATATATTATACTTTATGTATTTTCTACCTTTTTAATGTGTTTTTATTTTTATGGTAAAAAAAAAAGTAACATAAAATCACCATCTTAGCTATTTTCAAGTGTACAGTTCAGTATTGTTAAATATATTCACACTGCTGTACAAGGGACCTCCAGAACTTTTTCATTTTGCGAAACTGACATTCTATACCCACTGAACAACTGCCTGTTTCCCCCTCCCCGTAACCCCTGGCAACCACCATTCAACTCTGTTTCAATATCACTTCCTGGTGTTTTTCACTTATAATATTACATTGTAATACTACACAAGCTCCTACAAAAGCAACTATGTATACAAGCTTTTGAGTTGGTATTTTAGTTGGTTTGCTTTTGTTTAAACACAATTTCATCCCTGTTTCCTAAACCAAAATGTGGATAGTAGAGGGCTAAGAAGTGCCTCCAATATGTAGGCAAGAACACAGAAGTGACCAGGAATTACACTGTAATACACACTACACTATTTCCAATCCACCACTAACAAAATTATTATAGAGAAGTAAGGATACTGGCCACTATACAATGTATTTATATGGAAAAATACATAGTACATAGGAAGAATGTACACTGGGCTTAAAATAAAAAGACTTGAAGTTTGAGAATAGCCTAATGGACAATAATAAACTTCTCTTTTATTTTTATATTTTATCAGGAACTTCCACATACAGCAATTCATTTAGTTAAGTCACAATGCCTCCGGATGTTTTCTTCTTCTGTAAAAGAGATAAAAATGCCTACCATGCTGACCTCATAAGGTTGAAACAAGGAAAAGAATGAAATAATAAATATAAACACAATTTGAAAGTTGTAAACACTTCTACACATATATAAACTGTCTAAAGATAAATCAAAAAATGTATCACTTGTAACCAAGAAATAGTCAACACAGTGCTATGTATGCAATTAATATTTACAAAATATTTGTCAAATAATTTATAGAGTGCCCTGAATATGAAGAGACAGCAAAATTTCCTCTATCCATTTGGTGCAAAGAAAATGAATTGTCTTAAATCTGCTAATGATGAGGTCAAAATTAAAAGAAAATCAAAATACAAATCTAGAGACTGCATATAATAAGAACAAAAGGGGCAGGATTATAGGTGTGGTTATTCATGATACAGAACAGTGAGCCTTTAGAAAAATATACTCTGTGTAACTTTTTCCAAAAGTACTTTCTTTATGAATTGGTGATTTGGTAAATTGAACAACTATCAGTGGAATGCTTGTTCGATGAAAATTACAAAGGCACAACTGCAGGCAAGATTCTGTACAGGACAAATTAACACTAAAATCAAGAACACAAGTACTTCTCTGTGACATTATATAGTTACAGAACTATGTGGAATTTACATGAAGAATCCTATATCTCATTCTTCAAAAGGTAACTTGTATTAAATTTGAGAATATAATCAAGAAAGCTATATAAAGTCATTTATTTCCAGCTCTGAATTGTATGAGTTAGCCTATAATTGCCTATACAAATCAAACGTAAGAGGGTTTTATTATTATCTAGTAGGCAGGCAAGGCATTCTCAAATTCTGAACCTCTGGTAGCGAACCCTTTATAACCACCTTTTAAATTCCTCCCCCTTTTGAAAGGAATGCTTTGTTTATGACACTATTTGCTAAGCTTCTACAATCAGTTGGCACAGTGGCTCATAAACCTGCTCTGAAGTTGATCTGATTCTAATGGATCAACAAAATGAATCACAGTAATTCTGTCCATGACGAGTCCAGATAAAGGGGGGGTTCCATGTCAATTAGAAAAAGGCTATAGTGTGAGATTTTAACATGATTATAAGTACCATGGGGTATAAAGGTCCTGCTTCAATTAAATACTGACCCAAAGATCAAAAGTCACTTATTCTCCAGGTGCCTTTGGAACCATAGCAACAAGCTGTCCTTCAGAATACAGCAAGGTGGCAATTATCCAACTAATTTCAAATCTTTCGGTCAATAAGTATCATCAGTTATGATACTTCCATTCTTCCTTTCAACAAATATTTATTGAAGGCCTACAATGTGCCAAGCACTTACTATCTTGATCACCCAATAGAGTCTACAACAGCCATAGAACCTTCATATAAAAATAATGGTATAATTAAATCTTCTTAGCCTTTTTTCTTTTTTTTGTCTGAGTTGGGTCTTTGTTGCTGGGCGCGGGCTTTCTCTAGTTGTGGCGAGCGGGGGCTACTCTTCGTTGTGGTGTGCGGGCTTCTCATTGCAGTGGCTTCTCTTGTTGCAGAGCACGAGCTCTAGGCGAGCCGGCTCCAGTAGCTGTGGCTCGCGGGCTCTAGAGCACAGGCTTAGTAGTTGTAGCTCACAGGCTTAGTTGCTCCATGGCATGTGGGATCTTCCCGGACCAGGGCTCAACCCGTGTCCCCTGCATTGGGAGGCGGATTCTTAACAACTGTGCCACCAAGGAAGCCCCTTCTTAGCCTTTTAAAAAATAATTTATGTTCAGAACCATATACTTCATAAATGCATTAACTAAATATAATAAAATTTGACGTGGAGTATGTGAAAGTAAATGTAGGGAACAGAACCAGGGAGACACTTAACATTCTTTCCTCTTCTAATAATGAGATTAGGTAATATGCATTGAATAGTTATAATTATACTTGAAAAATTTTAATCTCTTCAAAAAATGCACATATACCAACCCAACCCATCAAACTACTTAAAGTCAGAACAGTCTTAATTATAAATAAACACAAGAGGGCGCACAAGTCTGGGAAATTCATAAAACCAAAGGCAAGTCACATTTTGCTCAACCATCTACATAGGCACATGGATTTACAAAGGAGTCTTCATGCACGTACTAGAGGCCAATTGCAATGAAAATATTTCCCTTTCTCAATATACTCTCCAGAAATCAAATCACTGCTTCTCTTTGTAACACAAATTCCTTATCCAAATAGATTTTAAACTTACATTTTAATATTTTATCATTAAGAAAAAGTATGGGGACTTCTCTGGTGGTGCAGTGGTTAACAATTGCCTGCCAGGGACTTCCCTGGTGGTGCAGTGGTTAAGAATCCGCCTGCCAATGCAGGGGACACGGGTTCCAGCCCTGGTCTGGGAAGATCCCACATGCCGCGGAGCAACTAAGCCCATGTGCCACAACTACTGAGGCTGCACTCTAGAGCCCGCAAGCCACACTACTGAGCCCATGTGCCCCAACTACTGAAGCCCACATGCTTGGAGCCCATGCTCTGCAACAAGAGAAGCCACCGCAATGAGAAGCCCGCACACCGCAACAAAGAGTAGCCCCCGCTCGCCACAACTAGAGAAAGCCCGCGTGCAGCAACAGAGACCCAATGCAGCCAAAATTAAATAAATTTTTTAAATAAATAAATAAAAGAAAAAGTATGACTTTTAATCACAAGTGTATGTCACCTTTTAATCTAACTTCTCCTTGGAAAACCTACTATTTAGAAGCTAGCCAACTCTTAAAATGCCTATTTTCAAATAACTTAAAGCTTCTCCATTTAATGATTAGAATCATAATAAACTTAGTTATAGGAAACAGACCTCCAACTTTTGGAAACTGATGCAAATTTATGTCATACTAATATCAGCTATTTAATTCTCGTGTAGTTAATATTCTGTCTATAACATTCTATTCCAAAATTGGTTGCAAGTCGCTCCCAAATAGACTATGATTTCATTAGTTCACTCCCTCATAAAATAATAAGTTACCATCTGAGAAGTTTCTGTATGTAAAGCAATCAGACTAAGATTACACAGCCTATAGGCAGGAGCATAATCCAAAATAACTGCAGAGCACATTCAGCCTAACCTAAGATTCACAGCAGAATATACTCTACACACACACACACACACACACACAAACACACAGTTCTAGGTATGTAACTCTATTCAGCTTTATATAGTCCTAATGCAGGCTGTGACACATGAAATTATTCTGAATGCCAGTAGTTTCATATGTTGCCTACGTCCTACACAGAAAAGGCACCTGAATATTACTTATCCCATACATATTACTATGTGAAGGAAATAAAAAAGAGAGATGAACTGGCTGCTAGGATCAAGAGAGTCAGGCAAAAAGCCCAGACCAGTAGCAGTGAGCTACAGGTTAGGTAGTATGGGCAAAGGCTGACAATCCAGAACAAAGGATAAGGATTATTTCAGCGATCAAAAGTCAGGGCACAAATCAAGGGAATAACAATCAGGAACCCAAGACTGGTCAGAATCCAGTCAATTAAATAAGTTAATTGTAATCCAAGCAGGTGGTACAGACCTGACACTACAGTTTATCTATCTGAACTAGACTCCTAATATACTTCTTGCCAGGTACTTGATCCTGAACCAGAAAGGAAAGGGCATCTATAAAAAATATTACTGGAGCCTCACTGAAATTTGAATACAGTCTGTGGATTGGATAGCAGTATTGCATCAATGTTAACGTCTTGATTTTAAGTGTTGTACTGTGGTTATATAGCAGGGTGTTCTCAATACATACTGAAGGATTTAGGGGTAATGGGACATCATGTCCACAATTCACTCTCAAATGGTTCAGAAAATAACAATAATAATTATAGGTAAAGAAAGAATTATAAGCCAAATATGGTAAAATGTTAACAACTGGGGGATCTAGATGAAGGACATATAGGAGCCCTTTGAACTAATATCACAACTTTTCTGCATGTTTCACATTATTTCAAAATTAAAAATATAAAACTATATAAGTAAATAAAATTTATAGATGCTTTGATAATGGAGTGTAGCATATTTTAAAAGAAATATCTGGGGGACTTCCTTGACAGTCCAATGGTTAAGACTCTGCGCTTCCAGTGCGGGGGACACAGGTTCAATCCCTGGCCAGGGAGCTAGGATCCCACATGGAGTGCGGAACAGCCAAAAAAAAAAAAAAAAACCTCTAACCTAATAAACACGTGAAATTATTTTTAAATAAAAAGTAAAAAAACAAAAGAAATGAAATGTTTTGACAATAGAGTATAGTACATCTCAAAAAGCATCTACACTGATAAACCCATGGAGCAATTCTAACCTCAATTCCTAAAAGCCTCACTGGACTTCAATTAACATGAAAAAATATTTTCCTCAAATTAATGAGACCATGCTCCTTCCAGAGAATTCAAATGAAGGTAATAATGTACACATTCTAGAGAGCAATCTGCAGGTAAAATATTTTTTACCTTTTAAAATATAAGTAAATAAAAATAAAAATAATGCTTTTAGTAACCTTCTTCAAAACTGAAACAGTTTAATCTCCTATAAGTGAAAAGAAAAATCACTAAATTTCATCAAAGACTAGCTTTACTCAATGACTTCCAGTGTTGCTATAGTAATACAAATGTAAAAAGAATTCCAATTCTGGTAGTAGTAATACTTCAATTTCCAAAAAAAAGATACAGTTTTTACACATATTGGCCATCTACCAATCTTATCATTTAAAAAAATTTTTTGGAAAAACACTTCTTTGCCATTGTTTCTGGAGTTGCTTTCATAACTTCTAATCTGAAACGTTCCTTTGAGACTATTGGAAAATACTTTAATGAAATGACTGTGGAAACCCCTAGGATAGTTTTCTCTTTCCATTAACATAAAAAATGCTACCAACCTTTTATTACAGAACAAGACAAACAGAAGTCTTTAGAAGTTGAATGACCTAATACATTTTGAACAATATCACCCACAAAGCATACATCTACAGTTTAATCAACTGTCAAGTATAAATGACAACGAAACTTTCACTTCATTTAAAACAATGCATTCACATTCCTTAGTGATAAATTCGTCCCATCTGGGAGCTGGAAGTGAAACTTGTTACTTATCATGTGTTTATAGCTTGGTCATTAGAACATTCTTGAAATGAATTATGACAAACAAACCTGAGACTTTAATAACTGAGCTCCTATTTCCTGAATTTCGTTTACAGCAAGACTTCCCTTCTTGCCACACTTCCTGAATCATTTCCTAAGGATAAAGCACCCATCTTAAATTACTTGGTTCTATCCCACAAAAGGCTGGTTTCCAAGGAGATGCTGTGGACTCTGCATTACTTCAGACTCACATTTATGAGAAAAATTCCTCTCATTAAAAACTGTGATTTTCCTAACAAATCAACAACAATAAAATAAAAACAATGTATAAATAAGTAAACAATGACCAATGAGCTTAAAACTCACTTCATCAACAAATATAAAAAGCTACCAATCAAATGGTGGCAACTAGAAAATATACTTTTGTTCGTCATCTTTGTAGTCTTTTCTGGAAAAACAAAGAAACAAGGACTACATTGTGCCCTCTTAGATGCACCCAAGAAAATACAGAAACCCTAAACCACTTTTACCTCATCTCTTACTACAGATTTTTATCTTCTTCTTAAATAAAAAATTTAAAATATTAAATTGGCATATTCATAATGTGGAATATTATATAGCTGTTAAAATAATTATGTGTATAAACTGAGAAAAATAAACACATTACAAATCTAACATTTAAAAAGTATGTAGGTATATGTGTGTGAGCATATGTGTATGTGCATGTAGAGTTGTACATATATCACAAAATATCTCAAAAAATATTTAAATTGAATAAAAACAGTTAACTCTAGGACTGGAATGGGGGATGAGGAATGGAACGAGAGGAATATAATTTTTATTGTCTGAGATTTTTCCAAAAGTAATTTTGAGTTACTTTTGTAATAATAAAAAAATTGTGTGTGTGAATGTACAATTTATAGATTAATCCAAAACACCTGAAACATAGCTTCAAATGCATACAAATAGTAAGCCTGTCATAAAATCATGTGTTTTAAGACATATGAGTTTAGGCCTGCAGCACAGCTCACCTTCTGTCTGCCCACCCTGCCTCCTCCCCTCCCTTCCATAGGGTCTCTCCTGGGCCACTCTCTAATAAACATCTTGCACACAGGAAAAAAAAAAAAAGACGTATGAAATAATGGCCTATATTAATAATAACAAGAAACCATTTATTCCCAAAGATAAATTGGTAATAACATTTGTTTTGGTAATCAATAACATTAAAAGAAGAAACAGCTGACTGTGATGGATTTCACTTATGGTACAATATAGAGTCCACTTAAATTTAAAGGAAGTGTCATATTCTTGCATATGAAAAATACCATTTCCTGATTATCATCCCAACTGTCTACCAAAAACTTCTGAATAACTAAAGTCTCACCTCCTTAAAAGCAAGAATAAAATTATGCAAAGAAATTATGTAAGGAAGACAGTCAACTTTATTGTAAATATTTATTGTGAATTTAATATTTGACTTGTAACTTTGATTTTAATGTCATGAAACAGAAGGCACAGATGTTAAGAAAACTGGAGTTAGATAAATAGAGTTTCTAATTCTGATTTTTTTTTCTTACTCTCTGACTCTGGACAAACTGCTTAAATCTCTCTGAACCTCACCTTACCTATGAAATAAAGACAGCACCACCTATGATGATTGTTATGAGAATCAGTGATAGCCTTACAGTTATGACATTCAGTGAGTTTTTACAAAGCTTATCCCAAGTCCTTCAATTTCTTTCCATTCCCCACCAGAACTCTAGTCCAAGTTAGCATCATCATTGGTCTGCCTGCTTCTGCTTTCACCCTCCTACTTTCCATTTCTCTCACAGTGGTTTTTTATATTTTTCCATAAAGAAAATTATGAAGAAGCACTTCCAAAATAGCACAGTAAGGACCTCCAAAAATCTGCTTTTCCGTAAAAGCAGTGAGAACATTAGCAAAACTTTTCAAAATCAACTTTCTCAGAATTCTGGAAATTAACCAATGACTTGCAGCAGCCCAAGAAGTGTTTCTTCAAAAGAAACAGCTGAATCTCAAAGAACAACAAGTTTGTGGGCTTTTACCCTATACTATTTTTATCCCCTTCTCCCAGCTCTGTGGTAAATGTGAAAACCAAGCAGCCTCTCAAGCAAAATACTTGTGAAAACCAGAAGCTTAGGAGCCAATGGTGGGAGTAATAATGGTTTGGAGCTTTCCAAAGCACCCTATCCCCAGAAAAACACCACTATCTGACCTGTCTGGTAGCTTCTTAAGAAAGCTCCAGTCACAGGACTTCATTTGACCTGACTCAGAGATGGCTCAGTGCAAACAGCCCTCCCCTCAGGGCATGTGTCAAACAAAAGCAGTGGCAATTGCTGAACATCACAGCTGCCTGAAGCTGCAATACAAGTTGGGTAAACAAGAGGCTAAAGAAAAAACTTAGAAGAACTATCTGGAGAATCAGATGTTCATAGGAGGCTTTGAAAAACTCCAAAATATTCTTGGGAATCTAGGAATGTGCACAGCTCTGTGCATGCTCAAGAAAGAACTGAGAATGTACTACTCTCTCACGGCTGGCTGAACGTGAGGTTTTACACAAGCAGGAAGTGAAGGCTAAGACAGAGTTGCAAGTTGCCAGAATGTTGAAAGTATGCCCCAACACAGAGAACTCTTCAACAAAGCCTGGGAGAATTATTGGTTCAAGGCATTTAAGGAATCTCTGTCCAATCAACAGCTGACCACTAAGCTAACCAAGCAGAAACTTCAGTGGCTACACATGACAAAGAATACAGACTTTAAAAAATTAGTCCAGGAAAGCCACTAATTCACAAAAGGCAGGAACAACAACAAACAGCAACAATAAACCCGGGGAGGGAGGACAACAAGGGAACTGATTTTTTTCAAAGTTGCTACAATATGTTACTTAAAATGTCCACTTTTCAACAAAAAATTATGAGATATCCAAAGAAACAGGTAAGTATGGCCCATACACTGCAAAAAAAAATGCAGGCAAGAGAATCTGAGGAAACCCAGATGTTGGACTTAGAAGACAAAGACTTTAAGTCACCTATTATAAACATGTTCAAAGTACTAAAGAAAACCATGTCTAAGGAATTAAAAAAAAAATCCTGAGTACAATGCCTCACCAAATAGAAAATATCAATAAAGAGGTAGAAATTGTTTCAAAAGACAATGGCATAGGGCTTCCTTGGTGGTGCAGTGGTTGAGAGTCCGCCTGCCAATGCAGGGGACACAGGTTTGATCCCTGGTCCGGGAAGATCCCATATGCTGCGGAGCGGCTGGGCCCGTGCGCCACAACTGCTGAGCCTGTGCTCTGGAGCCCGTGAACCACAACTGCTGAGGCCCGCGCACCTGGAGCCCGTGCTCCACGATGGGAGAGGCCGCCGCAGTGAGAAGCCCCACGCACCATGGCAAGGAGTGGCCCCCGCTCACCGCAACTAGAGACAGCCCGCGCGCAGCAATGAAGACCCAATGCAGACAAAAATAAATAAATAAAATTAATAAATGTGTTAAAAAAAAAAAAAGACAATGGCATAAAGCAATAATTATAAGATCATGCTGAAGGGCTTATAATGTATAAAGATGTAATTTGTATGACAATAATAGCACAAAGGAAAGAGAAAGGAATGAAGCTATATCACAGCAAAGTTTTGTATACTTTTGAAACTAAACTGATATAAATTCAAACTATATTATTTTAAATAAAAATGTTAATTATAATGCCTAGGAACCAAGAAAATAACTAAAAATATATACAGTAAAAACAACAACAACAACAATAACAGGGGAATGTAAATAGTATACTAGAAAATATTTAACATAAAAAAAAAGGAAGTAGTGTAGGAAGAGAAAAAGACATATAGAAAACATATGAAAGACACCGAAAAAGTCATATAGAAAACGTATAACAAAGAGGCAGGTGTAAATCCTAACTTATGAGCAGTTACATTAAATATAAATGGATTAGACACTACAATCAAAGGAGAGGGACTGGCAGAATAGTTTTTTTTTTTTTTAAATAAAACCATGATGTAACTATATGCTGTCTACAAGACACTCACTTCAGTTTCAAAAACACAAATAGGTTGACAGGAAAAGTAAGAAAAAAAATATACCATATAAGCAGTAACCAAAATAGAAATGGTGTGGCTATATTAATATCAGACAAAATAGCTTTTAAGGCAAAAATTGTCACTACAGACAAAGGATATTTTGTAATGATAAAAGGATCAATCTTTCAGGAAGACATAAAATCATAAAAATATTAGCACCAAACAACAGAGCTCCCAAAATACATGACGCAGAACTGGTAGAACTGAAGGGAGAAATAGACAATTCAACAATTCAACTTCAATACATGTTCTACTTCCAATGATGAATAGGACCATCCATCATATTAACAAGAAAAAAGAAGACTCGAACAACACTATAAACTAATTAGACCTAATGCACATCTATAAAACACCCCACTCAACACAGCAGAATACACATTTTTCTCAAGTGCAGATGGAACATTCTTGAGGAAAGATATGCTAAGCCATAAAGCAAGCCTCAATAAATTTAAAATGACTGATATGACACAAAGTATGTTCTCCAACCACAATGGGATGAAATTTGAAATAAATAACAGAAGAAATTTTGGAAAGTCACAAATATGTAGAAATTAAACACGCTCATAACCTTTAACTAGACTGACCATAAATTAAATATGTTATCCATCTAGTTAAAATCTTCTGATCACATCCCATCATTCTTTGAATAAAACATTACAGCCCTACAAATGGCTTAAAAGGCCAAGGCCCTACGTGACCTGTCTCCTGGCCACAGCAACAACCTCATCTCCTACTATCTCCTCTTCACTCACTCATTCATTGTGCTCCACTGATCTTCATGCTATTTTCTTCAATTAGCCAAGTTCAAATTAGCTGTTTACTCTGCCCAGAATGCACTTTGCCCAGATCTTCACATTTAGTTCTTTCAGGTCTCATCTGAATCTTACCTCCTCCCATAAACTCTCCCATAATTCTGTCATTCTCTTTTCTCAGTACTCTTCCCCTTTAGTCTAGTCTTTTTAAGTCTTCTGAGCACTTGTCACTTTCAATCATTTTCATATGTATTTATTACTCTATTTTCTGCTTCTCCCCACTAGAATGTTAGCCGTAACAGCCCTGTTCTTGGCTGAATCACTGAGGTTTAGAACAGTGCCTAGCACATAGAAATGCTCAATAAATAATTTTATTTCTTGCTGAAGAAATGAATTGAAATTATAAAAAGCACACATACCCCAAAAGTGTATAACAAATGCATACTATCATCTATAAAAATGCAGCATTATTTTGTGCATTTCTGTTATTAAGCTCCAAGGCATTTAAAACACTTTTTTTACTTGTAATGACAAGTAAAAGGCAAATAAATTGCAATCTCAGACTCTGGTTTATACCACAGGAATCTGAAATTGAACAGTCTGCTCAACATTATATGGACATATCGTGTTAAAACTTGAAAGAGAATTCTGAACTCTTAAGATTCCTTAATTAATTAACTCCTTTGTCCAGGAAAGTAGTATAGTATACTGATTAAGGAAAAATTCTTCAGAATCAGACAGACCTGGGTGAAAATCTAACTCTTCTAGTTACTAACTGGATGTCCTGGACAAGTTATTTAACCTCTCACTGAGTATCAACATTTGCTTTTGCAAAGTTAGGATAATAATATGTACTTCATGAGCTTAATGTGGTATAAAATTGATATCACAAATAAAAGGATTCAGACAACACTTTGGTAAATAAGCATTCGATAAGAGCTATTATATTTTGTTACTATTATAATTTAGGTAAACCAAAAGGAAACATGAGGCCATGATATTTCTTAATATTTTTTATTACATATAACTGTCATCAGGTATAATACCTGACAAATAAGGTATAATACTCTGTCATCAAGTATTATACCTGATGATAGGATTCTGTCATCAGGTATAATCAATGAATGAGAATATGAGAAGAGCTGTACAGAACGAGGAGGTATTTACGGTATGCTTTAAAATTAATGGGGAAGTCCCACTGTGAAACTTTTCCTTATATAGTGTTATACCACATGAAGACTATCATTCCTTTGGGTTTCTCTTCCTACAGTACCTTTGAAGAATAAAACTATTTCTGTAACTCATAATTCACACTAAAATGATAGTAACTACTTCACAACTAACTTGTCTGAAAAAATGTGATTCAAGAAAATTCCAAAACAGAAAGATAAAGGGTAAGAAATCAAACTAAAGTATATACAACTAAAAAGGGATATGATATTTTAGGAATGAGGGTACATGAGGGTACGTGCATCATGATTAGCGACCAAACATCATTTGTTTCAAAGTCTGTCAGCGATTGGTCACTGCACATCTGTTATTCAGCCCATACACAAGCAGCAAAGAGGTAGTTGTGTTGCCTCCTTATCTCCCAGTGATAAACCCCATGTGGACATTTTATAAAAATGAATTTTTGAAGAGAGAACTGACCAACAAAGATGAGTGTAGCAAAGAAATAAAAAGTGACAACACTGAAGGTAAAATTCAAATCAAATATAAAGGGAGCTATAGGAGAAAGAGCTGACTGTGGGAATGTTGACACACCCACTGTTCAAGGGATTCAGTCAGAAGAACTTAGTGACAATAAACTTAAGGACATAAATGAAGAAAGCAGTTCTGACAAAAAAGCTGAAAATGTTCCAGAGAAAGTGATGCTGGTAAAATTACTGGAATTATAGGAATTCTCAGAGATATTTCACAAAACTGAAAGTACAAAGATTAAAACATTAGAAGCTGATCCAAATTAGAAAGGCGTATGAGTTTGCCAAGGCATATTGTCATTGGCATTTGCTCACTCTGTATTGTGAATTACATGATGAGAAGAAGGCAGTAAGCACTGTTCAAATAACTCTGGATAAGCTTTTTATAGAAAAATAAAAAATAAATATAGTTTTAATATTTTCCATTCCTTATACACTTATAATCTACAATAAGAAAGTTTTTAATATTTTGACAAAAACCGGTAAAGGTCACAGACAATCAAAATTGTTACAATGATCACACTGCAAGATTTTTCAGCTTGCACAGTCGTTTCTATGGTACTGTGCTACCATGCAAAGCAAGGAGTGCCTGTATATGCTGTTTCCATTATACTATGCTAGCTTGCTAAACATACAAAAGGTTTCAATGTGGGAGATTTGAAAGAAATGTTAGATTGCTTCCAGAACTGATTAAAAAGTAGACTAAAACTATTGAGGTCTTCAGCTAACAATAAAAAAGAACTTCTAAACTTCAAGGTGGGGACTTCCCTGGTGGCACAATGGTTAAGAATCCACCTGCCAATGCAGGGGACACGGGTTCGATCCCTGGTCCGGGAAGATCCCACATGCCATGGAGCAACTAAGCCCGTGCGCCACAACTATGACCCCATGTGCCACAACTACTGAAGCCCATGCGCCTAGAGCCCGTGCTCCACAACAAGAGAAGCCACCACAATGAGAAGCCCACGCACCACAACGAAGAGTAGCCCCCACTTGCTGCAACTAGAGAAAGCCCACTCACAGCAACAAAAACCCAACACAGCCAAAAATTAATTAATTAATTAATTTAAAATAAATAAATAAACATCAAGGTGATAAGTTTATGGTTTGTGACATCTGCATCCTTAGAAGTCTTCAAGAAAAAAACGCACAATTATGTGTCTCCTTATTTTCTCATTGATTTAAATACTGAGGTTTATAAAAAAGTACACAGGAATATCAGGACTATAAAATAAATAAACAACAAACTTTCAAGGGATTTTCAAGCCAATTTAAGACTCAGATACATTCAAGTGACATGTTTATATAACAATATAAATAATTAAGTGAAGTTAGCAACAGACAACAAATGATATTCACAGAAGCTCAATGTAGCTTCCAGGAAAAAGTAAGAGTTGACCGCCATAAAAAAGAATGAAGTAATGCCATTTGCAGCAACCAAGGCTGGACCTAGAGATTATCATGTTAAGTGAAGTAAATTAGACAGGGAAAGACAAATATCATATATCACTTACATGTGGAATCTAAAAAAATGACACAAATGAACTTACAAAACAGAAATAGACTCACAGACACAGAAAACAAACTTATGGTTACCAAAGGGGATAGCACGGGGGAATGGGGGATAAATTAGGAGTTTGGGATTAACATATATATACTACTATATATAAAAGAGGTAAACAACAAGGATTTACTGTATAGCACAGGGAACTATACTCAATATCTTGTAGTAACCTATAATGGAAAAGAATCTGAAACAGAATATATGAATATCTATATATACATATGTGTGTATATAAATATAACTGAATCACTTTTCTGTACACTTGAAACTGACACAGCATTGTAAATTAACTATACTTAAATTAAAAAAAAAAAAAAAAAAAGTAAGAGTCTGGACCTATCCTATGTAGCCCAATAATAGTGAGAGCAGGGAAGAAAACTCCAGGCACAGAGCTTGACATAAACAAGAAGTAAGAAGAAAAAGGAAAAGACTGGACCAACAAGAGCAGGTTTATCAGCAGAGGAGCAAGAAAAAAACGGGGAAATGTGACCACTTGTGCAGAGTCTTGAATATCAGGCCAATTGGCAATATGAACAGAAAGTTTTTGATGAGAAACCTGTTACAATAAAAGCTTATCACAACAAAATAAGAATGAAACTATAAGAACCTAGACTATAATACTAACTATGGAAATAAACTGTATAAGATATATACGAAATATATTTAAAAAAGAATGCAGAGGGGTTATTGACCAAATTGATAGAAAGAATTAAAAAGGAAAAAGAGATAAATAACCTAAATGTATGAGACCAGGTAACTAGGAACAATGACCCCAATGACAAAATTCAAAACATCAAGAAAGCCACCTTGTCCAAAGAAGCAAGATGAGTTTGTTGGGGGGATCCACTGACCATGAGGAACCTTAGATCACAGAAAAGATGTCACTTCTGCTTCCAGTAATGACTGAGCAAGATCCTAGTGGATCCACTCCCACATAGAAAACAACTATAAAATCTAGACATAATACAAAAAGAAGCTACCTGAAAGCACTGGAGAGTAACAAGAAGCAGGCAGATTCTGGAGGAAGAAAGCTGTGAAATGACTTTCCATTTTCAGGGTGCAGAGATGAGGTGCTGACTGCAGGTCAGCAGGGCAACAGGAGTGCTGTCTTTCTGGTCTGTAGAATCAGAATATTGAAGCACAGGAAATCATAGTCTTTGGCCAAGGAGGAAGGGGATTCCAGAAGGAAAAGAACCAGAAAAGGGATACACAAATTCTGTCTTCCAACATCTTTGGATAACCCTTGAATTAACATGTATGAAACAAATTCAAAGCAGTTCAACTAAAGACAAAATATCTGTACTGAAGCTGGAGCTTCAACTCAAGAAATAAAGTATGCAATTCTATTCTGACCGAGAGAATTACTGGCCAAACAACTTCAACAACCACAGAAAACAATGGAAAACTTTCTCAAGAAAAAAAATCAATTCAAAAAGTATTCACACAAACCAACAAATAGTCAGAAAAGAGTAACAGAGGAACAAAAACAGAGAAGACAAACAAATAAAATGGTAGAGGCAAAATCAACAGCATTGATAATCATGCTAAATGTTAATGGACAAAGATCCAATTAAGAGACAGAGGCTTCCAAAACTGATTTAAAAAGCAAGACACAATTATATGCTGCCCAAAAGAGATGAATTTTAAATGTAAAGGCCCAGAGAGACTGAAAATATATGGATAGAAAAAGATACATAATGCAAGAAGTAAGCAGAAGATGGCTAGAGTGGCTATATTATATCAGACAAAACAGATTTTAGGACAAAAATTAGTACCAGAGATAAAGAGGGACCTTGCATAATGATAAAAGGATCAATAAGACATAATAATAAATAATAATAATAAAAGTGTATATGTTAATAATAGAGCTTCAAAAATCATGGAGCAAAATTTGACAATATTAAAGGGGAAAATCACCAATTCCAAAATCTTAATTGGAAGAAAAAGGAAAAGACTGGACCAACAAGAGCAGGTTTATCAGCAGAGTAGCAAGAATAAAATGGGGAAATGTGACCACTTGTGCAGAGTCTTGAATATCAGGCCAATTGGCAATATGGAACAACAGAAAGCTTTTGATGAGAAAACTGTTACAATAAAAGTTTATTACACCAAAATAAGAATGAAACTATTTATTTTATGAATAAAGTGAAACTATTTATCTTTATTTCAGCAATTGATGGAATAACTAGACAAATGTAAGTCAGCAAAGACAAAGAAGATATGAACAACACTATCAACCACCTTGACCAAGTTGATATCCATAGACTTATACCTCACAACTGCAAAATACCCATTCTTTTCAATTGCTCATAGTAGGTTCACCAAGATAAATCATATGCTGGCCATGAAACAAGCCTCAGTAAATTGAAAAGCAGTAACATCATACCAAGTATGTTCTTTAACCACAATGGAACCAGGTTAGATATCAATAATAAGATAACTTTAAAAAAACCCCAAGTATTAGGAAATTAAGTAACGAACTTTAATAAACTCATGGATGAAAGAAGTAATCATAAGGAAAATTAGAAAATATTCTTAACTGAATGATAATGAAAACATAACATGTCAAAATTTGTGGGATACAGCAAAAGCAGTGATTGGAGAGAACATTTTAGCTTTAAATGATTACATTAAAAAAGAAGAAAGATTTAAAATCAATGGCCTAACCTCCCATCTCAGGAAATGAAAAGGACAGCAAACTAAATGTAAAATAATTAGAAAGAAGAAAATAATAAAGAGCAGACATTGATTAAAGAGAAAATGTACAACACTGAAAATCAATAAACCCAACAACTGATCGTCTAGAAATAAAATTGATAAACATCTGGGCAGACTAATGAGACAAAAGAGAGAAAATACAAATTAACAATAGCAAGAATGAAAGAAAGGACATCATTACAGATCCTACAGAAATGAAAAGGATAATAAAGTAATGTTATTAACAACTTCATGCCAATAAATCTGCAACCTAGATTAAATGTAAAAATTAACTGAAAGAAACAAAATACCAAAACTAATCTAACAATTAGAAAACTTGAATGG
Organism: Balaenoptera physalus; assembly: GCF_965194825.1. Lineage (NCBI taxonomy): Eukaryota > Metazoa > Chordata > Mammalia > Artiodactyla > Balaenopteridae > Balaenoptera > Balaenoptera physalus. The sequence continues at coordinate 74,482,846 of NC_138897.1, forward strand.
CCTCATATCAATCAAAGAAATTGAATTCATAATTAAAATCATCCCACAAAGAAAAGTCCACGTAAAGATGACTTGACTGGTCAATTCTATCAAATACTTAAGGACAAAACAATGCCAATTCTACATAAATTTTTTTCAGAAAACACAAGAAGAGGGAACACTTCACAGCTCATTGTATGAGGCCAGTATCACTTTGATACCAAAACCAGCAAAGACATCATGAGAAAAGAAAACATAGATCAATATCCCTCATAAACACAGATGCAAAAATTCTTAACAAAATTACAGCAAATCAAATTTGACAATATATAAAAGTGATAATACATAATGACTAAGTGGTATGTATCCCATGAATGCAAGGTTGACTTAACATCCCAAAACAAAATCAATTTAATTTACCACATTAACACACTAAATGAGAAAAAATATGTATTATAATTTCAATAGATGAAGAAAAATTTTGACAAAATTCAACACTCAATTGTAATAGGAATTGAAGGGAATATCCTCCACCTGATTAAGGGCATCATCATCAACAATAAAAAGCTCACTACTTTTGCACTAAGATCAGGAATGAGTAAAGGAAGTTTGCTCTCACCATTTCTATGCATAATTGTAGTGGATATCCTAACCAGTACAATGAAGCAAGAAAAAGAAATAAAAGGCATATGCCAAAAAAAAAAAAAAAGGAAGAAGTAGAAATGTCATTACCTGCAGATGACATGATCATGTACAGAAAAGGTCCTAAGGGATCTGTAAAAAGTCCTACTAGAACTTAAAAGAAAACTCAACAGGGTCACATGACACAAAGTAAAAAAATACATTTTTTTCTATAGACTAGCAATTAAAAATTAGAAAATGAAAAATTTTAAATCCATTTATAATAGCATCAAAAAACAAAATACTTAGGAATAAATTTAATAAAAGATGTGCAAGACCTGAAAGCTACAAAAATTTGTAAAGGGAAATAAAAGAAAAACTAAATAAATGGAGAGATATACCATATTTATGGACTGGAATGTTGAGATAGCAATTCTCTCCAAATTAAAAATTCAGTGCAATCCCACTAGTTTCCTAGTAGGTTTTTTGAAGAAATTGATAAGTTGATTTTACATTTATATAAAAATGCAAAGACAGAAGAGCAAAAACAACCTAGAAAAAGAAGAATAAAGCTAGAACACTCACAGTATCTGATGTTGAAACTTAAAATAAAACTACAGTAATCAAAATAGCATGGTTTTGATAAAGATAGATAATAAATCAATGGAACAAGATAGAGAGTCCAGTAAATACCCCAATACTTTTATGATCAAATGGTTTGTGACAAAGGTGCCAAAGATAATTCAATGGGGAAAGGACAGTCTTTTCAACAAATGTTGCTGGAACATGGTTATCTATATGGAAAATAAATAAACCTTGACCCTTACTTCATATAATACCCCAAAATTAACTTGAAATGAATCACAGACTTAAAGGCAGAAACTATAAAAATCCTGGAAGAAAAGATAAGAAAAACTTTATAACTTTGAGTAAGACAAATATTTCTTAAACAGGACACAGAAAGAATGAACATATACAGACAACAGCTAAGAGGCAGTTGGAGATAAGGTATCATAATGGGACTGGGCTTATTCTTTTCTGCAGGTGGGGGGGCTCTCATAGTGCTTTTGCTCATACTTCTTTTGCAGCCCATATAACATCAAAATCATTCTTTCATTCAGACAAAATAAATGTGAATAAAAACTCTCCAACCAACCTCTGAAGCCCTTGCATCTTAATATAAAAAATTAACTTTTACAGAGAGAGAGAGAAATTGGAAGGTATGTTTTACCACATCAAACTAGACAACAATGACATTTCAGAGAAAGATTTCAGAAAGGATCATAATGAAAAAGTCAGTTAGAAAAGTCAAAATTAAAAGAAAAAGGAATTGATAAAAATTTACCAGGCATATTTTCATGACAGAGAGTATAAATGAACTTTCTTTTACATAATGAGTATATTCCCAGAAAAGTAAGTATAAAAGCAAGTTTTATAAAATGCAACTTTTTATGCAGTAGTAATTTCTTTATAAATTAATTTTATTATGAATCATATTATACAGAAAGACCCTTCATGATTTCAATAACAAACCCTAATTTATATTTTGTATAATTCTAAATGTTCCTAAGTTAGATTGCTTAAAGCCAAATATGGAGTTGAAATATTAATGCAAATTATAAATATACAATAAATTTACTTATCATAAGGGAAAAAAATCAGAGACTAAAACTTGAAATTATCAAAAAAGGTTGATTTTTCATCTATAATCATAAAAGTGCAACTTTTCAGCCATTTTCTGTGTAAAAATCACAAGAGGTTGACAAGAGAAAGTAGAAATGACATAGAAAAAGGAAAAAGATAAAAGTTTATAGCTATTCACAAATATAAGAAGGACACAAGTTAAGTGGACCACAATAAAAAAGGAATGAAGATATCTGATCTGAAATTTAAGCTCTCTGTATTTATCAGGCTCATTACATCAATCACAGGCTTAAAAAAAAAAAAAAGAAAGAAAGAAAGAAAGAAAGAAAAAGAGAAGACACAGGCCAAGCCTTGCTACAATAATTTACTAATTTGAACATTTAATAAAAATGCACAATCATAGCTATTATACACCAAACACCAAGTATGTACAAGTAACATATTATCTCTAACTCTTAAATAACCTTACAAGATAGGTATTATCATCCCATTTATCTTAACCCCAGAGAGGTTAAGAGATTTATCCAAAACCATATTGTCATTAATAGAAGAGAAGGAATTTGAACCTAGGTCTGTCCTTTGAAAACAGCAATCTAACTCCCGAATGCTGGCATACAACAATTTTTTAAAACAGATTTTGTTTCATTTACAATGATTATACGTATAAGAGAAATCCTTTAGGGAATTACAGAATACTAAACAACTCATAAGGTAGCAGCAATACTAGAAATTCCACTGAATGAGGCCAAAAATACCTACCAGAAATAAGGTAGAAAGCTATGACTATGACATATTATTAAGACAGTAAGAATCTTTTTTAAACTTCTAGGAAATTTCCATTAACCTTTGTTAACCAAACAGAAAGCCAAAAATAGGATGAAATGGTTTTGTGGTTCAATAAAAAAAAAATCTCAACACTTCAAGTCACATCTTAAGAAATCATTTCTAAAATAAACTGGGGGTTAGGAGGTGAAGAGGCACAATGAAAATAAAGTATATACAAAACAAAGATAACAACTCAAGACTTAAACTATTCAAGGGAAAATAGATAATTACAATGATTTATTAGGAAAAAAAAAGTTTCTCTGATTAAATACCATTCTGAAAATAAGCAGTCATTGACAGGGAATAAAATTATTTAAAATTGAAGTAAAGAAACACGATCATAATACTCCATCTAAAACATCTGTGCAAAAAAGAGGTGTCCAAAACCTATAGAAATAACTAGAACGCATCCTATCAAGAAACTGAGTGAAAATAAAATTTACATCTCAAACATACAGGAAAAGAATTAAACTTAGACAAGGAAAGCATACTTCCAAAGCATAAAAAAAGGAAGCTATTCACTAGTGTACCAGCTCAATGAAGCCATTCCACATCTTGCTGAAGTACAGACTATTAAAAAATTAATAACTGCACTCAGTCAATAAAGTGTTACATTAAAATAAGAAATCAGCACAAAAGATTCCATGAAAGTAAATGAAATTTCTACCTTTGGCCATTTGGGATTGAGAAGTCGGGCTTTGATTGCATCGTCCAGAGCCTTGTCATACTGCTGGATTTTCATATAGGCTGCAGATCTATTGCTGTATAAGATGCAGTTCTGAGGGTCAACAGCTAGGGCTTCATTGTACAGAACAATAGCTGTGTGGAAATCTCCATCATGACAGGCCTGATTACTCTGACGAACTTTCTCAACAAATTCAGCTTTGCTCAGCACTGGTCCATCAGGACTTCTCCGGCCAACAGTCTTAGCACCAAAGAGAGGAATCTACAAACAAAGAAACTTTGTGAGACAAAGTTTAGATAATCCAGAGAGGTTCCTTGTCTGAATTTCAAGAGAACATGGACATTCTTCATAGTCTGCTTTATATTATAGTTAACTTTTGTGCCGTGAAAGACAATAAACTTTCCAAGAAACAGCCAACATAGTACCTTACATACAAATGTATCACTATATATGTATGTGTGTTCATATATATACATGTAGTTATAAACATACCTATTTATACATGTATATATTTTTGATTGAGAGAATGAATGAATAAATGCAAAAACGTACTCAGGCTTTCCCTTGGCAATCTAAAGTTATACTAAGAAAATAACCAAAAGGGACTTCCCTGGTGGCACAGTGGTTAAGAATCTGCTTGCCGCAATGGTTAAGAATCCCCCTATCAAGGCAGGGGGCACAGGTTCAATCCCTGGTCCGGGAAGATCTCACATGTCACGGAGCAACTAAGCCCGTGCGCCACAAGTACTGAGCCTGTGCTCTAGAGCCCGTGAGCCACAGCTACTGAAGCCCACGTGCCTAGAGCCCGTGCTCCGCAATAAGAGAAGCCACCGCAATGAGAAGCCTGTGCATCGCAAAGATGCAACGAGAAGCCCCCGCTCGCCACAACTAGAGAAAGCCCACGCAGCAACGAAGACCCAACGCAGCCAAAATAAATAAAATAAAATTAATTAATTAATTAAAAATAAAATCTGCCTGCTAATGCTGGGGACATGGATTTGAGCCCTGGTCCAGGAAGATTCCACATGCCGCGGAGCAACTACTGAGCGCCACAATTACTGAGCCTGCGTTCTAGAGCCTGTGAGCCACAACTACTGAGCCCATGTGCCCCAACTACTGAAGCCCGCATGCTTAGAGCCCATGTTCCACAACAAGAGAAGCCACCGCAATGAGAAGCCCATGCACCACAATGAAGAGTAGCCCCCGCTCGCCACAACTAGAGAAAGCCCGCACACAGCAACAAAGACCCAATGCAGCCAAAAATAAATAAGTAAATTTAGAAAAAAAGAAACAAACCAAAATACAAACCTATGCAGACAATATGATCTCAATTATGTGAAGATGGTTACACTTAAGAAATTAATGAAAGGAACAAGATCAAAATATTAACTATGCTGAAGACCTAAATAGACGTTTCTCCAAAGAAGACATACAGATGGCCAAGAAGCACATGAAAAGCGGCTCAACATCACTAATTATTAGAGAAATGTAAATCAAAACTACAATGAGGTATCACTTCACACCAGTCAGAATCGGCTTCATCAGAAAATCTACAAACAGGGACTTCCCTGGTGGTGCAGTGGTTAAGAATCCACCTGCCAATGCAAGGGACAGAGGTTCGAGCCCGGTCCAGGAGGATCCCACATGCCGCGGAGCAACTAAGCCTGTGCTCCACAACTACTGAGCCTGCGCTCTAGAGCCCGCGAGCCACAACTACTGACCCCGCATGCCACAACCACTAAAGCCCACGCGCCTAGAGCCCATGCTCCTCAACAGGAGAAGCCACCGCAATGAGAAGCCCTCGCACCACAATGAAGAGTAGCCCCCACTAGCCGCAACTGGAGAAGGCCCGTGCGCAGCAACAAAGACCCAACGCAGAAAAAAGTAAAATTAATTAATTTTTTAAAAATCTACAGGGGCTTCCCTGGTGGCGCAGTGGTTAAGAATCTGCCTGCCAATGCAGGGGACACGGGTTTGAGCCCTGGTCTGGGAAGATCCCACATGCCACGGAGCAACTAGTGCCCGTGAGCCACAATTACTGAGCCTGCGCGTCTGGAGCCTGTGCTCCGCAACAAGAGAGGCCACGATAGTGAGAGGCCCGCACACTGCGATGAAGAGTGGCCCCCACTCTCTGCAACTAGAGAAAGCCCTCGCACAGAAACGAAGACCCAACACAACCAAAAATAAATAAATAAATAAGCCTACACCTTTAAAAAAAAAAAAATCTACAAACAATAAATGCTGGAGAGGGTGTGGAGAAAAGGGAACCCTCTTGCACTGTCGGTGGGAATGTAAATTGATACAGCCACTATGGAGAACAATATGGAGGTTCCTTAGAAAACTAAAAATAGAATTACCATATGACCCAGCAATCCCGCTACTGGGCATATACCCAGAGAAAACCATAATTCAAAAAGACACATGCACCCCAATGTTCACGGCAGCGCTACTTACAATAGCCAGGTCATGGAAGCAACCTAAATGCCATTGACAGATGAATGGATAAAAAAGATGTGGTACATATATACAATGGACTATTACTCAGCCATAAAAAGGAACGAAATTGGGTCATTTGTAGAGACGTGGATGGACCTAGAGACTGTCATACAGACTGAAGTAAGTCAGAAAGAGAAAAACAAATATCATATAGTAACGCGCATATTTGTGGAATCTAGAAAAATGGTACAGATGAACCTGTTTGCAAAGCAGAAATAGAGACAAAGACATAGAGAACAAACGCATGGACACCAAGGCAAGAAATGGGGGGTGGGATGAACTGGGAGATTGGGATTGACATGTATACTCTAATAGGTATAAAATAGATAACTAATGAGAACCTGCTGTATAGCACAGGGAACTCTACTTAGTGCTCTGCGGTGACCTAAATGGGAAGGAAATCCAAAAAAGAGGGGATATATGTATACATATGGCTGATTCACTTTGCTGTACAGTAGAAACTAACACAACACTGTAAAACAACTATACCCCAATTAAAAATATATATATATATGTAAACTATGCTAAGTTATCTTTGGATATAAGATTGTGAGTTATTTTCTTAAAATTTTCTCTTACCCAAATGTTGGGCAATAAGCATACATAAGTCTTAAATTTTAAAAAAATAAAACTTTTTAAAAATAAATTTTCATGTACCAATGAATTTTTTTAGACTGGCAAATTTGCTAACTATAATTTTGCTACTACCATGGAATTTCAAAGACAAACATCAGTTTTTGGAGATTACCAAAAAGAAGAAAAATAATCTGCTGTAAATTGTATCTTGGCAATTTAAGACCTGTCTTTGATGTTGATTTTTCCAAATCACTAAGTTTTCTATGATTTTATAGCAGTGACTTTAAAATGAAAGGGAGTGAATGAGTCAAATGTTACTCATTTTTAAAACAGGAAAATTATAAACTGCATTAGAGTCCCGAGGATAGAAGCTTAAGACAGCAGTATCAAGAGAGACAGCTTGCAATTTCAAGCAGGCTTGCCCTAAGTGAAATTACAACAAAAAGTGTGATTTCCTTCCCGGTGTCTTCCTTTAAGACTCAGTCCAGTCCCTCTATTCAAAAGTGCATAATCTTTTTTTTCTTTTTTTTTTTGGCTGCATTGGGTCTTTTTTGCTGCGCTCGATCTTTTTCTAGGTGTGGCAAGAGGGGGCTACTCTTTGTTGCGGTGCGCAGGCTTCTCATTGCGGTGGCTTCTCTTGTTGTGGAGCACGGGCTGCAGGTGCGCGGGCTTCAGTAGTTGTGGCACGCAGGCTCAGTAGTTGTGGCTCATGGGCTCTAGAGCACAGGCTCAGTAGTTGTGGCGCACGGGCTTAGTTGCTCTGCAGCATGTGGGATCTTCCCGGACCAGGGCTCGAACCCATGTCCCCTGCATTGGCAGGCGGATTCTTAACCACTGCAAAACGTGGATAGATCTAATATGTGACACATCAACATGCACAAAAGTAATAGATTCCTCACAGAGGTATTTGCATTAAAAAGAGCAGACTTCACAGAGAGCAGGAAGAAGGCAGAGCTAATCTCTCACACAGGCAACCAGATTTTTTCCTCTGCTTATAGGGATATCATAGCCTAGATTTCCAGGACAATTCAAAATATCCTAGAAGTTTCAAATATCAGTGCCCAAGTTATATCCTTCAACTACCTCATACTAGAAGTAACCAATAATGTACTCTAGTTAGGGTTTTGTTTTTTGTTTTTTATTTTTAATTATGATCATGAAGCATATTGCTTGAAAGTGAACGGACTATGGAACATTTACCAAACAACCAGGATTTTCCTAAACAGCCTTGATGTTTATTTATTTCATCCACATCATCAAACTAATATGTAAGACAGTGACAATGTATAAGACTGATTTCATTTTGGAAAATACAGTCATCATGACTCTACTTAAAGGCAGTACTAGCCATAAGTCATAGAAACAAATTCTACATTTGAAAATTCAGGGGTACAACATAAAAATAGCAATAGCAGCCTTTAAAAGTAAAATCGTTAGGTTCACAGGTAGCCTAAAAGTGAAAAAGACATGATCCTACTATTACAGCATTCCCTGCTTCACAGGGTAATTTGGTTCAATGCCAAAATAGATAAGAATCAAATTAAGAAAAGAAAGAGTCTGCATTCTATTACCTCCATATACAGTAACACAAAGTACCATTTTCCAAAACACATTCCAAGGAACCCTAGGTCCTCAGGAGACTAGGATGAACAAAGTTAAATTAAGTTTCTTCTTTAGTGGAAGACCTCTAAGAGCTTCTATTTTGCACACTGTGAATCTGAGAGAAGAGATACCATACATTATGAAATCAAAGTATCTTTTTGGTGGAGTACCTAGCTGGACCAGAAAATGCTTGAAACACTGGTGTAAACTATTAAATATAAGGCCTCTGAGAGCAAAGAAAAACGCCATGGAAAAGTCAATGCTAGTGCAGAAAGATTATAAATACTAGAGGAGAACTCCAACACCATCATCACCACCAAGTACCCACAAATTTAAGAGAAAATGCACTCTAGTTAAGTGTCCATAGAAGTACCTAATTTGTCAAAATATGCCTGTATCTACTCAGCTGGTTACAATGTGGTCCTTAGGAGGCTAAGAAATAGCCATTTTTGTGTATGGTTTTTAAAAAGGGATATAATTTGCCTAGTCCTTCTCTATCTTCTCGGCAATTGATAAACTTGGCAATACAGAGAGATTAAAAAAAGACTTGCATGTATTTCTCAGATTATATATATATAGTACTTGGAACAAGCAGCCATATTAAATTCATAGACTATTAGGGTGAATATACAGTACTACTTAAGGAGACAAAGAAAAATAAAATTCTTAAATACTCATTTAATTCCTCTGATATTCTTTCTTTCCACATATATTTCATATAGGTATAGTTTATGGATGTCAACATACATTAACATTGTTGATATTTTCTTCTGACCCTCTGACAAATTCATCTTAAAAGGCTAGAAGGAGTGTCAATAACATATGGACCAGGGCTTCCCCGGTGGCACAGTGGTTAAGAATCCACCTGCCAATGCAGGGGACAAGGGTTCGAGCCCTGGTCCGGGAAGATCCCACATGTCACGGAGCAACTAAGCCCATGCACCACAACTACTGAGCCTGCGCTCTAGAGTCGGTGAGCCACAACTACTGAAGCCCGTGCGCCACAACTATTGAAGCCCGCGTGCCTAGAGCCCGTGCTCCGCAACAAGAGAAGCCACCGCAATGAGAAGCCCACGCACTGCAACAAAGAGTAGCCTCCGCTCGCCGCAACTAGAGAAAGCCCGCACGCAGCAATGAAGACCCAATGCAGCCAAAAATAAATAAATAAATTTAAAAGAATAAATTATTTAAAAAAAGAAAAATATTTATCATCCTTTATATTAAAAAACTATAGGGGAATCAAGGAATTAACTGTTTAAGATAAGATAAAATTATAAAAGTACTAAAAGGAAACAGAATTTTTTACCATGTAAACTGAGGAAGGCATTTCTAAGTACAACATAAAACCTAAAAACATAATAGAAAACACTGATAAATCTGACAACATAAAAGTTTTAAATATCTGCATAGAAAAAATAATTTTTAATTAAGCAAAAAGATAAGTCACAAATCAGTAAAAAAATAAATAAATAAAACTATTTGTAACACACGATAAAAAGCTAATTTGCTTACTATATAAAAATCTCCTACAAATAAATCAGAAAAAAAATCTAGTGGAGGACTTCCCTGGTGGTACAGTGGTTAAGAATCTGCCTGCCAATGCAGGGGACACTGATTGGAGCCCTGGTCTGGGAAGATCCCACATGCAACGGAGCAACTAAGCTCATGCGCCACAACTACTGAGCCTGTGCTCTAGAGCCCGCGAGCCACAACTACTGAGCCTGCGTGCCACAACTACCGAAGCCCACACACCTACAGCCCGTGCTCCACAAGAGAAGCCACCGCAATGAGAAGCCCGCGCACCATGACGAAGAGTAGCCCCCACTCACCGCAACTAGAGAAACCCTGCACATAGCAACGAAGACCCAACACAGCCATAAATAAATAAATAAATAAATAAATAAATAAATAAATAAAATTTTTAAAAATAAAACCTAGTGGAATAAATGAACAAAAAATATGCACAGACAGATCATGAGAAAGGAAATCTATATGGCTTTTAATCATATTTTTTAATGTGTGGTTTCTTTTATTTTAAAAGAAAATCAAACCTTGAAATATCATTTTTCACCTCTCATACTAATGGAAAAAAATTATCAGTACACTTTAATAAGGGAACAAAGAAAAAATTCCACCCATACATTGTTGGTGGAAGTGTAAGCTGATGTAATTATAGAACAATTTAGGAATACTTCTAAAAATGTAAAAGATACATACCCTTTGAATTCTAGAAATTTTTCCTACTTCTGGTAAATTAGCCTTCAGATACATTAACTTATGTAAACAAAGTTACATACACCAGGATATTCATAACAGCATCATTTGTATTAGCATGAGGTTAGAAATAACCACAATACTGGACAATAGGAAAATAGATAAATTAGTTTTAATAGACCCATATAATTGATACTATAAAGCCAGCCAAAAGAATGAGGTAGATTTTATATACTGATATGTAAAGTTAGAAAAAATCAAGATGCAGAACAGAGAGGTAGGATATGTTACCTTCTATGAAATAAGTGGGAGGAATAATGCATATACATGTACATACACTTGCATACTTAAATATATTATGGATTAATTATGCCAGAAACAATATAAAAACCAGTAGAGTAACTGTCTCAAAAGAGAGTTGTTTGAGGACTGGAAGGCAGAGGTGGTAGACAGACCAACTTTTCAATTTTGTACTGTCTGATATTTTACTATATGCATATATTACCTATTTTTTTAAAACATGAAAAAAATCATTCTGAAAAGAGAGCATAGCTTACTTTTATATATCAGGGTATCCATATATGGTTGCAAAATCTGTTCACTTTCTAAGGGTATCTGGCTAAGAAGGTGAAAGGGAATTAAAAACCAGCCTTTGCACCCTGGCCCAGAGCTACATAAGCCTAGAATGGAGGTACCATCTTCTTACAAAGTCACTCTCTACTCACCAAGCTATTCTTATGGCTAGGGAGTAGGCTCTTTCTTGAATTCACACAAAGGCCAAATATGGATAAGCTGCTATATATTAATTATGTATTTTTTTAAATAGATAAGACAAAATTCACTGGAGAATTGACCATATAATAAAAGAACTCAGTGTACATTCCAAAATATATGTAGAATATATAATATATATTACATGATATATATGTATTATATATAAAATATATAATACATGAAGTTAAGAACTTTGTGGATGGGTTTGCAAGATTTGACCCACAAATGACAGAATAAACTGAAAGAAAAGTCCATAGAAAATACCCAAAATGAAATATACTCAAATAGAAAAAGGAAACGGGGAAAAATGATAGGTGCATAAGAGACAAGAGGAACATGCCAAAGAGGTCTAACACACATATAATTGGGATCCCAGAAGGAAAGAAAAGGGATTAGATGCAATATTTGAATACCTCATGACCAAGAATTTTCTAAAACTGATGAAAGACATCAACTCAGAATACTGAACCCACTGAACTTCATCCAACCTCAAGATATCACAAAGAAAACTAGACCAACACACATCACAGTCAAACCACTAAAAACCAAAAACAAAGAAAATGTTAAAGCAAACAAAGGAGAAAAAAAGACACATTACCTTCAAAGGGGCTACAAGCTGCAAACTCAACAGGAATGATGGAAGCTGAACTAGCAGCTAGCCTACAATTCTACACCCAGAGAAAATATTATTAAAAAATGAAGTGGAAATAGGATTGATCATACATTACTGGTGGAATTTAAAATGGTTCAGCCATTGTGGAAAACAGTTGGCAGGTCTTCAAAAAGTTAAACATAGAATTACCATATGACCCAGAAATTCCACTCCTGGGTATCTACCCAAACGAATTGAAAATGTATATCCACACAACAACATGTACACAAATGTTCATAGCAGCATTATTCATAATGGCCAAAGAGTATAACAACACAAATATCCATCAAATGATGAGTAAATAAACAAAATGTGGCATAGCCACACAATGGAACCAAAAAAAGGAACAAAACACTAATACACATGAGAATATGGATGAACCTTTAAAACACTATGCTAAGTGAAAGAAGCCAGAAACAAATGGCCACATTTGTATGACTCCATTTATATTAAATGTCCATAGTAGGCAAATCCATAGAGGCAGAAAGCAAATTAGTGGTTGTCAAGGGCCAGAGATGGGGGAAATGGAACACCTAAGAAGTACTGGATTTGTTTTTGGGGTGATGGAAATTTTCGGGATTAGACAGTGGTGATGGTTGTGAATATACTAAAATCCACTAAATTGTACAATTTTAAATGGTGAATTTTATGGTGTGTTAATTTTTTAAATGTAAAATAAATACTTGTTCAAACAAACAAACACTGAGGGAATTCATCAACATCAGGCCCACTCTAAAAGAAATACTAAAAGAAATACTGCAGGAAAACGATCTTAGACAGAAATATGGAAATGTAGAAAGGAAGGAATAATACTGGTAAAGGCAAATATATGAGTAAATATAAATGAACATCAGCTATACAAAATAGTAACTGTAATGTGAAGTTTAAGATACATATAAGACAGAGCCTGAACCAAGATGGCAGAGTAGAAGGACATGCTCTCACTCCCTCTTGTGAGAACACCAGAATCACAAGTAGCTGCTGGACAGTCATCAACAGGAAGACACTGGAAGTCACCAAAAAAGATACCCCACATCCAAAGAAAAAGGAGAAGCCACAATGAGACGGTAGGAGGGGCGCAATCACAGCCCTAGATACTGTTTTGATTCATAAAATATACATGTATTTAAAGGCAATAAGGGGCTTCCCTGGTGACACAGTGGTTAAGAATCCGCCTGCCAATGTAGGGGACACGGGTTCGAGCCCTGGTCCGGGAAGATGCCACATGCCACGGAGCAACTAAGCCCGTATACCACAACTACTGAGCCCGTGTGCCACAACTACTGAAGCCTGCATGCCTAGAGCCTATGCTCCGCAACAAGAGAAGCCACCGCAATGAGAAGCCCATTGCACTACAAAGAAGAGTAGCCCCCGCTCGTCGCAACTAGAGAAAGTCCACGCGCAGCAACGAAGACCCAACGTAGCAAAAAATTAAAATAAATTTTTTTTTAATTAAAGTTAAAAAAAAACAGTATCTATACATATTTGAAAAAAAACAGAGGCATGTGTAAACAAGTTATTTTATTTACTCAGTCTACAGATGGTCTACATATGAATTGAACCATGACCTCCCTTAGAATCCACAAAACGGTAGGACGCAATGATCTGGTAGGTTTCCTTGCTACAGAGAATAAAAGGTTATGCTGGTTAACCAATTCTGCTATCTGTTAGCAGAAATAATGTCTTGATAGCAACTACTCTATTGTTTTTGCCAGACATCTTTCAAAATGTGGTAGGCTTATACAAGCATACTTCGGTAACATTGCCGGTTCAGTTCCAGACCCCTGCGATAAATCAAATATCCGAACAAAGCGAGTCACATGAATTTTTTGGTTTCCTAGTGCGTTTAGAAGTCATGTTTACACTAAACTGTAGTCTATAAAGTGTGTAATAGGATTATGTCCAAAAATATATCTATATATACCTTAATTTAAAAATACTTTATTGCTAAAAAAGGTAACCATTGTCTGAGCCTTCAGTGAGTGGTAATCTTTTTGCTGGTGGAGGGTCTTGCCTCAATGTTGACGGCTACTGACTGATCAGGGTGGTAGTTGCTGAAGGCTGGGGTGGCCATGACAGTTTCTGAAAATAAGACCACAGTGAAGGTTGCCTCATCAATTGACTCTTCCTTTCACGAACCATTTCTCTGTAGCACACAGTGCTGTTTGATAGCGTTTTACCCACAGAACTGTCAAAATTGGAGTCAATCCTTTCAAACCCTGCTGCTGCTTTATCAACTAAGTTCATGTAATATTCTAAATCCTTTGTCACTTTCAACAACCTTCACAGCTTCTTCACCAGGAGTAGATTCCATCTCAAGAAACCACTTTCTTCACTCATTTATAAGAAGCACTCCTCATCTGTTAAAGTTTTATCATGAGATTGCTACAATCCAGTCACACCTTCAGGAGCCACTTCTAATTCTAGTTCTCTTGCTGTTTCTACCACATCTGCAGTTACTTCCTCCACTGAAGTCTTGAACCCCTCAAAGTCATCCACGTGGGTTGGAAGCAACTTATTCTAAACTTCTTTCAATGTTGATATTTTGACCTATTCCCACGAATCATGAATGTTCTTAATGGCATCCAGAATGCTGAATCATTTCCAGAATGTTTTTCAATTTACTTTGCCCAGATCCATCATTAGAATCACCATCTATGGTGACTACAGCCTTACGAAATGTATTTCTTAAATAATAAGACCTAAAAGTCGAAATTACTCCTTGATCCATGGGCTGCAAAATGATGTTGTGTTAGCATGCATGAAAACAACACTAATCTCATTGTATATCTCCATCAGGGCGCTTGGGTGAACAGGTGCACTGTCAATGAGCAGTAATATCTTGAAAGGAATCTTTTTTTCTGAGCAGTAGGTCTCAACAGTGGGCTTAAAATATTCAGTAAACCGTGTTGTCAACAGATGTGCTGCCATTCAGGTAGAGTAGATTTAGCATAATTCCTAAGGGCCCTAGGATTTCTTGAATAGTAAATAGCATTGGCTTCAACTTAAAGTCACTAGCTGCATTAGCCCCTAATAAGAGTCAGCCTGTCCTTTGAAGCTTTAAAGTCAGGCACTGACTTCTCTCTAGCTATAAAAGGCCTAGATGGCATCTTCTTCCAATAGAAGGCTGTTTCATCTTCATTGAAAATCTACTGTTTAGTGTAGCCACATTCATTAATTATCTTAGCTAGATCTGGATAACTTGCAGAAGCTTCTACATCAGCACCTGCTGCTTCACCTTGCACTTTTATGTTATGGAGACAGCTTCTTTCCTTAAATTTCATGAGCCAACCTCTACTAGCTCAGACTTTACTTCTGCAGCTTCCTCATCTCTCTCAGCCTTCACAGAAGCAAAGAGAGTTAGGGCCTTACTCTGGATTAGGCTTTGGCTTAAGGGAATGTTGTGGCTAGCTTGATCTTCTATCCAGACCATTAAAACTTTCTTCATATCAGCAATAAGGCTGTTCCGCTTCCTGATCATTTGTGTATTCACTGGAGCAGCACTTTTAATTTCCTTCAAGAACTTTTCCTTTGCATTCACAACTTGGGCAACTGGCACAAGAGGCCTAGTTTTTAGCCTATCTCAGCTTTTGACATGCCTTCCTCACTAAGCTTAATCATTTCTAGCTTTCGATTTAAAGTGAAAGATTTGCAACTCTTCCTTTGATTTGACCACTTAGAGGCAACCGAAGGGTTTATTCATTGGCCGAATTTCAATACTGTTGTGTCTCAGGAAATAGGGAGGCCCAAGGAGACAGAGATAGACAGGAGAACGGCCCGTGAGTGGAGCAGTCAGGACACACACAACATTTATCATTTAAGTTCGACATCTTATGTGGGCGCAATTCGTGGTGCCCCAAAACAATCACAATACTAACATCAAAGATCACTGATCACAGATCACCATAACAAATATAAAATTAATGAAAAATTTTGAAATATTGTGAGAATTACCAAAATGTGACACAGAGATACAAAGTGAGCAAATGCTGTTGGAAAAAAATGCCGCCGACAGACTTGCTCAATGCAGAATCGCCACAAACATTCAATTTGTAAAAAATGCAATATCTGCAAAGTGCAATAAAGTGAAGCACAGTAAAATGAGGTATGCCCATACTTTAGCCAATGACAAAACTGCCAATATTTATATTAAGAGTAGATGTGCTTAAATAACTCATGATTTTGAAATGTAGTGGAAGCAACATGGCTTTCTTACTTCCAGTGGAAATAAAATTTAAAATGGCCCCTATGTTCAGGAATTACTGGATGCAATACTTTTACCTACCACTTTAGCTATTATTAAGATTCCAGGGCATTCTAAACTTGACTCTCTGCAATTTAAGGGAAATCACCTTGCTGATATTTCCGCAAGGAAAGCTGCCCTTAAAGGAACCAACAATAGCCAAACCTCTGTCATGGTTGAAAGGGATATTTCTCCAAATGATAACTTAGAAAAACTGGCTAGAGAAGCCCAACAATTGGCCTCAGAAAAAGAAAAACAAGATTGGAAACTCAACAACTGTTGACTTGATAAAAAGAGAAAGCTCTGGTTTGGACCAAATAACAACCAAGTCCTACCAGAGGCTCTAAAATTCCCAGTCCTCACCATTGTACACGCAATAAACCATTGGTCTACTGACAAAATGATAGCCTTTGTGAATCAGTATTGGTGAGAAAACATTAATAAGGCCACCAAAAGTGCCTACCTCACTTGTTCCATTTATCTGAAGTACAACCCAGGGAAGCCTGTTCGTACTGCTCTCAGACATTTTAAACTGCCTAATGGACCATTTGAGGTCTGGCAAACGGATTTCATACAACTTCCTCTGTCTCATGGATATAAATATGTTTTAGTTATGGTCTGTATGTTATCACACTGGACTGAAGGCTTCCCTGGCAGACAGGCTACTGCCTCCTTTTTGGCTAAAAAGTCCTTTTGGAAAAAATTATCCCTACCTAGGGAACGCCTCTCAAACTTCATAGTGATCCAGGAACCCATTTAATGGCCAGGTACTTCAACAAGTCTGTGCAGTTTGGCCAGTTTTATAATACTTTCACTGTGCTTACCACCCTCAATCCTCTGCTTTAGTCAAATGCACTAAGGGCTTTATTAAGACTCAACTGGAAAAATCTGTAGAGGCTCTTCAAATACCTTAGCCAAAAGCATTGCCATTGGTCCTTTTAAATCTTAGATCCACCCCATTTGGAATTCATAAACTCTTACCTTTGAGATAGTCACAGGATGCCTAATGCCCTTGGCTCCTGGTTCTTTCGATGCACAACTGATAAAAGGAGAGATACTCCAATACTGCAAAGGTATAATCGCTTGTATTAAAAATACCCATGCTGGGCTTCCCTGGTGGCTCAGTGGTTGAGAATCCACCTGCCAATGCAGGGGACACGGGTTCGATCCCTGGTCCAGGAAGATCCCACATGCCACGGAGCAACTAAGCCCATGCGCCATAATTACTGAGCCTGCGCTCTAGAGCCGGTAGGCCACAATTACTGAGCCTGTGTGCTGCAACTACTGAAGCCCACGTGCCTCGAGCCCATGCTCCGCACCAAGAAAAGCCACCGCAATGGGAAGCCCACGCACCGCAACGAAGAGTAGCCCCCGCTCACAGCAACTATGGAAAGCCCACGTGCAGCAACAAAGATCCAATGCAGCCAAAAATAAATAAATAAAAAATAAATAAATTTATTTTTTAAAAAGTAGCATGTCATTAAATAAATAAATAAGTAAATAAATAAATAAAAATAAAAATTACCGTGCTTTGGTACAGCAATCTTTTCATAGTGCACTCTCGGGAGACAAAATACTTAAGCATCACACCTTGAAACCTGAAGATTTCATCTACTGGAAAAGACACCTCCAGAAGAGCTCTCTTCAACCTCACTGCAGAGGCCCCTATCAGGTACTGCTAACCAACCCTTATACCACCAAACTTCAAGGAATAGACTCTTGGATTCATGTGACACACCTAAAGAAAGCACCAAACCCTGAATGGACCTGCACCATCATCTGGTGATCTGAAAGTAAAGATTTCCTGGAATTGAAGCAGATAACATCTGATGAGACAGCTTTCCCAAGATATCTGGACCAAGCCTGTTGGAAGTTTGCCACCAAACCTTTGATGATAATATAGCACTTCAGATGATCTCCAGTGTCTGTGATCTTGATAACATATGGATTTTAGATTAAAAGTACCTGAAAGTTCTCCCTCCTAGCCCTCCTTGTTACTCAAATACGACATCATTAACTTTCCAATCTGTGCACTTTCCCTCCAACATGAGATACTACACCCAGGAAAGGTCCTTCCTGGCATTGAGGGACAAAAAGCCACTGATACTAGAAAACCTGACTCTTGATAAAAGATGCTTTCAGAGAAAGATCTTGATCAAAAGGGAGAAATGTTAAAAATTAATAAACAGAAACCTCAGTTAAATAGAGTTGGGAGACCAGAAAGGGGAGCTCCCAATACCCTGTAACAATAGCAGAGCCCAACAGGAAGAAGAAAGACTCCTCTTCTTTCCTGGCAAGGACACAACCACTGAAAAGCCATGGACTCCTTTACTACAGTCCTCCCAACATTCCTCTCTATAAAAGTGTTCTCCTTCCCCTGCCGTGCGTGCTCACCATGGATGCCCACCCCAAACTGCAATTCTCTGCTGATCCCAAATAAACCCATCTTTGCTGGAGAAATATCTGGCAGTCTATTTGTTTTAGGTCAAAAATAGTAATAACAACAACAAAACACACATACACACACACACATCTAGCATTTATTTAGCACTTACTATGTGCCTGGAAGTGTTTTAAATAATATATATGTATTAATTCATTTAATCCTGACAACAACCCTGTAAAATAAGCAACGGTAGCATTCTCACTTTATGGATGGGACAATAGGTACAGATCTCATGCTTTTGACACTACATATGCTACAATGCCATGATACACAACTCTCTAAATTTAAGGCAGCCTTTGAAATGCAACACTTAAACACAACTTGCTTACATGCTTTTTAAAGTTCATATCTGGACTTGCAGCTATAAGGGAAATAATTTTCTCACATATGGAGTGATTTTTTAAGACTCTTGGTTGAGAACATCTGACCTGACAACACACACAGGACAAAATGGGTAGAAAATCAGGCAATGAAATCATCTTCCACACTGCAAAATAAAACTACTACCTTCACTATTGTCCCATTCAGAAATCAAAAGTAAGGTAATTCATGGTAGGTATACACAATTTATTTTATAAATTATTGTTTCTATTTACTAAAGCTCAAAAATATCTTGGGCTGAGAATATAAAATTTAAGAGTCGGTTATCCTTAATAGTAAATACATGTCTTACATACAAACTTTGTATAAGTGGAAATTCAATAAAAGTAACTTTTATTTTCTGCAGTATTGTTAAACGTAATATGTGTTTTTAGTGTCATGATTTTTAAAAGCCAATGTTAAAATACTGCTGTATCTAAACTCACTATGAACAAAAAGTGATAAAATACACAAGAAACAAAACTTTTTTTAAATGTTTGAGCCAAATTGACACAAATTCACTTTCACAACTCCCTCTATAAAATCAATCAAAATGCTATGACAATGGTGGGAAACCAAGCATATTTTGAAAAAAAATTAACTAGCAAACACATTGACTAATTCTATCTCTTCCAACTTCAACTAGAAATAAATATGTACTCTAAAGTAGAAGAGTAATCGTATTTCTCAATATCTGCCAATTTGTTTACAACCCATCTCACAAAGGATAAAAATTTTAAATCCTTCTCTAAATAGCTTTGAGTTCACAAATAGACATGACTTAAAACAAAGCAGTGTAGGGAATTCCCTGGTGGTCCAGTGGTTAGGACGCAGTGCTTTCACTGCCGGGACCGGGGTTCAATCCCTGGGTGGGGAACTGAGATCCCACAAGCTGTGCAGTGCAGCAAAAAAACAAACAAACAAAAAAAAAGCAGTGTAAAACTGTCTCTAGACATTCAATTATTTCAATTCTTCCCTTCAAGAATAAGGAAAAGCTCAAAAATTGATATTTATTAAGTAAATACTTACATTTTACTCTCACAGTAAATTCAAATGAAGAATATATTTCTGGAATCCTTTTTTTTTTTTAAATAATCAAAAACTTCTTTCAGGAAACTAAAATTATACGTTAATTTCACAAACCTGACCTTGGGGTAAAATTCTGAATCAATAAATGACTTACAGTATTAATTTTGCTTTGTTTTTAGTTAACAACTTTTAATTTGCATTATAAAGACTGATTCCCTTCATCAATAAACAAGGAAGATACAAGCTATGATTTTATTTTATAATTCCTTTTATTTCAGAGATGCATATGAAATTAGAATCATTCCTTCACTATCTTAAAAATGATTATTTTTATATAGACTCATTTCATTTAATACTTTTCTTCATTATCTGGTTTAATTCCCATTATTCATCAAGAAACCTTTATGTCAGGTACTCCATTAAGCATTAGTTTAATAACAGCTTTATAACTTTAAATACTTAAAAATAAACTGCTTACATTGCAGTTAATTTTATCTTTTGATTGATAAAAAGTTGCAAGATAATAAAATGAAAGAATAAACTTAGTATCAAGTACTCATTCTTTGGCTCTAACATCATTATAGGGACTCAAATTCCAGAATACTGTGCCAACATAACCTTAAACCCCACAACGAAAACTAGATTTTAACAAAATATCCAGGGGAATTCCTATATTGCTGTTCTGCAACAAGTCTAACATTCAGTAGCAAAATTGATTACTATTTCCTTAATGATCATTCAAATCAAAGATAGTCTAGGGCAATGGTTAAGAACGTAGACTCCAGAGCCAAACTACTAAATTAGAATCCAGGGCAACTCAGCTTCCTAACTGTGGAGCTTGAGTAAGTTACTACTTAGTGACCTTGCTGTATCTCAGTTTCTTCATGTGTAAAACAGTGACAACGATAGTAACTACCTCATAAGATAGTTGTGAGGATTAAATGAGTTAATTTATGTAAAGGACTTAGAACAGTGCTTAACACATAGTAAGCACAACATGTTAGTGATAATAATCTGAAACCAACAGACCTTATACTTATGGAAGGAACACTGCCTACACAGAGTACTCTATAATTTACATGGTTCTTCCAAATATACCTAACAAAAATTTTATTTTTTTATGAAATATATTTGGAATTTATGATCAATTTCCTAAACAATTTTTATAAATGGTTTTCATAAATCTTTGTGGAGATTAAGAAGCAATGAATTTGGGACTTCCTTGGTGGTACAGTGGTTAAGAATCCGCCTGCCAATGTAGGCAACACGGGTTCAAGCCCTGGTCTGGGAAGATCCCACATGCCACAGAGCAGCTAAAAGCCCATGCACCACAACTACTGAGCCCACGTGCTGCAACTACGGAGGCCCGCGCACCTGGAGCCCGTGCTCTACAACAACAGAAGCCACCACAATGAGAGGCCAATGCACCGCAACAGAGTGGCCCCCGCTCTCCGCAACTAGAGAGAGCCTGCGCACAGCAACAAAGACCAAACGCAGCCAAAAATAAAATAAAGAAAGAAAGAAGCAATGAATTTAAGAAGAGCATTATTTGACAATGGAGCAACTTTCAAAAATCTGGTTTCTACATAAGCTAAAACCATAAAGATCCAAGACAGCACTCTACACAAAAACATTACATACAGAACAAAAGCATTTGTGGCAGTGTTTTTAGTGCTTTTTTAGTACCCTCTCAGGAAATTGTGCAATCCCCTGTCAGATACTTTTCCCAAGGACAAGAAACTATACACAGGACCAAATGTCCAATAAAGGTGCCTGAATTCCAAAATCATATTAGCAGCATGCAAATTCCTGAGAGGGGAATGAGAATGACCAATTAACTCCAAAATAAAAGGTACTGTTTCAACCTAAGTGTTTGCCCTTATTAAATATATACTCTTCAGTATCAAACTGTACTAACAAAATTTCAGGAAACTAAGCTCTTAGTAAAAGATGGTCACAGGGTTAAGTCTTACGGAGTTGATGGCTTCCTCTGCTCTACAATTTGGCATAGTATCTCATAAGCACATGGAGGTTAACATGATTGCATTAAAAATGTCATCACGGGCTTCGCTGGTGGCACAGTGGTTGAGAATCCGCCTGCCAATGCGGGGGACGCAGGTTCAGGCCCTGGTCCAGAAGGATCCCACATGCCACGGAGCAGCTGGGCCCGTGCGCCACAACTACTGAACCTGCACTCTGGAACCCACGAGCCACAACTGCTGAGCCCACGTACCACAACTGCTGGGGCCCACATGCCTGGAGCCCGTGCTCCACAACGGAAGAGGTCACCGCGATGTGAGGCCCACGCACCACAGGGAACAGTGGCCCCCACTCGCTGCAACTAGAGAAAGTCGCACACAGCAATGAAGAACCAATGCAGCCAAAAATAAATAAATTTATAAAAATGTTGTCACTTATAAACCTGTGTTTTCTGATAAGATTTTCATTGTTTTTGCTCTTACATTTAGATCTTAGATTTATTTTGAGTTACTTTTTGTGTATGGTGTGAGACAGGGGTCCAAATTCATCCTTTTGCATGTGGATATTCAGTTGTCTGTTGTCCAGCAACATTCACTGAAAAGACCATTCTTTCCCCCATTTAATGGTCTTCACACCATTGTTGAGAATCAGTTGGCCGTCAATGTGAGGATTTATTTCTGGACTCTCAATTCCATTGACCTGTGTTATTCTTAAGTTAGTACCACACTGTCTTGATTACTGTTGCTTTATAGTAGATTGTGAAATTGGGAAGTGTGAGACCTCTAAGTTTGTTCTTTTTCAAGATTGTCTTGGCTATTCTGGGTACCCTGCATTTCCATATGGATTTTAGGATCAGCTTGTCAATCTCTGCAAAAAAGGCAGATGGGATTTTGATAGGAATTGCACTTAACCTGTACATCATTTGGGGGAGTACTGCGATATTAACACTGTTAAGTCTTCTGGTCCATGAATATAGGATGTCAAGATTAGACTTATTATTTTAAAACTACATTCCTTAAACTTCCCAGTCCAACTGCTAAAATAAAACAACCAAGAAAAATACCTTCAGCCCCAAAGAACTGAATCCATTCCAGCTTTACTTGATGCTGCAGAGTTCAATCACAAAAGAAAGAAAAGTCACACAAGAGATCCCAATAATAATTTTTAGAATGTTTGTCCTTTAAATCTAATAATTACCCTCTTCTCTCATCTCCACTTGCTCCTACTTCTATTTATTTGGATGATTCTTTTCCAATATGTCTTTTCTTTTAATCTATTCTTACTTTCCCCTCCTCATCTTCAAAAACTATTTTTTCTTGCATCTATAATCTAAAAATGGACACCAATGGCTTTCTATATGCATGATTTGGCAAAATATAAGTATCAAGGTTTCTGATTTTCCTTTTATGATGACTGATAGAGGGAAATAATAATCATAGTAAGTTTCATCTTCATCAAAGTGATGTTCTTTATGCAATTCTGGAAGTGCAGAGAATACTGATAAGAAAAATTTCCTACCTTTTTCTGAACTAAGTCCACAGTAAGTTGAAACACTACTATGGCAATTTTTGAACTTCTACTATGGCAAACTTAGCCAGTGATAGCATGGAAATGCCAGATATATAATCATGAAAAGGAAAACCATATACAATAAGATGCCTTCCATATTTAACAGTCACAGCTAAACATTTTTTTCACTCTTGCAAAGCTACAACAGAGTCAGGTTTGCTGTGTTACTTAGACCACCTGCTATTTCTTAGCAATCCATTCTTTATCCACAACATAGTACCACATCCTCATTACAAACAGTTATTTGTCAGCTACAATCTCAACAACTCAAATTTCAGATTACTGCAATTTAACTTTACACTATTAATTATTAAATAATGCATGTTCTCCAGACTGAAATTTCCTCTCCTAGAGGTAATACAGCCATGAGATAAAAAGGGGTTTTTTGGTAGTGGTCACAGTAAGGGCAGTTAGAGCCATACTATGACACCTGCTTCCCCCCTTCTACTGTTCTACTCTCTAGTTGCTGTTACTGCTTGTTCAATCTCCCAATACTACTTTTTTTTTTTAATCAGTCATCAATTTTATACACATCAGCATATACATGTGAATCCCAATCGCCCAATTCAGCACACCACCATCCCCACCCCACGGCGGTTTTCCCCCCTTGGTGTCCATACGTTTGTTCTCTACATCTGTGTCTCAACTTCTGCCCTGCAAACCGGTTCATCTGTACCATTTTTCTCGGTTCCACATAGATGCGTTAATATACGATATTTGTTTTTCTCTTTCTGACTTACTTCACTCTGTATGACAGTCTCTAGATCCATCCACGTCTCAACAAATGACTCAATTTCGTTCCTTTTTATGGCTAATATTCCATTGTATATATGTACCACATCTTCTTCATCCATTCGTCTGTCGATGGGCATTTAGGTTGCTTCCATGACCTGGCTATTGTAAATAGTGCTGCAATGAACATTCGGGTGCATGTGTCTTTTTGAATTATGGTTTTCTCTGGGTATATGCCCAGTAGTGTGATTGCTGGGTCATATGGTAATTCTCTTTTTAGTTTTCTAAGGAACCTCCATATTGTTCGCCATAGTGGCTGTATCAATTTACATTCCCACCAACATCACAAGAGGGTTCCCTTTTCTCCACACCCTCTCCAGCATTTGTTGTTTGTAGATTTTCTGATGATGCCCATTCTAACTGGTGTGAGGTGATACCTCATTGTAGTTTTGATTTGCATTTCTCTAATAATTAGTGATGCTGAGAATATTTTCATATGCTTCTCGGCCATCTGTATGTCTTCTTTGGAGAAATGTCTATTTAGGTCTTCTGCCCATTTTTGGATTGGGTTGTTTGTTTCTTTAATATTGAGCTGCATGAGCTGTTTATATATTTTGGAGATTAATCCTTTGTCCATTGATTCGTTTGCAAATATTTTCTCCCATTCTGAGGGTTGTCTTTTCATCTTGTTTATGGTTTCCTTTGCTGTGCAAAAGCTTTGAAGTTTCATTAGGTCCCATTTGTTTATTTTTGTTTTTATTTCCATTACTCTAGGAGGTGGATCAAAAAAGTTCTTGCTGTGATTTATATCAAAGAGTGTTCTTCCTATGTTTTCCTCTAAGAGTTTTATAGTGTCCGGTCTTACATTTAGGTCTCGAATCCATTTTGAGTTTATTTTTGTGTATGGTGCTAGGAAGTATTCTAATTTCATTCTTTTACATGTAGCTGTCCAGTTTTCCCAGCACCACTTATTGAAGAGGCTGTCTTTTCTCCACTGTATATCTTTGCCTCCTTTGTCATAGATTAGTTGACCATAGCTGTGTGGGTTTATCTCTGGGCTTTCTATCTTGTTCCATTGATCTATGTTTCTGTTTTTGTGCCAGTACCATATTGTCTTGATTACTGTAGCTTTGTAGTATAGTCTGAAGTCAGGGAGTCTGATTCCTCCAGCTCCGTTTTTTTCCCTCGAGACTGCTTTGGCTATTCGGGGTCTTTTGTGTCTCCATACAATTTTAAGATGATTTGTTCTACTTCCGTAAAAAATGCCACTGGTAATTTGATAGGGATTGCATTGAATCTGTAGATTGCTTTGGGTAGTACAGTCATTTTCACAATATTGATTTTTCCAATCCAAGAACATGGTATATCTCTCCATTTGTTGGTATCATCTTTAATTTCTTTTATCAGTGTCTTATAGTTTTCTGCATACAGGTCTTTTGTCTCCCTAGGTAGGTTTATTCCTAGGTATTTTATTCTTTTTGTTGCAATGGTAAATGGGAGTGTTTCCTTAATTCCTCTTTCAGATTTTTCATCATTAGTGTATAGGAATGCAAGAGATTTCTGTGCATTAATTTTGTATCCTGCAACTTTACCAAATTCATTGATTAGCTCTAGTAGTTTTCTGGTGGCATTTTTAGGATTCTCTATGTACAGTATCATGTCATCTGCAAACAGTGACAGTTTTACTTCTTCTTTTCCAATTTGTATTCCTTTTATTTCTTTTTCTTCTCTGATTGCCGAGGCTAGGACTTCCAAAACTATGTTGAATAACAGTGGTGAGAGTGGACATCCTTGTCTCGTTCCTGATGTTACAGGAAATGCTTTCAGTTTTTCACCGTTGAGAATGATGTTTGCTGTGCGTTTGTCGTATATGGCCTTTATTATGTTGAGGTAGGTTCCCTCTATGCCCACTTTCTGGAGAGTTTTTATCATAAATGGGTGTTGAATTTTGTCAAAAGCTTTTTCTGCATCTATTGAGATTATCATATGGTTTTTATTCTTCAATTTGTTTTTTGTTGTTTTTTTTAAATTTATTTATTTTATTATTTTATTTTTAATTTTTTGGCTGAGTTGGGTCTTTGTTGCTGCACGCGGGCTTTTCTCTGGTTGCGGCGAGCGGAGGCTACTCTTTGTTGCGGTGCATGGGCTTCTCATTGTGGTGGCTTCTCTTGTTGTGGAGCATGGGCTCTAGGCACATGGGCTTCAGTAGTTGTGGCACGTGGGCTCAGTAGTTGTGGCTCATGGGCTCTAGAGTTCAGACTCAGTAGTTGTGGTGCACAGGCTTAGTTGCTCTACAGCATGTGGGATCTTCCCGGATCAGGTCTCGAACCCATGTCCCCTGCATTGGCAGGCGGATTCTTAACCACTGTGCCACCACGGAAGCCCTTCAATTTGTTAATATGGTGTATCACATTGATTGATTTGCGTATATTGAAGAATCCTTGCATCCCTGGGATAAATCCCACTTGATCATGGTGTATGATCCTTTTAATGTGTTGTTGGATTCTGTTTGCTAGTATTTTGTTGAGGATTTTTGCATCTATATTCATCAGTGATATTGGTCTGTAATTTTCTTTTTTTGTAGTATCTTTGTCTGGTTTTGGTATCAGGGTGATGGTGGCCTCATAAAATGAGTTTGGGAGTGTTCCTTCCTCTGCAATTTTTTGGAAGAGTTTGAGAAGGATGGGTGTTAGCTCTTCTCTAAATGTTTGATAGAATTCACCTGTGAAGCCATCTGGTCCTGGACTTTTGTTTGTTGGAAGATTTTTCATCAGAGATTCAATTTCATTACTTGTGATTGGTCTGTTCATATTTTCTGTTTCTTCCTGGTTTAGTCTTGGAAGGTTATACCTTTCTAAGAATTTGTCCATTTCTTCAAGGTTGTCCATTTTATTGGCATAGAGTTGCTTGTAGTAGTCTCTTAGGATGCTTTCTATTTCTGCGGTGTCTGTTATAACGTCTCCTTTTTCATTTCTAATTTTATTGATTTGAGTCCTCTCCCTCTTTTTCTTGATGAGTCTGGCTAATGGCTTATCAATTTTGCTTATCTTCTCAAAGAACCAGCTTTTAGTTTTATTGATCTTTGCGATTGTTTTCTTTCTTTCTATTTCATTTATTTCTGCTCTGATCTTTATGATTTCTTTCCTTCTGCTAACTTTGGGTTTTGTTTGTTCTTCTTTCTCTAGTTCCTTTAGGTGTAAGGTTAGATTGTTTACTTGAGATTTTCCTTGTTTCTTTAGGTAGGCTTGTATAGCTATAAACTTCCCTCTTAGAACTGCTGTTGCTGCATCCCATAGGTTTTGGATCGTCGTGTTTTCATTGTCATTTGTCTCTAGGTATTTTTTGATTTCCTCTTTGATTTCTTCAGTGATCTCTTGGTTATTTAGTAACGTATTGTTTAGCCTCCACTTGTTTGTGTTTTTTACGTTTTTTTTCCCTGTAATTCATTTCTAGTCTCATAGCATTGTGGTCAGAAAAGATGCTTGATATGATTTCAATTTTCTTAAATTTACTGAGGCTTGATTTGTGACCCAAGATGTGATCTATCCTGGAGAATGTTCCGTGCGCACTTGAGAAGAAAGTGTAATCTGCTGTTTTTGGATGGAATGTCCTATAAATATCAATTAAATCTATCTGGTCTATTGTGTCATTTAAAGCTTCTGTTTCCTTATTTATTTTCATTTTGGATGATCTGTCCATTGGTGTAAGTGAGGTGTTAAAAGTCCCCCACTATTATTGTGTTACTGTCGATTTCCTCTTTTATAGCTGTTAGCAGTTGCCTTATGTATTGAGGTGCTCCTATGTTGGGTGCATATATATTTATAATTGTTCTATCTTCTTATTGGATTGATCCCTTGATCATTATGTAGTGTCCTTCCTTGTCTCTTGTAACATTCTTTATTTTAAAGTCTATTTTATCTGATATGAGTATAGCTACTCCAGCTTTCTTTTGATTTCCATTTGCATGGAATATCTTTTTCCATCCCCTCCCTTTCAGTCTGTATGTGTCCCTAGGTCTGAAGTGGGTCTCTTGTAGACAGCATATATATGGGTCTTGTTTTTGTATCCATTCAGCAAGCCTGTGTCTTTTGGTTGGAGCATTTAATCCATTCACGTTTAAGGTAATTATCGATATGTATGTTCCTATGACCATTTTTCTCAATTGTTTTGGGTTTGTTTTTGTAGGTCCTTTTCTTCTCTTGTGTTTCCCACTTAGAGAAGTTCCTTTAGCATTTGTTGTAGAGCTGGTTTGGTGGTGCTGAATTCTCTTAGCTTTTGCTTGTCTGTAAAGCTTCTGATTTCTCCATCAAATCTAAATGAGATCCTTGCCGGGTAGAGTAATCTTGGTTGTAGGTTCTTCCCTTTCATCACTTTAAGTATATCATGCCACTCCCTTCTGGCTTGTAGAGCTTCTGCTGAGAAATCAGCTGTTAACCTTATGGGAGTTCCCTTGTATGTTATTTGTCGTTCTTCCCTTGCTGCTTTCAATAATTTTTCTTTGTCTTTAATTTGTGCCAATTTGATTATTATGTGTCTCGGTATGTTCCTCCTTGGGTTTATCCTGTATGGGACTCTCTGTGCTTCCTGGACTTGGGTGGCTATTTCCTTTCCCACGTTAGGGAAGTTTTCGACTATAATCTCTTCAAATATTTTCTCGGGTCCTTTCTCTCTCTCTTCTCCTTCTGGGACCCCTATAATGCGAATGTTGTTGCATTTAATGTTGTCCCAGAGGTCTCTTAGGCTGTCTTCATTTCTTTTCATTCTTTTTTCTTTAGTCTGTTCCCTGGCAGTGAATTCCACCATTCTGTCTTCCAGGTCACTTCTCCGTTCTTCTGCCTCAGTTATTCTGCTATTGATTCCTTCTAGTGTAGTTTTCATTTCAGTTATTGTATTGGTCATCTCTGTTTGTTCTTTAATTCTTCTAGGTCTTTGTTAAACATTTCTTGCATCTTCTCGATCTTTGCCTCCATTCTTATTCCGAGGTCCTGGATCAACTTCACTATCATTATTCTGAATTCTTTTTCTGGAAGGTTGCCTATCTCCACTTCATTTAGTTGTTTTTCTGGGGTTTTATCTTGTTCCTTCATCTGGTATATAGCCCTCTGCCTTTTCATCTTGTCTATCTTTCTGTGAATGTGGTTTTTGTTCCACAGGCTGCAGGATTATAGTTTTTCTTGCTTCTGCTGTCTGCCCTCTGGTGGTTGAGGTTATCTAAGAGGCTTGTTGGGAGGCTCTCTCCCAATACTACTTTTGATCTCTAGTAAAAGGGACTAGTCTCTGATCTCTAGTTAAAGAATAGAAAGATATTATAACTGCTTTCTGTTTCTCAATAGCAAGAAAATATTAATGATAAAACAAGCCTTAGGGGCTTCCCTGGTGGCGCAGTGGTTGAGAGTCTTCCTGCCAGTGCAGGAGACACGGGTTCAAGCCCTGGTCTGAGAGGATCCCACATGCCGCGGAGCAACTGGGCCCATGAGCCACAATTACTGAGCCTGCGCGCCTGGAGCCTGTGCTCTGCAACAAGAGAGGCCGCGATAATGAGAGGCCCGCGCACCGCGATGAAGAGTGGACCCCACTTGCCACAGCTGGAGAAGGCCCTCGCACAGAAACAAAGACCCAACACAGCCATAAATAAATTTAAAAAATTAAACTTTAAAAAAAAAAAAAAAGGAGACCTGCTGCTACTAGATCTTGTTTAAAAAAAAAAAAAAAACAAGCCTTATATCGTAACATTAAGTAGACATTACCAGTGGTATAATCTAGCCAAAATATTTAACTTGTATCCATCAAGTCTTTTTATACAGCTTCTAGTTTACAGGAAATAAAGAAACAAGATAAATGGCACCACATGGAAGATACCAGACAAATCCAGAAGATAACTGCAGGACAACTGGTTTGGTCTCCCCAATGACTCAGAGTCATGAAAAAAGGGACCATGCTACATTAAAAGAAACTTAAGTGACATTAATTAAGGCATGATCCTGGATTAGCTACTGATTTTGACATAAGAGCTTCAAAGAACATTCTTAGGCAAATTTTTTTTTTAATAAATTTATTTATTTATTTTTGGCTGTGTTGGGTCTTCATTGCTGAGCACGGGCTTTCTTTTTTTTTAATGTATTTATTTTATTTATTTATTTTTGGCTGCGTTGGGTCTTCACTGCTGTGGGCTCTCTCTAGTTGTGGTGAGTGGGGGCTACTCTTCATTGCGGCGCGTGGGCTTCTCATTGCAGTGGCTTCCCTTGTTCTGGAGCACAGGCTCTAGAGCGCAGGCTCAGTAGTTGTGGCGCGTGGGCTCAGTAGTTGTGGTGCACAGGCTTAGTTGCTCCGCGGCACGTGGGATCTTCCCGGACCAGGGCTTGAACACGTGTCCCTTGCATTGGCAGGCGGATTCTTAACCACTGTGCCACCAGGGAAGCCCTGAGCACGGGCTTTCTTTAGTTGCGTCAAGCCAGAGCTATTCTTCATTGCGGTGCATGGGCTTCTCATTGCAGTGGCTTCTCTTGCTGTGGAGCACAGGCTCTGGGCGCGCAGGCTTCAGTAGTTGTGGCACGTGGGCTCAGTAGTTGCGGCATGCAGGCTCTAGAGCACAGGCTCAGTAGTTGTGGTACACAGGCTTAGTTGCTCCACGGCATGTGGGATCTTCCTGGACCAGGGCTCGAACCCGTGTCCCTTGCATTGGCAGGCGGATTCTTAAGCACTGCACCACCAGGGAAGCCCCATAGGCAAAATTTTTAATGTTGTCTGAGAATTTATTAAGAGAAAAATTTACTTAAATGGAAAGTTGGTGGGGAGGGGGGTCACTGCCTGAAAAAAAAGTTTTCAAAACAGTATCTATATAATGTTCACCATACAATCCAGCAATCCCACTCCTAAATACTTACAAAATATATACATATGTGTGTCTGTCTGTATGACTTATGAAACACACAAAGACTTGTATGTGAATGTTCATAGTAGCTCTATTCACAATCACTAAAAACCAGAAAAAAACCCAAATGTTCATCAACTAGTAACTGAATAGCAAATTGCACGACGCATACATTGCAGCAGTACTCAGTAATAAAAAGGAAAAGTCTTCTATAACTTTTACAGACTGTGATGGTGATTATACAACTATATATACTTGTCAGAACTCATAAAACTATACACTTAAAGTTGATAAATTTTATTTTTTTATAAATTATACCTAAATAAAGATGATTTTAAATATAATTAGAAGTAAAGACATTTTATGCAGTCTTATTTTAGTTAAAATACCTATATACATTTGTGTGTATGTGTGCAAATATTTTTATATAGAAAGATGTACAGAAAAAGTTCCAGAAAGTTATGTATTAAGGTATTAATAGTAGTAATCACTGTATTAGTACTGTTACGGGGCGGGGAGTATTTTTGCTTGTCTTATGTTTTCTAATTTTATACCATGCACACATGCACTTTTTGTAATAATAAAAGGCTGCATTTTTTGTTTTTTTTTTTTAATACAGACACTTTGATTTAAAATTTTCTTATAGGGACTTCCCTGGTGGCACAATGGTTAAGAATCCGCCTGCCAATGCAGGGGACACAGGTTCAAGCCCTGGTCCGGGAAGATCCCACACGTCTCGAAGCAACTAAGCCCGTGCCCCACAACTACTGAGCCTGTGCTCTAGAGCCCGCAAGCCACAGCTACTGAGCCCGCGTGCCACACTACTGAAGCCCACGCACCTAGAGCCCGTATCCGCAATGAGAAGCCACCACAATGAGAAGCCACCACAATGAGAAAAGCCCGTGGTCCGCAACGAGAAGCCACTGCAACGAAAAGCCCGCGTACCACAATGAAGAGTAGCCCCCCGCACACCACAACTAGAGAGAAAGCCCGTGCGCAGCAACGAAGACCCAACACAGCCAAAAATAAATAAATAAATAAATATATTTTAAAATAAATATTAAAATTTTCTGATAGAAATGTCTGTGAGATCAATCTGTGGATCTGTGGGTTATGAATTTAATTATAATTGTGATTCTGAAGGTAAGTTTATATTATTTAAATAATATTTACAGTATAAACAATTATTTTCTTTGGTTCATAGTGAATACATATTCAATGAACATGATATGTTACAAGCATCATATCTGCATTATATTGTTATCTCTGGTATCCTCCTGCACAAAATAGCAATCTACTCCAGCTACTGAAGAAGCACCAAAATAAAAATAATACTATTAAATTTCAATTCAAACATCAGGCTTTGTCTCTAAGAGTTTTTTAAAAACAGCAATCATTTTATGGCTGAGTAATATTCCATTGTATACATGTGCCACATCTTCTTTATCCATTCATCTGTCGATGGACACTTAGGTTGCTTCCATGTCCTGGCTATTGTAAATAGTGCTGCAGTGAAGGTGGATGGACCTAGAGTCTGTCATACAGAGTGAAGTAAGTCAGAAAGGGAAAAACAAATACCGTATGCTAACACATATATATGGAATCTAAGAAAAAAAAAATGGTTCTGACGAACATAGGGGCAGGACAGGAATAAAAACGCAGATGTAGAGAATGGACTTGAGGACACGGTGAGGGGGAAGGGAAAACAGGGATGAAGTGAGAGACTAACACTGATATACATACACTACCAAATGTAAAATAGATAGGTAGTGGGAAGCAGCTGCATCACACAGGGAGATCAGCTCAGTGCTGTGTGACCACCTAGAGGGGTGGGATAGAGAGGGTGGGAGGGAGATGCAAGAGGGAGGGGATATGGGGATATATGTATATATATAGCTGATTCACTTTGTTGTACAGCAGAAACTAACACAACATTGTAAAGCAATTAGACTCCAATAAAGATGTTAAAAAAAAATAGCAATCATTCGAAAGAAGCAAGAATTGTAATCAACTTAGTGAAAAAATATTGCTTCTGCTTTTAGGAGAAATAAGTAGTAAAAGAACAGGACATTAATAAGAACTATGGGGTAAAAGCAAACAGCTTTCAGTTACACTTTTATTATTTTTAATAATACATACAAATACGTTGTCAAATATCGTATAGAGCAGCCTAGATTTTTAGCAGCCTTTTATAATACAACTGTGTGGTGTGAGAGACTGTCTTTCACTGTTCCTCAAGCACTCACAGGGATTTCTTGGGTCACAGAAAAGTGACGGGGACAGGAAGAGGTTTGCGGTTTTTTTTTTTTTGGTCTGAGGTTTTAGGTTTGTTTATTTTGGGGGGGAGGGATTTTTTTTTTTTTTTTTGGTGTGGCAGTTTTGTTTGCTTTGGGGCTTGCTTTTAAATAGAGTTAATTAGCAAAAGAAGATAAACAACAAAGTACCAAATCCCTACCACATGCAAGGCTTTGTTCTAAATATCTACCTACATTCTCTTTTACTTAACAATTCTTTGAGATGGATATTACTGTCTCATTATACATATGAGAACACTGGATATATAACACAAGATTTGTCAAAAACTCAACTAGTAAGCAGCAGAGCCAAAACTTAGAGATATGAACCTGGATTTGCATCCATACTTGAGCTTTCAAAGACCATTCTTCCTCACTATTTTCGAGGAAAGATCTGAAACAGAAAATTGGAACAGACTACCACTAAACGATGAAGCTAAAAGATATATCCAAAACTCAACTGTATTTTTTCTATACACAAACAATGAGCTAGTGATGAACAATGATGTGAAATGAAATGTTAAAAACAGTACCAGGTACAACAGAATCTAATAGAATAAATACTTACAGATAAATTTTTGGAAGAAGTGTAAGACTTGGGCCTGAAAACCATAAAACATCATTGAAAGGACAGATTAAACACAATCTCTATAAAAATCCCAGCTACTCTTGGGCAGAAATTGATAAGCTGATCCTAAAATCCATATGTAAGGGACCCAGAAAAGTCAAAACAGTCTTGAAAAAGAACAAAGTTATAGGACTTACACTTAATTTCAAAACCTATTACAAAGCTACTGTAACCAAATAGTGTTGTACTGGCATAAGGATAGACAATAGAATAAGATTGAGAATCTAGAAAAAAACCTAACACATATTCAGCTGATTTTTCAATAGGGTGCAAAGACCACCCAATGGGATAAGAACAGTCTTTTCAATATATAGTGCTGGGACAACTGGATCACAATATGCAAAAGAATGAATGTAGACCACTGCCTTACACCATATGCAAAAATTAACTCAAAATGGATTGACGACCTAAATATAAGGACTAAAAACATAAAATTCTTAGAAGAAAGCATAGGGGTAAACCTTCATGACCTTGAATTTGGCAATGGATTCTTAGATATGACACCAAAAGCATGAGCAACAAAAGACCTTCATCACAATTAAAACTTTTTTTGCAACAAAGGACACTGTCAAAAAAGTTAAAACACAACCTACAGAACGGGAGAAAACATTTGCAAATCATATATCTAATTTAGTATCCAAAATATTTTTAAAACTCTGACAACTCAATAATAAAAAGACAAATAACCCAATCAAAAATTGGACCCCCCCAAAAAATGGACAAAGGATTTGAACAGAAATTTCTCCAAAGATATACAAGTGGCCAATAAGCACACACACAAAAATATGCCCAACATCATTAGTCATCAAGGAAATGCAAATCAAAATTGCAATAAGATACCATTTAACACCTACTAGGATGGCTAAGTTAAAAAGACAAACCATGGGACTTCCCTGGTGACGCAGTGGTTAAGAATCTTCCTGCCAATGCAGGGGACAAGGGTTCAATCCCTAGTCTGGGAAGATCCCACATGCCACAGAGCAACTAAGCCTGTGAGCCACAACTACTGAGCCCATGTGCCACAACTACTGAAGCCCGCACACCTAGAGCCAGTGCTCCACAACAAGAGAAGCCACTGCAATGAGAAGCCTGCGCACCCGCTCGCCACCACTAGAAAAAGCCAGTGGGCAACAATGAAGACCCAACACAGCCAAAAATAAATTAAATTAATTAAAAAAAAAAAAAGACAAACCAATAACAAGTACTGGCAAGATTGTAAAACTCTCATACACTGCTGGTGGGAATGCAAAATGATGCAATGACTTAGGAAACAGTTTTTCAACTCTTCAAAAGGTTAAAATAGAGTTACCATATAACCCAGCAATTGGGATATGCCCAAGAGAAATGAAAACATATGTCCACACTAAAGCTTGTATACAAATGTTCATAGCAGCATCATTCATTATAACCAAAAAGTGGGGGGGAAAAAACCTATGTCTATCAATGCATGAAAAGATACAATGCGGTATACCTGTTCAATTAAGTATTATTCAGCAATAAATAAATGATACAGGTACAACATGGATAAACTTCAAAAACACTGTGATAAGTGAAAGAAGCCAGTCACAAAAAGACCACATATTGTAAGATTAATTATATCTCAACAAAGCTGGGGTTTTTTAAGACACTTTAAAAAAAAAAAAGTCATGGGGATGCACAGTATGGTGACTATAGTTAATAGCACTGTATTGTATATTTGATTGTTGCTAAAAGAGTAGGTCTTAAAAGCTCTCATCTCAAGAAAAAAATCTGTAACTAGGTATGGTAATGGATGTTAACTAGACTTATTGTGGTGATCACTCTGCAATATATATAAATATCAAATCATTATGTTGTACACCTGAAACTAATGTTACATGTCAATTATATTGATATCTTAATTAAAATAAGGAATTTTTAAAAAGACATGTGCATGAACTACAAAAATGAAATGCTGAGAGAAAACAAAGCACCTAATTTTCAATTTTTCTTCTTCACATGCATATTCCTAAAATTTTGTCTTCCTATACATTCATATTTTGTCCATGAACAACTACTGAAATTAAATCAAGTATTGAAATTCAAAAAACATGAAAAAAACAGCTCCTGAAATATCAAATAACTTTCAAACAATTCTACTTTAGCATGACTCTGAACTAAACATAAATCTCAATTTCAAAATATCACATAAAAATTACAAATACTCAGAGGTTTAAGCGAATTGCCAACTTTTCTGAATAAACAGTAATTCAGGTTTGCTTTGATGAAAATGTAAATATTTACCTGCCTCAAAAGAACAAAATCCTATAAGCCTAGTGTTCCCAAATGATGAAAAGAAAGAAAAATGCAATTTTTTTATTCAGAATTTAGTTTCAGAATTAATTTTAACCTAGTTAGGATTATACATAGTTGATGGTTTATACTGAGCAAGGTATACCCTGCTTTTGCCTTAAATATACTGAAAACAAGGCATTTATAAACAGTTACAAAAGTTAAGTTGGGACTAAGAAAAATCACATCATACAGTAAATGTGACGGAGATAATAACTTCAAAAAGCTCCTGAAAGTACAAGAACTCCTATTTTGGAAACTCCCTAAGTCATTTAGTCTTTCTACAAATATTTACTGACCATCTACCATGTGGTAAGCACTGCGCCTGATACCAGCATGCCATGGTGAGCAATGAACAGATCAGGTCCCTGCTCGCAGGAAGCTTACACTAAAACAGTGCTTGTCAAATGTACCTAATCATAATCACGCAGGAGCTTGTTAAAAATTCAAAATCTGCTCCTCTGCTTTGGAGAGTCTGAGTCCGTGGGCCTGGGGTGAGTTGTGACGCCTGTATTTTTATCAAGCGCTCCAGATTATTCCTATGCCCTGGCTGTTTGAGGAGCCCAATGCTCGGGGGCATCCCATCCCATCCAGCCGGAGCCACACCTCCGAAGTCCATTTCACTCAACTTCCTTCACCCTGACCGATAAATACCCCAAACACACCACCACGCTGAGATGGATGTAAAGCATTACAAAATCACTCTGTGCTGAGACACCGACAGACTTGCTTCCTTCCGGGAACGGACAGCTCACTGCCTTAGATTCCACCTGGGGCTGTCTGCACCTGAGCCTCCCGGGGCTGCGCCGACACCTGTCTCCTAGCGGCTGCGGTCTACCTCTCCCGTGGGCCTGGCTCACGGGCAGCCAACGCCCGGCGGGGACGGAGGCAAGGGATTGGCACCGCGCGCGTTAGGCGCCGACTGTATACGGCCCCCCCCGTGCGCGCACACACACTCCCGCGGAAACTGAGGCGGGCAGGCAACAGACCGGGTCCCGCTGCCGAGCAGCGCGAGGCAGGGCTCGAACCCGGACGACGGGGCGGGTTCCGCCTCGCGGGCGCTCGTCAGCCGCCGAGGCCCGGCCCGGCTCGCACCGACGGAGTTTCACAAAGAAAGTCTCCCGGCCCGCGCCCCTCACGCACTCACCGGAGGCGGCGCCGGCGGTGACTCGGGCTCCCGCCGCCTACGGCTCCGTGCCGGGGTCGACCCCGGGGTGGGCTCGAGCGCCGGCGGCGGCGACTGCTCCATCTCCGCGGGGCCCGGGCCGCGTCCGCCTCGAGCTAACGGTCCCGCCAGCTAGGAGCGCGCGCCGGCCCCGCGCGCCATGTTCCCGCCGTGCCGCGCGCCGCCGCGGCGACCCCCACACCCCCCAACACCCAACACCGCGCACGCGCGCATCGCCGCGCCCGCTCCCCGCGCGCCTCCGCGAGTCCCCCCCCACCGCGCAAGTGCGCACTCGCCGCGCCCCCTCCCCGGGCGCCCCGCCTCGCGCCCTCCGGAGCCGGCCGCTGTTCCCAGCGTTGCGCCCACCCCCTCTGCAGCCGTCCGGCCGGGCCAGAGAGCTCGCCGTTCTGGGCTGGGTGCCGCCGCCTGCCACACTGCGGACGACGCCGGACCAGGGCCCTCAGCACTGCCCCTTTTGCTTCACCTACTTGGGCTTGAGGAGGTGGTCCAAGCCAAGAGGGAATTATCCCAAGAAGTCCCGGGGGAAGACGCCGCTAAGGTGATGAGAGCCCCATCGCGAAGGTGTGTGAGCACGTGCGCGAGCCTAAGTAGCACAGTTGATGTCCATGTCCCTGGAAAGCCAGACTCAATGGAGAATCTGAGTTCGAGTCCCACATCTCCGCTCACCTTTGCCTGATTAAGGTCAGGTCTCCAGGAGCCTGTTTCTCCTTCATCGGGAACGTCCAGCAAGTTAGGAGGACTTGAAATAATCCAGGTAAAATGTCAACACCGCGCCTAGTGCTCACCAAATGGTAATCCAGTGACAAAACCTCTCAAGTAATTTTGTTTTATGGTCAAAAACCAAGGGCCCTTGAAAAGGGAAATCGGTTCAAGTCTTGCCTCCGGTTCTTGCAAACTGGGAAACCTTGAACAGGTCACTTGACAGACCCAGAGAGCCTTGATCTCTAAATCTGCAAAGGGAGGAGCGGCAGTAATACCTCACAGGGTTGAGGTGAGCTTTCCGATGAGGCACACACCTCTCTGAGCACAATGCCTGGCACACACCAAGCTAGCCAAGCTTCAGTGGTATAATTCCAGCCCTATCCTTCAAAGACTCCTAAAGTTTAGTGAAGGGGGCTCTGATCCCAAACCCTGTGGTATAATTAGCTGGGAGGGGGTTCGCTCAACCTTGGGGCTGGAGGGACTTAGTTCCCACATCTTCACTTTCCATTCTCTGACCCAAACCTCTCTGGAAACCCTAAAGTTGGCACAAAAACAACAGCAGAGAATGTTTTCACTTGTAAAAAAAAAAAAAAGAGAAGAGTGCCTGAGGGTCTCTTGGAGTTTGTAAGTGGTTGAATTTATTAGTCTGGCCTTTTCCAGACACAAGTGACCAAAAATTTTTTAAACAAAAAAAATTTTTTTTAATTTAAAAAACTCAACCTGGAGTAAAACAATTAAGGGAATAATTGAAAAGTCCTGGGTGGTACCTCACTTAAAGCATAGCTGGATCCAGGTGCTCAAACGATAACCTCAGTGTTTCTACAATCTCTCAGCTCTGCTTCCCTCTGTGATGACTTCATTCTCATGCAGTTCTCTCCACATAGTGTCCTGGGCAGCTCCTAGCTCACACCTACCATGGTAGGGTGAATAATGGCTTCCAAAGATGTTCTCATCCTAATTCCCCAGAATTTATGAATATGTAACTTTACATATTCATAGCAGGAGCTGTTTCCCAGTAGTTCCAGCCAAAGTCTTGGGTTTTCTTTCACTGGACCCATTTGGGTCACGTGCACCTGCCTGAGCCAATCACAGCAAGATTGGCTAGATCTGACTATATGGAGCCCCTCTAGGAAGGGGGTGGGGTCAACCCTGCCAGAAGGACCTGGGGTGGGAGCAAGTGGGAGGAGGGATTCCCCTCCCCCAGAAAAAATAGGGCTGCGATTACCGTAAGAGGCATCAGGTTCAGGACAGTAACAAAGTACAGCTGTCTACTGCACCATCATCAAGGCACCGGAGGTCCACCACCAAGCAACATGCCTGTTCTTCAAAAGGGACTGGCAGTTACTTCAGTCACTGGGTGGTACCCCTCCACCTCTGCTCCCACCACCCACCCCAGGCCTGGCATTTCCCAAATCTGCTTTGTGAAAGGCATCTCAGTTATCCTCCCATCTTCTGTGAACCCAAAAAAGGTAAACAGGTGATGTTACTTCCTTGCTCAAGAACTTTCTATGGCTCCCTCTGGCTATGTATGTGACCCTCCCACCTTTAATGATAGAAGCCAACACTGACAGATCCCCTACCAGGCACTTTAAATGAAACTTCCACCACTGAATCCTCAGAAATGCCGTATTAAGATGGTACTCTTATTGCACCCATTTTACAGATAAGGAAATAAAAGCTCAGCAATTAGAAGTAACTTGTCCAAAGCCAAAGGTCAGGAAGTTCAGAGAGCTCAGATTAGCACAATATTGCTCCCACTACTGATGTTGCCATCCCAGCTCCATTTGCTCACATTTCAAAATCCTGTGCCCACCTCCAGCTGGGTGGGCAGTGAGAGGAGCTCTACCAGAGGAGGAGCCTCTAGGGACCCCTTTGGCTTCTATAGCGTGCAGGGGCGGGGGGGGGGGGAGGCAGACACCTAGGTACCATATCCCCCTCCCTCTATGACTTCATGGGATAGGGAGAAAGAATTCCCCAAAAAGAAAACCGGAGTATAAAGTTAAGAAGAGGAGGTGGATGCTGGGTGTCCGCAGATCAGCAGCTGATGTCTCCCCATTAGTAATGAGTATATTAGTTTCCCCTGGCTGCTGTAACAAATTACCACAAATTGGGTGGCTTAAAATAACACATTTATTCTCTTAACTTTCCTAGGTCAGAAGTCTGAAATCAGTTTCACCTGGCTAAAGTCAAGGTGTAAAGTAAAAGGACTGGTTCGTTCAGGAGGCTCCAATGGAAGAATCCATTTCCTTGCTTTTTGTCTGTCAGCTTCTAGTGGCTGCCTGTAGTGGCTAGTGGCCTCTTCCTCTGTTTTGAAAGAGCACCACTCCATCTCTTGTGACTCTGACTCTTCCTGTGTCCCTCTTAAAAGGAACATTGTGATAACACTGGGCCCACCTTGATAAAACAGGATGGTCTTCCCATCTCGAGATCCTTCACTTAATCACATCTGCAAAGTCTCTTTTGCCATGTAAAGCCAAGTATTCATAAATTCTGGGGATTAGGATAAGAACATCTTTGGAGGCCATTATTCATCCTACCATGGTAGGTATAATCAGAGAGCTAATACAAAGTGCTCTGGAAACAGAGAAGGGCTTGCTGACTACCCCAAGAGAGAAAGATGCCCTAAGAAACCACAGCCTTCACATTAAATATTCAAATGAGCTAAAACCCATCTAACTTGGCAATCTCAGCCTCATTCCTTTAAATAGGCAAACCACCTAAATCCCCATCTAGCCCTCAGCAACAGGCCAGCCAAGCCTCAGAATGCTTGCACACCCTTCTAATTTCCATTGCCAACCACCACCCTTCATTGCCTGGGGCAACAGCTGTGTGCCCCTCACCCTCCCCTGGCTGGCTCACCAGTGGCATCTGAACCAAGACACTCAACTCATGGCATAGTCAGCAAGCTACAATGTGGCCTAGCATCAGTCAGCCAAAGTTACAAAAGAAGCAAAATCAGTGGGTCAGAAAGAGACAAGAAGAGCCAGCCATTAGAACTGCCTGGGCTCCTGATGGCTCCCAGGCCCAGCCCTCTGTAAGGCTGAAACAGATCCCCTTTTCCATGAAGTAATTTGAATGGGCCTCTGTTCCTTGTCACCAAGATGTCCCAGCTTCCACAGATCATGGCATTGTACCCATTCATCATGATTGAACATACTGGCATTCAAAATTTGGAAATCAGTCTCATGTGAGTTTTGTCAGTGTGAGTCAACATCCCTGAGTCTGACTGAATAAGGGAGGGAGGAGATGAGGAACATGAATTTGAGTCAGAAAGCCCTGGGTTGGGTCTCAGCTCCGCCACTTCCTAGCTGTGTGACACTGGGTAAGTCACCTTACTCCTTCAGCCTGGGTTCCTCACCTATAACATAAAGGTGATCAGAGGACCTAGCCCCCCCCTCCATAGAATCACTAGACAAGACCAACCTGGGGAGGCGCTTTACACAGGGCCTCGTTGGTCATCATTGGGTCAACATGACATGCCCACATGCCTTAGTTACATTTCCAAAATCCAAACAGCTCTGAAACTGGAGAGTCCTCCATAACTCTCGTGGCAGAAAAGATAGACCTGAAGTGACATGAAGCTATTTACAGTCTTCTCTATTCCTCTTACTGTGAATATTTGCTGCAGAAATATTAAAGTGTTTGGTTATAGGATTCAGCTGGGTATTACATATAAACACAGTTGATGTGCCTGGTCCTCTTCCTAAAATCAGGAAATTTTTAAATTTCACAACTTATCTGGCTCTGTGGTTTCAGGGATGATGAGGGGGAGAATGGGACTCTAAAACTGGCCCATGGGGGAATTCCCTGGCAGTCCAGTGGTTAGGACTCCACACTTCCACTGCAGGGGGTACGGGTTCGATCCCTGGTCAAGGAACTAAGATCCCGAAAGCCGCATGGCCAAAAAAATAAAAATGAAAAATAAAATTTAAAAAAATTAAAGTTAAAAAAAAATAAAACAAAACTGGCCCATAGTAGATGCACCAAGGTACCGACCGTCTCGTAAGGACTCTGGCCAGTCTCAACAAACCCCACCCTGACTCACTGTGCCGCGTCCCCTGCAACTTTAGAATTTGTATGCAGCTCACCCAGGGATAC
Organism: Balaenoptera physalus; assembly: GCF_965194825.1. Taxonomy (NCBI): domain Eukaryota; kingdom Metazoa; phylum Chordata; class Mammalia; order Artiodactyla; family Balaenopteridae; genus Balaenoptera; species Balaenoptera physalus. The sequence goes on from NC_138897.1 coordinate 74,525,362, forward strand.
ATCCTAAGAAACCTGCCTGGTTACAGCCAAGGTAGAGGCACCAGAGGAAAGGCACACAACTTCAAATATGCACACACTAAAGGCGTGTAATTAAGAGCTGATCAACAAGCAAAAGCACAAAGCCCAGGTTCCATTACGTTTTGAATTGTGTATCAATGATTGTGGAAAAGCAACTGTTCCCATAATGAAAATACAAACTATGCAAAACAGATTTAAAGAACATGGCAGCAGGGTTCAAGAAAGTTCAATTCTTTCATGGTCAACCGGTGTTCACGAGACAGCAGCACACACAGCCAGGCGCTTTGTGGGGTCGGCATCCTCTGCTTCCCCTTCAAGAAGCCGCTTTCGACTTGTGGAAGGCTGAAAGTAAAGGAAAAGGGAGAGATGTTCAAAGAAAACCTCTGGCTTGGTTACAATTTATCAAAGTTTCCCTATATACTTCCAGTGAACTTGGAGCCTTTCATGTGAAACTTCTAGGACCAAGAATACTGGTTGTCCTCATTGACTCTGAATCCCCACCACACCCCTCCCAAACTCAGACACCCTTATTGGACTGACATTTCTCTCCCTTGGGGCTTCCAACCACTCAATGATGTCTATTCAAAGTAAGCAGCATAACCAGCCTCCTCTTGGTTGTCTTCTAAATTAGGAAATGTAAAGGGACCACAATACCTCTCCCAGGGAGCCTCAAGTCTTGCTCTTTTGTGGGAAGACAATCTTTTTTGTGTCTTTTTTTCCCCATTTATAAAATTGCAAGGGAGCAGTAGGAAGAGGAGTGTTACGGAAAGAAGGCAGGACAGGAATGAACAGATATTAACTGATACCTACAAAGAACTTTAGAGGAATAAGATTATAATCAGAAATCATCAACCACTCCCCCAAATTTTAAATTTTTCAACAAGTTTAAATCTGAGCCTCTAATAAGTCTTCCAATCTTGCCTTACAGGAGACTTCCTGAATGACAACCCCTAGCTGTGCTTCTCTAATGCATTAAACATACTCTTCATTATTAAATCTTCTAAAGGTGCCAAAGCAGATCAAGCTGAAACAAAGTATCTACTACATTATTCCTTACCAAAAAAATGTTAAGCAATCACTGCTAAAGAGACTATTCAAACTCCTTATCCTCCACTCATTGGCTCTTTAAACTTAGCCTACATTTAATGACCATGATCCAGAATACCTGGGCGGGAACCTGGGGCAGAGTCATCGACTTTTCTTCTTCAAAAAGCAAATTCTTAAATTTTCTCTTCATGTCCTCATCCTGTGAAGAAATGAAAAACATAAGTAGGCTGTGAATGAGGGAAAGAAAGCTCCTGAAAGGCAGGGCTAGGATGCCCCCAGAAACAGGGAAGTAGGCTAAGACGGGGAGGAATGTGGAGAAAAGGGAAAAGTCTACTCAGCAGTCGGTGCTCAGTCAACACTGGCTGAACCAAACCCATACGCTTAAGAGCTCCAGGTGAATGTCTACTACTAATAGACTGACTACAACATAATGAGCAACTGTCACCTTTCCATTATATAACTATGTAACAAAAGGATTGGTTGACTAAAATATACTTATGGAATTACATAATTTCATCTGTGAAAACAAGGGAGCAAAGAAATAGTTGCTTATCCAAACCTGTCATATAAATTTATTTTCATTATATGATCCTTGAAAATCTGTGGTAGAAAATGCGTTACACTATGTCACAAAGCCCCATCAAACTATTTCAAATGGTTTCAAGTGGTTTGACTACTGTTAAGGTAGGAGAGAATTATTAGATAAGACTCTGTAAACCGAAAGGTGATATACAAATAATAAAAACAGAATTATTATCAATAGAATATAGCTGAAATATGATAAAATCTTCTGAAAGAGCATTTTCTTGGTTTTCACTATATTTTAATTTCATTAGCAAATAAATTTTATTTTGAAAAAAAAAAAAAAGAGCTCCGGGTGGGTCAGAGAGAACCATAGACCTTAGTAGTCAATCTTTCAGAGCCAGCATCTCAGATCCTGAGAGATGGCGATCAGGAGGTCAGAGGCTGGGGTTGGCTCCATGCTGCTCCCCAGATCTTTCCAGGAGGTACCCCCTCCCACTGCCAACAATGAGACCAGTTACCGGGGCCACCCTAACAAAGCAACCCTGCACCCTAGGAAAATTCACCCAGCAAGCACTGCACAAGTTGCCAGAAGGACTTCAAGCCCACAATATCCCAGAGCTAATCAGAAAAAAAAGTGAACAGGTGTTTCTTGCTGCTGGAGAGGGAAATGAGGGGTGGGGCAGGGTACTCAGAAAACTCCTGCCCACCTCCATGGATAATTACTTCTGCAGGGCTCACTTCTGCATCTGGGAGCCCTGAGAGGTGACAGCCCTCCCTACCTTCAGAAAGGTGAAACATCCATGACTAGGACTGTGGGCTTTGGGGCCAGCTGAAAGCTGAGCTCAGCCACTCACAAGTGGAATACAGACCCAGAGCAGCCCACTTCCAAATCCCCATGTACTTTTCCATCCAACCCCCGCTCCACTCCTCCCACTACACCAAGTGCACCATGGTGGGTGCGGAGAAAGGACCTAGGAGTGAAGGCCTTCAATATTCAGCAATTTGATGGATATAGAAAAATTGGTGCTCGAGGATGAATTCACCTGTTCTACATCTAGTAGCTAGAATCACCTGCTTCCATCACTGTTTATTGCATCACTCAGTGTAGCTCCCCACTGCCCAAGTGCCAAGTTCATCTGGATTCCACTCCACACTGTCCTCTAGGATCTCATTTCTCAGCAAGGCCACTCTCAAAGGTCCATCCCTTATTTCCTCCTACACCTGCTTACAGCCTCCGCCAGAAATGCCCTCTGTGCCTCCCTGCCCACCCACCTCACCCACCTTCCTCATTCACTCAGTGAACAGTTGAGGACCCTTAGATGCCAGGCACTGTAATAAGCACAGAGGCCTCCATATCAGAGGGGCTCAATCAATGTTGAAAATGCTATTCCCCCGTTGCTCTGGCAACTGAATTGTGATTGTTATGGCTGAACTGTGTGAGTTATGACTGAATTGTGGCCCCCCGGACCCCATTTATATGTTGAAGCCAACCCCCAGAATTGTGACTGTATTTGGAGACAGGGCCTTCAAACGGATAATTAAGTTAAAATGAGGCTCTTAGCTTAAATATAAGACATGACACCATAAAACTCTAGAAGAGAATATAGGCAAAACATTCTCTGACATAAATCGTACCATTGTTTTCTTAGGTCAGTCTCCCAAGGCAAAAGAAATAAAAGCAAAAATAAACAAATGGGACCTTATCAAACTTACAAGCTTTTGTACAGCAAAGGAAACCACAAACAAAACCAAAGGACAACCTACAGACTGGGAGAAAATATTTGCAAATGATTCGAGCAACAAGGGCTTAATTTCCAAAATACATAAACAGCTCATACAGCTCAATAACAAAAAAAATCAAACAACCCAATCAAAAAATGGGCAGAAGACCTAAATAGACACTTCTCCAAAGAAGACATACAGATGGCCAACAGGCACATGAAAAGATGCTCAACATCGCTAATTATCAGAGAGATGCAAATCAAAATTACAATGAGGTACCACTTCACACTGGTCAAAATGGCCATCGTTAAAAAGTCCACAAATTAAAAATGCTGGAGAGGATTTGGAGAAAAGGGAACCCTCCTACACTGTTGGTAGGAATGTAAATTGGTGCAGCCACTATGGAAAAACAGTATGCAGGTTCCTCAAAAAACTAAAAATAGTTGCCATATGATCCAGCAATCCCACTCCTGGGCATGTATCTGGACAAAACTATAATTCAAAAAGATACATGCACCCGTATATTCATAGCAGCACTATTTACAATAGCCAAACAACCTAAATGTCCATCGACAGATGAATGGATAAAGATGTGGTGCATATATACAATGGAATACTACTCAGCCATAAAAAAGAATGGAATAATGCCATTTGCAGCAACATGGATGGACCTAGAGATTATAGTAAGTGAAGTAAGTCAGAAAGAGAAAGACAAATACCGTATGATATCACTTATACGTGGAATCTAAAATATAACACAAATGAACTTATCTATGAAACAGAAACAGACTCACAGACATGAACAGACTCGTGGTTGCCAAGGGGGAGTAGGGGTGGGAGAGGGAGGGACTGGGAATTTGGGATTAGCAGATGCAAACTATTATATGGAGAATGGATAAACAACAAGGTCCTACTGTATAGCACAGGGAACCATATTCAATATCCTGTGATAAACCATAATGGAAAATAATATGAAAAAGAATGTATACATATATATAACTGAATCACTTTGCTGTACAGCAGAAATTAACACTTTTTTTTAATATAAATTTATTTATTTATTTACTTTTGGCTGCATTGGGTCTTTGTTGCTGTGCGCGGGCTTTCTCTAGTTGCAGCAAGCGGGAGCTATTCTTCGTTGTGGTGAGTGGGCTTCTCATTGCAGTGGCTTCTGATGGAGCATGGGCTCTAGGCGCACGGGCTTCAGCAGTTGTGGCTCGTGGGCTCAGTAGTTGTGCTCGCAGGCTCTAGAGCACAGGCTCAGTAGTTGTGGTGCACGGGCTTAGTTGCTCCGTGGCATGTGGGATCTTCCCAGACCAGGGCTCGAACCCGTGTCCCCTGCATTGGCAGGTGGATTCTTAACCACTGTGCCACCAGGGAAGCCCAACACAACACTGTAAATCAACCATACTTAAATATAATAAATTTTTTGTTTAAATTGGGCTCTTAGGGTGGGGCCCTAATCCATTATGGCTGATGTCCTCATAAGAAAAGAAGAAGACACCAGGGATGTGAGCACACAGAGAAAAGACCAAGTGAAGACACAGAGAGAAGGCAGCTACCTGCAGGGCAAGGAAAGAGGCCTCAGGAGAAACCAAACCTGCTGGCACTTTGAAATTGGACTTCCAGCCTCCAGAATTGTGTGAAAATAAATTTCTATTGTTTAAACCACCCAGTCAGTGGTACTCTGTTATGGCAGCCTGAGCAAAGTAATACTGCTATGTCATCCCCAGGCCACCCTGCCCTTAGACACTCTCCACACCGTGTGAACTTGTGGGTAGCGGAAGCCCTGTGGGCAGTCCTCATCCTGGGGATCCTCCATACTCTGTGCCTACCCCTATTCCCACATGTATCTCACTGCTCTGTAGTCAGGGTTGGCCGCCACCTGGACTGTGTATCCACAGTGCCTAACAGTGCTTGACACATGAGCTCCTTACCTGTCCTCTGAAAGCATGAATGAATGCATGAAGAGATGAAACCATGCAGCCAAACAGAAATGACCACAAGCTTATTTAAGCCTGTATTTAAAACAAGTCATCAGTTGGGAGTTCCCTGGTGGTCAAGTGGTTAGGACTCGGTGCTTTCACTGCTGGGGCCCGGATTCAGTCCCCGGTTGGGGAACTAAGTTCCCACAAGCCACGGCACGGCCAAAAATAAAAATAAAAAAGAGTCATCGGTAAGCAGTAATCTGAAAAAGGAGATCATTACATACCACAGATAGAATGTGTATCTGTAAATACCCTTCCTTTGAGATGTCTACAATCTATTCAAAAATACGACATTGTAATATGCCTCCAGGTTAAGCAGGAAAAAATCCTCTATTTCAAGAAGTAAACATGGACTTCCGTGGTGGCAGCGTGGTTAGGAATCCGCCTGCCAGTGCAGGGGACTTGGGTGCATGCCCTTGTCCGGGAAGATCCCACATGCCGCGGAGCAACTAAGCCCAGGCACTACAGCTACTAAGCCTGCACTCTAGAGCCCACGAGCCACAACTACTGAGCCCGCATGCCACAACTACTGAAGCCCACATGCCTAGAGCCCGTGCTCTGCAACAAGAGAAGCCACCGCAATGAGAAGCCCTCGCACCGCAACGAAGAGTAGCCCCCTCTCGCCGCAGCTAGAGAAAACCCACGCACAGCAACGAAGACTCAACGCAGCCAAAAATTAATTAATTAATTAATTAATTTAAAAAAAAAAAAGAAGTGAACATGAGGTCAAAGGTGGATATAAGGGATGCTCCCAAAATTGGACACTGTTAATAACAAAAAAGAGATCAGAACTCACATTCCAAACACTCAGTCCAGTGCCAGACCCATAAAACCATTTAGTTTCCTCAAAAACACTGAATTTTCCCAAAATGAAACCTAAACTGTCACCAGCAGGTGATTTATGTGGGTACTTGGCATCCTCGTCCTCACTGAATGTTCACTCCACCTTCTGCTGCAAAAATAAAATGTGAACAAAAGAGTATTCAAGTGAGACCCCTGTGGCAGGGTTGAATTTCACCTTTTCCTTAGCTGTTAACAATTTTGAGACAAAAAGTACAAGAAAAATAGGCTATGCTTGTTTGTACATTTTGGGCAGATGTAAACCCTGTTCCCAGGCCTAACTGGTAAGCTCTGTTTTCTTCAAGACTAACACAGCTCTGCTACCTCCATATCTGGCCCACAAGAGTTTCCCTATTAAGGCACATGAAAAGAGCCAAGAGGAATGTTTTTCTTTTTCATCAAAATTAAGTCCCCACATGCAAAGGCACCCTTTATTTCCAAATTCCTTTTCTCCAGGGTCCTGCAGTTTCAAATCTGTGTGGTCTATTAAGTGCTAAATCATCTGACAGATTTTTTTCTGGAGGGACTGCTGTTTCCAGGGCAACATCCCAAACACATATATCTACTTTTTGTTTCTTGTAAGGATTTCTTGTTCTCAACCTGAGCTGGCCTGAGCAGAACTGTTCGGTGTGGAGGGTTGGAAGAGAGAAAGAACGAGGACAGTCTTCCCAGAGCCCCAGAAGCACAGTGCTGAGACTAGATGGCCCAAGGAGTTCCTGGACTAGAAATTCCCACAGTATGTGAGCCTCCGGCTCAAGCAACCTGGTTGAGTCCCCCATCCCCACAGGAAACAGAGACCAAACGAAAGTTAACAGAAAGGCGTATGGCTGTGCTGAAAGGAACTCCACTTAACAGAAGACCTGGCATCCATCAAAAAGCCTGCCCAAGGCCATAGTGAATTCTAAAACCAAAGACTAGCCCACCAAAGCCACTAAGGACTTCCAACCCTGGCAGCTCGAATGAGATCAGTGCATAATCTAATGGCAGCCACAACCCCCAGCAGGGATACAGAGGAAATGCAGACTTGAAAGGCACAGGTGACAATCTGCAAACGGCATGCTTACTCACCATGAACGAGAAGTGGGACCCCTCATGCCCGATCACTTGGGCTTAAGAAATAACCAGATTCTCCCCCAGCGAGGCTGCTCCCCTCCTCCCACCCCTGCTTCACTGATCTAAGGTTGAAGATGGCTGGAACACAGCCCATCCTGCCCGTCTGGGGTACGGTGTTTGAGGGAAGAGAAGGACATAGCTAGGGTGGAAGTTCGGGGCTAGAACAATCTCTCAAAGGAACACAATGGAACACAACTGAACCGCAGACTCAGGGAAGCCAGGTGGAACCAGGACAGGCCATAAAGTGAGCCTGTCTATCCAAGTCAAGTTGTAAAGGTTGCACACAAACACGAGACACACCCACACTCAGACCCATAGACAAACATACACATACCCACACACCTAAACCTCAGTCTTTAAAAATTGCATTAAACAGACCCAACAAAGCAAATGTATGTTTTCAGCCTCTTCCCCATCTCTAAGGCACAGTTCAGGGCTGCCCGGGTATTTTAGGCTGGCAGGCACTGCCCCATACACACCTGAAGCCACGGGTGTCTTAAAGCTTCTTCTGTCGTAAAACGTGCCTTTGGATCCACTATCAGCAACTTCTTGACGAGGTCCAGAGCTAAAGCAGTAAGATAATTTGGCAAATCACAGTGAGAAGGATAAAGACATTAAATCAACAAAATTAGAGTGTGCCAGAATCACAGGCCAACATCCAGAAAGAGGAGAGAGGGGCTGAGGTCATTGTGATCAGTAGGCACGGTAGGCAGGGCCCCCTAATCCTCCCCACTCTGTATTTGTCCACGTGCTCTAGAACACCAGGAATGACCACGATGCTCCCCAACACTCCCTGCTCAGACATCACAACCTCTTAGCTCTCCGTCCCTACTCTCCTTGCTGGACTCAAGTTCAAACTAATTAAAGCTGAACTTCCCCCAGTTCTAAAACTCAGGATGTTCGGCCAACTCTCTCCAAGACCCACAGAGTGATGGTGAGAGTTCCTCGGCCAGCGAGAGCTCGCTCCTTGGAATCCCAGGCTTGGCAGAAACAAAGCTTGACAGCCAGCAACAAGTGGAGGCTGGCTGTATATTGCAATATTATTCCTTAGACACTGTGACACTTAGCACAATCATCTGTGGTACATTGTTTTAGTTTTCTACTTTTTCTTTTGAGAATTACAAAGTTACCCTTTTAAATTCTAAAATACAAAGTAATTACATTTAGCTCTTGCTGCGCTTACTAATTCAAAGGAGACCTTGTAACTAAAAAGTTACCCATTATTTTGCACACTTAAATAGATACCAGGCACAGTGAGCATATTACACTTAACCCTCACAAAACCCCTCAAGTAGGGTTTTATTGTGCTCCTTTTACAAATAAAAAAGAGAGACCCAGAGATGTTAAGTAATGTTATCTTGAAGAGTGAAGTACTGTTCTAATTAGTTATTCCTGGTTCTCCTTAGACCCCAGTTTCTCTGGGTCTCTGGAGACCCAGAGATGTTAAGTAACTTGCCTAAGGTCACACAGCTAGGAAGTAGCAGAGCTGGGACACGAGCCTACATCAGCCTGGCCCTGGAGCCCAAGTTCCTAATAATTTCCTTTGCCTCTCAAATGGTACAAAACTAACAACAGAAAATAAGAACAGGATTGACAGGAGAAAACATCACAGAATTTGAAAAGAAATTCCCACCACGGCACACACACATTTTAGCAAACCACAAATTCTTAACCCTTTCGTATCCATACCCTTCTCTGAGACCTCTGCCCAGACTTCAGGAATGAAGTTGTATTTTCCACTGGTGATCTGATCCTTCAATGACACGTGAGTCTTATGCTCAGAGAAAGGTGGATACCCACTAAGGCTTAATATTGGTAGAGAGAGAAAGGAAAAGAAATCAAGTGGCATTCTCAGTGGCATTCGTGGATATAACGATTTCTTTTTCAGCATCATGAAAAATTAGGTGTTACTTTAAATCGATGGTCAAAAAAAGTGACCTAAATTAAACACAAGCTCTCGACCTGGACACATTTCTGATTTCACCTAAATACCTCCAACCAGAGTCTGAAGAGATGAAAACTTTTTCTTACCAAATGAAAAGAATAACTCCTAAACTCCAGCAGTCCACAGCACGGTTATATCCAGCAGTCCCAAAAGAATTAAGAACCTCAGGAGCCAGGTAAGTGGGGGTACCACATAAGGTTCTCATCAGAGAGGTCTCCCCCAAAATCTTGGACTGCCCAAAATCAGTAATCTAAAGTAAGGACAAAAGGGAATCACTTTTAATGACGTCATAAAATAAAGAGTAACATAGTCTGCCAGTCCCAAAAGACATGCAGATTAGAACAGTTCCTATCCCATGGTTCATGCTGCCATTAATCTGGAATCTACACATTGATGCTTTGGTAAGGTAATTTTATACTCTGCAAGTTATTTAATTTTGCTTAAATGAAAATTCCTGAGCCAAGGAACTTTAAGGCCCAGGTTTTCTCAACTTAGATCTGGGCTTTCTGTAACCTTACAAAAGGCTTATAACCCTAAACAGACACTCTAGAATTCTAATTAGTTATTCCTGGTTCTCCTTAGACCCCAGTTTCTCAACCTTGGCTGCAAACTGGAATACCCGAGGAGCCTGGGGAAAATATTTACACCTGGGTGCCACCTACAGCAATTCTGAGGCGTAGCCTTGGTGTCATGGTTTGTTTTGTTTTTTTTTTTAAATCAACAGAGGATTCTAAAATGAAGCCAGGCTTGGGAAGTACTGTTTTAAACAGAGGAAGACAGGGGATGTGTTTCTCCCATCTAGACCCCTACTTCCTCCCTCTGAAGATGAAAGTGGCTTATACACAATGGAGCTCAATAAATGTTCATTACATCTGGATTGGAGCAATACCACTTGATCTCTAAAAGAACTGCTAAGAGTGGGAAGGTCAAGTTCTCTACCTTTTTATGCTCCCACTTTTTACTTGATGAATTTAAAAAGAGTTTCTGAACAGAAATCTACTGGAGTGGCCACATATAGAACATACATTTCTTACCTTTATAAGGCAGTCCTCTTTTTGAGATGAGAGTAGAACATTCTCTGGCTTTAAGTCCCGATGTATAATGCCATTTTCGTGAAGGTACTGCATAGAAAGACAGGCATGACCCTTAGATATATGGAGTAGGATGTGAGTAGAGAGACACACACACATACACACACACACACACATTTTACAGTTGGATGAAACTGTAAGCCATGTTACTCACAACCATATTCCCCCAAATCATAGAAAACCACTGGATAAATGGATTAGTGTTTACAAATTTGTTTGCAAGAAACTCTTTAAAAAAGTAGAAAAATGAAAAAGGCAACTTATGACAGTAGACATTTTACTTCACTCTTCAAGATAATAACTATCCCTTCACATTGGCAGAAACAGATGTCAATTTCCATAATAAAAATGTAAATGGGTGATATAAAATATTATGAGACCATCTTAAACTATAAAAATTCCACCAAAATAGTATATTTGGTTATTCCATCCCTGAGAATATTTTTAAAGGGATTCTGTAAAGTACACATGTGTAGATTATCTGTTTGAACACCCAGAGTTAACATATTCCTTGATGCAAAGATTAGTCTTTGAAAACTATGGCTGAAATAGAATGGTGATATTTCTTTGTGTATTCATTTTTATATACTAAGTCATATTTCTTTAGGAAAAAAAAGTTTCCCACATCCACTGATCTGCACTCAATTCATCTTAATATTCTTGGTATAATATAAGGTTGGGAACAAACCATTAAGAGAGTAAAGCACTGGTTAGGTATTTATGGGCTTCAATTTTCTCTGGATATCCCTCTGGCCTAGAGGAAAAATCCTCCAAAACACCTCCACTCGGAAAGGGATCTGGTGAAGCCCCCAGGGTGGGCACCCAGGTAGACCAGCCCCTGGAAAATCTCCCTCAATCCTTGCTCAATGCAAGAGCTGCTCCCAATCACTGCGTTTCTTGCACACAGTAGGTTCTCAAGGGAAGAGGCCTTGGCAGGGAATCGCCACAACCAAATCTGGGTTGAGAAAGGGTGATGTTCTCTGAAGCATGCAGGGTGCCATCAGCTGTTCCTCCACCCAACACTTGCCCCGAATACTGAAGAGAAGGCAGAGCATGTGCCTGCCCGCGTGCCTGCTACAGTTAACAAGATGCTACATGTGCAAAAAACCCCTAGTACTGTGCCACGGGGGTGTGATCTGTCCTCATACCTGCCCAGTTCCCTCCTTGAGAGGTAAGGGGGATTTCTGCAAGGATCAGGCAGCAGTCGAGATCCCTTCCCCTCCAGGAATACCTCCAAGCTAGAGAGAGGCCATGTGGGACTGTGTTTATTTCTTTAACTTCGTTTTTTTTACTCTCTTAAGCCTCACAGCAAGAGTTTTCTCATCTGAGTCAAAGGGGTGGGATGTTTTTGCCAAGAATGGAACAACCCACACACACACTCTGCTCTCTGGGTTTTTATCCCCCGTCCCTCATCTTCTGCCTAACTCGGAGAGTAACACTTAAAAGAAAGTACACTGTCAAAAGCAGCAAGGGCTTCTTTTACCTGCACAGCCAGGAGCATCTGGTAAAAATAGAGTTTGCATGTAGCTTCTTTCAGGCGCTTATTTCCCACCACCCTATCAAACAGCTCTCCTCCTTCCATCCTGAAACACACAGGCAAATCAGGGGGTTCATTCCTGGAGGGAAACTCACTTGGAGGGAAGAGAATAACACAAACAAAGCAAACTCATTAAGACAAGCAAAGTGTTCATTCACTCTTGACTCCCATTTGTAAATGCAGTGATGTAATAAGCCTCGTCCACAACAAAGATGTGCCCATTGGAAACTAAGGCAAGGAAAGATGGAGGAAGAGCACAGTGGGAATTGGAGACGCTTGGGGAGCTTTTAAAAAATCCGATGCAGTAGATCAGAGGTGGGACCCAGGAGTTTGCATTTTTATTGTGCACCCCAGGTGGTTCTGAGATTGGTGTAGAGGAGGAAGCAGGAACCTACAATCTGACAACTGGGGTCTGAACCCCAGCTCCACCACTTCCCAGCTGTGGGACTTTGGGCAAGTTACACAACCTCTCTGAGCTTGTTTCTACCTCCTCAAAAAATGGGGATAAAATCCCACCTACCTTGATGCCTGTTGTAAAAATTAAGAGATAACTGATGTAGGTAAAGCACCTGGCACAGTGGAGATGCTTGTTAAGATTATTCAATCCCTCTGCAATTCAGTTCTCATTTCTGTAAAGTGGACCTAAAAATAGTAACTCACCAGTAACTTGTAAGTAATCTGGATGACAGTTAGGAAAGTTAAATGAGTCAATCCCTGTGACGTGCTTAGAGCAGGACTTGGCTCATATTAAGTGCTTAATTAGTATCAGTTACTGTTATTGTATTATTATTACTATTATTATTAAAATGTTTTAACTAGATCCAGTCAAATAACAACCTCCTATTTCATAGCAACAGATATTCCCTTAAGCACAAGGGCTGTCCAGTCTCCCCTAGTGCTATGACTGGGGCTGCTGTTTACTCTATAATCTTAATGGTCAGCCAGCATAGCCACTGTTTCCCGCAGGAGTAAACCCTTGTCTGTCTGCCGTGACAGACACTCCCAGAAACACTGCACATTTATGCAGAACGAACATCAAAACAGGCCTCTTCCAGGAATGAGACAGGAAATTATTTTAATCACACCAAATAAACCTGCAAGAACACCAGCACCTGAAAGATACTCAGGTGTCACCATGCAACCTGGTACTGTGATCCCAAGCAGCAAGGGCCACCCAGGCCGGTTATTTCAGAGTAATAATATGCACCTGTGTTTGAGCACCTAGTGTGCCAGGTGCTCTGCTGGGGGCTTTCCAGCCCTCACAGCATTTGAACCTTATGAATCTGTGCCTGGGGGTATCATTATTACCCCAATTTAACACAGGGAATACGAGACTCAGAGAGGTGAAGTAAACTAACCCACGGGTAGACAGTCAGTCACCAGCAGAGTAAGATTCAAACACAGGCCTCAGACCCACATGCCTTTGGACACACTAGAGGGATTTTAGAATTGATACTAGCCCCCCACCACATACATACATTGAGGGTCCCCAGGATGCATAAATGCAAGCCAGCATTAGGCTCTTTGGTGGCTTATAAACTATTAAATGGAAACAAAAAAAGTATACTACTCACAATTCCAAAACAATATAATAATCTTCTGCATCAAAAAAGTCTTTAATCTTGATGATACAAGGCTAAAAGGGAAAAAAGAGGAAAAGTAGTGAGAAGCTCCCCAAGAGGAAAACCACAAGAGCAGAACTCAGGACATCCACCCAAGGGGTCAAGGAGGCCCAGACCAGGCCTCTGGCCCCCTGCCTCAGTACACTCTGAATTCCACGCACGGGGGAAGGCAGAACACAACAGAGCTGGCTCCTGAGTGAGAAAATACAAGAAACTCTCCACCACACCAAGCTGGTAAGAGAGCAGTTCACGCTTTGTATACAAGGCTGGTGCCACGGAAGGGAGGCCAGTCTCCTCCCAGCCTTCCTCCTAGCCTTCCTCCTCACTGACCCCCGAGCACAGGGACTCAAGGACACCTAAGGAACCTGGGAGCCTAGCAGGTAGCATGAATAAAGAGAGCGGGCCAGGTGGGGAGCCCAGCCATGCTGCCAGACAGCAGGGCTATTCAGCTCCAAGCAACTGGCACCACAGGGGACCCCATGTGACAAGATCCTCCATTTTCCAAGAGAAGAGGGAAATTCCAGTTTCATACGAACTCTACAGCACATCTGTGGGGTGGAGGAGAGAGACACACACACACACCTTTGGCTCATAGTTTGTGACCTCTGATCAATGCTGGGTGCATTTGCTGAAGAACAACAGAGGACAGTATTGTACAGTTTAAAATGCATATTTAATAGCATGATTTTATACTTGGAAAACACACCTATTGTTTTAATAGTACAAATGACTGACAGTAAAGCTAATGGTCGGGGTAGAAAAACGATGTGGTGAGTATCTATTAGGGACATACACTCCCACCCAGCAGAGAAGAGGATTGTGGTTACGTCAGAATTAAAGGGAAGGGCTTCCCTGGTGGCGCAGTGGTTAAGAATCCACCTTCTCATGCAGGCGACATGGATTCAAGCCCTGGTCCGGGAAGATCCCACATGCCGTGGAGCAACTAAGCCCGTGCGCCACAACTGCTGAGCCTGCGCTCTAGAGCCCGCGAACCACAACTACTGAAGCCCGTGCGCCTAGAGCCCATGCTCCTCAAAAAGAGAAGCCACCGCAATGAGAAGCCCGCGCACCGCAATGAAGAGTAGCCCCCACTCGCCACAGCTAGAGAAAGCCCGCACGCAGCAACGAAGACCCAACGTGGCCAAAAATAAATAAATAAATTTATAAAAAAAAAAAAAAAGAATTAAGGAGAAGAGAGCTGTAAGATTTTTACTTATTTATTTATTTATTTTTGGCCATGACCTGCAGCATGTGGGATCTTAGTTCCCCGACCAGGGATCAAACCCGTGCCCCCTGCATTGGCAGCGCAGAGTCTTAACCACTGGACCGCCAGGGAAGTCCCATAAGACTTTTAGATTTTAGATTAAAAAGAATAGCAAAACCCGCCAGAGTGATCTTGCTACAAGGCAACAATTTCATCACTTCCATCGCTGATTAAAATCCTCCAAGTAGGGACTTCCCTGGTGGTCCAGTGGTAAAGAATCCACCTTACAATGGCAGGGGACACAGGTTCGATCCCTGGTTGGGGAACTAAGATCTCACATACTGCGGGACAACTAAGCCCGCACGTCCCAACTACTGAGCTCAAGCACCTCAACTAGAGAGCCTACGTGCCGCAAACTAGAGCCCATGCGCCAGAATGAAAGATCCCACATACCTCAGCGAAGATCCCGCGTGCCGCAACTAAGACCTGATGCAGCCAAACATAAATTAAATAAATAAATAATAAATAAGTCTTAAAGAAAAAAATCCTCCAAGTGGTACCTCCCCATGATGAACTGTTAGACAGCGGTGAATGAATGCCCCACAGCCTCCCCAGCACAATGGATCTTAGAAATACAATGCCGAGTGGAAAAGGCAAGTCTCGACAGACTTCAAAGAGTATGAGGTAGATTTAATTGTATGGGCAAAGTTTTCGTTGTTAAATTAATGGTGAGTTCAAAGGTGTTCACTTTATTGGTTTGCTTTATAATTTACACTTATTTTACGTGTCAAATATTATATAATTTTAAATTATTTAAAGGAAGGAAGGGAGAAGAGTGAGGAGGAGGGAAGGAAGGGAGGAAGACAAGAAAAAAGAAATCCTTTAGCACCTTACTGCCTAGAGGCTAAATTCCAACTTCTCAGCAGGGATTAGCAAGCCTTTCAAGACCCAGCCTCGTCCTGTCACCACCCACCACCCCAGCCTCATCTCCTGTGGCCAGTCCCAGACATCCTCCTTTCCAGGCCACAAAACTCCCGGCCCGCCTCAGATTCTCTCCCTGTGTCAGTCACACTTTTGCTCACACTACCCTCCAGGCCTGGTGATCCAGCCTTCTGGGCACACTTGGCCTCAGGCATCAAGCCCCAGCTCAAATGTCCCCCTTGGAATTGAGATCCACACTTCCTGCAGTGGCTCTAATCTGTGTTGCCCCACAAGGAAACTGACACCCACCACAAGTCTCCTTTCACCAGGCACTGCATGGGCTGAGTCAAGTCTTATTTATCTTTCTAAGACCAACACTCAGCAGAGCAGCTGGCACACAGGAGACACCCATATGCTGCCCAGATTAATACCATCAACATCAATAACAGACACACCACCCACTGAGGGTGAGCCCTGCCAGCCACATTTTGGTCATGGACTAAACAGCCATGAGGTCAGGCTGAGAGCAAACCATTTCCACCTCTCCTTACCTATGATCATATCATAGTATACTTGGCTCTGCATGACCATTTGTTATTGTCACAATAATGGAAACACTGAATATGCACTGCAGTATTACATTAAGAGGAACAGAAAGGAAAGGAGAGCTGAAATTCTCATATAACAGGAAGGCAATGAGCTATTATCATTACTAAACCAAGAGAGAGCAGTTTATGTGTATTATGTAGAAATACAGAGGTAAATTCTTTAAAAATCACCCTGATGTTCATTGCAGCACTATTTACAATAGCCAGGACATGGAAGCAACCTAAATGTCCATCGACAGAGGAATGGATAAAGAAGATGTGGTACATATATATACAATGGAATATTACCCAGCCATAAAAAAGGAACGAAATAGTGTCATTTGCAGAGATGTGGATGGACCTAGAGACTGTCATATAGAGTGAAGTAAGTCAGAAAGAGAAACACAAATACCGTATAATATTGCTTATATGTGAAATCTAGAAAAATGGTACAGGTGAACTTATTTGCAAAGCAGAAATAGACTCACAGATGTAGAGAACAAACTTATGGTTACCAAGGGGGGAAGGGGAGGGTGGGATGAATTGGGACTGACATACATACACTATTATGTATGACATAACTAACGAGAAACTACTGTAGAGCACAGGGAACTCTACTTAACGCTCTGTGGTGACCTAAATGGAAAGGAAATCTAAAAAAGAGTGGATATATGTATACGTATAACTGATTCACTTTGCTGCACAGCAGAAACTAACAACATTGTAAAGCAACTATACTTCAATAAAAATTAATTTTTAAAAAATTCTTTAAAAAAAAAGCTGAAAGAGTTTTAAAATGCAGGGAGGGAGATGCATGTGATATTCTGATAAAATGAAAAGCAGAAGAAAAGACACACACATGGAAAAGGAATAGGAGATGAGAGGAAGGAATGCAAACTGCTTGGTCTGCTTGGCTTCATCACTGGCAGTGCCCTTCTGGGAATGGGTGGGGCTGGGAGCTGACAGAGCAAGAACAGGCCCCCACTAGACGGAGCCAGCACGGGCTGTCTCCAGTCCCCACTATCTCCAGGGCCATGGGCTGCAGCTGTCATAGCTGAAAGTGTCTCTCAGAAACCAGAAGCCACCAACCCAGACCCTCCACTTAGGTCCTACAGGGCAAAGGGTAGGGAATTACAGATCACTGTCATTCCCCTAGTGTGTTCCCTGTGCTGAAACCTTTAGGAGCACATCTCATTCAAGTCTCACACTGACCTTTGAGGTAAGTATCCTACTGTCTCCACTGTACAGATGAGGGAATAGAGGCTCTGCAAAGTGAAATGACATGCTCAGAGCAAGGATGGGA
Organism: Balaenoptera physalus; assembly: GCF_965194825.1. Taxonomy (NCBI): domain Eukaryota; kingdom Metazoa; phylum Chordata; class Mammalia; order Artiodactyla; family Balaenopteridae; genus Balaenoptera; species Balaenoptera physalus. The sequence continues at coordinate 74,542,825 of NC_138897.1, forward strand.
ACCCAGGTCTGTCTTCCCACTAAACTGAAGCCACATAAGAGGAGGGATGACCAAGTCCATCTGTGCTCACTGCCCGGAGCCTAGAAAACAGGCTGGCACAACAAACATTTGACAATTGATAAATCAACACCGGACTCCAAAGGCCAGGGTCTACTGGACTCTGCTAGGCTCTACTCATTGTCCCAAAACATCAAAATGCACTCATGAGCCCATCTTTAATTCCCATGGGCTTCCAAGTGCCCCTGTAAATTGCCAACAAATACCCCAAACATTGTCCCCAAACATCAAAATGCACTCATGAGCCCATCTTTGTCCCCAAAGATGTCCCCAAACATCAAAATGCACTCATGAGCCCATCTTTAATTCCCAAGGGCTTCCAAGTGCCCCTGTAAATTGCCAACAAATACCTCCAAGGATCTTTTTTAGGGTTTTAAATTCCTCTCCTCTGCAGCAGACATTGGATTTGTATAAATGTTATGTTTGGGGATCTTCTGACATCAGAGAAAGTTCTCTGAGGATTCTAAGTGTTTATCTTTGGGGGATGTTTGAAGCAACACCACCCCAGAAAATTAGAGGGCTCCTCTCTTTAACGAGATTCCAGATCCCATGGAAAAAGGAAGCGAATGCAGGGAAGAGGAAGAAGTTGCAAGGGCATTAGAAGAAAGTCAAGCAGGAAGGTCAGCCACTCACATTCTTATGGGTTTTCGGATCCACCACGAGTTCTAAAGGAACCTATTGAATTATTGTGTCCCTGTGATGTTGTTCTTAGTTTCTATTTGCTGTTAGGACGGTCTGAGCAGGTCACAGCAGGGAGAAGAAACCTTTTGTTGTTTGGAGGTTAAGAACCAGAATCAGACAATCCTTAGCTGGACAGACTGGAGGTTTCATTTCAAGTTTAACTCCAGTGCCTACCTAGCTCAGGACTGCATGGGGGCCCATGAATTAATGACAAAACAGAAAGAATAAAAAGGAAGATGGGATCAGTCCCACTAGTCCAACTTTCTCTTCTCACATCTTTAGATTCTTTCCATTGAGACAAGGTCATCACTGCACAAAAAAGACAAGAACTATTTACACTCAATGAGGCCACAGGCACTGTTTAATCATCCAGGATGTTGTCATACTTACTGGATACCCTTGGATTTATTTGATTTATTCCAACTGAGGTGAATGGAAATCGGCACCATCAAGAGGTATTTAGAGGTGTGAAAATTTCAGGTATAATTAAACCAAATGTACCAAATGAGCATTGTCTCCACAAACATAATCAGTTGATCAAGCACCCATAAGACATTATATTTAGGAGACTTACTGTGTCTTTCGGTCCAGAACTAACTCAGTGGAAATATCACATAATTATTTAATCATAAAAATCTTTATAAAGTATTGTCTTTTCACGGGAAGGGGGAAGGGTAAGCTGGGACGAACTAAGAGAGTGGCATTGACATATATACACTACCAAATGTAAAACAGATAGCTAGTGGGAAGCAGCCGCATCGCACAGGGAGATCAGCTCCATGCTTTGTGACCACCTAGAGGGGTGGGATAGGGAGGGTGGGAGGGAGATGCAACAGGGAGGGGATATGGGGATATATGTATATGTATAGCTGATTCACTTTGTTATACAGCAGTAACTAACACAACATTGTAAAACAATTATACTCCGATAAAGATGTTAAAAAAAAAAAAAAAGTATTGTCCTTTCAAAATTTCAGGGTAAAGCTTTTCCCAGCTAAATGATAGCTAAACACATGTATGCATGCATACACACAAGAACACACACGTACACACCCACAATTAAGGAACCCAGGTTAATACTAGCTTTATTACACTGAAGTGCTTTGCACTCTCCCCATATTTTGACATAAATGAATTTAAGTATGGGTCATTTTTTACAGCAGTACTTACATGATTTAGTTTTTTCAAAATTTCTATTTCTGTTTCAACATTGAGTGCTGGATCCTTTGAAAAAAAAATAACATTAGAGTTTATTAGTAATAATAATAACCAATATTCAGAAAATATTTACAGTTCAATTTAGCTGAGTAAAGGCTGCCTGGACTTCCCTGGTGGCGCAGTGGTTAAGAATCTGCCTGCTGGGGCTTCCCTGGTGGCACAGTGGTTAAGAATCCACCTGTCAATGCAGGGGACACAGCTTCGAGCCCTGGTCCGGGAAGATCCCACATGCCACAGAGCAACTAAGCCCGTGCGCCACAACTACTGAGCCTGCACTCTAGAGCCCGAGACCCACAACTACTGAAGCCCTCGTGCCTAGAGCCCGTGCTCTGCAACAAGAAAAGCCAGCACAATGAGAAGCCCGCGCACCACAACGAAGAGTAGCCCCCACTCACCACAACTAGAGAAAGCCCGCGCACAGCAACGAAGACCCAATACAGCCAAAAATAAAAACAAATAAATAAATTTATTAAAAAAAAAAAAAAAGAATCTGCCTGCCAATGCAGGGGACGTGGGTTCGAGCCCTGGTCCAGGAAGATCCCACATGCCACAGAGCAACTAAGCCCATGCGCCACAACTACTGAGCCTGTGTTCTAGAGCCCGTGAGCCACAACTACTGAGCCTGCACGCCACAACTAATGAAGCCCGCCTGCCTAGAGCCCATGCTCCTCAACAGGAGAAGCCACCGCAATGAGAAGCCCATGCACCACAACAAAGAGTAGCCCTCGCGCAGCAACGAAGACCCAACGTAGGCAAAACTTAATTAATTAATTGATTAATTTAAAAAAAAAAAAAAAAAAGGCTGCCTGAGTTCCAAAGTCAGCACTATTCATACAGAGAAATCAAGGCGCAGAGGTGGATGAATTACACAACTCACCTAAAATCACCCTACAAAATGCTTGGCAAATAGTAAGCATTCAATAATGACCAGGCTCTATGCCAAGCTCTTTATTTAAAAGGGTCATCTCACATAAGCCTCATAATCCAAGTGAACTGGGTTCTAAAAGTATCCCCGTTTCACAGATGGAACAACTGAGGCTCAGAGAAAGGAAGCCACTTGCTGCAGTTCCCACAGCCAGAAACAAAGTGTGTTTCCACTGTTCTCACACTGCCCTGGTAAGCTCTGCTTGTCTCATCGACTGTGGAATTGTTTACATTCATAAAAATGATACAACAAACAAAAACCACAGACAAGAAGGTATTCAATTAAAATGTGTAAAGAAAACGCCAAGTCACATTTCTAATAATAGAGCAGACCCAGGTTCCAATTTCAAGTACAAGCTGAGATATTTACTGAGACTCTAATGAGAGTAGGCTTCAGGGTAGCGAAGTTGCTCTCCGTTACAATTCCAAAAGGATGACTCGAGTTACTCAACCTCACAGGCTACACCCTCCACAAGCAAAGAGGATATAGAATTACATATTTATGTAAAATGGACTTCAGCGAAGAAACCCAGATGTTTAATTTTAAAAACCTGCCTCTTCCTGTAAGCCGGTAAACTTATTACCAAATCTGGGTGTACTCTGATGATGGAGAGGTCTAAAGAGTCCGATAGGATTTGAAAGATGAAATTAAGAAGTAAAATTGTGCTCCAAGTCATTAAGAATCTGGTAGGTTATTTTCTTCCCCCCAAAATGGGAAACAAATCCAGAATCACAGGGGAAAGATCTATAACAATGTGAACACTGAAAGGAAATTCCTCTCGCTGTGTGAGAATGGCATTGTCTAGGGAGAAAAAAAAAAAGAAATTGATCTTTAAAGAATGTTAGAGTATAATAGCCAGAAACAGCTGGCCACAAAGGAAAACGTGATTAGAGGCTATGTTTTACATTACTTTGTTGGGTCATGTGTTGAAAGACAAATACACTTGGCCACTTCAGCAACGCATAAGCGTGTATTACAGAAAATGTAATAAAATGAATGGTTACCATATAAAGAGACTTTTAAAATAATTTAAGATATTTAAAAATCTATAAACATGAAGGTATTCATTGCCACGTTATCAGGAAGAGCAAAGAATTAGAAATTACCTAAATGACCTAACTTATCTAAATGATCAACCAGAGAAATAGTTGAATAAATTATGACAAAATTGGTGAGACAGAGGCTCGATCATCAAAAAGGATACATTAGGGAAAAGTACATGTACTAAAGCTTATGTGAAAAAGCAAAATGCAAAATTGTATACACAATATGATCTCAACCATCTAGAAACAGAAATTCATAGGAACAAAGACTAGAAGGAAGGAGAAAACTGAAAACAGCTGTGGGGTTACAGTGGTGTGGATACGGCTGGATTTTTTTTTTTTTCCTAATTTCCTTTCATTTATTGTAAAAACAGTCTTGTAACAACTTGGAAGGGAAAAAAAAAAGCAAAAACAAGTTCCTGCTATGTGTATTATAATGTATAACCAAATATTTTTGGAACCAAATTATCTATAAGTAAGTGTTTAGATTAGTAGAATACACTCAAAAATTTTCAATGTTCTTTGATACAAATTCTGAGCAATAAATCCTTCCTGACATTGAAAATCACCACCCTAAAATTATTTGGGGAAGGTAAGAAGTGTTAAGAATGACCAAACAGCCACAAACAAGGGTACTTACTGCCTCTCTCTCGGAGCCAATAGCAAACTTCCTTTTGCTGATGATCTTTATGGCTACTTTCTTACACGTCTTCCTCTCGAAAGCTAGCTTCACCTCACCACAGGCGCCACTACAGGGAAAAACACAGAAAGTGACTGACTGTCAAAATGTTTTTAATCCTGAGACCCACCACTCCTGAACTGGCCTCAACCACTTTGAGTTAAAGACAGCCCACTGTCTCTGTTTTCAGAAACCTCACCAGTGTAAAATGTCAAAGACATAAGTGAATAGGGACCATCCAGCAACACTGACTCAGCTCCAAATGCCACTTTTTGAGCTGAGTGATATAGACTTAGGTCTTGCTGTCACCCCAGATTGTGAAACTCTCAGAAAGACACTAAGAACAAATCAGAGAGAAATGATTTATCCCAGGGGCCAGAGAAAGACCAAATACAACCAAGTCCAAGTTAAAAATGAGCGCCTGAAACAAGTAATAGTAAACAGCAACTGCAAATGAATTACTTTCACTGATCCATTTCTCTTATTTCTTATCCTGTCTTCAAAGGAAGCGCGTAAGCAGTTGATGCCATGAATTGCACCCGAAATAAAATCACAATACATAAGAAACCAAAAGTGCACCATGAATCTGCTTGCAGCAAGCTCTTGAAGATTTGCAATTAATTGGGATGCTAAAATGGAGGAGGACTGCTACCCAGGATGACACCCAGTACAGTTAATCAAGCATCAGTCACCCATTACCTGCCGCAAGTAGACTTTTCTAACCACTGTGGGTTGGGGGATGGGGTGAGGGCGTTGCCAAGACATCTTCTTTACTATGTATTGTATATATACATAACATAAAATTTGCCATTGTAATCATTTTTTTTGTCAATCCTATTAACATTTTATTATCAAAAATCGCATTTTATTTTTTTTGTTTTTGTTTTGTGGGGTTTTTTTTTTGCTTTATCTTAAAGATTTTTTTTTTTTTATTGGCGTATAGTTGCTTTACATGCCATTATAATCATTTTAAAGTGTACAATTCAGTGGCATTAAGTACATCCACAATGTTGTGCAGCCATCACCTCTATCTAGTTCCGGAAATTTTTCATCAACACAAATGGAAACCCCAAACCCATTAAGTGTTCACTCTCCTTTTTCCCTGCGCCCAGCCCCTGGCAACCTCTAATCTGCTCTCTCTCTATGGATTTGCCTGCTCAGAATATCTCGCATCAGTGGAATCATACACTATGTGGTCTTTTGTGTCTGACTTCTTTCACTTGGAATGTTTTGAAGGTTCACCCATGCTGTAGCATGTATCAGTATTCCATTCCTTTTTATAGCTAAATAATAGCCCATTTTATGGATATATCACATTTTGTATATCCATTCTTTTGTTGATGGACACTTAGGTTGTTCCCACCTTTTCGCTACTGTGAATAGAGCTGCAGTGAACTGTTCGTGCACAAGTTTTTGTTGAACATCTGTTTTCAATCTGGGGGGTATATACCTAACAAGGGGAATTACTGCATCATATGGTAATTCTGTTTAACTTTTTGAGAAAACATCAAACTATTTCCCACAGTGGCTGCACCATTTTACATTCCCAACAGCAGTGCATAAGGGTGTCAATTTCTCCGCATCCTCACAAACACATGTCACTTTCCGTCTCTTTATTACGGCCATCCTAATGGGTGCGAAGCAGCATCTCATTGTGGTTTTGATTTGCACTTCCCTAATGACTAATGATGCTGAGTATCTTCTCAAGTGGTTTTTGGCCATTTCTATATCTTCTTTGGAGAAATGTCCTTTGCCCATTTTTAAATTGGGTTATCTTCTTGTTGTTGAATTGTAGAAGTTCTTTATCTATTCTAAACACTAGATTCTTATCAGATATATCATTTGCAATATTTTCTCTCATTTTATGGCTTGTGTTTCACTCTCTTGATAGTGTCTTTTGAGGCAAAAGTTTTAAAATTTGACGAAGTCTAATTTTTCTATTTTTTCTTTTGTTGCTTGCGCTTTTGGTGCCATTTAAGAAACCACTGCTGGGACGTCCCTGGTGGCGCAGTGGTTAAGAATCCGCCTGCCAATGCAGAGGACACGGGTTTGAGCCCTGGTCTGGGAAGATCCCACATGCTGCGGAGCAACTAAGCCCGTGCGCCACAACTACTGAGCCTGCGCTCTAGAGCCCATGAGCCACAACTACTGAGCCCGCATGCCACAACTACTTAAGTCCACACACCTAGAGCCCGTGCTCCTCAATAAGAGAAGCCACCGCAATGAGAAGCCCACACACCGCCGTGAAGAGTAGCCCCCGCTTGCCGCAACTAGAGAACGCCCGCGTGCAGTACAACAACAAAGACCCAAAGCAGCCAAAGATAAGATAAAATTTAAAAAAAAAAAAAAAAGAAACGCAGTAAATGTTTCCTTATGGAAGGTAATGAAAATGTTCTAAAACTGATTGTGGGAAAGGCTTCACAGCTCTGTGAATATACTAAAAACCACTGAACTGTATACTTTTAAATGGGTGAATTGTATGGTATGCAAGTTATATCTCAATAAAACTGCTTTTAAAAAGTTATCAACAATAAAATTTATAAAGAAAAACTGCTCAACTGATCATTATAAGTCAATAACATACCTATCACAAATAGGTACCCTACAAATGTTATGAATACATAACGAATGCCATAAAACCAGGAACAAAAAACTAACCAATGACAAATGTTTAGAAAGAAATTAAGTGCAAGTTCCATAAGAAAAAAAAAATTACCTTCCAAGAGTTTTTGACATGATGTATTCGTCTCTTAATTCCTTGGGATAAACTGACTGATCATCTACAGTCAGATCAAAAAATACGAAAACTAAGGAAAAAATGGCAGAAATAGGTCTCATTAATCCATTTGATAAAGAAAAGATAAATAGTCCTATAACTTAGTAAACATATGGAATATAAGACAATCGTTCTTAATTCCATTTAACATCTAACCCCAAAGAAATCATTTAGCTAGGCTAATGCATGTCGTAAAACCCTTGAAAAATGATGATAGACAAGCTTCATTCCACAATGGAAACACACAGCATAATTCTCACTATAATGCAGGAAACTCATACATAAATGCTATTCTTATTCCTTGACCTCAGAACAGTTATCAACTGCACAGGCCCAGAACCAAAAGGCAATTAGTCTGAATCTAGAAAATATGTTCTAGGCAAGTAAATATCCAAAAAAAATATCAGGCCAGAGGTCACCATACTAGTATTATCTTCTCTCAACCATTTCTACTTTTACCTAGCTGGTATTTTATAGTGCAAACCACCTTGAACTTACTTGTAAAATTAACTAAATAACACTTTCCCAAAAAATCCCCTTTATTTCTTCATTATTCGGCCTGTAACTCAGAAAAAGAAAACCAAAAAACTGCTTATTTCATAATTTAACCATCCATTGGGCCAAACCTGCAATCAGTTATCAAACATTCCAGTTCTACAAAGTGGTAAATTTTCAACTGCCTATAATATCTGCAAACAGTGAAATTTGTTAAGACCCTTGAGTTTCTCAGATTTCAGGTGATGGGTCTTGACCTCCCTGGAGTAACCTAGAGATCCAGTCTCTGGCACAAATCTGAACCAGCTCAGCATGCTTCAATCCAGGCTGGTCCCCAGAAGGCAGACAGCTGCCTAATGAATGAGACCTGCTGGCTACCTAGGATATAACCATTCCTCCCTGCTTATTGATATTGATGAACCTAGATGTTACAGTGACACCTGAGAATCAAGGAACTTGAGGGGCTCTGGAGATGTATTTTCCCAAGTGTCGATGTCTACTTCAGGGGCTGTAAACTCAGTTGCCTACACAAGCCAGGAAGGTCATGCACACAGGTAAGGCTGGAGTGAGTGTAAGATGTGGAGCAGTGGAGACTTGAACAGGAAAACATCATCCATCTAAAGGAGGCAGCCTCTACTTAGCACCTGCAAATCCTCGAATTAGGGATAATATGCTCAAGTATAGCCAGATATTCCATCTGTTCAAAGAAAACTGGATTTTCATATTAAAGCACAAATATCAGCAAAGGCCTAAAAAAAAGTCAATAGGCTGAATCAGTCTGCAGAGTACCAGTTTGATCAATTTCCATCACGGCCAGCTTCAGACCACATAACACCTTTGTTCAAATAAAAGGTGCCCTTCAGATAGAACAATTAGAAAAAGATGGCACACCACTTGTCAAGTAGAGGACAGGCCACATTTCAGCGACCAGTTGCCCACCTCAACCAGGTGATCACAAACAGCAAAAGCCTGTGCAGCTGTCCTGACTATAATTATCAGACAGGAAATAAAATAGTCAGAAAACAGGAGAAACTAAGGCAATCATAAAGTGTACTCCAGGATGTCCAGAATAGCCATAATTCTGAGATGCCAGTCTGAAGACTGGCTGCATGAGAATCACCTGGGCAGGATTTTTTAAGTCCCTGGAACTACTGGATCAGGATTTATGGGACAGTGCCTCTGGGAATCTATATTTTTAAGGTGTTATCCACACAAACACATACCATTCCAAGCTGCTCAACTCTCAGATAGTTTTGGGAAGTTCTGTGAGTTTTTTTTCAAATTAAAGAAACAAGAGTATTCCTCTTGTCCAAGATTTTAAAATCACTGTGAGCTATATTTAATTCTGTAGGTTGTTTTTATTTACACCGAATGACAACTATTCGTTTTAGATGTGATATTCATGAAGTTTTAGGAATAGATGCTTATAAAATACTACCCGATAATGATGATAAACATCTCCACTTTCAAAGGGTAACCATGTCATATTTAAGAAGGTGGAAGGTCTAAACTGAGATTGTTACAGAAAAACCCATAGCCAAATGCCAGGTTATATATAATAGTTCAATAAATATATGCAGAAATTAATGACGGAAAGGAATAAAGAAAGGGAAGAATAAGGAAGGAAGAGAAAAAGCAGGGGAAGGGATGAACTAATGGCCTAAAATAACAACTCATAGATAGCTAAGATTGATGTGATAAAAGTGAATCAATTAATGAATGATAACTAAGCAAAATGATAATTTAAAGCATATGGCTTTAAATAAAACTAATCAAACCAATTAAACCTTAGAAAATCTGTCTTGATAGAACTTTTTTTTTTTTTGATAGAACTTTTGATTGTTAAAAAATGCAACTAGGATTGAGGTGAATCTTGAATACTAACCTACTTACTTTATGTACCTAACCATACTCTGCAAAGGACACAATGTCATTTTTCCTTTTATACAGAAGAAAAAATTCCAGTAACCAGAAGATAATAATATTACCTTTATTACTCCATACTGAAAGTGCAATTTCAGAATTGTTATTCAAAGGAAGGCGTCTTCCTTTCCCTACAAGCTCTCTATTTACAAAGGTTCCATTCCCACTGTGATCTTCTATGTATGCGATGTAAGAGCTTTTAGGACCCATTTCCTAAAATAGAAAACATTTTATTTCAGAGTTTTAATGGTGGGGCGTTTCAGTGGGGAGACAACTAAAAGTGATGTCTAGATGACCAGTTCTCCCAAATGTATGGATATTTGCCACCTACTCTGAAGATCCGAAAGTGCTTCTTGCTGTAAGTCCGGTATTTATCGGTTCTTTTCAGCAGGGGCTCATCAAAGCAGTATTCACAGTTTCTATCCCTCCCAAACCAGTAGCTGTCGTTAACACACTCTGTAACACAAAAGCACACCCCAGAGGGCTGTTGAATTTCATGTATCAAACACCTTTAAAAACTGCTCATAAAATCTGCTTGTAGGAAAACAGCCTAAGAAGGCAATCAAAATTATAGATTTGTCCATCAAGATTTTATAAGATTCAAAATCAGTGGGGAGAAAAAAACCAAATATTTCCAACGAGTTTAACAAATTATGGTTTATACATAGCCATGAAATGCTAAGCAGTCATTAAAATTCTCAAATAATTTTTAATGATTTGGAAAAATACTTATGATATAATAATAACTTCCTACTCATTACTCTCCTGAGGCTTCCCATCATACTTAGTATGAAATCTACACTCCACATGGCAGGCTAGATGCTCAGGATCTGGCCCTTGCGTCCCTCCCAGCTTCACCTTGTACCTCTCCCCTTGATCGCTACACTCAGCTCCACTGGCCTCCTTCCACTGCCCCAAATATGCTGGGTTCAACCTCCCTTGTGGCCTTTGAATTCTTCATTCCCAGTGATTTGAATGGCCATCTTGCCTTTTGTGTCTGCAAATTATCATCTTCCACTCAGCTTTCTGTATGTATAAGCACACTCCCAGCTCACCACCCACCCACAAGAGCCTGTTCTGTTTCCCTCTATAACTGAAAATTATCTTGATTATTTGTATATTGTCTCCTGGCATTCCCCTGTTAGAACAAATTCCAGAAGGGCAGCCTTGAGTCTCTTGTTTAAGAATACAGCTCCAGCACCTAGGACAATGCATATGGTAGGCAAGCAAAATGTTCATGGAAAGACAGACTAGGGAAAATATTAGCAACTCATGTCACAATCAAAGGACTATTTCCCTAATATCTGTAAAGTTTCTACAAAGCAATAAGAAAAAGACAAACAATCCAGTAGAAAATAGGTAAAGGATACAAAAAAATTTATAAGAGACAGAAATACAAATGGCTCAAACATATGAAAGATGGCCAAGCTAACTCAATACAAGAAATTCTGAAAACCATACATTAAGATTCCACGTTTCAACTTTCAGATTGACAAAAATCAAAATGTTTCATATTATACTGTGTTGGCAAGAGGTATGAAGAAGCAGGTATTCCCATACGTTTTCAGTGAGAATGTAATTTATACACCGTCTAGGGAGGATAATTTGGCAAGACCAAAATTACATATGTAGGGGCTTCCCTTGGTGGGGAAGTGGTTGAGAGTCTGCCTGCCAATGCAGGGGACACAGGTTCGAGCCCTGCTCCAGGAAGATCCCACATGCCGCAGAGCAACTAAACCCGTGCACCATAACTACTGAGCCTGCACTCTAGAGCCCGCCAGCCACAACTACTGAGCCCATGCGCCACAACTACTGAAGCCCACGCGCCTAGAGCCTGTGCTCCACAACAAGAGAAGCCACCACAGTGGGAAGCCCGTGCACCACAACGAAGAGTAGCCCCCGCTCGCCGCAACTAGAGAAAGCCCGTGCACAGCAACGAAGAGCCAACACAGCCTAAATAAATAAATAAAATAACTTTAAAAAAAATTACATATGCAACCACTTCACACCCATGAAGACGGCTTTAATTTTTTAAAAAAGGAAAATAATAAGTGTTGGCAAGGATGCAAAGAAATAGGAACCCTCATACATTGTTAGTGGGAATGTAAAATGGTACACCTCTGTGGAAAATTTTGTGGTTCCTCAAAAAGTTAAACATAGGATTGCCTTATGACTCAGCAATTCCACTCCTAAGTATATACCCCAAAGAACTGAAAACATGTACCCAAACAAATCCTTGTACACAAGTGTTCATACCAGCACTAGTCACAATAGGCAAATGATGGAAACAAACCAAATGTCCTACAATGGATGAATGGATAAACAAATTGTGATATTTACATATAACGGACTATTTTTCACCCATAAAAAGGAATAAATGCTAAAACTCATACATGCTACAACATGGATGAACCTTGAAAACATTATGCTAAGTGAAAGAAGCCAGACACAAAATGCCACAGATTGTATGACTGTATTTATATGAAATATCCAGAATAGTTAAATCCATAGATATGAAATGCAGATTGGTGGTTGCCAGGGGCAGAGGAGAAAGGAATGGGGAGTAACTGCTTAATGGATATAAGGTTTCATTTTGGAGTAAAGGAAATGTTTCAGAACTGGATAGAAGTGGTGGTTGCACAATGTTGTGAATGTACTAAAGGTCACTGAACTGTTCACATTAAAATCGTTAATTCTAGGGACTTCCCTGGTGGTGCAATGGTTAGGAATCTGCCTGCCAATGCAGGCGACATGGGTTCGATCCCTGGTCTGGGAAGATCGCACATGCCGCGGAGCAACCAAGCCCATGCGCCATAACTACTGAGCCTGTGCTCTAGAGCCCACAAGCCACAACTACTGAGCCCACGTGCCACAACTACTGAAGCCTGCACGCCACAACTACTGAAGCCTGTGCGCCTGGACCCTGTGCTCCGCAACAAGAGATGCCACCGCAATGAGAAGCCCGCGCACCGCAGCAAAAAGTAGCCCCCAGTCGTCACAAATAGAGAAAGCCCGCATGCAGCAACAAAGACCCAATGCGGCCATAAATAAATAAATAATTTTTTAAAATGGTTAATTTTATGTTATGTGAATTTCACCTTAGTTCCTTAAAGTTACATATGCACACACCCATTGGTCCAGAAATCCCACTTCTAGGAATTTATCCTACAGATAGAATCATATGTATTACGGAAGGACATAAGGACATATGTACAAGGTTATTCACTATAGCATTATTCCTTTTTTTTTTAATAAATTTATTTATTTATATATTTATTTATTTTTGGCTGCGTTGGGTCTTCATTGCTGCTCACGGGCTTTCTCTAGTTGTGGCGAGCAGGGGCTACTCTTCGTTGCGGTGTGCAGGCTTCCCACTGTGGTGGCTTCTCTTGTTGCGGAGCACGGGCTCTAGGCCTGCGGGCTTCAGTAGTTGTGGCTCATGGGCTCTAGAGCGCAGGCTTAGTTGCTCCGCGGCATGTGGGATCTTCCCGGACCAGGGATCGAACCCATGTCCCCTGCATTGGCAGGCGGATTCTTAACCACTGTGCCACCAGGGAAGACCTATAGCATTATTCTTATAGCAACAACTTTAATGTCCATTAGTAAGGGGCTAGTTCAATAAATTTATATATCTACAAAAGAAATGGAGATCTTTACATTCTGATAGAAGAATGTCTAAGATACATTGTTAAATATAAACAACAGGTTACAACCAGTGTGCTGTAAATTACATTTGGTATAAATAATAAAGGGGGAAAAAAGAACACATAGACTTAGTTGCTTATATGTGCACCAAATAGTTCTGGAAGGATACATAAGAAATCAGCAATCCTGGGAAGTAGTTGGGGGAAAGACAGAAATTGGATGAAGGCCTTGCACTGTTTTGAATTTTGCACCTAATGCAAATATAACCTCTTCAAAAAGTTAAATTAATCGCTTAAAGAGTTTGCAGTCTGGTGGGGAGACAAACAGGGAAGCAACAACAATACAGCAGGTAGACTCTCCAGGGGAAGCACAGATGCAAGGCTCTGACAACTCTGCCTGGGACTATCAAAAAGGCTTCATGAGGCAAGATAGGAAGGATAGATTGAACAGCCCTTTTGGAAGGCAACATGGCCGTACCCATTACAAGGTAAAGCCATGCCTACTCTGTGATCCAGCAACTCAACACAGGCTCTACCCTAGAGAGACATTTGTCCAAATGACCAAGGAGACAAGGACATTCATTGCAGTCTTGCTTGCAGGAATAAAAACTGGCAACAACCTAAGCATCTATTAACAGGGAAAGGTATAAATGAACCGTGGTATTTCTACTGGAAACCAGGAGCTTCTGGGACAGTTGAGAAGGAAAGGCATGGAGATCTCATCAGGACACCAACAGTCCAGGGATGATGGACAGAGAGTGGAAGGGGAGGCTGCCCATGGAAGAGCCTGCTCTGACCCTGGCTCATTAGAGGAGGCCTCAGGCAGATGTGTGGAGGAGGGCAGGGACAGAAAGGCAGGACGCAAAGAGACCAAAAGTCTCAGTGAGGCAATTAGGAGTAAGAACGCTGGGAAGGATGGGCCCCTTCTCCTAGTAGTGAAGAATGGGGCACAGGTGAGATGGTGACAGGGGAGAGGAACATCACAAACAAGACAAGGATGTCTGCTCTTAAAACTTCCATTCCGTGTAAGAGGTTCAAGCCAGGACAATTAACGGAAGGAGGGACAGGGAGATGAAAAGCCAAGGCATCCATACTGGAAAGGAAGAAGCAGACCTATCTAATCCTATTCACAAATGACATAATCTTATATGTAGAAAATCCTAAGGAACCCACTAAAACAGATTAGCCCAAATAAACAAGTTCAGCAACATTACAGGATACAGGATCAATATTTAAAAACCACTTGTATTTCTACACACTAGCAATGGACAACCTAAAATGAAATTAAGAAAATAATTCCATTTACAATAGCATAAAAAGAATAAAATACTTGGGAATAAATTTAACAAAAGAAGCGCAAATCTTTTTTTTTTTTTTTTAAACACTCAGTGTATCTCTTTATTTATTTATTTATCAATTTTTTACCTTTAGCTGTGTTGGGCCCCCGCCACCGCACGCGGGCCCCCTCCAGCTGCGGCAAGCAGGGGCTTCTCACTGTGGTGGCCTCCCCTGCTGCGGAGCACAGGCTCCAGGCGTGGGACCCCAGCAGTTGCGGCACGCGGGCTCAGCAGACGTGGCCCGCAGGCTCCAGAGCGCAGGTTCAGCAGTTGTGGCACACGGGCCCAGCCGCTCCGCGGCATGTGGGATCCTCCCGGACCAGGGATCGAACCCGCACCCCCCCCCACTGGCAGGCGGACTCCCAACCACTGCACCACCAGGGAAGCCCAGAAGTGCAAATCTTATACTCTAAAAACTACAAAACATTGTTGGAAAAAAATTTGAAAGACCTATGTAAATGTGCATGGATTGGAAGACTTAATGTTGTTAAGATGGCAAAACTCCCAAACTATACACAATTCCTATCAAAATCACAGCTGCCTTCTTTGCAGAAATTAACAAGCTCAAACTAAAATTCCTATAAAAAAGCAAGGACCCGGAATAGCAAAACAATCTTGAAAATGAAGTACAAAGGGCTTACTTACATTTTGCAGTTTCAGAACTTACTACAGGACTTCCCTGGTGGCGCAGTGGTTAAGAATCCACCTGCCAATGCAGGGGACACAGGTTCAAGCCCTGATCCGGGAAGATCCCACATGCCGCGGAGCACTAAGCCCATGCGCCACAACTACTGAGCCTGCGCTCTAGAGCCCGCAAGCCACAACTACTGAGCCCGCGAGCCACAGTTACTGAAGCCCACGTACCTAGAGCCTGTGCTCTGCAACAAGAGAAGCTACCACAATGAGAAGCGCACGCACCGCAATGAAGAGTAGCTCCCGGTCACTGCAACTAGAGAAAGCCCACGCACAACAACAAAGACCCAACACAGCCAAAAATAAATAAATAAATAAAATTTTAAAAACTTACTACAAAGCTATCATAATCAAGGCAGTGTAGTACTAGTGAAAGGTTAGACATATAGATCAATGGAAAAAAATTAAGAGACCGAAAATAAATCACATTTACAGTCAACTGATTTTCAACAAGGTGCCAACAAAATTCATAGGGGAAAAAATAGTCTTTTCAAATGGTGCTAGGACAAGTGGATATCTACATGTAAAATAATCTAGTTGGAACTTACCTCACACCATGTGCAAAAAGCAACTGAAAGAGAATCAAAGACTAATTGCAGGAACCAAAACTATAACACTCTAAGAAGAAAAAATAGTGATAAGGCTTTGTTACCTTGGGTTAAGCAATTCTGTCTAAATATGACCCCAAGGCACAAGAAACGAAAGAAAAAATATAAAAATTGGACACAATTAAAATTTAAAATGTGTGTGAATCAAAGAGCATCATCAAGAAAGTGAAAAGAAGTGAATGGGAGAAAATATTTGCAAAACACATATCTAGTAAGGGATTTATATCTACCATATAAAAAAGGACACTTACAACTCAATTAATAAGACAAACAATCCAATTTAAAAATGAGCAAAGATGGGGATATATGTATATGTATAGCTGATTCACTTTGTTATAAAGCAGAAACTAACACACTGTAAAGCAATTATACTCCAATAAAGACGTTAAGAAAAAATAAAATAAAAATGAGCAAAGGATTTGAATAGACATTTCTCCAAATGCATAAAAATGACCAATAAGCACATGAAAAGATGTTTAACATCATTAGAGCCATCAGGGAAATGTAAAACAAAATCACAATGAGATACCACTTCACACCTACTATGATGATGGAAATCAAAAGACAGATATTAAGTGGTGGCGAAATGTGGAGAAATTAGAACCCTCATACATTAGTAGTGGGAATATGGAACAGTGCAGCTGCTGTGGAAAAGAGTTTGGTGGTTTCTTAAAAAACTTATAAACATGTTATCCAGCAATTCCACTCCTAGGCACTAAATACCCCCCAAAAAATTGAAAACAGAGACTCAAACAGATACTTGTCACAAATATTCATAGCAGCATTTTTCAAAATGGCCAAAAGGTCCAAATGTCCAGCAACAGAAGAAGGGATAAAGAAAATGTGATATATTTATACAATATTATTATTCAGATATATTATTCAGACATAAAAAGAAACAAAGTTCTGATACATGATACAACATGAACTTTGAAAATATTATGCTACATGAAAGAAGCCAGACCCAAAAGGGCAAATATTATGATTTCACTTAAACGAAGTATCTAGAATAGGTAAATTCAAAGACAGAGAAAATAGGTTAGAAATTACTAAAAGAACTCAATGGGGAAAGGATAATCTCTTCAATAAATGGTGCTGGGAAAACTGAATAACCACATGCAGAAGAATGAAATTGGACCCCTATCTTACACCACTCACAAAAATTAATTTGAAATCGATTAAGGACTTAAACAGAAGAAGTGAAACCGTAAAACTAGAAGAAAACAAATGGTAATTATGTGATGTGAAGGAGGTGTTAGCTAAGGCTATGGTGGAGATCATTTTGCAATATATAAGTGTATCAAACTGTACACCTTAAACTTACACAATGTTATATATGTCACTTATATATGTCTCAATAAAGCTAGGGGGGAAAAGAAATTACCAGAGGAAAAAATTTTGGAACTAGATAATGGTGATGGTTGTACAACACTGTGAAAGTACTAATGCCAATGGACTGCACACTTAATGGTTAAAATGGCAAAATTTTATGTTATATATATTTTATCACAATGAAAAGACGTAAACATTAAACAATACTAAGGAATAAAGTTTTTAAAGTGCAAGACTTGTACCCTGAAAACTACAAAACACTGTTGAAAGAAATTAAAGAAGACCTAAATAAATGAAAGCTACACCATGTTCACAGATTGGAAGACTTAATACAGTTAAGATGGGAATATTACTCATATTGATCTACAGATTTAATCCCAGCTGCCTTCTTTGCAGGAAGTGACAAGCTTATCCTAAAATTCCTATGGAAAAGTAAAGAACCATAGTAGTCAAAATAATCTTGAAAAAGAACAAATCAGGACTCACTCTGGATTTCAAAATTTACTACAAAGCTACAGTAATCAAGATTTTGTGGTACTGGCATAAGGACAGACACACAGATCCATGGAACAGAACTGAAAGTCCGGAATTAAACCCTCACATTTATGGTCAAATGATCTTTAATGAGGGTGTCAAGACCATTCAAGAGGGAAAGAACAGTCTCTTCAAGAAATAGTGCTCGGGGGGCTTCCCTGGTGGCACAATGGTTAAGAATCCGCCTGCCAGTGCAGCGGACACGGGTTCGAACCCTAGCCCAGGAAGATCCCACATGCCGCGGAGCAACTAAGCCCGTGCACCACAACTACTGAGCCTGCGCTCTAGAGCCCGCGAGCCACAACTACTGAGCCCACGTGCTACAGCTACTGAAGTCCTCACGCCTAGAGGCCGTGCTCCGCAACAAGAGAAGCCACGTTGATGAGAAGCCCATGCACCGCAATGAAGAGTAGCCACCACTCGCCACAACTAGAGAAAGCCCACGTGCAGCAACGAAGACCCAATGCAGCCAAAAATAAATAAATTTATAAAAAAAAAAAAAGAAAGAAAGAAATAGTGCTTGGACAACTGAACGTTCCCATGCCAAAGGATGAATTTGGACAATACCTCATACCATGTACAAAAATCAACTCAAAAGGTATAAGAGCTAAAACTGTAAATTATTTAGAAGAAAAGATAGGTATGAATCAATAACAAATAATAACAATAAAATATTATAGCTTCTCTTCATTGAGCAATTACTTTATGCTGGTCTCCCTAACAAGCTCTTTGTGTATGTAATCTTACGTTTAAAGGAGGTACACCCAACTTCACCCTAACTCACCATTTCTGTGTCCCACTCACCATACATCAGCCCTAAGCCTAGCTTAAATGAGTAAAAATTAGCTTCAAATGCTTACTTCTAAATTTAAAGTTGTACGTATGAATATTGCTATATTATTTCTCCATTTTTTACTGTTTTTTTCAAGTCATCAAAGTTGCACGTGACATAAAAGGAAAGGGTGAGTGACAAGGTACAAAATGGTACATTAGCCATTCATTTCTTTACATTATTATTTTCTATTCCATTAATGTCAAGTTCTTTTTTTTTTTTTTGTAATGAAGAGGTCATTTTAATTTGAGACAGAGGAAAAATGCTACTTAAAACATACCGAGAGCAAAGCCTTACTGTTGGAACCAGGTGTCAGAGAGGATGAGTATATTTAAACAGCAAGGTAGGCTATTTTGAGATAAAAATAAGTAACAGGGAGTCAACAAATAACCTTCCCCATTCCGAAACTGTAAAACTGATGCTCTGAAACTGCTGCACCACCAGCAGGAGTTAAGTGGTGAAGTTTCTGTGATTAGATGACAAATGTTTGCAAGCTTGCATGAATCCGCATTTTTCTAGGGAACAGATCCACAACCCTCTTCAGATGGACAACACATGGCAGATGCCCAATTAATGTTTGTTGAAAGTATAAATGAAGGGGCTCTACAGCAAGTAAGAGCCAGTGCACGACCCAAAACTGCTTCCTTGGTTCCGTCTTTCATCACCTTCAAACTCCAGAATCATTCCAGGAGTGTCTTGAGCTGTCTGTTGCAACAACTTTCTATAACTGTTTTTCTGAACAAAATATTACAAAGGGTCTTACCAAGATTAGAGAATCCATCCTGAAGGGCCCATAATCGAGCCCAAGGGGCAGGGACAGGCTCCTCGGGTTCTTGGTCCTCGGGAATAGAATAGAGTTCCTGCGTGGACACTGTGTCTAAGGAGCTCAGCGTACCCGAGCTGGAGTGAGAGGACTGGCTGGACGTGGGCACCGTGCTGGTAGAGGAGCTGGACGTGCCCTGGGACTGTGAAGAGGAGCCGTGTGGCTGTGAGGAGGGACCGTGGGACTGCGAGAAGCCACCTTGGGACTGCGGGGAGGCACTGCCATGGGGCTGATGACACTCCACATCCGTCTCCCGAGACATCACCACCTCAAAAATAAGTGTCCAACAGTAAGGTGAATTTCAAGGAACAAGACATCGTAAAGGTCAAGAGTGAAGGATGGGTATATTACAACAGCCAAAAAAAAAAAAGATCCAGGATACGCATGCTCTGCAAAAATTAAAATTCTAACAGTTTAGACCTATCATTCTTCTGGGCTGAGCTTTTCATCACATCATTTTCACCTGATAAGTTTTTGTGTGACAGCCACAACCACAGAGGACAGAAACAAAGAAATTACTTGAAGGCTGTAAATAAGTAAAAAGCAATGAAACTGAATTGGGGAGGGGGAGAGACTCATAACAGCTTACACTCATCCAATTTTTTAAAATTAAAAACGGGAGCTAAAATGTATTCATTAATACAATCAACACTACACTTAAACTTCATATGTATTTTTGAAAAAGAAAGAAAGGGAAGGGTCAGGTGGCTTGGCATAGACTAAGAAAAACTCTACAGAAATTCACTGCATCACCCCAGGGGTGGCTATGTTATACATAAAATGCCACTGATGCCCCCTCTCCCCCAAACCAGCTCCTGGAGGGTAGGACCCAAGTTCATTCTAGATTCCTTGACTCCAAACTAAGAGCTGGGCCACTTAATAAGGCAAAACACTAAGACTGCTCTAAACAACTCCACCTAGCCCTTTGTGATGCTAATTAACTATGGGGCTCACCTTTTCGGCATCCTAAATGGCCTCCCAGCCCAACAGAAGCCTGAAGAAAACCATGATGAGACACAGAAGACCATAACAGAGGTTCCCACCCCAGCTTTAAAATTAATTTGATGGACAGTTAAACTCCAATAACAGAACCTATAGTAAAGTCAAAGTAACTTTCAATCCCTAACTTTAAATCCCTAATTTGATTAAAAAAAAAAAAAAAAAGTGCTTTCTCTCCTGAATCCCACACTCAGGCTACCCCTCAAGGAGACTACAGTAAACATGACTCACACTGATTATTGCATTTACACAGCTTTCCAGATGCAAAGGTCCTTATGAGTTTTCCTGAAAGCACACCAGGGAGGTAGGTGTTGCCAGAGCTGGGTCCGCCACTTCAGGACCTGCTGCTCTAATACCACCTCAGCCGAGCTGTGTCCTCCTGCAGCTTCCTGAGCAAGACTCCTCTGCCCTGAAAACTGGCAAAAGACAGTGTGTCAAAAGGTAGCTGCTATCATCGCTCATGATAAGAGGGTCCACCAGACCAGGACTACATTGGCCTCTGCCATGAAGAAAAAGTATAGTGGAGAGGTTATAAGCAAACAGATCTGGAGTCGAGTCAGATGTCTAAGTCAACTCTTTGCACGACCTTTACGTAGATCGCAACCTCTCTGAACCCAGAAAAGTATATAGAGCTTGCGAATCAAATGAGATGATGCATCAACGTTCCTCCCCCCACCCCTCGGTAATGCTTGATAATTGGGAATTCCAGGCCCAAAGAATCTGAAAGCAGGAAAAGGCCTTACAAGTGCAACACAATTTTTTTTTTCAAATAGAGAAACTGAGTCCCAAGGAAGACTGGTACCCTCCTACCCTCCCCTTGCCACCCCATCCCCCACACTTCCTTAGGGACACTCGCAGAGCATCCTCCTACACAAGTCGGTGTGTTTCCAATTCCTGCAGCACCTTGCAGCTAATAATGGGTTCTCAGTACGCATTTTCCAGATTGAACCTAAATATGGAAATAATTACTAACACCTATAAAACTCTCTACGGAGCAACTTCGCTCTCATTTTGAAGGGGACAACTTTGTTCTTTCTTATCCTTTACGTCTGGGCCAGTTTCAGCTTGAAAGTTACAAGGGAAGTGACCTTCACCTCGAAATTTATCTACAAAGAAGGAAGAGAGTCGGCCACGCATTCCTCTCCCCCTTCCCAGGCTCAAACACAGTACAAAACGGAAGCTCGGGAAATTCAGCTCGCAAAAAGACCCTGAGGATAGGATTCGAACCCCTCAATACCCAAAAGAAGTTCCCACTATGACTCACCGCGAGCCCACCTAGAACCGCACACTCAGAGCAGCCGTAGCCAGCGGAGTGGCGCTAAACCCGCTGATACAAACTCCACCCTCAGCCAATCAAAACACCCCTCCGCCCCCGCCGGACCAATGACAAACAGCGGATGTGGCGGCCCACTTAGCCTCAATGCTTTCTGGGAGTTGTAGTTTAAAACGCAGAACGGGACTCGGAATCCAGGTTCCCCCCGGGTAGTCCCGCCCCCTAAGCTTCCCGGCCAATCAGCAGCACGAGTATGGTCGATCACTTTCTCTCCCCCACAGGTGACCGCGGGGAGGCCGACCGCCGGCCAGATGTGGTGCGGAAGGACCAGGGCCTTGCTCCGGATGTCGGGGTTATGGCCGACAGGGGTGCTCGGGAGGAGACCGCTAAACTGCAGTGCTGCGTCACTGGCGGGAAGCAACTCCCCCCGGTGTTGGAATTGCGGCGGCCTAGGGGGCCCCTTGCGAGGGGACCGGTTCTTCTGCCCTCAGTGCCGCGCGCTGCAGCCACCCGACCCCACGCGAGACTACTTCAGCCTCATGGACTGGTACGGGAGGCCGTTTCGGGAAATGCGTCTGGGCGTGCGAGATGGAGGGCGGGTCAGGCTAAGGGAGGAGAAGGCGGGACCAGTTACTTGGGTGGGCGGAGCCCTAGAGAACAGGGGCTGGGGGTGGGGCCTGGGAGAAGGTGGGTGGGATGTGTCGGGAGAGGAAATCGAGGGGCCGGACTGAGCGGCGACGCTTTGGGGGATGAAGACGAGAGTGGAGCGTGGACTGGTGGGGCGAGGAGTGTGATTAGGGGAAATTGAGGTTTGGAGCCTGCAATGGAGGGAGACTTGAGGGGCGGGATCTGAGAGAAGGAAGTTCAGAGGTGAGGCCTGAGGGAAGGGTGCTTGCGCGGCCCTTGGAGGATGGAGACTTAAGGAATAGGTTCAGAACTTTTAAAGTTGGGTTGAGACTTTTAAGAAAGAAATACTGAGGTGTTATCCAAAATAAGAGAGTAAGAGCAAAGAAAAACTTAATGCTGTGGGCAGAGTCTAAGGGAAAAGTGAGAATTGGAAGGTCTGAGAAATAGATGTTTTTTTTGTTTACCTCCGAAGGTCGAGGAGCTTGGAGAGGTGGTGAAGTTTGGGCGAAGCTAAACTGATGAGATAGGGCACGCTCTGGGAATAGAAAGCGAAGAGGATTCGATTAAGATAAAGTGAGAGGTAGAGATGAAGGGACCTGGGCCTTAGAAAAATAGAGTGGGATTCAGGAATGCCTCTTCCCCTTAACTCTGGGCTCTGGCCCCACCAGTCACTGAGCACTTATGAAGGGCTGCAGTAACACTACTCTTTACGTTGTTCAAGCATGCCAGTCTTGTTCCCACTTCAAGGCCTTTGCATGTTCCCTGTGCCTGAATGACTCTTTCCTGTGATCTTCGATTACTCCTCATCATCAGTCAGGTCTCAGCTCAAATGTCATCTCTTTGTCCACCACATCTACCATTCTCTGATCCTATTCTCTTTTCCTTTGCAGTACCTACCACTTTTTGAAATAGCTCTGTCTGTATGTTTATTGCGTCATCCCCCATGAGAACAGGAACCAGGCCCATACTATACAAATCTATAAACATTTGATGCATGAATTTCATCTCCTGATTTCCTTCCAGCAACCGCTCCTTCAGAGTTGACACTGCGAAGCTCCAGCATAGGTACCAGCAACTACAGCGTCTTATCCACCCAGATTTCTTCAGCCAGAGGTCTCAGGTAGCCTATTGGCCACCCATAATCACACCCAAACACGTGTGTACCCTGGGTGGGTGGCAGTGTCCTTATGGTTATGTGATTGTCAGGGACAGAGCCGGACAACCAGCTTCACCCTGAGGCAGCCTGACCCCACCATCCAGACCCTGGACCTGTCTTACACTCAGAGCTTTTACCTGATTTCCCAGCAGAATTAGAACCCATCACTTGAAAATAAAAACAGCTTATCCCATACCAGTTCTCCTTTGACCACTTCCTTATGTGCTTGCCCATCAGTATTTTATGAAACAGTTTGTGAATGTAAGATGACCTATTTGCGTGGTAATATGACTGTCTTCATTTCCACTTACAGACTGAAAAGGATTTCTCAGAGAAGCATTCGACCCTTGTTAATGATGCCTATGAGACCCTTCTGGCTCCCCTGAGCAGGGGACTATACCTTGTAAGGTGATTTTCCGACCCGTCTATCATGACAGCCTGGTCCCATTGCTCTGTAGGACAGCTACTCCCCTGTGTTCAACAGAAGAGTGCTTGAGACCTGAGCTAATCTAGGGACCCAACGATAATTAACCTCAAAGATACTATTACATGAGTATAGTTTTCTCTGTGTATCTCTGTAAATCTTACTTGCCCAATTGCCTTTTTTTTTTTTTTTTTTTACCATTTTCTATAAATTTCAAGGATTAGATGGTGCTGGCTTTTAGGGAAGAGTAAT
Source organism: Balaenoptera physalus (assembly GCF_965194825.1). Lineage (NCBI taxonomy): Eukaryota > Metazoa > Chordata > Mammalia > Artiodactyla > Balaenopteridae > Balaenoptera > Balaenoptera physalus. The sequence goes on from NC_138897.1 coordinate 74,567,156, forward strand.
TTTTGTTTTGTTTTGTTTTTTTGTGGGGGAGAATTGAGCACCTTAGAATTTTAGGATTTAATAGAATTTTTACAAATACCTAATTCAACCTCCTTCCACTTTTTTCCCAAGTGGAAGAATGACTCCCCCAGGGTCACATAGTTCCAGGTAGCAGGGAGTGATCCCATCCCAGCACTCCTATCTCAGTCTAACTTTCCAGCACCCTACCCTCACACTTTCACTGTTGGGACAGTTCAAGTTTTCCCTGTGAGTGGCATTCTGTTCTGAACGGTGAGGAGGATATATGGTGAGGAGGTTTTATGACTCTGGCCATAGTTCCTTGAACTAAACTTATTTTCCCTGCTTTATGCCCCAATAGCTAAAGCTCTGTGGAGTAGAGATTCCCGAAGGGACAGATTATGAAGTGGACAGTCAATTCCTCATGGAAATAATGGAAATCAATGAAAAACTTGCAGAAGCTCAAGGTGAAACTGCCATGAAAGAGATGGAATCTATTGTCAGAGGTAAAAGATAAAATACCACCGAATGCATTTTATTGCTGTTTTGAGTACATGTAGGGGTTAAGTGAAAAATGGTTATAAAGAGTACATATTGGCCTTCATAATGACTCAGGGAATTTTTTTTTTCTTGATTACGCTGAAACCCATTTTGTCTAGAGGTTAGACTTGCAAAATTCCTAATTCTCTGGAAGGCAGGCTTAAACCAAAAATGTAATAGTATTTTGCAGATTGCTGTGCTCCTTCCCACCCATGACATCATTTGGATAATAATATTATCTCTGACAAGAAAAATAGACCTCAGAAGTTCATGGGAATGCCCAAGGTCACACAGCAGATATAGCAGAGCAAAGATTGAAACCTTGATCTTATGATCCCATATTGCTTTACTTTCCACTTTATTCCATAGTGTATCAGTCAGGGTTCTCCAGAGAAACAGAATCAGTAGTGTATGTGTATGTGGAGAGAGAGAGAAAAATTTATTTTAAGGAATGGCTCATGTTATTATGAGAGGTAGCAGGTTCAAAATATGTAGATAGACTAGCAGGCTGGAAACTCAGGCAGGACTTCTATGTTAGTCATGAGGCAGAATCCCCTCCTCAGGAAACCTCAGTTTTTGCTTACTACCTTCAACTGATTGGATGAGGCCCACCCATGTTATGGAAGATAATCTCCTTAAAGTCAACTGACTGTAAATGTTAATCACATTTACAGAATACCTTCACAGCAACGTCTAGACTAGTGTTTGTCCAAACAATTGGGCACCACAGCCTAAACAAGATGGCACATAAAATTAACCATGCCATGTAGAAAAGGCTCCAGGTTTCTCATTCAAATTGTATGCAGATATGAACTTTCACAAATGTTATGGCATGCTTACTGTATCAGGCACTGTGCAGGACACTGAGGATACAGCAATGAACAAGAAAGACATGGCCTGGGCCTTCTTGGAGTTTATATATTCCAACTCAGTGTGTCCCAAATGGAAGTCATGAGCGTCTCTCTTCTGCTCCTCTGCTGATGTTCCCTTTCTAAGTGAATGACGCTCTGCGGTTGCACAAGTCCAAAACACTGAGGAGGTGTCCTTAACAACTTATTCTTCCTTACCCCCATAGACAGTCCATCACCAAGTCTTGAAAAGCTGACCTTCTAAATGTGTCTCAGATCCATCTATCCATTTTCACTGCCACCTCCCTGTCCCAAGCTACCATCCTCTCTCACCCGGACAACTGGAGTAACTCCACACTGGTCCGTCTCTACCTTCAATCTGATATATTCCTACACTGTCACATGTGTGAATTTTTTGAAACCGAAATCTAATCACATCACCCTTGGCCTTGCTTAAAAACTTCAAGTGGCTCCCCGCCCCGCGCCTCAGGTTAAAGAGACCTGCATGACTTGGCCTCTGCTTCCTCCCATTTGCTCCTTCCACTCCAGCCACACAGGCTGCTTCCAGTTCTTCATCTGTACCTTGTACCTCCCTACCCAGGGCATTTGCGCATGCTGTTGCTCCTGCCCGAAACCCTCTTCTCCTCTACCCCATCTATTTAACTCTTCCTCCTTCAGATCTGGGGGCAATCATCACTTCCTCAAAGAATCCGCAGAGGACCTCTCTGTCTCTACCTTTTGGTCGTGGGTACTCCTCCTTTGTAGGCCTAATCACTGGTCTATGTGAGATTACTGGACCAATATCAGTCTCCCCTACTAGACCAGAAGTTCTACAGAGGCAGAAATTGTGTCTGCTTTTTGCTTCCCTCACATCCTTAGCACATGCAATAGTACTTGGAGTATAATAGGGACTCAGTAAGTATTTGTCAAGTGAGTGAATAAATAACAAACAAAGAAGTTAAAAGCAGTAAAATAGAAGTTGTGGTGGGGGAGCTGTCAGCTAGGGGTGTACCAGCAACATTAGGGTTGGGAAAAGAGAAACTCAGGATTTTTAGTCAGAAGGCCCAGCTGCACGGCTTTGGAAGGCAGAGGTTCATGAAGCTCTGGGTGAGGTGGACTTGGGTTCAGTCCCAACACTGCCACTGACTTTGTGTGTGACCTTCAGTAAAGTGACTTCACCCCTCTGAGCTTCAGTTTCCTCATCTGTAAAATGGAGATAATATTAGTACTGGTTGTTGCAACAATTAAGTTAAAGCATGTAAAACACTTGACACAGTGCCTGGCCCATGGTAAGTTCCCAGTCAATGGTGGGGGTTATTTCTAGCTCTATAGTTAACATCTGGTTTTGAGCAGGTCACTGACCTTCATTTAGAGTAATTCCTAAATTTCCTTTTACCTGCTAAGGCCCAGGTAATGTGAACGTTCAAGCGCATGAGCTAGATAGTTTTGGGGTCAGGACTTCAGAGGCTCCAGACTCCTAATCCAGTGTTCTTTTGTCAACACCACATTGCCACCTGAGAAGCGAGTTTCCAACCACTGGACCAGAAGTCAGATGACTTGGGGTCTGCTCTTAGCTCCTCCACTCACCAACCATGTGACCATATACGTTCTCCCAGTACCTGTCATTGCTTACCATGGGGATATAATGTATTTGAAAGTGCTTTGAAAGCAGGCACCATATAAATGATTGATACTGTTTGTATCTGGAAAAGGCACTTATGATACAATTTTCTAATGAGCAAACAATAAAAATGTGAGGTAGCTGCTCCTTTACTTCATCTGGCATCTCCTCTCTTAAGGTACAATATGATCGAAATGTTTCATTTTCCTGAGAGGCTGTATAATTTGCTAGTAGTTGCCTGGCACACTCTAATGCCCTGCTGATAGGCAAGTCCCGCTTGTTAATTTTCTCCTAGCTGAAATCTGGAAGACTCAGAGTGCTTGGTGGAGATAATCTAAGGAACTTCCTTGTCTTTTTTTTTTAATGCTTCTATAGCCATTTTATGAGCTTTGGTGGTTGCCCCTCAGACCTTTCATGGATAGAAAAACAGTGTAACTAGGATCAGCCAGAGCTGCACTAAACAGGAGCTGCCGTCATGGAACTGTAGAGACAGAGGTTATGAGGCCTTACCCTTGAATCCAAACTCCCTGCTATGTTGTGTTCACAACAACAAGATGACAAAGCGTTGTCTTCATATTATGAGTCTATTTAAATAGAAAAATTAAGATAATGTTTTTCTTTTTCAGCTAAACAGAAAGAATTGACTGACAATGTGAGCAGAGCTTTTGAAAGAGGTACTTCCTTCATTTCTTGACTTTATATGGAAAGAAACTGTAAGCACTGAGGTATAACCATCCATTCAATAAGTAGCTATTATATGCCCATCCTATGATGGGTACATGGGAGCTATAAAATATAGCTGAGTCTACATTTCTGCCTTCAAGGATTCAAAGTCTTGCTAGAGAAACAAGGGGTGTGCCAAAACCAGTGATATGCCCATTGAAGATTAGATGAGAGAAAGTGCTCCCATTCCCCTTTAGCAAGTAGAAGATAAGGTGAGGGATGTGGGCTGAAGCCAACACAGGCAGACTCTGAGGGCAAGGCTGCACAGTCAACATTTGGCAAAGCCCGCACACCCCTTTCTTCTGCAAAGCCCAGGAGGAGAATCCCATGGCCGAGCTGTGCCCAGATTGCAAATAGGGCGTGTTCATCCGTGTCCTCACTCCTCCTGGCTCTCAGGCTAAAGAGACTAGATCTATTTCTAGCTATTTTTAAGCAAGAACAGCCTTTCTTTCCATCCCTGACTTGTGCCACTCCTTAAATAAGAGATTAATAGCCCTTTGGCTTAGGGATCGTTTGACTACAGAAAGGAGAACACAACTCATACTAGCCCAGATAAAAGGAGGTCAGCTCTAAGGAATCAGGGCTGTCTCTCAGAATCCAAAGTCCCTGAGATGAGTATAGTATTGTGTGATAAGAGCTTTTCTAGAACAAGACCTGGGAACCAGAAAGCAGTCTGGAACCAAGACTGTGGTCCTGAACTTGGTGGCCTAGCTGGCCACTCCATCCTTCTCCCCACTGCTAAACACCGGTTCCGTCTGCTTTCTTATTGGTGTACAGTGCTGCAAACTGGCCTTCCCCACTGGATGACTCCTCAGTCCTCCTTGGTCTATTACCTCATAAGAGCAGGGCCTTTTATCTGACTAGAGTCTTCTAGATCCAATCTAGATTCCTGGGAGGGGGGATTTGATTGCCCCAGTTTGAGTCAGATGTCCACTCCAGTCCGATCACTGAGGGCCAAGGAGATAAGCTTGCACAGTGTACTGCCTACTTTGCAGGGACTGTAGGAGTTTATTCTGAGAAGCAGGCAGAAGGTGGGGGGGAGGGAGAGGTGTCTCTAAAAAGATGGGGAGGAATATAGATTAATAGCAGAAAAGACAGGAACCTGGCCCAACGTATCTGCCTGAAATCCATGTCCCCAGCCTACTGGTTAAGGTGGTCAGATTATGTTCCACCAAGGCCCACCCCCAGTTCCTGTTATACCTTTGTGGGCTTTTATTTTTTTAATTATAAAATACAATTTCTTAAAGAATGAATAGTACATAAGTACAATTGGAAGAATAACAACAGAAGAAACACCCATGTCCCCACCACCCAGGTTAAGAAATAGAAAAAAGGTGCTCAACGTCACTAATCATTAGGGAAATGAAAATCAAAACCACAGCGAGATACCACCTCACACCTATAAAGATGGGTGCTATTAAAAAAAAAAGAAAATAGCAAATGTGGGCAAGGTTGTGGAGAAGTTGGGACCTTTGTGCACTGCTGGTGGGAATGTAAAATAGTGCACCCATTATGGAAAACAGTATGGCAGTTCCTCAAAAAATTAAAAATAGAATTACGGTGCAATCCAGCAATTCCACTTCTGGGTGTACACCTAAAGAATTGACAGCAGGAACTCAGAGAGATGCACTGTCACAGATAAACAAAGCCAGATACTAGTTAACGTGGTAAGGACAGATTTGAATCAGTAATAACTATGGCGATAGGGAAAAGAGTCCAGCGTGAACTGAACTCAATTTCGATTTGTACAGAGGTAACTGGGCATTTTAAAGGGAGAATGAGGGAGTAGGGCGGGGGTGCGCAGGGGCTCAGTAGAATTGGGGAAGTGAAATATTACAAAAAGCGGGAAGAAGGAGTTGGTCCTATGAAACCCATCTGGGTTTGTTAATTGGCCCTTATGGAAGTTAGGCTCCCACCCTCCCACAGAGCCTGGAGACAGGGGCCCTATCATCAGGTGTTGACTGGAACGAACAGCAAGAAAGAGACAGAAGAGACCTTCTTTCCTCTGAACGACATAAGTCCATTTCTCACTCAGTCGTCTTTTGTTTATGAAGGACTAGCTGAGCCATCTGTTGAGGCCTGATAGTAGAGGATATTTGGGGGATGACATGAGCAAATGTGCATTTAATGAGGAGCATCTCTATGGAAACGAAAAGGAAAACAAAGGTCAATGGCTGGAGCCGACTATAACCCCAGTTTCTGAGTCCAGAGGGCAGCCACCTGAGAAGACACTGACCGCTTAAGCGTCTTTAGGTGTTGGCATGAGGACAGCAGAGGCAATCTGATGCATCTCCTGGCTTGTAGTTTGAATGTTTGTGGTGATGGCAGAGACATCAGCATCACGGTCATGGTTATTCTGCAGAGCACAGCGTGGAAGGTGCGCGCTTTCTGAGTGGCCCGTGTACCAGCAGCTCCAGGCACAAAGGTTGCCTGTGATTTGTTGTGATGAGTTCTTTGAAGTTTCCATCAAGTCCTCCAGCTTCAGCTTGCAGGACTTTTCCAGATCCTGGAGGAAAGGGGCAGCTATAAGACAGCCTGAGTCCCACTGAGGATCTGGGCAGTCAGGTTTTAGTTCTTAGTGACAGTAAGTCAGGAGGGAGGGAGGAACATTGGAAACATTGGTTTGGAAAGTTGTAGCCAGATGTTGAAAGAAACTAGAAGAATTGAGGATTTGCTGAGGGCCGACAAAATGTGTAAGGATCCAGTTCAGTTTACAAGTAGATAATAAAACCTCAAAGACAATGAACAGGACGGGATTCTGATAATTCGCAAGGTTGTGTTATTCTTTTCCACTGAAACATAAAATTTCTCTCCACAGTCACCCCCTCTTTTTAATCAAAGATAAAGTAGCATTGTTCTTGTTTACGAAATAAATTTAGTTTCATGAAATTTGGCCTGATTATTTATTAAGTGCAGCAAGAATGGTAACTGACCATAAAGGCCTTTTTAAGTTTTCCTAATGGAACTTTTTACAGGCATAACTGGTTTTATTGCGCTTTGCAGATACTGCATATTTTACAAATTGAAGGTTTGTAGCACTCCTGTCTTGTCAGATGATGGTTAGCATTTTTCAGCAATAAAATATTTTTAATTAAGGTATGTACATTGTTTCTTTAGACATAATGCTATTGTGCACTTAATAGACTATAGTATAGTATCAATATTTATACGCACTGGGAAACCAAAAAATTTGTGTGACTTGCTTTATTTCAACAGTCACTTTGTTGCAATGGTCTGGAACCCAGCCCCCAGTATCTCTGAGGTCTGCCTGTATGAGGGATCTCAGATTAGACTTGAAAAACCTCTCTGCTAGGAAGTCAAGCCAAGATTTCTCCATCAGAATTCTTCACCTGCATTACCTATAGATTCAGGTGAATTCCTCTCTTCCCAACGTCCCCCAAATATTCTAAGATTCATGGGCCTGCCGAGTGCCCTTAATCACCTGTAAGGCTGGGAACCCTGTAAACCAGGTGCCAAGCCAGTTTTTGCAACAGGGCTTTGAAAGCATTATCTCTATAAAATCAACCTTATTTCCCTAAAATTGATGACTTTATGCATCATTTTCAAATATGACATTCCCGTCAAAGCCTTATTCTTAATTATGTCCTATCACAAAGAGGACAGATTCTTACTGAAGCTATGCAAATAACTATATTGCCGTGAAAACAAGAATACTCAATAATAGTTTCTAACTTTTTGAGGGATCAGGCAGGGAGAAGATGATGTTTTAATTTTGTTTACAAAAGTGTATAATTTACTAGATTGTTAATGAGTCATAGATAGCTTAAGAGAAAAGGAAAGGGGATTTCCTCATATCTAGAAAATAGAACATTTAAAAGCCAGCAGTAGTTTGAACAAAAAATATAAAAAATTATAATCAACTTATCAGTTTACTCAATCCTATGTAGTTAATTTTGTTCTGCTTGATCTTGGGTTAGCAGTTTCATGAACCCATCGGCCTTTTCATTAGCGTTTTGGAAATCCTGACTTAGTCAACTGGTTTGAACTCAGTAATGTAAGCAAGGCCATCAGAAGCCTGTACCACAGAGTACCTCGTACAGTACCTGTTTATTGATCACAAGTACTCTGGCTTACAGCTGGTTGCAAAAGCTTTTAGGAAAGCATCAGAGTAAGGTAACAACCATCCGTGGATAGCAAAAGACTTAAAATGACCATAGTTAAAGATCTGATGAGAGGTTATTATAAAAACACAACTGAAAAGGAAATCTGGTTGTTTCTGTGACATATCACATTTTCAAATAATAACTGGGCGATAACATCTTACCAGGATATATCGTGGATAATGAGGGCATTGACAAATTCTAAGAACTTTATACAATTTCTGAAATAATAACATTTAACCCATATAAAAATAACCTAGGGAAGGTTAAGTATCTTTTCTTTGACACTGCTTCCATTGTAATTTAATATATCAAATAAACCTACTCAATTTAACATCTCTCTTTTTACAAGGTGAGAGAACAAATCCTTTGAGGTTTTCCAGGGGACCTCTCAGAAACTTCAAAGTCAGTTCAAAGTCAAGAAGACTTTATTTAGAATTTGGTTTGGGGAAGTTGTCAAAAATGTTAAATGGTTTGAATATTTAATTAAACAGGATCATAGATCATTGTGAAACAACACTTAGTTATCAAACTGAAGTAATAATGAAAGATTTCGGGGACTTTCCTGGTGGAGCAGTGGTTGGGAATCCGCCTGCCATTGCAGGGGACACGGGTTCGTGCCCTGGTCCGGGAAGATCCCACGTGCTGCGGAGCAGCTAAGCCCGTGAGCCACAACTACTGAAGCCAGCATGCCTAGAGCCCCCGCACCGCAATGGAGAGTAGCCCCTGCTCACCGCAACTAGAGAAAGCGCACGGCAACGAAGACCCAATGCAGCCAAAACTTTAAAAAATTAAAAAAATAAAATTTCGAAGGGAAATATGAGGTAACATGGGAAAAAAAAACCCTTAGCTCTTTTGACAGTGAGGAGGCTCGATTCTCTTACATAATCGGGGACATGATAAAGACAACATGAAGCACAAGAAATTATTTTGGTAAGACAGAATATGTTTCCTAGGCGGATTACTCAAAAGGTAAAGAAAAACCTTTGACAATCTTTTATTAACAGCAGACCAGTAATCCAAGAAACTTTGTCATTTTGACAGAGAGAAAACCACTCTGGTTTTGTATTAGTACACTATCGATACTAAAGTTCAGTTTTTTAAAAACACTTTATGTATAAATCCACTTAATCTTAGCCAGCTTTGACCTTACAACATAAAATTCCTTTTCCACAAACCTTCTACAGCTTTCTACATTCATGCAGGTTTTGTCTTATTCTTTCCCTCTTTCACGGTCTACTTTAGAACAAAATTACTCTTTTTACCCTTAACAAAAACACATTTACATTCTTTACATGCTTTTCATGTAAAAACACATCCTACTTTTCTCCCATACTTTGTGTACAAAGTTGTTTTTCTTCACTCTTATCATTTCCAGTAGTTTTATTTTCATATACCAATTATAAATTTTAACCATTAGTACTTTATTTTACGGAGAAAACTAGGAGGTAGAAATTATGAGCTATTACATACCAGTATTCTGTAGCAGATTAGGAAGTTTTATGAATATACCACTTCATAATCTCTAGAGGCATATGCTTTTTTAAAAAATATTTATTTTTTTATTTATTTAGACTGCACCGGGTCTTAGTTGCAGCACGTGGCATCTTAGTTGCAGCAGGCGGGCTTCTTAGTTGCGGCATGCAGACTTATTTGCAGCATTCGGACTTCCTAGTTGCAGCACTCAGCATTCTTGGTTGCAGCATGCAGACTCTTAGTTGTGGCATGCATGCAGGATCTAGTTCCCTGACCAGGGATCGAACCTGGGCCCCCAGCATTGAGAGCATGGAGTCTTACCCACTGGACCACCAGGGAAGTCCCTAGAGGCATATGCTTTTTATAATACAATTTTTTTTAATGTGGCAAGACGAACATGTTTAAAAATAGACCCAAATATCTTTGTTCTCTCTGTACCATATAAAATAAGAAGCCGAAAGTATATAAATTTATGCTTAATACTGAATGTTTCAGCACTTTTTCTTATTTAGAAATTATTTAGATATTTAATGAATATCTATTATTTAACTTAGAATTAGCCCAAAGATTTTGGAAATGATTTTTAAACAATATATAAGACACAATTATCATTGAAATGAAGTTTGTCAGAATGATTTAATTTGAATAATATCAAATTTATCATTTTTATCATCTTAAACATCTAGTAAATGTTAGCTTATTTGACCAGTAAATGTAAGTAGAATAAAAAAGTATGCTTGCGTTATATTTAATGTTAACAACTCTGAAGACATATCCATTTTATTAAACCAAGAACATCACACTAGTTTTGTTTACCAAAGATTTACCCAAATTACATGAAATTGAAAACATTTGAGTTGGTTCTTATATTTCTGGAAGTTTTAGGAAGATTTAATTTATGTAAGTACTCATTTCTCTCTAAGCAAATTAGGATACAGTTCCTTCAAAGGATTTTATAAATTAATTTCATAATACCATCAGAAGCTAGGGAAATATATGTTTATGTATATGTGTAGATACGTAAATATACAGACAGATGCAAATAGATCTTACAGTTTTCATTAAAAAATTCTGCCATAAGTCAGGCACAAATAAGATAATATAAAACTCACTTTATGTGAGGTGATGGATGTTAAGTAAACTTTTTGTGGTAATCATTTTGCAATATGTACACATATCAAATCATATTATATACCTAAAACTGATATGACTTTATGTCAATTATATCTCAGTAAAACTGGGAAATTAAAAAAATTTAAACTCTCTAGTTTATATGGGTAGTTCTCATTTTTGCTCTGTTTTATATATTTATCTGAATTGAGTTTCTGGCAGATGGAGCAAATTTTAAAGGTTGCCTGCTCAATGTGAGTTGTAGAGGTTTTTTTAAGGTTTTTTTGGTTTGGTTGTTTGTTTTTTTGTTTTGGGTTTTTTTTTTTTTTTGCCCTGATATATAATCTTATGGAGTCTGTGGGCTAAATATCTGTTTCCAGTTAGCTTTTTTTTTCTTTTCAGCTTCAGTTGGTTGCTTTTGGAGGTACCTGAGTCCCTTGCAAGCCCCTGATGGGGACAGGAGGCCCAAAAGTCCAGTGCTTGTAAGGAGTTGGGGGGCGGGAGTGGGAAGGGAAAGGTCTGGTAGGATGGACAGAGGGACTGAGGAGGTAGGGGCTTGAAGGGGGACATATCAAAGGATGCGAGGGAGCGGAAGGGAAGATGGGAGGTGGTGAGAGGAGGGAGGAGGAGGCAAGAGGTCTTAAAGGAGCCAGTGTGGGGAATCTTAAGTTTCCCAAAGAAGCCAGAGAAGTTCCAGTTTTTCCTAAGTACAGGTAGACCACGGAGATACTGCGGGTTTGGTTCCAGACCACCACAAGAAAGTGAATATTGCAATAAAACAAGTCACATGCATTTTTTTTTATTTCCCTGCATATCAAAGTTATGTTGACACTAATTGTAGTCTGTTAAGTGTGCAGTAGCATTATGTCTAATAAAACCAATTAATTAAAAAATACTTTATTGCTAAAAATTGCTAACCATCCTCTGAGCCTTCAGTGAGTCATAATCTTTTAGCCATGGCAACATCAAAGATCACTGATCACAGATCACTAGAACAAATATAATAATAATGAAAAAGTTTGAAAAATTGGGAGAATTACCAAAGTCTGACACAGGGACACGAAGTGAGCAAATGCTGTTGGGAAAATGTTATACATAGACTTGCTCGACGCAGGGTTGCCACAAACTTTCAATTTGTAAAAAACGCAGTATCTGCAAAGCATGATAAAACAAGATCTGCCTATAAAGTCACAGCAGCAAGAAAAGAGGTAGACCAAGCACCATGGTGGCATGCAGTCAGTAGAAGTTCAAGAAGGAGGTTTCAGAGGGCTGACAAGTTCCCATGGGAGGAGCAGGGTCAAATAGAACACAGAGGCCTCTCAAGGAGCCAGGAAAAAGAAAATGTCCAGCCCGGGAGTCAATCCCCACTCAAAACGAGGAGCCAGAAAGAATTCCAGCCTGGAGCTACCTTTCAAAAGAAGGCTGGGACTCTATCCTTCTGAGAGGATACTCAGAATCGTGAGAATCCAAATCTGTCCTCACCGTGCTTCAACAGAGGTGTGTCTGCAGAATTTGAGCAGGAGTCAGACTCACCCCAGGTTCCCAAATGAGCAGGTGGGCTGGAGAGGAGACCAAGGTCTCTATTCTCACTGAAAGGTCCAACCGTCATGTCTGAGGGCCTGATGGTGTTTCCAATCTAGATCCAAGTCACAGCACCAGATTACTGTCAAAGATAAACAAAGCCAGACGTTAGTTAAAGTGCTAAGGACGGGTTCTAATCAGTAATAACCATTGCAGTAGGGGAATAGTCCAGCATGAACTGAACTCAGCTTCGATGTGTGACTGGGCATTTTAAAGGTAGAATGAGGAAGTGGGGTGGGGGTGGGCAGCGCACAGGACCAAGGAAGTGAAAATTTACAAAAAGTGGGAAGCAGGAGTTGGACCATTTGAAACCCATCTGGGTTTGCTAACGGGCACTTCTTGAAGTTAGGTTCCTACCCTCCCACAGACCCTGGGAGACGGGCCCTAGCTTCAGGTGTAAACTGTGATAAATTCTTTTGGCAGCCCTGTGTTCTCAGGCAGGCATTTTAAGGTGGGGCTGGAATCATCCTAGGGATGCCGCCTTTGAGCTGTAAGTAACTATGTTATTGTTTGTTCAAGTCCCTATAGGCCAAGGTGGAGGGCTAGTCAAGAAGAGGGCTCAGAGGAGCCTGGCTAGAGTTTGGTGAAGGAGATAATTTTTGTCAGCACCAACGTTCATATAATTTTTCATAATAGCTAACAGGTGAAAGCAACCTAACTGTCCATCAACTGATGAATGGATAAACAAAATGTGGTCTATCCATACAAGGGAATATTATACAGCCATTAAAAGGAAGGAAATTCTGATGCATGCTACAACATGGATGAACCTTGAGGATATTATGCTAAGTGAAGTAAGCTAGTCACAAAAAGATAAACACTGTATGATTTCACTTACATGAGGTCCCTAGAGCAGTCAAATTCATAGAGACAGAAAGTAGAATGGTGGTTGCCAGGGACCAAAGGGAATGGGGAATAGCAAGTTATTGTTTCATACGTAGAGTTTCAGTTTTGTGAATGTACTTAATGTCACTGAGTTCTACACTTAAAAATGGTCACAATGGTAAATTTATGTCATGTATATTTTATCATAATTAAAAGACTATTTATAAATACAAAAAAATAATCAAATGAAATAAAGAAATAAACATGACCACTGCCTTCAAGCCCCTGGTAGGCCCTTTGTAATTGCATTCCCCTTCCCTGGTAGCAACTAGTCTCCTGAATTTTTGTACTAACCATTCCCTTGCTTTTCTTGGTAGTTTTAACCATATATGAATATAACGGTGTATTATTTTATTACACATAAATCTAAGTCAGGGTTTCTCAACCTTGGCACTACCAACATTTTGGGCCAGATAATTCTTTGTTGTGGGGGGCTGTCCTGTACACCGTAGGCTGTTTGGCAGCACCTCTGGCCTCTGCCCACTAGATGTCAATGCCACCTCCCCAGGATGACAACCAAAAAACATCTCCAGACATTGCCAAACATCCCCACAGGCGAGAAATCACCCACAGTCAAGAACCACGGGTCTAAGGGCATCTTTCCAGAACCTGCGAGCCTCCTGGGGGCAGCTCTGTATCGCAGCACCTGGCACAGAGGAAGCACCAGGTGCTTCCACATCCTCGTCAGGGTTAGACCACCGTGTATGATAGGGGAAAACTCTTAAAACACAACTTAGTTATTGGGTATTGTCCTGAAGAAGAAGCAGCTTCTCATTTAAAGTCTGAATCCTGTGAAGAAGCATGCTTTTGCTCCCTTTGGTTAAGCCCTTTATCCCCTGAACAATCCAGATGTTTTCTCTTTCTCAAATCTACTGAGTAATTGATCAGCCTTCCAGAGCCTGGGGCTCAGCTTTGATCCGGCTGCCTTGGATAATAGAGTGATTTTATTCTTGCTTGAAATGAAGCCTCGCATTAATGTCTCTCTTTATTTCAGATGATTTTGAAAAAGCCAAGGAACTTTTAACAAAGATGAGATACTTTTCAAACGTTGAAGAAAAGATTAAGTTAAAGAAGATTCCCCTCTAATGGTTGCTAATTTTAAAGTTTTAAAAATAAAGTTCTTATCTATTTCTTTTCTGGACTCTGCTGATTCAGAGTAGAGGTGTTTCAACCGCTTTGACCATCTTTCTTCTCTTTCTTTCTTTTGTTTTGGCTATGTTGGGTCTTGTTGCTGTGCGCGGGCTTTCTCTAGTTGCGGTGAGCCGGGCCTACTCTTCGTTGGCGGTGCGCGGGCTTCTCATTGTCGTGGCTTCTCTTGTTGCGGAGCACGGGCTCTAGGCACGCAGGCTCAGTAGTTGTGGCTTGCGGGCTGTAGAGCTCAGGCTCAGTAGTTGTGGCACACAGGCTTAATTGCTCCGCGGCATGCGGGATCTTCCTGGGCCAGGGCTCAAACTCGTGTCCCTTGCATTGGCAGGCAGATTCTTAACCACTGCGCCACCAGGGAAGCCCGCTTTGACCATCTTAATTAAACCTGTGGCTCAAGCATTAGTGGGCTGCAAAGCTTGTCATGTCAGCAGAAGAACAGCCCAGCCAGGGTTTGAGTGGTCGGTTCTTCATGGGATACTTGATATACCATGTTCCTCATCTAGGCCTGTGGATGAGGAGGTGGAAGTAAGGCCAACTCGAGGCCCTCGAGGGGAGGGGAGTTTTTCTGCAAAGGGCCAGTAGTAGATATTTTAGACTTAGTGGGCCATACCGCCTCTGTTGCAAATAAACTCTGCCCTTGTAGCACATTATTTACTAAACAGGCAGTAGGCTAGATTTGACATGGGTTTGCCACCCTCTGCTGTAGAACCACATCTTCCTTCCAATGGCATGACGTTCACAAATAGATAGTCAGTCTTGTTAGTGTGTCCTTCAAGGAATGGTTTGGCAACCGTGCAAAGCTGCCTAAGGGTCTCTTTGGTCTACACTTAAATACATAAATGCATTTTATCTACATGAAACATAGATAATATTATCAAGAATTAGTCTGGGAACTTCCCTGGTGGTCCAGTGGTTAAGAATCCACCTGCCAATGCAGGGGACACGGGTTCGATCCCTGGTCGGGGAACTAAGATCCCACAAGCCGCGGGGCAACTAAGCCCGCGTGCCGCAATGAAAGGTCCCGCGTACCTGCAACTAAGACCCGATGGCAGCCAAAAATAAAAGTTAGTTTTTAAAAGTTAGTAACTGTTTTAAAAAAAAATGAATTAGTCTGGTATTAAACACTAACCACATGTTCAGCTCCACCTTGATGAAGTGGAGCGTTTTAAATTTATTCCTGAACAGCTGCTCTCCTGTCACCGGAAGCAGCTTCCCTTCCCTTTTTGGATTTTTGGAAATTCAGTTTAAGTTCTTGATTCATTTCCAGAAGAAAAAAAAAATTTTTTAAGTCTCTGGATCAAGGAAGATTAAAATAGAAAATTCGGATGAAAAATTCTGAGAAACAGCATTCAAATTCTTAGAGAGAATTGCTTGTTTATAAGTGAAAAAATTCAGGGTTCTGAACCAAGGTTTAAGTACTACTCCTAGAGCTTTGCATCCTCCCTTGTCATTGTCTAAGAATTTATATCTTGTGAATCCTGATCCAGTTATACTCAGTTAACATTTCAGGATTTATGGATCTTCTGAAGGCTAATGAACCACAGCAGCTGTCTGGCTTAATGGTACTGGGGAATATCAGTACAATCTCCAGCCCCCTCACAATTTACAAGAAGAATGAGTTTCTTGTCTGAACACACACAGGGAGTCCTTTAAGTAAATAATTACAAAGCAAGCAAATGTCCTGATTAGTTTGGGTGCTTCTGAAAAGAAGGAGAAAATGAAAGGAGTGTTTGAAATATGCCTGTAGACAATCTTCCATCCTTTGGAACAAAGATCAAAACCGAAACAATCTGACCACAAAAAGAAATCAGATAAACAAATTTGCTTCAAACAATGTCTTTGGAGGAACTTCAAAGAAACTTTCCCTTACCTGTTGCCATCAGCTGGAAAGGCCACTGGACCTCCCAGCAAACCATTTCTTTTTTTTTTTCTTTTTTTTTGGCCGCACAGCACGGCATGTGAGATCTTAGTTGATAGACCAGGGATCGAATCCATGCCCCCTGCATTGGAAGCACGCACGGAATCTTAACCACTGGACCGCCAAGGAAGTCCTGAGCAAACATTTCTGATTGGGGGAATAAATTTAAAAGACTTTATTTCTGAGACATGGCTTCTGAGTCAGTGGAATTACTTATTTTTCCCCTCTCTTCCAAATTCTTTCCCTTTTAGTCTAAACTCCAAGTTTAGGTGGACTTCTAAATCCAGGAACCCTTTCAAGTGTTCCCTGACAAAGCCCTATGGGAGGGATGCTTCTAGACCTCTGAAAGGTTAGCAGCCCTATTTGGGTTAAAGTTTCTGACTGAGTGAAGGAAATTAAGCACCCACCTCCTAACCCCACATCATTCTTAATATGGCATCAGAACAAGTCAGAAGTTTTGACTAATTTGTGACTGCTCCAGTGTCAAATAGGCCTGGTGTTATGGACTGAATGTGTCCCCCCCAAAATTCGTATGTTGAATCCCTAACCTCCTGTGTGGCTGTATTTGGAGATGGTGCCTCTAGGGAAGTAATTAAGGATAAATGAGGTTGTAAGGGTGAAGCCCTGGTTTTATAGATTAGTGTCCTTATAAGAAAAACACCCTTGCTCAGTCTTCCCACACTCATGCACCAGGGAAAGGCCCTTTGAGAAAGCCAGGGAGACGCCTACCATCTACAGACCAGGAAGACTCCTCAACGGATAGTGAAACTGACCCTGACAGCACCTTGATGTTGGACTTCCAGCCTCCAGACTGTGAGAAAATTAATTTCTGTCGTTTAAGACACCCAATCTGTGATACTTTGTTACGGCAGCCTGAGCAGACTAATACACCTGGGGTTTTTTGTTTATTTGTTTGTTTAATTTATTTATTTTATTTTTGGTTGCATTGGGTTTTTGTTGCTGCATGCGGGCTTTTCTCTGGTTGCAGTGAGCGGGGGCTACTCTTCGTTGTGGTGCGCGGGCTTCTCATTGCAGTGGCTTCTCGTTGCGGAGCACGGGCTCTAGGTGTGTGGGCTTCAGTAGTTGTGGCACGTGGGCTTCAGTAGTTGTGGCACGCGGGCTTCAGTAGTTGTGGCACGCGGGCTTCAGTAGTTGTGGCACGCAGGCTCCATAGTTGTGGCGCACGGGCTTAGTTGCTCCGCGGCATGTGGGATATTCCTGGACCAGGGCTCGAACCTGTGTCCCCTGCATTGGCAGGCGGATTCTTAACCACTGCACCACCAGGGAAGCCCCTACACCTGGTTTTGAATTACAGCTGTGCCACTAATTTGCTGTAAGTCCATGATTGTGCTAAGCTTCATTTCCTCATCTTTAAAATGGTGATAATAATAATAGTACCACACTCACAGGGTCATTGTGAAGATTAAATGGAATAAATTATGCAAATTGTTTAGCCCAGTGCATGGCACTAAGCACTCAAATGTGATTTTTTAAATGGTAATGACTACTTTTGTTTTTATTTTGGCAACAAAGTCATGCCTTTCACTGCAGAGTAAATATTCTCCTTTCAACAAAGGTTCAAGCACCTACTTTGTGTAACAGAATGCTCTAACCTGAGAGAGTAACACAGAACAGTGAGATGCTTCCTGTCTATTTGGGGAGAAGACTTTTACACCAATAACCAAAACAATGATAAAAGTTCCCATTTGCTGTGCACTAACTGTGTGCCAGGCACTATGGGCAGTACTTTGCATGATTCCATCAAATTAAACCCAATTCCACCCATTTTACAGATGAAGAAACAAGCTCCCAGAAGGTAAGAGAGTCAAGAGCAGGGATTCAAACCCAGGCCTGTCTGCAAAGCCTCTGCTCTTAGGGAGTCTGAACCGGCCAAGATTAAGTACCAGCCAAGGGACTAAACAATCTTTACAAGAGGGGCCATTTACCAGGGCCTGCTCCATGCCAAGCCAAAGCAGTATTTGATCCAAGTCTCTGTTTCCAAAGTTTGCACATACAGCTTCACTGGGCACAGGGAAAGATCACTCCCAGGTGTGGTAACCAGGGAAGAAGTCTTCAGGGAAGAGGGGAAGTGGCATCCAGACAAGCAGAGAGAGACTGTGTCACGTGTCCCCAAGACCACCCCCAGTTTCAACGACTCGAGGGGAGAACCCACAGGACTCGGGACATAGTCCTACTCATGGCTATGAATTATTACAGCAAAAGGATACAAAGTTAAATCAACAAAGAGAAAAGGCACATGGGGTGAAGTCTGACGGAAACCAGGCACAAGCTTCCAAGGCTCCTTTCCCTAGTGCAATCACAGAGAACACACTTAATTCCCCGGCAACAAGTTGTGACAACACGTGTGAAAATGCTGTCTGCAAGGGAAGCTTGTTAGAAACTCAGTACCCAGAGTTTTTCTTTGGTGCTGGTCACATAAGCACTTTGTCTAGCATGTGCCAAAATTCCAGACTCCAAGAAAGAAAACAGGTATTCAGCATAAATTACATTGTTTGTACAAACAATTTAGGCAGAGTGAGCCACTCTTATCAGTTCTGGAAATAGGGAAACCCTCCCCAAATCCAAGTTCCCAGACACTAGCCAAGGGCCAACCTTGTAAGCAGGACTTTATAAGGATGTGCAATATTGGGGCTGCTGGGTTAACTCTTTTCTGCACAGAAGTCAAGGGGCGGTCCTGTCACAGTTGAGGGAATTATATAACAAGTAATCTATAATCAGAGAGGAAAGCACCTCCATTGCAAAAGGGCTTTTTCCTGTCTCCGTGGCCTCCACCAGGCAAAGAGAAAGATGCTGCTGAGTGGACAAAGCAGTCATGCCACGTAGTGTGCTCAGCAGCAAGTGACAAATAGCTGCAGCAGACTCAGACCTAAAGCTTTGCTTTGACAAAGAATTCCTTTGGTTCTGTCACTTTTGATAACATGTTGGATATATCAGATGTGGCCAGATGAAAAAATAAAGAGAAGACACCATTTTTTCCTTTCTAGGTATCAGTGTTGGGAGGCAAGAGAGACTCAGCAGAGTTCAGAGGGGTGAGGGCTCCAGGGAGGAAACACACACGGGTGACAGTGGCGGAAGTGGCTGCTATCAGAGAGGGGTGAGGTCTTTGAAGAATTGCGAGCACACGCCCCATCTCAAAGCTGGGGAGGAGGCAGGAGATGCTACTCAACCCTGGTAATTGCTGCCATGGCGAGATTCAGACGTGGTGTTGACAATCTCTGGATTGTTTCAAGAGAAGCTGGAACTGGGATTTTAATAGGAAATTTCCCTGGGGCTGCCCATGGAAACACCAAGCAAGAAAGAGCTAAGTCAGCTGGGGAAAGGAGAGAGGTGAGAAAGGGCTGCAGAGGAAGTAATATGAGAGCAGTAGGGTAAAAAATGAGACAGTTCACCCAGTGAACCAAGGAAGGAAGAATTTCGGTTACAAATTATATTTGTGATACTGCAGATTTCAGAGAATCAGACAGAATTGGTTTTTGTATCTGGTAGTTCCTCTTACTCACTGTATGACCTTGAGCAGTTAAGTTCTCTAGGTTTCATTTTTCTCATCTGTAAGACAAGGATAACCATAGCACCAACCTCAATCATGATGAAGTAGAGATATGACATCAGGAGGGAAGAGAATATAAAACAATGCACACAAAGTGCTCAGCACAAGGCCTGGCACTACACTCAGCAAATATTAGTGGGAAGCATAGAATGAGATGGGGGCAGAGAGGAGGGGTCCCTAACCTTGACCAGTGAGCTAAATCTTGAAGGATTAGAGGCATTTGCATTTTCAAGTAGGTTAGCAGGAGAAATGGCATGCATGCAAGTAAAGAAGAATCTTACTGCAACAGGGTGAGGGTGGGAGTGGGGAAGGGGTAGAGATGCTATTGAGAAGGAGGCAGCCAGAGCAGGAGGAGCAGTGTAGACATTGGAGTAAAGGAGACCCATCTGGGGACTTCGGTAGAGTTGAGAGCTGATGTTTCCTGAACAAAGGCAGCATTATGGTAAGGGGACAGTAAGTGGACAGATTCAACAGCATTCTAGGAGATGGGACCATTAGGACTTGACTGCTAATAGGGCTATGATGAGGGCTGAGTTAAGGGGACTCAAGTGTCTGGTGTGAGCACTGGGGGGATGGAGAGGCCTTGGCCCAGGAAGAGGGGCTGCAGCTTGCGGTGGGGGGGCGCTGAGCTCCACTTGGACAGGTTGTATTTGTGACCTTGGAACTTCCTGTAGATGTTCGATAGACAACTGGACGATGGCTTGCAGCTGAGGAAGACTGTCTGGGCAGGAGACACAGATCTGGTGGGTGGGCATTTAATAAGCATGTTACACTCCGCTTCTCACTGAATCCTCAAATGGGCCCTTTCAGGCAAGAACTATCATCCCCATTTCATGGATGGAGAAACTAAGGCTTTGAAGAGCAGAGTAGCTCTTCCAACTTCACATAGTAATAGTTTGGGGGAAAATCAAACTCGGGTCGCTAACTTCAGAAAATGGTCAGCTGGTACACAGTGTAGGTTTGGGAAGATGAAAAAGTTCTGAAGGTGGATGGTGGTGATGGTTGCACAACACGAATGTGCTTAATGCCACTGAATTGTGCACTTAAAATTGTACACTTAAAAAGGGTCAAAAGGGGGGGCTTCCCTGGTGGCGCAGTGGTTGAGAATCTGCCTGCCAATGCAGGGGACACGGGTTCGAGCCCTGGTCTGGGAAGATCCCACATGCCGCGGAGCAACTAGGCCCGTGAGCCACAACTACTGAGCTGGCGCGTCTGGAGCCTGTGCTCCACAACAAGAGAGGCCACGATGGTGAGAGGCCTGCGCACCGCGATGAAGAGTGGCCCCCGCTTGCCACAACTAGAGAAAGCCCTTGCACAGAAACGAAGACCCAACACAGCCAAAAATTAATATAAAAATAAATTAATTAATAAGAAATTGACATTTAAAAAAAAAAAGGGTCAAAAGGGTAAATTTTATGTTATATATATTTTACCACAATAAAAAAAAAAGAAAGAAGGAAAATGTGGTCCTGACCACCAATTATATTGCAAGTGTTGGCTGAGGAGCCATCATTTCTCTCTATGCTGTTTTTATAATGTTTGCTTTCATCCCTATGATAATATTTTCTATTTTGTCTGGCTTCCTTAGTTTCAAATTCTCAGAGGAGAGGAAACCTCACTATAACACCTATGAATCTCTTAGTCACAAGAGTTACCAAATTCCCTAGGAAATTTGGTATATATTAGGTATACATACATATATTAGAAAAAAATAGCACATACCAGTAACAAGCAAGGTAGTTTGTAACACACATTGACCTAAGCCAACTCGGTCATGCATAACTATAGGGTTCCTTTCAGTAAGTGTCAGAAACCACCAAGACTATGAGATAGGTGAGGTTGGCTATTCCCGCACTACCTTTCTACTGGGTTTGTTTTTTTAAAAAGTTGCATTGAGATATATATACCATGAAGCTCACCCATGCAAAGTGTATGTACAATTCAGTGGGTTTTAGCCTATTTACAGAGCTGTGCAACCATCACCAGGATCTAATTTTATTTTTTTTAATTTATTTACTTATTTATTTACTTTTGCCTACACTGGGTCTTTGTTGCTGTGCGTGGGCTTTCTCTAGTTGCAGCAGGCGGGGGCTACTCTTCGCTGCGGTGTGCTGGCTTCTCATTGCAGTGGCTTCTCTTGTTGTGGAGCACGGGCTCTAGGTGTGAGGGCTTCAGTAGTTGTGGCATGTGGGCTCAGTAGTTGTGGCTCACGGGCTCTAGAGCGCAGGCTCAGTAGTTGTGGCACATGGGCTTAGTTGCTCCTCGGCATGTGGGATCTTCCCAGACCAGGGCTCAAACCCGTGTCCCCTGCATTGGCAGGCGGATTCTTAACCACTGTGCCACCAGGGAAGTCCAGGATCTAATTTTAGAACATTTTTGTCATCTCAAAAAGGAATTTATACCTTTCCCAACCCACCTCCCCTTCCCCTCCCCACCGCCTGCCCTAGGCAAATAATAATCTATATATTTGCCTAGTCTGGACATTTCACATAATGGATAAATGGTCTTTTGTGACTGACTTCTTTCACTTAGCATAAATGTACACGTTTTTGTGTGGGCATATATTTTATTTTTCTTGAGCATATGCCTAGGAGTGGAATTTTATATGGTAACCCTGTGTTTAATCTGTTGAGGAACTGCCAAACTGTTTTCCAAAGTGGTTGTACCATTTACAATCTCACCAGCAGTGTATGAAGGTTCCAATTTCTCCACACTCTTGTAAACACTTGTGATTGTCTGTCTTTTTAATTTTAGCCATCCTGGTAGGTATAAAGTGGTACCTCGTCTTGATTTGCATTTCTGACTAATGTTGTTGAACATATTTTCATGTACTTACTAGCCATTTGTAAATCTTTTTTGAAGAAATGTCAATTCACATCCTTTGCCCATTTTAAAACTGGGTTGTCTTTTTATTTGTTTATTTATTTATTTATTGGCTGCGTCAGGTCTTAGTTGTGACACGCAGGCTCTTCGTTGTTGTGCGCGGGCTTCTCTCTAGTTGTGGCGCGCGGGCTTAGTTGCCCCGTGGCATGTGGGATCTTAGTTCCCCAACCAGGGGTCGAACTGGCGTCCCCTGCATTTCAAGGTGGATTCTTAACTGCTGGACTACCAGGGAAGTCCCTGGGTTGTCTTTTTATTGCTGAGTTGTAAGAATTTTTTTTATGTGTTCTGGATACAAGTCCCTTATTGGATATACGACTTGCAAATATTTTCTCCCATTTTGTGAGCCATCTTTTCACTTTCTTGATGATATCCTTTGAACCACATTTCTTTTTAATTCTGATGAAGCCCAATTTATAAATCTTTTCTTATCCTTTTGGTGTCATATCTAAGAAGCCATTACCTAACCCAAGGTCACAAATATTTACTTCTAAATGTTTTCCTCCATTTTGAGTTAATTTTTATGTATGATGTGAAGCAAGGGTCCAACCTCGCTCTTGCAAGTGACTATCCAGTTGTCCCCAAATCATTGTTGAACAGTCCATCCCCCCCACATTGAATTGTCTTGGCACCCTTGTTGAAAATTAACTGATCATAAATGTAGTACATTTCTGCATTCTGAATACTATTCTGTAGATCCATATGTCTATCCTTATACCAGTACCCCACTGTTTTGAAATTGGAAAGTGTGTTGAGAAGCTGGAGCCGGTGTATTAAATTAAGAATATGCAGATTATGACCTGCTGAATAAGGGGGCTCACACCACCCACTTGGGATCCCCAGGTGGTTCCCTCAGCATCCAAGCTCCCACTTTGGGGAAGTGAAACCCATGGGGTGATTTTGATTAAAGGCAAAGTTTCAATATACCCACACAAAGGAAGTAAAGTCACAAGAATTTTTACTTATAGATCCCAGAAAGGGAGGTGGTTTACAGTGAGCTGGAGGAAAGGCAGTCCTCCATCCCAGGTCAGGAGTAAGCAGGAGATAGAGAGCAGGGTAGTAAGCACCTATTACTTATTAGGTAGTTGGGGCGGAGGTGACTAACTTTTTACAGGCTTAACTCTCAAGTGGTTACTTTAAGAGGTGCCCTGGGAAAAGCAAAGTGGGAACTTAACAGCGGGGATGCTAAACTCAAGTCCTTATCTAGATGTTCAGGCTCTGGATGTGAGCAGGGTTATCACATTGTAAAATGCCTGGGCACCAGCTCAGAACTCTGTGTGTTTTTCTCATCGCAGAAGAGAGGTTGAATGCACCAACTTTGTTCTTCTTTATTAAGATCATTTGGCTTTCTGGGTCCCTTGCTGTTCTGACACCAGTGCAATACTGCAGTGTAATTCTGACACTAACCACCTACAGTTAGCATCAGACTCCACAAGTTTAAGGGCACAGGATTAGGTCAAACAAGATTTCCCTTATTTCAGATGCCAGCATCACATGGGGTCCTCAGGTCACCTATACTTATGACAGACCAGCTACAAATCCAGGAGGTTCCCGTGACACCTCTTTGGTTCAATAATTCACTAGAATGATTCACAGAACTGAGGAAAAAGTTATGTTTATGATGACAGTTGCATTGTTAGGGATACAAATGAAGTGACACATAGTACAAGGTATGGTAGGGTCCTGAGTGCAGAGTTTCCATGCCCTCTCCCCATGGATTCAGGGTGTTTCACCCTCCCAGTATATCAATGTGTTCACCAATCAGAAGGCTCCAATGAGCTTTGGTGTCCAGAGTTTTTATTGGGGTTTTATTGTGCAAATATTATTGATTGAACCATTGGCCGTGTGGTTGGATACAATCTTCAGTCTCCCTCCTCTCCCTGGGGCTGCGCTGGTCCAAAGCCACAATCCTCTAATCACGTGGGTGGTCTGTTTGGTGACCAGCCCCCATCTGGAGTCACCCCATTCATTAGCATAAACTCAGGAGTGATCTGAGGAGCTTATGAATAACACACACACCTATCACTCAAGAAATTCCGAGGGTTTAGAATCGCCCTCCAGGAACCAGAGACAAAGACCAAATTATTTTCTTTTAATTATTAATTAATTAATTACTTTTGGCTGCGTTGGGTCTTTGTTACTGCATGTCATGGGCTTTCTCTAGTTGCAGCGAGTGGGGGCTACTCTTTGTTGCAGTGCGCAAGCTTCTCATTGCGGTGGTTTCTCTGTTGCGGAGCACAGGCTCTAGGTGTGCGGGCTTCAGTCGTTGTGGCACGCAGGCTCTGTAGCTGTGGCTCGCATGCTCTAGAGCGCAGGCTCAGTAGTTGTGGCGCACGGGCTTAGTTGCTCCACAGCATGTGGGATCTTCCTGGACCAGTGCTCAAACCCATGTCCCCTGCTCTAGCAGACAAATTCTTAACCACTGTGCCACCAGGGAAGTCCTAAGTATTTTTCTATATCATCTGAATAGTCAAAATTTATAACAGGGTTGAAACTATGTTAAGTAATTGTATGTGGCTGATCATAATACTCCATCTAAAACATCTGTGCAAAAAAGAGATGTCCAAAACCTATAAAATAACTAGAACGCATCCTATCAAGAAACTGAGTGAAAATAAAATTTATATCTCAAACATGCAGGAAAAGAATTAAACTGAGACAAGGAAAGCATACTTCCAAAGCATTAAAAAAAGGAAGCTATTCACTAGTGTACCAGCTCAATGAAACCATTCCACATCTTGCTGAAGTACAGACTATTAAAAAATTAATAACTGCACTCAGTCAATAAAGTGTTACATTAAAATAAGAAATCAGCACAAAAGATTCCGTGAAAGTAAATGAAACTTCTACCTTTGGCCATTTGGGATTGAGAAGTCGGGCTTTGATCGCATCGTCCAGTGCCTTGTCATACTGCTGGATTTTCATATAG
Organism: Balaenoptera physalus; assembly: GCF_965194825.1. NCBI lineage: Eukaryota > Metazoa > Chordata > Mammalia > Artiodactyla > Balaenopteridae > Balaenoptera > Balaenoptera physalus. Next base: position 74,592,499 of record NC_138897.1, read on the forward strand.
GCTGCAGATCTATTGCTGTATAAGATGCAGTTCTGAGGGTCAACAGCTAGGGCTTCATTGTACAGAACAATAGCTGTGTGGAAATCTCCATCATGACAGGCCTGATTACTCTGACGAACTTTCTCAACAAATTCAGCTTTGCTCAGCACTAGTCTATCAGGACTTCGGCCAATAGTCTTAGTACCAAAGAGAGGAATCTACAAACAAAGAAACTTTGTGAGACAAAGTTTAGATAATCCAGAGAGGTTCCTTGTCTGAATTACAAGAGAACATGGACATTCTTCATAGTCTGCTTTATATTACAGTTAACTTTTGTGCCGTGAAAGACAATAAACTTTCCAAGAAGCAGCCAACATAGTACCTTACATACAAATGTATCACTATATATGTATGTGTGTTCACATATATACATATAGTTATAAACATACATATTTATACATGTATATTTTGATTGAGAGAATGAATGAATAAATCCAAAAATGTACTCAGGCTTTTCCTTGGCAATCTAAAGTTATACTAAGAAAAAAAGCAAAAGGGACTTTCCTGGTGGCGCAGTGGTTAAGAATCTGCTTGCCGCAGTGGTTAAGAATCCCCCTGCCAAGGCAGGGGACACGGGTTCAATCCCTGGTCCAGGAAGATCCCACATGCCATGGAGCAACTAAGCCCATGTGCCACAAGTTCTGAGCCTGTGCTCTAGAGCCCGTGAGCCACAGCTACTGAAGCCCACGTGCCTAGAACCCGTGCTCTGCAACAAGAGAAGCCACTGCAATGAGAAGCCCGTGAACTGCAATGATGCAATGAGAAGCCCCTGCTTGCCACAACTAGAGAAAGCCCACGCAGTAACAAAGAACTAATGCAGCCAAAAAAAAAAAAATTAATTAATTAATTATAAATAAAATCTGCCTGCTAATACAGGGGACACGGATTTGAGCCCTGGTCCAGGAAGATCCCACATGCCGCGGAGCAACTACTGAGCGCCACAACTACTGAGCCTGCATTCTAGAGCCCGCAAGCCACAACTACTGAGCCTGCGTTCTAGAGCCCACGAACCACAACTACTGAGCCTGTGTACCACAACTGCTGAAGCCCGTGCGCCTAGAGCCCAGCTCTGCAACAAGAGAAGCCACTGCAATGAGAAGCCCGTGCACCACAACGAAGAGTAGTCCCCACTCGCCACAACTAGAGGAAGCCCATGCACAGCAACGAAGATCCAATGCAGTCAAAAATAAATAAATAAATTTAGAAAAAACAAAACAAACCAAAATACAAACCTGTGCAGACAATATGATCTCAGTTATGTGAAGATGGTTGCACTTAAGAAATTAATGAAAGGAACAAGATCAAAATATTAACTATGCTGAAGACCTAAATAGACGTTTCTCCAAAGAAGACATACAGATGGCCAAGAGGCACATGAAAAGATGCTCAACATCACTAATTATTAGAGAAATGCAAATCAAAACTACAATGAGATATCACCTCACACCGGTCAGAATAGCCATCATCAAAAAATCTACAAACAGGGACTTCCCTGGTGACGCAGTGGTTAAGGATCCACCTGCCAATGCAGGGGACACGGGTTCGAGCCCTGGTCCGGGAAGATCCCACATGCCGTGGACCAACAAAGCCTGTGTGCCACAACTACTGAGCCTGTGCTCTACAGCCTGAGAGCCACAATTACTAAGCCCGCATGCCTAGAGCCCGTGCTCTGCAACAAGAGAAGCCACTGCAGTGAACATCCCGCGCACCACAGCGAAGAGTGGCCCCCACTCACTGCAACCAGAGAAAAGCCCGTGTGCAGCAATGAAGACCCAAAGCAGCCAAAAATAAAATAAATTTAAAAAAAAATCTATCTACCTGCAGACCTGCCAGATTTCCCAGAGCAGAGTGCCTCATTCCTGATCTCTGCCCTGAACTCCTTTCAGAGTGTGTTGAAAGTCAGCTCTTGCAGTGGCTAATGACCTAATCCTTATAAAGCCAGATGGTGAGTGACATTCTTTAGTTAGTATTTGATTTAGGCATCAAGGTAACACTGGCCTCTTATAATGGATTGGGAAAATTTCCCTCCTCTTCTATTTGCTGGAAGAGTTTGTAAAGGATTGCTGTTAATTTTTCTTTAAATATTCAGTAGATTTCACTGGTGAAGCCATGTGGACCTGGTCTTTTCTTTGTAGGAAGATTGTTAATTACTAATGCAGTCTCTTATTATAGGTCTATTCAAAATTTCTATTTCTTCTCAAATCAGTTTTAATTTGTCTTTCTATGAATTTATCCATTTTGTATAAATTATCTAATTTGTTGGCATACATTTGTTTATGATTTTCCCTTATAATTCCCTCTTTCATTCCTAATTTTAGTAATTTGAGTCTTTGCTTTCTGTTTCTTGATCCATCTAGCTAAAGGTTTGTCAGTTTGTCAGTTGTGTTAGTCTTTTCAAAGAATCAACTTTTAGTTTCCTTGATTTCTCTCTTTTTTTCTACTCTTTATTTCATTTATTTCTGCTCTAATCTTTATTATTTCCTCCCTTCTCCTTGCTTTGTATTTAGTTTACTCTTCCTTTTTCTAGTTTCTTAAGGTGGAAGTGTTTATAGCTAAATTTCCCTTAGGCATTGCTTTTACTGAATCCCATAAGTCTTGGTATGTTGTATTTTTGTTTTCATTCATCTCAAAGCATTTCCCAGTTTCCCCTGGGATTTCTTTTTCACCCTTTGGTTCTACTAGGTTTTTTGGGTTTTGTTTTCTTTTTCTACTAGGTTTTTAAAATAAATTTATTTATTGTATTTATTTATTATTTTTGGCTGTGTTGGGTCTTCGTTGCTACGTGTGGGCTTTCTCTAGTTGCAGCGAGTGGGGCTTCTCTTGTTGCAGCGAGTGGGGCTTCTCTTGTTGCGGAGCACAGGCTCTAGGGCACGCAGGCTTCAGTAGTTGTGGTGAGAGGGCTTCCGTAGTTGTGGCTCGCAGGCCCTAGAGCACAGGCTCAGTAGTTGTGGCACACGGGCTTAGTTGCTCTACGGCATGTGGGATCTTCCCAGACCAGGGCTTGAACCCGTGTTCCCCGCACTGCGCCACCAGGGAAGCCCTCTACTAGGTTTTAATGAAAGCAAGTTTCACAAAAAATTCTTCCTTCAGTAAGGACATTTAGCAAGCAGGCACAAAATAGTGATACGACTTATTCTAGAATCTCCAAGTCCCAGCTCTGTTCCTCTTTGTTTCTCCAAAATTCATTACACAAAAAGTTCATCTGAGGCAAATGAAAAAGTATTCCAATGGCAGGGCATGACCAAGAACCCTCCCCACCAGTATGGAGCACAGGACTAGTTAAGAATCAAACCAAGAATGCTATCTTGAGTACAAGAGGGTGAAGGGCTCACTAGATTTTTATACCTTATTAATGCCAGGATGAAGACACCCCCAAAGTAATTCCAGTTAGTCCACATCTTAAACACCACTCATCTTATCAATGAAAAACTGATTTCAAAATTGATAATGTTAATGAGCAGAAATTCTAGAGTTCAGAAAAGTGAAAGACAGCTGAAGCACTTGTAAGAGTTGCCTTTGATTGAATCTCCTTGCCACCCAGGAGTGTGTATTGTGGTTAGGGAGGAGCATACCCGCCCTGGGGTGGACCAATGCCAACACAAACATTCCATCACACAGTCTGTGGAGAAATAATAGAAAGAAAATTGTAGGTCACATCACAGTGTAATGCATGGGAAAATATCTCTAGATAAAACTTTATAAATACAGTTTTATTTTTTTCAATACATATCAGAGCTGTGAGAACAACACATAATGAATAGCTAAGAATGAGTACGGGAGCTCCTCCATTGTTCCTCAGGACAATGTGGAAACAAGGCTGTTGCTTCATTGCCCAGACCTATTGCCCATTTATTCTGCCTGAGTCATGGGCACCAAGGAAACCAACTAAGGTCCTGGGCATTCTCATTGATGCTAACCCCAAAGAGCCGTGTGAAAATCCTTCATTTCCTACTTTCAAGCCTACCCCTGGCAGAATACATTCTCCAGAGTACTCCAAGAGCTTCAAGTAGGCCCACTTGTCATTGCCTGCAATCTATAGTACCTCCCCTCTTATGCCTCCAAAAGCATCACAAACATCTGATATCCTGGATAGGTCGGTTTGGATGCAAAAGAAAGAAGTTGTTACCAGGGAGAAGGAAAAATGTATGCAAAAGTTTGGAGGTGAGAGAGAAGAAGCAAGAGGAAGTCAATAGAAAACTGAAGAAAATCCAAACTGCTGGATGCAGACATCAGGTGGGGATAGAGATAAAGCTCGGGAGGTGGGAAGGGGAGGGAACCTGAAGGAATGTGGAGTCTGGTAAGGAGGTTGGACCCCCTTAAGAGTAATAGGGAGTCATAGAAGGGTTTAGTGCAGGGGAGGAGCACATCAGGATTACATGGTGGACAAATATCTCTGTGGCTCACGGGTTGGAAGGCAAGAGTGGAGCAGGGAGACCAGCTAGGAGGCTCCAGTAGGGAAGAGAAAAACAGAGCCTCTGGAGTCATGGCAATACCGATATCCCAGTTCTTCTGCAAAATCCTAATTGCCTGCACGAGGAAGCTGCCAACCACTGGGACTGTGCTTACCCGGCAGGTGGGAGTATCTGCCATTTCCTTCCTCTTCTGCTCCAGGCTCCCTTGTTGATGTCGACCCGAGAAGCCATGTGAAGAAACCTCATCACCACCATCAGTGCTCACCAGGACAATGCCAATGACCAGATGACCTATTAGTCAACAAATGATGAACAAGGGAAAAAGCAGACGGGAGGTCTAGACTAACGGAGACTCAAGAGACAGGCAAGGGCTTCCCTGGTGGCGCAGTGGTTAAGGATCCGCCTGCCAATGCAGGGGACACGGGTTCAAGCCCTGGTCCGGGAAGATACCACATGCCGCGGAGCAACTAAGCCTGTGTGCCACAACTACTGAGGCTGCGCTCTACAGCCTGCGAGCCACAACTACTGAGCCCATGCACCACAACTACTGAAACCCGCACGCCTAGAGACCATGCTCTGCAACGAGAAGCCACCGCAATGAGAAGCTTGCGCACCGCAACGAAGAGTAGCCCCCACTTGCCACAACTAGAGAAAGCCCGCGCACAGTGATGAAGACCCAACGTAGCCCAAAAAATTAAATAAATAAATAATTTTTTAAAAAGACCAGTAGGATATTAGAAATGAAAAAAAGAATTAAGAAAAAAAAAGAGACAGGCAAACCTAATGTGAGGTTGAATTGTGATGCCATCAAACCAATGGAAAAAAGACATGTGGGGACACGTGGAAAAATGTGAATACGGATGAGATGATTTTAAAGAACTATTATTAATTCTGTTTAGGTGTGATAAAAGCACTGTGGTTATGTTTTGTTTTAAATATTTGTTAGAGATAAATGTTAAAGCATTTACAGATAAAATACAATTCTGGGATTTTCTTTAAAATAATCATGAAAAATTCCCGTGCCCGAACACAGTGTTTCCTATTTACATATTGCATTCTTTTTTATCCTCATACGCACACATATTTTCCATGCCTGTAGCCATAATACACCAATTCTTTTATGATCTGAGAACAAATGCTGCTTTTGAGAAGGGGCTCCTCTATTTGGAATGTCATTGGCAACACCTGAACATACAGGTTTCACTCTGTCCTTGACAGCCAAGGTCGTTCTCCTTTTTTAAGCAGGAGCATTAATTCCTTAGGGATTGTGATGGTTAATTTTATGTATCAACTTGATTAGCCTAAGGGATGCCCCAATAGCTGGTAAAACATCATTTCTGGGTGTGCTTCTGAGGATGTTTCTGGAAGAGATTAGAATTTGAATTGGGGAACTGAGTATTGCAGATGGCCCTTCGATGTGGGTGGGCACCCGCCAATCCACTGGGGGCTCTAATAGAAGAAAGAGGAGGAGGAAGGGCAAATTGGCTCTCTCTTTCTGCTTGAGCTGAGACATCCATCTTCTGCCCTTGGACGTCGGTCCTCCTGGTACTCAGGCTTTCGCACTCAGAGAGTTACACCATCAACCCGCTGATTGGCAAGCCTTCAGACTCAGGCTGAATTACATCACTGGCTTTCTGGTTTTCTAGTTGCAGATGGCAGATGGTGGGACTTCCTGGCTTCCATAACCAAGTAAGTCAATTCCTGTAATAGGTCTCCTCTTATATATATATCCCAGGATATATCCCTGTATATCCTGTAGTTTCTGTTTCTCTGCAGAACCCTGACTAATGCAAGGATCTTCCCTCAAATATGCATTTGAGGATCCTCAGCAGGAAAAAAAAAAAGTTTCTATTTGTTTGTGGAAAGTGGTAATGATATTCCTGGTTTTGGAATCAGTCAGATCTTTCTAGAACCATCATTACTAACTGTGAGACCTTGAGATTGGTCCTTCACCTCACTGAATCTTAGCCTCTAATTCTGCAAAGTGGTGATATTAACACCGTAGTACAGACTTGTTGTGGAGCCGACATGAAATAGTGCCCTCAGCACAGTGCCTGGTACATAGTAAGTGTTCAATAAATGCATGCTGCTGGTGTCGTTTGCTTCTTTCAGCCTCTTGTTTTTAACCTCATGTCCTAGCCCATCCGGGCTGATATAACAAATATCATAGACTGGGTGTTGTATAAACAACAGAAATTTATGCTCAGTTCTGGAGGCTGGGAAGTCTGAGATGGAGGCGCCAGCAGATTCAGTGTCTGGTGACAACACATTCCTAGTTCATAGATGGCCATCTTTCTGCTGTGTCCTCACATGGTAGAGGGGGCAGGGGAGCTTCCTAGGGTCTCTTTATAAGGGCATTTGTGAGGGCTCCACCCTCATGACCTAATCACCTCCCAGAGGCCTAATACTATCTTAATACTATCACATTGGGGGTCAGGATTTCAACACATGAATTTGGGGGGACACAAACATTCAGTCCATTGTACCTCATCAATTGTTTATTTCAAAAACATTTATCCTTTATGGCCTAACAAATAGTACATATTCATTGGAAAAGAATAAAAACTTATATCCAGAAAGTGTAAGTTCTGGTATTGCCATCAACATTTTGGTTTGGTGTCTTTTCTTCCAGAGGGGATGAAGCCTAATATTTTTGTATGAACATCCTGACGAGGTTGTTTCTTGCTAAGCTCTAGTAACTAACGACTATTAATTATGTAGACAAATTACCCTGAGTTTGGTTTTGCTGTCTTTATATAGAGTCATATGAGTATATGTGGTCTACTTGCGATAGTGCAGAGCTCTTATGTGTGTATTGGACACTAGCACACAGTTACGTGAGTGTGCACATACACACAAGAAAAAAGACTGGAAGGATATTCATAACAATCATGCTTCTAATGGGATGGTATTGAGGCAATTTTTATTTGCTTCTCTAGCCTTTTATCACCACTTCAACTAATTTTTTACTAAGAACCTGTGTTAGTTTTAAAACCAGAAGACTTTTTTTTTTTTAATAAAAAGATAAATAAGGTTAGCCACCAGGAAAAAGGAGTCAAGAAGGGAACGTCTAAGTGTCTGTATGCCTCTGACCCACCAATCCTATGAGAGGTGAGCCAGAAGTCACCTCTAGGAGGCAGGCCTGGATTGTCACTGAAAAGAAGAGATGTTCTCAGTGGCCACTGTTAAGTTCCGTAGCCACTCTCCCCAAGCTAGAGTGGGAGACGGTGCACAATGATCCTGTTTTTTTCTTCCGGGAGTCCAAAGCTCCATGTAGTCTCTCTCAGACACATTATACTGAGGCTTTCACTGATTCCCCCAAAGCACTTTTTCCAGGGAATTCAATGAGATGGAGCAAAGCCTAGAAGTTTAAGGCAGGATCTAGGGTCTCAGACCTGGGGCCGAACACTGGCAGCACTTACAGCTGGGGGAATTGGGAACCATAACCTGCTTCAATTTCCTTATCTGTAAAATGGGGGCATAAAAGCATCCAATTTAGCATTATTATGAGGAATACTTGACTTTGTCTGGGTAAAGAGCACCTGCAAATAGGAAGTACCTAATAAATTATTAATTCTAATACATTGCTTGATAAGGGGCATGCAACCTAGTATAGAATTGTGAATTAAAGGATAAAAGAATGAATTTGGATAGACATTCAAGAAATATAATTAGGTGGAAAAGAAGTTTCAGAATAATATATAGAGTAGGACTCCCTTTTATAAATGTATATTTGTATGTATATGTGTATATAACATCATCTGGAAGGATTTTTTTTTTCAGGTGAGGAATGAGTTGGCCATTTGTAGAAGTGACCCAGGAGAATATCTTTTATATCCAGTTGAGGTAAGTAGGGTGTTACCTTAAGGAGGCAAAACTGCATTGTAAATGTCACTAAGAAAACTTAAACTGAATCAATCATATTACATTAGACAAAGGGGTCCATTTACTTTTTCCCATACTATCATGAAGGCAATGGAGATGGGGAAAAATGAAGAGAAATCTGGAGGCCTTTCACGAGCCCATAGGACTTGCTAACTGATTAAATATGGGGAGGGGGGACGGTGAACAAAAAAGAGGCATCAATGATGATGCTTAGGGTTTTGGTTAGAAAGAGAAAAGCATCTTCTGACAGCTGAAACTGGCCTGGTACTATCAGGTGGACCCTGGTGTTTCTTGTTAAACCATTTCACAGAACATCAACATCAAACAGGGACTGAGATGTGACTTCTATGGATCAAGATAAAAGCAAGACCCCTTTGTAATCCTGTCTGTAATCCAATCCTAAACATTGTCCAAAGCACAAAAATGACCAAACATCTCCCATCCTGGCTAACGCAAGGACTGTTGCTTCTTTACCAACTGTAGGTTTAGGCTCCCTTCGTTCCCCTCACCTTCTAGAAAAGATTAGCTAAGATAACCATAGAATTATCTCTGCTTCCTGACAGTATTAAGTCCAGAGCAAAGCCCTGCTTCTTTTTTTTTTTTTTTTTTTAATTAATTTATTTATTTATTTTTGGCTGTGTTGGGTCTTCGTTTCTGTGCGAGGGCTTTCTCTAGTTGTGGCAAGTGGGGGCCACTCTTCATTGCGGTGCGCGGGCCTCTCACTATCGCAGCCTCTCTTGGGAGCACACGCTCCAGACGCGCAGGCTCAGTAGTTGTGGCTCACGGGCCTAGTTGCTCCGCGGCATGTGGGATCTTCCCAGACCAGGGCTCGAACCCGTGTCCCCTGCATTAGCAGGCAGATTCTCAACCACTGTGCCAGCAGGGAAGCCCGAGCCCTGCTTCTTTGACCTGCTCCCAAATCCCACTATGACACACCAAAATCCTATAGGAAGCCTTTTCTAACACGCTGTTACTGAGACACTCCCTTACTGCAGTAAGTCAATAAATCCATCTTTGGTCGATTACAGGTGTGTTCTTGGTGGTCTTTGGCTGAAGGGCATTGACTTTGGTATAATAAGCAACTCAGACTAGATGATGGTGCCATTTCCTGAGATGGGAAAAATGATCGTGATCAGTGGTTGTGGTGGCAAATTCTGCTAGCCCTTTAGCAAGACTTTGTCTCTGGATGCCCCACATAGAGCCTGGAAGTCTTGCCAGTCCCTCTCACAAGAGCTCTGAGGTTTTCCCTGATCCTCCATGCTGTTCCCTCTAAGGCATCATCAACTTCATTTACATTAAAACACAGAAGGAATTAGTAGCTGATTTTTAACGTGTACTATGTGCCAAGAAGTGTCCTAAGGGCTCTAGATGTTTTAATCCATTTAATTCTCCCATCGGTCTTATGAACATAGGTACTACTGTTTTCAGGTTTTACTACTGAGAAAACTGAGGTACAGAGGTTCCATAACTTGCTGAGTGAGGATTCGAACCTAGATCATATTCTAGGTTGGCCAGGGCCATCCTCCAGTCCCGGACACTCGGCCGGGCAGCCATCTTGTTTGTAGTCCGCAAGGACTTCAACTCCCGGCAACCCTCGCGTCAGCAGCTCTCCACACACAACAAATCCCGGCGTGCCCCGGGCGGCTTGGGGTGGAGGGTTCTAGAAGGCGTGACGTGGGGTCGGGAGCGGGCGCAGAAGCGGGCGCCTCTTGGCAGTCGCTGTGGCAGCCGCTGCCGGGTCTGGGGCCGCGGGCGGCCGGGGCCGCGGGCGCAGCCTTCTCATCTCCCCGGCCATGGCCGCGCTCGGCCGGCCCTTCAGCGGCCTCCCGCTGAGAGGCGGCTCGGACTTCCTACAGCCGCCACCGGCTTTCCCCGGCCGGGCCTTCCCGCCGGGGGCGGACGGCACCGAGCTGGCCCCGCGGTGGGAACCCCGCGCCGCCCCGAGCAGCCCGGGCGGGAGCGCGGCGCGCGGACGGTGAGGATCTCGGCGGGCGGCGGGCGGGCAGGCGCGGGCTAGTTGACCCTCCCCGCGACCTTCGGCGGGGACTTCTCAGCCCCGGGTTGCTGATGAGGATACTGAGCCCCACAGTCGGTTACCGTAAGTCGCCTGAGGTAGCATAGCGCGGGGGTCCGGTTCGGACCCTGGCCCCCCTGCGTCCCGGGAAGTGAGGAGACGGTCCGAGCTCGCCCAGGGCCTGCGAGGGAGGGAGCCGGGTCGAGCCGGGTCGAGCCGGGCCTGGAGCTGCCCTGGGCGCGCACTCGCCTCGCTCCCTCCAGACCGCGGCGGAGCCGCCGCTGCTGTTAACTTTCAGCGCCTCTCGGACACTGAGTTTTCTCATCCGCAACTTGGGACAGAAGTGGGTCCTCCTAGTGGGATCATAAAATAAAGTGCTTAGCCCGGTGCCTGCCCCGATACGTTTTCCCTACGGTGGTCCCCCTCAATTTATCTCCCCCGGTCTTGACCAAATGAGAAGTTTAGATTTCAGTCTCTATACTTGACTGAACTTGTGACCTGTATATCCATCCCACTCGGCAAGGAAGGGGACAGCTGGTGGGAATGGGGTGGGCAAGATTATCGGAGCCAGAAAGTGTATGCTGAACGCACCCGCTCCATAAATTTCTCAACTGACTGATTTTCTGGTTTGTTTCAACAGTGTTTCAGTTCACCATAGAAAGAAACACAAGCGAGAGGAGGAGGAGGATGAGTAAGTTTCAGGTGCCTTTTATTCATTTAATGGTCACTTAATCTAACCTATTTTATATCCATAGCTATTTGTTTTTAAGTGAAAGGGTGAAACATCAGGTGTCTGAAAGGAGGTCCAAGGAACTGATAACATGGGTTACGTTTTAGAGAACGGAGCTGGGCAGGTCAGAGGGAAACTTGTCACTCTGTAAACAACTGTATAGCCAGGACATGGAAGCAACCTAAGTGACCATCGACAGATGAATGGATAAAGAAGATGTGGCACATATATACAATGGAGTATTACTCAGCCATAAAAAGAAACGAAATTGAGTTATTTGTAGTGAGGTTGGATGGACCTAGAGTCTGTCATACAGAGTGAAGTAAGTCAGAAAGAGAAAAACAAATACTGCATGCTAACACATATATGTGGAATCTAAAAAAAAAAAATGGTTCTGAAGAACCTAGGGGCAGGACAGTAATAAAGACCCAGACGTAGAGAATGGACTTGAGGACACAGGGAGGGGGAAGGGTAAGCTGGGACGAAGTGAGAGAGTGGCATGGACTTATATACACTACCATTGTAAAATAGATAGCTAGTGGGAAGCAGCCGCATAGCACAGGGAGATCAGCTCAGTGCTTTGTGACCACCTAGAAGGATGGAATAGGGAGGGTGAGAGGGGATATGGGGATATATGTATACGTATAGCTGATTCACTTTGTTATACAGCAGAAACTAACACAACATTGTAAAACAATTATACTCCAATAAAAATGTTTAAAAAAATGCATAAGCGATTGTAATGTTTGAACTTTGAGCCATGTGAATATTGTTATATGCACAAAATAAAAGAGTTTGCAGAAGGCTACATATTGAAAAGTCTTAAACTCCTTGCTCCCAGTTTTCCCCAGAGGTTACCCTTGTTGCCTGTTTCCTATGTCTCCTAAGGAAGATAATGTAAAAATTTACAAGTTTATAACTATATATTTCTGGTTTTTTACATTGTAAGTAAGATACTGTTCACACTGCAGCACATCGGATCTTTTCATTTTACTCTCCTGTAGCTTGTTGCATATGGGCACATAGAGTTCTACCTAATTTCTTTTTCAACAGGTGAGTGGAATTCTATTGTAAAGCTAGGTACAGATAATTAACCAGTCTCCTAGTGATGGATTTCTAAGTTAATTCTAATCTTTGTTATTACTAACAAATCTACCATGACCACCATTCTTTTTTTTTTTTAACATCTTTATTGGAGTCTAATTGCTTTACTATGGTGTGTTAGTTTCTGCTGTATAACAAAGTGAATCAGCTATACATACATATACATACATCCCCATATCCCCTCCCTCTTGCGTCTCCCTCCCACCCTCCTTATCCCACCCTCCCTATCCCACCCCTCTAGGTGGTCACAAAGCATGGAGCTGATCTCCCTGTGCGATGCAGCTGCTTCACACTAGCTATTTATTTTACATTTGGTAGTGTATATATGTCAGTGCTACTCTCTCACTTCGTCCCAGCTTACCCTTCCCCCTCTCCACGTCCTCAAGTCCATTCTCTATGTCTGCGTCTTTATTCCTGTCCTGTCCCTAGGTTCTTCAGAATTTTTTTTTTTTTTTTTAGATTCCATATATATGTGTTAGCATACAGTATTTGTTTTTCTTTTTCTGACTTACTTCACTCTGTATGACAGCCTCTAGGTCCATCCACCTCACTACAAGTAACTCAATTTCGTTCCTTTCTATGGCTGAGTAATATTCCATTGTGTATATGTGCCACATCTTTATCCATTCATCTGTCGATGGACAATTAGGTTGCTTCCATGTCCTGGCTATTGTAAATAGTGCTGCAGTGAAATTGGACCACCATTCTTTTTAAGTTCTTTGTATATATTTGCAAGTAGGTAAATGGATTCCTAGATGGGAAATTGCTGGATCTTAAAGTATATGCATTTTGAATTTTGAAAAAAGTTGCCAATTTATACTCCTTTTACAGTGGGAATGCCTGTTTCTCCATCTTCTCATCAGAACTGTATTTTCAAACTTTTTGATCACCACTTAACTGATAGGTAAAAAATTACATCTCATAGGCAGACAGTCTAAAAAAAAAAAATGAGTAAATGATTTCCCCAAAGGGGATATCCAAATGACCAACTAAATGAAAAGATTTTTGACCTCATCGGTCTTTAGAGAAATGCATATTAAAGGCACAATAAGATACTTCACCACCAGATACTGGAGGGTTCTGTAGCACCAGGAACTCTCATACACTATGGATGAGTATGTAAATTGCTACAACACTTTGGGAAACAGTTTTGCATTATCGCATGAGTTGAAGGTGCACATACCCATTTACCCAGCAGTTTTCCTCTTGAGTATGTACATGTGCTCATCAGGAGACATGTACAAGAAAGTCCATAGCATCCTTGTTCATGTTAGCTCAAAATTGGAATGTCCCTGAACAGTACAATGGATAAAGTAAATTTTTTGCTGAGTTCAATTCAGCAAAAAAAAAACAAAAACAAAAAACCCACATCTATCAACCTAGATGTGTCTTATAGTACGAGCAAAAGAAACATCACAAGAATGTATATGTAGGGACTTCCCTGGTGGCGCAGTGGTTAAGAATCTGCCTGCCAAAGCAGGGAACACAGGTTCAAGCCCTGGTCCGGGAAGATCCCACATGCCATGGAGCAACTAAGCCCGTGTGCCACAACTGCTGAGCCTGCACTCTAGAGCCTGTGAGCCACAACTACTGAAGCCCGCGCTTAGAGCCCGTGCTCCACAACAAGAGAAGCCACCGCAATGAGAAGCCCACGCACCCCAACGAAGAATAGCCCCCGCTCACCGCAACTAGAGAAAGCCTGCGTACAGCAACGAAGACCCAACGCCAAAAATAATAAATAAAATAAAATAAAATTTATAAAAAAAAAAAAAGAATGTATATGTATACAGTATAATTCCTTATATATAAGGTTCAAAACCAGGCAAAACTAAAAACTTGAAGATTGCATATCTACATACTTGATAATGTATTTTTTAAAAAATGAAGTGATTACCATAAAAGACAGTATTTACCTACAGGGAGGAGGGAGTAGAGTACCATTTTGGGATTCTGACAGCAGTCTATATCTTGAATATTTTCATGGATTTTTGTTTCATAATTATTAAATTGTATGTACTTTTATAAGTATAGGCATTTTATAATTAAATAAATTAGATCCCTGTTTTAATTTGTATTTTGTAAATTATAGGCGATGTTGAACATCTTTTTTTTTAAGCCATCTGTGTTTCATTTTGTGTGAATTGTTCATGTTTCTGCAAATTTTTTATTGGCTTATTGGTCTTTTTCTTGTTAATCTATAAGAAATTTTATTAAGGAAGCCAGTTTATTATATATGTTTTGTTTTCCCCAGATTTGTTGTTTGTCTTTCAACTTTGTGTATGATCTTTTTTTTTTCTTTTTTTGCCAGCAGAAACTTTGAATTTTCTCACCTGGTTGATACATAGACTAATGAGACAGTAGATTTGAAAGTTGTCTCAGTTTTAAAAAACTTCAGGGACGTCCCTGGCAGTCCAGTGGTTAAGCCTCTGTGCTTCCACTGCACGGGGCGTGGGTTTGATCCCTGGTTGGGGAACTAAAAATCCCGAATGCTGCGGCGTATGGCCAAAAATTTTTTTAAATAAATAAATAATAAAATAAAATTTAAAAACTCTGGACCAGACAATATTTATGTTCTTTATTGCCTTGGGATTGCTGTGGATACACAGGGACCTCTTTGCTTTTATCTTTTGGGGTTCCCTATAGGAGATTATTGAATAAAGGATTCCAGTGTCATAAATAAAAAGTTTGAAGTGTACAAACAATTGGCTTTAAAAGTTAAATAACCATCTTTAATATACACATGGAGAGATTGAGGCCCTGGGGCTGGACAGTTGGATGTCAAATACGCAGAAGTGTGCTGCCCGCCTGCCACTTCCATAGCTCTTATCAGAACTTTAAAGTCTTTTATATCCCATTTTCTTTGGGACTTAATCATCATTGATCTCTAATTATTTGCAAAGTGGACCTAGAGGCATGAAATAATTTAGCCCAAATTATGTTGGAGATCAGAGATCAGAACCCAGCTCTGATACTCAGTTGCATTTAAAGATATTTTTTTTTAATATTTATTTATTTATTTAGGCTGCTCCAGGTCTTCGTTGTGGCATACAGGATTTTTTAGTTGCAGCATTTGAACTCTTAGTTGCTGCATGCATGCGGGATCTAGTTTCCCCACCAGGGATGGAACCCAGGCCCCCTGCATTGGGAGCATGGAGTCTTACCCACTGGACCAGCAGGGAAGTCCCTCAGCTGTATTTAATAGTTGAATTGTTAGATATGCTAGGAAATTACCTGTTCCTTCTAGATTTATTCTGCTTTTTCTTACATGACTTTTTTTTTTTTTTTTTGGCTGTGTTGAGTCTTTGTTGCTGCACGCGGGCTTTCTCTGGTTGCAGCGAGTGGGGGCTACTCTTTGTTGAGGTGCAGTGGCTTCTCGTTGCGGAGCACAGGCTCTAGGCATGCGGGCTTAGTAGTTGTGGCACGCGGGCTCAGTAGTTGCGGCTCATGGGCTCTAGAGCACAGGCTCAGTAGTTGCGGCGCACAGGCTTAGTTGCTCTGCGGCATGTGGGATCTTCCTGGGCCGGGCTCAAACCCATGTCCCCTGCATTGGTAGGTGGATTCTTAAGTACTGAGCCACCAGGGAAGTCCAACATGACTTCTTATGTCTATAACTTTTTCTTCTGCTTTCGAAAACGTCACATACTTTATCCAAATATTACAGAAATGTTTGATTTATGGATAGACATTCTTAATACTATCTTATAAATTAAAAATATTTATAAACTAAACATCTCATTTAATAGTTGATTCCAGTCAAAAATCTAGGTTCAAGAGAGCATTATTACTTGTCAGATATTATATTGCCAGAGACTTGAATGTTGATTTTCGTAGTCTTCACATGAAATAGAAATTTCTCTCTATAAAATACATGCTTCTTCCTTTGACTCTTAGTTTAGAATCAGAAGTTCTGGTAGCCATTAATGAATTTTTTGGTTGTAGAACTGTGTTCTGGGCTTGAGATTGTGCTTGGTGATGCCCAGGCAATAATGTACTTTTGGTCTAAATACTCAAATAGAGCAGGGCTGGTTGTCTATTTAACTTGCTTCAGGACAGCTCTCAGCTAAACACCAGGCATGTCATAGTGCTTGCAGATGCTAGTTCGTGGTAAGAGCTTGAACAGTTGAATTTCCCTAACAAGGCAGGAGGTTTTAGTGAGAATGGCATAGAGGTAGGATTCAGGGTCTGTCTCTGGGGTCTGGTACCCAAAATATCAATACAACTCACCTTACGTGACACTTTGGAGGGGGCACTTTAGTTTTCTAGGTCCTTGTTTCCACATGTGCAAAACAAAGCAATTGGATTTGATGAACTCTAAGGTCTCAAGGAAATACAAAATTTCTAGGAAGTGAAGATAGTTTATGTTGCAAGGCAGGAGAAAAGTGCACCCCATTATTAGTCAGGGACCCATAGAGCAAATGACAGCCTCTGCCATTTTTGGAGAGAACCAAAAAATCAGCAATACCATTTGCACCTGTAGTACTTGCTGCAGCCCTGATGAAGCACATATTTTTGCCCTAAGGGAATATAGGATGCCTGCAGATTACCTCCTCATATGCCCAGTGTAATGGAGCAGCAGCAGTATGAAAAAATATGGCTGGCACTGAATTGCTACTTAGTGATTTTTGTATTCTTTACCTCCCACTTGACCTTTCCAGAGCTGAATAAGTAAGAACGACTTTAAATTCCCGCATTGAACACTTCTAATCTGGAAAGGCAAAAATCTTGCAGTTGCAACCTAATTTGAGAAATGTCGGTAAGGGAAACATCTCAGGGAGGCTGTGAGAGTGACAGAAAAGAAAATGTGTGATTTTCCATCTTGTAATCACACACTGTCAAAAATTAGAGTTTTTTCGTAGAAGAATTTGACTAGAGATGGGGATGATACACATTTCATTTATATTAGCCAGGATTTTCATTGATTTTTTTTTTTTTTCAGTTGTCCAGTAAGAAAGAAAAGGCTAACTGAAGCAGGGCTCTGTGCTGGTCCTAATGACTGGATTCTTTGTGCACATCAGGATATAGAGGGTCATGGAGTAAATCCGTGCACTAGTGGTCTTTCTGCACCTGGCATGTTAGATGTTATTTGTGAAGAGATGGATCAGACAACGGGAGAACCACAGTGTGAAGTTGCCCGAAGGAGGCTTCAGGAAATTGAGGACAGGTAAATGGGCAGCATATATTTAGCTGCTTATTATTGTTCCTATGTAACATCTCTACTCTTTCAAGTTAGTCTAATTCATCATTTGGTGATTCCTTGATCCTCAACGTATCAGACTATAAAAATCAGGAAGTTCAAAGTATACACTTTAAATGTTAAAGTAAGCTCTTCTCATAGAACTGTACTTAATATTTTCACTTACTGTCTCTGAATATTTTTGGTATGAGGGTTTTTAGGGACACATTCTTCAAATTTGATTGCCTCTAATGTAAAACATTTTGATTAAATGTTGAACAACTCTTTTGTGTATACTTCTTTCTCTCAGGTATAGTCTCATATTTTACTTGATATTTTGCTGTAGCACCTGTTGCGTTTATCCTTTTTTTATTTTTAAAATTTTGTCCAATTAATAGAATATATAATAGCTTAACTAAATAATTTTTCTATCTTCCTTCGCTTCTGTCTTTATTTAGAATAATTGATGAAGATGAAGAAGTTGAAGCTGACAGAAATATTAACCATCTCCCCAGCCTTGTCCTTTCTGATACCATGAAAACAGGTTTGAAGAGGGAATTTGATGAAGTCTTTACAAAGAAAATGATTGAGTCCATGTAAGTTTTGGTTTCTGGTTTCCATTCAATTATGATCTTGGAGGGAAAACCCAGTCTCTAGACACTTCCTGATCGCCAACCAAGTGAAAGCACAGTGCATTTTGTATTTAGCCCAGGTTGGAGACCTTTTCTTATTAGTTCATTGGGGTGAGCAAAATGCTATGCAAGCAGGAGTTGGCTGCCTTGTGTACTCAGCCCTGGGTTGTTTTGAAGTCCTAAAATGCACTAATGGTCTAATATTTGGAAATGGGAGGATTGGCAAGAAAGAACCCATTGTCATATGTGTATGTATAGCTGATTCACTTTGTTATACAGCAGAAACTAACACACCATTGTGAGCAATTATACTCCAATAAAGAAGTTAAAAAAAAAAGAACCCATTCTCTCAAATTCCTATGATAGGATGTAGGAACCACATTTCAAAAGTACCTTTTACCTGGCTCTCTCAGTTATCTAGGACCACTATTAGGACCTAGGAAACAAAAGTCTCCCAGCAGTCAAAAAAGTTATCACAAAGGCCACAATCCACAGCTCATATTCTTATCTCATAGTGTGTAGCCCCTCAGGCCTTTAGCTCTAAGAGCCATTTTGCACTTAGTTTAGACCCAGTTTGATCAGCTCAGTTATCTGGTTTCCTCGATCATCAGAGTAGAAACACACAAACAGCAGAACAGACAAACTCATAGTAGTGAATAGTGACAGTACAGTGTGAGAACAGGAGAAGCAACTGGAAAGCAAACATAAGAACCTGAAAAGCAAAGCAGCCTGGAGCCCATTTACATAAGAACTAATGATAGCCCTGTAATTCTTGTAGTCCTTGAGCTTAGATGATCTCAAGTGGTCATTACCGACTCTGTAAAGTACAGTTGTCTCTTAATATCCATGGGGGGATTGGTTCCAGGACCCCCTGTGGATACTAAAATCCAAGGATGCTCAGTTCCCTTATATAAAATGGTCTGGGGGCTTCCCTGGTGGTGCAGTGGTTAGGAATCCGCCTGCCGATGCACGGGACATGGGTTCGAGCTCTGGTCTGGGAAGATCCCACATGCCGTGGAGCAACTGAGCCCTTGTGCCACAACTACTGAGCCTGCGCGCTAGAGCCCGTGAGCCACAACTGCTGAGCCCGCATGCCGTAGCTGCTGAGGCCTGCGCGCCTAGAGCCCGTGCTCTACAACAAGAGAAGCCACTGCAATGGGGAGCCCACGCACTGCAACGAAGAGTAGCCCCCACTCGCCACAACTAGAGAAAACCTGCACACAGCAATGAAGACCCAACACAGCCAAAAATAAGTAAATAAATTAATTAATTAATTAAAAAATAAAATGGTCTGAATCAAAAACCCACAGATATGGAGGGCCAACTGTAGTAGGCAAGTTATAAAGTGCCATTTAGGAGTTGCCTAGAAAAGACTTCAGATAGACTTGGTACTCAGTGAGCGTAAGTGTCAGATATCTGAAAAATTCTCCTAGGATACCAGTCCCACTGATGTCAGGTAGATGAGGCAGTGTTGTCTTTAGACACAGTGGGTTCCACTGCTGCTCGATGTTAGCTCACAAGGGTTTTGTATTAGCCTCCTAGCTTGAGCTTATAATTCTGACTACCCAGCCCTTAGGATAGGTAAATAGTTTAGCCAAGAGTAAGCAGGTCACATTGCCCTCTAGCCTAAAACATAGCACTTTCTGCTCTTGGTAGTTTTCCAGAAGCTAGCCTTGTGTGTGTGGGTGTGGGTGTTCTTCATTGTTTGTGTTTTATTTTTCCTTACTTGCCCTTGGGTCCCAGAAACCATCAAACCATCACTAGATGGAGAGGGCGGCGAGGGGGTGGGGGTAAGCACAGACAGTGGCTTACTGCAAAAAGCATTATGTTTCATAGCTGTACTAAGCAAAAGGCATACTGAGATATTTTTAGTGTGTTTGGCCAGTGTTTCTTTTTCATTTATAATGGTTTAGTACAAGATAGTAGCTCACATCTGCTAATATTAACCACAATTTAAGAAAAAACTATAATAAATTAAATCAAGGGCCTCTGTTCTTCATGTTGAATGTTTATATTCTGATCACAGCATCAGTACAACCAGTTGGTTTGCTTAAAAATGCATGCAGAACTGTAAAATTTAATGTACTTGAGTGGCCTTTGTAAAGATCAATTTGGATTGTCATAAATCTATTTAATCCCATCAGTTTTTAGATGTTAGGTAGCAAACATTAGTTTTTCAATGTATGTCTTTTATTTTCATGTTACAAAATTATTGATAAAAATCTGTATTTTATGTCTTAGGAGCCGTCCTTCCATGGAGCTTGTGCTCTGGAAACCTCTCCCTGAACTCCTTTCTGATAAGCCAAAGCCGTCATCTAATGCTAAGAACTACACAGGAGAGAGCCAAACTAAGCATGCAGCTGCTGGCACTGCCTTCCCTCAAAGAACTGAACTGTTCTTGGAACCTCGGCAAACAGGGTTGCCTGTTTACACTGGTTTGGAGACAGCTGCTTGCACAGAAGAAGAGATGGAACTCTAGACACCAGTTTCTACACTAAAGTCAAATTTTAGAAGGCTTATGTGTTCAGTCATGAGCCTGCTTGTACAGTATAGGGACTTGAAAGTTTTGAAACGGGTGTAATATCTCCACCTGTGATTTGGGGTGGGACTCTCATTTTGGGTAGCCATTTCTTGAATTCAACTTTTGCCAAGGAAACTTGTCTCAAGAGAAAAGCAGTTTTCTAGGGGTCTTATTAAAGGGATAAGTACATTCTGCTAATTCAAGTATAGAAGCTATATGTGTAAGCATGACTTTTAAGTCATCTGTCACATTGTCTATATCATTCAGATACTTGAGTTGAAAAAGATGCATTAATGTAGGATGCTCTCCTACTACGTGTACTTTGACAGTTGAGCCACAACTTCATCTGTAGATATGAGCTCTGTTTACAGTGGTGACTATATATGATTGGGGAGAAGGAGTAAGGAGGCGGTAGCTTAAGCCTATGCTGGGGAAATTAACAGAGGCTCTGAAACCTGTATATTAGTTGTCAATTCAGTGTAGCTATATTGATTAAATAGCCAGTAGTGTTGTGGCTCCCCTCTTTGCCTCTGAAAATGCAATGAAAAATACAAAGAAAAGGCTTTTCCTTTGAGGCTTTTTTGCCTTGTGCTACTGTTGCTCCTTGGTTTCCCTTGCATAATTGATAAGCCCAGCTATCCAGTAATGTTTACAGCTTAATTAATTTTGAGTGATAGTTTAAAAGGTTGTGAGGTAAACCATGTGCTAATTGGCTCTGGGAGAAGCATCCCTCAGGTAATCCTGGGGCAGTGCTGTATCAGCTAAGCCCAGCATATAACTTCTGTAGTTAAAAAAAAAAAGTTGTGCCTGTATAAGCAAGTTGAGTTCTTTAATGTTAATTTAGAAAACAGTGACTGAATAATTCGCTGAGCACATATGGGCAAGTGACATTGAGATTTACTGAAATAGCCAATTTGCCTATTGTTTCAACTATGGTGCAGTAAGCCTAAAAGTTAGTAGAGAATAGCTTCCTGCTAGCAGGAAATCTTCATCTTGAGGACCTTACCCAGGCTCAAGGCATCCTCTGAGGGTAACCAGGATTGAAGTTTTTTATTTCTCAGGAAGAGCTCTTCTGTGTGGCAAGGACTCAGTAGTACGAAGTAAAATGACAATTCCTTTAGTGCTACAGAATATCCACTATAACTTATTGAGTGTAATACTAGCTCTTTTATCAGACAATGGGAGACCACCCCAGTTATTTCTGTTTTGTTTTCTGGGTTTCTTTTGCCTTTGTTGGAATCAGATACCTTGTGTAGAAAACATGGTTTATGCCAAGTAGAGGTGACTTTAGGAGGCAGCTCCCGGGCAATTTTGAAACCCATGCCGAAGTCCCTCCCCTTTTTACAGATGGCATAGAAGTCACAAGTCTGTTAACTGGACTGTTTCTTCTCCTGCCTGTTGTTCCTGCTTTCTCTATTTCTGTCTGGATAGTCAGGAAAAGATTTAATGTTTAATATTTAAACAAAATATTTAATGTCTACACAGTAAAATTATTCAAACTTCAAACCAGTATTGAAACCAGTTGGAAACCAGCTAATAGTTTCTTAATCTCAGATTTAGAGATGAATGTAAACTGTATTCTGTTGAAATGTGCAAGTGTTTGATTCATGCCGTTTAAAAAACTCCTGCCTCTCGGTCATTGTTAATGGGACCAACTTGTAAAGTTTGTAGCCTTAAAGAAACCTCCATGCGTTTGTTCTGCTACAGCTCAAAAACATGAAGTGACTGCCTGGAATTTGGAGTTAGTCCCAGTGTTCAGGTGAAGGAGAGGTGACACCTTTCCAAAGAAGGACCCAAGCACACTAACACTGTCTTCTATAGGGATTGTTGGGCAGGCCTGGGATCCAGGTCTGTACAGTGAACAGGAGGAAAGAAGAGCTCTGAAACAAGGCTCTGATACCACGGGTATATGTAGGAGAGAACTAATAAGATTCTGTTAATTAAGATCCAAGCAGAACTTGTTTCAGGAGTCATTTTACCTGACATGATCATTATTTCTGCAGGAAACATGGACGTTCAATGCTCCTTTTTAAACTTTATCCTGCATATGTTTGTACAAAAATCGTCTTCTTCATCCTTGTGGTGCTTACTCATCTGAGCCGTCTCCACAGTCCCCATGCCTCTGCTTTGTTTTTCTTTTGTAGAGTAAGGCTTTTGCTTTTGCCTTAAGGTTTCCCTAGGGAATTAACAGGTCTTCTCATTTTGTACAGCTTTTGCAGCATGGATCAAACATTGGCTTACTATGCTAATGTGTGAAGAGAAAAAATTATCTAAAGCAGGTGAGCTTTAATGAACAAATGTGTATTTTCTCTGAGTTTGATTAGGGTATGTGTGGTTTTCTATTTCATATGAAGAAAGTTAAGTGCGGTTCTCACAGATATTAAATAAAAACTGCTACTCATTCTTGAAAAGGTGCAAATGTAAAATTTAAAAAATGAGTGGAAGCTAGAACCATGAGAAAAATGTTCACCAGTGGGTTCATTAATTATTTTGGATCTGGAACCTTGGTTTTGTTTTTTACTAGTGATAAGAATGGTGGAGTACTTGGAAAGTTGTGAAAGATGCTGTTTTACTTTAAAATGAGAATCTGGTGTTTTTGTATTTTGTTTTCAATAAAACTTCTTAAGTGTTTTGGACTATTTGAGATATTGTATTCCTGCACTTAAGTAAATGAAATCAAGTTTGGGACCTTTAAAAATAGGGAGTAGGAAAATTCCTCTTGATGTTCAGTTACATGGTCATTCCTTTCTTGAGTTGACAGGTCACTGGGTGGCAGTATTGCGTGCATATTTACAACCATTAGTTGATAAATGTGGATCCCTGATTTGTGGGCAGGCAGAGTTTGAGTTACGGCTACAGAAACTCAGGATATTGGGGGTTTTTTACCAAAATTTGGAAATCACAGCTAGAAGTTATCTATTTTTATAGATTTGGAAACTAAGCCTAAGTAGACAGTGACAATTTAGTATAATAATCCAATTCACCAGGTCCAGGGTTCCTACTTGACCAGTGGTCTTTTTACAGCAATACCTAACATGTTTAGGTTTCATTGAAATAATCTACAATAAAGTATGGTTCAGGCAGTGTAACTTTAAACTCCTTGAGGGAATATAGTTTTGTATGTATCAGTTTGGTTCAAATATTCTACTAGTGGCATTTGAGAGATGAGCTACATGCAGTTATAATATGGTGTTAGACTATAGCTCCAGCAAGACAGGATGTTGTCTTTCAGCAACTGGTTAGTGGGTAAACAAGCCAGTCTTCCTGTCCCTTAATTAACTTTAGAAGTCAGAGGGTAAAGATTTAATCTTAGAAGATTATAATCTGATGCCATGAAATATTCTTGGAGTAGGCGGTATTAACTACCTCTGCCTACAGTTCTGTCCCTACTTTGCCTGCTCCAGTAGCACACATAGTAGAAAAGCAGAGAAGCACACGTTGGTGTCACAAGGCCCAGGGAAATGGTGTACAGGTATCTGTCACCTGCTTCTTTGAGTTATGGACAACCTTCTGCATTTAATAGAAATCTTGCTTTGGTTTTGCAGAGAAAGATGTTTTTATTTCTAACCATTCCATTTAGTGTTTCAGTATGAAGATAGGATATCCTGAGTGTTTAGTAATTTTCACCCATCTGTGCAGGAAATGAAAATTCAATCTACACAGGTTGTGTCCTGTGTTATTCCTGTTGTACAGCTGTCTCTTTCATGTGATGTCATTGAATGTAAATTACTTGAGCCCCAGTCTTCAGATGCTTGTTCTATAATGTTGAAAGCTAAAATGTATCTGTAATTACATCTGCCTACACAATCCCTAAATAGATTCTCAGCACTTAAATTTTCAGTTCTAGAAAATCTGGTGATCAGGTTTTTAATTGTGGGGCAGCTGGAGGATTGTTCTTACACTTATGAAACAGAAACTCAGAGATTAAGCAAGTTTGCATTGCCAAGTACTAGGATTGGGCTCTGGTTTCAGCAACCAGGGACCTTAGGCTCTCTTGCCCAGTAGTATGCTTGTGGAATCCCACCTCGTTTGGTCTGCTCACTCACTCTGACCTCCCCAGAGGTAGTCAGTAAATACTGGCATAGAATCCTGGCATGGGTAAAATAATTTCTATAAATTAGGGGACTCCTTTAATATCTTGTAAGTGGATTCTCAAAGAAAAGATGCACCTTGGATGATGAGTTTATCAAGTCTGTAGTTTGGGGGTTGTAACAGATTCATTCTTTTGTGAAACATGTCCTAGAGTGTATATAATTCTGTAAGAGATTAAAACCCTTCCAAAGTGGATTAGGAGATAACAGTTAACTTTTGAGTGCTTGGGACGGTGCCTGGCATATACTAAGTGCTTATAATGCATCATCTCTTTGAATCCTCTAGCAGCCTTTAGAGATACTATTATACCCCTTTACAGATGAGGAAATAAGTGGTAATTTATGCCCAGGGTTACCCAGCTGAACTGGTGGCAGAGTTGAACCCAGGGAGTTTGAGTCTAGAAAATGCTCTTAATCTCTATAATAATAGCAAAAGTATTGATATTTAATGGCATGTCCTTCTCTAACATGTTAATAGCAAAAGTTGTTAAGTGTTCTAGCTCTGCCATTTACTAGCTGTAATGTTGGTCAGTTAGGCTGAAGAAACTGTCTCAAATATAGTAACTGGTCAGAGTGTATTACTTCAGGCAGCCAGGAATTAAACCAGGCGGTAATTAAGGGGGGAAAGCCTTCAGTCACTTTAAAAAGTGGCATGCTCACTGAAGTGGGATAAATCACTACCATGGCAAACAGTGAAAACCAAGAGAGAATAACAACAGTAAGACGTGAGGTTCAAGAAGGAATCAAAGAACAAAGACACTGCATTGTACTTTTTAACTGCACAGGTAGTTTTAAATAAATGGAGAAAGCACCTTCCAAAAGTTACACTAGCAGGGAAAGATTCCATCAAGCATTTACATAGTAAATTTCTATTTTACAAAAGATTCTTGATCTTTACTTGAACTGTACATGATAAGGGAAAAGGAGCCCCCTCAAATAGGTGTTCTCTCTGCTTGCAGAAGCAAACTAAAGGACCTAAGATCGGAGGCAAGCCTGGGATGCCAAGATGGGTAAAGAGAAATGATAAAGGGCCATTCGTTAATTCCATGTCTAAGACACTTTTCTAGTGATGCTTATGTAAATACTTTAGGGCAAACCACTGCCCTTAAGATAAAGGTACAACCTCAGAATCTGTAATTCTGGATTATAGTAATGTATCTGTGTACCCTGGACTGCTGAATGTCAAAAGACAATACTTGGGGTGACCTATGAGGTTTGAACAAATACTTTAGAGGAATTCTCTAGGACCATACACCCTCTACTTTGGCTTTTTGAATGAAGCACAGGCTTCTGTGCCATATCCTCCAGCAGTGTAATAGTCAAGAAAAGGGCATCAGTATTGGATCACTCCTTAGACACTAATCAGTTGGGGAAAGAGTTCACTGGCAAAAGTGTCCTCCCAAGAATGGTCTACACCAAGCAGAGAGGACATGTCACTCAAGGGAGAAGGGGAACCCTGATAGCTACAGTCACTATAAGCATCCAGTAGGCAGGAAGATGGCTTCAGGCAGTGGCTGGTTGAAAGCAGATCTGAGATACCCAGCTCTGGAATGAAGTCATCTTCTACAAGTTCTTCCTTCACTGAGACAGTGAATTCAGGGTGATCCTTCTCTGAGGGACTGGAAGGTGCTTCCTCAATTTTCACTACCACATTAGCTTGGCTCTCTGTCTCAGAGGGTATCTCTAAGACTAGGGGCTTTGTATATACGTGGTCAAAACGAATCAGTTCATTAATGGCTTCCAGCTTGGCTGATGACGTCCCCAGGGATGGAGAGGGGGGTGTGGGTAAGGAACTGGGTCCTTCTGGGTCGACTTCTGGGAGCTGCTCCAGGCTGGTAGACTCTGGGGAAGGACATCTGAAGAACATAACTGGGTCCAAGTTGAACAAAATGCCCAACAGGATATCAGACTGTAAAAGGAAAAATTAAATGGAGTTCAACTATTAGAATGCACTGAGAATCTACCTTAGTGCTAGGTTCCATAATGTAAATTAATCATTAGGCTATAGGATGACCTCCAGGACCCACCAGACCCATTTATCTATACTCCACTCCATGTCCTAAACCACCTGGAAATAGGAAGGTAGTTAATGTTCACCTCCAACTCAACCAAAACTACCTTCTCTGCCCTCATCTGTCTGGTTAGGGATGTCAGGCATCAAACAAATGGAATTAAATAGTTATACACCTCTTTAGTAAACCTGAATAAGCCCTACCTCAGAGTCTGAAGAGTCAACACCGTCAGAATCCATGGGGAGATGTTCTGGAGGGGTGACAACTGGGCCTGCACCTGCTGCAGAGGTGCACGTAGTCTGAGTGCTGCGGACTCAGCAGACCCGGCCACCGGCCTCACTCCATTCCCCTGGGAAGAAAGACCAAAGTGAATGAACAGCTCCAACAGCTGAGAGTCCCCAGGGAAATACTTGCCAGGAAGCTGTGATTCTTGACTTTCAAGAAAGCTAGAAAACTATTCTTTAGAGCTGAAATCTTTCCCTTAAACCTTTGTTATTTCCATTTTCTTGAGCCCTCCTCAAGAAGAGATAAGAAAAGGAAGGTAAGACTAACTTCATTGTGATTTTCTGTACAATGAAACATTTTTCTTCCCCAAGCAAAGATTCAGGCAGGACCGATATTCTTAAATAATATCTTACTTATATTCTCAATAAGAATAACGTTCCTAGTAATAAAGTTCTATAGTGAATTTAGGCCCAGAATCTTTTTGGATAGTAATTTTTTAAAAAGTTTGTCCTGAACATTATCTTCTGAGTAGAACTGCCCTACTGTCAACCGTAGACCACTTAAGTGTTATCACTGAATTTGCCATGATTCGTAAATTAAAACCCATACATCACTCTTCTATCAGAAAGGTGTCACTATCATAATGAATCCCTTCTCAGTCATATTCATCAAAGAACCACTATAATTTTAGTAGCATTCAAAGTTAGGTTTGACTGGCTCTCTTATCCTGGTTCTCCTTAATGTTGGCATGGTAGATATATCTTGTCGACTACTGGCATTTGTTAGTACTTGCTCTTGGAGAGTCATCTAACTTATTTTAATTATTAGGACCTGGTACTATTCACTACACTCTTGAAAAATGAATAAGTATCATTAAAGAAAGAGGTCATGTCACTTAAAACCAGTTCTCACATACGGCACCAAATAAAGGACATGACTTACTTTGGTCTCTGCCTCCTCTTCAGTCACTA
This sequence comes from Balaenoptera physalus, assembly GCF_965194825.1. NCBI lineage: Eukaryota > Metazoa > Chordata > Mammalia > Artiodactyla > Balaenopteridae > Balaenoptera > Balaenoptera physalus. The sequence continues at coordinate 74,620,308 of NC_138897.1, forward strand.
GGGCATCCATCCCCAAGCGCTGTCTCAATTCCTGGTTCTCAACTACGAGGCCATGAGTTTTCTCTCGTAAAAGCTGATTTTCTAGCAAAAGTTTTTGGTTCTGGAAGAAAGTTCAGAAGAGGCTATTAAGACATCTAATTCTTTCACTTAAGAATCCACCTGACAGCATTTCACTACAATAGGTTTCCTTTCCTTCTCCCGGGTCTTTTGGAAAACTCTATGCTTATGAAGTTGTTCACAGTGGGTATTAGAAGGCAAGGTTATAATTACAAAAAAAAAAGTTATTTAGGAAGTGCTATCTCATGGGGTCACATATAACACAATGCCCCCAACTACTAATAGAGACTTCAGCAAAGAGTGACTTGTGGCTTTAATTTAGATACGATGTTTAAAAAAATCCTATCTTGAACTGGCAGGTGATAATAAAAGTGGTAGTGGTGGACTGTAAAATCAACATGTTAAAAAAAAAGAACAACACAAATAATCCTTATGTATTCAAGATGTGTAACTGGCAACAATTTAAGTTTAGGTAACAAGTAGACCCTAGAAGGGGAAGGGAACAGTTAGTGGACTTTTGGATAAGCCAGAAAAGGTCTCAAGTTTAAGCAATGATTTCCTATCTGCTTTTACTAATTTTTTAGTACTAACTGATAAAACATTGTTGAAATGTTGTAATTCACCAGCTTTGAGATAGAGCTAGCACCAAATGCCAAGAGGGTCAATCACTTCTGCTCTCATCAAGGTTCACCACTTAACCAACTACCTATCTACCCTAACTTAGATTAACTAAAAGTTTAACTTTTAATTATATGTCCAATTGTATTCTAAAGGAGACGAAGCAACCATTAACCAAGGAAAGATATACAATGGATAAAAGATACGAGTTTGGCCTTAAGTATTTTTACCTCTTCTTCCAAATCTACCACTTGTTGCTCCAGCTCACTCATTCGAGCTTTCTTTCGGTCTCTGGCAGTCTGAGCTGCTACTCTGTTTTTCAGTTTCCTGAGAACAGAAAGAGACATACCACACTGAGTCATCTCAAACCTTATTTATATCTTTATTTGAAAACTTGGCCACCTGGTGCTTTCATTTTAATTTACAGTACAAGGTAGACTAATGGTAAAATACACTTCAAGGTTCTCCCCTCAAGAAAACAAAACCAAAAAAAAAAAAAAAATCAGCCTTCTGTGGATCTAGCTTGAAGACCTACTTTATTCTCCCCCATACTGAGTCATCCACCTTCGTCTCATCCCTGGCCACAGCACAGAGGCTGGACACAAATATTATTCACCTTGCATCACAAGATATTTCCTCCTCCCCTTTCTACTCCCCCGTTGCTTCCTGACTCCAATCCCCTTAAAGAGGATCCAACCTGGACTGATTAAATCTAGTAAAGGCTGCAATAGCGCTAAGACATAAATCCTCCCTCCCTAAACCCAACTCAAAAGAGGGAGAGGCTGATGCGACTTTCGCCCTGGTGCTGAAAGCCTAGGCCCGTGTCTACTCCAGGAGGCACTTCATAAATCACAAAAAGCACAATGATCATAAGAGAACTAACATTTACGGAGGACTAAGTACTAGGCATTTCTCAATCTCCCCAGCAGCCTGATGAAGTAGATACCATTTTAAGGATGCAGAGGCTGAGTTTGACTCGGGAGCCTTACAGCGCTCCCAGCCCCCTTCAACAGCTGACATTTCAGTTCCGTGCGTCTCCAAAAAAGTAGGTTAACCAATAGGCTTCATGTCACAGCCCAAGTTCAGAAAAGCTGACCACGGGTCTGTGGTCACAGCTAGAGGGCCTGGAACCCAGGTACCCTTATACCCAGCTCTGGTTATCTCTAATGAGATAGAAAAGAAGTAAATAAAAAAGGCCTGCGCAGCTCTGGACTCCACCCAGCGCGGTGGATCTGCCAGTCCAGACTTCCTGCCCCGCCCCGCGCCACGCTGGCACCGGACTGGCCCGGTCACCAACGCCTGAGCGCTGCGGGCGGTCAGCGCGGCCCCAGGTCCCTGTCTCGCCTTCGGATTCGGTCCCAGACCCCAGGCCCTCGCCCTCCGGCTCCGTGCCTCGACCCTCGCCCACCTCCGCAGCGCCTTCTCCTCGGGGCTCAGGTGCGTGAGGCGCTGTCGTTTGCGCGCCTGGGGCGGCCCCCCGCTCGCCGCCTCCGGGCTGGCCCCTCGCTGGCCCGGCAACATGATCGGCAGAGCCCGGCCTGCCGGGGCTCCGGCGGCGGCGGCGGCGGCGGCGGCGGTGGTGGTGGCGGGCTGGCCGGACAGAAGCAGAACTTTGGGTGCCCCGGCGGCCGGGCTCTGCGCGGGTGCCACCACCACCATGGCCGGAGCGTGTCTACCCGAGTGCGCGCCCCCGCCGCCCAGCGGGCCGGTTCCGCCGCGCCCAGCCTTTCTACGATCGTGGCCCTCCTCGATTGGCCAGCGCCGAGTGACGCAGGCCTATTTCGGCGCCCATTGGTCCGGCCGATCCGGAGGGGGTGGGGCCAGGGCGTCCAGCGTGGCGGCTGTGGTGCCGGGCATTTTTCGCCGGGGTGGCCGGTAGGCGTAGCTCGGCGCTGGGTTAGGGCACCGGAGGGCCAGGTCTGGGGAAGTCCCGTGCTCGTGAGGAAGGGTCCGGAGCCAGGCGGAGTTTCCTCAATAAATGGAATTTCCCCCCTAGGCTGACGCAGAGTTTAATTCCAAACCGAGAGATTTCCAGACCAATTTTTACGGAGACTAACAGATTTTTACCCGCCCCTGGCAGAATTGTATCTTGTGCGCCGCTTAGGGCCCGGAGCTGAGCAGAAAATCGAAAGACCAGCGCGAATCGGGACTTGGGTTAGAGAAAAGCCTGCAAAGAAATTCCGCGAAATAAGTCTTTAGGGAATGAGATCGCGCGTTTTAAAACTAGGTTTAACTCATAGTGAAGGCTTAATAAACCTTAGGTGGTGTTCTCTCAGAGTGGCGGGAATACGTGTAATTTCATTTTTCTTTGCATCTCTAAACTTTCTGCTATGAGCATACATTATTATTATTATTATTATTATTATTATTATGAAAAGAAAAAATGTCACGTATAAGACATGAGGGGAGGTTCAGGGCTCTTGCCCGCCTGTTGCGGCGCAAAGGGGCGGGGGGCGGGGGGCTTGTGAAAGAGGGGCCTCCGAACGGTAGCTAGGGACCAGTTTAGACAAGGAATATTAAAATGGAGAAACCCGAGGAAACACCCCACACGGGCATTTTCACTTTTTTGAAGCAAATTACAAAATGTTAAGTTCCCTAGAATTACAAAGCAATACATTCTTTAATAAGTAGTTACTGCTTCCTCTATGCTCAGCACTTTTCTAGGTTCTAGGGATGCAGAGATGAGTAAATCTCGTAGCTTGGTGTTTGGAAGATATGCAAAAAGTGAAAAGATAGAACGCTTCCAGGTAATTCTTCGGTGTTACTAAGTCAGGTTAGCCCTTCTATTATATTTTGGTGGAAGAAAACAGTATGGGAAGAAGAAATGAATGAAAGCAGTTCAGTCTTTCGATATATAGGCCCTTTTAAGGGCGTAGTTTCCATCATTCCCAGGACTAGACTGTGAGCCTCCTAGTATTTTCTTCCTCCAAATTGGCAGAGTGAAATCAATGACTTTATTTAAACTGAGCTGGCCCAGCTCAGGCCGTCCTGAACACAGGCTGCTTCTGTGGACTGGGAAAGACATGGGGGCTAATCAGAGACCAGGACAAAACAGCCTGCCTTCTTTTTAACTCCCATCAACCTTGAGCTAGCTGGGTCCTAAAGTGCCTGAAGGGGTGAGAGATTCACTCCTGGCCCTGGGACCTTTGGGGAGAATTCTTCAGAATACCTTCTGGTTGAGACCTACTCTTCCTGTTAAAGGACCTTGGAAAGCTGTAAGAGGTTCTGAGAAAAGTCATGTAATTGTCATGCAGTCTTTTATTTAAGTTAATATTTGTGAATGCCAAAAGAACGTCTGGCACTGTGTAAGAAATCTCAGGGAAACTAGAAGAAATTTAAATCATTTAGACATAAAAAGAAAATGCATGAGGCCTCTATTAGTCCATCATGGTGTAAATGAGTAACCATAAGGAGAAGGTACAAGATGCTGGGGCAGAGGCGAAAAAGCCAGTGGATTGCATTTTAGTCTTGGTTAATTGGGTAGAAATGGAATGTTGAAATTGACTCCCACAGCTTTGTTTTCAAGACTTTCATCTTTTTGATAAACATGTTAAATCATACTCAAAAACAGTAATTGGACCCAGTGCAGATTGCTGTCCGTGGAATCATGAACACTCGTGTCCAAACCTTTGAACAGTTTTATATCCTCTCTGTAACATTTCTCTGATAATTCTTGCATCAGATGCCAGTAATATTTTAAAACAGTTACTAGGCACTTGTGATAAGAGCTATAAAATATATAAAATACAAAGTTCTTAGTCTTTGTGAAATGCAAGAAACAGTAGAGCATTAAGTCTAAATAAGTAAAAGAACTACACCAAACCCAGTAGCAATCTGAAACTAAAATTCAAGAACTTCTCTCTAATACGGTAGCCACTGACCACAGGTGGCTATTGATTCTTTTTCCCACCTGTCTTTTTCACAGTCTCCATTCTAGCACTCTTCACTCACATCACTCATGCTTAATCTTCCCAAGGTGCACTGCCCTGAGGTAGAAAAATCTCTGGGGCTCCGAACAAATAGACTAGTCAAGCTATTAGTGATGAGATTGAAAAAGGAAATGACCCTCATCACTGAGTATCAATCCCTTTCCAACTCCATTGGTTCTAATTCTTTGTTTTCAACAAAATTGATGGAAGACAAGAGTGAGTTGTCAGCTGAGACTTGAATACAATAATTTTTAATAATAGGTCATTATGTGACTTGGCTTCTAACTTGAAAGATGTTCAGACAATTGAAGGACATCGTTATAACAAAATGCCTTCCTTCCCCATCCACTTAGTTATATGAACAACGTTTTAGGGGACTTTTTTTAATTAAAAAAAAGGAATAAAATTAATTCTGAATCCTGCCTCACTATAGAAATAAGTATTATTAATCCACTGATACATGACGCAAAGATACATTTCCAATATCATTTTACTCTCTATGTTTAATAATTATCAAAATTTGGAATATTTGTTGTTTTGATAAACTTTGTAAAATTTGTACTGATTTTAATTGTTATGATAGCTCCATGTAGAATAATTTTTTATGGTTTGAAGAAAGCTTTAAAATATTTAAATGTGTATATTTTTACGCAAGGTAGCCTATTAGGTAATCAACAGTAGACTTTTAAACATAAAACTATATTACATTGAGATAAAAGTCTGTAAGGAAAGTAGAATGGAAATATAACTTAAAAAGGAAAGAGAAATAAGGTAAGTTTTCTGGTTCTTAATAAAGAGCTTGTTGTTTTTTTTTAACTTTTGATTTTGATATAATTTCAAACTTACAGAAAAGATGCAAGAATTGTACAAAGAGTTCCGGCAGACTCTTCACCCAGACTGTTTTTTTTTTTTGGCTGCGTTGGGTCTTCGTTGCTGCGCGTGGGCTTTCTCTAGTTGCGGTGAGCGGGGGCTGCTCATCATTGCAGTGCGTGGGCTTCTCATTGAGGTGGCTTCTCTCGTTGTGGAGCACGGGCTCTAGGCACGCAGGCTTCAGTAGTTGTGGCACCCGGGCTTAGTTGCTCTGCGGCATGTGGGACCTTCCCAGACCAGGGCTTGAACACGTGTCCCCTGCATTGGCAGGCGGATTCTTAACCACTGCCACCAGGGAAGCCCACCCAGACTTTTTACTCAGACTCACCAGTTAACTTTTTACTGTGTTTGCCTTATCAGTCTCTCTCTCTATGTATGTGTGTGTATCTCATATATGTATATATATATTCACAATTTTTTTCTGAACTATTTATGAATAAGTTTCAGTTATGATGCCCCATTACTCCTAAATACTTCAGCATGTGTTTCCTAAAACCAAGGCATATTCTCCTCATAGCGGCAGTGCAACCATCAAAATCAGGAAATTAGCATATGTAGAGATACAGTATCACTATCTAATCCCCAAACTCCATTCAAATTTCTCTGATTCTTCTAATAATGTCCTTTAAGGGAACCCTCCTACACTGTTGGTGGGAATTTAAATTGGTATGGCCACTATGAAGAACAGTGTGGAGGTTCCTTAAAAAAGTAAAAATAGAGCTACCATATGATTCTGTAATCCAACTCCTGGACATATATTTGGAAAAGATGAAAACTCTAATTCAAAAAGATACATGCACCCCGATGTTCATAGCAACACTATTTACAATAGCCAAGGCATGGAAGCAACCTGAATGTTCATCGACATTTGAATAGATAAAGATGTGGTATAGATATACATATACAATGGAATATTACTCAGCCATAAAAAAGAATGAAATATTGCCATTTGCAGCAATATGGATGGACATAGAGAATATTATATTAAGTGAAGTAAGTCAGAGAAAGACATATGCTATCACATATATGCAGAATCTAAAAAATAATACAAATGAATTTATTTACAAAACAGAAACAGACTCACAGACATAGAAAACAAACTTATGGTTACCAAAGGGAAGGGCAGGGGAGGGATAAATTAGGAGTATGGGATTAACAGATGCACACTACAATGTATAAAATAGACAACAAGGATTTACTGTATAGCATAGGGAGCTATATTCAATATCTTATAATAACCTACAAGGGAAAAGAATCTGAATATATATATATAACTAAATCACTTTGCTGTACACCTGAAACTAACACAGTGTTGTAAATCAACTATAGTTCAATATAAATAAATAAATAAATACACAAATACTGTCCTTTAAAGTACAGGATCTGTTCCAAAATCAAGCATTGCATATGGTGATTATCATGCTTTTTAGTATCCTTCAACTGGGAACAGTTCCTCAGTCCTTTCACGTCTTTTTTTTTTTGTCATCATTTATTTACTTATTGCTAACATGAATTCAAAGCGAGTATGCAGATTCTTTTATTCTAGAGCAAATCAGGAAATAAAGACACAATTGCCATCATCAAATCTTAATCTTCAGAGAACAACATCCCCACGAGGTCGGCCTGAAGACACTCAGATTCTACCAGTTTTTGAGGTGTTCCATACTTAAGTAGTGTAGGCACTGCAGTTAATTCCAACTTTTTCCTGAAGTCATTATTTGGATCTTTCCAATAAGGTTTTTCTCCTACTTGGCAGTAGATAAACACCCATCCTTCACCAACATGCTTCAGCCCCTCTCGTACAACTGGTTCAGCCTGCACGCAGTCGGGGCACCAGCTTTTGCCTTCAGTGTCCTTAAAACCAGAAAAATAGGCGAAAATGGTCTTGCCACTGTGCTGCTCCACCACCTGCGTGAATTCCTCGTAGCCAGACATGCTCACCTCTTCATAGCGGGCCATCGAGAGAGCATGCCATCGGAACACTGGAGGTGTCTTGTGTCCTGCCACTGCCGGGAGAGGCTCCATGCGGGGTGGGGCCTCATGTCTTGTCTTTTTTTTTTTTTTAATAAATTTATTTATTTATTTACTTATTTTTGGCTGTGTTGGGTCTTCGTTGCTGTGCGCAGGCTTCAGTAGTTGTGGCATGTGGGCTCAGTAGTTGTGGCTCATGGGCTCTAGAGCGCAGGCTCGGTAGTTGTGGTGCACGGGCTTAGTTGCTCCGCAGCATGTGGCATCTTCCCAGACCAGGGCTCGAACCCGTGTCCCCTGCATTGGCAGGCAGATTCTTAACCACTGTGCCACCAGGAAAGCCTGCCTCATGTCTTTTCTGATGTTGACCTCTTTGAAATGTATGGGTCAATTATTTTGTAGAATGACCCTCAGTGTGGGTTTGTCTGATGTGACTTCATGATTTATGTGTTTTGGGCAGGAATACCACACAGTGATGCTGTTTTCTTCTCGGTGCATCATATCAGGAGGCAGGAGATGTCAATTTGTCCCATAACCAGTGATATTAACTTTTACCAATTGGTTAAGATGCTGTCTCCTAAAGTTAATTAGTAGCTTTTGTACTTATTAATAATACCTATTTTGTAGAAGGATATTTAAAGATATCTACCTATCCTGTTCCTCATTATATCTTCACTCACAGTTCTAGGATCCATTGATGATTCTTGCCTAAATTAATTCTTACCATAGTGATTTCCAAATAGTGATTTCCTAATTCTATCATTCCTTCTGCATTTATTCCTTGGAATTCTACTGTGAGGTAGAACTTTCCCTTCTTATTTATTTAGTTATTCATATCGATATCAACTCACAGAGTGCTATTTTACTCAGTGGGTTTAAAAAAATCTATTACTACATTATTTATTTTGATTCTTAAATTGTCTCAGACTTGACCAGTGGGAGACCATTGGTCTCCATTTTTAATGACCTCCATTTTTAATTTTGGTAAAATATACATAACATAAAATTTACCAATAACCATTTTTAGGCATACAACTCAGTGGCATTAAGTACATTCACATTGTTGTACAACCAGCACCACTGTCCATCTCCAGAACGTTCTCATCATCCCAAGCAGAAACTCTGTACCCATTAAACAATAACTCTCCACTCACCCATCCTCCCAGCCTCTAGTTACCTCTGTTCTACTTTCTGTCTCTATGAATTTGCCTATTCTAGGTACCTTGTGTAAGTGGAGTCATACAGTACTTGTCCCTCTGTGTCTGATTTATTTCACATAATATAATAGCTTCAAGGTTATCCATGTTGTAGCATGTATGAGAGCCTCTTCCTGACGTGTGTCCTTTCTGGCATGTCCCAATCATTCTTTGACCACTTACTTATTTTCTGGTACAACAAGATATTCCAGACTCATCTATTCTTTCCCAGGCCCAGCCCTTGAATGGGCCATTTCTCCAAGGAGGTCTGGCTCCTTTTCATGGAGAATAATATTTAGTGACAAAGATCTGTGCACTACGTGCGCTCATTGCTACTGGGGTGTCATTGCTTCTAGGTTGTCTCAGTGGATAGAACTAGGAAATAATATTTGTATATATATGTGTATACATACCCACATAAAAAGATATAGAAAGATATAGATGTTTGTATGTCTATACCTATTTTTATATCGATCTATCTTATGTATTAAAAACTCATGAGTGCACACCAATAACTCCAACTCCAATTCAACACCAAAGAGTTTGTTCTAGCCCTCCCTCTTTTCATGATTTTAACTCTGTTCTCTGACAATAAGGAAACAGATGCCTATTAAATTCTCATGTATACAAATGTATGTAATTAATCTATTGGCAATGGCTGGTTGAATCCTTGGCCCCAGAATATGCAAACCCCCTCACCCCAGCCAGCTATTCTTGGCCAAATCCTTGACTCATATTTCCAAATGTGTGATGATGGATGGCAAATAACTGTGGTATTTCGATTCCATTGAACACAGCTAAAAGAGTGATACAAAAGTTTTACTTTAAAATGTCAATACTCCCAGTTTCATTAGAAATGACATCCATTGCAACTAATATTTAAGCTTATCATGAGAAATTTTAGATGTTTAAAATGTGGGGTGTATTTAAAATGTGGTATCTAGTTTTACTAAATTATTTTAGGGACCATGTGAACAAAAAAGTTTTAAGACCATTGTAGCAGAAGAATAGAACCAAACTGTTCGGAGAGAGAAACAAAGGACAAGAGTGAGCCAGTGAGCCAGTGAGAGACAGAGAACAACAATCATTCCAAAAAATATAAGAAAAGAGGAAAACACAAGAAACATGGTAAGGAGAAAACATGAAATGACATGGTAGGAATACGTCCAAATATATAAATAATCAAAAATAAATATGAATGGATTATATTCCCTTCGTAAAAGAAGGAGGCTCTGGTTTAAGTGAAAAATCCAAATTCCAGCTATATGCTGTTTATAGGAAATACACATAAAACAAAACAGCATAAGAATGGAAAATGGCTCACCAGGCAAATGTATACAGAAAACAAGCATATGGAGCAACATTTGTATCAGACAAAATAGAATTTAAGACAAAAACATTTAAAAAGAACAAAGCAGGGTGTTTCATGTTGATTAAAGGTACAAGTTATGAGTCATACATTTTATAAACATAGTAGCATAATTTTGAAATGTATAAAACAAAAACTGAAAATAAATGGCGAAAATGACAGATCCACAATCACAGTGGGAGACGAATACACCTCGCTCAGAATCAACCAATAGTGCAGACAGGAAAGATGTGAATAGCACAATTAACAAATATGATCTCACAGAGAACTTTCCTCTCCACCAGGAACATGTGAAACATTCACAACATTTGATGTCATTTTCCTCTTGCAGAGTGAGATTGATCTGTGTTTCAGGGTTTAGCAATGGAATTGTTTCCAAGTTTTAGCTTTTATGAATAAAGCTGCTGTGAGCACTTGTGTACAAACCTTTGTGTGAAAGAAATCTTTGTATTTTCATTTCTCTTGGGCAAATATTCAATACCCAGTGGGGAAACTGCGGGATCACGAGGTAGGTGTATGTTTAACATTTTTAGAAACTGCCAGCTTCCCAAAGTGGTTTTATCATTCGACATTTCCACCAGCAACACAAGGCGTTCTTAGACTACTATAACAGATTGTTATTTAACTCTTTCATTGTTACCCAACTTTTCATTTGTTTACGTTGTTATGTTTTTTTCCAACTGGATTTCGAAAAGCTCATTAGAAACAGAAGCATGGGTTATACTTCTTTGTGTTTAGTATAGTGCTGAGTACACAGACATTCAATAAATATATTTTTAAATGATTATTAAACTGTTAGGTTGTCTGCAATATGCTTTAAAAGACAGAACATCTTTTAAATTACTCTGGCAGACTGCTACATAATACCATTTTGTTGAAAGCAGAATTCAACACAAGGTTGGTCTATCTTGGACTTATTACTAAAGCCTGAAATGTGCTCATTTTAAGGTACTAAGGCAGTATTTCTAGTTACTTACATGGTGTCTATTCTACTTTTCTTTCTTATTAAAAATAATAATAATAATTTTTGTTCAGGGTGCCTAGCTGAAAACACTCAGCTTCCAGATTCCCTTGAAATTATGAGTAACTGTGGAATATAGTTCAGGCCAATGTATAAGTGGAAGTTCTAGGCAGAGAGAATTCCAGGAAAGCTTGTTAAATGGAGAAGACTCTACTGGGATGCCTTTCACCTTTTTCCTGTTGCCCCTTTCCCCCAGGCAATGCTTCTTCTTGCCTAGAATGCTGATGAAAGTTCGAAAGGTTGAGACAGTTCAGCAGCCATCCTGCAAGCATGAGGAAGGAAGCCACAAGCTAAGGATGTCAGAGGGGAAAGACAGAAGGAGTCTGGGTTCCTGATGGCATCATGGAGTGACCATCTAGCCCTGACTTAGCTCTAGACTGCCCACTTCCAGATCCCAAGTTACGTGACAAATAGAAATATCATGGTGGCTGGGTTTTTATTACATGCCATACAACACAATCCTCACTTTTACAGACACTTACCATACTGCCCTAAGTTAGATTTTCCAAATACCGTCTTTGTTTTTCCATGAACAGGCTACTAGTATGGCTGAGGAACTAGTATGCTCAAGTATGGCATCAGGAAGTAGGTGGATCCCAAGGACATAATTTTTATCACTGGCACTTTCTTCTGACACCAGGAAAAGAGATGAGTCATTTAGCATTAGCATCACTATTTTGTGGCCAGAAAAATTGAGGTTCAAAGGGACAAAATAATCATCTTAAGGCTGTAGATTACTTTTCCAGCTTATCTATCTGTCCCATACTTCAGTCCTACCGTTTTCCTGGAATGCCCTTTTCCTCTCTCTGTTTACACCATAGTTTCTCAACCTCAGCATTACTGACATTTGGGGCTGGACAATTCTTTGTTGTGGGGTGAGGGCTGTCCTGTGCATTGTAAATTTTACTAGCACCGAGGTCCCCCTCACCAGATGCCAGGAGCACCCCCCACTCTTCCCAGTTATGACAACCAGAACTGTCTCTGGACATTGCCAAATATCCCTGAGAGCCAAGACCTCCCCCAGCTGAGATCCACTGCTCTAAACTGTGTCAGACATCACCCTACTGTGCACCTGCACAGACTTCCAGCAACACACCTGTGATACTTGGCAGTACAATCCACCTGTCTGGATCTCCACATGAGACTGTGAGCTCCCAGAAGGCAGGGACTGCATCTGGCTCTTCTTTGTAATCCCCCTGCTCATCTACTAAACAGATTTTTAAATGGTCCAGGAGAAGAATGGGAATAGATTTCAGGAATCCTGGCTCCTTGATGCCATGATTTTGACACTCACTCTTAAAGACCCCTGTGTCCCGTGCCTTTGCTTGGTGTCATATTTTACAGGCTCCCACGCTGTAGTCAAGAGGCAGATTCTAGCAGGAAAGCGCTACGTTGCTCATTGTTCTAAACACAAGTTAAATGGAAATGGAAAGCAAGAATTGTAAGACAACTTTTCATATTCTCACAAGGAGAAATGAAAAACCCTTAAATCATTGGGGAAAGAGCAAAGGTCTATATATACCATTTTTGTTTCCTTAATGGAATCGAAGTTGCATCTTAATCTTGCAAAAAGTGCTATGTACACCCCTCACCCAGTTCTGATTTCCCCTGATGTTGTCCTTTTACACGACCATGGTACATTTGTCACAACTAAGAAACCGACCTGGATGCACAGGGATTCAGTACCCTCGAGAGTTGGATGAAGTCGTTTGGTTTGCTAGGATTAGTGATTCTAGCGCTCTTAATTTCATGACTGTGTTTTTTTTTTGTTTTTTATTTATTTATTTATTTATTTATTTATGGCTGTGTTGGGTCTTCGTTTCTGTGCGAGGGCTTTCTCTAGTTGCGGCAAGCGGGGGCCGCTCTTCATCGCGGTGCGCAGGCCTCTCACTATCGTGGCCTCTCCCGTTGCGGAGCACAGGCTCCAGACGCGCAGGCTCAGCAATTGTGGCTCACGGGCTTAGTCGCTCCGCGGCATGTGGGATCTTCCCAGACCAGGGCTCGAACCCGTGTCTCCTGCATTGGCAGGCAGACTCTCAACCACTGCGCCACAGGGAAGCCCCATGACTGTGTTTTTAAAGGCGGACGTTTTTGAACCGTTTAAGTAACGTTGAGACGCCAAATGTGTGGGCAGGAAATCCTCCTGGTGGTATTGGCGGATGTTTCCTTCAATCCTGCGGCTGCCCACCCCTTTCTGGAGAAGGGTTGCAACACTTCTTGAAGTTCGTTTGTGTGTATTAGGGTTCTAAGAAATTCAGTACTCCTTTGGCTTCCACAAAATGCTGCAGTTCGTTTGCTCGGTAAATTAAACAGAGCCTAAAAGGGCACAACAACAAAAGGAAAAGGTTCGTTTGAAAAGTGAAAAGATATTGCACGCTCTCTTTTGCACTTGGCATTGACCCAGAGCAGTAAATGGCTCAACATTTGGTTTTGTCTCCTTAAAGAAAGCACAAACTCTCCATTGTCGGTACCTTTATTGACACCAAGGTTCAAAGGTGGCAAGAGAAGCAAGTTTTATCTTACTTGAAAGAAGTTTAAGCGCTGTAGGCCCCATTAGTACTAAGAGAATAAACATCAGTTCACTGGTTTTGAACTTTTTTTAATAAACTTTTTTTTTTTGGTGTAATTCTAGATTGACAGAAAAGTTGCAAGGCCGGTACAGAGAATTCCCATATGCTACCAACCCCCAACCTGGTTCTAGTTTCCCCTAATGTTATCAGCCTACACCACCATTGGTACATTTGTCAAAACTCAGAAACCAACACTGACACAGTGCTATTAACTAAACTCTAGACTTTATTTGGATTTCAACAGTTTCCCTCTTAAAGTCTGTTTTCTGTTCCAGGATCCTGCCTTGGTTTTGATTACTTAGCTTCTGTATGGAACATCTATTTTTGCAAAATGTTTCATGACTAATTTCAGTCAATGGTATTTGTTTGAAGTGCTGGATTTACTCAAGTGCAACCTTCCCAGACACATACGTACCCTGAGGCTCTGACTCCAAAATAACAGCAACTGAATCCCTCCCCCACTGGTGAGGTGGCCTTGCCTTTAGGTGATGCTGTGAGGTTTTTCATGACCTGACTTGTAGGAGACTAGATTTCCTGAGAATGGCCCAGGGACTCTCAACATTAAAAAAAAAAAAAAATCCTCTCTTTTATTTATAGCTGACTTTGTACATCTGATATTCCTGTGGGGAAAGACAGCAAGCTGTACATATTCTGTTGTCTCATAAACTTTTTTTTTTTTTCATGAAAACATCCAGGATTTATGTGATTCCAAGAGTCAGCTGGGTAAAATATAGATGAAACTCTGGTTTGGTGAATAAAGGAGATACAAGAAGAGAAAAGCTTTGGGAGCGGAGGAGTAGAATTATGATTGCCTCCGAGAATATTGGGAGAGAGACCATCCATCTTCCATTTCCAGACACTGTAAGAACAGTCCTTACAACCTGGGCGCTGGGAGCCTGGGCTTGTGACACAGATGGATGGACATCAGGCAGGTTTTCGGCTCTAACATGCACTAGTTAGGGAAACTTGGACAAGTTACTTAACCCCTCTGAGCCTCAGTTTCCCTGTCAGAAAAATGAGAATCAAGAGTTGACCAAGATAATACATTAAACACAGTTCATGACACAGAGAAAGCACACCATGCGTGTTAAGAATTATTGTTACCGAGGGCCATCCACCTTAATGCCAAGTACCATCCCCACAATCTTCCTAGTTTCCCATTAATCTCATCCTTTCGTCTGTCTTTTGGTACTTGGCAGCCAGGAAGTTTGACAGGTCCCAGAAGGTTAAGTAGAACAATGGTGGGTCCAAATCTTTAAAATATGTCTGAGTATAAAATTTGATCACTGGTCACAAGCAGGGACAGGGTCCATGAAGCAGGAGATGTGTCATAGCAATGGACACCAGGTGAGTTTTCGCCAGCTGCTCCCTCCCCCAACCAGAGAACAAAATGCGTGGACTGGACCTGGCCACGGGCTGCTGATGACCGGCTCTGTCAGTGTGACCTAGGACAACATTCCCAGCAGAGGGCAGCAAACATTTCCTGGGTACACAGACCCCTGACCTCCGGTGAGATTCTGGGGCAGGGTCTGGATGACGCCATCCCTGGGGGTGGGGGGCTTGTGCGAGCTGCTCTGCACAGAACAGGTGAGCCAGCCTGCAGGATCTGGGAAAGAAGAGGTTGGATCTCCAATTTAAAAAAGGAAACGTTTTCTACTAAACACAATCATTTTCTGTTTGGAAACGAGTTGTAATTTCCAGCCTAGAGTTCCGGAATTACAGAGTTTATTATAGTCCTTAGCACCCGCAACGTGCTCCCAAAAACCCTTGTCATGGTCTGTGCCAGGGGTGGGGGACAGACCACTAAACTTGAACAGGACGGTGGAGGTTAGTGCTTGGCTCTGCTGGGTGACCTGGAATAAACCATGAACCTCTTCAAGAGTTTTTTTTTTTTTGAATGGTTCTGAAGAACCTAGGGGCAGGACAGGAATAAAGACCCAGATGTAGAGAATGGACTTGACACGGGGAGGGGGAAGTGTAAGCTGGGACGAAGTGAGAGAGTGGCATGGACTTATATACACTACCAAATGTAAAATAGATAGCCAGTGGGCAGCAGCCGCATAGCACAGGGAGATCAGCTCGGTGCTTTGTGACCACCTAGAGGGTGGGATAGGGAGGGTGGGAGGGAGACGCAAGAGGGAGGAGATATGGGGATATATGTATACATATAGCTGATTCACTTTGTTATACAGCAGAAACTAACACAACATTGTAAAGCAATTATACTCCAATAAAGATGTTAAAAAAAAAAGTTTTTTTTTTTCATTGTTGTTTGTTTTACTAGAAAAGACAGGAGTGTGCATGAAAGTAACCTAGCAGAGTGCCTGGAACACAGGAAGGAGCTTCTTGCATTTAGTTCCAGGCTCCAGAGCAAAGGCAGCCCATCCCAGCCTGAGCCTCTTCACTTCACTTGGGAGGCCCTGCCTTGGTATCTGAAGGAGGATGACAGCAGCAGAGACAACCCCCTGTTTGAATTCCCCCTGCCCACAAATGGCCTCTTTGGCGCCCGGGAACAAAGTGCAGGTGACCAGAGTGCCCACCCACCGGCCTCAGATCCCCACCCAGGGCAGCACTGTCCAGGGACAGGTGCATCAACTGAAGGAACGAACACAGATTCTCCGACATCCCAAAGATACATACTGGGGGACAGGGGTCCTCTAGAGTCACTTTCCAGGTGACCAGGTGACTTTATAACTCGAAGGTGTGTGAGTCTGACTTTTTCTTACCTTCTGGAACAGAGAAAGGGGGTGAGAAGATAGCTGCCCTGGGTACAGCTTTGAATGGGAATAAACATTTCTCAATTGAGGTGTTTCATCAGTGTCTTGAAAAATCAAATTTGTTCAGGCTTGCAGGAAATGGATTGTCTAAGTGTCACTTTAAAAATTTGGCGGGGGGGAATTGAAAACAGTTTTCTAAAGGGACTCCCCTAATCTTGATCAGCAAATGTCCCCCATCCCTCCAGGAACCAGGACAAGAGCAAGGAGAACAGTTTGTACTGACTTGAGGTTCTCCTGAAAATTTCCACCCTTTGCCTGTGCTCAAACATTTGCATTCAAGGATTTTTTAAAATTTATGTGTCCACGTGCAATAAACTGATATTTCCAGCATCATGATCAGAACCACAGCCAGAAAACCTTGATTTGGGGTCATTCATTCATCCCGAAATCTGTGCCACCTTTATCTTCTCTCGGGGAGCAGAATCTAGAAGAGGAGAAAGATAATAAGTAATTCTAATGTAGTATAACTGTAACCAGCCCTTAGGAGTGGTACCGAGGAGCGAGGACCTAACTCTGTAGGGCCATCAGGGAAGGCCTCATAGAGGAGGCAATGTTCGTGAGGGCCTTGAAGGATGAGTAGGAGTTTGCATAGGATTTAGCTTTACTTTTTCCCTTGCCGCTTCTCCCTGCTAGAGCTAGATGCCACCTGGACCCTGAGCTAGAATCTCAAGAAAGCAGTAATAGTTCACCTGGGGCTAAAAAAGACCTGAAACTAACACAACATATATGTATTCAACCTTTGACACCTGCTACTATTCCTGAACCTAAGTGGATAAGAAGATCCGGATTTCTGTATACTTATTTCAACTCTCCTGGGACATCCTTTTTCCCTTTCCTACTCTCATCCTTAGCCTCCTTCAAGACTTCCTTGGTATTTTTGTTTTAACCAACAACTTTTCTTTAAAAATGGAGGCAGGAGTGAGAGAGAGAGAGAGAGAGAGAGAGAGAGAGAGGATTCCCTCCCATCCTCCCCACCTTTCCCTTGTTTGGCTTTAAATTCTGCACAGTCACTCTCTCCCTGGTTCCTTGCTGTGCTTCTCTCCTTAAAGGAGCCAGAAGGGACTTCTGGGTGTCTGAGCTCAGGCAGTGCTGTCACTCTCCCGAGCCCCAGGGACGGGTTATCTCTCGGGGTCAGGAACCCAGTGGGAACCCGGGGTCCTAGGACCAGAGGCTGTGCCCCGCATCCCCTGCAGCTCTCCTCACTTTGTACAATGAGGTAGCTGACCTTTTCCATTTCATCTTGTTTTTTTTTCTCTGCACCCCACTTGGTTCGGCAACCACGAATCAACCCTGTTTCCTCCTTGGCATTTCTTACGTGTATCCCACTGAAATTAAAAACTCAAAAGGAAGAGGCCTCGTAGACCTTGAAACGTTCAGCTTGCTTTCTGGCCTTGGCCGCTGGCTTGACTGGTCCCACCTGCTCTCCTGGGAGAGTGGGCAGCTGACGAAATCCAGAGGCCTCGAAATCTCCCTTCCGGTAAGTGCTCTTGTTTGCACATCCTGGTTCAAAAGCCGGAACCGCTGGTTGGAACTCAATCAGGGAGTAAAGTAACTGAATTAGTGGATCTGCTTCAAGCTTCAGGCAGTGGCCTTCCTGAGAAAGGCAGAATCTGCATGTTTCTTTCACAGATTGAAACCTCCCTTGTTTGTTTACTCTCTACTTCTAAAAGTTCTTGGAACACTTTTCCAGGAAGAAGCCAGGTAATGGGAAATCGGGATAATAAAGAACAGTAAGCCTTGTTTGTATCCTCCTTACTCCCTTTATTTTCAAAGGAACCAGCATGAGGATGTGTGAAATAAGTCAGTATTAGGAACATTAGCTAATGAGTACAGGATGTGAGCCGGGAACTGTGCAGAGCCCTTGGCATCTACTCTTTAATTTCTGTAAGGTAGGAATTGGCTCCATTTCTCAGAGGAGGAAGGTGAGGCTCTGAGGGGTTAAGCCCAAGGTCATGTGGTAGAACTGGAATTTAAACTTAGATCCCTGTGACTTCGGAGATTGTCCGGTTTCCTGGAGGTTGCACAGGCATGGAAAGAACACAGGCCTGGCCTATTGCTTTTAGGACAAGATGCTTCTGAGGCAACCCCCACCTTCAGTGATTTGCATTGTATCTAAGAAACTGAAAACCCCAGTCAAGGTGTCTGAAACCAGCAAAAGAATATTCCTTTCGGTCCCTGTTCCCCTCCATCGTTGGGGGTATAGACTAGGTGACATTTACTGTGCAAACAGCAGACTGGGATCCAGGCAGAGCCAAACCTAGCTGAGTAAATAGCACCTGGAGGCCCAGGCAGGGCACGCAAGGTCCCCAGCATGCCTTTTGAGAGGCAAACAGGAGAAGAGGTCTGTGGGCTGGGAGCCGGGAGCCCGGAGCGCTGGTTCTGGTGCTGCCACTTGTACCTCTCTGTCCCTCATCTGGAAGTGGAGGAAATCAACTCAATGATGTAGGAATCTGGCTGCAGGGGACAGTTTGCCTTGGGCAGTGCGGCCTGGTGGGTAGGCCTGCGGAGGGTAGAATCCAGCTCCCTGGGTTCAAGTGTGACCTTCACCACTTACAAACTCTGTGACCCTAGACAAGTCCCTAACTTTTCAGAGCCTCTGTTTTCCTATTATTCATCCAAGAATACCAGCAGGACCCACCTCACAGGATTATCAAGAAATCAGAGTCAGAATGCACAATAGAATTCTAGAATATTCCATCCTGGCTACAAGAGTTCTTTCCTTTGGCTTTTTGTTGTTGTTGGGGAAACTGAGATTCAATTCAAGCAAAAGTTAACAAACAAACAAACAAAAAAAGAGTTAACCTCTTAGAGTTAAAGCTTAGTTCAGTGCTGGTATCTAGGAAACAGATGTTGGGATTATTAGTGATTCCCTAATTCTGCAAATATTCACTGAATGCCTGGCACCTGCAGGGCTCTTTACTAGTTCTGTGGATGATATGAAGATATTAACACACGGACCTTTTCTCAAAGAACCCACTGTCCAGGAGGAGATGCGCCCAAATGGTTACGACACAGAAGTAACAGCATCACGCAGAGGATAAGGAAGCTGCCCTGATGCTTCAGAAACTTCTCTGGAGGCCCAGACACAGCAAGACTCATGGGAGAATGTGTACTTTGTGGTCACCATAGCACGTTTTCAGTCCCGACGTGACACCGGTCAGCTGGATAATCTTGGACAATTTTCATAACTTCTCTGAATGATTTTCTCCTCTTATGATGGTTAGTTTTATGAGTCAATTTGGCTAAGTTATAATACCCAGTTAGTCTGTTAAACACTAATCTAGGTGTTGCTGTGAAGATATTTTGTAGACGTGATTAACATCTGCAATCAGGTAAAGGGGATCATCTGAGTGGGCCTCCTCCAATCACAGACAGGCCTTAGGAGCAAATCTGAAGTTACTCAGAAGAAGAAGAAATTCCTTCTCAGACAGCACTGGCTTCTGCCCAGTTTCCAGCCTGCCAGTCTACTCTGCAAACTTCAGACTTGCCAGCCTCACAACCACATAAGCCAATTCCTAGACATATATGAATCTTTATCTATATACACACATGTATATGACTCATCCCTCCTCCTGGTCCTGTTTCTTTGGTAGGAGGCAAGCAGACACGCTTCTTCCCTTTCTCTTCCCTGACCCCCCCAGAACCCACTACCTCCTGCTCCTCTCAGTTTTCCCACATCTAGTCGTGAAACCACAGATCTTGGACCTGCAGGACCCCTAGGGACTGTGTAGTCCACCCTCCTCTGCATGTGGATGAAGACATTCAGATGGAGAAGACTTGTGATTTGTCCCAGGTCTGGTGACTAGCTCTGAAGGCTGCCCTGCAGGGTTGGGACAGGGATGAGACAAGTGAGACACTTGCCTCAGGTGCAAAATTCAAGAGAAATTCAGTAATCAAGATAAAGAATACTTTAATGCAATATTTTTAAAAATCTAAATTGCTGCAGAAGAAATCTGTGATGAACAAAGTATTCCATTTTTTGTTACTATTTTTTAAAATGTTTTATACTGGAGTATCCTTTTTTTTTTTTTTTTATAAATTTATTTATTTATCTTTGGCTTTGTTGGGTCCTCGTTTCAGTGCGAGGGCTTTCTCCAGTTGCGGCGAGGGGGGTCACTCTTCACCGCCGTGCGCGGGCCTCTCACCGTCGCCGCCTCTCCCGCTGCGGAGCACAGGCTCCAGATACGCAGGCTCAGTAGTTGTGGCTCACGGGCTATAGTTGCTCCGCAGCATGTGGGATCTTCCCAGACCAGGGCTCGAACCCGTGTCCCCTGCATTGGCAGGCAGATTCCCAACCACTGCGCCACCAGGGAAGCCCTATACTGGAGTATCCTTGATTAACAATGTTGTGTTAGTTTCAGGTGTACAACAAAATGATTTGGTTATACAAGTATTTTTTTTCAATTTCTTTTCCCATTTAGGTTATTAGAATATCGAGCAGAGTTCCCTGTGCTATACAGTAGGTCCTTGTTGGTTATTTTAAATATAGCAGTGTGTACAGGTCAATCCCAGACTCCCATTCTATCC
Organism: Balaenoptera physalus; assembly: GCF_965194825.1. Taxonomy (NCBI): domain Eukaryota; kingdom Metazoa; phylum Chordata; class Mammalia; order Artiodactyla; family Balaenopteridae; genus Balaenoptera; species Balaenoptera physalus. The sequence goes on from NC_138897.1 coordinate 74,641,210, forward strand.
CTCCCCACACCCTTCCTCCTGGTAACCATGAGTTTGTTCTCTAAGTCTGTAAGTCTGTTTCGGATCAGTGTTGCTGGTTTTTCCTTGTGCTGCATGCTCTACTGAGGTTGGCACAGCACCGTTGCCCTGTGTCCACTGGGGTCTTTGTATTACACACGGCTCCCTGTGGTGCTGTCATTATCATGTGTGTGCTTTCCTCTGGCCACCGAGACCGCACAGAGGCGGCCAAGGGACTGAGGGGTTTTCCGGGATGCGGGACTTTCAGTGCTTAAATTGGAAGAGTCCCAGCAAACCAGGATGGTTGGTCGCCTATCAGAGAAAGAAGCAGGGACCAGATCTTATGCACTTTTGTGTCCCTGAGCCACTTGATTGCACTCAGTAATTTTTCTTGACCGAATTTGCCCTTTCTGGCAGAGCGCTTGGCAGGCACTCAGCACATCCCTAATCCGTTTCATATCTGAGGCACAGAAAGGAAAAAGGGACTTGGCCAGGACCCACTGGCTAATCCCTGGTGTTCCAGTGCCCAGCCCGCCTGCTTCCTGAGTGTCCCCGGCCTGCTGCTGCTCACCCATGATCGTCCCCTGGGATTCCTGAGATATGGGTGTACCTAGTGTAACCGGTAAAGGCTTAGTTGCCTAAAACCTGCCCAGGAGGCTGGTGCTCTTTATTTATTTTTTTAAACAAGCACTAGATTTGGAAACTCTATGCCTAGACACAATGGTCCTTTTGCTTCTAGGATCAGTACCTCCTGCCTTCAGCCAACAGACTTAGTGTGAGTTTCGGCCACTGAAGATGGATGTTCTCTTGCTCTCTGTCCATCCCCCTGCCCTACCAGTCCCTGCTTCACTCACATGACTACCCAACCCTCTTCATTATAGGGCTTCATTAATCCCTGTTTATTGATGAGCCCACCTGATGTCAATTCCCCCTATAAAGGGCAGCCTCCTTCTCCTCCAAGTAAGGAAGATTACTGCCATGTCTTTCCTGCTGTCCGCTGTACATGGTGGTGGTATCGCTCCAGGACCCTTTGTGTAAGATCCTCTGTCCAATAAGCCATTGATGTCTCTGTTGCTGTCTCCAGGCTCTTTCTTTGGGCTCAAGGCTGGGCAACTACAAGGATCTCAGGCCTGCGAGGTGCAGCCCAACACCTGGGGATATTCCAGGTAGGTTGCTAACTAAGCAGCCTTGACTCTGTCACCTGAGTCAAGACCCCTGACTGCCTTGGGCCCGAGTTTCCTCAGTTACCAAACGAAAGCCTTGAACTTGCTATTCCAGGGGATAGCAGGGTACCTCTGTGACCATCAGTTTCCTCATCTGTGAAGTTGGCATCATGATACCTTTTAAGGTAATTGTGAGGATGAAGTGGGATGATGTATGGAAACCGCCTTGCACAGTCCCTTGTGGGAGGTCCTTTGTTTTCCTTCTCTCTAGTTCTGCTGAGTCTAAAGTGCAGTGATTTTATGATTCCACTTTTACAATCAGTAGCACAGTTCATTCATTTCACTCCAAAATGTCTTATTGTTCTCCTACTGTGTGCCAAGCATCATCTTAGATATTAGGTGCTAAGCACATGATGGTGAGCAAGAATCTGGTTAGAAAACGTCAAAATTATCCAGAAATCCCTTGCAAAGAAAGACCGAGCAAAAAGACCAACGGCAGAAAGCACCTAGAGGTCAGAAATCATCCCTGTGATAACCATTTTAGATTGAGTAGATGCTACTTAGCAGGTGGTCACAATTCTCCCAAGTGGCTGCTATTCTTGTATTTAAAACACCTGCTGCTGTTTCCAGGATGCTAACATTTACTTTGGTCTTTATGTCAATGCCTTTTGTACAGAGAGCCAGCTGTGGGGCTTTTCTGTTTCAACATTGTCCCTGAATTGTGCTTTGTTGATAAGAAAATAAACACCACTTGCTAAGATAGCACCGAGCAGCCTTTAAGACTGGTTGGAGCAGGAGCCTTCTGCTCAAGATGAAGAATAGGTTTTCTCTTGCTGGTGTTAGGCATGTTGTCCTTCTTCGTGGCTTGATCATGTGGCTTAATTTTACTTTACCTAGTGTTGCTTCTGTCCTCCTGCTTTCCCTTCCTTGGAGCCCTTTTTAATAATTCCTCTCTACTTGTGGGATTTTACCAGACAGCTGAGGATTGATAAGCCATAAAAAGTAAAGGTTAGAGAGCAGATGAATGGTTGCCAGGTGCTGGGGGTGGGGAAGAACTGGAGGGTGAGTGCTTATTGGGGGCGGGGTCTCCTTTGGGGGAGTGATGAAACTGTTTTAGAACTTGATAGAGGTGGTGGTTTCACAACATTGTAAATGTACTAAATGCCATGAAACTGCACACTTTAAAATGATGACTTTTATGTTATGAGACTTTCACCTCAATCAAAAACAAAAAATGTTACGAAGCCAGATACAAAAGAATATGATCTGTATGAATCAATTTATCTGAAGTTTGGGAACAGGCTTGTCTCTGGTGATAGAAATCAGAACAGGGGTAGCCGGGGAGGAAAGGGCATGGCTGGAAAGAGGCACAGGGAACTTTCTGGAGTGATGGAAATTGTCTGCATCTTGTTTTGGGTAATTGTTACAGAGTATAAACAATTGTCCAAAAGTACTGAATTGTATGTTAAGATTTGTGCATTTTATTTTTTATTTTTATTTTTTTTTAAATGAGGCTGGGAGTGGAACACTTTATTATTATTATTATTTTTAATTATTTATTTATTTATTTATTTATTTATGGCTGTGTTGGGTCTTCGTTTCTGTGTGAGGGCTTTCTCTAGTTGCGGCAAGTGGGGGCCACTCTTCATCGCGGTGCACGGGCCTCTCACTATCGTGGCCTCTCCCGTTGCGAAGCACAGGCTCCAGACGCGCAGGCTCAGCAATTGTGGCTCACAGGCTTAGTTGCTCCGCGGCATGTGGGATCTTCCCAGACCAGGGCTCGAACCCGTGTCCCCTGCATTGGCAGGCAGATTCTCAACCACTGCGCCACCAGGGAAGCCCTGTGCATTTTATTGATGTTAATTATACCTCATTAAAATTTTTTTTTAAATTTTAATTAAAGAAATGGAAAGGTGGGGAATTCCCTGGTGGTCCAGTGGTTAGGACGCCACGCTTTCACTGCCAAGGGGCCAGGTTCAATCCCTGGTCGGGGAACCAAGATCCCGTAAGCCGTGTGGTGCAGCTAAATAAAAAAAAAAAGGCAGAGGCCCCAGCGATATTTTTTTTAACATTTATTTAATTTTAATTAATTAATTAATTAATTTTTGGCTGCATTGGGTCTTAGTTGCTGCGCACGGGCTTTCTCTAGTTGTGGCCAGTGGGGGCCACTCTTCGTTTCGATGTGCAGGCTTCTCATCGCGGTGGCTTCTCTTCTTGTGGAGCACAGGCTGTAGGCACGCGGGCTCAGCAGTTATGGCACACAGGCTTAGTTGCTACGCGGCATGTGGAATCCTCCCAGACCAGGGCTCGATCCCATGTCCCCTGCATTGGCAGGCAGATTCCTAACCACTGTGCCACCAGAGAAGTCCTGGTCCCAGCAATATATGATTTGACAAGTTTCCCTGGAGTCAATTCATCCATTTTTTTAAAATTAATTTTTATTGGAGTATAGTTGATTTACAATGTTGTGTTAGTTTCTGCTGTACCGCAAAGTGAATCCGTTATTCATATACATATATCCACTCTTCTTTAGATTCTATTCCCATATAGGTCATTACAGAGTATTAAGTAGAGTTCCCTGTGCTATACAGTAGGAATTCATCCATTTTTAAAGGTTTTGCCCCGAAGAACTGTTTGCTGGTACTTCATTGCTTGTTTTATGAGTACAGTTTTTGGAGGGGAAGAGGTTGCATTATTATTAACTTGTGGGCATGTGGCTTTTGTACACACATAATTTCATTTCGGAGAACTCTATGTGCTTTGAGCTAATGGAGCCGGGTCCTGAGCACAACAGTGGGTTTAGCCCTCTCTGGAGAGGGGCTTTGAAAAAGCGGTCACCTGGGGACTTCCCTGGTGGTCCAGTGGTTAAGACCACGTGCTTCCAATGCAGGGGGCGCCGGTTCCATCCCTGGTCGGGGAACTAAGACCCCACATGCCACGAGGCATGGCCAAAAGATTAAAAAAAAAAAAGAAAAGAAAAAGTGGTCACCAGCCTTGTTTTGTAGTCAGATGCTCTGGATTTGACCCTGCCTCATCTATCTGCCTCAGCCACTTGGTAGTTGTGTGACTTTGGGCAAGTTGCTTAATCTCTCAAGGCATGCCTTCCTCCTGGGGTAAAAGCAGGAATGATAACAGCCCCCCTAGCAGCACTGTCTTGAGGACTGAGCCAGCTGATCCCAGAGTCCAGCACAGGGAAAGGCGTCAGAAAGCATGGCTGTGTGAGTAGGATTGTCAGGTAAAATGTAGGACATCCAGTTACATTTGAATTTCAAATAAACAACAGATAATCTTTAGCATATCAGTATTATGCACTGAATGTTTGTGTTTGCCCCTCCATCCCCCAAATTCACACGTTGAAGCCCTAACCTGAATTTGGAAGAAGTAATTAAGGTTAAATGAGGTCAGATGGGTGGGGCCCTGATGCAATTAAGTCTGTGTACTTAGAAGAAACACCAGAAAGCTGCTCTCTGTTCTCTCCTCATCCTGTAAAGACACAGTGAGAAGGCTGCCATCTGCAAGCCAGGAAGAGAACTCTCACTAGAAAATGAATTAGCCAGAACCTTGATCTTGGACCCCTAGCCTCCAGAACTGTGAGAAAATCATTTTTGTTGTTTAAGCCCCCACATCTATGGTATTTCATTATGGCAGTCTAAGCTGACTAATACAAAGCATGTATAAAATATCGTACTGTTTATCTGAAATTCACATTATCCTGTATTTTCATTTGCTAAATCTGGCAATCCTATGTTTGAGGCATTATAGAAAGCCTTGTCATCATTAAGGGATAAAATGAAATGACATATCTGGTGAAAAATAAACAGATTCATTCTCTGAAAAGTTCACCTGTGGAGCTAAATTTAGACTCCGGGAAAACTGAGCCTCAGAGACCTTAGATTTGGGGACCCCGGCACAGCAGAGGATGGAAGTAAGACTGAACTAAGAACAAAAGGATTAATGGAAAGTCTTCAGAACAAATGGTTAGACTTCCAGGCCTCATTCTCTCTCCTAGTCCCAGACAGTTTATCCCAAAACAGGAGTTTGGAGGTTCTTCTCCAGAAAAACTGAATTGTCCCAGATAAATGACTTACACGCCCTGTCATTTTGGGAGCCCTCAAACGAAAAAGACGGGCTTTCCCTTGATCACGTTACAGGGGAAACCAGATGATTGACAAGTCCCACCCCCCAGCAAATACAGAACCTTGAATCAGGTTTCTAGTTCCTCCATGCTTTTCTTTTCTTAAAAAATTATTTATTTATTTATTTTTGGCTGCATTGGGTCTTCATTGCTGCAGGCGGGCTTTCTTCAGTTGCGCTGACTTCGTTGTGGTGCACGGGCTTCTCAATGTGGTGGCTTTTCTTGTTGCGGAGCACAGGCTCCAGGCGTGCGACCTTCAGTAGTTGTGGCATGCAGACTCAGTAACTGTGGGTCGTGGGCTCTAGAGCGCAGGCTCAGTAGTTGTGGTGCACGGGCTTCATTGCTCCGCAGCATGTGGGATCCTCCCGGACCAGGGCTCGATCCCATGTCCCCTGCATTGGCAGGCGGGTTCTTAACCACTGTGCCACCAGAGAAGCCCAGTTCCTCCATTCTTAACTTTGAACTGATGGCCAAGGATCCGTAGACATTTGAGGAAATTCTTCACTATGAAAGCCTGAGAACAAAATAAAAAGAAAAAGGGACCTGAGAAAACAGAAGCAATGCAGGGGGTATGAGAAAACAAAACAACACCAGTAATAAACAAGTAAACCCAAACCTAGAGTCATTATCCTCAGAGAGGTAGGGAAAATATTGCCATCACTCCAGAACAGGATGCTATGAAAAAGGAACAAAATTTTCACACTACTATATATAAAATAAAAAAGGACCTACTGTATAGCACAGGGAACTATATTCAATATCTTATAATAACGTATCATGGAAAAGAATCTGGAAAAGAATATATATAGATGTATAACTGAGTCACTTTGCTATATACCTGAAATAAACATAACATTGTAAATCAACTATACTTCAATTTTTAAGAAAAGGAACAAAATTTAAAAAGAGCTCTTGATATGAAGAAGTATGATAGCTAAAATTAAAAAACAACAACAAAAAACCCCAGAAAGGGCTTCCCTGGTGGCGCAGTGGTTGAGAGTCTGCCTGCCAATGCAGGGGACACGGGTTTGAGCCCTGGTCTGGGAAGATCCCACATGCCGCGGAGCGGCTGGGCCCGTGAGCCATGATTACTGCGCCTGCGCGTCTGGAGCCTGTGCTCCGCAACAAGAGAGGCCGCGACAGTGAGAGGCCCGCGCACCGCGATGAAGAGTGGCCCCCGCTTGCCGCAGCTGGAGAAAGCCCTCGTACAGAAACGAAGACCCAACACAGCCAAAAATAAATAAATAAATAAATTAAAAAAAAAAAAATCCAGAAAGTTTGTAAGGTAGAGACAAAGAAATGCCTGGGGGAGTAGAACAAAAAGACAAAGAGATGGACAATAGGAGAGAAAAAAGTATTCCCTATTGGTGGCTCAATCCAGGAGGTCCAATATCCAACTAATAGAAGTTCCAGTAAGAAAGAACAGAGAAAATGGAAATGAGGAAATTATTGAAGAAGTAATACAAAAAAAAAAATTTTCCCCAAAGTAGAGGCCATGAAGCTTTATCTTTAAAAGGGTTTTCTGACTACCCAGCACAGAGAATGCAAAGAGCCACAGGAAGGCATTTTTACATTCAGAACACCATGGACAAAGAGAGAGTAGTACATTTCTAGAAAGAAAAACAATCAAATACAACAGACTGGAAATCATAACGGATAGAATTTCTCAACAGCAACATTCAAACCTTGAAGTCATGGGCAACGTCTTCAAATTTTGAGGAAAATTATTTTCAACTTTGACTTCGCAACCCAGCCAAACCCACTAATCAAGTGTTAGGATGGAATAAAGAATTTCTTCAAACATTCCAGGACTCAAAAAATGTATCTTGCGGGAATTCCTGGCAGTCCAGTGGTTAGGACTCGGCGCTTTCACTGCTGTGGGCCTGGGTCGATCCCTGGTCAGGGAACTAAGATCCTGCAAGCCGTGTGGTGCGGCCAAAAAAAACCCAAAAGTATCCTGCCATCCCATAGAATGGGAGAAAATGTTTGAAAATCCTATATCTGATAAGGGACTTGTATTTAAAATATATAGTCTATTATAATTTAATAATAAAAAGACAAGCCATTAAAAATGGAAAAAGGATCTGAGTAGACATTTCTCTAAAGAAGATACACAAATGGCCAACAAGCACATGAAAAGATGTTCAACATCATTAGTCATTTAGGGAAATGCAAATGAAAAGCACAATGAGATATCACCTCATACCAACTAGGGTGGCTATAATTAAAAAGACAGAAAATAACAAGTGTTGATGAGAGGGTGGAGAAATTGGAATCAACTCTCACCCACTGCTGGTAGGAATGTTAAATGGTGCAGCTGCTTTGGAAAGCAGTCTGCAGGTTCCTCAAAATGTGAAACAGAGTTACCCTATGACCCAGCAATTCCACTCCTAGGTATATACCCAAGAGAAATGAAAACATGTCTATACAAAAACTTGTACACAAATTTTCATAGCAGCATTATTCATAAGAGCCAAAAAGTAGAGACAACTTATGCCCATCAACTGATGAGTAGATAAATAAAACGTAGTTTATCTCTACAATGGAATAATATCTGGCCATAAAAAGTGTTGAAAGCGGGGACTCAAGATACTTGCACATCATGTTCATAGCAGCATTATTCACAAATAGCAAAAAGGTGAGAGCAACCCAAGTGTCCATTGATGGATGAATGGATAAACAAAATGTGGTCTATACCTACAATGGAAAAGGAAGGAAATTGTGACACACGCTCTGACACGGATGAACCTGGAGGATGTTATGGCAAGTGAAATAAGCCAGTCACAAATGACATGAGGTCCCCATGAGTAATCAATTTCATAGAGAAAGTAGAACAATGAATGCCTGGGACTAGGGGGAGGGCAAATAGGAAGATGTTTAGTGCGTATAGCATTTCAGTTTTGCAAGATAAAAAAGAGTTTTGGAGACTGGATGCACAACACAATGTGAATGTACTTAACACTACAGAACTGTACACTTAAATGGTTAAGATGGTAAATTTTATTATGTGTATTTTACCATAATTAAAGTTTTTAAATAAAGTGCTGATACATGCTACGTGGATGAATCTTGAAAACTTTATGCTAAGTGAAAGCAGCCAGTCACAAAGAACCATGTACTGTGTGATTCCATTTATATGAAATGTTCATAACAGGCAAATCCATAGAGGCAGAAAGTAGGTTTGTGGTTGCCCAGGGCTGGCATGGTAGAATAGTGAGAGGGGTTGGGGGTAACAGCTAAAGGTATGGAGTTTCTTTTGGCATGGGGATGATTGTGTTGATGATTTCACAACTCTGAATATACTGAAAACCATTGAATTTTACACCTTAAATGGATTAATTATACGGTATGTAAATTTTATGTAAGTTAAAGATGTCCATACATAAAGATGTCCACTGCATATGTTTAGGGCACTACAGGCCAGATGTGCTTCAGGAAAATAAGAACGTGTCCAAGAAAGAGGAAGTTATGAGATCCAGAAAATAAAGGACTCCCACGCAGGAGCGGGTGAAGAGAATCTGAGGAGGACGTTTGTACCACAGGCTAAGGAAGCAAACAGTCTACATTGGAGCAGGAAGGCTCTAGATAGGAACAACAACAACAAAAATCCACAGAAGCATTTGGTTAAAAAAATTTTTTTAAAAGCAACAATTACATAGAAAAGTAAGAAAATGAAAAAAACAAGGTTGTTATCAAGTACAGGAAAAAAAAAAGTTCCGAAAAGAAAGGAAATCTAATCATCATAGACTATGCGTCTCAGCTGTGACTAATAATAACAATCATAATAACTCACACCACTAAAAAAAATGGTGACATAAAATATACCGGAAGAATGAGGGGCAGTGGGGGGGTGATGGTAAAAAGAGAATGAGTTTCTCACCTGCAAGTCAATTAAGGAAGTCAAAACAGAACAACATAAGATTATTATTTACAGAAATGGAGATAAACCCATGACATAAACATGAAGTAATGGCAAAGAAGTTGCCTCTGAGGGGTAAGACTGGGGAGAGGGGAGAGGTAGGGTAGGCAACCTGGATTTTGTTGTAAGCCTTTTAAGTCTGCCTTGACTAAAAACAAAACAAGCTATATGCTCATGTTACTTAGAATGTAGTTTAAAAAGGGAAACCTAGAATTAGAATAATCAAATGGCATGCCTACTGAACACTTTTGCATGCCTATTTTCTATTCAGGAAAATGGGGGTTACTTTTAGAGCTCAGAGCACTGAGATGGGGGAGGGAGGGGAAAATGCAAGAATTGGAGGTGAGTTGCCCCACACAGGGACACTCTCCTCCACCTCCAGCTGTGTCTAACTCCTGGGGCCAGCCTCATTTCTTGCTGCCCTTCTCCCTCTGAGGTTATGCATTCCAGGTGCCATACAGTCCCACCCCTCCACCCCCCACTCCCGCCCCCAGAATGTTCTTGCTCATCAATCCCTGTGTCTATGGGAATCTTCCCAGCACTGCATCCCAGACTCACTGGCTCAGTTTGCTTGCTCTCAGATGACCATCTTGGCTTCCTAGCTGACCTTGCCCAAAACCTACTTTTCTAAACATGACACTTGGGACTTTGCCTGCTTCTCCGCATTTGGGGTTCAGACTCCAATTCCTGCATACACCCGACAGCTGCAGACCGACCACACCCAGCCCGGCTCCCGAAGGCCTGGCCTAGGGAGAATCCAGGATCCACCTGCGTGACCAAGAGGGAAAGTCACCTCTAGAGAATCACCACAGCTCTCTGAAGTCTCAGACCCCTCACTGGTAACTTGGGAGAGATTGTTCGGGTTGTGAAGATTCAAGGTGTACAGCATTTCGAACCGTGACCGGCACAGAGTGGGCCTAAGGAAATTATTAGCCAAAGAAACACTGAAGGAGAATTTCTAGCCAGGCCAAGAAACAGCAGCAGACAGCTGGCTTTGGTGAGTGCGTGGGCAGCGGGACAGAGCCAAGACGTCTGGAAGTGAGGCCAAGCTGAGTGAGGGTCTCAGATTTTAACAGTTCTTAAGAAAAAAACAAAACATACAGAACAACAGCTGTGTGCATAATTGGATGGTCTTCTACACCCATCCCCGGGGCTCTGATGCCGTTTGGCCACACCTAGAGACACCATCTTTAAGTGCAAAACAAAAGCCTATGTTCATCCAGGATTCCTCTTCCCTGTTCCCCTTCCTTCCATTTCAGAACATCCACAACCCTGGGCAGGCCTGAGCTTTCTCATCAACCTCTCAGTTGTGCCTGCAATGTGATAAAAGACTTCTTGCTTTACTTTCTCTAGAACCATCTCCACTGATACCTTCCTGACACTCCTACTATTTAACAACTGAGTCAATATTTCCCTTGGGAAATTCCTACTGACTCTGAACTTCCTTGACTTTACGATTCTTTTATCAACATCTTTTCATTTCACTATTTTTTAAAAAGCCTCTAAATACGGTGTTCATGACTATATTGAAATTTCTCAGGTACTGTAGCTTGTTTATTTCAAGGGTCGCTGCTTGGAGGGCTGAGAATCCTTAAACCGCATTAAGATATTTGACTTGGATCCGTTTTTCATGAGAAGCTAGTACTTTACTGATCCCAGGCTTTCCAGTAGGTCAATTTTGCCAAGGAAGAATATTTGCTAAGGAACGACCATCTATTACCATCCCCCAAAGTAAGAAGGGAATGATCTCAGAATAGAGAATGGTCTTTTAAATTTAGTACATTAAACTTTTTGCAAAATGCCCCACATTGTGCATATTTTTCTCATTTCTCTGCTCTTTTTGTGGTTTGGCCACCAAGAACGCAGAGGCCAAGGTGGAGGGCGGTGACACCGCAAAGAACTACAGGGCCATCTAGTGGCCATTTGTTCTCACTGTATGCGCAAGTGACCACTATTCCACAGCTCCCAACAAAGGTTAATTCCCCTCCAGGGTTTCTGGCATGAGAATCAACCTTGGTCATTTTGTGGAATTTCTGAAATTCATTTTAAAAACGTTCCTACAACCTTAGACTTAAAATTATTGCCTTAGAATAAATCTGAAGATTGCGTTTCCAGCCATTAAATGGTGATTCTGAGCACTGTTACCCAAGTCAGGCCTGCGTGAGTTTGCTGTCTGGGTGACTTTGGGCAAGTTACCCAAACTCTCTGACCCTCAGTTTCCTCTTACACAATGGAGATAACAGTGGACAGGATTGTTCTGAAGACAAAGGAAAGTGTACATGTTGTGTATTTGCCACTGTTCCTGACAAGTAAACTTCTGCTATTAATTTGTTCACTGCTTATAGAAAGACAGCATAGCCCAGATAGTGACACAAATCCACCCAACAGGCTCAAGTATTGTAAAAGGCTCACTATGAAGAGCCCAAGCATTGTCTCAGAAATCCTTTACTTCCTCTCAATAATATTTTATAGGTGTTGTTCGTTGTTTTTTGTTTGTCTTTTTTTTTAAATTTAATTTTTATTTTATATTGGGGTATAGTTGATTTACAATGTATTAGTTTCAGGTGCACAGCAAAGTGATTCAGTTATACATATACATATATCCATTCTTTTTCAGATTCTTTTCCCATATAGGTTATTACAGGAATATTGAGTAGAGTTCCCTGTGCTATACAGTAGGTCCTTGTTTATCTATTTTATATATAGTAGTGTATATATGTTGTTTTTCTTTGTAAAGAGATCATATACAGCTTTTTAATATTGATTTCTAGGTATTTTACTTTTGATGCCATTATACACAGTGCTTTTTTACATTTCATTTTATAATTGTTGCTTGTGTGTAGAAATGCATCTTTTATATCAACCTTGTATCTAGCAAACTTGCTAAATTAATGTCTTTATTTTAACAGTTTATGTTTAGATTCATTTGGGCTTTCTACATGCACAATCATGGGACTATTGAATAGTGGTAGTTTTACTTCTGTCTGTCCATACCTTACGCCTTAATTATTGCCTCTCGAATGGACTAAAGGACCGTGGTAAATATTTGTGACGAGAGCAGATACCTTGGTCTCCTTCCCCATCTCAGAAAGAGAGCTTTCAAAGTTACCATTAAGTATATTTGCTAAAGGTTTCCAGAGGGTCGGGTTTAATGGGATGTCTTCTGCTTTCTAGACCTTTCCAAATGGTGACTCCTATAGATAAGAGCTGAGATAATATACTTCCAACTCTTAACAGTGGTTCTCTCAGAATGGGGGAGAGGTTGTATGACATTACTTGCTAAGATATAAATTACTTTAGCATCTGAATAATTTACCATCAACCTAGATTTCTTTTGTCATCAGAAAAAATAAAGCCAAAGGACAATTTAATTAAACCAATGTAACATAACAAGCATCAAACAGTAAAATAGATCATTCTCAGGCAAAGTTTTGTGAAGATATGTCCATGTACATATTTTTCACTATTCCTTTCCCATCAGCACATCCTCAGACTCTGCTTAGACTATTTCTTTCTAATTCACACTGAACTGCAGCGTGTAGGGAGATTTGGTCTCTGGGGTAGATGCTGTTGGTGCCCTGCCCACTGGTACACCCACTTCCTAGCTGCTCTGGGTGTTGGCTTCTAAAAGCTCATGGCTCCATCCTTCTCTGGAGGATTCTCTTAGCTAATGGGATCTGCCCTGCCAGGAGATGCCTGCCTGTAAGAACCATCTTACACACACGACTGGCCGGGGTGGCCCATGGCCAATGACTAACTAACAGGGTGGGATATAAAGCCCAGCTCCCTGGCTTCAAGGCGGGACAGACTCTCCAGTGTAATAAATACCCCCAGCTCCCTGTGGGATCAGGCTGTGGTTAGACCTCTCCTGAAAGCACACATTTTCTTGTCTTCCTCCCTGGCTCTGTCCTGCTTCTTTCACTTCCTTACAGGTTCCTCCCTAGGGTCCTTCCTCAATAAATCACTTGCACTAGAATCCCTGCCTGCTCCAGGCTCTGCTTCTAGGGAACCCAACCTAAGCCTCTGAGAGTGGGCTCCCTTTGTCCAGCGCCCACCTGAGCCATCTGTGACTTGGGGAGGGGGGGCGCGGAGTTAGGCAGCCAGGGAAGAGCGGGGGGTGATGTTGTGGTCGGAGCAGGGGATACCCAGGAGGGGCAACCATGGAGCACCAGGAGGAAACACGTGTGAGAGGGAAAGTGGGGGCTGATGCTAAATCTGCCTGACTCTAAACCCTGGATCTGTAACTGTGACCTTGGACTACTCTTCACTCTCTGCCCATGCTTTCTAGAGTTTTAAACTGTAACTTTTCTGAAAACCATAAAAGGTGTCTCCTTCATCAACGCAGCTTCTCAAGTGTTGGCTGTAAGTTCAGCACCGAAGAGGGCGGCTGCTCCGACAGGCCTCCCCTGCGGCTGCTGAACTGGCCCACTTTGACTCAGGTGCCGGCCCAGCAGGTCGGCAGGGAAGGGATGGTGTTGAGACAACAGACTCTTTGTATGGAAAAAACCAGAATTGGCTCCCTCTGTCCCATCAGATCATAAATGAATTTCAGATGCATTAAAGCTCCAAAGGTGAAACACGAAACTTTACAATTTTATTTTATTTTTTATAAATTTATTTATTTATTTTTGGCTCCGTTGGGTCTTCGTTGCTGCCCACGGGCTTCCTCTAGTTGCGGCGAGCAGGGGCTACTCTTCGATGCGGTGCGCGGGCTTCTCATTGTGGTGGCTTCTCTTGTTGCAGAGCACAGGCTCTAGGCGTGCAGGCTCGGTAGCTGTGGCGCATGGGCTTAGTTGCTCTGCGGCATGTGGGATCTTCCCGGACCAGGGCTCGAACCCGTGTTCCCTGCATTGGCAGGCGGATTCTTAACCACTGCGCCACCAGGGAAATCCCAAAACCTTAAAATTTTAGAAAAAATTTTAACAAATATATTTGGAATGTCAGAGTGGAGAAGGATCTTTTAAATAAGATGCAAAAAGTGCAAACCATTAAAGAAAAGATTGTCAAATTTGACTGTATCAAAATTAAAAACATCTGCATGACAAATTGCATTGTAAAGGGAAAAGTGACGGTGACCGTTTCTGACTTACTACATGCTTCGTGTTCACAGGGCTTCTGCTTGGAGAGGTATCTCACCATTCAAGCCATTTCCTCCTCTGTAGTCTGTGACCGCCCATAACTAGGTGAGACTATGAGCTAGGCCAGACGCTCGCCAGGTTCAAGGAGTGGTGAGGCAGATGACTTGGACCAGCTGCCATAGAGCTGCATGAAGGAGATAGTGAGATGGAAGGTACCCCCGGTCATGGATTTAGACCCCTAGTCCCTAGAGATGCACCCGAAATCCAGTGGCCTCAGCTTTCCTAGTGGGAGGAGAAATGTTACCCACCAGAGGGGTCTAGAACCCTGGTGGGGGGGCATTTGTCTCTTTTTATTCTGGAAGAGGGACCTAGGTTAGCCACTGTGCCATGAGCCTGATATTGGTAAGTTCAAAATTCCTTACAAAGTTCAAAATGCCCCAGTCACCGGTCACCTCTGCATTTTATTTCTCTCTGCCCTACTAAACCCACTTGAGGTTTCAATGCAGTAGGGCTAGCCTGGGCTACCACAGCCTATAGGTATTTAAAAATTGAATCGAAATTTTCAGTTACGGTGAAAGGAAGCTATCAAGCTCTCTTTAGCCCACAGTTCTCTGGGGTTGTTTTGTGCCTTTAAACCTGCCCTTGGAGCACCTGAGCAATCAGCTTAAGCTCTCTGCTTTCCATAGATCCCCTTTTCAAATATACTAGCCTTCAAGAAAAGGAGGTGGGATTTCCCTGGTGGTGCAGTGGTTAGGACTCTGCGCTCCCGGTGCGGGGTGGCGGGGGGCCCGGGTTTGATCCATGGTCGGGGAGCTGGATCCTGCATGCATGCCACGGCCGGGAGTTCGCATGCCACAACTAAGGAGCCCATGAGCCACAGCTAGGACCCGGCGCAACCAATTAAATAAAATAAATAAATATTTTTAAAAAAAGAAAAGGTGACATCTTAAGGCAAGTGACTATGGTGACAACTTCACACCACTCTATGTTTGTTGCTAACTCTGATCATGATAACATATTTTTTTAAATAAACGTAATTTGTTAAGAACAGTTTTAGATATACCAAGAAAAATTGCAAAGATAGTACACAGAGTCCCCACACACCCGACACCCAGTTTTCTCCTATATTAACATCTTACATCAAGGTGGTACATTTGTTACAATGAATGAACCCATAGCGATATGTTTTTATTAACTAAAGTCCATACTTTATTCAAATTTCCTTAGTTTTTACCTAATGTCCTTCTGCTCCAGGATTCCATCCGGAAGACCACATTATATTTAGTAATCATGTCTCCTTAGGCTGCTGTTGGCTGTGACAGTTTCTTGGACTTTCCTTGTTTTTGATGACCTTGACAGTTTTGAGGAGTCCTGGTCAGGTATGATTTTCTGACGATTAGACCAGAGTTATGAGGTTTTAGGAGGAAGACTCCAGAGGTACAGTGCCACTCTCATCACATCCAGTCCAGGGCACACACTTCCAACATGAGTCATCACTGTCGATGTTGACCTTGGTCACCCGGCTGAGGTGGTGCATGTCAGCTTTCTCCACATTTCTCAGTGGGGACGAGGGAGTAACAATTATTGAGGGTCAAGTATGTGCTGGGGCCGTTTTGTTTTTACCCCATTTAGTCATCAAAGCAACTCTGCGAAGTACTGTTGCCTCACTTGCCAACAGTAGGATGGCCAAGCTTATCTGCCTGGGGGTGCGGGGCAAGCTGGCGTCTGGGGCTGGGGGCTTCTGGGGTGGGAAGAGTGTTCTTCCAAGATTCACCTAGCAGGGAACTCCACACACACACAGAGGGGGGAAGGGACTCCTCCTCCACACTGGGTGGAGGGGAGAAGAGCCCAGGACATTCAGGACATGAGTTTGAACTTCAGACTTGGTTCTGCAGGCATCATGGGAGTAGGATTTTTGAGAAGTCCTTCAATCCAAAAATCTAACACATCGTATGGCGTCATGAAGATGCGTCGGTCAGCTCTTCTGCTTCAGGGAGCATCACTGACTGGCCGCCCACGTGCTGCCCTCTGGGTCCAGCCTGCATTCACACCAACGCCTCCCAGCCAGTGACACAGCAAGTAGGGCTACTGGTGCACGCCCATTCCTAGGAGACTCGGGACACCTAAAACAGGCAGCATTGGCTCCAGGCCTCCCCGTTGGCCTGGCTGAAACTTTACTAGAACTGCATGGTCATCTGAGAGTCTTCTCAGCCAGCCCTCCTTCCGGCCCCTCCCTTTCACATGTTTGAGACCTGCGTGGAGGTCTAAAGACTCTCCTTTCCTTCTCTGTCTCCTCCCCTTTAACGTCCACAGCTGTTTCTCCCATAAATCTCTCCCACGTCTAAGCCTATCTCGCCGTCTGCTTCTTGGAAAATGTGACAGACGCATCTGTACTTTGGGGACTTTTTGCAGTAGAAGCAGCCATTGTCCAGGATGTGGAAATCCTTTCCATTTTCTCAGCTTCACCGGAGAAACTGACAGTCACTGCCAGCAGGTAAGCAAACGTTTCAGAACCTGGTGGCCAAATCTAGACATGGTTGAGAGGGCATGTTGAAAGCAACAAAGATTAAATGAAAATGTGAGTTGTGGCTGGCTAGAGCCTAATAATAAATTAAGTTTGCCCAATATAAAAACCACTCCAGGGACTTCCCTGGTGGTCCAGTGGCTAAGACTCCACGCTCCCAATGCAGGGGGCCTGGGTTCGATCTCTGGTCAGGGAACTAGATCCCACATGGCGCAACTAAGAGTTCACATGCCGCAACAAAGATCCCGTGTGCTGCGACTAAGACCCAGCGAAGCCAAATAAATAAATATTTAAAAAAAAAAAAAAAAAAAACACTCCAAGTGAGAGGGGCTATAGCAAAGGCAGAAAAATTCATTCAGGTCCTACAAAAAAGCTGCAAGTCAATAAGAAACATAGTTTCCTGAGGTTCTTACAGCGCTAGCTTTGCCTAAGTCCATCAGAGTCAAGGGCCAGGTAAAAAGCAAGATGCAAAAATAGATTAATTGGACAGCATCAAAATTTAAAACTTTTGTGTGTCAAAGGGCTTAATTTCCAAAATATACAAATAGCACATTCAGCTCAATATCAGAAATACAAACAACTCAATCAAAAAGTGGGCAGAAGACCTAAATAGACATTTCTCCAAAGAAGACATACAGATGGCCAACAGGCACATGAAAAGATGCTCAATATCGCTAATTATTAGAGAAATGCAAATAAAAACTACAATGAGGTATTTCCTCACATTAGTCAGAATGGCCACCATCAAAAATAATAAATACTGTAGAGGGTGTGGAGAAAAGGGAACCCTCCTACACTGTTGGTGGGAATGTAACCTGGCTCAGTCACTATGGACAACAGTATGGAGGTTCCTTAAAAAACTAAAATAGAGTTACCATATAATCTGGCAATTCCACTCCTGGGCAGAAAAGATGAAAACTCTAATTCAAAAAGATACATGCATCCCAATGTTCATAGCAGCACTATTTACAATAGCCAAGACATGGAAGCAACCTAAATGTCCATCAACAGATGAATAGATAAAGAAAATGTGGTACATATATACAATGAAATATTACTCAGCCATAAAAAAGAATGAAATAATGCCATTTGCAGCAACATGGATGGACCTAGAGATTATCATACTAAGAAAAGTAAGTCAGACAGAGAAAGACAAATATCCTATGATTTTACTTATATGTGGAATCTTAAAAAATAATACAAATGAATTTATTTACAAAACAAACAGACTCACAGACATAGAAAACAAACTTATGGTTACCAAAGGGGAAAGGAAGAGGAGGGATAAATTAGGGGTTTGGGATTAACAGATACACACTATTGTATATATAAAATAGATAAACAACAAAGACCTACTGTATAGCACAGGGAACTATACTCAGTATCTTGTAATAACCTATAATGGAAAAGAATCCGAAAAAGAATATATATATATATATCTTATATATAAGATATATACATCAGAATATATATATGTGTGTGTGTATATATATATATATATGTATATATATATATAAAACTGAATCACTTTGCTGTACACCTGAAACTAACACAACATTGTACATCAGCTATGCTTCAATAAGGGGTCTCTGTTGGCATCGAGGAGCCGCAATACAAGCATTCGGCTGCCCAAATCTGGGCTTTCTGTTACATGAGAAGAATAAGGCCCCCATTTGGTTAAGCCACCATAAGCTGGGCTTTCTGTTATATGGAGCCAAACCAATTCCTAGTTTATTCAAGGCCTGAGAGAGCAAGATATGTTAAGCTGCGGAGCTAGAAGTGGTTCAGGGGACTGGAGAAAAGGGGCTGTAGAGATGATGGGGTTGGACACATGTGCAGGGACCAGATCACAAAGGGCCTTTGATGTTTTGCCTAGGGATTTGGGCTTTATCCCGGAGGCTTCTGTTCCTTAAACCTGGATAATGTATAAATGGACTTCTTTAAAAGGAAGATACTTCTTCCTGCCCTCTCCTTGCCATAGTATTCACTGCAAGTGCTTTTATGATAATGCAGAAATATAACACTAGCTGTACACTCCTCACAGAGCTATAAAACCAAATTTTCAAATAAAAATTACAGTTGTCAACAATCTAATGTGACAGATGATGTTGTTTTGTTTGTTTGTTTTTTTGCCCGCACCTCACACCAGGTAGGATCTTAGTTCCCCGACCAGGGATCGAACCCGTGCCCCCTGCAATGGAAGCACGGAGTCCTAACCACCGGACCACCAGGGAAGCCCCAGATGGTGTTGCTTTGCTCAACAAAGCTCATGCTGACTGCAATGGTTCAGTTCTTTACATGTGACCTGCTTATAGTCCAGTGGGTCAGGCTGACGCTATTTTCCCACGACTTTTCTCTGAGTATCGACCCCACCTGGTCTTTGTAATGTGAGCTCTGGAGTCAGGCTGCCCGAGGTAGACCCGGGCTCCTACCACCTACTAGCTATGTGCTTTGGGCAAATGACTTCTCTTCTCTGAGTCATGGTTTTCTCAGGAATAAAATGGTGTGGTGATGACACCTATCTCATAGGGATAACAAAATGAAATAATTTGTGTAAGATGCTTAGAACAGTGTTTGTATTAGTGACAGCAGAAGTGCTAGGAGGCAGAGGGGGAGGAAGGAAAGGAGGAGGAGATGAGGGCTCTGAAACCTTCCACTGTTCACCCTGCTGGGTTATCACCAGCCTTTGCTTGATGCAAGCATAAATTTTAAGCATTGAGTCCAACTCTTTTCTTTCCTTACTAGCCCATGACAATTAAAGCAGTGCTGTCTCATCTCCATGAGGATTAAACACAAACAAAAACTTGGGCATTGTGTTGCTCATTAACTCTGTTCACCTAAATTTCTGCCTCTCTGACTTCTGGCCACCTATGGACCAATGAGAGGTGAACTGAGCCAGAATATTTCATTGTTGGTGTGAGAGCTTTCAGAGCTCTCTTCTCTGCTGTCATGACAACCAGCAACATTCAAAATGGGGGCTACTTTGGTATTATGCTGGCTTTTGAAGGGAGGTGGTGTGGAACAAAGCACCAGCCAACAGGTAATGAATATGTAGCATAAGATAGTAATAAAGATAGTAACTTTGTTACAAGACACTGAGGTTTGGAGTCTGTTTGTTACTGCAGCATAATCTAACCTATCCTGTCTAATCCAGGCACTGAATTTGAGTGGCAATGTTATAATATAAAGAGGTCATCTGGATGATCCAGAATACGTTTATATCAAGTTTTTTATATTATTAGAACAGAACACTAAAATGGTCATAAACATAAAAATACTGTGGTTATATAAGAAAATGTCCTTATTCTTAGGAGATGTATTTTGAAGTGTGTAGGAGTAAAATGTTTTCATATCTGTAACTTACTTTCAGATAGTTCAGCAAAAGTGGAACGGAAAGATAGGGAAGAAGGTTAATAATTTGTAATTCTAAATGAAAGCTATATAGACTGTTCTTGACACTCTTCTGTGGATTTGAGATTTAGAGAGAAAATTATCACAGACAGCTCAGGGAGCCCCAAGAATACATCATTAGCTCTTGGTTTCAGAAGCAGCTCTTATTAGTGGGGGACACTGAAGTATTTTCAGTAAAGAAGGGAAAGGATCAGATTTTTAGTCCAAAAGATCAGTCTGGCAGCAGTAGGTGAGCAACCTGCACCAGGTTTTGGCTGTGATGTAAGTCAGATTGACAGTGGGATGGGGAGGAGGCTGTGGATTTGGAACACCTGCAGGAAGCAGAGTGGACAAGGCTTGGTAACAGCTTGTAAGTGGTAAGTGGGGGATCAGTTGCCTCTCCAAAATTCAATTTAATTAATTACAATTAAGGAAAATTGAAAATTCAGTTCCTCAGCTACCCTTGTCCCATTTCAAGCCATACTTGGCTACTGGCATAGGACTGGACAGAGCAAATAGAGCACATATCCATCATCACAGATGTTCTCTTGGAATGTGCTGGTCTATACCTTTCCCACTTCATCATACTGCTTTCCCCACCCACTCTCAAATGAATCCGATGTTGTTCCCTGTTCTCTAGAAGCTCACAGACAACCAGATAGCCAAAGGATTTTAATACAATGTAGGACTGTGTTGAGATACAATAGAAAGATGTGGAGAGCTTTCTGTGGAACTTCAGAGAAGGAAGCAAGCATTTCTGGGAGAAAGTAGCATTAGTGGAAACTTGCTGATGACATGAAGGTGAGGAGAGGAGTATGGGGAGGCATGGCAACC
Organism: Balaenoptera physalus; assembly: GCF_965194825.1. Classification (NCBI taxonomy): domain Eukaryota; kingdom Metazoa; phylum Chordata; class Mammalia; order Artiodactyla; family Balaenopteridae; genus Balaenoptera; species Balaenoptera physalus. The sequence goes on from NC_138897.1 coordinate 74,662,250, forward strand.
TGATGGAGCAGGATCTTTGCCTGCTTGCAGGAGAGAAAGATTGAGGATGGCCTCTTGACTCTCTATCAGCCTTCCCCCAATAGATCTATAGCTTCAGTATAATCCCAGTCAAAATCCCAGCAGGTGTGTGTGTGTGTAAATTGGTAAATTGATTGTAAAATTTATATGGAAATGCAAAAGACCTAGAATAACCAAGGTAATAGCAAAGAAGAACAAAGCTAGAAGACCTGCACTACCAGATATTGAGACCTTGTAAAAAGCTGCAGCCAATTAGACAATTTGGTACTGGTGTCAGGTGGGCCAACAAACAGTCCAACAGATGGAACACAGAGTCCAGAAACAGACCCTCACATAGTTCATCACCAGAATTATAACAAAGGTGACACTGCAGTGCAGTGGGGAAAGGATGGTATTTCAATAAATGATCTGGGTGAACTTGGTTTCTGTATGGAAGAAAATGAACCTTCACTCATACTTCATACCATGCACAAGAATTAATTAGGGATAATCATAGACTTCAACTTGAAACAAATCAAGCATCTAGAAAAAGATACAGAAGAATATTTCATAACCTTAGGATAGGCAAAGATTGCTTAAATAAGGCACAAAAAGCACTATTAATATAAAAGACTGATGAACTGGATATCATCAGAATTAAGGACTTTCATTCATCAAAAGACAACACTGAGGACTTCCCTGACGGTCCAGTGGTTAAGACTCCATGCTTTCACTGAAGGGCGCACAGGTTTGATCCCTAGTCGAGGAACTAAGATCCCGCATGCTGCATGGTGTGGCAAAAAAAAAGACAACACTGAGAGTGGGAAGGTAAGACACAGAGATGAAGAAGATATTTCTCATGGATATATATTGCAAAAGACTCATATCCAGAATATATAAAAAACTCTTACAAATGAATAAGAAATGACAGGCAACCCACTTTTTTGTATGGGGTAAAATACACATAATATAAAATTCGTCATTGTAAATTTTAAAGTGTACAGTTCAGTGGCATTAAGGACATCTACAGTGTTGTGCAACCATCACCTCTATCTAATTCCAGAACTTTTCCATCACCTCAAATACCCATTAAGCAGTCACTCCCTATTCCCCCCTCCCTCATCCTCTGGTAACCACTAATCTGCTTTCTGTCTCTATGGATTTGCCTTTTCTGGATATTGCATATAAACGGAATTATACAACATGAGGCCATTGGGGTCTGGCTTCTTTCACTTGGCATAATGTTTCCAAGGTTCATCTAGGTTGTGCTTCATTCCTTTTCTGGATGAATAATATTCCATTGTATGGTTGCACTACATTTAGTTTATCCTTCGTCAGTTGATGGACACTTGGGTTGTTTCCACATTTTGACTATTGTTAATAGAGTTGCTATAAACATGCACGTACAAGTTTTTGCACAAGTGTGGACGTATGTTTTCAGTTCTTTTGGGATATAACTGAGAGTTGAATTGCTGGGTCGTATGGTGATTCTATGTTTAACTTTTTGAGGAACTGCCAAACTGTTTTCCACAGTTCTGATATGGTGCCAGTGTACCATGGAGCTACGCCATTAGACATTCCCACCAGCAATGTGTGAGGGTTCCAAATTCCCTGCATATTATTATTATTATTATTATTATTATTATTATTATTATTATTATTATTATTATGTTCTAATGGCTATCCTAGTGGGTGTGAAATGGTACCTCATTGTGGTTTTGATTTGCATTTCCCTATTGACTAATGATGTTGAACACCTTTTCACATGCTTGTTGGACATTTACATATCTTCTTTGAAGAAATGTCTACACAAGTCCTTTGCTCATTTTTAAATGGGGTTGTTTGTATTTTTGTTGTTGAGTTGTAGGAATTCTTTATATATTCTGGATACTAGACCCTTATATGTAATTTGCACCTCCCCTTCTGTGGGTAAAAATCCAATTTTTTAAATGGGCAAAAGAATTGCACAGATATTTCACAGAAAAGAATATCAAAATGACCAATAAACTCATGAAAATTTGCTCACCGTCTTCATGAGAGAAATGTAAATTACAACCACAAAGGGTTAGCACAATATACTCACCAGAATGGCTAAAGTGAAAAAGACCGACATACCAAGTGTTGGTGAGGAACAATGGAATCCTCTCATTCTGTTGATACCGTGTTGATACCGGGAACATGTGTTGATACCGCTTTGAAAAAGTATTCGGCAGTAGTTACTAAACCTAAATATATGTATACTCCATGACCCAGCAATTCCATTCCTGGGCACATACCCAACAGAAGTGAGTGTTACATATACCAAAGGACATGTTCAAGAATGTTCTCTGCAGCTTTATTCATAATGACCTCAAACCGGAAACAACCCAAATGTCCATCAACATAAGATTCCACTAGTATAAAGTTTAGAAACAGGCAAAATTAATCCACAATGATGGAAATCAGAATAATGGTTACCCGGGAATTCCCTGGTGGTCCAGTGGTTAGGACTTGGCGCTTTCACTGACAGGACGGTGTTCAATCCCTGGTCAGGGAACTAAGATCCTGCAAGCTGAGAGGTGCGGCCAAAAAAAAAAAAAAGTTACCCTTAGGTGGGTACTGACTTTCAGGGGCCACAAGTGAGTGTGTTTAGGTGTGGAAATTTCATATCTTTTTTAAAAATTTAAGTATAGTTGATTTATGGAAATGTTTCACGTCTTGATCTGGATGGATGTTCCATAAGTATGATATATGTACACTGGCACCATATCAGAAAGACTTTTCCTCACCACTTCAGTGGAAGTAGTATATTGCCTCCCCACATCCTGATACTGTGGCCCTATCTTATTTTTCTTCACAGTAATTATGACTACTCAACTGTCTTAGTCAGCTCGGGCTGCCATAACATAGTACCACAGACGGGGTGGCCTAAACAACAGACATTTGTTTTCTTGTAGTTCTGGAGGCTGAGAAGTTCGAGATTCAAGGTTTGGGCTGATTCTGTTTCTGGGGAGAGTCCCCTTCCTGGCTGTGTGCTTCTGCCTTCCCACTGTGTGCTCACATGACCTCTTTGTGCATGAGGGGACAGAGAGCAAACAAGTGCTCTTTGGGGTCTCACCTTATGAGGACACTAATCCTACTGGATCAGGGCCCCACCCTTATGACCTCATTTAATCTTAATTAGTTCCTTATAGGTCCTCTCTCCAAAGTCATACTGGGGCTTAGAGCAAGATTAGGATTTGGGGTGGGGGGGGACACAAACATTCAGTCCATAACACCAACATGCCATGTGTTTGGTTATTGACCTGTTTACCACCCATCTTTCCAAATTAGAATCTAGTCTCCCTGAAGGCAGGGACTCCATTTGGGTCAAATTGGCATCCCCAGAACCAATAACAGTGCCTGGTACAGAGGAAGAGCTCCATAAGTGTTTGTTGAGTGAATGAAAGAAGGAAGATGGGGTGGTGGTCACAGCAGCCCAGTGCTATTAAGCTCAGTGTCTGGAACATAGCACAACAGGTAGTAAGGCCACCATCATTGTCATTAGTCCTCGGGGTACATCACCCAAAGTTCTTGCCTTCAAATAATTTGCATTCTAAAACAAGAAAAAAATTTATGTGAATTTGTCTGTCTTATATCATGTTCTATATTGGGTTTTTGAGAAAATTATTTCTTGGATTATTGCTTTATGGTAGGCATCCAGAATATGGGAGTCCAAGTTTAGGAGTTGGTTCTAGTCCTGGCTTCACCATTAAGTTACCGTACGTCCTGATGATTTCCTTTCCCTCTGTGGACCTTGCCTTCCTCAACTTCCTCTCTAATCCAATAGGATTAGTGTCCTTATTAGACTTGAAATGAAGGATTTTGATTGAATTAAGATCTCTAAGGGCAGTGTTTTGCAGCTAGAAATTGTTACACCCCCCGTAGTGTGCTGTTCTTGTTTCTAGCACTAGGGGGCGGTCAGAACATTGGAACGCATTCTGCTATTGCAGTTCGTGCTGTTAGATGCAGGGGTTGATGCAGAAAGATGATTGCTCTCTGCTTTGGTTCCCCTACCTCTTCTGAAACCTTAAGCTCACAAACCCGAACCTTCTACAGGGATGGCTGGAGACTCAGACTTCCATCAAAGGGAACAGGGCTGAATCGCCCATGAATCTTGGATCCATCACTTTTCTATCTGTCATGGATCACACATGTAGTTGGAGGGAAGGCATGTGGGTGATAAATGGGCTGTGAATGACAAATGGACAACCAGAAGGAGGAACACTAGGGTGTAGACAGATTTTGTTTGGAAGAGAAAACAGTTTAGCGATACTCTCTTGCTGTGATGTACCGATAAGACCAGCACGTGATGGGAAGGTCTATTGAGGCCATGCATAGAGAAGAAGAGCCACAGCCTGAATGCAAGGAGAGCATGTACGCAACTTTGCCCTTGACCTTCAGAACTTTGCTTGGAATTTTCACATCCAGGTACAGAATGTGGCTACATTTAGGCACAAATATCAGGTTCCTCTAGGGAAATTTGGAATTAACTAGGGTTTCATTCCTGAAAGATATGTCCATTGTATGATGTAGCCACCATCTATTTAAAAATGGATGCAAGTAAATGTGTCCTGTTAGTACTACTGGACTAGAAGTCAGAAGACCTGGGTTCTGTTCCTGGCCTCACTATTTATAAACCTAGTGACTAAACGTCTCAGAACCTCAGTCCTCCCACCTATAAAATGGGGATAATTATACCTACTTTTCCTATCTCAGGTTATGAAGGTCAAAGACCATATACCTGAAACTACATTGCAAAGGGCAAATACACCATACAAGTCCAAGGGAACGTGATATGAATTTTTGTAGGGACCCTTTTGGGGACATATTTATCATCCTTGGTTTTTTTTTTTTTTTTTTTTTCCTCTTCTTCTACTTTAAAAACATTTTTAAAAACTTTAATACAATTTTTAAAGGTTACTTTCCATTTACAGTTATTACAAAATATTGACTATATTCCTCATGTACAATATATCCTTGTAACCTATCTTACACCCGATAGTTTGTACCTCCCATTCCCCACCCTCTCCCCACTTCCCTCTCCCCACTAGTAACCACTAGTTTGTTCTCTATATCTGTGAGTCTGCTTCTTTTCTGTTATATTCACTAGTTTGTTGTATTTTTTTAGATTCCACATATAAGTGATGTCATACAGTATTTGTCTTTCTCTGACTTCTTTCACTTAGCATAATGCCCTTTAAGTCCATCCATGTTGCCGCAAATGTCAAAATTTCATTCTTTTTTATGGTGAGATAATATTCCATTGTATACATATACCACATCAGCTTTATCCATTCATCTGTTGATGGACACTTAGGTCATATTTATCATCGTGGACTCAGTCAAGGAACACCAGATTTCTGAGCTCTCATGCATTGTTGGCAGAAACAAAATCAGAGCAGCTCTCCAGAGATCTACTGGGCAACATGAATCAAAAGCCTTTTAAAAACGTGCATGTCACACACCCACTAGATTAAGATGTGTTAAGATGAAAAAGGCACACAATACCAAATGTTGGGGATGTGGAGCAGTTGGAACTCTCGCATGCTGCTGGCAGGAGTGATGACTGGGACAGCCACTTTGGAAAACTGTTTACTGAAGTAGGCAATATACACAAATTTTATGACCCAGTAGTGCCACTCCTAGGTATTCACTCAACAGAAATGTGTGCATATGTGCACCAAAAGGCATGGACCAGAGTGTTCACAGCAGCACTCTTTGTAATAGCAGCAAACACTGAAAACTGCCCCGAAGCTCATCAACAGTAGAATGGATAAATAAACGGGTATATTTGCACAATGGGATTATATTCAGCAGTGAGAATGAAAGAACTAAAATTACTTACTGCAATAGGAGGAATCTTATAAATGTCATGTTGAATTAAAAGTGCCAACTCAAAAGACTATGTGCCATGTAATTTCATTTATATTAAGTTCAAAAACAGGCAAAACTCATTTGTGGTGATGAAAGTTAGGATACTGGTTACTCTTGGGGGAAGGTGGGTATTAAGAAGGCTTCTGGGGCTTCCCTGGTGGCGTAGTAGTTAAGACTCCGTCTACTAACGCAGGGGACACGGGTTCCAGCCCTGGTCCGGGAAGATCCCACATGCCGCGGAGCAACTAAGCCCAGTGTGCCACAACTACTGAGCCTGTGCTCTAGAGCCCACGAGCCACAACTACTGAGCCCACGTGCCACAACTACTGAAGCCCATGCGCCTAGAGCCCGTGCTCTGCAACAAGAGTAGTCACCGCAATGAGAAGCCCCCGCACCGCAACAAAGAGTAGCCCCTGCTCGCTGCAACTAGAGAAAGCCCGTGCGCAGCAACGAAGACCCAATGCAGCCAAAAATAAAACAAATAAAATAGATAAATTAAAAAAAATTACATTGCTCATATTTTTTAAAAAAAAATAAGGCTTCTGGGTGGGGCAGGATAATGTTTTGTTTCTTGATCTAGTAGCTGGTTACACAGATGTGTTCATTTTGTAAAAATTCATCAAGGTGCACGCTTATGATTTTTTGCACTTCTCTGCAAGTAGGTTAATCTTTGATAAAATAACGTGTATGCCCCCGACCCGGAAACGTTAAAGAGTTACATTTTTAAAATAAAATATTTATTAAGCAAATATTGGTGATAACTAGCTTAGATTCAACCCTGTGCCACTTTGCTATAGTGTCTTTTTTTTTTTTTAATTAATAGCTACTTTATTTTATTTATTTATTTATTTATTTATGGCTGTGTTGGGTCTTCGTTTCTGTGTGAGGGCTTTCTCTAGTTGTGGCAAGCGGGGGCCACTCCTCATGGCAGTGCGGGGGCCTTTCACTATCCCGGCCCCTCCCGTTGCAGGGCACAGGCTCCAGACGCGCAGGCTCAGTAGTTGTGGCTCACGGGCCCTGTTGCTCCGCGGCATGTGGGATCTTCCCAGACCAGGGCTCGAACCCGTGTCCCCTGAATTGGCAGGCAGATTCTTAACCACCGCGCCACCAGGGAAGCCCTATAGTGTCTTTTTTTTAAAAATACAGTCACTACAGTTTTCTTTTTATTAGAATTTAGTTGGTATATCTTTTTCCATCCTTTTATTATTATTTTTTAAATAACTTAATACCAACTTTTTTTTTAAGATTTTTTTTTTTTTTGATGTGGACCATTTTTAAAGTCTTCATTGAATTTGTTACAATATTGCTTCTGTTTTTTTGGCGGGGAGGCATGTGGGATCCTAGCTCCCTGACCAGGGATCGAACCTGCACCCCCTGCCTTGGAAGGTGAAGTCCCAACCACTAGACTGCCAGGGAAGTCCCCATCCTTTTACTTTTTTGGTGAATTTTTTTGGCCATGCAGGGATTGAACCCGTGCCACTGCAGCGGAAGTGCAGAGCCTTAACAACTGGACCACCAGGGAAGTCACAATGGATTTTTTATTGTGATAAAATATACATAACATAAAACTTACCATTTTAATCATTTTCAAGTGTACAATTCAGTGGCATTAAGTATATTCACAATGTTGTACAACTATCATCACTATCCATTTCCAGAGAATTCTCACCATTCCAAACAAAAAATCTGAACCCATTAAACAATAATTTCCCCAGCCCCCAGTAACCACTATTATACTTTCTGTCTCTGTGAATTTGCCTATTCTAGATAGTTTATACAAGTGAAATAACATAATATTTGTCCTTTTGTGTCTGGCTTACTTCACTTAGCATGATGTTTTCAAGTTTATCCACGTAGCATGTAACAGAGTCTCCTTTCTTTTTAAGGCTGAATAGTACATGTACTCATCACATTTTGTTTGTCCATTCATCTATTGGACATTTGGGTTGTTTCCACCTTTTCATTATTGTGAATAACGCTGCTATGGATATTGGAATTCAAATCCCTGCTTTCAGTTCTTTCTGGTATATACCTAGAAGTGGAATTGCAGGATTATTTAGTAATTTATATTTAACTTTTTGAGGAACTGCCAAACTGTTTTCTATAGCAACTGCACTATTTTCCATTCCCACCAGCAATGCAGAGTGTTTCAATTTCTCTGCATCTTTGCCAACACTTGTTACTTTCTGTTTTTGTTTTTTAAATCATGGCCATCCTAGTGGCTGTGAAGTAGTATCTCACTGTGGTTTTGATTTGGATTTCCCTGATGGCTAAAGACATTGAGAATCGTTTCATGACCTTGTTGGCCATTTATCTATTTCTTTGGTATCATCTCTTTTAAAAGTATGTAATATTTGATGTGCCAAAATATATAAAGGATGATACAATAAACATCTGTGTTTCCACCACATGGCTCAAGAAATAAAACATCCTCCAAGCTGCAGGTTTCCCTCTGCTTCCCTTCCCATTCACTTCTCCCCCACGTGAACCCTATCCCAAGCCTGATGTCTATTATTGCCGTGTATTTCTTTATAACTATATTACATCTATATGTATGCCCTACCAAAAGTAGTATTGTTTTGCATGTTTGTACAGCTTATTTAAATGAAATCATGCAGTGTGTCTTCACCTTTTTATTTAGCATTTATGAAACAACCAAGTTGAGGCATGTAGCTTAGTCCATTCACTTCCCCTGCTCTATGCTGTTTCATGGTGAATGAACCACATTTATCCATTCTTCTGTTAATAGTCATTTTCTCCCCAATTTTTTGCTATTACAAACAATGCTCTCTGAACATTTTGACTCACCTCCTTGTGTGCATGAGCACGACTTTTTGCAGATATATGCATGTAGGCGTGTGAGTGAGAGGTGGTTTGGGGCAACACATCTTTCGCTTTACCAGATACTATGAAATTACTCTCCAAACCCACCATGCCAACTTACACGCTCCCAGCAGTGTGAGTTTCTGTGGTTCCACATCATTACCAACACTTGGTATTGTCAGCCTTTTTAACTTTTGCCAACTGATGCCCGTGAAATGGATCTCACCATGGTTTTAATTTGCGCTTCCTTTTTCATCAGTGAGTTTCTTCACACATTTATTGGCCGTTCACATTGCCTATTCTGTGGCTTGCCTGATTGTGTTGTGCCCACTTTTCTATTGGATGCTTATCTTTATCCTATTTGTTCATAGATGCTCTTTAGGTCTTCCTGATACTGATGTTTTGTTGATTACGTATTGCAAAAATCTTCCCATCTGTGGTTTGTGTTTTCCCTTTTTAATGATGTTTTTTGTTGAACAGAAGATTTAAAGTTTAATTTGTCTCTCTTTTCCTTTATGGTGTGACTTGTTTAAGATATATTTTCCTACTCCAGAGTCAAAACAATATTTGCCTTTTGAAGTTTTCTTTTTAAGTTGAGCAATTTAATCTTCTTGGAATTGATTTTTGGGGATGTTGTGATGCAGGGATTCCCTCCCCTCATTTTTCTATTTGGATAACAAGTTGTCTGTTCACCAGATGTTCAATAATCAATGACAATTGGCTAATGTCATTCCCCTACTTAAAACCCTTCCATGGTTCTCCATGACATGAGGAGAGGCCCCAGTTTCCTTGCTTCAGTCTGCAAGATCTTGCACATACTCCCCCCCCAAAGTTCCCCCTTCACCTCTCACCATTCTGTGCTCCAGCCACATGGACCAGGCTCTCTATTACCTCGGGCCTTCACTGGTTTTGTTCTCATTACCTAGCATGTCCATATTCTTCTGGTCTCAGTTAATATTAGTTGTGGTGGGTTGAATGGTGCCCCCCCACAAAAGATACATCCACCCAGAATCCGTAACTATGATCTTATTTGGAAAAAGTGTCTTTGCAAATGTAATAATGTTAAAGATCTCAAGACGAGATCATCCTGGATTACCTAGTAGACCCTAAATCCAATGCCAAGTGTCCTCATAAGAGACAGAAGACAAAAAGCCACACAGAGAGAAGAAGAAGGCTGTGTAAAGATGGAAGCAGAGTTGGAGTGAAGCAGCCACAAGCCCAGGAACTCAGGCAACCACCAGAAGCTGGGAGAGCCAAGGAAGGATCCTCTCCCAAGAGTCTTTGGAGGGAGCATAGTCCTGGGGACACCTTGATTTCAGACTTCTGGCCTCCAGAACTGTGAGAGACTATATTTCTGTTGTGGTAAGCCCCCAAGTTTGTGGGAATTTGTTCTGGCAGCCCTAGGAGACTCATACGGGTGGGTAGCTGGAGGGGGGGCCTGATGGATGGGGAGCCCAGGCTGGAGGGCTGGAGAAGATGAGGTGGGCAGCAGAATGCAGCCTGCCCAAACTCCCAGCCAGGAGGAAGTCCACTCCCTCACTTCTAGGAAGAGGGCACAGCGGCCAGGGAGAGGGTGTAAGTGACAGGGCAACAATGGAAGGAACCTTGGCTCCCAGTGTCCCCAGTGAAATGAATGAATCCACTCCAGACCCCTTGAGATACCTCACCTACAGAGGAGAGAGGCAGGAGGGACCCCAGGGAGGCCCAGGGAGCATGGGGCAGTGAGGGAGTGGACACTTCAGCCGCCACAGTGCGCCAGAGAGCGGCAGACGAGTCTCAAAGACAGGCTAAGGGCTAACCAGTGCACAGCTAATGGCAGAATAGGTAAGGTCCAGGGGGCAGCAGTGCAGAGGTGGATGCTTGCAGACTAAAGGACAATTCCAGGACGGGGCAGTGGGAGGCTCATTGTGTCTTTGAGCTTCTTTGATCCCTGGGCCACTTTGGTGGAGACAGAGCCTTGGGCACCAACAGGGTCATGTCTGTTTAAACAAAATTAAACACTGGAGGTAAATCATTAACTCACTGAAGAAACAGACAGGAGCGTAGGCCACTCCAGCACGAGGACGTGAGAGTCGCCTGGATGTTAAGAAGTCCCACTTATCAGGAGAGGCTGCCACTCAAGGTTCCCACAGGCTGGTGGGAGCATTTGCTGAGCAACTTCTCTACAAAGGAGTCACAGTGCGGGTGCTGTGCAGACAGAGGCATGGGCAGTCAGAATCTGCCCTCAGCTCAGAGCTGGGGGTACCAGAGCTCACAGCCATTGCGGATATCCACGTGCCACCATGGGTATGCCATCACCGTGCCCTCCACGACCCTTCATGATCTCATCTAATCCTCATGCCGACCCTCTGAGGTAGGGTGAGGACTGCCCACATTTCACAGACCAGGAAAACCAAGCCCAGAGAGGGAGAGAACTTGGCCCAGTCACACAGCTTATCAGTGGTGGGGAAAACAACAGAGCTGGCTTTAGCAAAAAGGGGAATGAATTAAGGTTCAGGGTGTGTTTAGGACCTTAAGGGCAGCAAGCATAGCTGGGCCTCTTAAAAGACAGGGGCCAGGACCAGCAAAGCCATCAGGAGGCCAGGAGACCACTGTCCCCTTCTCTCTCTTTTTCAGGGATTACATAGTCTCCCAACTCTACTTCTAACTGAACATTAATTTTATTCCTCCCTCTATTTTTGGGTTAAGAGCAGGGGTGATAGCATCAGAGCTGGGTCCAATCCTAGCCTCACCATTTATTACCTCTGTGACCTCAGGCACGCATGCCACTTCCCCACCACTAAATGGGGTTGCTGTGCTTCCCATGGAGGTATCAAATGTGATAACACGTGCAAAGCCCTTGGCACAAAGCCTGGCACATAATAAATGCTCAACAAACAGGAGTTGCTCTTATGGTAGGAAACATGGTAGGAAACAGCCTCCCCAGCCCTCCCGGCTCCAACACTGCCCATCCACTCACTAGCACCTGGTCCTGACTTCTTCAGTCAGAGAACCAACTATCGCAAGGGAGGGTGCTTTTGTTCAAACACAGTCTAAAGTGAGTGTGGATTAGCTTTAAGAAAAGTGGAGATGAGGGACTTCTGTGGTGGTCCAGTGGTTAGGAGTCTGCCTTCCAATGCGGAGGACGTGGGTTCGATCCCTGGTCAGGGAACGAAGATCCCACATGCCGTGGGTCAACTAAGCCTGCGTGCCACAACTACTGAGCCTGCGGGCTCTGGAGCCTGCGCCACAACTAGAGAGAAGCCCGTGCACTGTAACGAAGAACCTGCATGCTGCAACAAGCATCCCGCCTGCCACAACTAAGACCCGAAGCAGCCAAATAAATAGATAAATAATTTTAAAAAATAATAGTACTTTATAAAAAAAGAAAGAAAAGTGGAGATGAGAAGCTGAGCAGACTAGTCAAAAGGTTTCTCTTTCAGAAATTTCAACTGCAAGGTCTTGTGGTCAGAAAACTGGTTGGCCAACCTTTCCAGATCCCTCCATTGTGAACCCTTTGGGTGTGGAGGGAGGGCAATCAGGCTAAGGGAGTAGCAGGATGAAGGCTTAGAGGTGGTTGCTGACCTATAGGCTGTGGAAGGTGCAGAAGAGGCAGGAGGGATGGTTTGAATGTCAGGACTTTATTTTGGCATAGACTGAAGAGCCATTCATTCATTTAGCAAATATTTATCATGTGCCAATTGTACGTAAGGCATTTTGGCAGGAACTACCGCCTAAGTGAAAGGCATAGTCGTTGTCCTCAAGGAATTAAATGGTCCAGTAGGAGGAAACAGACACACAAATGGAGGAATGTTGTCAGTGTGATCGAAACTCTAAAAGGGATCTGCTTAAGGTGCCAGGAGAACAGGGGAGGAACACCTGTCCATGCACGGGTAGGGAGCCGGGGAAGGAGGAGGTGACTATGGCATCTAGTTTTGCTTTTGTGGGTTTTGCCTGCCCAGCATCCATTCCCCCTCCAGTCATCAGTCAATCTCAGTCCCTGTGGCTGGAAGGGACTGACCCTCTTCTCCAGCTCCAAAGAGCGCCTTGAGCCAGGCCTAGTCAATCAGCATAGTCCATCCATAGTGATTGGTTCACTGAGGTGTACGTAAACCAGCTCTGGCCAATGAGAGTCAAGATATGACGGGGTGGAAACGAGAGTAAAGAAGCTCTGCCTTCCCTGGGAGTGTTGGCAACGTGGATGATGTGAGCCTGAAAGACAGGGGTTGCTGAGTAGAAACCGAGAAAAATGACGTCATAGAAGAAAGCAGAGCTGAGAGCTGGAGAAAGAAGGTGCTTGATAACATCCTTTGAGCCCCTGAACCCAGCTGTGTCTGAAACCAAAATTATCTCTGGACCTTGCGGTTATGTGAATCATTAAATCCACCCCCCCCCCTTTTTTTTTTTGCTTCAGGCTGTTTGAGTTGGATTTCTGTTATAAGAGAAAGGATTACGTTTAGTCTCTCTCCCATCCCAGACTTACAATTTTTTCCTTTATTCAAACAATTCTGAATAACAGTTTCTTCTGTACATTCCAGGGGAAAAAAATATGTATATATACATATATGTTTGTTTGTTTTACAGAAATGGAGTATCTAACCATAAGATACCTCCATCTCATGACCCTGCCTTCCCCCACTGAGTTATCCATCTTGAACCCTGGCTTTCCTTTTATATACTTTAATTGCATTTATATATAATGCTGAGTTTTTTTCCCAAATTAGTTACTTTTAACTTTATAAAAGGATATCACAATGAATATAATCTTTGGGGATCTTTTTTTCACTTAATATTATATTGCTACTATTCATCCATATTGTTCTAAGTCGTTGAAGTTTACTTGTTTTGACTGGTATAATATTTCATTGCATAGATATGTCAGAGTTTATTCATTTCGTTCTTATGTTGATGTGCATTTGGGCTATCTCCCAAGTTTTTGCTCTTGTGAGTAATGCTTCTCTTAACATAATTCATGTCACATTATACAATAGCCTATAGGTTATTTTCAAGGTCCTAGTTTTCATTTCATCCAAAATGAAATTCAGTGGGATCATGGGTGGTATTCTATTATTAAAACTAATTAGCTAACTAAATAAAAGTGGGCCATGTATGGACCAATAATGTGTCCAATAATGTGTGTGCCAAGGCTAATTTAATTCTATATACCTGAGGACCAGAGAGAAAAATAAATTGGGAAAATACTGTGTATGTTATAATGCACCCTGTATTTTGTATGTAACAATATGTCTGGGAACTCTTGCTGTATCAGCGCATATAGCACATCCTATATAATTTTTAACTGTTACAGAATATTCTGTTAATGGACATATCATAATTTAAATACTTAAAAATTTTCATCATGGAAAATTTCAAACATATACAAGGGAACGGCAAAAGGGAGTTCCATGTATCCAACACCCTGCTTCAGTAATTATCATCATCTGGCCAATCTTGTTTCATCTCTACCCCATCCCTGCTCCCTCCCCCAGTGCATTATTTTGAAGCAAATCTTGGCTATCTTATCATTTGTCCATAACTTGCACTCTATTGGTAAACACAGGTTGTTTGCACTCTTTGGCTTCTATGAACAGTGCTACAGTGAATATCCTTATAAATAAATCTTTACAGCAAGTGTAAGGGAATCTGTAGAATAAGTTTACACTAGTGGGCTTGTTTGATCCAAAGGGCAAATGAATTTTAAATTCTGATAGATTTTGCCAGATTGTCTCCTAAAGAGGTTGCCTCAGTTCCCACTCTGCATCATCAATTCTTTGGCATCCTTTTTAAAAAATATATTTATTTATTTATTTGACTGCACCAGGTCTTAGTTGTGGCATGCCGGATCCTTTAATTGCAGCATGAGGGATCTAGTTCCCTGACCAGGGATCAAACCCGGGCCCCCTGCGTTGGGAGCGTGGAGTCTTAACCGCTGGACCACCAGGGAAGTCCAGTTCTTTGGCATCTTTTAAACCTCTTTCTCATTCAATAATGAGAAATTCATTTCAGGTTGCTGTTTCTTGATTTTTCTCTTCTTCCTTCTATCTAAGATGAAAAAAGGAAAGATGCCCAGAGGCAGGAAAAAGTATGAAAGGCAGAAGTAAGGCCACTCATAAAGCTGTTCTTGGGAGAGGACTGTCAGCTCCTTGGGGCCTGAGGACTGTGGCTTCCAAGAGCCTCAAGGCTCCAGCTGACCAGGGTGGGAGAAAGTGGCACTGCTGCAAGCCAGTGCCCCAAACACACAAACAAATAAAGCAAAAGTGTGGGATTTCTCTCTTCCACAGCACTTCTGTGCCCAGTGTTTAATTGTTGCCAGACAGCACTTGTACATAAATGAGGAGATGTCGAAGGCTGGGGAAAGCTGTACTCTGTAATTTGTGTCCATCTATTAGCTTGTTGTGGGTTCTAGGTCTTGGTTTTCTTATCTGTCAAACAACACTTATATGATTTCTAAGGTGCCTTTCAGCAGTAAAATGGGAGGCATCTCTGAATTCCATGTCACATTTTGGAGATTACAGTTTTGTTGTTTTCTATGTAGTGAGCTATTTCCGTTTTCTCAAATTGAAATGACATGAACTCTAGTCTGAGTATGTCCTCATTCATTCATTCATTCATTCATCCACTCAGTTAATATATTGACTACTTCTTTATTTTAGATCTTTTGTTTTGGAATTCTTTCTTTCATTTTTCTCGACTTGCAAAAATTTGGGGGGGGTGATATATACTAGAGATCTCAAGATGAAGCTGATTGACTCTATTGCTTTTAGCAAAATGTGGGTTTCTTGATCTACCTCAATCTCAGAATTTCTTTGGTTTTATGGGTGTGTGTGTGTGTGTGTGTTTACTTCCTATTGCTGCTGCTGCAGCTATCATTGAACTAGGCACCTTTTTTTACTGTTGTATTCGTCATGAGTCTTTTTTTTTTAATATTTATTTATTTATTTTGGCTGTACCGGGTCTTAGTTGCGGTGCGTGGGATCTTTTTTTTTTTAGTTGCAGCATGTGGTCTCTTAGTTGCAGCATGCATGTGGGATCTAGTTCCCTGACCAGGGATCGAACCCAGGCCCCCTGCATTGGGAGCACGGAGTCTTACCCACTGGACCACCAGGGAAATCCCATGAGTCTTTTGTCATAGGGATGGATCCAGGGGATCAAAGGATGCAGCCAGTACCCTTCTTATTCTTGTTTGTCTCATCTCAGCTTGCCTCTGCTTCTCTTTCTTCTCCTACAGTAGCAGCATCTTCTCTGTGGTTGGGGAAAATGGCCACAAATACCTTAAATTTACATAATCCTTAGGGTTTGAGATCCCATGGGGGAAGACAGACCTTCTCTCCCTCAGTTTCCAAAAAGATCAAATTTTAGGGACGACTCTGGTTGCCCCTGCTTTGGTCACATGCCTACCTCTGAACCAATCACTGTAGCTAGAGGAGTGGAGTACTCTGGCCATTCTGGGTCACATGCCCACCTAAGCTGGGGAACTGAGTCCTGTGTTTGACAGCCCCAGAGAGATGGTATGGGCCAGGAAGAGGTGGGTACCCACAGGAAGAGATGCTGAGTCAACAATTCCTGTTCATTACCACTTCTCTGCAAGCTGATGGGGCTTTCCAGCCAGGGTGAATGGAGTGTGCATTTCTGCATTCTCACCCCAAATCCCTCTTCTCTCTTATTGACTCACCTCTGTTCTAAGCCACCTTGTCCTATACAGTTGGAGAAAAGCAAGTGATTGGCCTTTACTTTCTTCTAGTGTTTTCACTCAATCCCTTTTTACCTTCAAATAGAGGTATAATCAATGTTAAAGCCACCTGACTCATCTATCTTTCAAAGCTCCAATGACCCCCTTATCTACTATCAGCCTTTGTCAAGTAGGTATGTGATTACATTTCCACCTCAATTAAATATTGCATCCTGAAGATAGGTTCCTCCTGTGGTCAGAGGTGCAGCCTGCACATACAGCTATCTCCTTTATATAGTGCAGTATTTATACTTCTCAGATATTGGGGTTTCTTCCTTTTCCTCTACCTTAGCAGCCGAGAAGCAACAGTTTTACGACCTGGTCCAATCAGCGTTTGCTTTGTCACTCGTCTGTGCCTTTTGGGCACAAAATATGTTGCTTTTTGGACCTGTAGGTGTGTTTATTTGGCCCCACACAGCAATATAAATATTTTAAATCTATTGTAAACATTTTAAAACCGAGAGACACTACAAATACATTTGGATTTTTGCTTGTTTTGAGCAACTCGGAAGATCTGTGAACCTGGGCCCCCGTTCCCCAGAGCAATGATGCTCGGGAGTGGCCCTCTGGACTGGCCATGCGTTCCCAGGCCACCACTCCCAAGGGTGTTCCTGCCTGAGGCCCCTTTGCCATTTACCTTCTTACTTGCAGGTTATTTTTGCTTACACCTGGCCCACCTCACTCAGTCACATTCCCTGCCTGGCCCCTGGAGCATTGTTTGAGTTTGTGACTCCTGGTTGGGTGGCCATTGCAAATCAGGGACAGGTTGAAGCAGGGTTTAAACCACTGATGAATCGGGCCCAGATTGGCCTTCTGCCTCAAGGCTCAAAGTAGACGTAGATTGATGGTATACTTCAAAGGCGGAAGAGACACTTCTAAGAGTTTTGAAAGAACTGCCGCTACTTGTCCGTGTAACATCTATTGTACCTTTCAAGAGAATTATATGATCTTTAAATACAATAAATTAAAGTTTCCAGAAATAGATATAAATACTGTGGAAGAATGCTAGCATGTCTTAAATTTGAATCGCCTTAAAGAAACAAGATGAGATTCAAACTCTTAAAATTACTTTGTAAAATAAAGTAGACTTTATTGTAATCTTTTATGACTTCTCTAACTGCCCCATAGAGACATCAATGTTTGCAGAAGGATGGAAGGAGAGAAGAAAGGAAGGAAGGAAAAAGGAAAGAAGCTACTTGAATACGGGGACTTGCCAATTGATTTTTTTTTAAGATTTATTTTGATGTGGACCATTTTTTAAGTTTTATTGAATTTGTTAAAATATTGCTTCTGTTTTATGTTTTGGTTTTTTGGCCACGACGCATGTGGGATCTTAGCTCCCTGACCAGGGATCGAACCCGCACCCCCTGCATTGGAAGGTGAAGGCTTAACCACTGGACCACCAGGGAAGTCCCATGGCCAATCCATTATTAAAATTTTAATTTTTACTTGTAAATAACTAGAAGAAGAAGTTGCAAAAATAGTACAGAGAGGTCCCGTGTTCCCATTACTTAGATTCCACTAATGCTAACACCTTCCATAACTGTAGGCCAATCCCATTTCACATTCCAGTGGCACGTAGAAGGTGTTCAATATAGTTTTTTGAGGGGACTACCCTGGTGGTCCAGTGGTTAAGACTTCGCCTTCCAATGCAGGGGGTACAGATTCGATCCCTGGTCAGGGAGCTAAGATCCCACATGCCTTGCGGCCAAAAGCCAAAACATAAAACAGAAGCAATATTTTAACAAATTCAGTAAAGACTTTCAAAAAAATTTTTTTCAAATAAGGTTTATTGAATGAATATGTTTGCATATGGAAAATGAATGTTATCTGTTGACTTAGCGGGTTGGTTGCTCTATTTTATTTTGTTACCTTTGAATAGGTAATATATGTGCAGGGAACAAATTCAATACGTTCAAAGGGTATACAGGGAAGAGTACGTCTCCCTCCTTTCCCTGCCTCCCAGTCACCCAGATGCCTCCAGAGGCAACCATTTATTCATTTCTTATAGCTTCTTCCACACATTGTTCATGTTTGCAAGTTCATACCTCACGTATCTGTTGCCTCCTCACCACCTCCCTCCATCGTAGAATACCATATGCACATCTTCTTCACTGGGCAATATATATTGGAGATCATTCTATGTAAGTTCATAGAATGCTTCTTCATTCTTTTTAATGACTATTTAATATGTGTTCCATGATATAATAAATGGATGTATCATAAAAGAATTTATTTAACTAATCCCCTATTGATAAGCATTTAGACTGTTTCCTGTCTTTTATTATTAAAAGCAATATGGCTGTGGGACTTCCCGTGGTCCAGTGGTTAAGAATCTGTGCTTCCACTCTTCCACTGCAGGGGACGTGGGTTTGATCCCTGGTTCCTGGTTGTTGAACTAAGATCCCGCACGCCAAGGCTTGGGGTTAGGGGGAGGGGAGACAATACTGCTGTGAATATCCATGTCTGTTTTGATTTAAGCAGATACAGTCTCTCTCTTTTTAAAAAATTTTATTGAAGCATAGTTGATTTACAATGTTGTGTTAATTTCTTATGTACAGCAGTGATTCAGTAATATATACATATATATATTCTTTTTCATATTCTTTTCTATTATGGTTTGTCACAGGATATTGAATACAGTTCTCTGTGCTATACAGTAGGACCTTGTTGTTTATCCATCCCATATATAATAGTTTGCCTCTGCTAATCCCAAACTCCCATTCCTTCCCTCCCCTCCCCACCTCCCCCATGGCAACCACAAGTCTGTTCTCTATAACAGATACAGTCTCTTTAGGTACTAAAGCATATGTTTTATGGATCTGAAATCCCCAAACTTCGCTATTTGGTCATGTAAATAGAACTTTGATGGCAGAAAATTTCCTGAAGCTTTGTGTGGTTTCTGGCCTAAGTCAGTGAGATTTGTTCAAGGTCTGGCTGGCAGCTTTAACTGATGCTGATGCACCTGTTCTCCGTTATTTTCATCTGAGCTGTGTCTGGTAAGTAGAGAAAGGAACAAGGTAAGTTATACTCGGGATGATTAGGGATGTGCCTTGAAGGATAGTGAATGTGCATTGCTTCTCTTCACTCCTATCATTCAATCCAGCTCGCTGATCCAGCCCTTGCTCCTGGCCTATGTGTCTTCCCTCTTATTTGAAGTTATCTTCTATCTTCCCTTACTGCCCAGCAGATTTTGGTGACATTTCATTACTCAGTAAACACCTCCATTTCTAAACAGCTTTACACTGCTGAGATGAATCATATTACCTCTGTGTTGATGATCTGTGTCTTATTAACTGTACCTTTCTTTAAGCAGATTTAAAAACATCTAAACCGGTTTCTTTTTTGACCCTTCACTGGGTTTTCATCACAGTCCCTGAGGGAAAGACTGTTGCTCTTCTCCATGTTCACAGTTTATTTTGGTTCCATGAAGCCCAGTGCTCCTCAACAGCTGTTAACAAGCTGCCCCAAATGCCTGCAAAATGAGAGGGTTACACAACAATGAGCTTATCACTCATTCATTTAGTCATTAATTCATGCAACAAATATTTATATTGAGTGTGGACTCTGGGCCAGGCAGCCTCAGCCTAAGTCAGTGAACAAGACAAGATCCTTGCCATTATAGAGTTTGTTCTCCAGCATGTGTGTTTATGGGGCATGGAGGAGAGACAAAAATAAATAAGCAAATTATTTAGTATGTTCGGAGGTGATAAATGCTACGGGGTGGGGGGATGAGCAGGCCAAAGGAGGTTGGGATTGGGGGGACAGGGGGCATACTGTTTTTGCTGAGGGTGTGAGATTTGAACTAAGACTTCAAAGAACACAGAATATCCTTACATAGTATCTTGTGTGTTATGTGTATGTTTGCATGAAAAAGACCACTAATGACTTTGTATTTGTTGAACAACTGCAACTGTACTGAGATATAATGCTCATACCATTAAACTCATCCTTTTAAAGTGTACAATTCAGTAGTTTTTAGTGTATTTACAGAGTTGTGCAACCATCACCATTATCTAATTCTGGAACATTTTCATCACTCCCAGAAGAAACCCATTAGCAGTCACTACCCATTCCTGCCTCCCCCCGGTCCCTGGCAACCACTAATCTACTTTCTGTCTCTGTAGATTTGCCTATTTTGGACATTTCATATAAATGGAATCATGTACTATGTGGTCCTTTGTGACTGGCTTCTTTCACTCAGCATGTTTTCAAGGTTCATCCATGTTGTAGCATGCATCAGTACTTCATTCCTTGAAGAATAATATGCCATTGTATGGATATACCACATTTTGTTTATCCATTCATCAGTTGATGGTGACCTTGAAGTTTAAATATTGCAGAGTGTCATGGATGGGCTGTAGTGATGGACCTCCCTGTTAAGGACTGGACTGTGCCATGTAGAGGGAGCCCATTGTCAGGACTGATGTTGCCCAGTCCAGTCAGCACTGGTTAGGCTTGGTTCTGGAGAAACTAAAAAGCCACCATACTCAAAACCCTGCTTTTCCAGGTGCCTCCCTCCTGAGCAGTAGCTCTGGGTGGTCCAAATGTGGCAACACAGACCTGTGGGTTTTTTTCAAGTGTATTTTCTATTCCATATTTTTTCTACTTTAAATTGTAACCTTGGTAAGTTGTTTACCCAAGACAATTCGCAATGAGTTTTCTTTTCTTTTTAATATTTTGGGTGTGGTAGCAAGTAGAGGCAGATCATCCTAACCAATTATTTGCAAATATCTGAACAAAGTCATTCTGGTCATACAGGGAAGACTCCACGGAGGAAATGGGAATTGAATCTGGATTTTGAAAGAAGGTTCGATTCTCAGAGAGGAATAGATGAGGAAGGAAAAGGCATGTTCCAAAGAGAATTCAAAGTTTATCTTTTGGGTGACTGGGAACCCCTGGGTCCTGGAGCACGTGTCTTAGGTATGATAATTTAGCATCTATCCTCTGCGCATAAAGTGCGATGGTGTTGGAATCCTCTGGACTCCTGCACAGGAGACAATCAAAGTTTCAGAACTTCTGTCGAGGGGGATGTTTCAGTTACAGCCTCCGGGGCTGCAGATTATTTCCATCAGAGTCCAAATGACTTAATGGCTTTCTCACCCCCGCCCCGCTCCTACACACACAGTTGAGAGTAACTGTCTAAGCGACACCAGTGCAAGACCCGGACACGCCCCGTCATGGCCCAGCGGCACACCTCCCCAGACCGCCGGAGTCGTTCCCGTTCGATCCTGGGGGTGGGGGTGGGGGTGGGGATGGGGGTGGAGGACCAGGTGCGGTGGCTCCGCTCCCAGGAACTGCAGATTGGGGCGGGGGAGCCAGGAAGGACAAGAATCTAAATCTTGCATGGGAGCAGGAGGCGTGGGGTCTCCATAGAGGACGCACAACAGCCCAGAGCAGAATGCGATCCCCATTCCCGCCGAACTTCAGCAACCGCGAGGAGAAATGTCTGCCGCGGAGGGCGGAGCGCGGTGGGGGCGGAGCTCGACTCAAGGGGTGGAGCTAGAGCGTGGGGGCGGAGCGAGGATGAGGGGGCGGAGCGAGACGGTGGGAGGTGGGCGGGGCTACAGCAAGGGGAGGAGCGCAGACGGCGGACGAGAGGCGGGGCTGGGGTGAGGGGCGGAGCGAACACGGGGGCGTGCCCGGCCATCCGGCCCCGCCCCTGCCGCAGGCGCGCCCGCCCCGCCTTCCCGCTCCCCCCGGCTGCAGAGGCGGTCGAGTGCTGAGAGGGAGGGGAGAGCGGGTCACGACGTTGCCGGGGCGGGGATAACCCCTCACGTGGAGCAGATGAAAGGGCCGCGGCGCGACGCCCGGGGGAGCCGAGCAGAGCCTGCGACCCACAAAGCCGCCGCCGCCGCCGCCGCCGCCGCGATGGGGCTGTGAGGCGTCTGCCCGCGCTCGGTCCTCCGCCGGCCCGCGACTATGCCCGGCCGCGCCCGCCCTCCGCGCCCTCCCGCCGCAGGACCATGAGGCCGCGCTCGGGCGGGCGCCCAGGGGCCCCGGGCCGCCGCCGCCGCCGCCTCCGCCGCCGCCCCCGCTGCCCCCGCGGCCGCCGCCTGCCGCCGCCGCCGCCGCTGCCGCTGCTGCTCGGGCTGTTGCTGGCGGCCGCGGGGCCCGGCGCGGCGCGGGCCAAGGAGACGGCGTTCGTGGAGGTGGTGCTGTTCGAGTCGAGCCCGAGCGGCGACTACACCACCTACACCACCGGCCTCACGGGCCGCTTCTCGCGGGCCGGGGCCACGCTCAGCGCGGAGGGCGAGATTGTGCAGGTAGCTGCCCGCCGCCCGGGCCCCGCGCCGCCGCCGCCACAAGATGGCTCCGGGGGCTGCGCCCGCCGACCCCGCCGCGGGCTGGCGGGCGGGCGGGCGGGAGGGGCGGCGAGGAAGCCAGCGGCATCCCTCCCTGGCTGGCGGGCGGGACGCGGCCTCCAGGGCGCCGCCGCGGGGGGCGAGCGCACGTGGGGGCTCGGCCTCCTGTGGGTCCGGGGAGCGGGAGGGGGACCCCGGGTCCGGGCACCCACGTTGGGGCAGCCGCCTCGGGCCGTTGCGGCTTTCGGTTTGCCTCAGGTGGCAGTCCCGGGAACTACCTGTTGAATGCCAACTTCGGAAAGATAAGTGATGAAGGATGGGGTGGCTTGTTCCAGGTCGCAGGCTGTCCTTCCCATCCGTGCATGTTCTTTTGGGGAGTAGCCAGCCTTGTCTGAGGGGCTGCACAGCATCAGGTTCTCCCCTGGAACCTGCCGCCAGCCTCACCTGGGCGCTGACCCTCCTGTGGGGTTCTGGACAAGCAGCGGTGGGAGGAGAGCAGCGGGAGCCCGCCGAGGAGTGGGGATCGCGGGTGCCCTGGAGTGGACGAAGCAGGCAGCCCCGCTGCGTGCCTCAGATTACAGAGGGTGGGAGGGAGGCAGCCTGCCCGCACCTCGGCCAAGGACTTCTGCAGAGGGCCTGCAAATCGGGAGACGGGGTCGCTCACTGACAGGGCCTCCACCTTGCTCCAGATGAAAGAGGTGTGCATTCCAAAGGCTAGGGAGAGCTAGCTTTAAGCTGACCCCGCTCTTTCGAGGAGGAACTCTGAGCCCAAGCCTCTGCAGATGGTGAACTGGGTAGATGCCTTCCTGCTTCGGGGCTATGATTTTATCAACTTGTTAGTAGACAGCCAGCGCACTTACTGCGGTTAATATGCGTGCCTGGGAAGGGGGCGATTTGAAACGGTTGGCTTGTCTTTGAACCTTTTGGGGGAGAAGAGTTGGCTGCAGGGCTCTAAGCTTTGGGCCTTCTGCACTTCAGTCTTGGATGAGTTATGAATGAAGAGAGGGGGACCGAGTGGAATAACTGCAAGCAGCCTTTCCTTTCCCCTCTCCTGGTGCAGACTCAAAGCCCTGCATGGTTAGGACAGGGAGCCCTGCAGCTTGGCCCTTAGAGGTGTGTCCTTACATCGCTATCTTAAACTTCTGCAGGATGAATAGAAGGGAAAACACATGTTTTTTGAGTTCTGTGACTACGTATATGTTAAAGGATTTTGGACATTTTTTTTTTGTATAATATAATTACAGTCTTTATAAGATTTAGAGACCATGGTGTGCTGAAGATTCCTACACATTTCATTCGCAACCTTCAAGCACAGTTTGAATCTTAAAGCTTACTCGTTGTGACTCCTTGTTTCTCTTTGAGGCTTTCACTGTGGCCTGATGCCTGTAGAAAATATTTGATTTACAGCCTTCTAAGAGAAAAGATGTTTTAACGTGGCACTTCACTTTTTGAAGGAGACTTTTGAAGTTTGCGATTTTTATCTGCAGTGTTTTTTAACTTGTACTCTTTCTCCCTGGTAGTTTGTCTGGCGAGCTATCCGTTATGAGTAGTGCTGTGCTTTGGAGATAATCTGGGGTTCACCATTTAATACAAAATTAGCAGTTTAAACACACCATTTGTAACTATTTTATCCTTGTGAGTGGAGAGATAATGTGTGAATTTGGCAGAAGGAATCTATTCTCTTTTAAAACTTTTTGAAGTGCTTATCTAACTCCTTTGTAGTCCATTAGCCTGGCCAAAAAAAAAAGTCAACAGTTGCTAAGTAAAGAAAGATGACTTAAATGGTATTTAATAAGTTTACCTGTTAAGCAATCACTAATAGGTGTCCTTAATTCCCTTATAACTGCAGTAACGCTGGTGAGTTTATCTGAGCTGTCTGAATAGTCATTTCTTGGTGTTCTCACTCTATATCTTTGATAACTTTATTGTGAGGCCTACTTGCCAAACCTCTCCGTGTGCACAGAAGGAGCTCAGCGTGGCTTCTAGGGCTGTGTGTGTACAGAGGCTGGCATGCTTTTATTATTTCTTCGAATACGGTTGAGTGAAGGAACTGGTGTGGCCCGTCAGCCCTGAAGAAGGTTTTTGTAAGGAAAGCTGATGTTTTAGGACTGCTGAGAGGGAACGTCACATTTTGCGTGAGAAATGAGAATGTACAAGAAACAAATTGGTGTTCAGCTTCAGATTAATCAGGTTTTCTAAGTGCCCTTGTTGAACTTTTCAAGCCTCCTTCTATTTACTATCTTGAAAAAACTCTGCATAATTTGCTATTTAATATTTTATGGTCTTCAGAGCAGAGTTCATTTTCCTTTAACGGAACCTAAATAGTAGCCCTTATGGGATTGCTTTTGTTATTTCCCGTGGGATTCCGCAGCTCTGTTGTTCATGCTTTAGGGGAGAAAAGAACCGTTTTGGGAGACTCTCTCCTTTAAGAATTCTAAGATAGGAAATTGGTTTGTATCACTGATTTTTTCCCCTCCCTGTTGTATGCAATGGAAGTATGTGTGTGTGTATGTTTATAGAGTAGATACCTTATCATAGTCTGGTTTGCCCAGATACTCCTAATTAGAGTACCTGTTCATTCATCTGCATGAGTTGGAGTAGGGGGAGGCCTGGTTAAGAAGGGTGTGTGTGTGTGTGTTTGTGTGTGTGTGTCTGTCTGTGTGAGTGAGAGAGAGAGAGAGAGAGAGAGAGAGAGAGGTATTCAAACCTTGGGATTAGTCACAGGAGTCTTGGTTCTCTCCTTGTGCATTTTAGGCTTAAATAACTTTCCCAAGGTCATCAGTGTGCTCTGGAAAAAGATTTTTTTTTTTTGACATCTTCATCTGTGAAAGTTGTGGAAACAATGTGTCGGTATGAAATGCTATTCATTACTTTTATTATCTTATTTATTCATACAGTATTAAAGCCCATTTGCTTTTAAGTGTCAAGCATACAGTGTGAATGATGGAGGAAGTAATTACACTTCTCCCATAGTTCTGAAGTGTGGAACTTTAAAGGGTTCTTAGACATATTGATACATATTTCATCTTTGAACCAATTTGTTGCTATTAATGAGATCCTTATCTGAAACTTTGAGACTTGGTTGTTCAACTCACATGGTTAGTGATGTTAAATAAAGGCCCAATTAAACACTGGCTAGGGGTATGTGGATTGGTTAAGCAAACAAAGCAAATTTGCATAGAGGTGAAAGATTGTTTCAAAGTGGAAATGCATCTTTTCCCCTCTTGAAGTCAGATATTTGGAAATCCTTGAGAAATTCATTTGTAGAAGAAATCTGAATGGTAGGTTTTGTGTAACTTTAAAATCGGCCTCTCTGGATCCTGGGTTAAGTGTTGAATGGTCTTGAAAGCAGAGCTTGCTGAGAACATTTAAGAACTAAACCAGTGGGACTTCCCTGGTGCAGTGGTTAAGAATCCGCCTGCCAATGCAGGGGATGCGGGTTTGATCCCTGGTTCCTGAAGATCCCACATGCCACGGAGCAACTAAGCCCGTGCGCCACAACTACTGAGCCTGCGCTCTAGAGCCCACGAGCCACAACTACTGAGCCTGCGTGCTACAACTACTGAAGCCCGTGCGCCTAGAGCCCGTGCTCCGCAACAAGAGAAGCCACTGCAGTGAGACGCCCGCGCACTGCAAGGAAGAGTAGTCCCCGCTCGCTGCAACTAGAGAAAGCCTGCTCACAGCAACGAGGAGCCAACGCAGCCAAAAATAAATACATTTATTAAAAAAAAAAAAAATCACTAAGCCAGTGCCTTTAGCCATGCGGGGTGAGAGGAGAGCTGAGTGGTGGGTTAGAAAGGCTGAGTGAGGTCCTTAAATAGCCAGTGTTAACTAAGGGTATCAGAGAGAATAATTTTAGGAAACTAATTCCTCTGCCTTGTTTCCCTGTCAGTTTGTTTCTGCAGTTTAGCGTTTGATCAAACACTTTCTTTTCATCTCCATTTTAAGTTAACAGGCCTGCCTCTAAAAATTGACTTGGCCTAATAGAACAATTGCGTGCTGACAGCTGACCTGGATTTACACAAAAAGGGACTGCTGACTGTCTTGTCAGAAGGGCCTTCATAGGTTAAAACCAAGCATTTGATTTTGGGAAAAACATTAGGGCTGTGTTTTGTGACCTTGTGAATCCTTAGGGGCTCTTATTTTCTGTCTTGTTCTCTGAGATGCCCTGGGGGTTACTAATACAGCTCTGTATGGAGATGAAAATGGGAGTGGGAGGTAAGTGTGGGGTCTGGAGACTAGAGAGGGTGGTGATGGCTTCCATTTAGGAGCATTTATTTTGTACCGGGCACTGTGCCAAGCACGTCATGTGTTTGCTCATCTAATCATTACTTTAACATGGAATCAACAACTGTTGTTAACCCATTTCACAGATGATGAAACAGGTTGAGAAAGGCGATTTGACTTATTCAACCTCACACATCTAGCGCATGATAAAACCTGGGTTGAAACCCAGGTCTTTCTGGCCCCTTGCTTCCTATTATCGCCAAATAAATAGGATTTAGCCGCTAGGTCTTGACATTAATTCAAGTCTAATTTTTTTTTAATTTTTAAAATTATTTATTTTATTTATTTAATTTTATTTTTTTGGCTGCATTGGTCTTAGTTGCAGCATGCGGGATCTTCGTTGAGGCATGCGGGATCTTTCATTGCGTTGCGGGCTCTTCGTTGTGGTGTGTGGGCTTCTCTCTAGCTGTGGTGCGGGTTTCTCTCTAGTTGTGGCGCTGGGGCTCCAGGATGCACGGGCTCAGTAGTTGTGGCGCGGAGGCTTAGTTGCCCCATGGCATGTGGGATCTTAGTTCCTCGACTAGGGATTGAACCCGTGTCCCCTGCATTGGAAGGTGGATTCTTTACCACTGGACCGCCAGGGAAGTCCCAAGTCTAATTTTTAACAGTCTAGCATAGGGGTTCTTTTTTTTTTTTTTTTTAAGTTTATTTATTTATTTATTTATTTATGGCTGTGCTGGGTCTTCGTTTCTGTGTGAGGACTTTCTCCAGTTGCGGCAAGTGGGGGCCACTCTTCATCGCGATGCGCGGGCCTCTCACTCTCGCGGCCTCTCTTGTTGCGGGGCACAGGCTCCAGACGCGCAGGCTCAGTAGTTATGGCTCACGGGCTTAGTTGCTCCGTGGCATGTGGGATCTTCCCAGACCAGGGCTCGAACCTGTGTCCCCTGCATTGGCAGGCAGATTCCCAACCACTGCGCCACCAGGGAAGCCCAGCATAGGGGTTCTTAACCCGAGGGACACAGACTTCCAGAGAGGGCCTGTGAACCCCTGAAATTATACACACAATCCCGTGCATGTGCACTTTAATTTTCCTGAGAAGATACATAATTTTTCCCCTTGGTGGGTTCTGTGATGCCCCTCCTCTCCAAGAGGAAAAAGAGAAGCACTCACCTAGTACCTGTCATCAAGTAGTGCATCACTGAGGATTTGAGTGGCGTGAGTTGTAGAGAGGTCTACAGGTTTATGTGTCTCCATCGAGCATGTTCATTTGATAGATTTCTACCAAAGTCCTATTCTGTACCAGATACTGTATTGCTGTTGTCTTCTGGAGTTAACAGTCCCTTATAGAGCCAGACATGTGTGGATAAATGATAATTCTTCCCAACTGGGTTTCCCTACACAATAGAGCCCTTGGTCCTGAAGGCATCCATTGTCTCTAATGGATTAACTTCTCTCCTGTGCATCTATCTGATAGTAGTTAAATGCATCATCCTTGGGAGAAGTGAGAAGATAGTCACTCCAAGAATTTTGTGCATTTAATATCGAATCACTATGTTGTGTACCTGGAACTATACTTTATACTTAAGTTAAAAAAAGAATTTTCTGCATTTAGCTGGTGAAGGGCAAGAAGGTGAGGCTCAATGCAGGGTGTGAGAGTGCAAAGTGCAGATGTGTGTGCCTTTGCAGTAATTCACTGGAAGATGAAACGGAGTGTCCATCGATGTTGAAATGCCTTAAGAGCAACTCCTTACATCTTCCTTGTGGACCTGGGCACAGGCCTGTTTGCTTTTGTTCATCCCTGGGTCCCCGGTGCTTGCTGCTTAGCAGACACTCACTATTAGTGAATGAATGATGGATTCAGAGTGGACACCAGGCAGGCAGTGGGTCTTAATGGGCTTGGATTAATTGATGAGAACAACGTCATTTGCTTTGGCTATACATTCTGGGATTAGCTTTCCTTTTTGGTTGTTATTTACAGAAACTTGCTTGATTAGATGCAAAGAATGGTTCTGGTGGACCCACTGATATTATAATACCAGGTTGTATGAAAGTGACCTGTGTGTGTGCACATGTTCAGGGACAGGGTACCTGACATAAAGGTCTGAAGGCGTGCTTTTCGTGGTAAAACACTGATTATTGAGAAAGCCCTAATGTGGACAGCTGTTACGGATGGACAGACACATGGAGAATAGTTCACAGCCAAGCCCTAGTGTCCCTGGGAATAACTATAAAGGTTTGGTATTCAGAATCATCATTAACCTGAATACATGTCATGTGAAAACTTTGCTTCTTGATGGCGTTTCCCACGTCTGGGCGATGGCGGATTTGCAGTTCATGACAAAAATGACTTTTAAATCCATCTTAATAATCTGAAGAACCAGACTCAGCCCTTTAATGTGTTCGATAAGGAGACCAAGGTCCAAAGAAGTGAAGGGCCAGGGCCATGTGGTGAGGTAGAGATGACCTTGGAGAACTGTCTGGGTCTCCTGACTTCCAGGCTTGGGCCTTCATGTCATCCTCGGCTGCACCTCGGCTGAGTGTGCCAGGGAGAGCCAATAGAGAAGCGTGCTTTATGATCAGGTGTATAATTGGGGAAAGCCAGACCTTCTAAATCTGCACATTGGTTTTAAGTGGTTGCTTTTCTCCTTTAATTTACATTTTGAGTCGCTCAGTTTTCCTCTGTCAGAGCTTTTAAAAATAGGTAGTAATGATCCTATGCTTCTGCATGCCAGGCCTTGGGCACAGTGCTGTGCTTACACTTAACGGACGAGGTAAATGGGATGCCCCGGGTTTTCAGATGAAGAAACTAAGCTGAGAGAGGTAAAGTCACTGAGCAGGTCGGTAGCAGGGATCAGATTCAAACCCAGGTCTGTGTGATCTAAGCCATTTCTGTTTTTACAAGACTGCTTCACTTGGCACTTTCTTCTGCTTGGGATGAGATTATGGCAGCTGATGGTGGAATTTAGAGTCAGTAATCCAGACTGATGGACCAAGAAATGAGTCTGTAACTTCAACTGAGAAAACCCTCCGCTCTTAGAGATCTCTTCTCTCCCTCCCTCTCTCCCTCCCTTCCTTCCCTCCTTCCCTCCCCTTTTCTCTCTTTCTTCTTTTTTTAATCACACAATCTCATTCTACCTTGTTTTTTCCACAAAGAGCCATTCTGCCAAGGTTGGGAAGAGGGACCAGTGACTTGAGTACACAACTGTCGCTCCGTGGCACGTCCGTTGTTTTTTGGCTTTGGGAAAGTTGGAATGGCCATGGCGCTCTGGCATTTAAAGGGATTTCTGACGTGAGACACACCTCCTTCCTGTGGCCAGCTTTTTAGAGCCATTTCGGAGCCTGCATGGCTTTCTCCAAAGAGGCCCCATCCTGTGTCCATCGCCTTTCTTACTTTACAGTCTGTATGTTCCCTGTGATTTGAAATTTGATTTAAAAGATTGTAAGAACCTAAAGCTGTGGCTTCTCCCTGCTCATGCCATCCTCCTGGCTGTTAAACCTTCCCATAGGTCTGCATTTCCGCAGTGGACAGGCATTCATTGCTGCCTTCTGTCCCCTAGACCCTGTGCGGGGTGAGGCGGCAGGTGGGGATGAGTGAGACACTGGCCTTGCCTGCAGGCAGCTGAGTGGAGGGGGCAGACAGCGTGCCAACCACAGGTCCTCTGGTGGAACACACCTATGGGATACTGAGGGTACGCCTGGCCCAGGTGCTACGTGTAGGCCTGGGCAGCCCATTCTGAAGAAAAACGTCTGTAATGACACAGTACATGGATTTGCGCCTTCTGGCCCTTTCTGACTCATTTTTACCTACCTTTGAGGTTAAAGCTGATAACCCCTTCGTGGAGACGTGCCTTTATACCTGTCAAACAGGATGGGGAGGCCGTAAAGAGTAGAGGTTCTTTGTTCCATTTGCAGCTTGAATGAGATGTTTTAAAATCTGACTTTTAGCGGCTCTGTTGACTCATGATAGTGTGAAGAGAATGAGGTCAGCTGGCCTATTGTGGTTCAAGGGAGAGCGTTTTATTTTTATTACCCTTAAGATGTGTTGTAAGACTTGATATTAACCCCCTTCTTTCCCCAGCAGCCAGTCTGTTATGGTTGTTTAGAAACTCAGTGTGTAGAGCTGATTTGGTGAAAACAGACTTTGATGATTCTAGAAGTTTCACGGGGGAATTTATGTTGGAATGGGGACTTCTGGTCTCCTGGTGTAGAAGCTGCTGCATTTTAAAAATAGGAGAGTAGGGGTGGTGCTCGATTAGGTGTGTGTGCGGGAAGCCATTCAGTGCTGTAAGAATTTAATTAAAACTTGATTTTCTACTTAAACTGAGTACCCTGACTTGTCAGCAGACATTTATTGAGTTCTTACCATGAATACAGCCTAGAGAAGAAACAAAACATATACACCCACAATACAGTTTGTGATTTACAGATGTCATTTTCATGATTTCTCCCATACATATTTGGGCAGTTGAATTAGCTGCACTTAACAGAGGAAACCAGGGCTGAGAGTGTAAGTAAGCTTCTCAAGGCCACAGAGCTGAGATTGAACTTGGGTCACTTGAAGACAAAGCTCACTGACCCTCTTGCTTAAGGACCTGGGTGTATTTTGATACAATTTGGGCAAAAATGTTAGAATAGATTCATTTTACATTACTTCTTGTCAGGGCCAAAATTTTCCTTTAAAAAAAAATCATCTAACTTATTTTTTAATTATAAAAATAATACATATTGTAGAATACTTGGAAAATACAGAAAAGTATGAAAAAGAAAATCAGTCCCGCTGCCTACACATACCTCTGTTAACCTTTTGTGTTTTGGTATAGATTTCCTTTCTTTTTTTCCTATGAGCTTGGAGGGATTTTTAAGAAAATTGGTAAAAGCATTACATAGTGTTTATAACCCTTCATGTACCTTAATTATTTTCCTCTTACTAATAAATACTCTGAAACATTTTTAGTGTCTTGTTTTTCTTTATTATAAGTAATGCTGTGAGGAACATCTTTTCTCTGTCTCTTGATTGTCTTCAAAGAATCAAGTTCTAGAATTGGGACCACTGGGTCGAGAGGTATAAACGTTTTTCATGCTCTTGTTATGTATTGTCAGTTTGCTCTGCAGAAGAGTGGATCTAGTTTACACTCCCCAACCAGGTCAGCACACGTGTTTCCACACACCCCCACTCACAATGGGTAGTATCTTGTTTCTTAAAAAAAAAAACAAACCTACATCAGAAAACAATTTCATAAAAGTGAAAGGCTCTATATTCCTATCACTTAGTAAGTGGTAAAGTACTGGCTTTTTCCCTCTGCCATGAGGATCTGAGTTATGACCAATGTCTGCATCGAAGGGAAGGTACCTGGCGTGGTACCTGGGTCCCTCCCTTGTAGGCGTATCTGAGCACAATCCAGGAGCTGCTACCCTAGCGTTCTGGGCAGGGTCATATCGGCTGGCCAGGCAGATGGCCATGCTCCGAGGCCTAGAGGCGGCCTCAGGGGAGGGACCACTGTGCTGTCGGCACACCCCGTGGCAACTGATTGTGGCCCAGGTGGGTGCTGCTGCACTTGATGTTTTCTGCCCTCTTTCCCTGTCCTCTCATTCAGAGTGACGCCGTCAGTTTGTGGTGGGCAGAGATGCATTAGAGCCAAGCACCAGACCGTCAGGGTGCCTCCAAACAGCAGGCCCATGGGCTGAAAATGGCTTCCTGCTATTTTGTTTGATCCCTGTTAAAAAATCTAGAAATTTTACATAATAACCTGGAGCTTTGGCTCTTCTTGAAAAATGAAAAGATCTGGCAACGTTGGGCCCACATTCCCACGTGGCGACAGCCTGCCCCAGTGGAATAACAGCTGCCCTCTTCAGATGGGACACAGGCCCCAGTTTATAAGCCTCTGTTGCAGTGCTGCGGCTTGCTGCGCACACTGTAACGATCCTGTGTCTACCAGTGCCTGGGCCCTGTGGGCATTGACGTTTGCCATCCATTCTATCGCTGGAAGTTCTGGAGCTGAAAGCTTTTAAGTTGCGCTTGGCAGGTCTCTGTTCTCTCCTTTCTCGGCCATCTGCGTGTCAGATGGCCATTAGTGGCTTTATGACACTTCACCGGACCATGTGAGCCTCAAGTTCTGCTACCGGGGAGGGCTGCACCGGCCCTAGGGTGACCAGAGTGTTCTCTTCACTTTGACACAGGGGCTTTCATTTTCTAGAGCCATTTGGCCTGTGCCTTCATTATGATCTTTGTCCCTTCTCTCTTTTTGCTCCTTGGTTTCTTTTGACTGCGAGAGTCCTTGATTGAGCTGGAGGGCACCCTGGAATGCTGTGGCTCTGCTCTCCTTTTACAGTGAGGGCACTGTGGGAAGGTTCCTCAAGCCTTTGGTCACGAGAGGAGCTGGGGTTAGAACTCGGGTCTTGGTGTTCCCAGGTGCTGGTCTTTCTAGAGCGGCATCCCACTCTGATGCTCAGGTTCCAGCAAATCTTCCACATGCTTTAGGGGCCCCCATGAACTTTCACCCGTATTATCTTGTTTCATCCTCCCAGCTAGGATCGCCTTCCCTGGATTCTACCCAGAAGGCTGTCTGCTGTTCAGGTTGTCCCGGTTGCCAAGGCTTGTCCCACACTTGACGTAGAATGCTTTTCTTTGTACCTATTGTATGCTTTTACTTAAATGCATTTGACATTGTGTGTTCAGCACCTTTATGCGATTTTTGGAACCATCAATGGGTACTCAGCGACTTGGCATCTTTTCAGAAAGTGCCTCAGTCTTGGAGTAGGTGGGAAGCAGGCAGCTAATGGCATGTAAACAATGTTGCAAGCTTGACTTGCAAAGCCATTTCAAAATTTAAATCAAGGTAGCTTGTGGCCAAGTCAGAGGAAATGAACTTGTTCTTTCCTTGCTGACCTTACTGCTTCATGCCAGGTGCTGCCTAAGCATCTCCCTGCCTCACAGTCTCACTCCTCCCAGCAGTTCTTCCCCTCCCCATCAGATTCATCTTTCCAAAGTAACCTCTGATCTTGTCATTCCCTTGATCAAAATCTTTCAGTGCCATCCTGTTTACTAGCGAGCTGAGCACAGAGATGGCCTGGGATGCGGGCCTGGGTCCTGTGTGATCCCGCCCTTATTTCCTGAATGGGTCCTGGGCTTTCCTCCCTCTGTGCCCTTCGTTTTGGATTGCCCTTCTGCGGGAATATGTTTCTACGCCTCCACGTTCCTGACCCCCACCTTTGCCCCCTACCCTCCTATCCTCTCTCCCAATGCTTTCACCTATGGTCAAACTTCCAGCTCTTCCCATCAAGTGTTTCAAAGTTCTACTGGTGGGTTCCTTCGACTGAAGCACTCCATTTTTCACTTCTCAGCTGGTCTTCAATACCTTATTCTTTGTTTTCTTTTCCCCACAAAATCACAGCTCCCAGCAGAGCGGGCTTGTGTCTTACTCATCCCCCTATTGCCCTGCAGTAAAACTCTTAAATATTTACTGAGCTGAAATTCCTCTAGATCATGATACTTTGGGATAGGGTAGTGATGGAGATGTTAGTGTAGCCAGAAGAAGACTTGGCTTTTTGAGGGAGAGCTTTCTGTGATTGTAGAAACAATTCACAAGACATGGGTATGTCCTAGGGCTATTCCAAGTAGTTGGGAATGGACCAGACTCTGAAAATAATTTCACCTTGCCTCTGTTCTCCAGGCCTGGAAAAAGGAGGTGGGATCAGGACGTAGCACCATCTGACTCCTCCCAGGCTGGCGTGTGGCTGCCTGGGTGCAGTGTTCAGAGCATGCTGGAGAAGAGACATCTCAGCCTGACAGTAGACTTTTAGGGGGTATGTTTTATTTAAATATGAACAATATTTTGGTGTCACTTAGAAAACTGGCATTTTGGGGAATAGTAAAAGTTACATGTAGTTCCAGAATGACCCATCCTTACTTAAATTTATACCATATTGTTTCCTCGATCCCCCTCCCTCCAGCCTTGGAAGTTCTGGCTGAGCCTGTGTTTAGGTGCTGGATGGGAAGCAGTTTTAAAGGACTACAGTAGTATTTCTAAAGAGACCAGCAGACTGCAAGTGGAAGAAATTTAGATTTCAGTTTAATGAATATGATTTTCTACTCTTTAAGGGCCCCACTATAAGCATTTGGGAATTATTAAGTTATTGCTTCGTTATGTACATGTTGGCATGTTGAAATTTTTTTTGGTTATTGTTGCTGTTTGTTGTGGAACAGTGGTTATTATATGGGTGCTGGGGCCTCCAGGAATATTCCAGAGTCTATCCATGACGTGTTATAGTTCACTTGTACTAGAGGGTTGTCATGCCTTTTCACGGCATGTCCACTCCGGAAATGTTCCAGTGCCCATCAGTAAGTGTCACCCTCACTCAGGGAGTTAAATGAACAGCTAATGTGTAGTTTTGAAACTTTGGAGTTATTAGGTTTAAATCTCTAGGACACATATAAACTTGCTTGGCATTAAATGTACCGTATGAGTGATTCAAGTTCGAGAGGCAATTTTTGCATTTCCTGACTCTTGTGTTTAAATTTGCAGTCTCAACATTGCATCACCGTAGGATTTCACATTTAATGAATATTTATGTTGAGCCGAGTTCTATACGAATGCAATGGTTTCTGACTTGATTATAGCTTGCTGTGTGCTGTGGCCAGGAGTGCCCTACAGACAACAGAGCTGGCACACGTCTTAGCAAGCCAGGCCCTGGCGGATGTGGTTAGGGACCACAGTGACTGGTGCTCTGGTTGCCATGCCAACCTTGTTTTTGGAAGGGGGAGGCTCTGAAACAGCAATGGGATGGGGGTAGAATAGTTTTGAATATTCCAAGTGAAATTATTCCGTATATGTGTTCCTACAAGAAGATGTAGAAAACTCTAGAATTCTTACAACATGCTCACATGACATTAATTTTCTTAATAATTAATTTTTAAAATTTACTTAGGCAAGGCTGTTTTAATTGTCCTCTTGCAAACTTGTCTAAGTTCACGTATGAATGTCTTCCCTACTTGCTGCAGGATAAATAAGGAATCTTCTGTGTCTTACTATTTACAAACCCTCCCACCTCCTGCCAACATCCCTTGCCCTCTGGTAACCCTGATCCAGTGATGGCTGATTGGGGGAGGGGAAGGGAAAGAACAGTAGGCGGGATGGTTGGGGGACTCCCCCTCCCCAGCTCCTTATCCTCATTCCGCCCTACTTCCCATTTCAAGAAGGCTTATCCTCTTCCCTCCCTGATCGTGTATATTCAGCAAAGAGCATGGTGGCAGGTGCCATCACCCATAAGTGGGATCTTAGGATGCCCAGCTCTCAAGGGTTGGCATTCAAGAGCTGAGAGAGGAAGAGGAGTGATGTGTCTTGGCATCCAGCACTGGAATTCTGTCGACCCCTTTGCATATGGTATCCCGCATAATTAATTCTGTGGTGCTTGGGGGTTGTGCAGTGAAAGGTGCAGAAGGGAATTGATCAGGCCTGGTAAGCCAGATGGGAGCCCCGGATGGCAGGATGGGATGGGACTCTTGGGCACCATCCTCTGTCTTAGAGCCCCTCTACAGAAGGAGACCCGAGCCACTGGAGGCTGGGCTTGTGCAGCTTCAGTAGCTCAGGCAGTCCCATGATGTAGAGGGCCTGTCCTCAAGGCTCATCCCACAGAAAAGAAAGCACCCCACCCCTTTGTAAATTTATTTATTTATTTATTTATGGCTGCGTTGGATCCTCGTTGCTGTGTGCGGGGGCTGCTCTTCGTTGTGGTGCGCAGGCTTCTCACTGTGGTGGCTTCTCTCGTGGAGCACGGGCTCTAGGCACGCGGGCTTCAGTAGTTGTGTCACACAGGCTCAATAGTTGTGGCCCGCGGGCTCTAGAGCGCAGGCTCAGTAGTTGTGGCGCACGGGCTTTGTTGCTCCGCAGCATGTGGGATCCTCCCAGACCAGGGCTCAAACCCGCGTCCCCTGCATTGGCAGGCGGATTCTTAACCACTGCGCCACCAGGGAAGTCCCTGCCTTTGAATGAAAACTTACTATTTCAGAAGTAGATGCTGACCACACATCTAATCGTTGCTTGCTGACTTGGAGTCGCCTGTGTGACTTCCCAGTAGATTGTCTCATCTTCAGCACAGGGCTGGTGTCTCAACCTTTTAACATTTCCCCACTCCAACACAAAGGGTCCCTCTGTGTGAATTAGGAAAAGCTGTCCCTTCCTTAAGATACCTGGCTTCTGTTTGCCATAATGTGGATCTAGGATGACTCCAGAAGTGGACGGCGCCCCCTAGAGTTGTGCAGGCTTGAGGCACCTGTCTGCAAGTCGTTCCCTCCTCTCCAGCGCTTCTCTCTCAGCAGTTGTGATTTGCCGCTTCTAATTTCTGTAGTCTATTCCTAGAATACCAGGGAACCACGTTTGCCGGAATTGAGTGTAACGTTAAAAAACAAGATACCAAGGTGAGTAAGGAGTTTAGTACACGGATTCTTGACATCTCCTTTGGCTGCTTTTTTGCTTTGTGTTGACTGGAGCGGGGTCCTCAGGCCTTGGGTGCATTACAATTAAATGGATAGGCCTTTTGTGGAGCAGAAATGGCACCACCATTTTATGGGAGAAGATACACATGTCTTCCTAGTAACCAACTTAAAAATTAACTTTCTGTCTATAACCTGATTTGGGTGTAAGTTCTCTTTAGTTCTGTGTTACAACCTTGAACCAACTGTATTTGGGAGGAGTTGGGACAGCACTTCCGTGTCATGGGACATTGGTGTGGCTATTAGAAGCAGGAGTCTGCACCTTTGCTATGCAGACACCCAAGGTTTGTCGGGTTCCTTAAACTGTGTTGTAAATTTTGCAGAACAAAGTGGTTCTGGATTTCCTTTGCTGATGGGAGAGGCAGCAGAGCACCAAGTCTGGAGCCAGACTACCTTGGCTTGGACCCGACTCTGCCAGTTACCTGCTGTGGAAAGGTGACTTTGCCTCTCTGGGTCTTAGTTTCTTCATCTATACAATGGAGTTGAGTTACTCACACCACTCTTTGTGTCTAGTGATGATAACGATGATGATGAAGAAAATAACATACAGAGTTACGTAATGTTCGTCACATATACTAACACTTATGTTGTAGTTCCCAAATGGCTGGAAATTTTTATTCTAAAGTCGTAGTTTATCAAGGTTAAAGAATCCAAAGATGCTAGTCATTGACAAGAGGAGTGATCATATTGTAGGTATCATTTCCAACATGCTCAGTGCTGACCACTTGCACCTGTGTCCTTTCTCCCCTGGAAGCGCTCTGCGAGGGGCCGGGGCTGTTCACACCTTGCTGATCCCTGGTTCCCTCCTTCAGCTCTGTGTCCTGGGCGGGGGCGGGGGTGTGTGTGTGGGGGTGTTTGCTGCAGCTCCATCTGCTCATCCCTGCGCGCTACAGCTAGATCACCGTCCAGGCTCTGAGCTCTGTCACTTGGGCCCGTACACACACACACAAACACACACACACACACAGACACACACACACAGACACACAGAGACACACACACACACACAGACACACACACACACACACAGAAGCGTGTGAACTGCAAGTCCAGTGCACAGGAGGCTGGGTTTCTAGGCCAGCCTGTCTGTTGTTCCTGAGGCCGCTTGGCCTGCACATGGGCGTGACTGCTCTGAAGGGAAGCAGCGTGGTGGCTTGCTTCTCTGGATCCAGCCAGGTCATGTGGAATGTTGTGATGTGCTAAGGCTGTGCTCTGGGGGCCTAATTATGTGGGACCTGTGGCAGGCACAGGTGACTTCAATGCTTGATTTGATCCGCTGTGCAATTATGCCAATGCAAATACTGTATTAATCTTAACCCCCCAAGTTAGGCACATGGACTTTTTCTAAAAATGGGAATGATAGGAGTGCATTGTGGGTTTGTTTGTTTTTTTTATAACTCCCCCCACCCACTCTGCCAAGGCTGTGCAGTGCATTCCTCTCCTTGAATGGAGACGGTAGTTTCTATCTCTGTCTACCCCCTTCTCGCACATTCCTGAGACTGGATGACGGAAAGATGCCCCTTTCCCTTCTGTGCAGGTGTGTTTTCTCCTTGCTTTCTCCAAGAGGTACCGCTGCTTTCTACTTCAAGGCCAAAGAATCTTGCTCCTCAAAGGATCTGCCGTCCTGATGGAACTTTCTTAAATGGGGACTCTTCTGGTTTCCTTAGGATCCTGTCCTGAATGTGTGTAGGGAAACTGCTTGGTGACTTCCTGCAGTGACCTTGAGTGTGCCTGGCGGGGCTCAGCTGTAATTTCTCGTGAGGCACTCGAGCGAGGTCAGGGCTTCCACTCGACACCCTCGCAGTGTCTTAGGTGAAGGGCCCACTCACAGGGTAAGTAGAATGCATCTGGTATCAGGAAGTGAGGTCGTTCTTACCCAGTCCAAACTGGAAAAAAGAAAAGCCTCTAAATAAGCAAGCAACCTAACCTCACCTTGAAAACGATTCTGGGCCAGCCTCCTCCCTTCTCTTCATTCGGCCTCTGAGCGGACCTGGTGGGATTTACCAGCTTTGAAGTCCTAAGGTGCTATTTTAATATTTTTCTTTTACACTGCAGGTTTCGAGACCGATTTAACTAGATTCTGGAGGGAGCTCACTTTACAGCATTCTTAAGAGCTCGGACAGTCTTGAAAGAGTTAAACTCTAATTAGCTCATTCCTAAGGTATTTAATGCCCTTATTAAAACTCAACTGCTCGTTCGCTTTTTTCTTTAGTGAATCAGATTTCTCGAGGAGCTGAGCCCTCACTCCTCAGATCACAGGCTCACATGTTGAAGCTGGCAGTGCTAGAGGCTAGTTCCTATCTGTGTGACAGCATTTTTAATTTAACAGGACCGCCTTTGATGTTCCCAAATATTTATAGGCAGCTTTAGATCATTTCAGCGTGTGCTTTCTTTTTCTTTTCTTTTCTTCTCTCTCTCTCGCTTTTTTTTTTTTCCAAACTGGAGCAAAAGTTCTTCCTCATGCAACAGCCTTCCTTTTATCCTGTTAGTTTATTTTTGTTTCCTTTGCAGCTTTGGCGAAGGCTCTTTGGCTGCATTCACACACACAGGATTGACTCTTCCTTTTGCTCCTTTGGTAAAGGCTACCTCTGTGTATCATCTGCCTGCTTGAGATTGCTTAAGGCGCTTCTCTTTGTCCCTCGACTTTCTAGAGACTGAGGTTTTTTCTGATTTGTCTCAGGAATCTGCTCTCTGGCTGACCTGAAACCTTTTAGATCCATGCAGAGACCTGGGCAACGTGTGTGAAGGTGTCTCTTTATGGATGACCAGGCTGCGCTGTCCTACTCTGCCTGTGCGTCTTGACCGGGCCTCAGCAAGTTATGATTTATGATGTAACTTTGGCAGAGACTGTTGTAGCTGGGGCAGGAAATACAGATAGACAGAACTCTGTTCTGATCATTGCAGGCTTGCTCCATTTGGCTTTGCTGGACTTCCTGGCCGAAAGTAATAGAGAATCGTCGACTTCAGACTCAGGAATGGGAAAAACAGAGCTGTGATGTAGATTTGTTAAACCATTAAGGAAAAGGAAAAGGAAACTTTGTACCAATCAAATCAAATGACAGGACAGAGGACAGTGGTTTCTCCAGCCTGGACTCTGGGTAAACATTCTGCTTGTGAAACAATCTAAGCTTTTTTTATTACCTCTCAGCTGCTGTCACTTACCCGGGCCTGGAACCTTTCCGTGGCTGCCTTCATCGCTGCTGGCTCTGCCTCCTCCTATATGGAAGGTTTTTGGGGCTGAAGGTCACATAGGTGGTTGGTGAAACATTTGAATGAATGAATACTGTCGGACACTGTCCTTGGAGCTTTACATCATTGGTCCTACTAGATCCTCAGGACCATTCTGAGCGATAAGAGGTTCCATCCCTGTGTTTCTAGATGAGGACACCAAGGTGCAGAGAGGTTTAACACAACTAGTGAGCGGAGAAGCTGGCCTGGAGCGCAGGACTGTGTTTCCAGCCTCACCATAAGGTAGTCTGAGGTGGGTAAATCCGATGGCGGTCTGCTGATCTCTTACGTCTAAAAACCTTTTACATCTAACATCAGCTGTGAGTTGCATTCTGAGAGTTCAGAGTTGACCAGACTCTTGCCACGTAAGGGGCACAGTAGTGGAGAGAAGGGTCCTGGAGTCAGGCCAGCATTTGCATCCCGGCTCTGCCACTGCCAGCTCTGTGACCTTGGCCAGGTCACCCAACCTCCCTGAACTACTGTTTCCTCATCTCTGACATGGGACAGTATAGCTTGTACCTCCAAAGGATTGTGAGGATTAAATGAGATAATATATGTAAGGCATCCAGTAAGTGCTTAATACATGTAGTACCCGTGGCTTTGCTGCTATAGAATCATCACCCTCAAGGAATTCACAGTCCTGCTGGAAGGACAGTCAGGTAAAGCAGGTGAACGTGGTAGCTGCAGCAGAGATGTGCTAGTGCTTAGCACGGGCCCAGGACAGAGCCACCGGCTTGGTTTTCTGTCTTCCTTTCATTCAGCAGATGCGGATTAAGTGCTTGCCAGTGTGTGCGAGGCAGAGCTTTGAGTCACACTCCCCTCCCCCTCCTGAAATTTCCCTTTCCCTTGGGGGAATTTGAGTTAAAATGTTAATTGCCACCTGGAGAAAAATTTCCAGAAGTCATTTTCACATGAAATCCTAAGGTGCCAAATGGGCATTTGACAGTTTATCTCTTATGGCTTTGTGTTATCCTTCAACTGTTATTTTAACCTTATCTAATTTTCCCGGTCTCTCATACATGAGAACGGTACTGTCCTTGAGAATGTACAAGCGACTTGCCGAGGGAGCAGGTGGTGATCCTTTTGTTCCTCACAGTGCCCAGATGGTGTCCGTGCCTTCTCATGGTCTGGTTCCGTGGGGATTTTGTTGATAAGATTTTGCTTTGATTTGGTGTTCCAACCCAGTGCCATATTCGGATTTGATTACCGGCACTGTAGCTTGTTTCTCTGCTTAGTTTCATTGTCTCTGTCATTGGCTGTCTGGAAATATAGGTCCCATTCTTCACCTCCCCACCCCTTCACAAGCCGCGGGGATGGTTGTGCAGGAGAACTTTATAACTAACCACCGTGTGCGTGGTCCAGAGTGGATGGTTCATAACTTTCATTTGTTGAGTTGATTGATAACATATTTAACCAAATATGTTAAATATTTTTAACAAGTAGTACAATTGAACAAAAGATACAGTTGAAAGGCAGTTGGTATTGTCTTCTATATACTTTAAGAAACCAAATAAGCCTTTTTTCTAAAATAGATTTAAGGTCATTTCTGTGCCTTTCTCGTAGAGTTAGCGAGCTTTCAGTGGGAGGTGGGTGTTTTCTAAATACGCTGTTGATTTGAAGCTAAGATGATTATCTAACTACTTTTGGACCATGAACATAATGTTAATTTTTTACCTGGCTCTGTTTGAAGGTACCACCAGGGTGGGTCAAATCTATTCAGCATTGTTGGTACCCATGCTTTCTTTAAATAGCATGCTTAACTTCACATTAAAGTAGCTTATATTCAGCTAAATCAAGCACTGATTGATTTAGGAGGAGGGTTTGGAAGAAGGGTGAATGAGAGAGAGAAGACAGCATGCGACTGAAATTTGCTGCAGGTCAGCTCCGTAGAGTCCATGAGAATTGAGCAAAGCCGATTTCTTTCCAAAGAACCCCCAACAACCCTCGATGTTTAGTTACCTTCTCTTGGGCATCTTGGTGGCGTCCTTTTGTCCTTGGTCCCCAGTACACTCCAGCCATGGATAAGGATAAGGCAGTAGTGTCTGGAAGCACATCTCCAAGCAGTGTTGGGTAGTGTGCAAGGCTGTTTTGGAGGGGAGACGTGGGCATCACTAACACATTTGGACAGAAAGAAGTCCAAGAGGGTTGAATTAGTCCCCCTGGGGCCTGAATGTGGCGATGTTTATGTTTTCTAACAATACTTATGGACCATCCACTTGCCCCATGTCCTATGGGGTGTGTCTGCCCCCACTCTGGTTGTCAAAACTAGGAGCAAAAGCCATTCCACATCGCACCCCTTCCTCCGGCTCAGTTGGACTGCCGCTTGCACAGTCAGTCGGACGCAGTGTGGTTTTGCTCAAGGAGGGGAAAGCCTGCATTGATGATACAGTGATAGGACCTGTGCTTGCAGTTTGGGTGTTTGTAATTGGGGATTAGAGCTGTCTGGGCAGGGAGCAAAGATGAAGGTAATGGTCGAGTAGAGACCACGGGTTCCCAGGCCAGGCCTCGTGTCTCAGTTGGGCTTTTTAGGCACCCTTGCCTGCAGAAGCTTTTTTGGTTTTGAACCACTTTCCCAAACTCTGAAGCCCTTCCTGGTCTTAAGTCTGTGGAAACTTGCCCTTTGGGGATGGGCAGCACCTAGGAGCCGACAGCCTCTTAGCCTCGA
Organism: Balaenoptera physalus; assembly: GCF_965194825.1. NCBI lineage: Eukaryota > Metazoa > Chordata > Mammalia > Artiodactyla > Balaenopteridae > Balaenoptera > Balaenoptera physalus. The sequence goes on from NC_138897.1 coordinate 74,705,587, forward strand.
CCGTCCTGGGGCCTTCCTGTTGGCCTTGTTCACTGCCCTGCTGTGGACTCTACCTCTAGACCAGGACGGTTTTCACTTTTACTGATTTTCTCAGAAAATAATCAAACTAAAATTTGCTCTTGCTGGTATAGGATGATTATGCAAATCAGGTCCATATGCTTATGTTCCTGGAAATGTTCAGCAAAAAGAAGAAAAGGCCTTCCTCTGGCTCATGTACTTTCCTCATTTACGCAATGAATTTAATGAAATCTGGTTTGTGCCCGGGAGCCTCAGTTTCTCTGTTAGACTTTGGGTCTGAAAGGTAGTAAGGGGAAAGGTGACGTAACACAGTGCCGTCTTCTGTGGATTGGAGCAGCCCCAGTGTCTTCAACCGAGGTCTGCCCTGTTCCTGTGTTCTTGGGTACGGCGGTGAGGAAGCCTCGGGTGTATAAAGGTGTGTCTGGCTGTGCTTAGTGCCCTCTTTCCTGGAGCGGTTTGATGGATGTGGGCTTGACATCTTCTGGATAGTGTTCACAGAATCACTGCCGGCCTCCTTCTGAGTGTCTGGGGGCAGGGGTGGAGGGGAGGGCTTATTGGCCAGTGGGAAAGCCAGCATGTGTCCCTGAGATGGTGACATGGCTGGACTGAGTACCACATGCCTGGGGTTGCGGGAAAGTGCCTAGAATTGCTGAGAAGCTCCTGGGGGCGGGCCTCCAGCTGGGTTCTTAAAGAAGGCTGCTGCTTGGATCTTAGCCCTGCCAGCCCGTGGGAGGGTGGGTGGGTAGGTGGGGGGCATTCCTTGCTGAGACCCAGGCTGGCTTGGCATCTGATGGGGCTTTCCCTAGCTTGTGGGGCTAACAAGTAGACCGCAGGCCGCCTGGCGTGGAACGTGCTCGTGGCAGAATGAGGCATGGCTAGGAGACAAGACGCCCGATCTGCTCCCCGATCTGTCACTTAAGTGAGACCCGAGGGGAGCCAGCCTCCCTGAGCCTCAGCCCACACATCCGTAAACTGGGTGAGATGCCTGGGGGCTTAGATCTGTGTGCCCCGGGGGGTGGGGCAGGAGCAGGAAGGGGGAGAATCACCCAAACTGGAGAACCAGGGAGGGAAATGAACTTCAGAGGGTGAGTAGGGGATGGACAGGAGGGGCTCTCAATGCCAGGGAAGATGTTTGACTTTTTTTGTAGAGACTGATGGGTCCCACAGCCATGTGCGGTAGATGAGGTCTATGTGCACAGCCAGATTTTTGATAACACGACCTCCCCCGGTCTGTGTTTCCCAGCAGCACAGTTTGTAATCACACCAGCCGGGAGGCTCAGTTGGGAGCTGTGCTCTGCTCTCCCGAGAACAGCCTGGAATGTAAGGGAGTAAGTGGCATTCAAGTGAAAACCTTGAATTCGCTTTATTAAAGATAAATAAATTGCATGCCAGCTTTGGCCTTTAACTGTTATTACTAACAAATTGCTCTCCACCCATACTCTCAACCATTCATGACACCCTGGGGAAATTTGCTGTTGTGGCTCTTTTTTCCGAGAGTTTTTTTTTTAATATACCATGAGTGCGTAGAAACTTCGGGAGGGCGATCATCATTTGCCATTCAGGTTCTGCCCATAACCCATCAGTTGGGGCTCCATCTGTTGACAGTCCTGGGTTTCAGAGGAGAGATTTCGAGGTCCGTTAGGATTAGGCAATAGAGTGACAGTCTGGTTTGGACATTTTTCTGGTTATTGACAGGCCTTACTGTGGCTTCTCCCAGATGAATGAGGAATATATTTTTCTAAATCCAGCCACTGAGCCAAATGAGCCACACTAGGATAAACTCTGTTTGTTTACAAATTATGTAAGAGCAGGGCCTGGCCATTAAATTCTTCTGGGCCAGAATTCCTACCCCTCTTCAAAGTTGTAATCAAACTAAACAAACACTTTCCACAGGAACTAACTCCCTCCTGAGAAACAGGAGCAGATGCTCCTGGGAGGCCTTTAGCAACTTTGGAATGTTTAAAGTAGAAATACGTAACCAAGGTGAAGTTCTTCCAGAAACGTTGCTTGCTCTAGCCAGGACCAAAGCACGCGTCAGCTTTTTAATTTAGGGCAGGAGGTGCAGAATGATCTGGGCCAGTCCAGGCGGAATTTTCTCTAGGATGTTTAATTTTCTATTTTCATCTTTCCCTGCTTCTCATAATTTCAGCTCTTTGTGACCTTTATTCCTTTCTGCTTAAGTAACTTTTTTTTTTTTTTTTTTTTAGCTTGATCCTTATCTCTTAGCTATGCTGGATTACATCTGGGGATCAAGGAACCCTCCTTCTAACCAAAGCACTTAATTATTGCTTCTCTGTCCCTAGGAAAGATGTCAGGTGCAGAGCAAACACTCCAGGGGAGGGAGACAGAGGCTGCCTTGCCTTTGTTGTTGTCCCATAAGATGTGCTTCTGGGGATAGGCAAAGACCATCAGGCTCAGGGACAGAGTTTCCCAGCTCTTACTGATTTGGGTCTTTACCGGCTGGCTTGATTTATTTTGGTTTGGGAATGCTGTGAATTTTTAGGGCCTCAGGCACACCTGTATTAAAATAGAGGTACAGTTTCTAATGCCAGATGCAGATTTCTCTGGATTATGCCTCAAAATGAGCTTTCTTCAAGGCGCCTTCTGAAGGATACCAGTCCTACAGAATGCTCTGGAAAGGGTTCCTTGGTGAGCTAACTTTGAGAATGCTGTTTATCATCATTGCCTCTTGGAGATTTAGACTGCACAGTAATAATGGCTCTGAGAAATGCTGCTGAAAAGGAATTTAAATGAACTCTATTCAAGCTGGCATTTCGCAAATATCCTTGATCCCAGAACTCCTTTCAAAGGCCCCAAGGTGCTGGGGAAACTCCACTCTCAAATAGCTGGTGTTAGGTTGGTTTAGGGGCCGCGCTTGTCCAGTTGGTGTCCCACTGGATTATGAGCGCGGAAGCCCAAGACTGTGTTGATTTCCAACTTCCCACAGGGCCCTGGGATACAGTTGTGCCCACCAAGAGCGGTCAGAATGCCTTTCAGCTGTGATGGGACCTTTTCTCCCATTTGGGCTTAGCAGGTTTGTGGTCTTCTCTGTACTTGGGTGATGGATGGGGTAGGGGTCGGAGTATAAAAGAACCAAGAAACAGCACCTCTCTTTGAAGAATTTAATTTCTACTAGGATGGGAAGATTCGTGAAAGAGTTAAACAGAAATACCTTCCAAGTGGATAGGAAGTGATACCAAAGCAAGCTTAGCACCGGGTCCAAGCAGGCTGTCCTCTGGGCGCTTGTCAGGGGTGGGAAGGAGTGCGTGTGTTGCAACTGAGCGAGCTGTGGGGAGATAAGACAGAGGAGCACCCTGGCAGCTGGGACGTCCTAAATGACTTGTTGTTAGACTCGGCCCTGTGTTTAGCGCATGTTCACGCGGAACAGTCCCTTAGACTCCCCCAAGGCTGGCGTGTTAAGAGTTGGATGAAATGCAGCTCTGAGAGCTCTCTGGAAGGGAGCTGTCTCTGGCTGCTCTGCTGGATTTGGGGTTGGCCACCCTCCCCAACTCTGACTCTTAAGCTGTGAGTTTGGCTGCCGGGTTTTGGGGGCCAGCTGCCTTGGAGGCGCTGGGCTGAGGTGAATGGATGTGCATTTTTCAACTTTGTCTACCTTGGTTAATGCACAAAAAGATTAAATATGCTCTTCTGGCTCTAGTTGCCTTTAGGAAGAATGTGACGTGAGCAGGGCTGAGATGCTCCTCCCCCTGTGAGGTGCTAAGAGGAGACTCCAGATGAATTTAAATTCTTCTCCAACAACGTGTCACATTTCATAGAGTGTTGACATAGGGCTTTTTTTTTTTTTTTCAACTTTTTAAAGTTGGGTTGACCTACCTGATGGATATTGTCAGCAGCTAAGTTCTCTCCGTAGCCTTGGGCATCCAGCCCTTTGCCTCAGTGGCTTTTGATGAGGCCCCAGACTCTGCTACTGCACTAAGGGTGGGGCTCAGCCCCTCCTCAGCTTCCCCCCTCAACACACACACACCCCTTAAGGAACCATCCCCTTCTTGCAGGGTGCTGATTGTCAGAAAGTTCTTCCTTATACTGAATCAGACTTCTGTGCCTTGGTTCTGGTTCTGCTTTCTAGAGTATATATTAGTGTCCTAGGGCTGCCAGAACAAAGCACCACAGAGTAGGTGGCTTAAACAACAGAAATTAGTTTTCTCACAGTTCTGGAGGCTACAAGTCCAAGATCAAGGTGATGGCAGGGTTGATTTCTTTGGAGGCCTTTCCCTTTGGCTTGTAGACGGCCAGCTGTCTTCTTCCTATGTCTTCACATGGTCTTCCCTCTGTAACTGTCTGTGTCCAAATTTCCTCTTCTTAAAAATGACACCAGTCATTATTGGATTAGAGCTCATCTTTAACTTAATTACCTCTTTAAAGACCCTGTCTCCAAACAGTCACACTCTGAGGTCCTGGGGGTTTGACCTTCAATATAGAGATTTGGGGAGACACAATTCAACCCATAACATAGAGCCACTAAGACATGATGGCCCTTCAGATCTTTGAAGGCGGTTATCCTGTCACCCCCTACCCACCACCACCACCAATGAAACCAATAACATTTGTTTTCTCCTTGCTGAGCACCCTGGTTCTTTTCATTATTCTTCACATGAGGTGGTTTTGAGGTCCCTGACTGTTTTGGAGTCTTCTAGACTTGCTTTCAGTTAAGAAGAGACAAAGTCAAGCACCCTGGACTCCTTGCTGTATTCTAGATGGAATTCATCCCAATATCTGCTCCAGCAAATGGTTTTGATGATTTTTTTGAAAAATTTAAAAGACTAAAAATGGACCTGAGTTTCAGTGGCAACTTTTATATATTCATCTTTAATTGTGCCTGAATAGGTCTGACCATTGACACATGCACACGTGTATACACACACACACACACACACTCATGAGAGCAGTGCTAACCATAAGTCTTCTTCTGAGTCAGGCATTGATGTTTAGAGTTAAGGGCTCAGGGTCCAAGTTTATTCACCACTCTTGTCCTTCCTTATACTTCAGTTTTAGGAAAGCCAATGCAGGTAGTTATTTCAAAAGAACAAATAAATGTAGAGATGTGTTTGTTCTTTTGAAGTGTAATTGCTGTCTGGAGAGTCTAGAAGTAACTCAGTTACTTGAATATAACTCCTTTTAGGTACAGACTCTTATGCCAAGTTCTAGTGTAATTAGATTTAAAATTATAAGGTATCCTCTTCACTTTTGGAGATTGTTTTACTTCTTATTGCCCACATCTCCTCCACCAGAAATTAAGTGTCAAAAGGCTTATCTGTTTTGTTCTTCGTATTTTCAGCACTTGGCAGAACGAAGTTTAAAAAAAAAAAAGTTTGTTGAATGACTAAATGAAGCCTCTGAATCATCTTGTGCTTATTTAATCAGGAGTGTCCTGTTGTGTCTCAGAGGCCTAAATGTAGCAGAAATATCAGCTTGGGGTTTGGGGGTTATTCTGGTTGCTTCCCCTTTTGCTGTTGAATTGTGGATCTTTCCACGAAGAGACCCTCAGTGCCATTCACTTTTCTGCTAAGTAGTGGTTTGTAAATCCTGATGGATAGTTCTGACAGACTTTCTCCCTCCACTGTAGTCTGTTCAGATGGAGTGCGGCACTCTTGGAGTTCCTTTCTTTGAAGATGCTTTGACTACACTACCCAGGGTTTCCAAATTGTAGCTCTGAGATGCCCAGAGCCCTGGCCCCACACAGCTGTTAGGCCCGACAACATCAAAAACACCAACTATTTATAGCATACTTTTCAGTGTCAGGAAATTACAGGATGCTCTTGCCAGTGGGACAGGGCAAACACCCACCTGCTCGCCACTCCACTGCCGCCCAGAAGCTTGCAGCCAGGTGGCAAGAGCTGAGTCCCACCTGAGTGCTGCGGGGGCCTCCCTGGGCTGAGGCCTGCTGGGACGCCAATTACACTTCAAAAGAATAAACACACCTCTACATTTATTTGTTCTTTTGAAATAAGTATCCCCACTGGCTTTCCTAAAACTGAAGTATAAGGAAGGACAAGACTGGTGAATAAACTTGGACCCTGAGCACTCTAAACATCAATGCCTGAGTCAGAAGACTTATGGTTAGCACTGCTCTAGTAGAGCCCAGGTCCTTGGAGATGGTGTGGCTGGGGGTAAAAGAACAAAGGATGCCGAGGTATGTGGACTCTTGAGAGAAGCCCACGCTGCTCTAACTGCCAGCCCCCAGGTAACTGTGTCTTCAGTGGTCTGTGCAGAGAAGCTTGTTAGGTTAGATCAGGGTGCAGTGCAGTGTCTGTGTAATCGTCCCTGGAAGGATCCCTCAGATTTCAACCCAGGAACTGAAGATGCTGGCTTTGGATTTGGGTCGGTACAATCTCCGGTGGGTGAAGAATCTGGAGAGAATGTGAAAGCTCTGGAGAAGGCCTGATAGGGTCTCGGGTCTTAATCTTCCCTCACCTGCCCCTGTGGAAAGCTTTGCAGGCCGCCCTTGAGAGTCCAGGGGAAGGGGCAGCCCCCCTCAGGGCGCTGCTTTGAACGTTTAGAAAGGGCTCAGCTGCTAGGATGCTGCTGAGGGCGAGCTCTCCCCCGGCCTCCAGGCCTGAAGGGGTCGGACTTCGGGGGGCAGGTTTCACGGTGCTGTCTTTTGAGCCCTTCAGCCCCTCGGCGGCTCAGGGAGGGACTGGACGTGAGAGAGAGGCCTGTTCTGTTAGTTGGAGATGCCACTGAAGCGCTGGCTGCCGGAGCCTCTGAACCTCCAGCCGGAGGGGATTTATCACGGGCTGTTTGCGCGCTCGCGCTCGGAGGAAGCGGGGCGGCCTGGCTGTAGGGGGTGAGGAGCCGAGCCTCGGTGCAGGCTGCGCGGGCGTGGCTCCGCTCCCCGCGACCCCAGCAGGCCCCCACGGCCCTCTCAGGGTTAACGGCTCTGCTTTGGAAGCAGCTGGCCAGTTTACACTCCTCCCTGGGCTGTACAAAAATACTTCCTTTGAAGTGTGGGGAGAAGCGGTGAAGGGTAAAACCTGGTGGCGAACCGAACCTGGAGCGGGGCCTGCGCTCATGTCTCTCCCAGGAAGCTGCCGAGGGACCGAGCCCCCAGGCTTCCTGGTGACCCACCGGCCGGTAGGGTCTCCCCACACATTTCACAGCTCACAGCCGGGTCGCAGCTGGCTTCCTCTGTGTGTATGTGTGTATTTGTGTTTAAAGTCTCTGCGAAAGGAGTGTTTCTTCGCGAGAGAGATGGTTAGACTGCAGCTCCTGGCGCGGGCAGGAATCCCTTTGACCACACAGCTCCCTGGGGCTGCTCCAGTGGGGGTGGCGGGGTGGCGTCCTGGTTCATGGGAAGCCCTGGTATCTCTACTTGGTCCTCAAGCGGTGAGCGTGGCTCCTTGCCCCCAACACCGGGGTAGGACAGCCGCCACAGAGCCCACCTCTGATTCAGATCAGAGCAGCTCAGCCCAGACGACCCGTGGGCTCAGAGCAGGGAAGTTCTGGTTCTGACGCTTGGGACTACTTGCTGAGACCCAGCACGATGCTCTGACTCCTCTTAACCTTGGGGTCCCATTCTGTAAAGTGGGGCTGGCAGCTCCTGCCACCAGGATGTTGTAAGGATCTGTGGAAATAAAGGGTTGGGGGCACCCTGAGAAAGCACAAGACACTTCTCCAGTGCAGGGCCTGCTGTTGAGCAGAAATGGCATTTAGGAAAAAGGGGCCGAAGAGAAGAATGCCAGAGCAGAAATGAGACGGAACAAAGCTTGAATGTCTTCTTAATCCTTGAGTATTTGCAGCCGAGGAGGGGTCAGGGCGAGATGGGAGGAGAGGCAGCTGTTATATTCTAGAGAAGAATGCCAACCTGTTTCTCCCCACAGATGGGGCCACACAAGTTCTTTCTGAGCGGGGGTTTGCAGTCCTTTCTTCCTTGGGAGATGCCCTTATCATATGGATTTCTTACTTCTCATGACACTACTTCCTGTCTCAGACAAGGCGTGAGGGCCACAGATTTAAAATATCACAGGGCTAACATTTATCGCTGACTTGTGCCAGGCATGACGTTAAGCACCCAACACAAACAATCATATTTAGTCCTCATAACAGTCTTGTGCTGTGAAGCACTTGTCCCCGTTTTATAGATGAAGAAACTGAGGCTTAAAAGAAGTGAAATGACTTACCCAAGGTCTTACTACCTACTTACACAAGTATGGAAATACAGACCCACTCAAGCTGATTTTAGACCCTTTACTCTTCATAGCTCTAAATTACAGTAAGTGTTGAAGGATGAAATTTAATTCAGTGCCCCAAGCCCGGTCAGAAACTGTTTTTAGGGAAAGAAGCAGAATGTTGAACTCTTCGGACGGTTACGTTCATCTGTTGATTCTTGCTGATCAGTTGTATTTGAATAAACGTAAATGCTTTTTCCCCTTGTCGTTTCTGAAAAGGAACTTTTCTAATTTCTAACTCTCTGTGTTGTCTTTATAACATAAATGCTGTTTTCTTTCTCATTGGGAAGGAGGGACGATGGTTGTAGGACTCTGTAGTCGTGGCTTTCCTATAGTTGTAGTTCTTGATGTTAGGGATTGATGATTAGTCTGTACCTCTAGGAATCTTAGCTTTAGGCTTTTGGTCTTTCCCCAGCCTAGATCCAGACTTGGCATTTACTGCAAGGGACTTGAGATCCCATCCTTGACCTTCCTCAGTTAAGGAGGGAGAGGGGGAGCGAGCTGGGAAAGCTTGAGTGATTTGCCCCCTATTGCACTTGGGGCCAGACCCAGGGCTGGCCAGCAGGCCACTGGCCACATGCTTCTCCTTTTCACCTGAATTTCAAACAGGAGGGAAGATGAAAGGAATAGAAATGACAAGTCAGAGGAGTAAGAGGGCTGTCGTTTGCAAACAGTTTCTTTTGATCTTCACCCCCTTGTTACACACACACACACACACACACACACACACACACACACACACACACACACACACACACACACACACACACACACACACACACACACACACCAAAAAAGCCACACTGGTAGTAGCCTGAGCACATGATTCTCTCTGGTTCATTGAGTGAACAGTCATTTTTCTTTTAGCAGGAAGCCCCCCACCCTCCAGTGGTCTGTTTCAGTTAGGGCCCCACATCCCCTCTTCGATTCTGCTACTTGGCTGCCAGATGTCACGTTGCTCTTCACAAATCTTTAAGAGCTTTTTTACTCTTTATAGGATGGAGTCTAAACCCTGTCTTACCCTAATGTTAAAGCCCTTGGCATTTTGCTCCCCATCTGTCTCTGCAGTTTGATACTCTACTGTAGAACCACTTGCCTCCTCCAAGCAGGCTCTGGCCTTTATTTGCCTCTTTGCTCACATTCTGCCCATCTTTCAAGGCTGCCACCTCCAGGAAGCTCTCTTGGACCACTGCAGCACCCAGTCATCTCTGCTGCCTCTGAACTTGAGACAACCTGGTCTGGTCATGCATTTGACACTTCATAATATGTTTTTTTTGTTGTTTAATTTGTGGGTGTGTCTGTCTTCTCACAAGATTGCGGGCCTACTGAGGTCAGAGGCAGGCCTTCTGAACTGCTTTACATCACACCAGCACTCCATTGGGCCTAGGCTGGATGCTACATAAGGATCTGGGACTGTAATGTTAACTTTTTTCTGTTAATAGGAACGAAAGACTTGATAAATGAGTTTCCAAAATAAAATAATTAGCAGAGAGATTTTTATGCCAGAAAGATCTTGAGATCTTGCTATGCCAGAATCAGTATGCTTTTAAATCAGGAGTCCTTGAATGAATCGGGGAGTTTGTGTACATTTTTTAATATGTGTGGTTTTACTGGGAAATGGTCTATAGTGGGGATTTTGGACCTAGACCCCTTCAGGATGAAAGCTAACAAATACGTGCAGTTTTAATCTGCTGTTGATGTTTTGCTCCCCAGGTAGTTGCCCTTTTATTTTTAGGCTTTTACTTCAGTGTTCTGATAACTTCTCCCCCAAACTCATTTCTTGGATCTCTTCTCACACTGTTATAGTTGTGTTCTTCTCTTAAAAATATCCCTAATCTTTTCTTTCTTTTTTTTTGCTACGTGGCATGGGGAATCTTAGTTCCCCGACCGGGGAGCAAACCCTTGCCCCCTGCAGTGGAAGCATGGGGTCTTAACCACTGGAGCACCAGTGGTTAGATTAGAAGTCCCCCTAATCTTCTTAGCTATTATGATACTGTGTTTTGTTTCCTTGACCCTTTCCATAGTTTGTGGTTTTGCCCTCGACTCTGAGGGGTGCAGGTAGGTTGGTGGTCTTCACTGGATTTTTAGTTTGACCTCCCAAAGGTGGATCCACCTGTATGGGAAGGATATATTTTCCCTTCTCCGCCCCCTCCCATTCCTTCCCTCTGCCTTCTGGCCTGTGTGTATGAAATTCTGGCTTTGAACACACCTAACAGTCCTGGACCCTTCCTGCTTCTGAGTTAACTCTTTTGTGCCTGGTCTGCGTGTGGCTTGTTCAGCTGCAGCAGTGGATAGAATCGTGTTTGCATCCCCATATACCTTTTCCTTCTTGGCATTTTTTCCACTTCTTACTCCCCAGTTAAGCATGTAGTAGAAGAGGTGGTGGCAACACAGGTCGTCATTAATAGCTCTCCATTTACAAAATGCAGGGACCGGCTGGGAGTGGTTCACGACTTACCCAAGGCCACAGGGCCAGTAAGGAGCAGAATTGGCCTTGTGAGGCAACTCAGAGATGTGCCATGCCCCATGATGGCCCTGTGTGGTGGCATTGGGAGGCCAGTGACTGGTTGGGTACCTGTAGCCCTTTGAGGGAGGGAGTTGTCCAAATGGAGCAACCTGGAGTGCTTACTCCAAGGGCCATTTCTAATCAGATTTCTATACATAATGGATTTTGAGGGTGGGTTTGGTATTTCCTCCAGGTTCTCCTGTGTTTATGGGTGTTTTTCTGGAGAGATGAGTTTTACAACATTCATCTTTCTGTTAAAGAGGGCTGAGATCCTTCAATCAGTGAAGAGCCCCCAAGCGGGGGGGGGGGGTGCCATTTGTGCCCCTCGCCCTGCAGGGATTGCACTGGGGAAGCTGGCCATGTGGGCCTGCTGCGCCCTGGTAACTCCAGGGACTGCCCTGGGGGCACAGTTGGAAAGTCTGATGTGATCCACCCTCACCCCATCCAGTGTCAAACTGCTGTTTTCTTTCCTAAAATAAAAGTCTGTGAGGAATAACCTTTTAAAATAGCAAAGAGTTAGAGGTTGGTTTCTTTTTCAAGTTCTTATTATAGAAAATGTTACATGTATTCACAAGTAGACAGTAGGTGTCCTGTACACAGTGTACCTCCGATGTCACGCCCCACCCAGTCACCATCACCTGCTTTAGAAGTTGTCAACTCCTGGCCCCTCTTGTTTCATCTGCACCCCAACCTCTCATGTTCTTTTGAAGCAAAGCCAGCATTATCATTTTTTAATCTGTAAATATTTATAAATCTGTAAATATCTCTGAGTTGTTTTTTTTTTTTAAACGTAATCTCAGTGCTATTCCCACAACAGGTTAACGCTAAGTTAATGGTGTCCCCCCAAAGGGACAGTACCCCTTCCCCCCACTTCGTAAGCCGTCAAGTGTCCCTGGCACTGGCGCTCTCTGATCTGGCGGGCGCTGGCGCCCTGATCGGGCGAGCGCTGGCGGGGACGGAGAGCTGGTGGGGACAGAGGCGGGCGCGGGCCGGATGGTCCCAGCGTGGACGGTGGGTCCCTGCGTGGGCGCGCGATGGTATCAGCTTGGCCCCAGGGCTGGAACCTCAAGATCAAAAGGCGCCGCGCGCTCAGCGCTTCAAAGCCGCCGGAGCAGCCCGGATTGATGCAGAGAATGAGAGCGCTCTGCTGATGTAATCATAGCCTGTGAGACAGGTTCTTTTTTTTTTTTCTTTTTTTTAAAATTTTAAACAAAGACACCCCTTGTTTGTTTAGAGAGGTGAAGCGTGTGCCGCGGAGGGCAGGCGGCATCTGGAGGCTCTAAGCCGGGCTGGGGTGGGCGCGGGGGGCGGGAGCGGGGGCGGTAGGGCAGGAATGCCCCAAGCGGAGGGAGTTTTCTTAGATGGACTTGCAGATTTCTCCGTAAAAGACAAACTGTTTCTCTTAAGAGCAGTTGATTTTTGTCCCTTTCTTAGGGTGGTCGGGTTTGTTCCCAAGTGACCCTCCTGAGATTTTGAAAGCAGCCTCCTCTGGTGGGTGAGTCAGGCTTTGGAACACACCTGGTGAACCAGGTGGGAGACAAACCAGGAGTAGTCAGGGGGGTGTGTGGGCTGCCTGGGGTCGTTCCTGCCTATCTGTCCCTTCCCCAGTGGGTGTGAGAGGCTTACCCGAGGCTGGTGAGCAGGGCTTTCTGTTGAGGGGGGGGGGTCCCCAACAATACGGCAGAATGCCAGGATCTCCACCACCCCCAGCCTGAATATTTTCCAAGTCTTTATAAGAATCACAGACGGGTGGCTGATCTTCTAGGTCTTCCCAGCTTAAGCTGGTGTGTCTGCCTTAAGCCGTTTGTTCAGTACACACATTGGCGAAACCCTGTGCCATGCATACCTCCATGATAGCCATGCCCCATTGTCTTACAGACAAATCGTTGCACAGATAAAGCAGTCTTCCAAACTGAGCCAGCTTGCTGGCCCTTGAGCTCCTTCCCAGGATCTTTCTTACATCAGAGGTCGGGATCAGTGGGGTCTGAGGCACTCAACCAGGCTAAGTCATGGTGACTAACGTCCACCTCGGCATCTTATGGGCACACCGAGCAAACCAGCACCTGTAAAACCAGATTTCTCTTCTGTCCCCAAATCCTTTTCTCTTGGGTTCTTGCCTGTAACTCAAGCTCAAATCCTGCTGTCTGTCTAGACTGTCTCCTCTCTTCTGGCCCCAAAGATGCCTCTGTCCACGCATGTTGAATTGTCTGTAAGCTCCTTGAAAGCCAGACTGGGAGGTTTTTTATCCTTTTTTAAACTATAAATCAGATTTCCCCCATCTTCTACACCCCCCCCCCCCAGTATTTTATCATGAAAAATTTCAGACATATAGGAAAAGTAAAAGAATTTTATAGTGAACACCTATATACTCATTGTCTATATTCTACCATTAACATTTTACTATACTTGCTGTATCACATATCTATCCATCTGTTCATGTGATGTGTCTTTAATATTTGAAACCTGGGTACATGTATATGGTAGGTGCTCAGATGTTTTAATGGATATGACAGGGTTTTTTGAGGTTCCCTTTTTATTCTGGTTTTACAACTTTTAGATCCAAATATCTGTCTTTCTCTCTCTCTCTCTCTCAAGTTGGAGCAGCCCCAGGGATTTTGCTTCTTGATTTGGACACTCAAGGGAGAACCCAGAAGCTTGCAGTGGCCAGAGGACAACCTGGGGCATGGAGTTTGCCTTGGAGACCTGTTGTGTTTGAATGACTTGCCTCCTCATGCTTCTTGGAACGGAGCCCATTGCTCTTCCTCCATCTTGTCCCACCCTTTGCTGCCTGATGGTTGCAGGGCTCAGAGACTGTAGGTTTTCGTACAACAAGGGTGCTACTGTAGAGTGAACGGTTAGCCAGCTGGGTGGAACTTCTGGTAGGTTTTTAAACTGGTTTTAAAGATCTCTAGCTTGAAGAGTATTGTGTTTTTTATTTTTATTTTTGAGTAAGTAAAACAAGTCATGTTTCTTGAAATATCAGTATGAACATGTGCTTTGGAGGGAAATCTCATTGGAATTGGCAAAGTCAGCTTATTTGTATGACCCTTTCAGTTGAAAGGCTTCAGCTCTCACTTGTAAATCTGCTCAAAGGATCCTGGAATCCTAAAATATTTTGACTTATATGTAAAAACTTAGATGTAAAAAGCTTTGCAAAGTTTAGATGAACCACGGCTTGTTGCACTTAAACTGGCTTCCCGTGAGCTTTCCTTTTTCTTCGCTTTGCTCAGCTTTGTGTCTCCTCCGGAACAAGCCGATGGGATTGTGGGTGTGTGGAAAGTCTTCTAGAGCAGAAGCCCTTTCTTTCACTGTTATAAGCAGGAAATGGACCAGGTCTGCAAGCTTACCAGATTCTTTCTCTTCAAAGGATGGGTAAGCTCTTCAACTTGCGCGTGGTGAGCATATTTTCATTCCAGCCTGTGGTTTCCTTGCTTAAGGGGTTGGGTTCAAAGAGGTTTCAGTTTTAGGGGTGAGTGTGTGTGTGTTCAGAAGAACGACCTGACTTTGCCATGGTCTCCATGGTGCCTCCAGGATGCCAAGAGGTCTGTGACATGGCTTGTGTTGTGAATCTGCTGGGTGTGCCTTTTTTTACTCCAGGGTTATACCTATTTTATTTTGCTGTAGCGGTAGAAGGCAGCTATGCAGCCTTTTAATAATGAAGCTAAGACCACCGTCTCCAGTTTGATTCTGTTTGGAGACCTTTTTTTGGTTTGGTCTAGATCCATGATCCAGCGGTACTTGTGATTTGATTGTCTCCCTAACCCCCGTCTTGGTCTGTGTTAATTTTTGCCTAGCTCTTTTATTTTGAAGTTTTTAAGCATTTAGAAAAGTTGAACGAATAGTTGAGTGTGGCAAAATGTTAACAGTGGCTCAGTTTATACTCTAACATATGCTGTGTGTGTGTGTGTGTGTGTGTGTGTGTGTGTGTGTGTGTATTTTTTTCTGTTTTGGCTAGACCATTTGAAAGATGCCAATACCATGATTTTTTACCCCTTAATACTCCAGCATACATCCAGCTAAGATTAAGGACCTGCTCCTAACCACTGTGTCATCATCACGCCTGTGAAATTGACATGTTTAGATTTCTCTAAGTGTCTCAGACATGTCTGAAATAGCTGGCCTTAAAAAATCCAGGATGCATTCAGGCTTCTCTCATAGTGTTCAACTTTTAAGTAGTTATATTGTGTTGATGCACAGATACTGTAATGCTAATGGGAAAGCAAAATAAAAGGAAAAGCTTCTTCCACAATCCTACTATCACAATAAACCAAACGAATTTCACTTTTCCATCTTCTTATATTTAAAAACGAAGCTCTGGGCAAATTTTTTAGTTCATTTTTATCGTCATCCATGAGATAATTGGCGGTATTGTGGAATGTAAAGGAAAAAGAAAAAAAACTGACCAGGACTCTTGCGCAGTTTCACCACATAACCAAAAATTGTGGTCTTTGAAAATTCTTGCTGAGAGATTGAGAGTTTTACTAAGAATGTCAGGAGGCCAGTGGCCTTTGAGTACTGTTTGAATCAAGAGGGAAGAAATCAGCTCTTCCTTTGGTTTGTTCAGAAGGCTGGTTTTTTCTGATGATGTAACAGTGTCTGTAGGTCTTGGATCTCCTTTTTCCAGGGTGGCTTCTCTACTCTTGGCGCTTCAAGCTGGATCATTCTTTGTGGTGGGGGCACTGTCCCACGCATCAGAGGATGTCGAGCAGCATCCCAGGCCCCTACCCACTAGACGCCGGTAACAAGCTTCCCTTTCAGTTATGACAGCTAGAAACGTCTCCAGATATGTGTGTGTGTGTTGGGGGACAGGGGCACAGCACAAAACTGCCCGTAGTTAAGAACCATTGTTCTAAAAACTCTTTAGGGTTAATTATTGAGTTGGGGTTAACTATGCTACTGATGAATTTCTGTGGAGAGACATTTCCTATTACAGTGAGAATTAAACTATGTTAAGCCCTATCCCTGTCTGAGAACCCAGAAATTTCTAGATGTCACTGGCATCTAGAAGGGATTGAAATCACTTGGCAGATGACAACAGAGTGTGTGCCTTTTGTGATTTTCACACTTTAGCCGGAGCTTGTTACCTGATAATTATTGGGACCTGTGGATAGTTGGGTGATTGAAAAAGGTCAGTTCAGTTGAAGCTGGGAATGATTTAAAAACTTTAAAATTATATTTTAATTAAAGTCTGTGAGCAGATGGTCAAACCCAGGCTTTTGTGAATGGGACCACTGATCTGTATTCCTTAGAGTCTTACTTTAGCCTTCCTCTTGATTTAGCACTTAAAATTCACAGTTCTGGGCTTTTTTTCAAAGTGAAGGGAAAACTTGCAAGCACTTGCAGACTATCAGGAGCCTTCCAGAAATTTGCCGTTTTCCCCCTTTTTGTCTAGTCTTCAAAAGTTGCACTTAGTTCTCAGCCATTTTTAGTTGTCTTCGTTTAATCTTTCTTTCCAAATTATTTGACTTAGTTTTACTAGGATAAAACTCAACTTTTTGCATCATTTAAGAGTTAGTTTTGTTCTAAATTTATATCAGATAGAGTTAGCATAAACAGATCTACAAACACTTACAGCCTGGCTGGTGGGAGCAGTGGCGTGTGGTGGTCCTGGTGATGGTTTCCTGGCCAGGCATCTGCAGTGGGAGCAGGTACCGGCTCACGGCGTATTGGGCAGGTTTGTCAATAGCCCCTGCTCTATCCTGAAGTAGCGGAGAGGCTCCAGACAAAGGCGGTGCCCTTTCTAAGTGTGGGCCTCCTCAGGAGTTGGAAGATCTGGGGGTAAGATCTGCCTTAGAGGCCCCAAGCTTCTCGTTGCTCATCTGTCAGGTGGGAGTGACAGTTATGCTAAACTACCAAGCAGGTTATCCTGCAGGTTCCACGCAGGTCACCTAACGGACACACAGGATGTGCCTTTGCAAATGTGCTGTGGGCCCCTGGGGTGTTATTAATGAGTCAGCTTTTGCTGAGTCTGAGAATGGATTGCTCTTCTGAGGATGTGTTGGCTGCTTCTTGCTCTCTGACCAGAGGACACTTGAACCCTCACACTGAGAGCTTTGGGCCAGAGTAGGAAACAAGCGACTTTGCTCAGTGCATGTTCATACCCATCCCTGAGGAAATCTCTCTGGGCTCCTACCATGCTGATGGCAAAGCCACATGGCGTGACTGAGTCTTTGTTGCAGGTCTTGCTTGAGCGGAGATTACTGGCTTCTCAGTGATGAACCCAGAGAGCAGGTGGGAGTGAGGGGGCAGGAGGTGGGAGGACAGGGGCTCGGCTGGGGTGTCGGAGGCTGGCAGGGTTCTCATCACAGGTCCTTTACCCGTGCTTTGATGCGCATGCAAAGCAAGTGACTTGTGGATACTGCACCACCCCGGAGGAAAAGAAGTCATCGTTGCGGTGCAACATTCTAGGGTCTTCTGGACGGTAAACTTTATTTATTTTTGCCAGGATGCCACTTTCATTCTTTCATCATCAGGCTGACCAACGCTGGATATGTCAGCAGAGTCTTGTGCTGTTGAACGAATGGTTAGATAAATCTCACACTGATGTTCAGACCTTGAAGGACTGCTTGTTGTGGAGTGTCACCAGTTAGGGAAACTGAGCCCATCCAATTGCTCTTTTTGTAACCTTCCTCCTTCTCCCATCAAGGGAAGCTAGAATCTTCCCAGTAAGTGAAGACGTTACTTTGTAAGTATGTTTGTAGCTTGAAGAATAGCGAAATTGTGTTGCAGTTAGCATTAGGGAAACCCTGGAATTATTGATGCAAATTGTTATTAATACAGCACAAATTCTGCCCTGAAGCTAGCACTAGTCTTTTGACATGGGAAGTGACAAAAGGAGAATCAATCCAGGAGGCTACTATTGGTTAGGGAGCCCATCCATCCTTGCCAGGCACTAACTAGGTCAGGCACTAGGAACACTGCAGTGGAAAAGGCACGGATCCAACATCGCACTAGGGAACCTGTGTCCCAGTACAGTCATTCTGGAAACAGAGGGACTCTTCCTATCCACTTCCCCGGGGCTGTATGTGTAGTACATGTGTGATCGAGAAACAGCTAAGCTTTGGTCACATGGCAAAATACAGGTGAGGCTCCTGTGGTCAGAGAAGGCGTGATGGGGACATGCCGAGCTTGGTGATGCATCAGTGTGGAGAGCCTGGGAGACCCGAACTCGGTGACAAGTGTAGGCTGTCAGCCAGGCATGGGTCCAACTTGGAACAGAGGCTGTGGAAGGGACAGGGGTGTGTGCTGAGGCTCAGGTGATGACCTTACCCTGCTCAAGCTTGGAGAGGACGAGTTGAGCCACGCACACAGTCATCCCTGAGCACCTATTTGAAATCAAGGGTGAGAGCCTAGAACAGGGAGGTCTGCCTGGGGCAGTAGGGTGTGGAGGAGCTGATGCTTATCTTAGCTGGGGAGAGGCCTGACCCTCTCCTGAGCTTGGTTTCCTCACCTGTAAAACTAGGCCTACATCTCAAAGGTCTCTCCTGGTTTGATTAAAACAAAAAACAAAAAACAGAAAAAACTTAACATTGTTGAGTAAGAATGTAACCACTTGCCTCTTTGATCTTTGATCAGTGATCCGGGTGAGTGGAGGGGACCTGGCTTTTCCTGGCTCCCGCTACCTTTGGAGTGAATGCAAATCGTCTGTTTATAGATGGCCAGGCCCCTGTTGTCATGTACAGAAGCTCAGGCAGCGTGAGAGTGCAGGAGCCACACTGCAACACGGGGTCATTGTGTGCATGTACTCGTAGTCTGTCCCGGGCCGCTCTGCCCGGCAGTGACTTGAGCTGAGAGGCAAGACTGAGCAGAGAAGTGGTTTCTGCAACTAGAGCCCTGAAAGCTGGTGCAGGGCTGATCCCTGTTTACTTCAGTCCTTGTCTTGGGTGTCTCTGGCTGTGGTTGGCTCCCCTTAAGAACCTGCTTGGAGGAGGTTTACCCAGTGTCCGCCTTCTCTTTACCAGCAGTAGTGAATCTTCAGTTGCATCCTCTCTCAGATGTGCTGTTCCCTCTCGCCCCTCGTCTCCATGCCCCTTGCCTCTCCCTCCCTCTGCCTGAAAGACAGAAAGCAAAACTTCTAATTATATGGAAACAAAGATTGCCAAGGTTTATTAGAATGAAGTGTTGTGGGTGTGTGTTCCACCTATAATAACAGCCAAATCTTCCAAAGTACATCATCTGACATTTTAGAATATAGACCTTCTTCTCATGGCAAAGCTGTATTTTAATAGCTTGTGGTTTTAAAATATCATCTAAACTTACGAACAAACGCATTCTTCTCAGCTATACCCTGATTCTACCATGATCTTCCCTTTCTTCTCCTTAATGTCTCTAGAAATTATTGGAATCTACTTATAAAAACTGGGGGATTGTATATTATAAGTGTTCAAAAATGAATCAGTTCGAGTCTGAGCAGTATGGTAGTTAAAAGGAGTTTTAGGTGTTATTCTGATTCTCTTTTTTTTAAGGAACATTCCTGAACTTGATTGAAGCCATCAGTGTTCCTGATGAGCCATGGGCCCGTGAAGCAAACATTGGAGTCTTCTGGTGGGCATCATAACTGTTAAGGAGTTAGTGTTACCCCTGCCGTGTTTAAACATTAACCAGAGGGCTTCCTCTGCCGTTATCTGTTATCAACAATTATTTGGAACATTTTCTGGCAGTCGAGCTTTGTTTTTCCTCTGAGGAGATGCTAGAACAGGATGAGAATAGACATTAGGCCTCAACAAAGGAAGATTCTTGATTATATCCAGAGAAACAACTGGCTTTGCGGGTACATAGAGTTTGCCTTCTTAACATTTTGTAACCTCCTGTCAACACCCCCTGCCCCCCCAATACACAAACACACACACACACACACGAGTTATCTGGATCCGGGGGAGAGGGCTGTAGTAATTATTTTATTTTATAAAAATGAATGGTACCTCTTTTCCTATTAGGGATACTCATTAAAATTGCTTCGTGGAGACAGAGTGATGGCGAGGTACAATGAGACACAGTCGAGTGCTCTCTGACGTATTAATGCTCTGAGGCCACTAATATTTGGGGGGACACATAAAGGGGGTACTGCTCTATTGCAGATGTGTTCACTTGGTTATTAACAAAAGGCTGGGGTGACCCAGAAACTTAAACCCAGAGAAGAACAAAAGTACTTTCAAACTCACAAATGGGACGATGTTGGAGCCTCCTGAATAGCCCCTCTGGAGTGCTTTCTCTGCCACCTAGCTGCTTTGGAGCTGTGGCTTCTAATAGCTTCTCAGCCTAGAGGGCCCCATAAAATTTTAGCCTGTTTCTGTATAGAGTGCTTTGGAGTGGCCATTTCTCTCTGCCTCTTATTTACTCTCAAATACCCTCTGGAAAAAGAGCTGATGAGGTGCATTGAGAGTTGACATCAAAGGCCATTCATTGATCGCCATCGCTCAGTGCTCCTGTATTTTTGGCCTTAAATTTTGTTTTAAAAAATTGTTTTAAGGCATAACTCCTATAATTCAAGCAAGCATTAAAGTCTAATCAGTGAAAAAGTATATAGATTAAGAAAGGAGAAGCCTTCCCACCCTACTCTTCCTCCTGTAGATGCTGCCATGACCAGCTGGGTGCCTGGTTTTTCTTTTTGGCAGTTATCTGTGTGCCCTGTTCCTAGACTTGCTGACCCAGGGCTCCTCCGAATGGAGCAGGGGCACCGGAGCACCATAACCAAGCCTCAGCGTGGCGTGCAGTGCGGGTCGCGTGAAACAGGACACACTCGCAGGCATTTGTGGGGCAGTGGTGCTTACCTTACGCCCCTGGGTTTCATGTCTCTTCTGTACGCTTCAGATATTGCCCCAGTTTCTGGGTATGGCTGTCAACGATTCTTGATTCTTCTGGTGTTGTTCTCCTAATAGGGCACTTCCAGAATGGAATTTCTGAATATCTCAGTTCCTTCGATCTCAGATACGGGCACACAGACCCTGTCCCTGTACCCGTCCTTTGTCCCGAGAGGCATCTCTGCGGGAGCCCTTCAGAGGCAGCCCACCTTGGTGTCACAGGTGATAAAGCCCCGTTGTTTTCAGGTTTCTAGTCACTCGGCCTCGACCTTGGCATTGCTTCTCTGTGGCTTGGGTTTCGGGTGCCCTGCCGGTGCCCTCGGTTCATCTGTCTTTATTCCGGGTTCTTTGCTTGGCGTACATTCACCAGGCTCCGCTCCCTGAGGGCAAGGCTGCTGTCTTTGCACCTCGGAGGCTGGCCTGTCCACTGTTGATCCCCTGTGTGGGTGAGGTACCCACCCCGACACCCCACACATCTGGCCAACTGCCCCGGGTCAGCCTGCCACCTCCTCCAAGGTTTGTTGGGTTCTGTCCTCCAGTGGCTGCAGAAAATGATTTTCTACAATTCCATCACAATGATTTATGAGAGAATCCATTTTCCTAAACCGGATATGGGGGCCCTTCCACCAGCAACAGAGTATTCCCTGAGGGTCTCCAAAGAGGCTCCCCACCTGAATTCCCAACCACCTCACCAACCCCAGGAGTCTGGGGAGGTGAGTAGATGATCTTTTTATTAGAAGAAGCACTGCTTGTACTTTTTGTCCTTCCCCACCGTGCACTGAACCCCACCAGGCCTTTCCTGGTCCCCTCCTCGGTGTGGGAGACTCCAGGGGTGTAGACCAAAGGCCCAGTTGAGGTGATTTAGGAAGCCAGACCCTCGCTTCTCTGGCCTAGGTTTCTCTGCATCTGTCAGGCTCTCCCAAGAGCTGTTTTGATTCACCCGGCACCTTTATTGCTGGTTTCCGCTCACTGGCTGGCCTGCTGCTCCCAGACTCATGTGAAGGTCTTTCAGCTGTAGGTCCCTAATGGGGAGGACAGTCTCCTTTTGGCTCTCCAGTGTCATTCTCCTTATCCTCTGGCTGAAAGTCCTGACCTGACCCAGCCATGACCCAGATTCGGACCCTAGGTGGTCTTTCTAGCTTGGTCGACCTCCCATCTCTACTTGTGCAACCTGGGTTTTGTGGCTGTCATGCCCACCCCGCACGCCACACCTGTGCAGTCTCCTGCCTTGATGACGTGCTGTCTCTGAGCCCTGGAGTCCGTCAGCGGCAGGCACGACACCTTTCAGGTCCCAGTGCCTCGGCACCTCTCTTGGGTTCCCGGGGCCCTGGCAGAGCAGCAGGCTCAGTGCCTGGGAGTGTGGCCCTCGGTTCCTGGGCCTGTGAAGTGCCCTGAGTGGCTGCTGGGTCGTGGGTGGCTCACTTCTGATGGCTGTGGTCTTGCTCATCTCCCATTCCTCCTCCCCCTTGGCTCTAGGAGGTAGTAAATTTTTTTTAAAATTAATTAATTTATTATTTATCTTTGGCTGCATTGGGTCTTTGTTGCTGCGTGCGGGCTTTCTCTAGTTGTGGCAGGTGGGGGCTACTCTTCATTGCGGTGCGTGGGCTTCTCATTGCTGTGGCTTCTCGTTGCAGAGCACGGGCTCTAGGCGCACGGGCTTCAGTAGTTGTGGCACGCGGGCTTCAGTAGTTGTGGCTCGCGGGCTCTAGAGCACAGGCTCAGTAGTTGTGGCTTACGGGCTTAGTTGCTCTGCAGCACGTGGGATCTTCCTGGACCAGGGCTCGAACCTGTGTCCCCTGCATTGGCAGGCGGATTCTTAACCACTGCACCACCAGGGAAGCCCCTCTGTGCTTTTCTTTACCATGGCTTTCCAGTTTCTCTTTTTTACCTTTTAAAAATATTACTTTTTAGGAACATTTGGTATCATGTGCATAAAATTATTTTCTGATTTATGGGCAAAATGATACAAATAGCATCTTTTTTTTTCATAAATTTATTTATTTTATTTTTGGCTGCACTGGTTCCTCGTTGCTGCGAGTGGACTTTCTCTAGTTGTGGCGAGCTGGAGCTACTCTTCATTGTGGTGTGCAGGTTTCTCATTGTGGTGGCTTCTCTTGTTTCGGAGCATGGGCTCTAGGCGCGCGGGCTTCATGGGCTGTGGCACGCGGGCTCAGTAGTTGTGGCTCGCGGGCTCTAGAGCACAGGTTCAGTAGTTGTGGCGCACGGGCTTAGCTGCTCCGCGGCATGTGGGATCATCCCGGACCAGGGCTTGAACCTGTGTCCCCTGCATTGGCAGGTGGATTCCTAACCACTGCACCACCAGGGAAGCCACAAGTAGCATCTTGACTGAACATCATTTACCTCAGATATTCAACCAGCAGTACATTTTTTATGCAGTCTCAACCTATATCCTATTTGTTACCTCTCATAATATTGGTAAACAATTATTTTAGCTTTATTCTGTATTTCGTGTCAGTGTTTTGGGCACAGGTTGTTGTGCTACTGTCAAATTTTGCTTGCTGTTTTTTCTGCAAGTATTTAACAAAAAGTTAAAAAAAGAAAAAAAGTCCCATAAAACCCCACCTTGGGTAAGTGGCTAAGTATTGTCCAAATAAACTGTATGCTATCCCCATTCCATTCCCAAGTTAAAAAAAAAATTGTATGATTTGCATATGAAGTTTTTCTTCAGTTATATGTTCTTAAAGAGGGGAACAGTAGCTTTATAATTTATAGTGAGGCTTACACCTTGAGATTTGCAAGAATGGGAATAGGTGGTGAAAGGGAGGTTTGTCAATTGTGGCATTTCCCTCCTTTGTTGTGTAAGCAGATTGTATTCCCACAAAAGTACGTATGTTGGTCCTGTCTATTTTAAAAGAGGCTAAATGGCATTAGTTATCTTGTCTTTTCATACAGAGATTTTTAAAAAGTGGCTTAGGAAATAGACATCAAAGATATAAACTACACTTCCCAGCTATAACTAGTTTAACAATTGAACGGAAGAATTCTGGTATTTTCACTTAGGGTAATCAGTAAGAGTGATCACCAAGGAAGCTAGCTTTCATTTACATTTTTAGTGTTGCAAATTCTTTCATTTATCCCGTGACTTTCAAAGAAAATGGGGGTGGAGGAGCCCCACCTAGTCACATTGAGTGTCACAGTTCACACCAATGGATTCTCAATTTTTTTAGGGTAAAGGTGAAGGAAGGGGCAACACTTAGGTTATGGTGGTTTGAAAGAACCTGCGTTGTCTTCTAAAACCAAATGAAAATGCAAACCACAGTGGAATCAGCAAGGAATCTCTGCAGAAAGACCAAAACTGTTTCCACAGTGCTGCTCTGCAAAACAGATTCTTCAGGAAGTTAATTGTATATAATCATCATATATAGCATTATGATGTGGTAAATTTGAACCAACAGCTCTTAATTCCTCAGAGCCATTCACATGCATGTCCACAAAATTGGAAAGACTTTTTGTTTTTGTTTTGTTTTTCTTAATAAGATCCTGTTTTGGGTAGGGCACTTGGAGGGATCACATGAGTGAAAACTGCACCAATGCCGCTAACATTCCTTCTCACCTGTTTTTCAATCTTTTGATTGTGCTGTTAACAGGCTACATTCCTCCTCTAGTAAATGAAAATATCTTTAAGCCGTATTTGTTTACATTATTCTCAAAAGTTTTTTGCTAGGGCTTTTTCAGATTTGGTTTTTATTTTATTGATGATGGTTTAAACAATTTAAGAGATGAAGTTAGGTTAAAAAATTTAAAGTACATTTAGCTTCTCTGTATTAGGGAATATGGAAAGGGGAATTTCAACATTCCTTCTCTGAAAAAATGCCTTTGAAATGTAGGCACGTGCTTCATTTGTATGACTTTTGCTAACCTATTTTTTCTAGTTTGTTTTATAGCTCTTTCACTGATGTTGATGGATTTTCTGTAGCTCTTATGGAGCCAGGGAGGCAGATGAGTGCTCTTAACCTTTTAGTGGAATCTTAAGCTGATAAAAATTTGCAATCTTTTTTTTTAAAATTTATTTATTTATTTATGGCTGTGTTGGGTCTTCGTTTCTGTGCGAGGGCTTTCTTTAGTTGCGGCGAGCGGGGGCCACTCTTCATCCCTGTGCGCGGGCCTCTCACTATCGCGGCCTCTCTTGTTGCGGAGCACAGGCTCCAGACGCGCAGGTTCAGTAGTTGTGGCTCACGGGCCCAGTTGCTCCGCGGCATGTGGGATCTTCCCAGACCAGGGCTCGAACCCGTGTCCCCTGCATTGGCAGGCAGATTCTCAACCACTGCGCCACCAGGGAAGCCCAAAATTTGCAATCTTCAAGCCAGTTCTTTAGGTACTTTTATGGTCAGTGCCTTTAAAGCAGAGGGTACTTCCCTAAAACAGTTCAGAAAAATTTTTAAAGGGACAATTTTAGCTCCAGTGGAAAATCCTTGCTTCTAGTAGTAGTGAATCTACCATGGTAAGTATTTTGGCAAACTGTCCCCTAAAAATCTATAGACTATTGCATAGAACCAAGATGCAAGCCTTAGCTTTCATGAGACACTGCTGAAAAGTAATTGACAGTGATCTGAAAACTTAGAATGCCTAAGTATGCAAAGAATAGGTTGCAACTACTGAAGAGCTATTTTTATGCGCAGAAATCTCATATTCCATTCTAAACGCAATACTTCTTAAAAACCAAGTAAATAATTTCTTAGAGTTTTAAAAATACATGGTAAGGAACATGTTACTGAGCTTTGGTGTCAACGAAATGAGTTGAATTCCAGGGTCTGTCAATCCTCTGGACAGGGCCACTACTGTGTTAGTTTTCTCACCTGTAAACAACAGTAACTAAATATCATAGGGTCTTTGACAGTTAAAAGGATTACAAACTGCACAAGGATAGGGACTCTCTCTTTTGTAAACCTTCCATGAAAATAATAGGCAATCAAATATTCTTGAATAAATGAAGTCACAACCCTTAATGCTTATTAAATTTCACTTTAAACATATACCGGGGACTTCCCTGGTGGTCCAGTGGTTAAGAATCCGCCTTCCAGTGCAGGGGACACAGGTTCAATCCCTGGTCGGGGAACTAAGATCCCACACGCCTCAGGGCAACTAAGCCCACACGCCGCAACTACTGAACCTGCGCACTCGCCCGCAATGAAGATCCATTGCAGCCAAAATAAAAATAAATAAATAAACAAACGAACAAACATATACCAGTATTAGTTCATGGATTCCTGAATTTATAAGGTGATGCTTTGACATTTCCACATTCCTCATAGGGGTCTACTTTTTGTTACAAATAGATTTAGTTAACACTGTCATACACTTTCCATTATTTGTGGGAGTGGTTTTACAGGAATTTCCTACAGTGCCTGTTAGAAAGACAAATGCTAGTCCCTAGAAGAGGCCCAAAAATCTGTATTTAAAAGCCTCCTACAAGAGATTCTTCTGTAGATGGCATGAGTACCATATTTTAAGAAGTCTGGAAGAAAATGTTCAAACTTTTGCCTTTTTTCTTCCATGTGAACCATCTTCTAGCCAAACTGATCAGTCTCCTGAACTAGAAGACCTTGGTCTGGGACAGAAACCCAAATTTCCATGAATACAGAAAAACTGCAGCACCTCCCAATGGACCGAACGATTACTCATTACACCTCAACTCTTACCATTGTTTCTTTACTGTTTTGTTTAAGGATTGTTAAAACATCTGGCTGCTGGGTTGAAATGAACTCTTCAGATGTACCACATAAATACTTCACAAGTGTTAAATAAGCATGTGGTTCAATCCCTAAAATAGTCATGCTTAATTTTTTGAACAGCTACTTACAAAATAATCTAAATCACTGGAATTATAAATCATGTAACTGCTCGTGATTCAAAGGCAAGGCACAGCCATGATACTGCATATGTAACAGTCTCCCATAAATACAAAAATACATCTTTATAAATATAGGAAAACATAGTAACATATCTTGTTAAAGGACAATAGCTTTTAGTTCTTTAGAGAAGTATGCCTGAAACTCCATAACTGAAGCCATGGTTATATTTATAACCAGTTTAGGGAGGATGTTGCCCACTGCCTAACATCTGTAGGACAGTTAGGGTATTTCTGCAAAGCATTCATAATTTGTGTATTATCCAGAAGCAGTTTCATCAGCTGGTACTCCCTCTGTGCATTTACTGATGTTCTTTCCAGGGGCCTTATTAATTCTAATTGTTGTAAGTGTTCAAAAGCCTTCATGACAACAGGTTTCTCAAAATTATAAACAGAATGGGTCCTCCTTTGAACAAACTTCTGAAACTCATTATAAACCATTTGAAAATTAAAGGGCTTCTCTTCATAGATGTCATTTAAATGTTTCATTGCTATGATAAGACAGATTTCCAAGACCGACAGACCACGTACAATATTTGCTTTAGAGTCCACGCTACACTGCTGGTTTGCCTCTGTCAGATCTGCTGCAGTCATAAATGGTTGTGATGGTGTTATGCGATTTAAAGCAAGCCTCAATAGCATGTGTAATGACCGCAGGTTTTTGCTGACATTGAAATGCTTCTGCAGCACTTCTTGTACACTTCTATCTTCTGAGAGACTCTGAACCTTCTCATTCCGCTTCTCAGCGAAAATCTTGTCTGGAAGTACTGCAGATAGAGATAATTGTTCTTTAAATATTTTAAGATACTGTGGAAAACCAAATGAATTCATTAAGTGTATCTGCCAGTGGGAAAATCGTGACTTCACTCTTTTTTCTAAGAGTTCCAAAATATCCAATCTACGTGTAAGACCAATAACTGCTACTGAGTCTGTGCAAACTGAGAAATGTCAAAAAGATTATAGAGGAGTGTTTGGTTTTTATGATGAGCAAAAAGATCAAATTCATCTAATATGAAGATCGCTGGGCAACTACTAGTCCAGTCACCTTTTTTTAAAGCTTCCAGAAGAAATGAAAGGTTTTCAGCAAAGCTTCCAAAACTTTATCTCCAACTACAGTTTCCAGATTTAACTGCCTTTAGGGCAATTTTATCCTCCATCTGCAGCAGTCCATTTAAGTGAACTTGTAATACATTTTCACTCCCTCTTCTCCTTCTATTAGTTCTTTCAAAGCATGGTTTATTAACATAGTCTTTCCTGATCCTTGGGGTCCAATAATGAGAGCAGAGTTACTTTCTCCATGGATAGCAGTTCTTTTCAGCAGCTCAATTAAGTGTTTATATTGTACTTGTACTCCAAATAGGTTACTATGTGGACTCTGATGACAAAATCTTTCACGTAAAACTCTTTGTACCCGCGAAAGGTATTCTGCTTGTATTAAGTTGTTACTCTTTGATTTACGACTGCTCATTTCAACAAATTGAAATCCAGGGCAGAGCAGGATTCTGGGGACCGCGGGAATCCCTTCACAGGCTCCTCTCGCCGCGTACTCTCCTCTGCCTCACCTGCTGCCGCTGCCAGCGATACACCCATACTCCCTTTACCATGGCTCTCATGGAGCTGAGCCAGCAGGCAGAGCAGCCCCTTGAGGGCCTCTGAAAGCAGAGCTGAAGTACAGACTCCAAGGGTCTTCTGCACGAGGTGGAAGGAGTCTCGGGCTGTACCTGGAGGGAAGGAAGCCAGCCGGGCATTATAAATACTCCCGGGCCTCGGAGTAGGATGGCAGAGGACATCCGGGGCCATTCCAAAGGCGGGGCTGATAGGCTCACACCTTGTTCATTTGAGCTGCTACTACATTCATGTTTAGGAATTTTTTCTTTTTTTTTTAATTATGAAGATGAGTCTCTACCTCTTAAACTGTTAGTTGTCATGCCCTGGCTGGTGCTGTTAATATACAACCGAGACCGGAGGCCATAAATTTGAAGATGATGAGCTGGTGCCAACAAACTTTCCTCTTACAATAAAAAATTTTTAAAAAAAGAAACCCTTCCCCCATGCCAGATTTGTTTGTCTGAGACTTGTCTCTGTAGGTATCCCAGGGGCTCCCATGGAAGCTGGCCTGGGATGGTGGGGAGACGAGGGAAGGGACAGAGCGGGTCAGTCTGAGTTGGGACTGGCCTGTGCTTGCCTCCCGGTGCACGTGCTGTGTCAGGGCCTGCATCTGGGCTTAAAATGCTATTCATTCGTCAACATACCCCCTTTTCAAGTTTCATTGTTCTGTTGTTTTGACTATAAAAGTGACACTTTTTATAAAACCAGTTTCTGTGATCTGGAACAGGGTTCTCAAACTCTTGTGTGCATCAAAATCATCTGGCCCCCACCTCTAGAGAGTCTGATTCAGTGGCCCTGGGGTGGGGCCTGAGAATTTGCATTTCTAACAAGTTTCCAGATATCGCTGCTACGGCCGATCTGGCAACCACCCTTTGAGAACCACTGATCTAGAAGGTACAAGGAAATGAGCACCATCTTCAGTCTTACCACTCAGAACCATTGTTAACATTTGAAATGTAGTGAATATATACTTATGTATATGGACAGAGTTTTAAAAGCAAAGATGGTTCTGTGCTATACATATTATTGCTTTTTAAAAAAAAAACTTTTTTTTTTTTTTTGACTGTACCTTGCAGCATGTGGAACTTCCCCCACCAGGGATTGAACCTGCACCCCCTGCAGTGGAAACATGGAATCTTAACCACTGGACCGCCAGGGAAGTCCAAAACAAACTTTAAATTTTAGAATTGTTTTCGACTTACAGATAAGCTGCAAAGATAGAGAGTTCCCATATACCATTCACCCAGTTTCTCTTATTGTTAATGTCTTAGATTATTGTGGTACATTTGTCACAACTAAGGAACCAACAGTGGTACATTACTGTTAACTCCACACTATTTTTGCTTTTAATGAAAATATTACTTTTAATGTTTTTTCATAATAAGATTCAAATATCAGAACTGCATAGTGACAGAAGGAAAAGACCTCTTTACTCCTCCCATCTCATTACCTATATATTTCAGAGTATTTTTCTGTGCATTTGTATACCCATGTAATCACACACACACACACACCTTTTTTTTTTTCATTTAATGTGTCTTGAAAGTTTTTCTTTATCAGTATATCTAGATCTGTCCCATTGTGTTTCAATGGATAGCACACATTGTTTGGTACCCTTTTAAAACTTAATAATATCTTATCAGTTTCCAGAATTTAAATCTAGTGGATGAAAGGTGAGGTCTGGCATACCTCCCTTTTATCTTGCATTGGAAGTTAGACATTATTTGCCCGCCTCTGTGGAGTACTTAGCTTAGCATGTTCCAGGCACTGCCAAGCCTTTAGCATACATTATCTAACACACTTATCAAAACAACCTTACGAAACAGGTATCATTATTGTCCTTATTAACAGATGAGGAAACAGGGTCAGGGAGGTTAAGCGAGCAAAACCCTTTGACGACTTTCTAGCTGAAGCAGGCTCTCTGGTGTTTTGAGTGTCGTGAGCCACTCAGTTTAGTGTGACCATGGCGTGTTTGTTCAGCTTTCCTGTGTGCCACACCCAGTGCTAGAATATGAAGGTGAAGGATGTCGTTAAGGAACTTGGGCTAGTTGGGAGGACATGCATGTAAACAAATAATTATAGGCTAAGAATTACACCGGGGGTTTTAAATTACTGGTGGGGTTTTGACACCTTAAAAAAATCCACTGGAGGAGGGGATGTGTGCTTGGAACTGTTGCATTGCAGAGGTGCAGAGGGAAACACAGCATCAGACTTGGCAATCTGACCTGAGTTCGAAGTCTAGTATTACTTTTCAGCTGAGTGACCCTAGGTAAGGCACTTAGCCTCTCTGAGTTTTTGTTATGAGTATCTTAAAAAATACTTCTTATGGTTGTAAGATTAAATAGATACATAGTAAGAGCTAGCTATTGTTATGCTCAATAAATACACAAATATATATTAAGTATTTTATATATTTAGTGGGCTTAATAAATATAAATGTGTAATCTCTGCCACATCAATTGCTGAGTGGAAACTTGGAGGACTTCCCTGGCGGTCCAGTGGTTGGGACTCAGCGCTTCCACTGCAGGGGGCACAGGTTTGATCCCTGGTTGGGGAACTAGGATCATGCATGCTACGCGGCGCGGCCTAAATTTAAAAAAAAAAAAAAAAATCCTTGAAAAGTTCTAGACAGAAATAAGTAAGGAACCAAATCTCACAGTCTTTTATCTCTCGAGACCAAATCCTGAAGGCCTCCTGGGACGCCTCATGCCCCCGTCTTGCCTTCTCTTGATGGGCCTCGCTCTTGGCACTTACCCCTCACTCCCACGTGCATTTTATTCTTTTCGTGCCTTCTCTCCTCTGTGTAACTGCAGTCTCTTTGAAGGACAGGATCCCTGCCTTTCATTCTTGTGTCCCCTGAAGTTAAATGGAAACACGTTGAACATCAGTTGCAGAACCAGGTGCTTTAGGAGGGGAGGCGCACGCTCTCCTTGCCAAGATGGTCGAGCTTAAACAGGATGGTCTTGGAAGAGTTTTTTCATCTCTCCCAACCATTCTTCCCCCCCTGGGTTTTTCAGACGTTGGCCTTTTACACCCAAACTTGAGTTTTTAACATGGATGGGTCACTCAACATTTTGTTCAAGAGTTTTAATGAACTGTATCTTAATATATGAGTAGTCTGTGTTATGAGTTAACTTAATCCTCGGATCTTTCACTGGGAAGAAAGATTTATGTTGATATTCCCTGCCCCCCCCCCCCAACTTAGAAAAGCAGAACAAAACCTCAGCAGGCCTGCGTCTTGTGTAGCCAGGACAATTCCGACCAGACTGCCATAGGTTAGATAAAATGCCTTTTTCCTTTTTCCTTTCCTACTTATGCTTGGGGTAAAGAACCTTCTGGCAAAGACTCTGGACCAGCAAAGCTGGAATAATATTGTAAAGAAGCTTTGGTTGAAGATGAAGCTAAGTGAGTTGAAGGAAAGACTAGCTTCTGTGCTGTATAATGGCTTGGAGAAGTTTCTAAGTTTGTCCTGGGCGATTGGCAGTTAAAACATGGTCCATGTCAACCTGAACTGTCTTAAATAGTAATCTTGAGAAGAAATAAGGCAGTGTTATTTTTTTTCTCCTTTCCCTTGAATATTGGCTGAACCCCACACGTTGGTTGGAAAGTGGGCTTGACTTGAGTATGTGAAAATCCACTTTCCTAGATCCGAAGAGCAGGACTCCCATTTCTGAAGGGTAGTAACAGAGAGCCAGGCGAGGTTTCTGCCGTTTTCAGTTTTTTGTTTTTTTTTGAAGGAGTTTGCTGCCCCTAAGAGAGCCAACTATTCAGAAAACTTAATCACAGGTTCTTCCTCCATTCAGACTTAATCTGGTCATTCAGAGGCCCTTTCCCTCCCCTTCAGAGGCTGCTGGCACCTGACCTGGGGCCACAGAGATCTTCCTCTGGGCCTTTGGAAGGCTGAGAGGGCAGGAGCAAGTTCGATTCTTTGGGTTAGGGGGTTGGGTTGGGTCTCTTAAACTTAATCTCCAGTTGTGAACTGTAAGGGAGACCAACCATCAGAGACCAACTCCCCTTTATCATTTACCATTGCAGCCAGAAGCTTCTAATGGTTTCAGCCAAAAATATTTATGAAAATGACCCAATATAACAAAAATGTATTTAACTGAGGTTGTTCATTTTATGGACAGTTGTTCCTTTTCAGGCACTTGAATCACCCTCATGAATTCCTTTTTTTTTTTTCCCCTCCTCTTTTTCTGTCTTCAATTCTCCAACATGCTCAGTGACAGTGGAAGGTACTTGAGAAGTCTTTCTTCATATAAATAAGTGCCTACATCTCTCCTCATACTTCTCTTTTGTTTTTTTTAAAAATTTTTTTGGAGTATAGTTGATTTACAATGTTGTGTTAGTTTCTGCTGTATAGCAAAGTGAATCAGTTATACATATACATATATCTACTCTTTTTTAGATTATTTTCCCATATAGGCCATTACAGAGTACTGTACTTCTCTCTTTTCTTGACACTAAAAAACAAAACAAAACAAAAAACCCACAATAGTGGAAGTCGGGTTCTGAGAAGTCCTGTGTTGGTGGCAGCATTGGCAGCTGAGGAAGAAAGCGATGAGACCCTGGCATGCTGATTAGGAGCACTCGCTTGTTTACTAGCTGGGTGGCAATAAAAGGTGTCTGGAGTACTGCAGATTTATTTTTGTTGATTTGAATTCAGAGTTTATTTCATTTTTATTTTTTTAATTTCATGTTTACTCTTTTCCACTTGGCTGAGGACAAATACATATAAAGTCTTGGCCTATTGAAAGAGCCATTTAAATTTGTTTGATTTTTGTTTTTAACACAGCACATTTTATATCCACAAAATGTGGTGAAGACAGAGCCATTCATAAAAACAGATTGCACAAGTCTGTGACTTCTGAGTGTTTACCCTGGAAGAAATCACCCGTGCCATTTTAGCCTTGCCCTTTCACATGGGATATGGTTCTGTGATTGAGTTTCAGGCCTGAACCCTTTGTGTGTGTACATCTAGCCCCATGAACCTCTCACCTGTTTCAGGAAATCATTTTGAGCAAAATGATACCTTCTTTGAGAGTCTGAGCACTTTCTCAGCAGAGCCATGTGATACAGACACGGAGAGCAGGGTGAGGACATACAGATGTGTCCACCTGCCTGTGGGCCTGACTTATGTGAAAACCCACCAAAACCAACAGACGGACTGTTCTTTGGGAGCACTTTGTTTCAGAACTTTCATATAGCACATCAAGCCATTTAGTAGCAGCCAGAAACGAAGACGAAGCTTTAGCCCCTCTCCTTGTCCCTAGCCCTTTATGGTTGTCGCCCATGACAACCAAGAACTTCAGCTTGGGAGTTGGGAGACCTGGCTTCCAGATGAGCTGGGGGAATGTCCCAAGGTCTGTCCTCATTCGGAGTGAAGGAATGGGACTTGATTCTCTAGCGGTCTCTTCCCCCTGAGTCCTGTGTGATTTCGGTGCACCAGTGCTACATCTGGGGTTGGAGAGCTCAAATGCAAAAGGGACTATTTGAGATGTCCACTTAGGGGCTGTGAAGCCTGTCGACTCTTGTGCTATTTACCTGGAAAAATGAGGGCAGCTTCTACCCAAAGTAAAGGCCGCCCTGAGATTCCCCTATTTAGATTCTGTGGACAAGTGGTTGGTCTACTCGTCTTTGTGGCTGCTGTTGCTGTATTGGGAAGGGGGCATTTGGACCAAGGATTTAGAGATTTTTCTGCCGGGAGATGATCACATTTGTACTGAGATGGTGCTTAAAGCTGGTACTTGCCGTTTTATCACTAATGGCTGTGTTTCTCTTTCCATAGACGTGGGTTTTATCTGGCCGTCTCTCAGGTACGCTGACAGTTTTGACTAGTGCTTAAAAAGGCAAGTTCAGGAAATGCTATTTTCTGTGTTTCTTCTTTCCCTACTTTCCCCCTTGTTGAGCAGCACAAAACTGCCAGGTTTTATGTTCCACTGGGCAGTTGCTGCTGGTCTGATGTTTTTCTCTCCCCTCCTTCCTCCTCCTCCTGTGCCCCCTCCCCCGGAGACGCCCCTCCCGCATCCGTGCTCTGCTCCAAGGGGAGCTGTACCTTTGTGGTTCTTCTGCAGCTGCCGGACTTTGATGGGGACATGCTTGCTGCCTCTACACTTGCTTCCCGTAGCAACCGGCTCTTTGAAGATGACCTCTTGCTGTTTGCCTGTTGTCTCTTGTGTTGGATTATAGATGAGAGATTTACCAGGCTGGGGGTAGGAGCCTGCTGTTAGCACATTTCTTTTAGGGTTCCCAGCGTCCCTCAGCCTGTGCTTTCTCTTTCCAGAATATGAGGTTTTGCGGGGGTGGGGGTGTGGAGGGGATATTTGTGCTGAATCAAACACAGTTTTGAGTGTGTAGGATTGCCCTAGTTGTGAGATAATGTGGAAATAGTTGCTGCAGTGATTCCTTACTGAAGCTATTTGGTTTACTTTTCATTTTTATTATAATGTGATTAACACTCATTAGGAAGGGAGGGCACTCTTTGGCCCCCCACTCCCCCCAGGTGTTGGTATGTTGGCACTAAACTTGCTTCCCCATATAATCTGAGTGCTGGGAATTGCCAAGTACCTAAATCTCCACACACTTGAACACCCGTGTTTTCCCCCAAAGCATCAAGTTTTCTCTTTCTTTACAGCAGCAGAATCCCCTGACATGTGGCCCCTGTCTTGCTTGGGCAGCCCCTGATGTGCTGTGCACAGCTAGTGCGTGGATTTCTGTTCAGCTCTGTGAACTTGCCTTGGACAGAATGAGGACATTGTGGAACAGCAAGGATTCCAAAGGAACCCTGGATTAAAACAAAAACTAGCCTTTTTTTTTTTTAACCTATCGAAGTGACAACGGCTAAAATAATAGTAGCGCCCATTTTAGTAAAAAGGTACAAGAAAATAGACTTTTTTATGCACTGCTGGTAGGAGGGTTGTTTGTAGCAGCGTATGTATCAAGAGCCTTAAAAATATTCATACTCCTTGACTCAACAGTTTTTCTTCTAGGAATTTATCCTAAAAAACAAAAAACAAAATCAGAGGTGCATATCAAGATTTTTGTGTGAGGATGTTCACTAATATGTTATTTATGATAAAAATTGCCAACAATGAGAATATCTGGCTGGCAAAGTGATAGTACTTTTGTTCATATAGTAGAGTGCTTTACAGACATTAAAATTGTTTGAGAGTATTTAATGTCAAGGGAAAATGCTCATAAGTGGAAAAAAAGCAGAATATAATAATGTAGTTTAGGGAATTCCCTGGCGGTCCAGTAGTTAGGGCTCTGTGCTTCCACTGCAGGGGTATGGGTTTGATCCCTGGTTGCGGAACTAAGATCCGCATGCTGCGAGGTGCAGCAAAAAAAGTGTAGTATATCATATGATCCTACTTTTTTTTAATTAAAAAATAAGAAAAATTGTATGGCATACATAGAAAAAGACTATAATGAAATACTACCTCTCAGTTTTTTCTCCAGTAATGAGATTTTGGAGTGTGTTAATTTTCTTCATATTCTGAGTTCTTCAATGATCAGATAATTACTTTTATAAGCTGAGAAATTTTAAAAATTGATTCCCTACCGATTAACCCACAAAGTACATTGATAATATTTTCTTTTAAAGCTAAGTATTTTTTAAATAGGTGAACCAAGATAATACATCTGTTCTTTGTTTTTTTATCGTTAGAATGTGCTTGTGTTTTTTTTTTGTTTTTTTTTTAATTGATACCACCATCATTCTTTGTGTGAGAGAAATGGCTTTGCAGCTTTAAGAAGTTGTGGTTTTATCCAAAAGGAAGTTCTATCCCTTAGCAGGAATTCAATAAAATAATATATCATCTTTTGTAATCATGCAATGATGCCTGACTTCAAAGTGACTTACTAGTTTATGGGCATTGGTGTTTGGATTGGTTGTTTTTGGCAAAGTCCAGGTGGACTGTCCATTTGTTAAAGGTGGATGCATGGCAGTGGGCTTTGGAAGCCCTTCTGTTTGTTAGTGGTTGAAATCACTAGTTATGGACCTTACCTTTATTTGGAAATATTTGTGATTTGGGGGAAGAATGAGAAGTATTCGCAGGTGATGGTTCTATGAGCAGGTTATCTAGGGGCATCAGGCTGGTGGGAGAGCGTTTTGGGGACCGGAGGGTGGGTTTCATTTGTGTTTGATAGTAGCAGATGGCGGCTGATGGTAGGAAGGTCTGCACTGTCTGTTAAGGTGAACTTGACTATGAGGTTGGTTGAGTTACTCAGCTATGCTACAAGCCTTATGCTTCTTCAACCCTCACTGTCACCAATTACTTGGGAAGCTCATAAAGCTGGGAGGAAGAGAAGTATAGCAGTCATTTCTTGGGAAGGCATTGAGAGGCAAGTCTAGAAGGCTGGAATATGGGTAAAACTAGCTTCTGTTGGGTTCATCTTGTGGGAGGGACTGGTGAAGTTAGGGTTGGCTCTCCTGAGAGGGTTTAGTTTTTTAATACTCTCTTCTATTTTGAATCCTTTAAATAGGCACATGTGGGAATCCACAGGTGTCTAGATGGAGTTTTCTTTTAACTGGTATCCTGTTATTAACCATAGATTACTGAATAATGTTACATTGTATGGACACCACATTTTGTTTATACATTCATCGGTTGTTGATCATTCGGGTTGTTTCCACTCTTTGGTTATTATAAACAGTGCTGTTGTGAACATTCATGTTCACGTCCTTGTGTAGACATGTTTTCATTTCTCTTGGGTGTAAGCGTACCAGTAGAATTGTTAGGTCATACGGTAACTCTATGTTTCATATTTTCATGAACTACTAGACTATTTTCCAAGTGGTTGCACCATTTTACATTCTTATCAGCAGTGCATGAGGGTTCCAATTTCTCTCTGTCCTCATCAACACTTGTTGTTGTCTGTTTTTTTGATCATAGTCATCCTAGTAGATGTGAAGTAGTACCTCGTGTTCTGATTGCATTTCTCTGGGGCTAATGATGTTAAGCATCTTTCCGTATGCTTATTGGTCATTTGTATATCTTATTTGGAAAAATGTCTACTCAGATCCTTTGTCCACTTTAATTGGGTAATTTTTTTTTTTTATTGTAAGAGTTCTTAACGCTCATAAAGTTTGTTTTTTTAATATTTATTTATTTAGGTTGCACTGGGTCTTAGTTGCAGCACGCATGCTCCTTAGTTGTGGCATGTGGACTTATTGGTTGCAGCATGCGGACTCTTAGTTGTGGCATGCATGTGGGATCTAGTTCCCCAGCCAGGAACGAACCTGGGCCCCCTGCATTGGGAGTGCAGAGTCTTGCCCACTGGACCACGAGGGAAGTCCCTCATAAAGTATTAAGGTGCACAAAGAGATTTTCTTTATGTGGGTTGTATCTACTGATATTTGCCAGGTGAGAAATTAAAACAAAAACTTTAAAAATATTTAACTTTAAAATATGCTTTAAAATAATAATAAACCCATTACATGTTAACATAGCTAATATTTTTTATGAACAATATTATGCTTTGGAAAATATAGTGAAGAGTGGTCTTTTTAATATTTTTGTCTCTTTAATATCTGGCTTAATAGAAGATAGTTGGATTCTCACATCTACTTCTGTACCCAGTTTGTTTTGATATGCTTTGGTTGAAGTATATGAAGAAAATCTGGCCTTACACAGATGTGTAGTTGGAAAAGGGAGAAGTATTTTATTAGTTTCTTAAGATAATTGTGGATATCTTTGATACTATATCAAAACTCAGCAAGAGGTAGTTTCTTGAAGGTTAATTGTAATGTGGAACCTGAAGCCATATAGATGAACTCTTCATACTCTTTTACGTTGAAATCCATTGGTCTTGCTTGCACTTTGAATGGGTCTGTTACTAATGGATGATTTTGTATTATCGTGCATTGGTTTTTTAGAAAATACTGATTCACTGAGTCATACGGCTCTTTCAAATGCTGACACATTCATTATACAGTATTAAAAAAATCACATTTATTAATATCCTCATCATCCTCAATAGGAAAGTCTTTAAGTAGTATTGGGATTCTGTCAAGCACATGGTGGTAGATACAAATTTCCCCAAATTCTAATTTTGCTTGGAAGCTCAAATTTTATTGTTGGCAACAAATATTGTCAATTGTTTTCCTTGAAGTGGCAGGCTCACTTCATTCATTTGTGAGAAAATGTCTGCCCTATACTTATCTGTA
This sequence comes from Balaenoptera physalus, assembly GCF_965194825.1. Classification (NCBI taxonomy): domain Eukaryota; kingdom Metazoa; phylum Chordata; class Mammalia; order Artiodactyla; family Balaenopteridae; genus Balaenoptera; species Balaenoptera physalus. The sequence continues at coordinate 74,743,742 of NC_138897.1, forward strand.
TAACCATACTTTGTCAGTTATTCTTTTAAGTAAAAATGGTGTCCCATAAAAAAGTGGCTAGTTCAGCTTGCAACTCACAATTGCACAAGTACTTTATCATGAAGCAACCATGTGCTTTGATATGCAGCAGAAGTGCTCTACGCATACTTCCTTTGTCACACAGAATATTAAAAAGTATGTACTCAGGAGTTGGGAGCTAATAAAATAAAAAATAATAAAATAAAAATAGTTTTTATTCATCAGTGTTCTTCATCAGTATTGCTTCGTCAACATTCTTAAGGAAACTCCCTTTTCTGATTGCAAGTATACAGTAGTCAGGAGTGCAGTCTGGCGCCACTGCCTTGATTCACTCAACAGTATTATCCCACTGTTGCATTTACACAATCAGTGCAAATGTCGGCACAATGTAAAAGGCAGTTGTTGTCTTAGTATTATTACAAATATGATATTGCCTTCGCAGATTCTCTTAAAAGGTTTAAGGACCACCCCCACTGCCGCCCCCACCAGGAGCTTATAGAGTGGACTTTGAGAACCCATGGTCTAGATGGCATTTAATGGAAATTGGGGTGAAATTGTTTTGAAGGCACTTGCCCCTCTGTTATCTCAGATGTTAGCACACATTTGCATGATGATAGTGACAGTGTTTGTGTGTGTATTATGCACCTTGTAGTTGGACATTCTTCCTAGTCTTCAGCAATATTCAGAATCACAAAGCTATTACCACTGAGGCTCCTTTGAAAATAAAATGCCTTCCCATTTTCTTTTCTTTTTTTTTCTTCCAAGAAAAGGCCTCTCTTCATCACCCACCTTTGCCAGATGTGATGTTTCCTTATTTCATGTTTTGAGTTTGAGAAAGCAGGGGCCCTTTAGGGCCTTCCTGCATATGTCCGTTTCTCAGGACGCTCCTTACTCTGAAAACCCTAGATGGGTGTCTAGCTCAAGTCCAGGCCAGTGGCTGGCAATGACCTGATCCTTGCCATGTAAATGCTCACTGAATGGCATGAGACTCAAAGTTAGCAGTTCACGGAATTGTAAGGTGAGCCCCGTTTCCCAGCCAGTTATGACCCGATGTAAAGCCATAGCTGGGCCATTAATGTATTTTGGGCCTTGTCCTCTTTTATATCTTGCCAAACTCGGAGAGTCTACTGTATAGCTACTGGCAACAGGCCTCTGCCAAAACTGTTTATGAATGTATCATTTTACACCTCATTTTTCCTGTTTCCCCTTGTGATGGCACCTTGCCTGTGTTTCTCTCCCACATCTTTCTGCTCACTTAAAAAAATTATTCATTTAACTTATTCCTGCATTGTGATACAGACTTTTGGCTTCTGTAGTTACTTATTGTGCAAGAGATGCTAAAGAATGAAAATGCGGATTTCTTACAGGACCCTTTCTTTTTCAACTACCAGTGATTCTCCAAGGGCCTTCTTACGGGGTTGAATTATGTCCCTTCCCCCAAATTCATGTGTTGAAGTTTTAACCCCCAGTACCTCAGAATGTGACCATTTTTGGAGATAGATTCTTTACAGAGGTAATCAAGTTAAAATGAGATCATTAGGGTGGGTCCTGATCAAATATGGCTGGTGTCCTTATAAAATGGGGAAATCTGGACACAGACACGAACACAGGGAGAACCATGTGAAGATGGGAAGCAGTGATGGGGTGATGATTCTACAAACCATGGAACACCAAAGATTGCCAGCAGCCCCCCCAGAAGCGAAGGGAGAGGCGGGAACAGATTCTCCCTCAGCCCTCAGACACCTTGATCTCTGACTTCTTGCTTCCTGCACTGTGAGACAGTGCATTGGTGTTGAAGCCACCCAGTCTGTGGCATTTGTTAGGACAGCCCTAGGACACTGATCCTGGTTTCAAGGCTGACTGCTCTCCCTCTGCTCTCCCTCGTGGCCCCGTGGTTCTGTTATTCACCTTGGACCTTTGTTCCATAGATCACACCATGGATGGTCTCCCAGGGCGACCTGTGCCGCCCCCCGTGTGAGGGTCCTGCTCAGAGCAATGCTCCCTTAGTGCTCACACTGATGAGGAATGCAAGGTTGAGGATGGCATCTTCTGGAAGGATGGAGAGAGATGGTATTGGACCCTGAGGCAGGCAGCTTCATGCATCTGCACCCATCCTTTCCCCGCCACTGATGAGAGATGTTGAAATCTGCCTGGCCTCCTCTTGCTCCCCTTTCCTGCGGAGCAAGGAGTGTTGAGCCAGAATGGGTATATTTGGCTTTATTTTCTCCAAGTGCTTTCTCCCTGCGACCCTCCTGTGGGTTCCTAGCTGACTGCCTGTTTGCACCACACTGCAAGGAGAGGTGGCCAAGAAAAGCGAGCTGCTGGAATGCTCGGGGCCCCGAAACATTGCTCTTCATGGTAGTTTGGTTCTTGCCAGGATGTCCTTGTAAAACTTTTATGAAGATGTTGTTGTACTTGCATTGGAGGTTGAGAATTGCTGTTAACTTTGCTAAGTCCCGTGTCCCCCAGGAATGTGGGCCACTGAGGAAATGCCTCCGGCCCTCCCTTCTGGACGGGCGCTGCGCTGTGGCAGCTGCCTGCGCAGAAAGTTGAGCTGGATGGATGGATTAAGGGACATCAGCTAGGCCTTTGTTTAAAAATATTTAAAATATGTTTGAACCTCCCTTTATCAACAAAGAACAGTTCCTTTCGGCAGAGAGAAGTTTTTCATTTCCATGTTTTTTTTGCGATTTTGTTTGGTCCTTTTGTATATTCGTGACTTTGGAAAAGTGTTCCCATTCACATTTTGAAAGCCGAGTACAAAAGGCGCTGCATAATGTTCTATTTTGCTTAAGGGAAAAGAGCAGTTTACTTCTATTAAGAACATAATGTTTATGAAGATAATCTTCTCTGGCTTGAGTTAATTTTTTCTGGTGCTGAGCTTTGACGATTAAAAAAAAAAAGAACATGTTTGAGAATGTATGTATTTTAAACTTCTCTGGAATTAGGAGTTAATGGAGGCATATCAGTAATGAGAATGAGCTTTGCAAGTTACAAAGAATAAAAATGAAAGAGGTTCCTATGTCGGGGTCTGTGCTGCTCTTAGAACCAGGAATATTAACTAGCTCAGAGTCCTTGACTATTAAGGTATTTTGAGTTAAATGTCAGAATAAAGTATTTTCCTAAAATAAGATCCAGGTTTTTCCTTGCCTTCCTCCGTGATGATCCCAGTTTTGTGTATCAGGTTTCTGCTTAACTTTAGATCTTCTCTGGGCATTTGCCCAGAGTTATTAGAAACCTGAGCTCCTTCTCTACATATGTGCAGGAAGGGCCAGCATGTTGCACAACTCTAGGGGCCCCATTCATCTGAGTAGATGAGACCAGGGTGTGAAGGGTGCCGGCTGGAGCCGGCTGCGAGCAGCCCTGAGTGCAGGTGCTGACAGGAAAGGCATGGTGGGTGGGGGCCCTTGCTTTTGGGGTCATTTATTACATAATTACTTTTAGAAACAGACCCTGGGCATAACCTTTGATATTCTGTGCCCTTGATGAACCAAATCATTCATCTCGAGAAGTATTTGGCTAACCCTGGCTTATGGCTTTTGCCCTCCAGCTACTAGCTTAGCCACAGCTTGACAGGGGTGAGGCCACAGCTTGTGAAAGATCAATCCAGAGAATTATCAGTTGTCTCTTAAGGTTGTCCTGAAATTGCTTGCAGGCCAGCCCTGAAGTTTAGGAACAGAACGTATTTGCATTTCTCCTTTTTATACCTTTCTCCTGCAAGTATTCCTTCCTGTCCTTCAATTGATTCTGGAGACTGGAATCCAAGTGAAGAAAATGAAAGGGGCTTTAGGTAAACATTCTAGAATATTTCAAAAGTTTCAGGGTTTTGGATTGAGGTTAGGGATGCGCCGCCCACAACCGAGGTTCCACTCTGCCCTGAAAGGAATTCTCTCTAGTCAGTCACGTTTCAGCCGTTAATCAGACATTTAACAAATGGCTGGTGCAGCTATTAGATTGAATCCTTTGAACTTGCCAGTTTTGTAAGTCAGAAATAGTTGAATATTGGCGATTTCCCATGGTCCTATCCGGAGTTCTCTGGAGAGGCTCAGAAGAGCAGGGAGCTGGGACCCACATACCTGGTGCTGGGCTGGGCTTCTCACCTCGGCACCACCTGTGTGTGACATTGGGCAGGTCACCACCCCCATCGTTCTGCAGTTCGCTGCTCTGAAGACAGGCATGATGCGGTACCTCGTCGTGGAGTTGTTTTAAAGATTAAATATGTTCAGTTCTATAAAGCACTTAGAGCAGGGCCCGGCACACAGCTTGCTCTGTGTGCTCTTGTTATATAATGTAGTCGTTCTTATACCACCTTCACAGTTCCTCCCATATCTGTGTGCCACAGTCATTTAATATTTCTCTTTAAAGTGACTATAATTCTAAAAACTGAAATAACTTATTTTGTTGATTCTTAGATGCTTTGCTTTTTTTGTGTCTTATCATTTCTGACATTGGAATGTCTTAAAATCCATTGTGTGTCCTCGTTTAATTTTTTCCTTGCGACTCAAAGATGTTGGTTGATGGTGTCTTAGCTTTGGTGAAAAAGGAGATTTTATCAAGAATTTGTGCTGATCTCTTCTAATTCATGGTAAAATGAACATATGTATATTTATGTATATGAACATAAAATATATGTTTTAAGAAGTCCACCTGTCCACCACCTAGAATCCTCTGTGGATTTACTTAAGGGTGGGTTGATAGAAAGGACTTCCTGGGGCTTCCCTGGTGGTGCAGTGGTTAAGAATCCGCCTGCTAATGCAGGGGACACGGGTTCAAGCCCTGGTCCGGTAAGATCCCACATGCCACAGAGCAACTAAGCCCATGCGCCGCAACTACTGAGCCTGCTCTCTAGAGCCCGTGAGCCACAGCTACTGAGCCCGCATGCCACAACTACTGAAGCCCATGCGCCTAGAGCCCGTGCTTCTCAACAAGAGAAACCACCGCAATGAGAAGCCCACGCACCGCAATGAAGAGTAAGTAGCCCCTGCTCGCCACAACTAGAGAAAGCCCACGTGCAGCAACGAAGACCCAACGCAGCCAAAAATAAATAAATTAATTAATAATTTAAAAAAAGAAAAAGAAAGGACTTCCTGTACTAAACATGGCTTGGAAACCAGCAATAAGCCATCCTTTCATTTGCCCCACTGACTGCCTGCTGAGGTCCTAAAGGCTGGGCAGGATGGGGTGCAAAGGGTTCTCTTCATCCCTGGGACAGGAAAAGCACGTTGGCCCACCTGGCTGATGGGTGGTGGCTCTGTCCATTGTTGGAGCATATCAAGTACCACAGAGATGGTCAGAGACAGGGATGTCCGCCTTGGCCAATAGTGCCTTCAAGTAGGGGGTGTGTTCTCTGCAGGCTGCTTTCTGCGATGGAAATGGGCTGGTAAAGTGATGTGGGAGGCCAACCCTGAAATACAAGGGACCGGACAGGTGTGTAGTACAGATAAGGTGGGGAGGGGTGAGGGATAGTTCCTGCTAATACCTGTAGATCTTCCTGCTAGCCATAAGTGTCTGATGACATATTTTAGATTTTCTGAGCAGCCTTTGATTTCTGTTTCCTTGATTTTTTTTTTTCTTTTTTTAGCAGCAGCTTCTTGCATTGGATGAAATCCCGAGTTTCCTAGAAACAAAGGGACCTCCTGATCTTCTTTCCTTCCCTTTTCTGGGGCTGGTGTTTTCTTCATGACCGAGTGTGTAGCATGGAGAATTTGGGGAAGCTGATTTTGCCTTTTCTCCTCCAGGAAGAGAGGCATGTCTACAAAGCATGGGGCCTGTCTTTCAGTCCTTTGAAGTCATCTGCTCTGACTGAGACCGTTTCCCCACTAGCTTCTTGAACCTTGAGCTGAGCAAAAAATTACTTAATCGCCCCCAAAGCAGTACGTGAGGTGCGTGCGGAGGGCTTCATGCATTCCTGCTTTAACTTTATCTGCCAGAGAGCTGAGAACTGAGTAAGGCACTCCTGCTTCTTAGACCTCTGGGCATCACAGGCCTCCTGTAGAGGGGGGTCTACATGCCTTCAGGCCTGGGGGATGAATAGTCCCAGAAGGCTTTGGAATCATGCTGGGTCCGTTCTGGAGGAAAAATAGGGCCTAACAGCCATGACTGCTTTTCACCCCAAAGTGTGTTTAGCCCTGAGGATCTCAGCAGCCAAGTGGGGTCCAGGGGCCCCAGGAGTCCTGAGTGGCACTTCCCCCTCCCAGCACATCTTGATTTGTTAACAAGGAAGATTTGAATTAGGTCTAGAAAGGTAATATGCATATTGGGCAGACCACAGGGCTTTTTGTTCAAGGCTGTCTGCATTTGGAAGAGAATTGTAGAGCAGTGTAGATTTGTGTGTAGTGTCTTTGGTTTATGACAATTTTTGGTTTATTACAGTGTTATGGTTTGGAGCCAGGACAGTGCTTTCAAAATTCCATCTTTGGAGCCAGGACAGTGCTTTCCAAATTCTGTCTTTGTCGAGGGGCTTTGCAGTTCTGACATTCTGCTCTGTTGGCACCGTTTACAAGATAAGACTGACAGTCACAGAATTCCAAGCCGATTATCATCTGGAGCCCCTCCAGCATGGGATCCTTGGTCTGACTCTTCACTGTGTCACTCACAGCACCTGTCACAGTGCATGACACCCAGAGGGTGCTCAGTAAATTTAGTGAACGGGTTTATATATATATTTTTAATAAATTTATTTATTTATTTTTGGTTGCATTGGGTGTTCGTTGCTGAGCATGGGCTTTCTCTAGTTGTGGTGAGCGGGGGCTACTCTTCGTTGTGGTGCGCGGGCTTCTCACTGCAGTGGCTTCTCTTGTTGCGGAGCACGGGCTCTAGGCACGTGGGCTTCAGTAGTTGTGGCACACAGGCTCAGTAGTTGTGGCTTGTGAGCTCTAGAGCGCAGGCTCAGTAGTTGTGACGCACTGGCTTAGTTGCTCCATGGCATGTGGGATCTTCCTGGACCAGGGCTCGATCCCGTGTCCCCTGCATTGGCAGGCGATTCTTAACCACTGCGCCACCAGAGAAACCCTGAACGGGTTTATAAACTTACAGATTGCTTTCTTTTTTTTTTTTTTTTAATTTTATTTATTTATTTATTTATGGCTGTGTTGGGTCTTCGTTTCTGTGCGAGGGCTCTCTCTAGTTGCGGCAAGTGGGGGCCACTCTTCATCACAGTGCGCGGGCCTCTCACTATCGCGGCCTCTCTTGTTGTGGAGCACAGGCTCCAGACGCGCAGGCTCAGCAATTGTGGCTCACGGACCCAGTCGCTCCGCGGCATGTGGGATCCTCCCAGACCAGGGCTCGAACCCGTGTCCCCTGCACTGGCAGGCAGACTCTCAACCACTGCGCCACCAGGGAAGCCCACAGATTGCTTTCTGATTGGATGATAAAGCTTACTGTTTCTGAGACCTCGTCCATTGCGCTGCATCCAGCAAGATCGTATACTGCCTCCCCCAGGTTGCACCTCGTTTAGAGGCGGGAACCAATGTGTGTTCTCGGTCTGGCAGTGTGAAGAATTTTGGGATATGGGGTGGGGGAGCAGAGTGCAGAAGGATGCTTTGAAAAGCAAGTGACTCTTCTGTCTAGTTGTTAATAAGAACTGAGGCTCCAAGTCATTGGAATCAGTTTGGTCTTTGCTGAAACCAGTTGATCTACCAACAACTACTTGAGTGCCTACTATGCAGGCAATAAATCAGTAACTGATAGATTTGGCGATGGGTAAAAGTTGGTTTTACTTTTGTCTCCCTCAAATCCAAAGAATGACTAAAAAGTCATTTATTTTTCCTGTTGGGGAAGGTGTATGACCCAGTGACTCAGGGGCCTAGTTGGCAGAGGGGATCAGAGTGGCTGGTTTGAACGTGGGTCCAGCTGCCTCCGTGTCTGTTTGGATGTGTCGCCTCCTGAGTGCAGGCTCTTCCTCAACACACAGGGACAGTAATCTCTGTCATGCACACCTGCAGCGAAGGAGTAGATATGACCTTCATTAAGGGTTGTAAAGACTGGGTACCCAAAGTGGTTGCCACTCACGGGGGGAGAGGATGAAAGAGTGGCCCTTGTGGGGCACAGAGACTCCAGGAGCCTCAGGCTTGTGACGGGCTGCATTTGGTGGGTACCGACTCATCCAGTTTCCTTCATTTGGCCCATTTCCCAGTTTGGCTTCTCTCTTAGCTCTAGGTAAACAAGTTACCGTGTTCAAAACTGAATGACTTGCACCTGGTACATTTTGTCCTCGCATCTTATAGCAAGAGCTAAATGGTACCCTGGCAGCTTGGCAGAGTGAGTGCCGACTTCATCAGCAGAGAAGAACGCAGTCTCGTGGGAAGGCGAGGCCCTGGAGGAGAGTGCCCTTTCTGGTCTGGAATTTCTCACCAGTCACAAGTGCTCATGGAAATTACCTTTTGGTACTCACTCTCCCATCCTTCCCAAGGGAAGCTGAGTAGCTTCTCAAGTATGTCTTACAACCACAGGGATGAGAATCCCAGTTTTGTTGAAAAACTAGACCTCAGAAACAGGAAGATACAAGCTGGTCTTTTTGGAGGACGAAGGAGATTCAGCTTACACAAGGCTCTGGCCCAGCAGCTCCGTGGCTCCCACATGGGAAGTGATCCCTTAGCTGTGGAACCGGGCAGCTGGAGGGACGCCATGCCCGCGGACTGCCACACACCCCGGCTGGTGCCACCTCCCCTCTCCTAGGGGAGCAGTGCAGTTCACAATGGAGACAAACCTCTGGCCTGAGTGGACCTCTTATATTGACAAATTAAGGTTATCCTCTTCTATGGATAAGAAGATGCCCATTCGCCAAGGTGCATGCTTGCATCTAGAAGTAATAGTACCTTATTACCATATGCAAGTGCAAGTTTTGTAAATAAAGAACTTGGCGAACAGTGGCCATTTCATATCATTTTTTCCACTACTTGGAAGCATTGAGTTATGATTTCTGTCACGTAGTCAGTTTCAGGTAGAAATGGGAAGCCTAATTTGAATTAACTTCCTTGTCTACACTTGACCTGTTTTCTTTGGCCTAGGCAAGTAATTTTCAAAGTGTTCTCAGAAGTTCACCTTCATCAGAATCATGTTAAAATCCCTAAGTCTGTGTCCCAGCACTAGAGATTCTGATTGGGGTTCTGTGTATGGCTGGACCGTGCAATTTCTGTTTCTTTACAGTTCTTTCTTTGAGGTTAAACTTTGCATGGAATGAAATGTACAAATCTTAAGTATTCTACCCTGTGGGTTTTGACAAATGTGTCCCCTTATGTAACTCAACCTTTATCTTTTTTGTCAAGATAAAGAACAATATGACCATCAGTCCAGAAGATTCCCTTGTGCCCCTTCCCAGTCAGTCCCCACTGGACTGTGCATCTAGCAGTGCCCCAGGGCTTCTTGTTAGTAGTGGCTGAGGCCAGAGAGCCACTGGTAATTAATGAACTACAGCACAGAGTTGGAAGTTTGATCTAGCAGGAAGGGCTGGGGATTGGAGTTACCATCTGAATTCAACGTTCTTGAATTCTGTAGATCTTGGATCCTATTGATAAGGACTATATTTTAAAAAGACGTATTTTGGCAACTTGCTTAGGAGTTGCAGGCAACCTCTGGGCCTGCCTTGCTTCTCCCTTCCGAAATCAGGGTGTTTTCAGTTCCAGGTGTGGCGTCTACATTGTTGCTTGGACTTTCAACTCCTTTGGGCTGTTTTAACAAAATACTACGGACTGGGTAGCTTATAAACAACCGAAATTTATCATTCACTGTCCTGGAGGCTGGAAGTCTGAGATGTGGGTGCCAGCATGGTCGAGTGAGGGCCCTCTCCTGGGTTGCAGACTTCTCATATCCTCACATGGCAGAGGAGGCCAGGGAGCTCTGTGGAGCCTCTTTCATGAGGCACTGATCCCATATGTGACTTTAAGCACCTCCCAGAGGCCCCACCTACTTAATACCATCACCTTTGGGGGTTAGGATTGCAACATAGGAATTCTGTGGGGAGACAAGCATTCAGACCATAGCAGAGCGCATCGCCTGTCAGGCTCCTGCAGGCTCCAACCCTTTCTTGGCGGGGTCCCCTGCAATTCCATGGTTAGTGTTTCCCAGCTACTGGTTCTTCTGTGGCTGTTCCCAGTCATCCTAAGTGTAGAAGACCAATACCATTCTTGGCTTCTTCTTGGTGACTCACTTGAGTGCATCAGCTCCCTTTCCTTTATGATGTTGCTGTTTATTTTTCATAATATCAAGGTTTGTCATTTGATCCAGAGCCAGTGATTGACAACCCCCTCCCCTCTCCATGGGGAGAGAATATACATGCAATAGTTAAGCTTAGAAGAGTCCAAACAGGGTAGGCGTTCAGAAGTGGGAGCAGTAATAGTGAGTGGAGGGGTTCTGGAAAGATCATACAGAGGCAGTGGGGTTAGAGCTGGACCATGAAGAGTGGATGGAGCCAAGGAATGGGGCATAAGGACCTCCAAGTCACTTAGGTGAATTTATGGTGACATCTTGCTTTTAGGTAGCATTTGGTACTCTTCGGTACTCATTACTTTTTCTTCTCCTTTCTAACAGCTCTGTGAATTAGATGTATGTATGTGAATCCTATGTATTGCTGAGAAACTGAGGTCCAGAGAGAAGAAGTGATTTGCCCAAGACTACCCAGTGAGATCACTGGCAGCCTGAACTCTCCCTCTTGCTATCTTAAGTTTCCTGTGTCACCTGACCTCCCACTGGTCTCTGACCCCAGAACACCTTCACTGCTCATTTCCTGTGGTGTTTTGTTTTATTTTGCATTGCCTGGTGCTGCCAAAACAAAATCTTTTTAAAACAACATTTCCCCTGTTAACCTGTAGCATCAAACACATTTCTTTATCTTCTAGATTTGAGCCAGTCCTGATTTTAATTTGATACTTTTAAGATAACTGGAGGTGGACAAGGTAAGAGTATGTTTGGACTTTTGTTTTCCTTTCTTTCTTGAGATTGTAGGGGAGTGTTAGATTTCAGAGTCTAAAGTTAAGATTTCAGAGTCTAAAGTTAACATAGCAGTCACTAGCCAGATGTGGCTTCTTAAATTTGAATTAATTAAAATTAAGTGAAACGTAAAGTCCAGTTCCCTGCCTCCAACAGCCACACGTGGCTCACGGCTCCTGCGTTGTCAGTGCAGGAACAGAGCTTGCCCATCGCCGCGGAAGGTGCTGTTGTTTGCCAGCCCTGATCCACAGCTGCAGCCCCCACTGAGTGACTTCCCATGACCTCTGACCTTACGAGGAAGGCTCGGAACACAGAAGGTGTGATAAAGCTGTCCGTGGCACTGACACGTGTTCAGGCCATGTTCTAGCACTCTCTGGTTCAGCTCCCTAAAAGACACAAGCAGTCGCTTGTTTTTCACAGAGAGGGAAGACCTCTGACCTGAGTTGTACTGACTCCGGTACAAGTGCTCCTGTGGTTGGGCAGCATCCCACGATAGAATCTAGAACCAGTGTCCGTCGGCCCAGTGTAACCGCAGGTTCCACATCCATGGATTCAACCAACCGTAGATTGAAAATGTTCAGTTGGGAAACAAAATTCCAGAAAGTTCCAGAAAGCAAAAAGTGAATTTGCCTCATTATGGCGACTATTTAGCATTTACATTGTATTTACAACTGTTTACATTGTACTGAGTATTATAAGTAATCTAGAGATGATTTAAAGTATACGGGAGGATGTGTGTAGGTTATATGCAAATACTGCACCATTTCGTGTAAGGGACTTGAGCATCCTCGGATTTTGGTATCCGCAGGGGTCCCAGAACCAGTCACCCGTGGAGACTGAGGGACAACCGTATTATCGTTTGTCCCATGTTTATATGTGGCCATATTACATGTGTTGTTAGTGGTGCGTATTTACACGGTTGTGTGTGGGTGGATGAATGCATACGTGTGAAGATATCTGCCTGCGTTGGGAGAGGTATGGTGGGGAGAAGAGCTGTAGCCAGAAAAGCTCCTGTGCAGAGGAATGAGCTGCCATGTTGCCGCCTCCACCCTTAAGAATGTTCTTTGTTGCCGGTCTCCGACTGGAATTTGGTTTGTACATACTTTGGGTTTGCAAGAATAAAAACCTGAATGCAGAGTTACAGGTAAGGGGCTGGTCTTAGTTCAAGTGCATCGAGGTGAGTCGTTTTACGCACAGTGGCTTACACTGGGAGTGTCCTTGTGGAAGAGGGAGGCAAAGAGGGCTCTTGTGTGTCTCAGCATGTACACTGCCTCTGACGGGGTGGTTAGACATCCCAAGGGCCCTGCTCTGAGTTTTAGTCTTTATTCTACCAAGACTAGGGTTTACGAAGCATGAAGAGCCAAATCCATACTAGCTGTCTAAAAAAGACGTTGTCTCGTATTGGTTTTCATGGCCGATTCTGAGCTAGACCTGAATCAGAAAAGGAAAGTTTTCTTTTTTCTTCCCTGGGTCATCATGTGTTTATGAATTAAAGCCCACTTACGTAACTGAGTGTTGACGCTGGGATGCTTGTTACTTTGGGTTGGGTTGGAGAGCTCCATGGTAGAGTTGTTGACTCTCTTTTTAGAACGCTGTCTTTGTTTTTACACCGAATTCAGCAATTTCCTTAAAAAAAAAAACAAAAACCCTTTTAATTGAAGTATTTATTTACCATAAACTAACCATTTAAAGATACAATGTAGGGTTTTTAAAAAAATTAATTGGTTAATTTATTTTTGGCTGCATTGGGTCTTTGTTGCTGCACGCGGTCTTTCTCTAGTTGCAGCGAGCGGGGGCTACTCTTTGTTGCGGTGCGTGGGCTTCTCATTGTGGTGGATTCTCTTGTTGCGGAGCACGGGCTCTAGGCGTGCAGGCTTCAGTAGTTGTGGCTCACGGGCTCTAGAGCGCAGGCTCAGTAGTTGTGGCGCACGGGCTTAGTTACTCCACGGCATGTGGGATCTTCCCGGACCAGGCCTCGAACCCGTGTCTCCTGCATTGGCAGGCGGATTCTTAACCACTGCACCACCAGGGAAGCCCCCATTAGGGAATTTTGATAGATGTATACACCTGTGAAACCAACACCACAACCAACATTTTCATCACCCCTTAATGTTTCTTGTCCCTTGGCAGTCCATCCCTTCCTCTGCCCCAGCCCCAGACAATCACTGCATTCTGTCACTGTAGATAACCTTTATTTTCTAGAATTTTATATTAATGGAAACATGCATTATGTACCCTTTTTTGGGGGAGGGGAGTAAGTCTGGGTTATTTTATTCAATGTGTTGATTTGGGGGTTCATCTGTATTGTAGCATGCATCAATGTTTTGTTGCTTTTTATGGCCGGGTAGTATTCCATTGTATGGATGCACCAGATTTTATGTATTCATTTACTTTGTTGATGGACGTTGGGTTGTTTCCACTTTTTGGCTTTTACAAACAAAGCTGCTATGGCTATGTGAGTACAAGATTTGTGTGGAAAAATGTTTTCATTTCTCTTGTATAAATAACTAGGAGTAGAATGGCTGGGTCACCTGCTAGGTGTATGTTTTACTTTATAAGAAACTGCCAAACTGTTTTCCAGAGTGTCTGTGGCACTTTGCATTCCTGAAAGCAGTGCATGAGAGTTCCCGTTGCTCCACATTGTCACCAACGCTTCGTATTATCAGTCTTTTAATTTCAGCCATTCTAGTGGGTATGTAGCAGTATCTTGTGTTTACTTTGCATTTCTCTGATGACTAACGATGTTGAGCATCTTTTCGTGTGCTTGTTTGTCACCCCTATCTATCCTTTGTGAAGTCTTTATTCAAATCCTTTGCCCGTTTTTAATTGGATTGTTTTGTGTTTCTATTATTGAGTTTTAAGAGTTCTTTATATATTCCGGATAGTAGTCCTCAGTCTTCTTTTGAGTCTCACAGTAATTTTGGTGTCTTTGTAGTAAGACAAGGCCCAACTTTCATTTTAGTGTTTAAAACTGAACTCCTTCCAAAACAAACCTATTCTGTCATTCTTCCTCATCTCAGCTAATAGCATTTCTATCCTTGGAGTCATTCTTGACTCCTGTCTTTCTCCCCCGCCCACATCCAGCCCATCAACAATTTCTGCTGCTCTACCTTCAAATTATAGTCAGAATCCATCCACTTTCACCACCTCTACCCTGTTCTCACCCACCCTCATTTATCCTCTGGGTTCTTGCAGGAGCCTCCTAACTGGTCTCCCTTCATCTAACCTCCCACTTCCTGCCATTCTCCCCTACCCCATGTTTTCCCAAGTGTAGCAGCCAGAACAATCCTGTTAAAATCTAAGTCCAACCTTCTTGCTACTCTGTTGAGAATTTCCCATTGACTTATGAGGGCTCGTAACCCTCCGTGGTTTGGCCTCCTGTCCCCTCTCTCCCCTTTCTCTGCTGCGCTCCATCCCCCGTGCTCACTCTGTTCTTCAAACATTCCAGACCTGCCTCAGGCTTTTTGCACTTGCTGTTGTTCCCTTTGTCTGGAATAATTTTCTTCCTCCAGGCGTGACTCTCTCCCTTACTTCCCTTTACGTCTTTGTTTAAATATCACCTTCTGTTCAGTGTATATGTTTAATTTTGGATCACTTCCATTTGCCCCCCAGTTGCAAACACCAAACAAAGTTAAAGATGTAATTATGCTCAAAAACAAGATAAACATATCTGTAAAAAACAAATAACAAAGCAAAGATTGATGCTGAAGCCACAGCCCCGCTCTGCTATGAGTCTGGAAATAGGCGGTGGAGCTGGGAGCTCCGCTCTGCTGGGGCAGAGGGAACTAAAAGTAGCCCATGAGCCAGACTCACTGCTGAAAACAAGGTTTGGGCTGGGCTGCTCCAGCTATGGAAGGAGGCTAAAAACATCCAAGACAATTACTGCTCAGGGTGAAGTCTAGGGCGGCCGGAAGAAACAGACACAAGCTTGCAGCCCACTCATGGGCCAACATCACCTGGAGGCATGACTGAAGTTTACCCGTGTCACTGTGTGCGAGGGGTCCTGGTCTGTCAACACGAGACTTGTTCTAGGCTTGGAGATCCTGGGAGTAGTGACCACAAAACTGTGGGGGAGGGGTGGTACGGAGAAGACCTCCCCTCCCCCCACCCTACCTCACCCCACTCCACCTCCTCCTGACCAACTCTGACCGTATGAATTTGCAAACCAAAATTCCAGAACACCTAAACTACTAAAGATAGCCAACAAAATCAACAGTGAGAGATTAATTTGTTCAGGATTAAATGAAAATAGAGGCCTCTGATACCAAGTGTAAAATGCGTGTTTAGAATTATCAGAGGTGAAAGGCCTTATTACAGCTAAAAGAGAATATGAAACACAACAGGCAGAAAGGAAACATTAATAGGTAGATATGAACAAAAACCTGTAAATGCTGGAAATGAAAAATAAGCATCGAAATTTAAATCTTAATAAATGAAGCTCCACACTGGCCAAAGATGAAGATAGGATTAGTGAATTGGAAGATATGCAGAATGCAGGCAGAGGAGTAGAAATATTTTGACAGAGTAGTTGGGTCACGTGGAGGGCAGACCTACGCCTCCAACCCTGGTCTGATAGATGTTCTAGAGGAAGAGAGATGGGACAGTGGCAGACAAGCACTGTTCAGAAAGATGAAGGCTGAGAATTTTCCAGAAGCAAAATAAGACATGAGTTTTCAAATTGAAAACACACACAGTGCTTTGTTTAACAAGGTGAATTAAAATAAACCCACAAGTCCACCCCTAGGCATGTTGCAGTGAAATAGCCCAATGTAGGGATAAAGCAAAAATCTCCCAAACCGCCGAAAGAGAGAAGGCAGGTAATCTACCAAGGAGCGGCAGTTTTAAGGTAGTCTTTTTTTCTGACCACATCCTACTTCATCGCAAGCCTTGATCCTAAATGCTAAGGCAGTAGGTTATTGTTTATGCCCTTAAGCAGCCACAGATTGCCTCGTTGAGCGGGAAGGGGACCTGTGTTCAAGTGGCCACCCTCTGCTACACACTGTATCCGAAGATGTACGAGCTGGGGTGTTTCTTGCCATGTTTTATAGACGCAGAACCTCGAGGCCCAGAGGGGCTAAATGACAATGACATGTTCAAGGCCATGGCTGTAAGAGACCGAGTTGAGGCTGTGACCCAGAGTCCGTGCTCTGTCCGCCTCTCCTCAGGGTGGTAAATCAGCTAAGCAGACGTCCCGGGCAACCTGGAATTATTTAGTTCTCCAGGCTAAGGTGTAAGTTAAAGTTCTCTCGCTGGGCTCCTATTGTGGCAGGTGATCTTTCTCGCCAGGGCTTCTGGCTGTGGGTCCGCTGCATTCTGATGAAGGAGAAGGGAAGATGGGCTGCTTACCCTCCTGTGCCGACACACAGACTAAATACCTGGTGTAGTCCCTGCTGCTTTGGCCGCCTCCCAGTTTTTTTTTTTCTTTAAATGACCTATTTCCTTTATTAACTTGTTGCTGGACCAAGTTGGTACACTTACAATTTGCTATTATGTGTTACTTTTTTCTTCAGGTTAGGAAAGTTGACACAGATTGGTAGTTTTCTTCCTGCCAAGGTATTTTTGGTACCCTGTTGAATTTCAGATGTTTAATTTTTTTACACCTTTCCCCTTCATTTAGATAAGGACCTAAGAGCTTTGCAGAGGTAGGAATTAGGTTTTTGCCACTCAGGGCTTTGGGAAAAATATCTGAAAGTAGACAGGAGACATACTAGGGAGATCACTGATTTATGGAGTGGGTAGAATGTGCTTGAGATGGGGGTGCTATGGGTGGATTTCTTACGTAATAATGTCATTCGGTTTATGCTTTCGTAAGAAATCAAGGGATTGAGATGTGAAACAATATATCAGATACTTGGGTATTTATGAACAAGCCCAAGAAATAGTATTTCCCTCTCCTTTCCTGCAAAATGTGACCCCATCTTGAATTTGGTATTTTTACTTCCATTGCTACATCTATCTTACATGGGTCCAGTGTTTGGCTGAATTATTATGGATGCTTGCATATTCTTAGATTTGGACCTTTGGTTTGTGCAGGCAGAGGGTCATGAAGCTCAGTTTGTCCTTCTTAACTGGGAACCTATTTGATTCTGCTCTGCTCCCCCCTCCCCAATCACTTATCACTTCTACAGTCTCTTGTTATCTACATCCCTGCCAAGCCTTCTCTTTTTCTCATTGTTTGTTTGTTTGTTTAAACTCAAGGTTAATCAAAAAACTAAGAGGGTATCAGGACAGGCACCATTCTTAGCACTTGGATTAGATAAAACATGTTACTTTCTTTTCAGCACCAAGAAGGTAATGGGAATATATTTCATGTCTACTATGGCAGGGTGGTAAAGGCTACCCGGGTTTAAATCCCAGCTCTGCCACTGACTTGGGTGTGACCTTGAGCAAATCACTGAACCTCTGTCTTGGTTTCCTCATCTATAAAACGAGAATACTAAGAATACCTACCTCAAGGCTGTTAGGATCAAATGGGTTGACACCTATAAAACTAGAAAACCAGTGCCCAGAACATGGCAAACACAAAATAAGTGTTAGCGGCTATTATAATCACCGCTCTGGAAGTTTAACATATGTTATCTCTAATCTTCACAACACCCTTATAATATCAGTTCACCAAACTGCATAGAGACCCTTGAAGACAGAGACCCACATCAAGTTTTTTGTATCAATTTTGCGCACACACACAATTTTACACATGGCCTTGCCCTCGCTTTGAAACACAATAAATGCAGGTTTCTTTGTATGTGAACTCAGAGTCCACCTGGTTTCGTTAGTTGGTAGCCTTGAACTTAAAACCTGCAAAAACCTGTTCGTGAGCCTGACATCCAGGAACAGAGTAGTTCAGTACTCCAGGAGCTTGTTCCTGCTCCCCTCCCCAGCCTGGCAGTCACTCCCCTAGGGCCCTAAATGTTGGGGTGTGAGGGCAGTAACACGAAGCAAAGGGTCTCAATTAAAACCCAGAAGTCCAGAGAGCCTTTTTAACCATCCGTCTCTGGCATCAAATGCTGGGCGCTGTGCTGAACGTTCAAGGTACCCTGTTGCTGATGAGCAGGGTGTAAGGAGTGGCGTTAACAAGGTTGGCCAGGCAGAGCAGACCCAGCCTGGGTTATGATCTGCCTGGTCCACTCTTTGAGAGAGAACTTTAATAGCAGACGTAATAAAGCACAGGTGGCATAATGAGGTGAGGAATGGGCAAGAAACTGTCCTAGCTTGTGCTAATAGTGCCTGAGACCTAGTATTGTCTCCAGGGAGCCCGAAGCACAGCTCAGACATTATCTCATTAATCCTCCCAAAACCCCCATGGGGTAGGCAGGTGGCAGGCATTCCCCTTGCTCTCAGGATCAGAGAGAATGTGGCCCTTATATGACTCACCCAAGGTCGGGTGAGGGTGGCAAAGCACAGCATATAATTTATTGCTTTTAACGCTGTGGTTTCCTCTCCTCCCTAGCCCCCTGCCCCTGTTATTAACAGCGATTTTCATCAAGTGACCCTTTCTGAAGCGCTCTGGTTTGGAAACTCACCAGTGCAATTACAGAGAAGCGAGGATGGGATGGGGGTGAATCTGTAGCCTGTGGGTGTAGCTAGCGAGTCCTCGAGGAACTTGAGGTGCCCTTCCCCTCCCCGCGGGCTCTTGCCCCCATTCTGGATCTATCACTGGTGTCCTGCTTTCCTGCATTCTTGCGATAGGTTTCTTGCTTGGGTCCATGGTCTTGGGCATGGTGAATAGGAGTAGTTCTATTTCCACCTCACTCTGCTCTCACCGATCTCCTGTTGTCACTCTTTTCATGGTGACACTGCCCTGGCTGGAGCCCTTTCCCTCTTAGGCACTGTGCCCTAATACAGTCCTCTCACCCCCAACCTTGGAATCCTAATTTACCGAGTGCATTGGCTTGTGCCATCTAACTCGGGTGATGCAGGCGCTGTTCTTATTTTACACACGAGGAAACTGGACCTTGGGGCTGTGTTCTTTTCAACATGCCATACC
The DNA here is from genome assembly GCF_965194825.1 of Balaenoptera physalus. Taxonomy (NCBI): domain Eukaryota; kingdom Metazoa; phylum Chordata; class Mammalia; order Artiodactyla; family Balaenopteridae; genus Balaenoptera; species Balaenoptera physalus. Next base: position 74,762,673 of record NC_138897.1, read on the forward strand.
GTTGCTCATAATTAGAGTCTTGCCCTACTATTTATTTTTTCTTTTCTAACTTGCCCTTTATTTGCATTAACTCTTTCAATAACAGCTTTGTTGAGATATAATTCACACACCATACAATTCACCTGTATGAAGTGTACAGTTTAGTGGGTTTTAGTATATTCACAGAGTTGTAGACCATCACCACAATCAATTTTAGAACATATAAATCATATCAAAAAACAAACCCTGTACCTTTTAGCTCCTACTTCCCTATCCTTTCATTCCTCAACCCTCCAGCCTTATGCAACCACTAATCTATTTTCTGTCTTTATAGATTTCCCTATGCCGGACTTTCATATGAATAGAGAATAGAAGATGTGGACTTTTGACTGGCTTCTTTCACTCAGCTTAATATTTTCCAGGTTCATCCATGTTGTAGCATGTATCAATATTGTTCCTTTGTGTAGCCAAATGATATTCCATTGTTTGGGTATACCACATTTTGTTTACCGATTCACCCGTTGACGGACGTTTGGGTTATTTCCACTTTTTTGGCTGCTATGAATAATGTTACCATAAACTTTCAGGTACAAGTTTTTGTGTGGGGGGAGGGAGTGTATTTTCTAGCAGATGGTGAAAGGATTTTTAGCTTTGTTTTTGTTTTGAGTGTTTTTCTCCATCTGTTTTGCGTGTGTCAAAGGAAGGAACCAAAACCATGGTGTAACTTCATAAAGTATTTCTGTGATCAGGTGGCCTCTGGCTCAAGCTCATCGTGTCGGGATGACCGACGCTAAACTGCTGTCATCATCCATTAGGATGGTGTTTATTGTTGATTCCACACTGCATGCCGGTTTATCATACTTTCCCCTCATGTTTTCTTGCTGAGCCCTTGCAGGCAGCCTGTGCTGCTTGGCCAGCGCAGGCTCCAGTGCCTGGCTGTCCTGTCCAGCACCCACGGAACGCTCTCTCCAGGGTGTGCTCAGCTGCTGGACCATTCTGTGGTGGCGTGTTGCTGTGGGGAGGAGCACATCTGTTTGCGGATGCGTGTCACTACCTAGTAATGCCGTTTGTTACTTTTAAACTGTGTTGTACATAGAGCTGATTTATAGGAAAAAGCCCTGGTGAGCTTCAAATTTCCGTCACCTGTTGTGTCAGCAAATGCACATACATTTTAGATTTTTTTTTTTTTAAATTACTGATCAAACAACAATGGGTCTTATTTACCTTTTCTTGTCCACAGTGTCCGGCACAGGGTCAGTGCTCAGCAAATATTGGTTTGGATGAATACTAGAATCCAAAAAAGGAAAGTCTCCAGCTACCCTTACTCTCTAAACCCATCAACTTTTAAAATTCTTTGTTTCCTTGCGGTTTTCACACATCTGCAGATGGTTTTTTTTTTTTTTTTAATTTTTATTTTTATTTATTTATTTTTGGCTGCACTGGGTCTTCGTTGCTGTGTGCGGGCTTTCTCTAGTTGTGGAGAGCGGGGGTTGCTCAGCAGTTGTGGAGCAGGGGCTTAGCTGCTCCGCAGCATGTGGGATCCTCCCGGGCCAGGGCTCGAACCCGTGTCCCCCGCATCGGCAGGCAAATTATTAACCACTGCGCTACCAGGGAAGTCCCTGGTATTTTTAAATAGGTGTTGTTTTGCACATATGCTTTTCTTAAAATTTCATACATGGTACTTTTTATACCATGTTATCTTCATCATTATCCTCTTATAATTATATAATATCCCATAAATTATGCACATTGTTTTGTTTGATTATATAGTCTTTGGGAAGACATTTTCTTTTTTCTTTCTACATTTTCATAGTTTGGAGAAGGACTGCTTGAAGATTTTATCATGGAAAGTTACTTCTTTGTTTTATTTATTTATTTCATTTGTTTTTGACTTAGTTTTAGGTTACTTCCTCAGGATCTGCTCTAAAAATGGAATTATGGGGGAAAGGAAGTCATAGGATCTTGGGTTTGTTGTATATTGATAGACAGATTACCCCAAATTGAGCCGATTTGCGGCGTGGCCAGCCAGGTGTGTCCACATACACCCAGCAGCCCATACACCCAGTAGCATTGAGTTACGTTGGTGATTTTACTGTGCATTCATCAGCAACAAGGTTGATGGTCTTTCTGTTTCCTTACTATAAACTATTTATATATATCCCGTAACTGTCACTTCATTCCTTTCTGTTACTGATAATATGGAGAAGTTTTAAGAATATATTGCTCTTTCCGCCTCCTTTCTCACTGTCTAGCTTGTTAATTGTCCTAAAGGACTTCCCTTAACGCGAGTTGCCTCACTGATTCTCAGAATAACTTATGGACGGCCAAACCGAGCTTGTCTCTGCATTGCTTTCCACCTGTCCCAACAGAATGTATTAAGTGAGTCCTTTCTGCATCCTTATGTTGTCCTGGTTTGCATCATAAGACCTTTTAAAAATTTAAATGTGTTTTTGGAATTTCTTTTCCACTTGTTTTGTTTGTCTAGTTTCAGACTGGCATCATGTAGTTTTATTGATTTTGTGGTTTTATAGTATTCTTTTTAAATCTGGAAGAATGAGAAGCCTTCTTTACCCTTTCCCCTCCAATATATTTCTTCTTGATTTAATAACTGTTTTGTGTGTACACGTACCAAATCCTTACCTTTTTATAATAAGAACAATCAAGTGTCCTTTATGATGTTGCCTTGTAACTTAAAACAAAACTTTGTCTGTGAATTTCTATGTAGAGCTCAATACTTGTCATCTGGTAGCTGTATGTGTCACTTTGAGTCATTTAAAGAATAGATTTAGAATTAAATTTTGCTTAACATTTTCAGATCGTTTCCTATCGGCTATTGGATACTTTTTTTTTTTTTTTTTTTACAGAATTTAATCTATGAAACATCTCCTTACCTACTTGGAATTGGAAGTTCTAAGTGAAGGTCTGTAAAGTCAGACATGCGATATACACAGGGCTGTATCTAAGTTTCAACATGATTATCTGACAAAATGCAATTCAGGGGATGGGAGATATTCAGGTGAGAAGGTAGATTTGAAATACTTGCTGCTTTGCCCAGATTCCGACAGGCAGCTTCTCAGTTGTTCTTTTGGTACCAAGAACAAGAGGAACCAAACAGGGTAGAGGCTGTTCTTGGTTTTTCTCTAAAAAGTGACACTCACTGCAGAAGACAGTGTTCGGAAAACCAGACCCCTCAGCGAAGAAATGCCGGTTTTAATCCTCAGGCAATTCCCATTTGGAAGTTTCCAACAAACAGCAGCAACAGCCAGCTCCTTTTCTGTGTCTGGGGTCCTTTCTGTTCCCATTGCTATGACAACGGGGGGGGAAAACTGTGTTCGGGTACCTCTGGATTCTAGATCCAGAAAAAGGTTCAGGCTGTTTGTTCAGAGAGCAAAAGAGAGTTGTCTGTTTCCTTGTACATAGAAGAGAAAAAATAATCCTTATGATTCAAGAGAAAAATGGGTGGAGCTGTCCTTTTCCATTCTTTCACATAAATTATAAGTCTTGATTCCAGCCACCACACCTTTTAAGAAAAGGTCCAGGGCTGTTGTTTCAGGTGAAACTCTGTACCACAGTGACACCCTAGCCTGGTCTGCGGCGGCAAAAGGACAAAAGGAAGGAAGTTTCCCTTTTAAATCCCCAGGAATTTTTTGATGAGATAATATTACAGAGTGAAATGTCTCTCCTCCTATTCGTTCCGTGTTTGGCTCCAGTGTAACAGTAACCCACTTAGAAGCAGGCGGCCCTTTTGAAGTTATTTTAAACTTCCAGCAGAGTGTGGAGATATTGTAGCCTTGGATAAGAGCACCACCAGCCCCGGTTTCAGTTTTGCCCTTTCAGACGTGTGGAAAGTGCCCCAGTATATCTCAAGGATTTTGTACTGAAAGCTTCTTAAAGAGCTGGTCTTGGTTTCAAAGCTTGGCTTGATGTCCTGTACCCAAGGGAACGTAGTTCTATTTCTCCAGATACTTAACCTTGTCTGACATAGTCTTTGGGCTTTGAAGTTCCCGTAGAGTCTTTGTCCATTAACAAAACAGTGAAACCATGATAGCCAACCTCATCGGGCTCCGAGAAATTTGAAGAAGGTCCATCTTCATGTTTCAGCATAAAACCAGATGCTCGATACCTGGCACTGATGGTGGCCAGGACTCTGCCCTGCTTATTGTTAGCCATTTTGCCCGAGCAGCTCCTTGTTTGGAAATGCAAGTAGGATGTTCAGCACCCCTTGCAGAGGTTATAGGATCTGTCTGTGTCTGGGAGAAAACTGGGGCTCCCTAGAACAACCACCTTGGTTGTTGTGTCTGCCACCTCTGTAACACCCAAATCCACATCACACTCTGGTGCCCCCTGGAAGTTATTTGGCTTATGGGGGTGGTGAGGGCTGCTGGTTCCTTCTGCACCATTCTCCCCGAATCATCCGTGTGCTGTGTTCCAGCCGTCCCCAGCCCAGGGCCTGGGGGCTCCCGAGCGTCGTCCCAGGCAGTCCTCCAAGTCCATAGTCCTGTGCAGGTTGCCTGTTGGGGCCTCTCTTTGGCCTGATGGAATGCTTCCCTGCAGGACCCAGAGAATCGACTGCAACACCTGGAGGAAGGGGACATCTGTCCAGCAGTGCCTACGAAGATCTTAACCAAAATAAAGCACGTATACGTTTACAGAAGGGAAAGAGTGCTTCATGGCTTTTAATTAAAAGAGCGTTCCTCTGGTGTACCCTTTGCCATCCCTGATTGCTATTCTCAGAGGCAACTACTTTCAATTATTTAGTGGTTTCTTCTGCCGTTCACCTCTGGGAATATTTCTAAATTTCTGTCAATAATTTCTAAACCTGCTTATACTGCCTCATATTTTTAGCCCATTTGTACATTTTTCAACTTCCTACTCTGGAAGATGGCAATTTTGTTCTCTTACCCCCCTCATCCCTTCCCCTGCCCTGCCTTTCCACCTCCCCACCCCCATACACACATTTCCCATCTCTGCATTTTCCCAGTGTAGTTATATCACAATCAATGTTTAGATCAGGATTTACGTTATTGTGGCTGTCACTGTTCCCAGCCAGGCCATGCATGCCATACCCTGCTTATGGTTTACAATTCTGGTGTGACTTTTTGGTTTTTTTCTGCAGTTAATAACTGTCCCCCCCGCCCCATTACTTTAGTTTGCTATCTGATTATCACATTTCATTCTCTTGTTCGGGACTGTAACACTCTTCTCAGTACTGTCAGTCCCACCGGGTGATGACTCAGGTTGTTGTTGTTGGTTTGCTTATTTTGGGAGCTCTCCTGCAGCCCTCATCCTTCTGACCCCATCTGGGCTGGTCGCCTGGCAGGCTGGTGGCATAGCTGTCCTCCTGGGATTTTCGTCTCTTTTTCTTCTCTGTTGGATTCTCTGTGCCCTGGATCCCATGCCTGCCTCTTCCTCGGTTTATTCCCTTGTTTTCTCGGAGCTGACAGCAGCTTCTGAGATCAGACAGGGGCCGGGAATTTTGAGGTTTTGCTTTTTAGGGGAGGAATCCTCTATTCCTCTTCCCCCTCCATCACCCTCATAAAGCACTGTGGTGGGCCTGCCTGAGTGAAGGGCAGCGGCATTGTGTTTTCTGCACGTGGAGAGTGTTACCTGCCTCTGCAAGCCCAGCTGCTGAGACCAAGAAGGAACAGCCTTTGCTCCTGTGCCATTCCCAGTAAATCTTGAGATTGCCGGTAAAGTCATGGGAATGTGTTTGGTGACTTGGGGATCAATGACTCTAAGAGCCGGATCTTTTAAAGTTCCGGCAGCAATTTGTTGAAATCCTGACCTCTTTGTCCTGTTCCCTCACTTAGCCGAACAGAGACGCAAATGGCTTCCCCAAACAGAGCTGAGATGCGGAAGCAGGCCTGTCTCCAGGCTGAGGGCTGGAGACACCCAGCGGTCATTTATTGAGCACCTATTGGGCACAAGGCTCTGGGTGGGGTGAAAGGGGACCTCTGAGAAAGACTCCTTGTAGGAGCAGGTACCCATCCCAGAGGAGAGGCTGAAGGAACTGTGTGCTAAGCACCATGTAAAGCATTTGGGAATGTAGAGGTGGAAGCAACTAGCTATATTGGTGCATTCAAGAAAGCTCCATGGAAGGGCTGACATTTAAACTGGTCTTGAAGGACAGAGAATTCTAGGCAAATGCATGAAGGGCAAGCAAACGTGACATGTCAAGAGAAAGTGAAGAAGGAGAGGGCTTTCCCACTGATTGAGCATCTACTGTGCAACTAAGATTATACATTTTATCTCATTTAATCTGCACAGCACCCTGTTGAAGTGGATGGTACTGTCCCCATTTTACAGATGAGAAAATAGAGGTTTATAGAAATCGAGTCATCTGCTCAAGGAGGTATGCCTCATAAGAGGCAAGTTTCACAATATGGTTACATGATTCCAAAGCGCTCATCCTCTCCATCCCCCAAACACCCCTCAGAACAAAATCAGGAGTAAGGCAGCCAGAGTCACCGCTTCTTAATGTCAAACCTCCCGATAGAGGACTAACTGGGAATTTGCCTTCAATTGACTTAAGCCAGGGTGTTGACATCCCGAAGTTATTCTGAGAGCACAAGACCAAAGTTATAACTCAGGACATATCTTCTGTTAAATCCTCACACTTTAGTGTGGCTTGTTAATTATTGGCATTTTTCTTCTCCGAACCTGCCCCAGGAGTTTTGCTTATCTTCTCATTTCAGGCTGTCCTTCTCCTCCTTCAGTATTCTCTGTCCAGTGAGTTTTTGTCAAGTTCCATTCTAGGTTTCTGAGTTTATTTGGTTTTTCCTTTATGTTTTCATTAGTGGTTCTTTCTGACAACCCTGAGTTCTTATACACGATTTAGCCATTTTTTTTCTTCCAGTTTTGTTTGACATACAGCACTGTATAAGTTTAGGATGTAGAGCATCATGATTTGACTTACATACATCATGAAATGATTATCACAAGAAGTCTAGTGAACGTCCATCATCTCATATAGATACAACACTAAAGAGAGAAAAATATATTTTTTCCTTGTGATGAGAACTCAGGATTTACTCTCTTAACCATTTCATATGTAACATACAGCAGTGTTCATTATATTTATCATGATGTACATTACATCCCTGGTACTTATTTATCTTATGTCCTGGAAATTTGTACCTTCTGACTACCTTCATCCAGTTCTCCCCACCCCCAATTCAGCCATTTTTAACCTTCTTAAAAATATGAAGGCAAAAACTTCTTAACTTTCAAACATCTGATCAGGTAAACCCGACACACCCAAACATTTTAAGAAAATAAACTCAGAAATTCCTATAATTGTTAAATGCTTATGTGCCACATTAAGTTCAAAGTTAACATGCTTGAACATCATTCGTTGAAATCTCCTAAGATTAATTTTGCACACACAGGTCTTATGTGTAGTCACTGCCTGTATGTCACTGGCTGGTGTCAGCATGTACGAATTCACAAGCGTGGTTTTCATGTGATGACAGCCTGGAGCAATAGTGTGGCAGCAATGTCTCACTGAATATTTAGAATATATGTGTTTCATATGTTGGAGGTCCTCATTCTCCATAGATGACTGTGATCCAGAAAAGGACTTTGGGATCTTTTTAAGTTAAGGGCTACTGTTTCTCAGAAGACAGTAGAAAGATTTGGTTGGGGCTTTATCTTGAAATGTGGAACAGAAAATAAGTTTGTATTTGAATTTAACAAGTTAAATTATAATTGCAACTTTGTTCTGATTTCTGAGAACAAAGAGCGAATCCCCTGTTGGCAGTGTTGAGATATTTCCAGCAAAACTGTCTGAGAATGTGGATGTGACATCCTTCGCTTACGTTTGACTCCAGCAGCAGGATCACCCAAAGTCATTTTTCCAAAAACGTTAAGAGAACTCTCTCTTTTCCCGAAGTTCTGTCTTAATCCTTTGATCATTCTCTGTGGAAGCCCCCATGTGGATTTCTTCTTTAATCCTTAGCTAGATTGTTTGCCATTTGCTTTGAGTGGATCCTGTTGCTGACTAATATGACTTTGGTGGACTCTGTTACATTTGCATCATTGGCTGATTTGTGGTTCTAGCTTGCAATTTATCGACATGGTCTGGTCACTCTATCATCTGATAGACCAATTAGCAAGAGGTTGCTGTAAGGATTAAACAAGATAAAATACATAAACAGAGTAATATAGTTGGTGCTCAATTAACAAGAAAACCCTCTCCTTCACTTTCCCCAGACTTGGCATATTCGTTTGCATTTTATGCCTTTGCCTAGAATATTCCATCCTTTGACACAGGTCAGTTTATGAGTGAATATTTTCATGTTATGGCTTCCCTATAAAGCATTCTGCTGAGCTCATAACTTGGAGCCCTTGGGAAAAGAGAACCCCAGGGCGTAAATGTTTGGAGACCTAGGGTGGCGGGCATTTCTGGAAGCTGATGCTGTCATCAGGGGTGAGCTGAGAGAGACCTGAATTGTACAATATTGGCAGGTGAGTCAAAGAGGCCAGTTACACTTGAGACGTAGCTGAGGTTGAATTCACAGCCCCAGTAGTTTGGGCCTCTGGAGATACAGACTAGAATAAGGAACTCAGAAGAGAAGAAACTCCGGAGTGGAGCTGGGAAGGGGGAGGATGGTGAGGTCAGTTTTGGATGCTCTGAGATGTGATTTTGGTGGCCCTTTACCCTCCCTGGGAAAATAAACCACCCACGCCAACCGATTACACCCACCAGCACTTGAGAAAAAATTCCCTTTGGTTTTTAAATCTTTGATCCCTGTGCAGAAGTCAACACCCTTGACAGGGCTGACACTTTGAGCTGCTCACAGTCACCCCAGTGACAGCAGATGCTTTGTAAAGGGGTCTTGGGCCCAAGGAGGGGGAGGGCCCCACATGGGGTGCAGCCCAGGGTGCCAGGGGGACCTCAGCGTGTGTGAGGCTCACGCAGTTGGGATTTCCAAGTGCTCCGGACGCCCTCTTGCCATGCCTCCCGTGGCCACGTGTCCTGCCCCACAGCTCGAGCCTCAGCCTGGTCTGCTAAGGGCCTCAGCTTCTACTCCTGCTTCTGCTGCTCTGGGTTCACATTCCCGCCTTCCTCCTCCTCCCGCCCTCCCAGGCCCCCCCTTCTCTCCAGCCGCCCCCCACCGTCCCTCCATCTCCTCCCACTGCAGCCTTTGCTCTTCGCGTCATGCGTGTCAACGTTTGGCTCGGATCACATCTACTTTAGGTTCGTTTCTTCTCACGCATGTACCTGTGCTCTCCCTAACTTGGCATTTCTCGGAGTGTGTCCCATGAAACAGTGTGAGCATATTAAACACAAAATGGGTTGATCATCAACGGGTAGGAAATGCTGGTTTTAGCAAAGGTTAAAACCCTTTTAAGTTATTTAAACCTTAGGCCTCTGCAGAGCTTTAATTTCCAAATGTAGATCCCGAATCCCTATGTCCTGTTACTCAGCATTAGTTGCATGTGCAGGAACCCATTTATCATCGTGCAGGGCTAGTATTCTGCAGGACACAGTTTCCCGAAGGGCTCTGGTGGTTGGTTTAGGCTCTGGAAGGGTGGAAACCACATCGTCCTACACTGTGGATTCCCATGTTGGCTGAGGGCAGTCATTTCTGAGTAAACTCTTAGGACTTTTTTTTTTTTTTTTTTTTTTAATTTATTTATTTATTTATAATTTATTTTGGCTGCACTGGCTCTTAGTTGTGGCATGCGGGATCTTTTAGTTGCAGCGTGCGTGCGGGATCTAGTTCCCCAACCAGGGATCGAACCCAGGCCCCCTGCGTTGGGAGCGTGGAGTCTTACCCACTGGACCACCAGGGAAGTCCCTGACTCTTGGGACTTTTTAAAAAAACTTATTTGTTGTGGTACAACTGATACAGAATTTACCACTTAAGCCGTTTGAAAGTATACAATTCAGAGGCATTTAGTACATTCACGGTGATCACCCATCCATTACTATCATCTGATGCCAGAACATTTTTATCACCGTAAAAGGACTCCTGTACCTATTAAGCAGTCACTCTCCGTTTCCCCCTCCCCCAGGCAGGCATCCACTAATCTGCTGCTTTCTGTTTCTATGGATTTGCCTGTTCTGGATATTTCATATCAGTGGAATTATACAATATATGGCCCTTTATATCTGGCTTCTTCAGTAAAGTTTTAATACACATACAAAGTCTTAGACCTGCATGATTCCTCTGCTTCCCTCGACGCAGCTCTCTATCACTGACCAAACCCTATACAGGTGTAAGTAACAAAAAGCACCTTTCCCCCTGGAAACCTCCAAGGCACATGGCCAGGTTAAAAATATCATGGAACACTGTAGAAAAGTGTCAGTAGTGGGGCTGCCGTTGACGTGACTTGACCTGGGATGTCAGGAAGCTGACTTGAGCCCGGCTGGGAGCCACTTCCTGGAGGGTCAGAAGTGCCTGGCTCTTGGCACGACTGGCTTATTGCCCTTGCCCATCCTCTCCAGTTGGAGATCTGCATTTCAAGCCGCTCATCATTTAATAACCATCGAACATCCTAGAGTGAGCTGAGTTTTTCAGGGGCAGCTGGAGGGAAGCTGTGCCGTCCACTGCACTGCAGGACCCTCCTTGGTCCTTTGGGCAGACTCTTCGAGTCTGAGGGCTGGTGCAAAAATCATATGTCGCAGGCTTCCCCATCTCAGGTCCTGCAATTCCCAGGGCAGGGTTATCCTGTGCCCACTATGAAGACAGCCGCCGGCCACCCCTTGAGCTCGCGGCGCTCACCCTTCCTTGTGGTTCCATCCACTTGCCAAGGATCTCTGCCCTCTGGGCTGCTCCCTCCCCTCCTCCACTCACTCATCCTCTCCAGTCCAGGGCCACCATTGCCAGAAGGTGCAACCTGCCTGCCTCAAATTACTGTTCTCGGTGCGCCGCTTTTCCGAAGAACCTGTGGTGCTGTCCTGGTGTCCACACGCCTTCCTGATTTTTGAGCCCGTCTCTTTCTTCTTGGTGTTGGCTGTGGCCTCCCATGCTGCTCAGGTAGCCTCTCCTCTCCCCCTGAATCCCTCAGCTCCTCGTCCCCGGGAGTGGATGGCCGCCCGTCCTCTCCCCTGCCCCGGACCCGTCCAGCTCTCCCTGTGAAGCTCAGCTGCAACTCTGGCCACCTGCACCAAACTCACATTACACTCCCACACCACCCAGTTCAGAGCTGGCAGGCAACCTTTCTTTACAGAGATTTTACCTCTTAGTCTTTTCTCCCCAGTCAGGTGACCAGCTCTCAGAAGAAGGGACAATAAAGTTAAGCAAGTGGAGTTGGAAGGTACTGGACTGTGAATTCAAGGGCCAGGCCACCCCTGGGGCAGCCACTTGCTGGCTGCGTTGTCTTGGAAAAGCTGTTTATCTTGAACTTCTCATCCGTAAAATGAGTGGGGGATAAGGAGAGTGTATTAGTTTCCTATTTGCTACTATAACAAGTTACTACAAACTTAGTGGCTTAAAGCAACACAAACTTATTCTCTCATAGTTCTGGAGGTCAGAAGTCAAAAATGGGTCGGCAGGGCTACGTTCCTTGTGGAGGGTCTAGAGAGAATCCTTTTCCTTGTCTTTTCCAGCTTCTGGAGGCGGGCCACCTGCATTCCTTGGCTCATGGCTCCCACCTCCATCTTCTGAGCACATCACTCCAACCTCTGCTTCCCTGGTCGCATCTCCTCTGTCTCCACGATTCCCTTTTTTCCTTGTAAGGACCTTTGCGATTACATTGGGCTCACCCAGGTAATCCAAGATATCAAACTTAATCATGTCTATAAAGTTTCTGGTGCCTTGTAAAGTAACGTATTCACAGGTTCTGGGGTTTAGGACATAGATGTCTCATGGGCCATTATTCTGGCTAACACAGTAGATTCTTCAGTCTCTTGTATCTCTTAACATGCCATGACTCTAAAGACATATTTCTTCCAATTATTTAAAGAGCTTAGCACCGTGCTAGACTCCTTCACGTCGCGGTAAGTTAGGTTTATCCACAAGGACTTCCTCTTCTCAGATGGTTATTAGGGATTCTAGGGTCTGATAAAACTCAATACTAGAACTGTGAGCGTAAGCCATAGTATCATTCTGTGTTCAGGCTTCCACTAAATGCACTTTTACTAGTAAAAATTTGACAGTGCTCTCCTACCTATCTTTGATTTTGTGTTTTGCAAATTTTGAAGAAACCTCAAAGCATTTCATCTGTTTTCCAGTAACCAGGGGTAGCCTTTAAACAGCCTGTTAATTATCCTGGTGATTCTGCCGTATGTCTAGTGGTCTCTCCATAAATTCCTGAAAGTGTTTCGAGGTCCTCTTGCATCAGTTGAAGTAGATGTGTTGTTAAGGTCTGGAAGCCAAATAGTTTTGGATGCTGACCTAGCTCGTCTCCTCTGTAGCTGCCACTGAATGTTATGGTATTTCACAGCCATCTAGACTGGGATTTATGTGGGAGTTACGCTGTCTCTCTTTTCCTACATCCCACTGGGTGGTGTCCACCTTGGGTGACCACTGCTTACAAAGCAGTGAGAAAGCATCTGTGAAGTCTATTTGTAGTGGCTCTATTGTGTTCTCCCCAGGGCTCACCTCATTGTACTGAAATAGGATCCGCTCAATGGGTTGAAAAATGCATCCCCCCCATATAACTTTAAGTTTTGAGGTTGCTTTTGACTGTCGAGTCTGAGACGTGCACACCGGGAGTCAAGCAGGTCTGCAGCCTGCCTACTGAAATTTTCTTTCCATTTGTTTCCTAGATGCACCCACTGGGCCTGTGTAATAACAATGACGAAGAGGACTTGTATGAATATGGCTGGGTAGGAGTGGTGAAGCTGGAACAGCCAGAACTGGACCCGAAACCATGCCTCACTGTCCTCGGCAAGGTAAGCACCAGGCCATCCGAATTGCTCCCGTTTTGATTGGTGTTCTCCACACCCTCATTTCCCCAATTCCTCAAATAGCCGGTTACGGAGAAGAGCCTTGCTGGCACAGCACTCTTTCCTGGCTGAAGTCATGTCTTGGAGCAGCCCCCCATGGTACCCAGAAGCTTGGACTCTGATGGCAGCTGCCAGCCTCAGAGTGGGCTCCACCCTGCCCACTGTGTGGCCTTGGGCAGGTCACTTCCCCTCGAGGAGTCTCAGTTTCTTCTCTGTGAACTGGGTTGATAATAGAGATTCACAATCCCTATCTTACACCCTTGGGGCCAGATGTTTCAGAATTCTGAGATTTGAGGCATTTAGAAAGGTATTAAGATGCACATATTTTATATTAAGGAACCCCCAGGAGATGTGGGGCCATCCTCAGGAACCAAACACATGCATATTTGTGTAGCAAACTACATGGATATTCACATTAAGTGGGACAACTAAAATCTAAATAGCCCCGTGTTAGTTCAGGGCAGCTGTGCCTCCAAATGAGTTCAGGGCCATTAAGTTTCGCTGCCAAGTAAGTTCTGAAAAGACTTTGGGGTTGTAGAGCTTTTTTGGTTTCAGAATGGCAGACAGCAGTTATCCTGTATTAGACCTTACCTCATAGGATGGTTAGCAGGTGAGATGAGATACAAACATCTAGCAGAGGAAGCTCTCCAGAAATGTTTACTGCCATCGGCTATTGTTATTCCGTTTAGAAGTACTAAAAAAAAAAACTTTCTTAGCCTCAAGGGTCAGCATTACCTCTGGCTGCAGTATAAGATAAAAGACAGAAATACATGCACTTTGGAAAACCATCTGTCAGTGATCTTAAAATATGACAGATAGCAACCTGTTTTGTTTTTTTTTTTAATTATTTATTTTTGGCTGCATTGGGTCTTCGTTGCCACGCACAGGCTTTCTCTGGTTGCAGTGAGCGGGGGCTGCTCTTCGTTGTGGTGCGCGGGCTTCTCACTCTGGTTGCTTCTTTTGTTGTGGAGCACCGGCTCTAGGCGCGGGCTTCAGTAGTTGCAGCACGCGGGCTCAGTAGTTGTGGCACATGGGCTTAGTTGCTCCGCAACATGTGGGATCTTCCTGGACCAGGGCTTGAACCCGTGTCCCCTGCATTGGCAGGTGGATTCTTAACCACTGTGCCCCCAGGGAAGTCCCAACCACCTGTTTTAAACTGGATCATTTTGTTAAAGGGAAAGGTTTGGAGAAAGTTGTTAGAATTTTGGTTGGAGGAAAGATAGTATATCCTAAGGGTAGTGTTATTGCCTGGGTATTTTTTATATTCTCAGAAGCTGCTGTTCTAAGTATCATGGAGAGACAGCTGGGAGGAAAACAGTCCTGGTTCTGACCTCTTGAGGAGATTCAGGCCAGAGAAGAGGTGGTTTTGATGTAGGGAGCCTTTCCCACAGTCAAAGCTGTCCCAGCCGGTGTCTCCTGAAAGGCTTTTGGCCCAGGAGACCCTCATGGATCTAATCTGTGATGTTTGTGTCCCACTTGTCTTCTGAGTAGCTTCCCACCACTTCTCAAGTTCCCCTGCCCTTTTACAGAAGGAGAAGAAAACAAAAACAAGACAAAAACAAAAAACAAAAAACCACAGGGACTATTACCTATTTGGTTTATAATTCCCAAAGTTGAATCAACGTGTTTTAGGCAGCCCAGGCCCTGATACTTCATCTTTTAAATAGTTGGCCAGAGCTGCCTAATGATGCTCAGAGAGCAGTGACCCCCTTGAGTATACATTAGTGTTTTCCTAGGAGAAATGCCAGCTCCATCCAAAGATTAGGAACAGTGCTTTCCTTGTAGGTAGCACTCTCCTAATAGAATATTTTCTCCTGTACTTAAGCTGCTGCTACGCAGGGCTCAGCAGCTCGGCTTAATTTTGCTTTGCCCCAGTCCAGTGGATCTCCACCTACGCGTCTGTCATGTCTGTAAATGGGTTGGAACAGGGCCCCTCGGGGACACCCCCTGTTCTCCCATGGCCTAGTGGTGTTGAAGTCCCTCAGAGAACCCAAATGCTCCTCCTCCGCCTGGGACAACCATGTAGTGGTTTGACTTGAAGAGTTCTGTATGGTTTGGCCTGCCGGCCTGTGAAGCCAGAGGGAATAAAAAACCCTCAACATATATTGCCTTATTAAGTATTTCTTGAGTTTATTCATTCACCAAGTGTTTATTGAATGCAGGGGCCCGGGAGCTAAGCACATGGTTGTACCTGCTAAGAAGCAGCACCCTGCTCCATGTTTCTCCGTGTTTGGAGAAACATGTTGCTGTTTGGAGAGGCTGTGGTGGTGGCAAGGCCGTATTTGCACATGGTTAATTACTGAAATTTGGCTTAACACCTGAATAAAATCATTAACCAACCCGCTTGGGCCAGACGAAGCAAGACGGTTTAGCTTTTGCTTAAAACCTGGGTTGGTACAGGAGGAACAAAGAGTCAGGCATCTCTCCCTCTCCCTCTCCCTCTCCCTCTCCTTCCTCTTCCTCTTTCTCCCTCCCTCTCTTCTGCTCTCTCACCTTGTTCTTAACTGTAGTTGTTTCCAGCTTCAATTTTATTAACTTCGCTAACTGTGTTTTCTTTCTTTCTGAGCCCCCAAGTGCAGTGGCAAGAGGCTAGGGTAAGAAGAGCAAAGTGGTCCTCATGGGCGGCCTGCTCGCCTGCAGACACACAGCATGGTTTTCTACCCTTTCTTTGCCCTTAGTGGTGAAGGCAAGAAGGAGGTGGGCAGCTAAGAGAAGCACAAAAGTAAGACGCTGCAGCCAAGTCCCCGTGGGGGTGGGGGAGGGACTCCTCCTCCGTGTAGATGTTGAGACTTGTTGAAAACCATAGACGGGGGGAGGATGCTGTCAGGCGTTTGGAGGAGCCTGGGGGAGAAGGGGGAGGGCCAGACGCAGACCCCTCTCCCTCCCCCATCACCTACCCCCATCACCCACCTGCCCACAGAAAGTGCCATGGGGTGAAATGTTGAAAATAACAGAGGAATGTCCTAAATTAAGAAAACGTAAATGCCTCTCCAGGAGTTCAAATAAAGTTTCATTTTAAAAGGGAAAGACATAAACTCATCACCTCGGTTTATTACTGAGTGCTTTTGAACTCCTCCAAAAAGGAACACTATAATCTCATGAGAGAAAAATGATTTATGATCCCCTCCTTATAATCTTTTTGATTCTGGAGGAGGCAGGGCAGACAGTAGGATCAGCTAGGGGGGCAGAGTTGGGGTGGGGGTGAGCTCCCCCAGAACATAGCAGGCCAGGGCACCAGGCCAGGCCCTGGGCAAATCCCTTCCGCTTTCTGGTCCACTTCATGTGAAGAGGCTGTTCTGGGCTCCTTGATTGTCTAACATTTTGAACTTCTGTATCATATGAAAAATCTCCCCTTGATATTCTAGTTTTCGGGGATTTCTAGGTGCAGCCTTGAAAGGCTCTGTTAACCTGCAACAGTTTACGTCCTCGGAGATTGAAACAGAAAAAAATAGACATTACTGAGCAGCTTGCTATTGAAAGTAAGGGTCTTAAACCATCCCCAAAGTGCAGGAGTCTGTTTATGCCTCAGGCATTTTAACCCTTCAGTTCAAACAGTGTTTATTATTTAAGCATCTTACGGGATTGGTAAGACATTGGAAGGTCGACTTACTAGCCGTGGTTCTTATGACTCTTCCACCTCATGGAGAGCGTCGTGGCAGGGAACACACAAGACGTGCTCAGATCTAACACAGCCCGCCTGGCCCAGATTCACCAAACGTGGAAGAAAACCAGCCTCCCTCCCTCACAGCCCACGCTGGAGTGGACTCGTAGGGAGGGTTTTGAAGGGCAGGATGGACAACCGGCATGAAATTGGCTCTCGCCAGTCCTTAGGAGGAGAGCAGAAAGTTAGTAGAAAGACAAGAAAAACAAGGGATTTAGGTCAAAGAGATGCAGCTTTGGCTGAGTGACCTCGGGAAGGTCACTTCAGTTCTCGGGGCTCGTGCTGCCCTTGTAACTGTGTCGGGGGTACTGCGAGGGGCCCTGAACACAGAGCCCGGCTCTCGGGGGACGCCGGCAAGAGTGTGAGAACAGCCCTCGTGTGGTGGATGCTCGCCGAATGCCGAGAGCTTTCCGAGCAGCGTCTCGTCTCGTTGTCAGGCCAGCTCTGGGACCATGTCCAGATTCCCATCTTACGATGAGGAGATCTCAACCTAACCTGAGATCCAACGGCTCCCAATTGCTGAGCCGAAATCTGAGATCAGGACTGTCATGCCGCCGCATCAGCCCTGGTTTCTTCCTCCTGCCTCCTTTTGCCTTTGCCGGTTTTTCTAGATAAAAATCGGATGCGTTTCAGTAGTCACTGGCTGGGCAAAGACCGTGGGTCGCATTGAATAGAAACCGTGCTTGAGCTGTGTTGAGCCGAAAGCGGAATCCGCTCTGAAAGCTCCTGAGTGTCGTCAGGGAGCCCGTGATGGGGGCGCTGCTGCTCCTCTGGAACCGCCGACCGCAGGGCTTAGGTCTTCTGGGAATCTGCATTATTCCCCACCCCCCCCACACCTCCTTGGTCGGGGACAGCACCCCAATATCCCTTGGCCTGTCACTCTTGGTTTCAAGTCTAAAGGATTCCAGAAAAGGGATTTAGTGGCCCATCTTGGATCAGGTGCTCACCTGTAGTCTGGTCAGCTGTGATCCGGGGCTGGGAGCACACTGCAACTGCCCAGCTGTGTGTGTGGCATGGGTGGAAGGTGTGCCTTCCAGAAGGAAGCTGGTGGGGACAGTGCTGGCCTACCGTCCCCAAGCAGCCCCCTCAGTCACCCAGTCACGTGTGCACTCACAAGCCGCTGGGCGATGGCCTCAGTTTATCCCAGGTCGGTCAGAGAGGCGCCACTTGGAAGGGCCTGCTCTGGTTCCTGTGTGCTGGCAAGAGTCACTTCCTCTTGCCCTGAACCGAGGGCCAGTCCCTGGCACAGACGGTGGTTGTTGTGAGTGAGGAGAAGCACGTCCCCGGGGCCGGAGGGGTTGGGGCTATGAGGCGGGCACGTAACCTCCAGGAAGAGGGCGGGAAGAACGGGAGCAAGCTCCTCAGGGGGGCGTTGAAAGTTGCTGGGGCAGGAAGAGGGTTTCGGATGCAGGAGTTTCATCTTCATCCCCCAGGAAGCTGGGAGCCACTGAAGGTTGTGGGGATGTTCATTGGGCAGTGTGTCTAGGCTGGTGGGAGAGGGGAGGGTCAGGTTACTCTGCTGGTGGGTGCTTCTGGAGCTGAATGGGCCCAGATGTCAAGTCTCTTGAACGCTTTGGTGAGGCTCTAGCCAGTGACGTTGCCAAGGACACCTCGCGTTCGCCTTCAGATTTCCCGGCTCTTCATCTCGCCTCTCCTGTTTCCACCTGCGGCAGCAGCCTGGCCGAGCGCACGGCAGGTGGACACTGCCGGGAACCGCCGTGCCTGTGAGGCGGAGAGCAGCTCGGCAGTCCTGGCTCTTCTGATGAGCAGTGCGCAACCCGGTGGCGGGTGGGGGGGTGGTCGGTGGGGAACTGAACCCTTGCGTTCACTCCACCGACCCACATCCAGCCCTCGGAGTGCCTAGGTAACTTCTTCAAAGAGAACAAAGACCTTAGTGACCAAAGTGACCGCAAGGCAGAAAACAGAATCAAAGGAATTTAATTTTTTCAGGATGGTTGGGAGGAGAGGGAACACATAATGGTTAAGACTGGGGTTTAGTCATCAAACTAACCTGAATTTAAACCCCAGTTCCAGCCCTTTAATCCATGTGACCTGGGATGGTCCCTGAACCCCTCTGCCCATTTCCACCTCTGGAGACAGGAACCTCGAGGCACCTCAGGGAGAGAGTGTGTGTCAGGTTCACGCGTGGCTGGAAACACAAATTAGCAGCTCTTGGTGCCCATCCTCTCTCCCTCCCTCCCTCCCTCCCTTATTATCCTTCAGTTTCTTTCAGCACTCACAGTGCTGTTACTTAAGTAGTCAGATCCTTAGAGACAGAAAATAGAGTGGTGGTTGCCAGGGCTGCGGGAAGGGGAGAATGAGGAATTAGAGTTTAACGGGGCCGGAGTTTCAGGAGGAGGTGGAAAAGTTCTGGAGATGGGCGGTGGTGGAGGGAGCGGGGGGCTCGTCGTGCCCTTCTCGTTCAGGGTTTGGTCACAGATGGGTGTTTCCTACAGTATTGGGTCCCCCGGCCCTTAGGCCGAGCCCAGCCTAGCGCTCCTGAGAATGAGATTCCCCGCTCTGTCTCAAGAGCGATGATGGGACTAAAATCTCAGGGTCTGACTTGAAAGGAAGGTGGTGGCTGACGGGAGCAGGGTCTCAGAGCAGCTGCCCCCGTCACAGGCATTGGCCTCTTGAGGCAGGGAAGTGAGTGTGATATTTGCCACACACCTGAGCTCAGGGTACTGTGACTACCCGCAGCTCATTGCTGTGGTATCCTTGGGAGCACCTGTGCTTGGGACACTTACCTGTGTCACACCTTCCCAGAGCATGTTACCCGAGGTGTCTTATTGCAGTGGTTCTCAACTGGGGGCGTACATAGCACGTGCGTGTGCGCACACACACACACACACACACACACACTGCCCCAGGGGACATTTGGCAATATCTGGAGACATTTTTGGTTTTCAGACAAAAATATCCAGGAGAGGATGGGGGTGGGGCTGCTGCTCAACACCCTACACGGCACAGGCCAGCCCCCCCTACAACAAAGAACATTCTGGCCCCAATGTCAGTAGTGTCACCATTGAGATTCCCTGTCTTTCTGTGACACGTTTTCTCTCCCTAAGAAGACCTTAAATTCCACTTCCTCCTTCATCCTTTGCTTCTCTGCCCTGCTGGCCTCCAGTACAGAGACAGGTTCACGGTGTCCTGTGGTGTGTTCGTTGAAGTGCACGATCAATGTTAGAGCGCGTTTGTGTTTCCACGTGAGGAGTGCAGGGAGCACAGTTTGCAACTATGCCGCGTGGCTTCACGATCTGGGCTCCCTGCGGTCCTCTGCGCTCCTCACTTTAGGCCAGTTAACCTCTCTTTGTCTTCGTTTCTCCATATTGCCCTCTGTAAAGATAGTTGTGACAATTAAAAAAATGATGTGTGTAGAGTTCTCGGAGTGTGTGAATACTCAACAAATATCAATTTCCTCCCTTCTCTAAACATACTCCTGAGGTGAGGTGGGTTTCTGGTTGGAGAGGAAGTTTGGAAGGCTCTTCAGATTTATTTTAAGGAGTACTTGGGTAAATAACTCCCATATTTGGTTAAAAAGGAAAGCAAGAAAGGAACTTAGTGAAAGAAATCAGATCAGGAGGAAAAGATTGACATGATATGAATGGAAAAAGGAAAAACTCGGGGAATACCACTTTTCTTCTAAGGTCATGTGTCTGATTTGAAAATCACAAACTTTTAATCTGATGCTTTTCTTCTATGCCTAAATCTTCCAAGAACCCCTTGGTTAAAAGGCTATATTAAGCCCAAGACTTTTTCTTAAACTAGGTCTGAGACATTTTCAGCTATAAAACGCTAACTGAAACCATTATTTGAAATCCTCTGAAAGACTTAAGGGAGTTTTGAAGATAGAGCGAGTGAATAGAACAAATAATGTTTCTGCCAACCCAAGGAGCAAAGGCTGAGGGCCATCTCCCCAGACTAGGGGAAGCCTGGCTCACAACACTCCTTCTGGCCATTGTCCCCTCTGATTGAGCCAGCCTCTCAACAGAGCAGGGGCCACAAATGAGGCTGTCCTAGGAGACTAGGACTGGTGTGACGGGCCAGCAGAAAGACCATCAAAAACAGCTGATGACCTTGTCGACTTTTGAGAGGCCATTTTGAATAATAAACGAAGTTAAAACCTAACATATTAAGTCATGATAATATGTATAGTACCAGTCCCAAGTCAGGTGACCTGAATCTCTCATACCTGGAGATAAGCCCCAAAGTCCCATCTGCTCAAGGTTCTCAGAGAGAGGGTTCTTGCACACACCTGGCTGTGTGCGTGAATTAACCCAAATAAGCAGCAGCGGGCTGCCCCTCTAGTGCGTTTCTGGCCACGTCCAGGGGCATTTCAGATTTGGCGGGGGGCTGTCTTGACAGTGACTGCATGTAACTGGTTAACGATCTACGTGGAGAACCTGTGCACGAGGTTTGACCAGCTCACAGTATAGGGCGCTTGAGCTGCACCTGTGCAGGAGGGCGCCTGGGTGCCCAACCTGGGCAGAGAGACCCATTGGGTGAAGACGTGGAGGAACGGGAATACTGGCCAGATCTTGTCTGCTAACCTTGGTCACAAGACCTTCTCAGACTGCGGAGAAAAGCCACTTCTTTGCCTCATCCTCTGTCTTTCGTGTTTGTTCCCCTTACAGAAAGCACCATATTTCATTTGATAAAAGGTAGCATTCAGCTTTGGTGATCTTATTTTCCAAATCAGACCTCGGGCTGTGTGTTCTAATACTTTCTGTGCTGTTTTAAGTTCGAGGAAGTCTAAACAATTGGGATACTGAAATCCTTTAAATTCTGCATCATTTTTGCTAGTTATAAAAATAATAAGAGTATCAGCACATTCCAGTAGTTCTATGCACTGCTGGATGCAATAAAATTCTAGTCAGCCTGAAGAACTTTGGCTGTTTCTTGGCATGTATAAAGCCCTTGGCCTTCACTATTACACCTTACCCGGTTGCTGATAGATGTTCACAAATGTATCAACTCTTAACTGAACCTCAGAGAAAAGAATGTGGAATATGCAAGGAACTTTTGTTACCTTGGCTTGCTCTTAATCAAATTTTAAAGTGTTTAGCTTCAAAAGCTTTCTTTTTCATCTATTTGTAAGCATAGTAGATTGGTGTTTTTTTTTTTTTAAAGGGAATGCTATTTATTTACTTATTTTATTATTTATGGCTGTGTTGGGTCTTCGTTTCTGTGCGAGGGCTTTCTCCAGTTGCGGCAAGCAGGGGCCACTCTTCATCATGGTGCGCAGGCCTCTCACTATCGTGGCCTGTCTTGTTGCGGAGCACAGGCTCCAGATGCGCAGGCTCAGTAATTGTGGCTCACGGGCCCAGTTGCTACGCGGCATGTGGGATCTTCCCAGACCAGGACTTGAGCCCGTGTCCCCTGCATTGGCAGGCAGACTCAACCACTGCGCCACCAGGGAAGCCCAGTAGATTGGTTTTTTAAGTGAGTTATTTTCTTAGTGTTTTTCCTTTTTTTAGAGTTTCAGTTGCTAGAATCTTAACATTTTTTATAACCCCTAATTTTAAAGGTATACCCAAAATTTATAGCATTAACTTATTTTACTGTTTTTGTAACTAACAAATTTTCTGGTCCCTTTGTCTTTTTTTTTTTTTTTTTTAAGTGTGTAATTCTCATATTCCTAGTGTCAGGAACAGTGCCTGGCACATATAGTGGGCACTCGGTAGATATTTGTTGCATGAAACAATTAATTATGGAGAATTTAAAAGTAGAAGGAAAAAACCCAACTTTAATTTTGCTCCTTTAACACATGTACTGTCAATCTTGGTTTATTCCCTTCCAGTCTTCCAGGGAACCCGAGTCTGATTTTTAACGTAATTATTATGAAGGTATGAACATCTGTTCTGCCTTTTCAAACTTAATAACATATGCTAGTCATTTTACCAGTTTGCTATTATCTTCGTAACCTATCATTTTATTGGTTGCATAACATGACAATAGAACATACCGTGATATAGTTGACCATTCCCCCAGGGTTCTGTAATTAGATTGCTTCTGTTTTATTTTTAATCCTTACAAAGAAACCAAACTGAAAGCTTTCTTTATGTAAGATGGGTTTTTGGGGGTTTTTTCCCTCTTTGAATTATTCTCTCATGGTAATATTCCAGGAGGAGATTATAGATCAAAGGATATGAACATTTTTTTAAATGATTCTTGGTGCAGACAGTTACAAATTGCTTTTCAGGAAAGTTCCCTCAGTTTACCTTGCCACTAGTGAAGTAAGAGTGAACCATTTTCCACAGAAACAATGCTAACATTGACTGTTGTCGTTAATGTTTCTTTACTAGTTTGAAAGATAAAAATAGTACTTCATTGTTTTCATTCGCATTTCTTTGATTATTAGCAAGTATTAAGCGCCAAGCATTTTTCCATCTGCTAATTAAATTTCCTCTCTTGTGAATTGTCTATTCTGGTCCCTTGCTCGTTTATGGGTGGATCTTAATGTAGGGGTTTTTTTTTTATAGCAATGCATTAATTCCTTGTCATTTTGGAACATTTTTAAACTGGCCCTTTTATTTACTAATTTTTTTTTGTTTTAGCTCTCTTGGCATGCAGAAGTTTAAAATTTTTACACAGTCATCACTCCTTCATGATTTCTTCTATTGCTTTTAAACTTAATTATTTTCTTCCCTCCCTTGCAAGCTTAGAATCATTTTTGCCTTTTCTGCATTTTCTGTGATCACTGGTTTTAATATATTACACCTTTAAATCACTCAATTTATTTTGATGTGTAATATCAGGGAGTGGCTAAGTAGAGTCTCTCTCTTTCTCAAAGTTGTCATTGCCTTCATTTTATGTATCTTCCTCCTTTTAAAAATAATATATTCTGTTCTACTGAATTCTGTAACAGAATCACATCCTGTGTTATCTACTGTCAAGTTCTGTATCCCTTTTTGGGCCAATACCACACTGTTTTAATTTTTGTTGTTTTAGAACACAGTCCCAGAGTTAAGTGAAATATGCTTGCGAACACATTTAAAAGAATTAATCCATCGGTAAATCAACAAAGCAAATGCCTGTTTGTGGTATTCTTTAGAGCAGGGAACCCTAGTTAATCCTCATCCTCTCCCACTTAGTGAGTATATCATAACCCTGCCCCAACTCTGTCAGCATGGGGAGCTGCTTTCAGAATCTGTTCATTATTGTAAATGCCATATTCAAGTTTCACTCCATTCCAGCACGCACACAAAATTTTTATTAGGAAATGTATACTGTGGTTAAAACCAACTACTAAGCCTATTTCAACTTTCAGTTACCCAAGATTGTTTCACCACCAAAACTTTTCTACCCATTTCTGTTCAAGAAATAGATGATTGGACTCTATACAGAAATAGAACAGAAATGACTGATCAGATTGTTCCCACATGAAGGCTTCTTTTTTTCTAAGTGTCCAGTGGTTTTTAGTATATTCATAGAATTGTGCAACTACCACCCACAATCAATTTTAGTATTTTCATGTTCTTTATATATTATAGATACAATTCCCTTATCAGATGTCTGAACATTTCCATCAACCCAAAAAGAAACCCCTTACCACTGAGCCGTCATCTCCCTTCCATACTGGACATTCCGTAAAATGGAATCATGCAGAACGTGGTCTTTTGTATCTGTTTCCTTTTGTTTACCATTATGTTTTCAGGGTTCATCCGTGTTGCAGCAAGCAACAGTACATCGTTTCTTCTTACTGCCAAATAATAGTTCATTGTGTGTTTACTGCTTGTTTATCAGTTGATGGACATTTTGGTTACTAAGAATGATCTGTGAACATTTGTGTGCATGATTTCTTTTTTAAGATTTATTTTTTATTTATTTATTTTATTTATTTTAGGCTGCACCAGGTCTTAGTTGCAGCGTGCGGGACATTTGTGGCAGCATGCGGGACATTCGTTGAGGTGCACGGGCTCTTCATGGTGGCGCACGGGCTGCTCTCTAGTTGTGGCATGTGGGTTTTCTCTTCTCTAGTTGTGGCGCGTGGGCTCCAGGGCACATGGGCTCTGTAGTTGTGGCGCATGGGCTCTCTAGTTGAGGCGCACGAGCTCAGTAGTTGTGGTGTGTGGGCTTAGTTGCCCCACGGCATGTGGGATCCTAGTTCCCTGACCAGGGATCAAACCCGTGTCCCCTGCATTGTAAGGTGGATTCTTTACCAGTGGACCACTAGGGAAGTCCCTGTGTACATGATTTTGTGTAGGTATAGGTTTTCACTTCTCTTGGGTAAATAACTAAGAGTGGAATTGCTAGGTCATATGGTAACTGTTTAACCTTTGAAGAACTGCCAGACTGTTTTCCAAAGTGGCCACACATTCTACATTACCGCCAGCAGTGTATGATTTCTCCACATTCTAGCCAACACTTGTTATTATCTGTCTTTTTGATTGCAGCCATCCTAGTGGGTATGAAGTGGTATCTCATTGTGGCTTTGATTTGCATTTCCCTGGTGGCTAATGATGTTGAACGTCTTTTCCATGTGCTTATTGAAGGGTTGTATATCTTCTTTGGAGAAATATCTCTTCAGATCCTTTGCCCATTTTTTAATTGGTAATTTATCTCTTTATTATTGAGTTATAAGTGTTCTTTATGTATCCTAGATACATGTCCCTTATCAGACACATGATTTGCAAATATTTTCTCCTATTCTGTGGGGTTTCTTTCACTTTGTTGATAGTGTCCTTTGAAGCATAAAAGTTTAAATTTCAGCAAAGTTCAGTTGATCTATTTTCTTTTGGTGTCGTGCCTAAGAAACCATTGGAAAACTCATTCTTTTTTTTTTTAATTTTATTGAATAGTTGATTTACAATGTTGTATCAATTTCTGTTGTACAGCAAAGTGATTGAGTTATACATATATATATATTCTTTTTCATATTCTTTTCCATTGTGGTTTATCGCAGGATGGAAAGCTCATTCTTTCACTGAGACCCACTAGTCATCCTTAGTGTGGTATTTTACATGGTTGTATATTTAAGGCCCTTCTGGGATTTGTAATAAAGAATTTATTCTCTTTTCCTCCAGAAGCTTAAAGCTAACAGAGGGCCAGGAAGCACTGGTCTCTCTTCGTCACCAGTCCTTGTCTTGAGCTGCCCTCCAGATCCCTTGATTTCACTGGGGTCATCTGAGCCACTACAGTCTCCACGTATCCTATGGCAGGTGGCTGGTCCAGCACGGGGCATGCAGTGGTCAAGACTCCTTCAGTTCCAGCTCAGTAGCTGAATGGCTGGGTTAAATATATGGAAAGGCAGCAGAGCTACTGCCCAGCCTTCTCCTTTTTTTAGCTAATGATGGTTCTGGAAGAGACTGGCCTGCTACTTCCTAGCATCCCCAGC
Source organism: Balaenoptera physalus (assembly GCF_965194825.1). NCBI lineage: Eukaryota > Metazoa > Chordata > Mammalia > Artiodactyla > Balaenopteridae > Balaenoptera > Balaenoptera physalus. The sequence continues at coordinate 74,788,548 of NC_138897.1, forward strand.
AAACGCCCATGAACGTGGGTACTCCTGCTGACCAGACTTAGGGACCCGATTTCTGTAGGGTTTAAGGTTATATTCTGTCAGGTTTAAGTAGGGGAGACAAGACAGTCTACCAAAATAAAGGGAAAAGAAAAGCCAATTTTGAAATGCTACAGAAAGGACGTAGGCGAGTGACAGCTGTCAGTAAGGCTCCCACCTCCGCTGTGCTATTAGTGCCTTTGAAAAGACAATAGCCCAAAGGTCCCATTTTAGAACACTCAAGATCTTGAAATGTTTCCAAAATAATTTTTCTCTCAAAGGTTTACTGATGCGCACCAGACTGTGAAAATAATTCCCCCTAACTGATGGCCACGCCCCTGTTCTCAGAAGAGGGTGTAGCTACAGTCTTCAGGGTTGAGGGTCATCGACCAGGATGCTGTGCTCCTAAGAGCACACCAACAGGCAGTGCAGGGACCTTCCGTTGAGCTCTAGCTGTAACCCACAGCCTGTCTGGAAGGCCTGACTTCAGGGGAGCTGGTGGTGCAGTGACTTCATGCCTGCTAGACCTGAGACTTTTCCGAAGTTCTTTCTCATGAGGCCAGAAGCACCGAGAAAAGGGAAAAAAGTTCTTGTAGTTATTTCTGTGTCATTTATAGCATCTGAAATTCATCTAAGACCCTGCAAATACTGTTTGTTGTTCAAGCACCCCATTTTTCCTGTTATATAGTCTTGAGTTCCTCTGCTCATATTACAGTGCAGTTAGCCTTTATATCATGATTATGTTAAGATGGATAGATCAATCGATCGATAGATAGGAGACTGGATGCAATTGGCTACCACACAGAATGTTTACTTGACATGGAAATGGACTCTTCCCTAAAGGTCAAAGTAGAATCAGTTTGTTTTGCAAAAGGATTACTTGTAGAATTGCTTTCAGCTATCCACACTGCCCTGCAAACGAACCCCACCCCACCACCAAAAAAAAAGACAAATGCAGTATACACCCATCTCTTAAGCATTGTATTATGTTAAGAAGGTGGTATTCTATAAAGCTGCATCTCTTACCAGGCCCCCACCCTCTTTATCCCCCTCTGCTATTGTCATCTCTGCTTAGGTTGGGTTCTCTTCTATGAATGAGAGAAAATAAGAAAATTGCCTGTTTTAGGCAATGCAGGTGTGTTTCAGAGATTTAGAGTTAAGAAGTCAAGTAAATATTTTGGCAGCCCAACAAAGGTAAGCAAGGGAGAACACACCTCATGGGCTTTTCAAATTACAGGCCTGTCCAAACACTGCCTTCCTCAAGAGCTGCTGGTCAGGGCCAAAGCCTCCTCTGCTCGGTGGTGGCGACAAGGCCCGGCCGAGAAGTGGGCTCGCTTCTCTCACTGACCCTGGCCCTGTGCCCAGTAGGACGCTGTTGGACTTTGATCCATCTGACCCGAGAGGAAAGATACTTATCAGTAAGGGAGAGATCTTTCCTCCTTAACAGATTCTAATCACATAGCTTCCTCTTCCTTGCTGAAAAAATCCCGGATAGCTTTTTCTCCCCTTTTAAATTGGAACGCTGAAGAGACGGGGCATAGCATCTCAGATAACTTTTTCGGTGTAACTTCATCCATCTCGAGGGTTAGGAGGTGGACAGCTATAAAAGAGGACCCGGAAGTAGCATGTCTCAGGGGGGCTGGGCATCCAGGTGCACCCCAAGTGCATCAGTCTAGGTGGCTTCTGGGTCTCCTGGTTTAAGAGCAGAGACATCCCAGAAGGAGGTTGCTCTGACCTGCTAGTGGCATGTCTCCTCCATTCAAGCTGTGCTTTGTGTCTCTTCTAACAGAACGGCAGACGTGAAAACTCCCTCTCTTCCTTGCCCTCCCCCAGTGGCTTCCACTGGATCACTTTGGCAGGGCCTTATCCGAAGAGGGCGGGAGGGCTGGCGGGAGGAGGGTGGTAGCTGCACCAGCGGCCCCTTTGATCACCTCCCTCCCGGTTCCAGGCCCTGCCGCCAGCAGGCCAGCCAAAGGCCCGGCTCTACTGATCTGATGAGGTGCTGAATAGGACCCGAGGGGCAGTGACGGGAGCGAGAAGAAAGCCTCGGGAATGAAAAGGAAACCCTGTGAACCTGCTTGGCTTCACTGGCCAGATTTTCCTACCAGGGAGCCGCTCAGTTCCTGCCAGCCCAGCCGCCTGCCCCTCACCCCAGCCCCTCCTGTCTGCTTTTCAGACCCAGTGTGTGTTTTGTGTTTGAATCATGGCTGCTCTCCCTGGTTCTCAGGCTGGGAACCCACTGCGCCTGTTTCCATGGTCACTGGGAAGCGCTCAGCGCCATGTGCTTCAAAGGGAACCTTTCCCCTCCCGGCGCTTGAGCTGCCCGCCCCAGGCGGCCACACAATAAGCAGCTCCTCCGAGCCAGGCCTCTGACCCTCGCTTGCCAGGAGGAAAACCTTGCCTCTGCCGAGTGAGGCTCTGCAGCCTCACGCAGAAATACCCTCAGCAGAGCGTGTGGATGTGCACAGGGCAGGCGAGTGCACGTGCACGCCCGTCTCACGTACCCCTGCTAGATTTGGATGGGATGTAGAGATTACAGGTGGTGAGCTTTTGGGAGCCTTTCTGAAGTTGAAGGAAAGAACAAAGCCTAAGCCCCTTATACCTGGAAGAGAGGTGGCCTCGTTGGGGGTAGGAGAGGGGAAGGAAGAGGAGGCTTGGACTGAGGAAGGTCGTGGGACTGGCCGGCCATGTGGGACTTTCTCCGTTAGCCTTTGGGGTCAGCAGAGAATGGAGTCAAGGCAGGTGGCACTGGCTTCCTGTCCCCAGAGCCAGGGTGAGGGGGTATCTGCTCACTCCTCCAGGACCACGGATGCCGGAGCAGTCACCCTACCCCCCACCTCCAGGTTTGACTTTCATCTTTGCTTGTTTGTTGAATAATGCAGAGGAGTGGAGCCTCTCACGTTGTTTGGAGAGACAGAATCAATGTTAACCATCTGGGAGGGCTGGTCTACAGTGATGCTGGAAGTAAAATGTGAATGTCCTCTGAGAGCTCACCTTTCAAATGTCAAGCCTGCCCCCCTCGCTTGGAGCCCAAGATGTTAATTTCTGCCTTGAGCTTCCTGAGCATGTGTGGGAAATTGGATGTTTCTCCAGCTGTTAATTTGCTACCTATCTTTACCTTTTGTAATATTTTGATCGTACCTCCTCTTTTTCTCTTGCTCATTTGCCCCTTCTATAAAAACTGTATCTCTTTCCTTTTTACAAAACTATCTGAAATGGTACTTCTCTCGTTTGCACGCTCAGATGATGAGGAAGGACATGCAAGGATGGCACAAGTTCTGTGTATTAAAAAATGTCATCATCACCATGTCCTGTTTGGTGGGCAGAGTACATGCTCCAAATTGTATTCTTACTAGTGGGAGTTGGAGACTTTGAGCTGTTCAGAGTCTGGCCCGTGGCCATGCGGTCCAGGGATAGCTGTTCACCCGAGTGTATCCTCCTGGAGGTGATGGCTTCCCTCATTCCAGGTTCTGAGCCAACTCTCTCGAGATTCTTTATCTACCTCGACATGCAGAAATTAATGGTGGTGTGATTTACTTTGGCCCTTTTAGGTGTCAGGCACGTGTCTTGAAGAAACTAGGAAAGAGAGGTTAGGGTTCTTGATTCATTTGAACCTTTTGGGTTTTCTGTCTTTCCTTTCTCCCCAGTGTCAGGCCTAACTTGGGCGTAGTACTTCAAGGCTGAATGAATGAACACCGTTTTCTTTCTGTGTGTTCTCAGGACAGAACTAAATGGGACGGGCATGGGATGGCAGGTGGAGAGTGCATTGGTGATGGCTCTTGACTTGAATTTAGCAGTTCTTCAGAAGAAGGTTATTGGTTTTTCACCAGTTATGCTAACGACTATCCTTGTTGGCAGCTTTAGTAGAAGGATTAGGAGAATTGCATGTCTCTCACCACTCGAAATTGATTCTCCAATTCAGTTCTGTTGTTTGTCCAAGTTCTGTGGCTGTGATAGTATAGGGAGCCAATTAATCTTTTTTGTTACCAAGAAGGTTTATTCAGTTATTGGGCCAGGGTTTGTCATTTAAGGTGTGGATGTGTACAGGATGTTAAATTTACCTGATGGCTCAGAACTACAGCTTCCCACATACTCCTGTGCCCTGGTTGCCATGGTCCCTTGATCTACAGAGGTAGCTTCGGGGTGTCCACAGGGCTCCAACCACCCTCTGGGCACTACAAGGCCATCATGGGGAGAAAATCAGGATGGACTCCTTCAGGTCTTTGCTTATACATTGCTTTCTCTTAAAAGTCTTTCTGGGTTCGTGGTGTGTTAGCAAGGGAAGGCTTCACAGAAGAGGTGAAACTGAACTTTCAAGAATGGGTTTGGGGTAAGAAAGGGATGCAGGAGGAAACGCCAGGAGTGGGGCCAGCAGGAGCAGCAATAACCCTTGGTGTGTCCCAGGGTGGGTCAGAAAGAGCGACTTGACCCAGCCGCGTGGTTTTAGTAGACAGGAGTTCCCCTTGGTAGGGAAGGCATTTCCAGGGAGTGTGTCAAGAGGTATGCAAAAGAGGAACACACAGTGGAGGGGAGGGGCACATGGTCCCAGCAGAGGGAACCAGGATGTGATTAGGCCTAGAAATAGATTCCCAATTTGGACATTTCTATGATGTTGCTGTAAATTGCTATTCTGTGGCAATTTAAGTAAAAGAGAGGAATAAAACAACGTATCAGAGGCCTTAAAATGTAAAATCCCAGAGAAGTTTTACATGATTAAACTAAAGTGGTACTTGGTAGAACTTGCCCGGCCAACATAAAACACAAACAGGGCTCTAATTTCCCTTCCCTGTGGCGCTAATTCTTTTTACCCTGAATCTTCTCTCTCTCTCTCTAAATTGTGGTTCAATATATACATAACATAAAGTTACCATTTTAGGCATTTTCAAGCGTACAATTCTGTGGCATTAAGTGCATTCACATTTTGTGCCACCATCACTACCATCCATCTCCAGAACTTTCTCATTTTCTACAGTTGAAACTCCGTACTCGTTAAATACTAACTCCGCGTTCATCCCTCTCCCCAGCCCCTGGCAGCCACCATTCTACTTTCTGTCTCTATGAATTTGACTACTCCAGGTGCCTCATGTAAGTGGAATCATATAATATTTGTCCTTTTATATGCTTTTTACTTAGCATAATGTCTTTAAGGTTCATCCATGCTGTAGCACGTATCAGAATTTCCTTCCTTTTTATGGTTGAGTAATATCCCACTGTATGTATACACCATGTCTGTTTATGCATTCATCCCTCGATGGACATTTGGGTTGTTTCCATCTTTTGGGTATTGTGAATAATGTTACTATGAACACATATACAAATGTCTCCTTAAGACCCTACTTTTTGTTCTTTTGGGTGTATACCCAGAAGTGGAATTGCTGGGTCATATGGTAATTCCATTTTCTACAACAGTTGCACCATTTTGCATTCCCACCAGTAATGTACAAGGGTTCAATTTCTCCACATCCTATCAACACTTCTTGTTTTCTGTTTTGTTTTGTAGAATAGTGATCTTAAGAGGTGTGAGGTGGTTTTTCACTGTGATTTTGACTTGCATTTTCCTAATGATTAGTGATGCTGAGCATCTTTTCATGTGCTTATTGGCTATTTGTATATCTGCTTTGGAGAAGGACTATTCAAGTCCTTTGCCCATTTTTTAATTGAATTGAAATCCAGATTCTCCAGTTTTTTTTTCCTTTTGTGGCCTGCACTTTTGGTGTCTCTTCTCTCTCTTTTGCACTTGCTCCTTAATTCATCATCAGCTAACATTTTCTTACACATAGAAAGTTATACAAGCATATCTTACTACTTGGTCTTGGTTTAGAATTTACTGTTGTCCTGAGAATTCCAGAAAGGAAGAGAAATTTTGCTTCCTGGGCCAGGCTCTCGGGGACTTGATATGTTGGAAGATGTGCTGTTGTGGATACAAAGAATGATACGGAACTGCACAGAAGGTTCCAAGGCTGTTCCTAGGCTGGCCACAGGGGTCCAGCAAGCTGGCTACACTATTCTGTGGTTGACCCCTTGCAAGTGGGGAGCTCCTGTCCGCCTCCGTGGCCAGCTGCCACCAGCCCCATGGTGTGAATGGCGAGGAAGTGGGGGCTGGCGGCTGGCCGGGCTCCAGGATGCAGCCTTTGCTGGCGGAGAACCAAGGCGGAGGGGGAAAACACTCTTGTGTATGAGAGAAGTAGTGCCAGTTCCAAACCTATAATTCCCAAGTTTAGAAAAGAAAAAAAGATTTTTCAACCAAACTGTGCTTTTATCTTTGGATTCTGAATGGGAGATTGTTCACACAGCTAAGCTGGCTGCAGAAGCCAGGCCAGTTAAAACAATATGCAGGCAGCTCTCCTCCAAGTAACCAGAAACTGTTGGCTCAAAGGACCCTGAACCGAGGAACCAACCTGCTGGGAGACGTTTTCCAAGTAACTCCAAGCAACGGCCTGAATGTAAATTCTCCTGCTGGGGAATGGCACTTTGGCAAATGAAGACCCTAATTAGAGATGGAAGGGTTTCTATTTTGTTTTTCTTTAATCCTTACCCTGGGGCCTTTGCAGGGCCGCCATGTCTCTGCTTGTGTGCAAAGAAATTTCCAGCTTCTCTTTGTAACAAGATCCTCTTTTGGGAAAGAAGCAACAAGCTGACAATGTGGGCCCACCGCAGCCAGGGGACCCCACCACCAGCCTAACCCAAAACAAAGAGCTCGGTCTGGGCCAAGAGCTGGGTCACCTGGATTGGCCGGTCGTTTGAAGCTGTTGGCCAAGTTGGATCCCAGGCTGCCCCTCCGCCCCATGAGATGCTCAAATCCATGCTTAGACTGCAAGTGAAGTTTCTTAAGTCCTGAAGGAGAACAGTGAGAACAAAATGCAAAGCAGTGAGGGGGAACTGCAGCTCTGAGGTGCCAAGGCCAAGGTCGAATTGGCACTGGGTTGTGGGACCCTCTTATGTCTTCAGCCTTGCACATGAGTCTGTGCTTCTCGATCTTAACCATAAAGCAGAGGGGCTATGCTCCTTTCAGACTGATCACCTCTTAGTTCTTGATTATCCGGAAGTATCGTGTGTGTAGAGAATCCACATACACCCGTTTTGTTTTGTTGTGGGTACATCATTGACTTGCCCAGGGACCCTCAGGGGCTAGAACAGATGATCTCTCTCATTTTTACTCTTTTGTCCTAAAAAGGCAAATGAGCAGTGTTCTCTGGGCCCGAAGTATAAGGCTGTTGGTAAATGATAGAATCAATTTAAGACAATTCTAGATAATTACCATGAGCACGGGTGATGTGCCTTTCCTAGCTGATCTTTGAGGCACCCTTCGTCCTTCACGTTGGTAAGTGTGTGAAGGGCGTGTGAGAACTTTGTGTGCCTGAGCATTTTATGCACAATTGAGGGCTGTTACCTTATTCATCGTTAAGTTCACTGGATGCTTGTGCCTGAGTGACTTTAAAAGTTCATAAGGGGAAATTACACTTTTTGGAGTCAAATGTGTGAAGCATGCTTCTCCTGAGCTGCTGTTCCGTGCTGAGCCCTGGGCCGCACTCTGTCCAGATAGAGTGTCCTCTGGTGTTCACAGCTCCGGGAGCCAGTTGATACCCGCCTTTAAGATGAATACACTCAGTCTTGGGGAGGAGACTTACCCACAGCCACCTCCTGGCTCTGTCCAGGTCCTGAGGTAACTTCAGACCTGCTCTTTCTAGGCCACCCCAGCTCCTCTTTGCCCGTTAGTTCTGTCCTTTGAATTAGAAGCTGAGCCTACAGACGGCAGTTCTTCTTCCACTTGTGCACGTGTAACAGGACAGACAGACAGATTCCTGACCGACAGTCCACGCCCCCCACTGGGGAGGAGCCCAGCCCTGCCACCCATTCCTGGTTGTCATGTGCCAGAGGGACGTGTCCGCTGCGTCTGTTTCCCACAAGCCCTCAGCTTGCTCAGACTGTCTGAAGTGAGGTTTCAGGGAACCCTAGGACGTCTGTCTTACCGCGCCATGCCTGTGGTTAGGCCGCTGTAGCTCATCTGCTGCCTGGCAAGATGATGCCGGTGGAGAGTATCCTGTCAGTGCCAGCAACTGGCCCTGTTCCAACCTCGCATTCGTGCTTCAGTTTTCATTGGGGCTTGTAGAAACTACTTAAAGTCATTGGGAAACGGGTAGATCCAGAAATAAAAAGACAACTAAGTTTTTAGAGGCCACGTTGATCCTTTTAAAGAGATAAGACAAAAGAAAACCTTCCCACCATGGCCTCGATTTATCCTGTCGCTCTTTGGGGAGTGTGGTGCTTAGGTGACAGAATGTGGTAGCAACTTGACCCTTGTTGTTATAGAAAATCTTGGCCATGTTACACACTCACAGCTAATTTAAAGCTGTATCTCAACCACTGGTAAAAGAATAAGTTAAAATGAATAAATTGTGCAACTATTAAAAAGAATTAGTTGTATATAAAAATAAAAATAAAAATAAAAAAAAGCTGTCAGACCGAAAGGAGGGTATATGATCATTTGCATGTCAACTTGTACCTAATGAACAGCTTAAACCGTTGCCTGCTAAACTTGTGATGACAGTGGGCTTGGGAAGGGATTCACATGTCAGGAACCGAATTCTATCACAGATTTTCAATTGCCGGTGTAGCTATGACACGGAGAAAACTGAACGATAGTGGATTTACGGCAATGATGCTTCACTCCATTAGCATGAGGAACTGGGTGAGGTGGGTCTGGGTTGGAGTGGGTACTGTTCTCTAACATAAGCAACCACAGGCGTCACAGAATATTGGTGATGGTCTTTCCCAGAACAGCCTAGCATTGTTAATAATGTTAAAATATCTCCATGCTCAGAAGAGAAAAAAAAACAGAACAAAACAGTGCAAAAGTCTGCATAGTCTTAATATTGTTCCCTAAGTATCTTTCCCTGTATTTTTCCTCTTGCCCTGGTTATTTCCATGTTGCCAGAAAGTCACACAGACGTGCGAGGGCTGAAACAACAGTGAGGATCCTCGCCCAAATCTTGCCCCTAGGAAGAGCTGAGAAATGTCACTCGAATTACCACTGTTGTTTTTCTTGCTTTGTGCTCCCCCCTCCCCGCCACTTTTTTTAATTGTTTTTTTTGTTTGTTTGTTTGTTTTTTTAACAAGGCAGTTTAATAGTAGTGGCATCTTTGGTATCACTCAGTCATCTGAAGTCATTTGTTAATGCCCTACATGCCCTCAGCCCTTTCCTCCAGGAGCAGTAGCCCCGTGGGCTGCTTGAGCTGTCGGGCAGGCTTGGGTGATGTGATTTCTCATGTCTGTGGGATCCCTGAGCCAGGGCAGCTCAGCAGCGCACTGCACAGAAGCCAGGATGGGGACAAAAGCTTGTGGACCATTTTACTGCAACCCCCTCATGTGACCAGAAGCAAAGACACCCGAGGCTCCCAGCAGTGGTGAAAGGATGCAACGAGCTTGACTCTAAGCGGCTCCCTTTTGTAGCTCAATGTAGAAGAACCGACTGCATCTTTAGATTTCATTCCTCTGTTTATTAAGTACCTCCTATATCCCAGGTCTTCTGCTAAACGCTGCTGATACAGTGGTGACTCAGATAGACAAGTCCCCTGCCCACAGGGGGCTCACAGGCAGTGGAGGGGTGCAGAGGACACCAGCAAGTACACACACACACAACAGGCTGAGTGCAGCCTGTGACGTGCGTCGCAAGACCAATAAACAGGGGTGGGAGGGTGAGTGGGATGTCTCTCCACATAGGCTGCCTTGAGCTGAGAGCCCAGGTTCAAGGTTCCTGGAAAAAAAGAGGGAAACATTCCCACACCCCTCGCCACGTCACAGTGTGCCTGCCTCCGCACCTACCTGCTCCGGCACCTGCTCTTCAGCACATCTGCCGCTGAGGTGTGAGCTCTTGATTCCTGTGATTCCTGTCACTTTCTAACCATCAAACGGCACTTCGCTACCATATATGTCCTATCTGCCAAGTAATAAAACAAGAGCACTCAAGTCTTGCAGAAAGTTAACGGCTTATTTTAGGTATCTTGTTAAATATTATCTACTTGACTATTTGGTGACAACTGCTTTCAAATCCTCTAAAAGTTATATAATGTGCTATGTGATGTAAAAGGATGTACTATATGCAAAATCTTTATTCTAATAATTGCCAAAAACTTATCGTGTGGGTTTTTTTGTTTGTTTTTTTTTAAATGCTAAGTTGTAGCCTAAGAAACCCAAAGTTTAATTGAAACTTAGTCCGGTTTTGGTGTATTGCTTCGAGTTAACATCTTTCCTTCCAGACTTATTGCCTTCTTCCAGTGGCTTTAAGAAGGGAAGGAAGGAAAGGGGAAAAAAACAACCCCAAACTGATTAACATGCAGACTGGCTTGGCTGATGAGACTTGTATCTTCTATTCTGAATTAAATAATGTTGCAAGAGGTCAGCTGATCATCCCTGTGTCTGTGGTCCTGGCAAAGGCCGCGGTCACAGTTCATGCAGAGCTTCCCGGTGCGTTGACCTTGCCTTCGCTTCAGAATCTAGAGACCAGACCACCCAAGCGCCCTCTTAGCCCGCGATCAGTGCATTTGGGAAGGTGAAGCGGTGTCTGACCACCTACAGAAGACTCAAGTGTGGAGACAGGTTGCAATGAGCTAGAGAACTTTCTCTTTAGAAAAAAGTGAATGGGAAGCAAGGCTTTGCCAGGGCAAGGGGTGGGAGCTCTAGCAAATAAAAGGTTATACTAGAACCCACTTCCTTTGTTTGTTCTACTAAGTAAAGTCTTGCTAACACTGAATAATTATAGTAGGAAAAGCCTGAATGAGGCCATCCTTTCACTTGTTCAATGAAGGTTAATTTAAGGAACTTAAATTCAAGGGTTAATTTAATGAGACTTGAGGTAAAGCTTGAATTTAGGGATTTTTGCAAATTACCTGTTAGAGGCAGTGGAAACAGAAGTGTATTTGTTCCTTAATACGTGAGTGACCTCTTAGTATTTAAGTGATTACTGATTAACCAAGGAGTTTCAAATAAGACTTTTCATATTCTGATTTAAAGTACTTGCCCCGGCTGAGAGAGAGCTGGCTTACGTTGGGGTGGGCTGGGAGCAGTGGGGGGCTTCTGTACCTCACAGAAACGTGACTTCAGCTGGAGAAACATCCCTCCCCTCTGGGTGAGGCTCCCCCATGTCCTCTGGCGTGTGCACAGCAGTGCACAAAGCCACCTCTGCAACTCATTTTCATCCAGGAGACTTGAAATGGGAGAGAAACGTAACGCTTGCCAGAGAGAAAGGTGGTCTGGTCCCTGTATTCTAGATAAACTGAGACAGCGGTGCTCTGCCCCCACAAATGGTCTTTGGGGGCAGAGCTGGTGAGTGGCAGAGATGGACTCGGCCCAGCTCAGGAGCCTGCTCGTTTATTTCCATTCCTGAAGTGGGGCGTTTTCCAGGCAGAAATCTGAGGGTTTGTTGAAGGCCAAAGATGTAAGGCACTGGCCACTCAAGGTGCACTTGCACAGTGCTTTAAGTATAAATTAGGTGTCAACATTTCGGTTGGAAGATTTTAATATAAAAACCTGCATTTCTACCTTCTCTTGAAAAATGAGAAGGTCCGGCAATGCTGATGCCCCAGCCCTGCTGATCAGGATCACCTGAGCTGCGTGGCCCCTGCCCCCATCAGACGGACGTGCCCCGACCAGTCTGCCGCTGTCCCCACCACTCGGCTGCTCTCCTCTCACCGTGGCAGCATATGTGCTGCCGTCAGCCTTCTACCTGGCCCTGTGGGCAGCTGAGTTTGTGTTCTCCATTGCGTGATTTTTAAACTGCCAGGGAAATACCATCAAGGTTGTCTGCAGAAGGTTTAGTGAATCAAGTGTGAACACAGACCAATATTTTCTGATGGTCAAACAGTGAGTATGAAGAAGAATCCAAGATGGGTTGGATTTGCCAAATTCTTTTATGCCTCTGATTTGTGTCAAGCACTATAAGACCAATGTAGGGCGACCACGTCATTTGTCATCCATGCTAGAACACTTCTGAGAATGGAAGGGGATGCTGTCACTACTCATTATGGTGGGAAGACAAGTGTAAATCACGGCTCTCCCAGGCATGCTGGGGACAGGACATATGACTGTGCTAGGCCTATATGACATGAAAACAGGAAGCTTACATTCCATCAACCAGGGTGAGTGAAGTAAAGGTTCATAAGAGGGGCTCACACGGAGGCTACAGTGGTATAGAGATGGTTCTGGAAAAAATGGGCAAGACTTTGCAGAGAAAGGAGGCTTTTGGGTAGGTCCTTGAGCGTGAGGAGGGCTTTGAGAGGTAGAGAAGGATCCAGGAGAGCCATTCAGGGAAAAGGAATAGCCTAAGCAAGAAGGTGTTTGTGTGTCTTAATTTTTCAGAATTGGGGCCACCATATGTCAGGAGCACACAGTGCTTTGGAGGCAGACAGCGGGAGAGGGTTTCTGGATTCACGTGATGGTGGTTTCATTAATCTGAGACAAGTAATGTAGGTTTGAGAGAAACTTGGTGGCTGATTTTGGCTGTATTGAATAGGAGCCCTGGAATCTAAGAAAGGGGTGGGGGCTGGAGGTTGGGAAGTCATTAGGGCGGGAGTGTGTTTTCAAACCAAGAGTCTGAATGAGCTTGTCCAGGAAGAAAATATAGATCAGGAAGAGAAAAGGGGCCAGCACAGGATTCCAAGGAAAACTTGGAATAAGGGATGATGGAGGGGAAAGCCAATAAAAGAGATTGAGGAGGAGTTGAGGAGAGTGGTATGTCCAGAGGAGATTAGTGTTTGGAAATTTCCAGAGGCAAGCAGGCAGTGAGTGGGACCACGTAAGAGTCATCAAGGGGAACCTGAACGTGTGAGAGAGGAGAGAGGCCAGCCCGTGAGCACAGAGCAATGTTCACAGGGTTGTGGACCAGCACAGAGGACAACCCAGGCGAGGGAGCATGACCTTGTCGTGCATTCAGTTAACACATGTGTATCCATTAGTTTTTGCTGCATAACAAACTACCCTGAAACCTAGTATCTTAAAAAACAGCAGTTGTTCTCATTTGTTCATGATTCTATGGGTCAGCTGAGCAGTTTTGGTCAGGGCCAGCTTGGCTGAACCCTGTGGTCTGCTGGCGGTTCTTTGGGGCCTCGCTCGGAACAGTGGTACCTTCTCAGTCCGTGCTCTCATCATCCAGGAGGCTGGCCCAGGCTTCTTCATATGGTCGTCTCAGGGTTCCCAGCAGCAGAAGAGGGCAAGCCCAGTGCACAGGCACTTACCAAGCCTCTGCAGGCATCATATGTGCTAATGACCCACTGGCCAAAGCAAGTAACATGAGCAAGCTCAAGTTCAAGGGCTGTAGAAATAAACTCCACCTCTTGATGGGAGGAGCCACAAAGTATTGTGGCCATTTTTTCCCCATCTACCCTGACAGGTGTGAATTTCTCGTAACAGTTGGCCAAAGGAGCTATTTGATGCTTTGGGTCAATCGTGTAATTCTCAACTGAGCCAGGAAGGATTGAAGATCACAGTGGAGCAATTTAAATTCTGAAGACTCATCTAATTGTGGACATAGTTTCAGTTCTGCTCCAAATGAAAACTGAAGGTGGTGCAGGGGAAAACAATGCCACTCGTATTCATGAGAGCAAGCTAAAGTGATTACTAAAGACATTGATATACCTCGTTGAAAACTCAAACCCAAGTTCCTTTCTCTCAAAGCAGCATTGTCCAATTTGCAGCAATCAACACTTCTTAGCGCCGTGACTCATTTAAGACTAGGTCATAGCTGCCATTAATTGGTGCCTTCAGTGTGCCCAAACCGTGGCAAGCACTTTACGCCCATGAACTGTCTGATCCCTTGAACAACCTTACGGAGTCCTGTCACTGGCCCATTTCTACAGATGAGGCGCTTGAGGATCAGAAGTGACTCGACAATGGGCACCTATTTAGGAAGTAATAGAATCGGGAATTTTAAAAAATCTCTCAGGCCACTGGGCTCCCAGGACTACGGGCAGCAGGAGCAAGTACACAGGGACACGCGCCCCCCTCGCTGCCCCCTCCAGTCCTGGCCATCCTCACGTTGATGTGATCTCCTGCGTGACCTGGGAGTCGCCGTGGGCTCCCTACTGCTGGTCCAGCTTTACCATTCACCCAGATTCATTGAGAGTGGATTTGTTTTAGGATGCTGGGACACTTTTACATATCAGAAGGAGGTCTTACCTTGCTCAGTCTGGATAAGTTTTAAAACCAGCTTTAGAATTTTCCTATATTAACTAGAATTAACAGCATTCACATGATGAAAGCTATTTGTGTCATAAAAATTTGGCTTTTAAACAATAAGAGCAATAATGGGAAAAGAATGTACATTCTGCCCCCACCCCTAATTTTTTAAAGTTCTTTATTGAAGTATAGTAGACATAATAAACAGTATGTATTTAAAGTGTACAATTTGATAAGTTTTGACCTACACACACACACACACACACACGTCCATGAAACCATGACCACCATCAAAATAATGAACTTCCCATCGCTCCAAAAAGTTCCCTCATGCCCCTTTGAAGCCCTTCCTCCCCCTTCTCTCTCTGTCCCTTGCCAATCTCCACACAACCATTATCTTGCTTTCTTCTCTCTAGATTAGTTTGACTTTATATGAATGAAATCATACAATATGTACTCTTTAATCCGACTTCTTTCACTCAGCATAATTACTGCGAGATTCATCCATGCTGATTGTATCAGCAGTTTATTCCTTTTTATTCCTTTTTAAATTTTAAACGAGAAAAGGGAACACTGCTTTTTTTAACTGAACTTGGCCCAGGACTATTGAAGTTACCTACAAAATTGTACATTAACCAACTAATGCCAGTGATGAGTTAATCTATAACTTCATCTGTTAGCTGTTAACGTGACCCCCAAACCTAACCTCCTCTTGACTGTCAGACCCTGATCCTGGGCACCCTTTCTCTCGGGGCTAAAACTGAAGTCGGGCTGTGGGGCTTGGGGAACCCAGTACTTGTGAGTCTTGGTTGGTCCCTGCCCAGCATCGTATCTGAATGTAGCACATCTTCATGCTCTCATGACAGTGGGACTTTGGGCTTTATGGTGGTGTGACCAGCAGAATAGGAGGAGCTGGGTGCGCAGTGAAAAGCTTGGGCTTCAGTCAACTCTCTTTTATTTATATACCTGAGCTATGCAAATGCCCAGTAAAAGCAAACTCAGTATATGGGCAGAAATTAGGGGACTTCTGTATTGTTTCAAAAGTACTCACTTTAGGATTTATTTTTTTTATAGTGAACTCAATTGGTGTATTTGAAATTATTTTCATTTATACTTCTTTTCAAGACTCCATCCCCTTTTAAGGCTAACAGACACTTGTCTGCTAGCAAGTTCATTACAGTCAACCTTCTTCCTTTCACAAATCAGTTTTTAATAAACTCTTTCCTTAAATGCTTGGTTTCAGACCTCTTAGTATAGGAATGTTCTAGTAAACGATTGCTTAAAATAATATGCAAAATACTTATATTCTTACTAATAGGTGCTGGTTAAATATATCTTTCAGTTATTTTTGGAAAACTAACATTGGATTTCCCTAAGTTTTGATTTTCTCCAAAAGGGAAAACTCAGACATGACAAAACGTAAGGGACTATAAAGAAGTTGGGGGGCAGGGCTGACAGGATGCAGTCAGCTCTGAGTTGAACACCCTCCCCTGCTGCCAGCGGCTCTGACCTCGGGAAGTCACCGCATCCTTTGCAAATCTGGGACGTGGGACTAGGTGCTCTTTAATCCCATTCCAGGACTGAGAGGCACTTAATCGATTCTGATGGACCATAGTCAAGGTCATTGTTGCCTAAGAGGCCCCCTTTGTCCCTCTGCATGAGGACTGCAGTGACTCTTCAACTGGGCCATGCTGGTGCCCGGGGTTGGGGAAAGCAGGCTCAGTCTCTCCTCTGGATTTGGCTCACTGGTCCTTCCAAATGTCCAGCCTCCTGCAGGGTACACAATTTGACTTGTTTAGCCTCAAAATGATGCCAGCCAGCCCCCCCCCCCGCCGCCGCCTGTCTGATAGTTGGGTGCCTCTTGAACCAACCTTGGCATATTCTACAATTGTCTGCTTGTTTGCGGGGGGGAGTCCCATGGCACTTTCTAGTTTCAGCTCTCGCCACTTACCGCAAACCAGACTGCCAAGCTCCTAGATCGTGAAACAAAGCGTAAGCACCTGGATCATGAGCCAGCTCTTTTCCTGTTCTTCTTTTGAGACTTCCCCAACAGGAAAGGCTCTGGGTAATTGATAGAGATTATCCCTGATTCCCTTAATGTAACCTTCTTACTCTTTCCTTTTCCTGGGATTAAGCTGTTCCTTTGCAAGAAGTCCTTTTCTTAATGACACAGTCATCGACCTATTATTGACCAAAGGAAGTGATCCAGCCCAACTCCACCTTTCTGTGGTTCATAGTCCCTTTAGTCTGTTTCATTATAATGACTTTCAAAGTTATTAACTGGTTTTTTCAATTTTTGGCACAGTTAAAGGCTATCAAACTGTACTTTAAAATTAATCTGCCTTCTTGAAGCAATAATTGCCCGTATATTTGTTGTTGGATAAGAGAGATGTTTTAATATTTGCGGAGTGAGGGTTCCGTGCACAGGATGATGAGTTGAGGTCTGATGTAAAGGGGAGACACGTGAGCCCTGTCAGCAGGCACCTTTCTTCCCCCCCCTGCCACCCCCGCCTTCCCTTCATTCAAGGAAGTATTTCTTGCTGTACACGCAGGGCCCCTAGTGTGACTACTGGAGCTCCAAGTTAAGAGGGACTAAATCTTCTAGGACTGAGCCTGTTCAGCATATGATTGTACCATCATGGTAGGCGTTCAAGAAATAGGTGTTAAATTAACTCCTGGGGAAGACGGTCACTTAGAATTACACGTTTCCCTGTAAGCACATAGTGAGCAGAGTGAGCCTGTGTAGGGGTCAGAGAACCCTTTTCCAGAGAAAATAAAATTTCAGTTAGTGACCCAAAAGTGTCAGTAAACTATAGGGGCTGCTTGGACACTGTGTCACAAACTAACCTGTGGGTGTGCTGCCTGCTACTGAGAGAAAAAGAGTCAGTAAGCAGTAGTCAGTGTTTATATGACGGCCTTGGGAGTGGACTGTAATGCGTAATCACCATGCAACTGAGCACCGCCTCTTCCCTTCGTGGGACTTGATGTGTTTGCAGGGTCTGTGGCCTCAGCCAGCGCCTTGTGTGTCCAGCTCCTGGCCAGCCTTCCCTTCCTCTTCATCCGGGCGTCTTGGTCTCCATGAAGCCCTTCCCGACCACGCCAGCCCATAGCACACACCACCCCCATCCAAGCTCATCTGTTCCAGACCTGTTTGGAGCCTCCCTCAGGGTGGTCCCACACAGTTGGGCTCTTGATCCATTTGTTTTCCTTGTTGGTCCAGCTCCCTCTCTCTAAGTCAGGAGATTGCAAGCTCTGCACAGGCGAGCTCTCATTCCCGACTGCTTTTGCAGCCCAGGTGGAGGGGCAGGATGGGACTGTGAACCCAGGAGCAGGAAGTACCATTGCCTGACACCGGGCAGAGATGCCCGAGAGCATCTTTTTCCTCCAGCTCAGGTCCTTTCTCGGCCTGAGGAAGGCCTGTTTGGTGCCTATTCAGCTTTTCTCCTTCCCCTTCCGTCATCACCACCATTGTTGTGACTGTTTATTGAGCGCCAGACCTGGAATGCATTCGGAAAAAAATAAGAGTGTACTTTCAATGTGGCCTTCAGCTTGTTGGCCTATAGAAATGGGATTCTAAGGCTTGTTCTTTGAATTAGACACTAAAATATGGCCTTTCTGGGTTTAACTCACATTATGTTTTATGGCCTAAAACATCTGAGCTGCTGCAGCCTGTATCCCCCCTCCACACGCACAGTCCCGTCACCACAATCACTCCTAACGGCAAAGCAGCCATGACTTTTTGCAGGGAAGTAGGGATTAGGTGGGCAGTTGGCATCCAAGTTCTGTGACTTGGTTAACTCAGCTCAGTGTGTGTTTGGAGACTTCATTCAGGAAAGCATGTGTTTTAGGGACTTCCCTGGTGGCGCAGTGGTTAAGAATCCACCTGCCAATGCAGGGCACACGGGTTCAAGCCCTGGTCCGCAAAGATCCCACATGCCACAGAGCAACTAAGCCCATGCACCACAACTACTGAGCCTGCACTCTAGAGCCCACGAGCCACAACTACTGAGCCTGTGTGCCACAACTACTGAAGCCCACGTGCCTAGAGCCCGTGCTCCGCAACAAGAGAAGCCACGGCAATGAGAAGCCCGCGCACCGCAACGAAGAGAAGCCCCGGTTCGCTGTAACTAGAGAAAGCCCACGCGCAGCAACAAAGACCCAACGCAGCCAAAAATAGATAAATAAATAAATTAAATAAATTTTATTTTTTTTAAAAAGCATGTGTTTTGTGAAGAAAAATGGGACTTAAACTTGAAAATGGCGTTCTTGAAATTCTTGTCTTTCTGAATTTTCATCATCCTATTATCACAGAAGACTCTTTTGGAACTTACATTCTATTGCTCTGTCCAGTCAGGGGGTGGAGGGCCCTGGACTCAGGGAGGTCCTAAGCTGTGAACCCCAAAGCCTGCCCTGTAAGGGATAGATAGTTGCTCTTATGCCACAGCACCTCCCCCCAGCATCTGTGCCCCGTGGCATTTGCTGCCTGCTGGGTTCCAGGTACCCTGCCTGCTGGGGGCCTGGTGACCGGAGGATGCCTGGGATAGTGGCTGCCCACCCCCAGACCTTTGACTGTGAGAGCCCCAGGCTTCTGCTTGGGGTTGCGGGCGGGGAGGTGTATCATTCCCACAGCCAGACATGCCAAGAAGCTCAACTGCTTATTGCCTTGAAGCACATTTTTCTGAGAGCTTTCCTTAAGTCTGAGTTACAGTAGCCTAAGTGGGTTTCTAGAAACCAAATAGTCTAACTGAGAAAGGAATCTGGCAGTTCCGGAGGGGAGGAACAAGGGATGGGTGAGCTGGGCTTGAGAAGCACACTCCCACCACCCTGTCCTCTGACCTCCTTAAGGTCTTTGTCTGGTGGGTCCCTATCTTGGCTGTGCCCAAGGATCAAGCCGGGGAGCTTTCAGGCCTACAGAGGCCGGGTCCACTTCTAGCCCAGTGCCCCCCAGTCTCCAGGGAGGGGTCTGCCCCTGTTTTTAATATTTATTTATTTATTTGGCTGCCTCGGGTCTTAGTTGCAGCATGTGGGATCTTAGTTCCCTGAGCAGGGATCGAACCTGGGCCCCCTGCATTGGGAGCACGGAGTCTTAGCCACTGGACCACCAGGGAAGTCCCTGCCCCTGTATTGTTAAAAAGCTCCCCAGAACATTCCGATGTGCCACTCTGACAGCCACTGACCACCTTCTGCCGGTTTTGGTGCCTAAACCGTGAGGTTCCTGTGTGTATATGGTGTGCAGTACACTCAGGTCGACTTCCAGAACCTTCCGAAGGTACAGTCACCTTGAGTCCCAAGTGCCTGCCACTCTGTGTGGGAACTGGACCTGCAGGAGGGTTCAGACAGGGTGCCTCAGCTCTCCTTCCTGGAGAGGAGAGGAACCCTGTATGTAGATGGTCAAGGGGAGGGCCAGGCGCCCCAAGGAAACACTCATAGCGTATGTGCTGTGTCGAGATGGAGATCCGGCCAAAGTGCTTACCGTGTGCCAGGCATCTTCTCTTCTTGCCTGTTAGCATTATCCCCATTGTGCAGGTGAACAAATGGGAGCTGAGAAAGGTCGTCACGTCTACTCACAGCCAGAGCTGGGGAGATGAGCCCAAATTTTGACGCAAGCAGTGTGAGGTGACAGCTCCACCCCCTGCCCTTCCCCCATGGCAGTGCTAAAAAGAACCTGGGTTGGCCCGCCCATTCACAAGTCACCTTCAGGCTGTGTTCTTTCTCAGGGCCACTGTGGTTGGGGGCCAGATAAGAATAGCTAGGCTGAGGGGGACCCAGCTGGTAACACTGCCCAAGGTAAGTGTGGGGAGAGATTTGGTTCTGTTGCTGTTACAAATGATTTTGGTGTGAAGTTGAGATAATGAAACTATATCATTCTTAAATTCTAATACAAGTCACAGATACAAGGAATCAATACAATAGGGTATGCTGAGGACCATATTGAAACAAGCTTCGTAGATCCTTAAGAAGTATACAGGGTGAAGGTTGTACTGTTTGTGAACTTGCATCGGCTAAAGAGCAATGGATATAACTCCTCTGAATGAAAGAGCCTCTGATGAAACAGACATGAGCTTTCAAAGCAGCTAACCTTGTACAAAAGTAGAACTTTCCACCCTGCCATCCCTCCTTATGTTGACTATATGAGCTGCTTGACATTTGTAAAAGGAGTTTTAAAGATGGAGTCCGTGGGACTTCCCTGGAGGTCCAGTGGTTAAGACTCTTGTGTTTCCAATGCAGGGGGCATGGGTTCGATCCCTGGTTGGAGAACAAAGATCCTACATGCCGTGTGGCATGCCCCCCCCCCCGCCACACTCCCAAAAAAAGATGCAGGGAGTCCAGATGGGTTAGGATAAGAGATATCTGGAATTTCCTTGTGGGGTTGGGAAATACAATACTTACATAAGCTGTTAATGGACTACCTGAGTTTCAGCATTCATGTTTATACTTGTGCACATACCTCCATCATGCTTGATTTTTGGAAGCCCCTAGGATAACATGAGTATTTCTGTAGCCTGGGATTATGGAGAGAGGCTGATGTCAAATTGTCAGCTCTCTACTACTCCATGGCTGTGTGATGTAACTTCTGAGCCTCCAGCTGTAAAATGGGAATCAGCCCCACCTCGCCTGCAGATGCTGTGCAGATTTAGTGCTATTTGAAAGCGCTCATTGCCTTGCCCCGTACATAATAAGTACTTTCCTTACTTTTCCCTCTTGGAGTCTGATGCTTTGGGGCAGTAACGTCCCAAGACCAGGCAAGGGAGCCCCTGCTTCTAAAGCTTCTGGCCACCTGGTGACGAGTCCAAGAGGAAGTCCCCTTCTAAATCATTTCCGGGATCCCCACATTGCCCCAAGATGACCCTGTGCTGGCTTCCAGGACCTTGCAGACCTCTTCTCCAAGACCCTCCTCCTGGGCGCAGACTATCCTAGCAGCACACCCGTCTTCCCAAGGAGGGTGGACAGACCTTGGCCTCAAGGCTGGGGTGTCCACTCGCATGTGTGTAAGCCCCCCTCAAAATGCACAGTGGGCCAGGGGTGAGCTTTCTCCACACTGACACATTCTGACAAGGAGTTAGAGAAATCTCGGTTGGAACCTGACCTTTCAGGTCTTTATGAAGGTGTATATGTCAAGATAGAGAGTAGCATAGATTTTATTTAATGGGTTTTTAGCTTTGTCCCAAGCCCCAGAAATGTTAGAAGCAAGCCTGCTTCGGGCATGCAGAAATTCTTTCATCCAGATTCCTTTCCTCTTAATAAAAATAAGAAAGTCATATAATCAAAATATCTTGGGTTTTTGTTTTGTTTTGTTTTTTCAGTTTGCCACCTGATTCAGGAATTCTCTACCATGTTCCTTTGCCTCATCACAAGTTTTGCCTGGGGTGCTGGGTAGGCAGCTTCTGGACCTCTGCGAGTCCAGCTGAACCAGGAGAGGGTCTGGAATGTGCATCTGACAGGCATCCCAGAGGCTTCGTGCAGTTTGGGGCTCAGTGGTACTCAGCCCTACCTGAATTTTAAAACTAACTGGGAAACTTTGAGAAAAATACTTCTGGGGGGCTCCATTCCACATAGATGAAATAGGCATCTCGAGGGGTGGGCGGGGCCCAGTTGCCTCCCCAGTGGGCCAAGGTTGAGAAGCAAGTCCACCCAGCTCAGCCTCAACAAGAGCCCCGCCTCCACTCTCCTGGTGGAAGGGAGACCGTAGGGTCTTCAGACTTTGCAGGCACTGTTGTTCCTTGTTAAGCCCCATTCCGCCACCTAATTAACACTTGTTTATAAACAAGTGTTCGCTGCCATATGCAGAGAAGGGGGTGGTCCTTTTTGAAGTTTCTAGTCGCTGACTTTGTAAGATTTGGCTTGAAGTGGGACTTCTGGAAACTCAACCCGGAATAGCTAGCAGCTAACAGGTTCTTCCAGAAGTTTCTCTTGCAGCCATAGACATCTCACAAAACAAGCCAACTGCCGACGTTTTTCCATAACACCCCCTGACCCGGCAGTGGCGACGGAGCGGAGGGTGTGGACAGCTTCCTGGGTTTTGGTGCTCCTTGTCAGGTGTTAAAACAAAGAGGATCATTGTGTTTCTTGGAACTGGCCTAAATGTCTATGTTTAAGATTAAGATCTAGGGAAACGCATTTCCGTTTGAGACCCAGTATTTTCTGATTGTGAAGGGCACCAACCTGGTAATGGCGCCGTGACACGGCCGCGGCCTCCAGTCTCTTCTGCCGGTTCCTTTAATTAGGAGAAATTAAGTGGGGCTGCTACATATTTTGAGAATAAATAACGCTAAACTTAGGCAGCCTTAACCACTAACTTAACCGCTGAGTTCTCGCTGCTACATGTCTCCTAAATAGATGAGCATAATCTTAACTAGGACTTAAAATGCATCACCTTCGTTCCGGAGCTCAGAACCAGCAGCCGACAGACTTTGGAGGCTTAATGACTTTAATTATGGCGAGGAGTACCTTCTCCGGGTGGGAGGGGCCCGGCCGGCGAGCTAGGGTCAGAGGAGGCCGGATGGGAGCCCGCCCCCGCCCCCGCCCCCCCCCCGAAGGCGGCCCCACCGGGTGGGAGGAGGGGCCGGGGGTGTGGGGAAGCCGAGGGGGAGGGACCGGGGACGGGGGTGGCCGCGGGGCCTCGGAGTTCTGAGCCGTGTTTGTGGCTCTGGCGCTTTGATCTCCGGCCAGGGAAACCTGGAAGGTCAGGCCCGGCTGCAGCCAAGCCCCGGAGACAGGAGCCGGTGGAGTGGGCCGGGCTGCGCCACCCACCTCCACCCCCCCACCCGCCTCCTCCCGCCGCGGAAAGTGAGCCCGCCTGGCTGCCCGGCACCCCGACCTCCACTCCGTGGGGGCTGTTTTGTGTTGGTCTGCCTTAGGCAGTGGGTTAGGGGCTCCAAGTCGTGACAGTAAACTAGCCAAATGCCCTGCACGTTTGGTTTGCAAAGATCGTGTTTGTTGTACATACTGTAAAAGAAACCAGGTTATCTTTTAAGCTATGTGCCCCCCTTCCTGCCTACCCCCTACAGATTCCCCCCCCGAGCTGCAGGTGATTCCCCTGACGGTTTGTGCAAGTTAAGGTGTTATGGTCGTTTTTTTCTGGCCACTTCTTCTGATGCCCCGCCCCCTTCTTGGCACCAGGATTTTCTCACCAGTTACCCATGTGCGCTGGTGTGTGACCTCATTTCCTATGGAATGAAAGGTTTCTGTAGGAAAACAGGACTCTTGGTGAGACGGGCCTTGCAAGCCCCCTTGCCTGGCAAGAGTGTCCCCTGTCGTGCAGTGACTCATGCTTCAGGGCACAGCAGCTGACCAGAATGCTCAAGAGCCCGGTGCCTGGGTGGTCACTACTCAGTGAAGAACACGGGGGAGGAGGAAAGGAAAAAGTGAGGAGGGCAGCTTTAAAATCCACTTAGTGGCCTCCAGAGGGAGGGGCATAAAGGGACATGGTGAGCTCTGGCTTGTTTGCACTGGGGTGGGAGCAGCCAAGAGAGACTGGTGGCCGTCAGGCGGGGTGTCTCTGGGTCTGGCTGGTGGGTCTCTGTTGTGTTGACAGGCCCTTGCCCCTCCCTGGCCACAGGAGAAGGCCCTGTGGCAGTGGCAGCCTAAGCAGGGCTTGTTACCAGCCCTGGGTTCCTGGCAGTGGCATGCTTGAAGCTCAGGCCTCAGGTGGATGAGCCTCGCAAGCCTGTGCTTTTAGTCTCTCATTGCTCCACCTGAGGCCACCACTGAGTTTAGAGTTTGGAATCTGCGGCCAGTTCCCAGGATCTTCACAGCAGGTGGGGAGGGCAGGCCAAGTGTCCACACACTGTCTCCTGTGTGGTGCAGGCCATCTTTTTCCATCAGTCTTTTAGGCTGAAGAAAAGCAAAGTTCCCCTAAGTGATATCGGGAGAAAACTGAAAATCCACATCTCCTGCCGTTTGTCTCTGTGGATATGCCCGAAGCTGATCGTTTGGTCAGCTTTCCTTTGGTGAGAGTTCTCAGGGAGGCTTGCATTCCTCCCTCGACTAGAAAGGGCAGACTCTGCAAGTGCACAGGCTCGTTTTCTGAGAGCTCTGACATCGGAGATGTGTTCACGAGAGGCCTGGGGCCCCATAAAGATCCAGCATGAGGCAGAGCCACTTTCAGTGACTGGGGTCGAGGTTGCCCAGGGAGAATAATTCCTACATCAGAACCAACCACCAATAAAAGACCCGTCAGCAAGCGCTACAGCAGAAGACATGCATGCGGTTAATAAGAAACCAAATCCTGGACATCTGCTGTGCGGAGAATCTTGAGTTCCAAGAAGATATGGTAGAGAATTGGACCTTCCACAATTCAAGAGTCAAAAGAAACAGGAGATCAGGTGGCCTGGAGCGAGCTACAGCCTGTGTTTGGAGTAGCAGGGCCCAGGGTGTTTGATGCTAACCCCAAGGGCAAAAGCTCATCCTTTTTAGGTTAAGCAACAGACATTTCTTGGTCTTTTACCCTGTGCCAGGCTCTTTGTGGGATTCTGGGCATTGAGCAGGAAAGAAGTCTGAGGCCTCGGCTGCCCTCTAGTGAGGGAGGCACTTTAAGTAAACAGTTACAGTGTGATGTCACAAGAGCTGCACCCATGGGGCTCAGAGGCAGGCGGCAGGCCAGGCAGTGCGGAGGGAGTGACACCCAAGGCAGTGAGAGTTAGAGGAGGTAAGGCGGGCTGTGGGGAGACGCAGTGTGTTTCCGCAGCAGGTGGGCAGGCTCACCTATAGAGGCTCCTCCTAGTCAGGCTCTGGGGCTGGAGTGTTGAGTTTGCTAAAAGCCAGGGAAGTCACATCTTATTCTAAGAGTAGACACAGAGTCGTTCAGGGAGAGTGGGGCAGGTCAGATCTGTGGTTTATTGACTAGAAAAGTCCCTCTTATGCTGCGTGGAGACCCTACCAGGGGCAGGCAGGGTGGACTAAGGAACCCCCAGGGGGGGAGTGTTTTGTGACTCACGTGGGAAGTCTGGTGTCCTGTACAGGGTGGCAGCAGTGGAGATGGAAAAACAGTGGATGGATTTGGAAGATGGAATCAGCAAAACTTAGTAAGCAGTTGAGTGTAGGAGTGAGGGCAAAGGGTTGTAGTTTAGCTTGGCCCCCTGGGGGGCGCTAGCGGGGCACCTCCCTAAGGAGGGAGCCCTGGTTGTAGGAATGTGAGGACTGCATGGAGGGTAGGCCCATGCACCTGTATCAGCCTGAGCAAGAACAGTGAGCTCTGCCCCGGGAACAGCGGCAGAAGGAGCTTGGGGACCCTGCTGAAGCAGAAAGCTGATGCCAGGTTGTGGAAACTAAGCCCTGGGACTCTGGTGCCATTTTGGATTCTCCATGATCATGGTTTCTGCCACCTTGGGTCATACTGCTGTATCAGTGTGCCAGAGGAGAGCTGCAAGAGAACACTCTCTCGGGTAAGAAAGGAAGAGACCTCAGCGCCCTCACCCTGCTCCTTGCTAAGCAAGATCTCTTCCCCCAGGACACCAGCAAGTGTGTAGAGACAGACACTTCTAGGAGGTCCTGGCTTGTATCTTTCTTGGGGCTCCTGGCACACAGTTGGCCCTCTTAAGTAGTTGTCAAATTGAACTGTATACAGTTGACCCTTGAACAACACAGGTTTGAACCATGCATCCCACTTATACACGGGGGTTTTTTCTGTAGTAAATATTACAGCGCTACACATCCCAGTTGGTTGAATCTGTGGATGCAGAACTGCGGGTACGGAGGACCTTGGAGACAGAGGAACCGAGATTACGGAGGGTGACTGAGTTACACACGGATTTTCCTTCAACTGCGCAGAGGGTTAGCACCCTAACCCCCACATCGT
Organism: Balaenoptera physalus; assembly: GCF_965194825.1. NCBI lineage: Eukaryota > Metazoa > Chordata > Mammalia > Artiodactyla > Balaenopteridae > Balaenoptera > Balaenoptera physalus. Next base: position 74,814,529 of record NC_138897.1, read on the forward strand.
TCAAGGGTCAACTGTAATTGAATATACCAGGAACCATCTCATTTAAACTGCAGTGTGTGTATTCCTTAGTAATCATTTTCCAGATCAAAACGTTGATCTGTGGCCCATCCCTCACCCTCTTACGTGAGTTAGAGCCAGGGAGTGGTTAGGGGGTGAGATTCCTGTCACGTGAGCGTGCCATGTGCACGGAGCCTTGGGTCCCAAAATTTCTCCCGTGGAAGGGAGGGTAGGGTGTGGACAGGAGTTGCTGCAAAAAGGGTCCTGTGTCAAAAAAGCCTGGGGATGCCGGGTAGCTAAGAGCCTTATCACACGCAGCATTTCTCAAAGGACACTGACTGGGATAGTCTCTCCTCCCCTGACACCTACTACAGGGATGTGGGATAAGTGACTCCTGGTTGGTAGTTTCTTCCTCATTGGCCCTCAGAACCAAACGCTCGGACCTTTCCTGATGACTCCCCCAGCCTCTTCAGAGAGGCCTGTGCCAGCACTGCTGGCAGAATGGACGCTCCGTGAGGATGCGCGGCCACCATTCTGCTCACTGTGTGTACCTTCCAGGCCTGGCACACGTAGTAACTGGTTAATTACTACCGTTGAACAAATAAAGTAATAAATGGCACCTCAAATAGAATTAAACTCTACTGCCACCTACTATGTTAATTTGTGGAGTATGGGCCGCGCCCAGGGCAGTCTGCTCTGTTAGGCTTTACGGGGCACAGACACCGGTCAGAGATGTACCTCCTGGCTCCATAGACCCCGGGGCAGGTTAGCCTGGTACCCAGTCAAGACATTTACATGTGAGATGTTAGTGCCATTCGACTCCGCAGGGCCACTTGTAGTGATTTAAAGGATAGATTCCACCAGAATGCTAGTACAAGAAGATAAATACAGCACTGTTCATAATAGAGAAAATGAAGAAATCCCCTGAATGCCTGTCAGAGGGACAGTCTTAAGCTCCATATAATGGAAGAATATATGTAGCTGGTAAGAAGAATGGACATTTTTCTGCATCACTGCATATAATATTGTTGAGTAAATGGTTGAGTTAAGGGGGAAGATGGCAGAGTTGAGAACATTATATACATCCAATTTATTTTTAAGTATATTTTGGTATATGAGTGTATATAAACATAAGCATTTTATTGCTACTAATATATGAGTTTAAAAAAAATGGAAAGATATAAACCACACTATTATAAAGCTGGGATATAGGGAGGTAATAGGTAGATTATCTTTTGCTTTCAATTTCTCAATTATTTTAAAATTTTCATGTCAAGCTCATATTAGTTTTATTAATAGCAAAAATACTAAAGATGGTCACACTTGCAGGGAAGAATGCATCCCAGAAAGTGATAAGTGGCAGAGGAGAATCTTGACCAGTATTAGAACTAAGAGAGGGATAAGAGCTGCTTTTCACTAAAGAGAGGCACTTACCCGTCTTATGCGGCAGGCTTTGCACATGAACTTGACCTTGAAGAATCAGTAGGCTAGGTAAGATCAACTCATTATAGTTCATTCTGGAGACCTTTGTGCACATGAAGGTTCACGCAGAGAGTTACTCTGAGACTGCCTGCCTCCTCCTAGCCAGCTCACCAATGGGCCACTTTATCCAGAAGTTAAATCTGTTGACAGATTTGTCTTTTACTGTCTGTGTCATCTTATCTTGTCATTACTGCAGATAAATTAAGAGTTGAGTGGGTTTATAAGGAGGGGCATTAAAATCCTATGTGGATTGTATTAAGATTCTTAATAATCTTCATATTCTTTGGCCCTGGGCCTCCATCCTAAGAAAATTGGAAATGTAAGCCAAGATTCATTCAACGTGGCATTAATTACAAGAATAAAGAAAAAACTGGAATAGCCCAAATATCAAAAAGATATGAGTAGCGTATCTGAAGGGATATATCACAGCCTTAAACATATTAACAAAAAAATTTAAATGATTTGTTAGAAGCTTACGATAAGTACAAAAAGACCAGAATGGGAAATTATATTCAATAGAGGCAAAAAAAAAAAAAAAAGTCTGCTTGAAGCCCCCATATGTCAGAACTTCCTGTGAGAGGTTGAAGACACAAGCCTCCATATCAGTGCTAACAGTCCAGCTTCCTGGGTTATCCTCTGGTCAGGCGTTTGGGACAAAGGAGATTTGGGGCCATCTTTTGGGTTATTTCCGATTAAGGTTGTATGCTATCGAAAGTTTTCCTACAATAAAGATTAGGCACTGGGGATGCCACGTCCAGTGCTTGACGAAGAAACGGATAAACGGGGAAATGGAATCTGTTCCCAGGGGCTCTGTGGAGTAGCTATGGGGTGGGACCAAGCCCCGAACCAAGTCTGGGTGTAACTGCACACACCGGGGAGAGCACCAGGTCCATTCCTGATTGGAATTCCTGAATTTAATTGAAACCCAAGCAGACTCTAGGCTGTAGGTTTTCTCACCCACAAGGTAGTAATGGGACTGTTCTTATCAGAATGTCCCCCATGCTTCCAGAAATTCACAAGCCCCCTGCATTGAGAGTGTGGAGTCTTAACCACTGGACCTCCAGGGAAGTCCCAAGACTCAAACATATTGATAGAAGCGCTTTCTTAGGGGAAAACCACATCCACATTCAGGGAGCAGTAACCCAAGAGTACGGTCCAGGCAGGTTTGCTTTCAATTAGAATAAACGTTTAGTGAATAACCATAGGAGTCTCACATTGCGATAAGTGCCAGCCACGTAAGATCCTGTCTTCTAGAGCTTGACCTTTTGTACTTTGCAAGATGTAAGTCTGCAGGTGTTTGTGCTTTTGCTACGTGTCTCAGTGGCTGTGACAACTGTCTAGCCTCAGGTCTCACAGCCCTGGAAAGGTAAATGAGAGACCATGACAACCTTTTTTTTTTTTTAAGAATTTCACTTTTTAATCTATTTATTTATTTATTTATTTATGGCTGTGTTGGGTCTTCGTTTCTGTGCGAGGGCTTTCTCTAGTTGCGGCAAGCGGGGGCCACTCTTCATCGCGGTGCGAGGGCCTCTCACTATCGTGGCCTCTCTCGTCGCGGAGCACAGGCTCCAGACGCGCAGGCTCAGTAGTTGTGGCTCACGGGCCCAGTTGCTCCGCGGCATGTGGGATCTTCCCAGACCAGGGCTCGAACCCATGTCCGCTGCAATTGCAGGCAGATTCTTAACCGCTGCGCCACCAGGGAAGCCCCCATGACAACCTTTTATTCCTCATTCTGCTGCGGGGCTTGTGGTCACCTGCTGGCTGGTGCCAACCTGTCCTGGCCTGATGGAAGCAGCAGCGGTGATGAAGGGTGGGGAACACCTGTGTGAGTGGAGTGAGGGGGGAAGGGCGAGCAGAGGTCAGTAGGCAAGGCCTTCAGCTGCTTCTGGGAGGCCTTGCCAGGACATCCCACCTGCTTTCTGCTGCTCACACCCTTCTCATGCTCTTCTTCCTAATCCGGTCTGTGCACAGGTCAAGGGTAACTGCCCTCTCCAACTGAAGCCCAGTGACCTTCATCTAGCAACAGGCACCAGGCTGCATCTTTCTCAGCCTTTTGTTGAAACAGCCTTATTCTGAGAAATTTGGACATTGGGTGTGTGCCTTTATAAAGATAGGGTTTTGAAATAATATTCCAGCCCAAGCTTGACTGGAGAAAACAGTGAAAGATCTAACATATGAAGACATGTTCAAGGATGCCTCATCAATTTTTAAACTGAAAATGTGGGGCAAGGGGGGAAGTATGACCAAGTAGTGTTCTATGTTTTCATTTGTTTTGGGAATAGTGTGATCAACGTGTCGTTCATGGCGAGGAATGGCCATATTCATGGCCATTTCATGGCCTACTGTCAATCCCAAGCCTTGCTCCTGACAGGCGAGTTCCTGATGTAATCCTGACTTGCCTCCTGTCCAGTCCTGAGTGCAGGAAATACAACCTTACTTTAACAGCAGCTTACATTAAACATAACTTTTAAAGTAAGCCGACTGTGAGAATTATCATTTTCTCAAAATATTAGTACTTTGGACCCTGTGCATTAACCTGGTTGTGTCTAAAGTTGAGCTATAAACAGGATTAAGCACCTTATTCTTGACCTGCTCTTTTCACTCGAGAAACCTGGAGATGAGTCCTCCCTCCTAGATTTTGTTTAAAATGTCTTTTAAAACGTGCCTAGCCCATGGGGGTCATGCCTGGCCTCCAGATCCCTGTGACTTCTGCCTCCTCGTGAAGCCAGGGGGGCTGGAGGCGGGAGCAGGCGGCAGCTGAGGCTTGCACTGCCCCGGGGCCTGCAGCCTCTTGTACCGCGGCCTCCAGGCTCTCCAGATGCACCCTGTTGAAGCTCCCAAGCAAGAGGGAGCTGCACGCACAGTCCCCTCAGGTGCTGTTTGATGTGCTCAAGCAGGGAACAAAAGCCAAATAAAGGAACGAGAAGTCCTGTTTATTTCCTCGTTTGTGGTGCTGTCCCTCAGGGCCCTCTGCGTCCCTGAATTTGTGAACACGGCTGGGCTACCCCGTGAGACTGGCACCCACTTGCTGTTAGTTAACTCTGGAGCCTCCGAGGGCCTGTTGACCTCAGGCAAAGGGGTCTGTGCCCCTAAAGAGCTTTATGGAGGAAAGTGACACCACCTGGCCCCGAACTTTCTCACTGGGCCATCATGTCCTCTCTTGCTGGAGGCAAGTGACAGCTGTTGCAGCTCTTTCTGCGTCGCTCTGGACAGTCCCTTGCCTCCTTGAGTGGCCAAGACTGGGAACTGGAAGGGACCCTAGTCCTCATGACACAGGCTCCCTCCTCCTTTTACAGATGGGGAAACTGAGGCTGGGGCTGAAAGAGACTCTGACTCGCCCACCACTGGCAGCTTGTCTGGCAGAGATGGAGACAGCGCCCAGGGGCCCCTCCTGATGCAGCGTGCTGGCGGGGAAACGGGGTGGGACGGGCAAGCGGCAGAGCAGACTAAATACATCGAATCTCAGTGCAACAGGAAAGGGTCCCCAGCAGAACAAGGACAGCTTCTGCAGCACAGCACTCAGGTGTCTGACCTTGTTCAGTTGAGGAGGACTTTGCTGCATCCCTGACAATCCACCGTCCTGCTTATTTAGTACCAGGTACAGGGAGCTGTCTTGTTGTAGAAGCTGTGAGGTAAGACCGCCCTCTGGTGGCTGATGGAGCCATTGCTCTAGCCTCATTCTGGTCTAAGGCTCAGTGTTGCTTTCCTGTGTGGAAGGAATTCAGATTTTATTCTTTCTCAAGCACTCTGGCTCACAGAGACTTTCTTGACCTCTGAGTACTAGCCATCATTTGCCCATCTTATAGGGGGTTTGGTTTTTGTTTTGAGCCCTCCCCCCACCCGTTAGAGGTGTCTCGCTTCCCTAACGAGATTCAGGTTCCTATAAGCAAGGATTATGTCTTACGTCTTGTTCTTCCTCAGCTTCTACCCGTTGTCCCCTTAGCTGGACATGAAATTAGAAGGTTCACTGGGGTGGAAAGGAATCCTTTCCTCCAAAAGAGAATCCCACCCCTTCTCATTTGTTCCTAAAACGTTCTAATCTCATCTCTGATCAGTAGTTCCCCAAGTGGTTGAATCATCAGAATCCCTCAGAAAACCTTCAGAACTCAGTTTCCTGGGCCTTACTCCAGCCCTGCTGAATCAGTCTCTGTGGTTTGAGCCAGGAAATCTGCTTTACAAACTTCCCAAGTGGTTTCTGATGTGCAGCCAGGTTTGGCAGCCAACTGCTCTAAATCCCCATTTACAATTATTTCTCGTAGCTTTTCCCCCGACAGCATGTCCAAAGGTCTTTAGCTTATGTCACTTATTAAAATTGACCGTTTTGAGATTCCTTCGGAAATATTCAGTACGTTCCTCTAACTGCGGTGCTGGATGATGTGGGGAGGAAGCAGGACCGCAAGAGAAGGACCAAAGGCATTTGCTTTAGCTGCCAACGGCCCTGTGTTCATAGCAGAAAATACTGAAACCAATACCTTTATGCTGACTGGGCAGGTTGCTGATTTGTAGTTTGATTTTAAGATTTAGGCTGGATAGGGAGACAAAGGTTAATTGAGTACCCAGCTATTTATTTTCACCATTTCTAACTCATTTGGTTCCCAGGATAACTGTACAAGGTGCTATTGCCCACCCCCACCCCCCTTTTTTTTAAACAGATGGGCAAGTTGAGGCTTAGGAAAGTTAGTAACTCACCCAGTCACATAAATTGGTGACTGTCAGATTCTGCATTCGAATACAGGTCTGATTTCCAAGTCCAGCTTCGGAAAGGTAAGGACCAGGGTGCCAACCTGCTCTTTTTCACTCTGCCAGGCCAAGCGAGCCGTGCAGCGGGGAGCCACTGCAGTCATCTTCGATGTGTCTGAAAACCCAGAAGCTATCGACCAGGTAAGCTCCTCGGGCCAGGCCAATGCTGCAGTGTCCCTGAGAGAAGCACCTCCTTTACTTAGCCTGGCTTCTCACGGTCGTGTCACCCTCATCCTCAGGGCCCTTGCGCTTGTCTGCCCTCGTTAGTTATCCGTGTTTGCACATCACACTCCAAGGCAAGTGTATCAAGAGGGGTAAGAGCCAAGAAGTTGAGGCTTGGTGAGGCATTTTCAAAGACCCTTCTGGGGTCCCGCTCCATCCTAAAAGGGGCATCATCCTCAGCCTCGTCCTTCTGGGAGCTCCAAGCCTATGATGCTTGAGGAGTTTGAGGATTTCCAAAAGGGTATTTCGTGTTCTTTTCCTCCAGCCTTTCTTTCTCTCTCCTGCTTCTTGAAGTAATTATGTCTTCTAACCAGGACTTCCTCTCCTTCCTTAGCTAAACCAGGGGTCAGAAGACCCACTCAAGAGGCCAGTGGTGTACGTGAAGGGCGCAGACGCCATCAAGCTGATGAACATTGTCAACAAGCAGAAAGTGGCTCGAGCAAGGATCCAGCACCGCCCTCCTCGAGTGAGCCTCCGCTGGCCACGCCGCCACCTTCCCTGCTGCCGCCTGTGCCTTAATCCCCTTTGGGCTTTGGCCTTTTGCTCCTGCCTTCTTTCCGTCTACAATGCTGATGCGCCCCAGGTTCCTGCAGGTTTAGATCAGACGTAAGGCTGGAGGCTAGGGAGAAATTTCACCCGGCTCCTCTAGAGGGGATTTGAAAAGTCCTTCCAGAGATAGGTGATTTGTGACCAAATGTCTCTTCCACCCGGCATCCCCTCTGGGTAACCTCCTGTCCTTTTTTCTCTTCTGTCCCATCTCCCTGTGAAAGGCTAACTGAGGAGCACTGAAGGGAAGGACACCCCGCACTCAGCTTCCTGTATCTCCCTCCTTCTGTCTGGCCTAGACTAGAGGATCAGGCCTGTGCTTCCTTCTTCCTATGGGGCAAATGCATTACTGAAACCCCCTAACTTGTATTTGATTCTGGAAAAGTAAGCTTTCAACAGGGATTGGGGCTCACGACTTCCAGGTGGTTAATGAATAGCTTCATTTTTTAGGCTTCTCTTAGGTGTATTAAAGGGACACTGCTGGCATCTTTTGCCCAACCTCAGGCTGAAGATTCTAGGAACCTGGGACAGGTGCCCCACAGATGGTTTATTTCCTCCTCACGAATGTTGTAATATTCACATAGAGGATGGGTCTTTTGCACAAAATATCCGGATACCCATAGCGTTGAATTAGCAAAACTCCATTCCTGTTGGCTAAACACATCCCAGATGAGGTAACTTTAAGGTTTTAGGAGGCAGTGTGCCATGAGGAAAAGGTAAGAACTAAAACTAGAGGGAGTCTGCAAAAGAACTGACTTGCTGGCTGCTTTTTAAAGGAAAAAAGAGCGCTTTGGTAAATATGACTCATTGTAGTGGAAGCTGATATTTGTGGAAGCAGCATACAATTTTCTGAGTTGTTGTAAACCATTAATTATATGGTTAGTAATCACTGTTCCCTCAAAACATGACACTCACTCCTTTGTCCCATAAATGTGATATTTGTGTTTATTTGGAAGGGCCGCTCCTACCGGTTACGGTGAACTTTGCGCTATTCTGCAGGGAGCGAGGCTCTGTGAACAGAGTTCTCTTGGCTGTTAGGAGGCCTGGCTGAGAGCGCTGCGGCCTCCCCGGGCCACACTGCGGGGCACTACCTGGGCCTGGATAGCACACTGTGTGTGTGTTAGCAGAACCCCACATGTGCCCTGCAAAGGAGGGGAAATGCAGCCTAGTGGCCCCATCCTTCTCCCGACCAGGGCTGACCCAGCCCATGTGCCAATCCCCAGGCTGAAGAGAGCTGTGACTCACTGTGTCTGTGTTCTGTTCCAGCAACCCACGGAATACTTTGATATGGGGATCTTCCTGGCCTTCTTCGTCGTGGTCTCCTTGGTCTGCCTCATCCTCCTTGTCAAAATCAAGCTGAAGCAGCGACGCAGTCAGGTAACTCAGAGCAGCCTGTGAGTGTTCATCCCTGCTGCCCCTTTGCCAGTGCAAACCTGGCCCTGAGCCCTGCAGCCTGTTCCCAGTGGCCTAGAACCAACAAAGATGGAGAAAAACCAGAGCAAAGCTTATAGCACTGTGTCATCTCTGTTCCGAAAGGGCCAGTCCTACAAAGGCCGAGCCCTGGGGCCGTTTCCAGCCAGGGGTTTTTCCAAAGAAATGTTTAAATGTCAACCTGGAGCCCTAGAGCCCTGCTCCTCAAATATGATCTTGGGACCAGCAGCATCAGCATCACCTGGGAGCTTTTGGCAGAAACGCAGAATCTCAGGCCCCACCTCAGACTTGCTTCATCCGACTCTGCATCTACCAAGCTCTCCAGGCGATTCTCAATAAACAGAGTAGCCGCCCTAGTGCCCCAGCCGGCACACCACTGTGTGCTTGTAGGAAGGAAGGATTTGGGGGTAGAGGGCAATGGGAGGATACTCGGGAATCTAGATCCTCAGAGGTGTAGCAGTGTGATGTCCACAGCGAGAGACAGTGGACCTGGGCGCTGAGTTCTCTCGAGGATGGGTGGCCATCACCAACGGAGCAGCAGCTGGTTTGTCGAGCGGGCCTGGTTTGCCAAGTGCTGGGCACCCCCATGCATGGTCTCATTTGCCCTCAGAACATTCTCCAATGAAGGGAGGAACCCTTAGCACAGAGCAGAGTTGGCCAAATAATTAGAGTAGACCTCTGCTGGTACTGCTGCTTAGGCTGATGTGATGGACACTTGGGAGTCTAGAAGATCTGTGCTCTTGTGCTGTGGCCTCTGAATCTTTAGTGATTTCTCAGAAGTCTGTCCTGGCCTGATGGAGACTAGTGTTTGGCCGACCATGGCCCCAGGGGTGACTACTGCTGTTAACATGTCCCAGACCCTAACATGGACCACGTTCTGCTGTGCAGAATTCCATGAACAGACTGGCCGTGCAGGCCCTGGAGAAGATGGAAACCAGGAAGTTCAACTCCAAGAGCAAGGGGCGCCGGGAGGGGAGCTGCGGGGCCCTGGACACGCTCAGCAGCAGCTCCACGTCCGACTGTGCCATCTGCCTGGAGAAGTACATCGATGGAGAGGTAACGGCAGAGGCGGGGCCAGTCCTGGTGGGGATGAGGTAGACAGGCCCGCAAATGGAAGGGGAAGGGCTCTTCCCACAGGGGAAGGGCCGAGCCGCCTAGGTCTCCAGGGGATGTCCTGAGACCTTCAAACTGCTATTCCCGCCTCCCCCCGGAAGGGGGTGGCCACACACACAGACACTCTCTCCAGGGGACCGAGCTGAACATAGGTGATTTCGGAAGTTGATCAGAAATACATAATGGGCCAGAAAACGTCTAGTTTTAAGAACATTTACACTCAATTTCAGAATTGCTCTTCTGAAAACTCTGGCGCTTGACTTGATACAAACCTCTCTTACAAAGCTGTATGGAACGTTTACGTTTTTAAAGAGAGAAGGGATGTGATGTCCCCTTTTTCGTTCTAGCTTTTTTCTGAAAATTTCAAACTTTCAGAAAAGTTGCAAGAATCAGACAATGAATGCTGCATCATTCACCTAGAATCACCCATTGTTAACATTTTGCCACATGTGCTTCATCTCCTTCTGGATAGAGGCGTGCATATACACACACATTTTGGGGAGTGGGGAGCAAACCACTTCAGAATTAGTTGCAGGCATTTGATGCCCCTTTGAAAGTGTCCCGTCGCTGTGTAGACTGTTGGATGAAAAAAGAGGTTTTGCAGAGGCCTTCAGATGAATAGTCTCACATGGTCTCTACCTGCAGACTGCCTGAGTTCTCATCTGGGCCCAGGAGGGTTCTAGCTTTGTGATCTTGGGCAAGTGACTTTATTCTCTGTGCCTATGCTTGTGACATGGGCCCGAGACTGACCTGTACTCCAGGTGATCACAAAGGTTACACAAGAAAATCCAGGTAGGACTCTTGCCACGGTCAGGCACAGCCTTAGGTGTTAGTTTGAATGTTACTGCATTGAGCTGATCAGAGAATGGAAAATCAAAGTAAAATTAGCAAGTTTGGAGGGTGCTTTGGGCTCAGGAACTTTAGAGGTGGTTCTGCCTGCCTCAGAACCCCATTACCTCCTCTCCACGTCGGGTGCTTTGTTATTAACTGTGTGCCCCCAGGTGAGTGCTGAGGGTCCAGTGAAGGGGAGGACGGGAGAACTTTGCCCCCTTGCTGCCCCACCTGTCAATCATGAGTCCCGGGCATCTTCCTTTCTACCCGCCGCATTTTGGGTATCTGGAGCCAGCCACCATCCCAGAAGTGCAGAAGGTTTTGGGGTGTATGTAGCCATCCTTCCATACCCCCAGGCTCACCATTTGCACTAGCATACAGCTCTGGCGGTCCCGTGTGTGTGGCGTGGGTGTGAGTGCCCTCCTCACAAGAAAGGAGCTTGCTTCCTCCCTCAACACCAAGCACCGTGGTTGGAGCTGGCTGATGGTCCGTGTCTTTCTCCCTAGAACCCGTGTGTGGGCCCTGACTCCAGGGAACAGAGCCCACTTATAGCTAGAGATGGGGAGGGGGAGCCTCTGGGCACTGCCACAGTGAACTGGGCTCCTTGGTCCACTCCAGGCTCCACGGGAAGAAGCACGTGCAGGGCTGAAGACAGCACCGCCCTCTGCCTGTGCCCTCCCTTCAGGCTGTGTGTCCTCTCTCCCTCCCAGGAGCTGCGGGTCATCCCCTGTACTCACCGCTTTCACAGGAAGTGCGTGGACCCGTGGCTGCTGCAGCACCACACCTGCCCCCACTGTCGACACAACATCATAGGTAATTCTCCGCTGCCTCTGTTGTTGCTGGAGTGTCACTGTCTTTACCGAGTACCCAGCAGGAGCAGGACACGTGCTGGGGAGCGAGCAAACCACCGCAGCATTGCCGCCTGGACTTCGAGGCGTGGGGGCTTGGGGTTTGGAGGCCTCTGAAGAATCACCCTGAGTTTGGGTTCTGGCTTTGACATGAACTGGCTTCCTGACCTTGGGCCAGGCACCCGGCCTCTCCAGGCCCTGGGCCCACAATCTCTTCAGCGGGATGACAGTGGTGACGCTTGCTATGCCTGGTACCTCGGGGTTGCGATGCTGCTGCTGCCTCCCTGTGGTGGTGGATGAGGGCCCGGAAGCCAGGGTGCCCTCCAGGTAGCTGTTCTCCCAAGAGGGAAAATGCCTTTCCTCTCCGTGTCCCTGTTGCTCTCTCGAGCCTTATGCTGTGCAGAGCAGCTGGGAGGTGGGAGATGGACCCTGACAGGAGTGACCACCTTTCCAGTGGAGAAGCATGAGGCCTCTACCCGCGTGGCCGGGTTTGGTGGCAGCTTAGAATGGGCCATGGTCGTGAGACTGGGCACCTTGGCGCCGGCCGCCTCAGTCTGTGCCCGCATCTGCCCCTCGAGCCCTTGGCCCCAGCGTGCTCGCCCCCCTGACCGCGTTTCCTCCGCCTCTCCCCAGAACAAAAGGGAAACCCGAGCGCCGTGTGCTTGGAGACCGGCAGCCTGGCACGCGGCCGGCAGCAGAGGGTGATCTTGCCGGTGCACTACCCCGGCCGCGTACACAGGGCCAGCGCCATCCCCGCCTACCCCACGAGGACGAGCATGGACGCCCACGGGAACCCTGTCACGCTGCTGACCATGGACCGGCGCGGGGAGCAGGGCCTCTTCCCGCCGCAGACCCCCGCCTACATCCGCGGCTACCCGCCCCTCCACCTGGACCACAGCCTGGCCCCTCACCGCTGCGGCCTGGAGCACCGGCCCTACTCGCCGGCACCCCCCTTCCGCAGGCCCAAGTTCGGCGGCCGCAGCTTCTCCAAGGCAGCTTGCTTCTCCCAGTATGAGACCATGTACCAGCACTACTACTTCCGGGGCCTCAGCTACCCTGAGCAGGAGGGGCAGCCCCCTCCCGGCCTCGCCCCCGGGGGCCCGGCTCGGGCCTTACCCCCGGGCGGCGGGGGCGGCGGCGGCAGCGGCCTGCTCTTCGCCCCCGCGGTGCACGCGGCCCCGGCCTCGCACCTGGAGAGCGGCAGCGCGTCCAGCTTCAGCTGCTACCACGGCCACCGCTCGGTGTGCAGCGGCTACCTGGCCGACGGCCCGGGCAGCGACAGCAGCAGCAGCAGCGGCAGCTCGGGCCAGTGCCGCTGCTCCTCCAGCGACTCGGTGGTGGACTGCACGGAGGTCAGCAACCAGGGTGTGTACGGGAGCTGTTCCACCTTCCGCAGCTCTCTCAGCAGCGACTACGACCCCTTCGTCTACCGCAGTCGCAGCCCCTGTCGCGCCGGAGACGTGGGGGGCTCAGGCCGGGGGCCCGTGGTGCGCCTCGAGGGCTCCCCGCCCCCCGAGGAGCTCCGGGCTGCGGCCCGAGGCCCAGGTGCGGGGCGGGGAGAGCCCTGGCCCGGGCCCGCCTCTCCCTCGGGGGACCAGCTGTCCACCTGCAGCCTGGAGATGAACTACAGCAGTAGCTCCTCCCTGGAGCCCCGGGGGCCCAACAGCTCTACCTCAGAAGGGGGGCTCGAGGCCTCTCCCGGGGCCGCCCCGGACCTCAGGAGGACCTGGAAGGGGGCCCGGGAGGGGCCGACGTGTGCCTGCTGCTGTGAGCCCCAGACCCCGCCCCCAGACCCCGGAGCGGCAGCGGCCGGGGGCGGCCTCTTGTTCCTGGGCCCCCCGCCCTGTGAGGGCTGCAGTCCCCAGGGTGGGGAGTCACAGCCGGGGAGCTCCCAGGGCCGCTATGGCCTTCATCCGGACCATTTGCCCAGGACAGATGGGGTGAAGTACGAGGGCCTGCCCTGCTGCTTCTATGAAGAGAAGCAGGTGGCCCATGGCGGGGGCGGGGGCGGCGGCTGCTACACCGAGGACTGCTCGGTTCGCGTGCAGTACACGCTGGCCCAGGAGCTCCCGCCCAGCTGCCACGCCGGGGCCCGGGACCTGAGCCAGCGCATCCCCATCATTCCGGAGGATGTGGACTGTGACTTGGGCTTGCCCTCCGAATGCCAAGGGACCCGGGGCCTCAGCCCCTGGGGTGGGACGCTGCCAGGTCCGGATGCCCTGTGGCCCCACAGGGGCCTGGGAGCAGCCCAGCAAGAAGAGCGGGTTCCGTGCTGCCTGGCCAGGGCACTGCTGTCACCTCCCTGCCCTCCAGAGGATGTGGGGGCCCCTGGGGCCAGCGCCCCCCAGGACACTCAGGACTCCAGCGCCACAGCCGCTGAGGCTGCAGGTGAGAGCGGGCGGTGACAGTAGGCCAGGATCTGGGTCTTCTCTCCACACAGTCACTTTCTGAGTGACTTTCTTGGTGCCCTTGGCTTTAAACACCATCCATACCTGATGATCTCCAAGTGTTACTCCCCAGTCCAGCCCTTCCTCTGGGCTCCAGACCTGCTGGGCCCGCTGCTTCCATGAGCTCTCCCCCAGATGCTGCAGAAGCATCCCACTTGATCCTGCCACAGCAGTGTCTCGAGTTCCTCCCTCTGCACCCCCTTCTCCAAGGCTCCCTACCCAGATGCTCAGACCTAAAGCCCAGGCCCCAGCCCTGAGCCTGCCCTGCCCCTCACGCTCCAGGGTCCTGGACTTCTCAGCCTGTCTGTGAGAACCACATGTTCTGGTTTTCCCCTGGTCCAGAAAATTGAATCCCCAGAAAAATGAAACTTAGCAAAAGACATGCAAAACCCAAGTCCAGATTTTTTATTATTAGATTCAGCAGACATCATCAAATTGTGATAAAGTTGCCAAACCTTTTGTCTTCAGTAGTGAACAGTGTGCAGTCTAGCACTTTTGAGTAGCACTGGGACAATTCCATCTCCAAAGTAAACCCCACATGGATCTGCTCTGCTTCCCACCTGCTGTCCGCAGCTGGGCCCGTTTCCTCTCTCCAGGGCGAGGGCAGTAGCCTTCTGACTGGTCTCCTGTGGCTGGTCTTGCCTTCTGTTCCACGTGGGCACCAGAGTCGTCTTTTTTAAAACATAAGTCTGTGTCTTTACACCAGAAAACTCTTCACTGTCTTGCCATTATCTTCCAAATTTTAGAAATGTAAACCCCTCACCCAGGTCTGTATGATCAGGCCCTGCCGCCGCCCCCAACCTCCTCCCACGTCCCTCCTTGTTCACAACATCAGCCGCCTTGCCCCCGTCCTGTTCCTCCAACGTGCCAGGCTCATTCCAGCCTCCAGGCCTCTCTACCGCTTCTCTCCTGCAGATCTTGGCTTAAGAGCCGCCCTCCAGCCCCCTCCGAACTCACTCTCACACCCTCTGTTTACTTCCCAGGTTTTCATGATCTGAAATTACTTTGTTGTGAGGTGTGGGAGCTCCGCGATGGGGGTCTTCCCAGTGCCTGCAACAGGGCCCGAGGCCCATCTTTTGTACATTGTGTTTTCATGCTGCCTAAGGGTTTCCAGAAGGCTCTGCACACCCCGATGAGGGAGGCCGGGTCCCTAGAAGGCCCCCGTGCCCTCAGAAAGGGGGCTCCACTTCAGCCCTTTAGCATATACACAGTCCATCCAGTATCCAGAGCTGTCACTTCTGAGAGCCCACCACACGCTGGGATGGGCCCCCAGGTCCCTTGCCTCATCCCTGCATGTGGTGCCCAAAGCCTGCAGGGCCGGCCCCCTCCCCTGACGATTGTTCTCTGTCTCCCAGGACCGAGATCTCGCCCGGCCGACAGTGGCAGCCCTGGAGCCTGAGCTCAGAAGGAACTCTTCCGTGGAAATGGGAACTGTACGGAGACTCCAAACTCTGACTTCCTACAGAAAAAAAAAGAAAAAAAAAAAAGATTTTTTTAGCTTTGACAAACACAAAAGTGGTAAAAAAGAGAGCCCTCCTCAACCGAAAATGTGAGCCACGTGTGGCAACCCCTCCTCCCAATTAACAAACCAACAGACAAAATTCTCTTAGACTTTTGCCTCTTGATAACATGTTACTCTTCTGTTTTGTAAAGTGTGTGTGCTTGGGGTTCGAGGTGTGTGGGATTGACTTCTCTGCTTTGTTTTTTAAGATATTATATGTAAATGTAAAAAGTTATTTAAATATATATTTTAAAGAACCCTAACCGCCAACTTTTGCTGAAAAAAAAAATCACTGCTGCATTAATTGAACCACATCATGTGTAGATACTGTTGTCTCCCTGGAGGGAGCTCAGGCCTTTGAAAAGCTCAGGGCTACACCTGCCTTAGAAAATGAACCAGAAACTTGAAGTAAAGCTAGTTGATATGGGTACAAACTCTGAGAACAATGCAATGCTGCCTCTTACTTTCTCGTGGCAAATCCCAACGTACAAAATGTCAGGCCTTCTCGGAAGCCATGCCTCTCCAGCCCGCACCTTCAGGCAGCTGATGGAAACAGCTTGGGGTCGGGTGGAAGGTCTGCAGCACTGCGGAGCCGGGACAAGCCATTGCTACGTAAGCCCCAGGGTGACAAGGACGATTCTGCGTAGTGTCCTCAGTCTGTCCCCTCTGGTCATCGTCCTAACTAGAAGGACAGAGTTTACAGTCCTGATTTTGGGCTTCCTGCCACTGGCTGCAGAGACGGCTCGACGGGGTGTGGGGGGAGAGACACCCAGGAGGAATGTACGTGGTTTTTGCAGCCTTGGTGTCTGCCCCAGCTGGGGGAGAGGGGGGATGGAGGGCGCCCCCGAGCGGGCCTGTGCGCATGTGTCCGTGTGCGCCCGGCCACATCCCCCCGGCTGCTTCCCGCGTTGGGCTGTCTTCCTGGGTGCGCGTCGCCGGGACCGATAGGGTCTGAGCTCCCTTTGAATGACAACGTTTCCCATCCCATTGCTTCAGGGTTGTTCAGCCCTCTGCCTCGTGGCTGAAATTGCTCATCTCGCCTGCAAATGTCTACTATCCTTTCTACCTAATGCACTATTCTGTATTGATTCTCCATGAGACAGAATGAAAGAGACTATCAGAGAGTTTAGACCCAAAGGGTAGGTTTTTGTATATTGTTCCAACCTTTTGTTGTTTGTTGTTGCTGTTGTTGTTGTTTTAAGAGGGAAGAAGAGTTTAAAAACCCAAACCATTTTTAAAAAGATGTTTCCATTTTAAAAGGGAGAATCTAAAGCTATTTCAGATCAGGGATCGTTATCCTTTTTGTTCAGTGTATTTCTTGTTATTAAAAAAAATTTTTAGAAGAAACTAATCACATTAGCCCTTGAGTTCGCTAACTCTTCTGGTCACTTCTGTTTATTCATTTATTCAGCAGGTGTTTGTTGTCATCTGAAATGCTCATTTGCTGAATAGGAACCTTGAGTCCTGGCCCCCTGTAGGTGGGGAAGCAGAGACCCGCCCTGGGCTGCCAGGGGATTGTGACGGCTCTTCTCCAGTCAGGCCCAGGGAAGGTCAGCCCAGGGTCCACATTACAACGTTTTGAATGAGAATCTTACTGAATCCCTTTTTCTTAAAAGCCCCAGCCTGTGATGAGGAAATTTACTTACTTCCAGCCAGGATTTGTCAGAAAGAAATTCCAGCGTCAAACGATTGAGCCATTTGCCATTAAGGAGCTCACTGTAGTGAGATTTGTCGTCCAGCCTCTGAGGTGCAGTCCCTTGGGGGCTGCCCCCACCCCCAGCCCCGCCTGTGCCCAGCACACCTGTTGGCGAGGGTGTGCGAAATGCCTGAGCCTGTGACACGTGATCTGGGCCGCCTTTATTCCTCGGGCCAGGAGTAGCAGCTGCTGAGGACAGCAGCTTGCATCTTGTGGTTTTAGGGAAGGGGTGGGGGGTATGTCTTCTAACATGAACTACAAAAAGCAGCTTCTCATTGTTGAGTTTTTGTTTGTTTGTTTGTGGCTTTGTGTTTGTTTGTTTGTTTTTAATGCCTTTGAGTGCATATTATCTTCCTTGTCTGAAATCATACCCCCAAAGTGGCTTTCTTTAGCCCTGGCTGGAAAACCACTCCTCAGCAGCCTTAAGCAATAAATAGATGAGGAGAGCATGTGGCTTCAACTGGGCTTATTAAAATAAATGAGCCCAATTTTCATTTGAAAGAGCAGTAACTACAGATGGCCAAAAAAACCACATTTAATTTTCATAGTTTATAGGGTGGTAGAAACAGAAAAGTGAAACTTTCAGACTTTAAACCTCAGCCGTTGTCTTAAATTTGTGTTGGGTCACCAGAGTATGGTGACCAACTATATCGCCTCACCATTCAAATCAAAAGAAATGTCTTCTTTGAAGTCATAAGACTCCAATAATGATGACAAGTACCTTTTCTCGGTGGCCTCTCAGTGGCATGTGGGAGTTATATAGCTATGGAAACAGGGAGCATCACATCTTCCATTGAGAGACAAACACACACACACACACACACACACACACGCAGGAATGTGACTGTTGGGCGTGGTCCCGTGGCCCAGCCTCGGGTGTAGGACAGCCATGTAGACTGAAGAGTGCTAGAACCAGTTAAAAATGGGGGTTTGGGAGTTCTGGTCCACCAGGTACCTCTTTGTAGTAGACACAGCCCCAGGATGCTGGCCTTAACTGTCCGTCTCTTTGCCTCTCCCTAACCCTAACCCTAATCCTGACCCTAACCCTAACCCACGCCGTTTTATGACATGTCCACCACGCTGCTGTCCGCCACTCACACCCTCCCTTACGTGCTGCTAGTTCCTACTCAAAGCTCATGCAGGACTAATGCTTTTAAAATGAGGTCTAAAAAATAATTACTAATCAAGAGTATTATTTTTTAAACAGAACTGCCTTTTTCTATTCTTTATATAAACTCTATTGTGTTGGTCTAACAAGGCACTATTTTAAAATGTTTTTTTAAAAATTTCTCCCATAGCACTTAAAAGATATTTTGTAAAGACTTTGCTGTAAAGATTTTGTAATAAAGTGGTCTAAGGGCTCCTTCTCCAACATTACCATTTAAAAAAAAAATGTTTTAAAGGCTAGAAAACAACTTATGTATATTCTGTATATGTATAGCAGCACATTTCATTTATGGAAATATGTTCTCAGAATATTTATTTACTAATATATTTATCTTAAGCCATGTCTTATGTTGAGAGTGTGACGTTGGAATAATCATTGAAAATGACTAACATGAGGCCCTGTAAATACATGATAATTGCACACAGATTTTACATATTTGCCGACCAAAAATGATTTAAAACAAGTTGTAGTCTTCTATGGTTTTGTAACAAATTGTACAAATGACTGTAAAAAAAAAATACAATTTTATCAAGTACATGTTATATATTGTCATTGCTCTATTTGGTAAAGGTCTACAGATTCCACAAAGGAGAGGTCTGCGTGAAGCAGTGCCTAATAATATCAGCTTGCTCATGGGAGCATCTGTTTAATTTCCTCTCCTGTTAACACAGAGTTCAGGTCACTGGGGATCCAGGTGGTGTCTGGTCAAGCATCCGAGAGACAGCGTTTGAGATTATGTCCCTGAGGTGGTGATAGGTTTTCTGCTCAGCCCTATGGGGGGAATGGTGGTCAATCCCAGCAGTCCACTTTTCGAACATAGGGACCGTAAACTGGGTATAACCATCGACTTCATCTGCCAAGCCTTTTCCTATCTGGAAGACTGAGGCCCTCCAGCCCCTCTCTAAGGAAAAGGAATTTGTACGAAAAAAGCTTAAGCATCCAGCCTGGAAATGACCAAAGCATGAAGGTGGAGAGGGGCCCTAAGTCTAAAGTGAATCTCGTACCCATCTGTCTTGTTTCCCGGGGAGGGTAGTCACTGATCTGTAAAGTGCTCTGAGATCGCGTGGAAGGTGCACAGTGGTGTTTATTCTTCAGACATCTAGCAGAGAACACCCTAATCCAGTGAGCTCCTGTCCCTATTTCTCGCTCCTTAACTTGGGCCATTTCTTGGGAGCAGCCTCCTCGTGGACCTCCGGCCTCTTCCTGCCTGGCAGTGGGTCCTTCTGAGCACCTTCAGGGGTGGCAGCCTGGCTGCAAAGAGCCTCCCAGGGCTTTTTCTTGATGGCCTTGCCCAGCTCCAAACCAGACCTCTCGGGGGTCCCCGAAGGATTCCACAGCATTGGCTCCACCACCATGTGGTGCAGAGCCCGGTGGCCCTCTGTGTGGAGGCCATGGATGGTGAATGCGTCCTCCGACAACTGCTGTCTCTTCCTGGTTTCCGGAAGTGAGGCTCGGCCCTTCCAGGACACTGTCCCAATGTCCCAGGGTAGCACTTGGGTGGCAGCCACATGTTCAGCATATCTGCTCTCAAGATCTTGGCAGAGTGTTACTTTTTTCTCCTTTGAACTTTCTTTACTCTAGCCAGGAAGAAAGCAGAGAAGTCAAAGCTAAAACTTGAGAAGGGAGCTCAGGATAATTATCTGGGATTTGTGTCCCCAAGTCTTGGTTACAGCCACAACCAACATTTGTCTAGCATGTTCTAGTTTACCGAATTCCTTCAGGGATACCGCTGCAAGCGTTTCCCGACAGCCCTGTAAGGTCAGCAGGAGACAGCTTTAAAGGCAAGGAAATTGGAATGGGTTTGCCCAAGGCCACACAGCCAGAAGGTGGACCATGGCTGTCACCTACTGAGTGCCACCCAGGACCCTAAGCATCTACTCTGTGCCAGGCTCTGCTCAAAAGCCCTTTGCATGCATTAACTCATTTCATCCTCGTGAAACCCTGTGAAGGAAGGGCTGTTTCTCCACATCTTATAGATGACAAAAACCAAGGTAGAAAGAGACTGAGCCCACAGTCCCCCACAATTACGGTCAGAGCTGGGATTTGAACGCTGACCACCTAGCTCCAGGGTGCATTCTGAGCTCTGCTGGCCACCATGGACTAATGGAGCTGGACTCAGATCAGGCCTCTGGACGCCAAGTTCTCCATGTGGAAGTTCATGGCCAGGTCTGTGGCTCAGCTCTGGGGTTCAAGCATGTGCATCTGAGCCTTTCCCATCCTCATTTTCGCTTCACGTCAAGTTTCTTTTGTCTCCACTTCTGAAAGGCACTTTATCCTCCTCTCAAACTGAGCAAAGGAGAAATATGCATGACCCCAGATCTGTCCTCTCTCCACTAAATCACGCCCCCACCCCCATCCTGACACCCCACAATCCTGTCTTTAACTTCAGGGTTTCCTTCTCTTGGCATGAAGC
Organism: Balaenoptera physalus; assembly: GCF_965194825.1. Taxonomy (NCBI): domain Eukaryota; kingdom Metazoa; phylum Chordata; class Mammalia; order Artiodactyla; family Balaenopteridae; genus Balaenoptera; species Balaenoptera physalus. The sequence goes on from NC_138897.1 coordinate 74,834,964, forward strand.
CCTAGCTTACCTTTCCCTCTCCCTACCCCATCACATTTTCTCCACCACCAGCCATCACCTACCTTGTTGACGCCTCCTGCAGGCCTCCTGTGCCTGGGTGAGCCTGGCCACGGCCCCACTGGCCGCTTGCTCTTGGAACTGATGGAGTTTCTTATCCAACCCTGCTGGGCGGCTTTCGTTGCTGAATCGTCCTTGGGCTTTAATCTCTTTGAGGGTTTCGCATCTCCAAACTTGCGTGGTACTGGGCAGCATTTCTCCTTCAGTTGTCGCCTGAGCAACAGTTTAACCAGGGAGAAGGAACTGGCAATTAATGGGTTCTTTACAACTTCCCAAGTAGAGGTGGTACCTGGTATGGGAGCATTGGTGTTCTGCTTTGCACACGTTCTGGTTGTCCAGATGTTGGTGAGAGCTGGCGAGTCCACATAGCAGTCCTGAAGCCTGGTGTTCAGTAAGATAGACTGTCGGAGTCCATAGGTGGGGTTACTGGGATCTCGTCTCACAGAGATTGGATGCTAGAATTATAAGGGGGAGAAAAGGAATAAAAAAGACCAATTCTCAAGCAGAGACTAGAAGGTCTATTTTGGAGGTAAAGTATTAACATTTTTTTATAGACCATTCCTTCCACACAGCTCTTAGAAATCTTTCTGCACAACCTCTCTCCTGCTCACCAAAACCTTTTGTACCAAGTAGGGAAGCAGTAGAACTTCACAAGGTCACAGTGATGGTCAGGTTCTCAAAGAACATAGCATGCTTGGGCTGGAAGCGGAGGGAGGGTCAGGGAGCATTTATAAGGAATTAAAAACCATTTCTGTCCCCTGGAAAGCTAAGGGAACCCATGGCAGGAAAGGAATGGGAGATGGGATCACTCAAGCTTCCTATAGGAGCTGTAGCCACTCCTCAACTATGCTGCAACCCAGAAATGACAGCAGGTAAAATCCTGCCAAGCCCTGAAATCACTTTCTAACCAGACTGCCATGAGCCAAGAAAAGCTGCTAAGCAGGGAAATATACACTGGGGTCTAAAAAGGCAAAAGCACAATGTAAATGATGCTGGCCTCCATTTCTCGGGACCAGCCAAGAACAAGAGAACAATTTGGATAGATTAGAATCACACACTTAAAGAGACCTGGCTTTCTAAGAAATGTCATCTGTAATAAAATAAAATCACCTTACCATATTTTGGTTGCCTTAAATTTTATTTTAGTTAGCTTAGTAGGGGGAAGAAATATGTATTTTCTTTTCCCTTTTTCTGTCTTTTGTTTTGTTTTAATATTTCTATCACCTGTCTTTCTCTGCCTCAGTCATGTATGGGCAAATTGCTGTTTGTTTAGATTTTGGCTCTCATGCAGTTTTGAACCATTATCTCTAGTATTTGTGATGTCACTTTCGTTTGTGATGTGGGTGTGGGTGGGTGTTACATCATCAGATTTTTATAGTTAAATTATGTTGGAAGAAGTTCTATTTTCTTGTGCTTACAGCCTCAGGAACTTCTCAAGCCCTCATTTTCCCCAATATGGCACAGGTGAATTTTGAAGGTTCTGACATTCTTAAGAAGCACACTTTGCACGCAATGTAGTCAAATATGCAGACCAGATTTTTGGATACAGGTAGCGAGATGCATCCTTACAGGTGCGAAAGGGCCCTTCTCCTGCGCACATAAAGAAGGTACTGTTAAGTTCTCAGAATAGCTGCCAAGGTTAGGGACCAGAAATGAAAGAACACGTTCCTGCAGCCCTGGGCACCTCTGCCTGCCATGTCTCTCCCTGGGAGAATACATGGTTTCTGGAATGTGGTTTTATTTTACATCCCATGGCAAATGCAGTAATTAGAGCTGTTAGCAGTGTCAAGGGCTTGAAACAAGAACAAAGACGCCTCTTCCTGGGAACTCTTGGGCAATGCCTATCTCCTTATCAGGTGCCTGCCCTGTTGGTGGTTTTGATTTTTCATGTGCAAAATGCCAAAGGAGGCTCCCTCCCCCGGGGGGGGGGGGGGGAGGAGAGCGAAATGGTGGAAAAACAGAGTATGAGTCTGGCAGGAGTTCCTGGAATCACATGCGTTGCCTGTTTGATTTTTTTGTCCCTGGAGTGAATCAAAGTCGCAGGCAGACCGCACCGCAGGCCGCCGTGGAACCACCACCAGGCCGCCGGCATCTGGACCCACAGACGCTTGGGAGGACAATAGGGTCCATTCAGTGGCAAGCTCTGGCCTCACCTCCCGAGAGGTGGGTCAGTTTTAGAGCTGGGCGTTGGAAAGGGTTTGTCTTTGGGAAGGGTTTGCAAACGTCTGGAGACCGGGCAGGCAGGCATCCTTTCAAAGCCAGTGAACCCTGGAGAAGTGCCACCAGGCTCTGGGGCTATGGTCTGCCTTTACTCCGCATGGCAGGGACAGAAGGGCAAGAATGGCACATGGAGCTGCTCTTCTGCTTTCCTTCTCTCCTTCCCCATCTTGAGGTTGGCTTTCCCACACCACCTCTTTCCAGACACTCAAATGTATTTACTTTCCTAGGCCTTTGACTCAAGGAGCACTCAGTATCTCCTTCTAGCACAGAGCTGTTCACACAGGTGGCAGCTGATACAGACTCTTCAAGTTCTATCAAATTCTACCTTCTCTCCCTTCTGTGTAACTCCCTTCAATTGACCCTGCCCTAGTAGTAAGCCTCACGTTCCTTAGAAATAACTCAGGGTAATTTGGCCTGTGCTATTTCTCCTATTTCAGTAAAATCTGTGTTGATCGAATACTCACTGTAGTCCAAACATGGTTCTAGACAACACTTTACCAACATCATCTCACCAAATGCTACCAACAGTCTTCTGCATGAGTTTGGGTGCTGCTGCCATCCCTACTTTATAGATGAAGAAACTGAAGGTCAGGGACTTCCCTGGTGGTCCAGTGGTAAAGAATCTGCCTTCCAATGCAGGGGACGTGGGTTCAATCCCTGGCTGGGGAACTAAGGTCCCACATGCTGCGGGGCAACTAAGCCCGCACGCCACAACTACTGAGCTCTTGCGCCTCAGCTAGAGAGCCCGAATGCCGCAAACTACGGAGCCCACGTGCTCTGGAGCCCGCATGCCACAACTCTAGAGAGAGAAAACCCACATGCCACAACTAGAGAGAAGCCCACATCGCAACGAAGAGCCTGCGTGCTGCAACTAAGACCCGACGCAGCCATAAATAAATACATTAATTCATTAATTAATTAAAATTTTTAAAAAAGAAAGGGAACTGAAGGTCCAGTTGCTCAAGGACCATGCCTCAGGCCCAAAAGCTAGTAACCAACAAAGGCTGGACTCAACCCAACCAGGGTCTACACCACCTTTGCTCTTATCCACTCAGAGCTACGCTGTGACACTTTGCCTTGCATCTGGTTGGCCCATCCACGTACCACACCTGGGCACGGACCACATCAAGTCCTATTGATGGATCCCAGATCCGTTTCTCAATGGGCAAGTGAATTCACATCTCTGGGCCTTACTTTCCTCATCTGTGAAATGCGGATAATAGGAGTGCCTACCCAGGATCACTATGAGGAGGAAATGGGACAACGCACGCGAAGCACTTGGCATGGCTCCTGGCAGAGAGTAAGTGCTCAGTAAATAAAGTTCTAATTAATGTTGGTTTTTTTTTTTTTTTTTTGGCTGTGCTGTGAGGCATGCGGGACCTTAGTTCCCGAACCAAAGATTGAACCCACGCCCCCTGTGGTGGAAGCACAGAGTCTTAACCACTGGACCACCAGGGAAGTCCCTAATGTTATTAATATTATGCCCCATTCACTCATCTGACCCCTTCTTGAGCTCCTGTTGCTCATGGTCGGAGTGACTTAACCCAACATTTTATAGGAACTTCATCCCAGGTCCTTAGTTGTGTGCCCATCTGGTTTATGAGGGCAAGCAATGAGCCTCTTTTTTTTTTTAATTGAAGTATGGTTTTTCAGATTCTTTTCCATTATAGGTTATTACAAGATATTGAATATAGTTCACTGTGCCACACAGTAAATCCTTGTTGTCAAGCAATCAGCCTCTTGAAACGGGGGATGATTCTGATCTGACTTGGGTATCATGACATTTCTTTTCCCACGATCCATCTTCACTAAACATTTGTCAGATTCATCAACCTTACGGAGGTGATGTATCTACAAGAGCTACATTTCCCCCTGGTTTTAGAAGTTGTCCCGAATATCCCTGCTTTGTTAGATGGAAAGGGAAGCAGGTACCTGAGGATACACTAAGGAAAGTAACTAGTCTTTAACAGAGGTTGTTCTGTTGAAGGTTGTTCAGAAGTATAAAGTCAGGATGGAAAGACTCTATTTGATCCAGGGTCCTGAAACCATGGCAAGAGTTTCCATTGTTGGTGCCAACACTCAATCCAGAGACCTTGGGGCTGAGGCCGTAGGGCTTCCATGTTGCTGAAAGTCCTGTTCCTGAGTTTGGTTCGCCAATGAACCTTTTTCATTCTGCTGAGCTCAGTCTAAATAACCTTTATTTTCCACCCATCCTTTGGAGCTGTTCTTCCTGACATATCTAAACCACCGCTTCTATCTGGAAACACATCTGCCCTTGTCTGATGCTTAGCCAGTCTCTACTGACTGTATTTTTAGCTCCGATAATCTTTCTTCTTTCTTTTTCTCCTCTACTGCCACTCTTCTCTTTAATTTCTCTGAGCTCCTGTTCTCCTTCCAGAGGGTCAGTGAATAAAGAGGAAATTGAGCTGGGCTTCCCTGGTGGAGCAGTGGTTAAGAATCCGCCTGCCAACGCAGGGAACATGGGTTCGAGCCCTGGTCAGGGAAGATCCCTCATGCCGCAAAGCAACTAAGCCCGTGTGCCACAACTACTGAGCCTGTGCTCTAGAGCCGGCGAGCCACAACTACTGAGTCCACGTGCCACAGCTACTGAAGTCTGCGCACCTGGAGCCCATGCTCCGCAAGGAGAGAAGCCACCGTGATGAGAAGCCCGCACACTCACCGAAGAGCAGCCCCGCTCTCCACAACTAGAGAAAGCCTGCGTGCAGCAATGAAGACCCAACACAGCCAAAAATTAAAAAAAAAAAAAAAAGTTTAAAAAAAAAGAGGAAATTGAGCCAATTTATATGAATTCTCATCTTCCTCCTTCATGCCCCACCCCCAAATTCTAGTGGAATTTAGTTGTGTTTAATTTCCTCAGAAGATGTTTTTATTTTAACACCCAAGCAAATAAACTTCCACACCCATATGGGAACACGTCTGAGGTTTGTGATGTAGAAGTTTTAGGAGAGAAGAGAAAAACTTTGGATGGGAGAACTTGAAAAGATTCCTGAACCATGATGCAAACCCGGAGGACGAGTGATTTAGACCACATGTGCTGAATACACACCTATCACGGGCCAAGTATGTGAAATGAGGGTGCCCTGCCCATCCTGCCACCCCTTCTCACCTGGCTCTGAGTTCTCAGATGTGTCCACCTGGATGCCCCACAGACACTGCTAACTCGTTATGTTCAAAACCAAATTCCTTTTCTCCCTTCACCCCCATCAGAACAGACTAACTACTGCTTCTCTTGAATTTTCCATCACTAGTTGCCTGACCCAGAACCTGGGAGATAAGATCAGTGCTGAGATGAGCCTGAGGCTAAAGGAAAATCAGGAATCTAGATCCTGTTTTTATTTAAAGTTTTGAGATTCTGTTCATCATTAATTTTTTAACATTCATTTAGAGTTTTAAAAGATATTGCATTAAAACACTGTCCATTAAATATATTTAATATATTTAAAAATTGATTAAATATTTGTCTTGATTACTGAGTTTTGGGGGGCCCCCTTAAATCTTGTGCCTGAGGCCAATGCCTCACTTGCCTCACCCTAATCCCAGCCCTGGACCACTCAGTAGGCATTGGTTGCTAGAACCCCATAAAGATAATAAGGCAATTCACCACGGTGATGAGGAGTAGGGTCCTGAAGTCCCACTGCCTGGGTTCATAGCCCAGCTCCACCACTAGGCAACCTTTGGGCAAGCCATTTAACCTCTCTGTATGAGGGGGCTCGTAAGAGCGCCTCCCTCATAGGGCTACCGTCATATGAGAAATGTGATGACAAACATTGCACACTGCTGAAAGCTTATTAAAATCCTCAGTAAAGGTTTGCTATTCTTGTTATTATAATCAGACTCCTCATCCAGTGCTCTCTCTACAACATGACTGCCCTTTGAGCAGAAATTACCCCAGCTGGAGTTTCAAAGATACCAGGATTGCCCAAACTCCACCAGCTGAGATCTCTCAGCTTCTTGGCAAATCCTGCTGCCCTCGGGAGGAATCCAAGGGCCTGACTGCAGAGCCGGCAGACAGACAGACAGACACCAATATCTTCCTGGAGGCCCAGGGGCTATAGTCAATGCCCTCACTCTTTCCATGAAATAAAGCTGCTGAAGGACTGAGGCATGTGAAGCATTGAAATGAATATCTCAGGCAGCTCCTTGCCAGGGCCAGAGACCACATAACTGAGCAAAGACCTTGAGCCATTACGTGCCCTGACCTAGACCTGCTCGGTTGTATTTTTAGCCTCTGTGTGCTGTTTCCATCACCTGTGCTGGGCTTTATGCTGGAAAAGAGGGGAGGGGGGGGGGACTGGGGACAGCTAGAGAGATGTTTCTCATGGCAGCCAGTGGGGGCAGGAGCTTGCACACTATTTCTGAGCTCTGTTGTACAAGCCAGGTTTCATGGGCTTGCAACATTTCAGGGGTGTGTGTAGTTAATGACACAGGCCCCCGAGCTTAGAAGGACCTCAGGCTTGGTTTAATGCTCTGTTGTCACCATCTTGAAATTCTTAAAAATTTTGAACACGGGGCCCCACATTTTCATTTTTCACTGTAGCCCATTCTGGTTACACAAGGCCAAGAGAGCAGAATAAAGGAAGGGGGCTGGTACCCAGTCAACAGGGGTGCCTTTCTGCAGGGCAGTAAGACAGATGGGAGCTACTACCATGAGGCATAAATCCCCAGACTTGGCCAAATAAACCTGATTTCGACCCCCCCCCCATCTGCCTCTTCTTATTTCCTCCTCCGAAACTAGGATGAGATATGAAAGGACCTTGTAAACTGTAGACAGCTGTGTCCCGCTTTGCTAAAACCTTTCCCCCGCACTCTATTTAAAACAGTCCACAGAGCACCCTCTGTCAATATCATCATTTTCTTGTTTTTGTAGTACTTTTTGCTCTCTGAAATTCACATTGTTTCCCTGTTGGTTGACTGGCCTCTCCGCTCTGTTTGAGTTCAGTTCTAGGAGCGTAAGTTCTTGTCTTGCTGGTGCTCTTGACAGGCTCCTCACTGAATATTTGTTGAATGGAGGAAGGATCACCCTTACTGAGTACTTGCTTTGTGCTGATGGTTTTACCTGCATCTCCCCATTTTATTCTCCTTCTAGGGCCTCCTGCCTGGGAGGGTGAAAGTTAAGAGTTGAAGCATTCCCAGGTTATGTTGGAGGAGGTGATTTTGGAGGTGGGGAAGGGCCCAAAATGGTGCAGGAGAAGGTAAGCAAGAGTGGGAGACACCAGGTGGGATGTGGAGGGCATCCCTCTGCTCCAATAAGGAGCCCAGAGGATTCTCGACCTTGGTAATGACCCAGGGAAAACAGTGATTGAACAAGCGCACTCTTACCGTGGCACTGGGTCGTGTGGGTGGTGTGACGGAGCCAAGAAGCCTCGTGGGAGTAGTTGCGCCTTTGGGGCCCAGCTCTGGGAGCAGCTGGGATGGGGGGATGGTTGGGGGCGAGGTGGCGGGTCTTGGGACCGGGCGAGGGGGATGGGTAGGGGGCCGGTGCACCTAAGGCGGGCCGGGGATAGCCCAGCCCCGCTCAGGGCGCGGCGAGTCAGCACAGGAGGGCTGAGGTTCCCGCCGCCGCGCCGGGCACAGGCCCGCACTTGCAAGTCTGGGACCAGGGACTTAAAAGCGCGCACTGCCCGGACCTGCCCCGCGGGGCGTCACCGCGGTGGTTTAGGCTGGAGCCGAAGGAAAATCTCTGCCTGAGGGAGTGCGGGGGAGGAGAGAGGCCCACCACAGACCCCGGGGGCGGGAGGGGAAGACCATGTTGGGGAGTGAGGCCACGCGGGGCCGAGAGTTTAAGCGAGCCACGCGCTCTCTGCGTCCCGGGATCGCAGTGTCTAAGAAAGCACCATTGCCCCACCCACTTCTGGACTTTCTTGGTGTCGGGCGCTTTACTTGCGTCTATCTAATCTAATCTAATCTTGTGAAGGCCTTTTAATATTCCTATTTTGCAGATGACAAAGAGCAGGAAACTTGCCCCAGCTGACAAAAAATGTGCGATAGGATTCGGAACCGGGGCTCAGTATGCTGCCTCTTTTTTTTTTTTTTTAGTTAATTTTTATTTATTTATTTATGGCTGTGTTGGGTCTTCGTTTCTGTGCGAGGGCTTTCTCTAGTTGTGGCAAGCGGGGGCCACCCTTCCTCGCGGTGCGCGGGCCTCTCATTACCGCGGCCTCTCCTGTTGCGGAGCACAGGCTCCAGACGCGCAGGCTCAGTAATTGTGGCCCACGGGCCCAGTTGCTCCGCGGCATGTGGGATCCTCCCAGACGAGGGCTCGAACCCTTGTCCCCTGCACCGGCAGGAAGCCGTATGCTGCCTCTTTTGTGGCTGCAAAAATTGGGATGGTGAAAGGAACTCAACATTTTCTAAGCTCCTACTGTGTGTGTGTTAAAGTTTCCACGCATTGTCTCATTTAGTACAACCTCTTTGGGAGTAATTGCTATCAACGTCCCCATTTAACAGATAAGGAAATTGAAGTAAGAGAGCTATTTTTCCTTTAAATCCGCCCAAGATTTTACAGGTGATCAAGTGGGATATGAACCCGGACAGGCTGACTCCAGAGCACCCTTTTTTAAACCGCTGCGAAGAGCCAAGCAGGGAAAAGCGGTTTGCAGACTGCTGTTCTGACTATTACGGCTGCGGCTGAGCCCGCGTGTGGGTCACGACCCGAGTGAGGGTGGAGCAGGGGTCACTGGGCGCCTGGCCCGGTCCTGCCGGGTCAAACCTCTGCTTGTGGACTCGGAGGCTGTGCCCCAGGCCCCGCCCCTCACCTGCTGGCCCCGCCCCTCGAACCAACCAAGAAAGTGGTCCGCGGGTGGGCGGGCCCAGGTGCAAGGGGATGTGGGCGGGGCCTGGAGCGTGAGTGGCAGGCGCGGGTGGGGCGAGGCGGGCGTGCGCAGTCGGCTCCGCCCCTCGGGCCTCGCGGCGGAGCCTGGCGGGCCGCTGGCGGCAGGGGCGGTGGCGGCGCTGGGGAGGGCGGGCCGGGGCGGGGCGGCTGGGCGGCCGGGGCGGGGCCACGCTCGAGCCTAGCGTCCCGCTCCCATGGCCGCCCCCGGCTCCCTGCGTTGCCCCTTCTCCCCCGGGCCGCGCCCCGGGGCCCCGCACTGACGGCCCATGGCGCCGCCCGCCGCCCGCCTCGCCCTGCTCTCCGCCGCCGCGCTTACGCTGGCCGCCCGGCCCGCGCCCAGCCCCGGCCTCGGCCCCGGACCCGGTGAGTGACCGACTCCCCCCCACCCCCCGCTCCGCCCGTCCTGCGCGGAGCCCGCCCGGGGGGCCCAACTCCCTCGCCCCTGCCTTCTGGGACTCCTTCTCCAGCCCCTCAGCGACGCCCCTCAGACGGGGCGGCCCCTCTCCTCAGGACCTGGGACTCCCCCAGACCCCTCAGCTACGCCCTCGGTCGGCGCCCAGTCTGCCTCAGTACCTCCCAGACCCTTTCGCCAGGCTCCTCAGCGACGTCTCCCCGGCCGGGATGTCGCCTCTGTCTCAGGACCCGGCACCCCCAGCTCAAGTCCCTCAGCGACTCCCCCCGGGGCCGGGACGCTCCCCCACCCCGCCTCAAGACGCTGCCCCCCCTCCCCAAGCCCCTCAGCGACACCCCGGGCCAGGATCCCCTCCGCAAGCCTCACAACGACGCCCCCAGTACCCCCTCCCACCCACGCCCGCGAACCCTGCGCCTACCCGCTCACGACCGGGTGCGGAGGCGACGGGAGCGGGCGCCCGGCCCCTCTGCCCGGTCCCGGCTGCACCCGCTTGCCCAACACTAATTTCTGAGTACAAGTCGTGAAAAGTAAAGTTGACCTGCCCGCCCTGCTACAGGTAGACCTGGGTCCGGAGACGACCGGCTCTACCCAGCCAGAACGTTCCCTCCCTAGCCACCCCCCACCCCACCGGGGCCGCTTTGAACTTCCCCGTGACTCGGTGCAGGTCCAGCGTGGAGAGGGGAAGAAAGGAAGGGGTGATGGGAAACTTCTCCCCTACAGAGCTTAGGGTGCTTATCCTGACTTTAAACAGGGTAACCCGCTCCCCAGGCCAAGGTCAAGGCCAGGTCTTCCCAAGTGGGGCCCTAGACCAGGATGGAAGCTGGGACTTTGCTTAGCTTGCCCGAACACCCTTCCTTGCAGCAGAACTCTCCAAGTTGAAGAGCAGGCAAGGGGGCGTTGTCTGGCCCAGGTACATTTGTCCGCAGGTTGTTCAGGTGTTGAGAATTCGGCATTAATGGAAGGGACGGGAAAAGTGCATTACAGGTTTGCTGAAGTAAGAAAACCGGCCTCTGGGTTCTCCACCCAAAGTCGCAGACTGTGATATTGGAGAGATGGATTTTGCTGATGAAAGAAAACTCCAAGTTGCTTTGTTTACTTACCAGCTTGGATTTGTGATAAAGATAAGGATTTAGTGTTGTCACTTACTATGTGACTTTGGGTTGTGCCTTCAGCTCTCTGAGCCTCAGTTTCCTCATCTGTAAAGGAGGGATGATGATAACTCCCTTGCAGGGTGTTGTGAAGATTAAATGACGTACTGCAGGTAACACACCCACGTATAGCAGGCAGTCACTAAACATATTTAATACTTCTTTTTATAGTGCTTTACGGCTCACCAAGTGCTGGACACCTCCTTTGCCCTGGGAATGCTATGAGCTTCCAGTCTGATTAATCCCTGTAAAAGGCAAAGCTTGGCTTTAGAGCGGTAGAAGGGGGCTCTCCAAGTGCTATAAACCTTAGGCTCAGGAAGTGGTTTCTGAGTGATCAGTGGCCTTCTAGGGGACAACTACAAAAACTTGTGCAGAAGTTTGATCACTTCTACTGTTTGCTGTATGTGGGGAATGAAGGAGGGACTTTCTGAGAGCCAGGATATGTCAACATAACTGTAACCTAGTAACCCCTTAGCTCCACTTTGCCATATGTGTGGTCAGGATTTAATGTCCTCTATGGAGAGAGAGGTATGGGTGGAAATAAACTGTTTCCTCTCCTGGAAAGGGCAGAGTAATAGCTCTGAAAAGTGTTCAGTGAACCAGCTGTGTGCTTATGCTTGTTGGAAGGTGGCACCCTCTCCTCAGGCGCCTTTGCTTTGCTTGGAAGGGTCAAATGCAGCAGCTCTTATGTAGTTTGAACCTCAAACCTTGGTGTGTGTTTTTATTGGAGTCTGGGGTAGGGACAAATAAATAACCATTGTGAAATGATTTATGATAAGTGGCCCACGTTCCCAATTCAGTGAGCCTCACCAGCTTTTTTCCCTCCCATCCTAGTACATCAGTGCCTTTGTGATTTCTCCTCTTTAGTTCCAGAGGCAGTTTTAGGGAGATACCACATGGTCTTCAGCATCACATCCTGTCTAGAGCCTACCCACTAGTTTTTAAAAATCCTTTCCAATAAAAAATACGTTTTACTCTGAGGATATGCCAAACTTGACATTTCATATTTTTGATACTGTAATTTTCTCTAAAATTTTGTGGATGGAAAAAATTATTTCAATACTTATATTCTGCATAATTTTGTAATATTTAAATTACTGGTGGTTTGCATTTTTGAATGCTGACTTTATAAAAAGTTAGCTCATTCCCTATCAGTGCTACTTCTAATTACAGTGTGTAGCCAACCCCAGATGACCTCCCTTCTCTTCATTCTTTGAGATTCTCTCCCTTCCTTCACAACTGATAAGGAGGAAGGTAGAGGTTAGTGAAACCTAGAGGTTAGTGAAATTCTAGGTTAGGAATCTAGACTCCCTTTTCAAGGAGGAAGGCAGCCAGGGCCGTGGGCTGATGGGCTCTCTGAAGTGAACTCCCATCTGGAATTCACTGACCTGCAGGGGACAGCCGAGAGGTAGGAAGAGCAGAGAAGGCTGAGTGGACTTCTGCTGTGAGTTTTCCGCCTAAGGCATATACCTGCTTGGGTGTTTCACCACATTTAGGGGCTTTCGGGTGTGCGTCAACTCTGGCTATGTTTGCTGTGAACAGCCTTTTATGCTCATCCTCCTCCAGCTCCTCATGTAGAATTTGTCCCATTAGACAGCCGTGTGTCTTGCCATAAAACCTATGAGTTCAGTTAACAGTGAGAGTTTCATACTGTACAGGGCCTTATCCCTCTTGGGGACTCCATCAATGTTGTATAGAATTACCTGTATACAACCCAGGGGCTGAGAGGAGTGAAGGGGACTAACGTGCATACCAGTTACTTTTATGTATTTTTAAGAAACAGGAAACTGTCAAAACTGACCTGGCATCAAAGAACTCTGATCTTTTTGTGAAAATTTTTGGCCCCTCGACAAAACTGTTTAAGTGTTTGAGATATGCAGTGAGACCTTTTATAAATCTTAGAGCAAAAAGAAGTTCAATTTAGGCTCACTGCTAATAAACAGCAAGTTGGTACACTTAATATAGATATTATTGATACACTTACTTATGATTTAGCATATTTGGATCAAAAGCAATAAATGATGAAGGTAAAATATATTGCTTTAAATTGCTTCACAATATACAGATTAGGAATTTTGGGTGATGGGCAATATACCATCTTTAGTTTAGAATTTTTGAGCCTATAATGCCATCTTAGGCTCTAGGTCAGGTAGGTGTCAGCAAACATTTTTTTTTTTTTTTTTTTTTTTTTTTAGCAAACATTTTTTGTAAAGGGCTAGACAGTAAATAAGTTGGGCTTTGTGGGCCATGTACTGTCTGTTGCAGTACAACAGCTGCAGAATCTCAAAGAATGAAGAGAAGGGAGGTCATGTTTGTAGAGCAAAGCAGCCATAGACAAACTGTGAATGGATAGGTGTGGCTGTCTTCCAAGAAAACTTACATGGACACCGATATTTGAATTTCATGTGATTTCTTTTTAACAGTTTTTTTAAAATTTTATTTATTTTTGGCTGTGTTGAGTCTTCATTGTTGTACATGCGGGCGTTCTCTAGTTGCAGCGAGTGGGGGCAACTCTTTGTTGTGGTGAGCGGGCTTCTCATTGCGGTGGCTTCTCTAATTGCGGAGCACGGGCTGTAGGCGTGCGGGCTTCAGTAGTTGTGGCACGTGGGCTCAGTAGTTGTGGCTTGCAGGCTCTAGAGCTCAGACTCAGTAGTTGTGGCACACGGGCTTAGTTGCTCCGTGGCATGTGGGATCTTCCTGGACCAGGGCTCGAACCCGTGTCCCCTGCATTGGCAGGTAGATTCTTAACCACCAGGGAAGTCTAATGTGGTTTTTATATGTCACAAAATATTGTTCTTTTGGTTGTTTTCAACCATTTAAAAAGCATTTTTAGCTCATGGGCCATACAAAAATGGGCAGTGGGCCAGAGTTGGCCTGCAGGCTGGACTTGACCAAGTTCTGCTCTAGGTCCATATGTGTTGATTTTTTCCAGTGTTCACTGGTCTGGAAAAGTGACAAGGAGGCTTGCTGAATGAACCTTTTACCTTTTACTATAAACTAACTTTAAGAGGCATGGGAGAAATGGTTAAAAAGGTAAATTTTGTGTTAGGTATATTTTACCACAATTTAAAAAAAAACATATCGAGGGAGGGAAATTTCATACACATACATTTGGATCTTTAATAAGACTTTAAAAAATACTTTAAAAAGAAATTCAGTATGGTTCAGGGTGCACTACATAAAGAAAATAGAGCCTTCCTCGGAACCAGCCCATTGTTTGTTCAGCTATGCAGATGTTGCTTGGATCAAACTGTTGAGAGATTTGTTTCTCAGAGGAAAGCCCAGGCAGCAGGTGGCACCGGCCCTGAGACGTTTAAAAAAATAAAAAAAAAAAACAGGAGAAAAAAAAGAAGAAAACAAACTTCTGTCACTTTCCTAAACAGTTGAATGGTTCTATTGTCATTTTTAAAATGGCCTTTAAAAAACAACAGTGTGCTTAGCATGGATGATTATTTTGTTTTAATTAAAACATTTTCGAGAAAACAAAATGAAACACTCAAACATACCAAATTGATTGTGTTTGTACTGTGGAACAGTTAATGCAAAACACTTGTGAGAGGCTGTAAGTTTGGATCTGTAGTTTTTTCTTAGTTTTTGCCTCCTGAATAAGGATAACAGAGGAGGAAGTGAATGTGTTCCTTAGCAAACTACCTGTGCAGGTTTTGAGGTGAGGTCTCCTCAAGTCCCCTTTTGTCACCTGGCAGGTTAGTTTCTGGCTGGCTCACAGTGAATGGGTGAGAACGGTGACTGACATTCTTCCACATTCATTTTGACCTTGAGTATCCAGGTGGAACCCGGAAGCATTAGTCTAGGAGAGGAGCCTGAGGTCACTCTGTTTTGTCCCCCTCTCTGTTGTCTTCAGTGTCATTCTCTCAAGACGGCAGTGATTCTTCCCCAGACGTCGCCTCTGGGACATTATCCTCGATTCAGATTAAACAGGGAAAGGAAAGAGGCCGTTGTAGAAATATTAGCAGGGTGTCCATACTCAAAAATGGCCACTCCACAGAAACCTGCCTTCTCGTCCTCTAAGGAAATTCCTTCCATCCCCCTTTTAATCCTCTTTCTAGGTAAGCACCTCCCTCTCCTGGACTTGCACCAGTTTGAAGAGGAATGAGGTTGGGGCTAGGAAGTACTTTACAGACAAAAGATTTGAGGCCACCTCACACGCAAGGCTGCCTCTCCCTCCTGCAGTTATGAGAGGGTACTTAATAACAGTACCCTCTCGGGGCTGCCCCTCTGCTGGGCCCAGCTTCTAGTTTCTCTTGCCACTGATTTAATCCCTGGCAAGTAGCCAAAGCATTAAACTTTTATTGTTCAATTTACCACGAGGGCGGGGCCCTGCTTCTAGTGGGCTGAGGAGGCTTCCAAACCCCAGTGTCACACCACATTAGCAACTTCAGACTTTGAGGGCTGGATTTCTTTCAGTTTGGTTAGATTCTTGGTTAGAACCAGAGCAGTATATTCACACTCAAAGTTTGAAAGCTCGGAAATAATAAAAACAGCATAGGCAACTTTTAAAGATGATACAGAACAGTTGTGGCACTGACTTATAGGACTAACTCTAAACAGAGTTAGAGTTTATTCTTTTAAACAGAAATGTTAAATGGCTGTACACGTTCCTTGGTATCATAAAGTTGGATGAAAACATGGCGACCAAGTAGTTCTAGAACAGTAGGGATTGTTAACCAATGTCATCACAGTATGTAAATTACTTGCTGCTGTTCAATCTATAAAAATTCATCTTCAAAGAAAATTATTGGGCTGGTAAAAATATTTTTAATAATGACCACAGAAGCCATATTTGTTTTTCTTTGATGTTCTTCTGAAGACTTCTTCTGGTTTTAATCAGATTGTTCCCACATAAAATACAGTGGAAAGCTACAATAATAAAATCCCTATTCCTATGTCTATGGGGAAATAAACAGGATGGGGACTGTCCTTTTAAGGGGCTTTCCCCTTCCTTTTCCCCAGACTCAAAGCCTCTATTACTGGTGGGTGTTTTGGCATCAGTTAAGGGCCTTCAGTCCTTCCCTCCCTCCATGTTTTGCTCTTTCATTAAAGTGTTTCTGTTGTCTAATTATATCCTTTCAATCAAATTAGAGACTGCAGCATCTGGTGAGGGCCGTAACTGCTGCCATCTGCACCTCGTATATACAGGCCTTTTCAGCTGAGAATCACTCAACTTCCAAATGGCAGGAAGAGATTTGGAAAAAGTTTAGTTGGAAGGGAGGTTAACTTAAAAGGAACATCTTCAAAGGCTGGGTTCGATGCCCTGCTTGCTGTGATGTGTGCACTGCCATGCAGAGCTTCATCGGCTTGGCTCACCGAAGATTCTTCTCTAGTGCTTCTGGCAGATGAAGGGTTTCTGATTGTCTTAGCTGAAATGAGTAGTCCTCTCATCCTTGTTATGGGCTTGAGGCAGCCCCGGGGGCGAGCTGAAAATTTCTCTTTTGTTATGTGACCACCGGTTGGTTAATGAATCTGACACTTTCTGTTTATTTGACCATTTCTTCTAATTCAGTGGTTTCAACTAGAGGAGATTTTTTGCCCCCAAGGGACACTTGGCAATATCTGGAGACATTTTTGCTTGTCACAACTCACTGTACTGTGGGGAGGGGTGTGCTACTGGCATCTAGCAGGTAGAGAGGCCAGGGATGCTGCTTACGATCCTGGAATGCACAGGACAGTGGCCCCCTTCCCCCCCCAGAATTATCCAACCTGAAACGTCAGTAGTGCTGAGGTTGAGAAACAGTGTCCTAATTATATTATTCTTTTACCCTTCCCTTCACTGTGGCCTCGAAGCATCTTTTTTCACTCTTAAGAAAATAGATTCTTCATTGTCCATATCTAAACTCCTTAAGCATTTCCGTGAACAGTGTTTCAAAAATCTTAATGGAGTAAGGTCTGTGGGTCACCGTATGTTTCCACTCTGGTAAGAGTGCCAGATTAAATACAGGACACTCAATTAAATTTGAATTTCAGATAAACAGTAATTTTTTGTGTTTGTCTCATGCAATATTTGGGAATACTTATCTTTAAAAATCATTCGTTGTTTATCTGAAATTCAAATTTAACTGGGCATTCTGTACTTTCATTTGCTAAATCTGACAACCCTACTCTAGATCCATGAAACATTACATGAAACTTTAAACCTTTGACTAGCAAATCAGTCTGTTGGCCACCATCTGCCCTTATTGTTCTGGGTGACTAGAGGTGACAGCAACGCTTGTTCTTGTTTTTAAGTCAGTGCTACACTGAGACTTTCCTTCTGCCTCAAGCTGTCTCCATGGCCAGAACTTCTGAAACTTGTCACTTGAGTCATATTTTTATCTCGGGACCAACCAACAAACGCTTATCAAATGCCTACTGTATGCCCAGCATCTCCGACTAGGACTCGTCCCTGTACCAATTCTTAGAAGACGACAACTTTGTTGCTTCGGGTTTTACTTTAAAGATGTGCTCTAGAGATACGCTGTCTACCTGGCAGTCAGCTAGCTCCCCATTCAAGGACTGTCGTATTATTTGCCCATCCCACGTCAGCCAAGGGAAGCTGAATAGCCCAGAGCCTGGCTTCCATGGAGCATTGGCTGCCCTCCAGGGCTCCATTATTGGGGAACTTTCTCGCCCTCTGAAATTAAAAATAGGGTACAGGCAATACTGATGAAAGTTGTCCAAAAGCTGGATTATATTAGTTTATTTTATCTCCTTTTCAGTCTGACTGAGAGCTTCAGACAGCGTGAAATAGTGTTGCTCAAGTGATGGTGAGGCAAGGTGTAGATTTGAGCCAGGTGTCTCCCATTGAAAGCAAACTCAATATCAACATGAGTATTCATTACAAAGGGGGTCGCTTATTCCCTATTACAAATAGCTCTACCATGGATTCCATTTAAATAGCAGACTCCCCTGGTTTAAATAGCAAGCATTTGATTTTCAAATACTTGATTTATATAAGCTTTCCTGGAACTTCTCCCAGGTCATTGCTAGGTAGGGCATGATAGCTAGCCTGGAGGCACAAATTGGTGAGGAAACCAGGGCACTCTGAACATGTCTGTCATGGGTTTTTCCCCCTAGCCCTCCATACATCTGCTTCCCTCATTCAACAAAAGTTTGCCAGGCACGTTCTGTGTGGTCTGTAGTTGCTGAGAATACAAAGATGAGTGAAGAAACTTACGGGCTAGTGGAAGCAGGGCCAGGTGCTTCTTGAGCAATTATAGGTCAAGCTGATCAAGTCTTAGAAGAGCTGGGGCAGCAGATGCTGTGGGACTTATTTTAGAGCCTCTGGTTTCCATAGGAGTATAGTGCTATCTCCTCTAGACCCTGAGCTTTCAAATAGTTCTCCATCTTTTGTCTTTTTTGTTTCCTTTAGAGTTGATTTATAATGTACTAAGTTATTGCCCATGAGAGAACTGGACTTTGAGCTTTAAAACATCTTATTGTGCTTCCCTTTTCCTTACGTGAAAACTCTAGTGTGAAATTTTATTTCAAGATTGAAGAGGATATTTATAAATAAACATCTAAAGTAGATCCATTTATACTCAAACATTACACCGAGAGAGGTGCCATCACCACACCGTGATAGAATATGTTCTGTTGGTATTGGCAGTAAAGTCCATGGTTAATTAATGAAATGTTTTTCTTAGAGTTCTGCTGAGCTAGTGACTTCTAACTGAGTGAGTCCACGCTTTCACTGAGGCTTGGCCTAATCTCTCTGTATATGTTACAGAACTAGATGTTGATAGGTTAATGGTCATTCTTTCTTAAGAACTATCTCCTGGTCTTCAATTTGATGAGTGTACTTGTATATAATATCCTAAATGATGAATGTAAGTTCCTCAAGCACTACTGCATGTTCATGGTGACTCTTCCTGGCAAAAACACATGTCCTTCACAGTGACAGCCACGGCATGCTTTCCAGTGGGTCCTGCCTGGGTAGGAGTGGAACATATTCAAGATGAGAGCCAGATGGGAAGAGTGGTACCCAAGCAGCACTGTATTCTGGGCCTGCTCTGCCTCAAGAATTATCTATTTTTCCAATTTTTATATAACAAATAGTAAGGACCCCTCTCTGAAGTGTTTTCGTGGGTCTTCTGAATTTAAACCTATTGTCTATTGCTTACGATATGTTCAGTTTTTCTTAAAATAGTCTTTTAATTAAGTATTTATCTGTTAATAGAGATGAATAAACTGGAGATTCAAATAGAAGACCTCAGGTCTCCTTCCAAAAGTATGAATTCTTTAGTTAAAATAACTTTGAGAGGTATGGCCTTTTCTTCTGACATTGTTCCCATGAATGAAAAGGAAGATTTAAAAGATATTTTAATGGAAAAGCTACTGATAAATAATTGCAGTGATTATTTTTGTGGTAATTCTACTTTGGGCAAAAGTACAAAAGTACTTTGTCCTCTGGTCATTTGAACTGTGAATACGTAGTCCAAGAACATGGTAGGTGAATGTCTGTCTTGATTTTAGATGACTGAATTTATGGCTGATTGAGTTTGTTTATCATTCTTGAAAAGAAACTAAGGTAGATTAATTGTAAAACAACATGTTAGTAAGTATTTTCAAGATGTCCTTTCAAAAAATTTTGCTTTGGGAAATTTAGAACATATTCAAAAATAAAAATGTAAGGAAGTCGTGTGTATCCATCTTCCAGCTTCCACAATCATAAACCAAGGCCAAAGTATTTCATCTCTACCTCTTTCATCCCCCCAACTAGATTATTTCATAACAAATCTCAGATATCATATCATCTTATCTGTAAATATTTCAGTATGTATCCCTAAAGGATAAGAACTCCTTTCAAAAACATAGCAACAGAGACTTCCCTGGTGGTCCACTGGGTAAGACTCCGTGCTCCCAACGCGGGGCTGGGGGGGGCCTGGGTTTGATCCCTGCTCGGGGAACTAGATCCAGCATGCATGCTGCAAGTAAGAGTCCGTGTGCCACAGCTAAGAAGTCCACACACCGCAACTAAAAAAAAAAAAAGGATCCCACATGCTGCAACGAAGCTCCCACGTGCCACAACTAAGATCCGGCGCAACCTAAATAAATGAATAAATATTTTAAAAAACCAAACATAGTAACAGTACCACTACCATTATCACAACTAAAATTTTAACAATAATTTCTTAATATCGTCAAATATCCAGTCAGTAATCAGTTTTCAGATATCCCTGGTTGTCTCATTGGTGTTTTTATCATTCAAAGCAGGACCCAAGCCAGGTACAGTTAGGTGATGTGACTTTTGAGTCTCTATTAACCTAGAGGTTTCTCCTCTTTTTCTTTTTTTTCTTGAAATTTATTTGTTGAAGATGTAGTTTCTTCTAAACAAAAAGAGTGCTTAAGTGCCTCTTTCAGAGGGAGGGCCCACATGGAAGGTGAGTTATTTTTTTCCATAGAATTCTCACTTCCATTAGAGAAATGGGTAGAATTAGAGAATTTTAAGCCTGGGAGAGATTTTAGCCATCAATCCTTTCCTGTCACACTCCCTCAGACTTTTGAGCCTCAGTTCTATTTTGTTAGAATCTTGAAATTAGAGTTTAGAGTGAAGGGATATTGAGACCACCTGTCTCAAATCCTCTTGTTTCACCAGTGAAGAAATGGAGCCCCAAATCCAGGTGATTTCTTCAAACCCCGCAGTGTCAGCTACTCATCTGGTGTTATTTCCCCTTTCTTCCAGTGATTCTCAATAAGTACCATGTGTATAGAAGGCCCCTTCCTCCTACCCTCTCTCTAAGTAATCTAGGTGATCTAGACCTGATCACCTGCCTCCATGTAATCATGGGAATCTCTTCCCTTGGGGAGCCATCGGCGTTAAAGACGCAGAGTGTCTTCTCACAGGCTCAGCTGTGTTAGGATGGGAAAGTCTGGGAACCCCTGCCTTCCCAAGGCCACGTGCTTCTTTACCATGGGGTTCCACCTAACTGAAATAAGCATTCCTGAAGTGCTTTTGAGTGTCTGAGGGCAAAAGGTGATTTTGCCAGGGACCATAGGCTTTGAAGACCTACCCATGAGTTCCCACTGGACACCAGTCTGTACTGGAAACCCAACAGAGCAGCAAGTGTGTTGTGCAAACATCTGACAACACTCTTGTGTTGCCCTCTAAATATTAAAAGGAGCTTTTTCCACCTAAGCCTTGTATTTCTATAATCTACCCACCTACCAAATTTTATAGATGTCTTTGAAAGAACAGATGTTCCCACTGGAAAATGTTTTCTGCCTTTCTTATTTTAAGATGCCATAATTCAATTTAATGCTTATTGATTCATGTTGATTTCAAACTAGGCTAAAACCAGCCAGATTCTTCCAACATAGGATCAATAGAGATGCTGAGTAGTCCTACATGGATGGAACAGAAAGTCAGCTTTGATGGATTAAAAACAGTGACTCTCACAAACATCATATAATAGAGATCTAACTAGTAATTAGCTACCAGAAAACCAGGAAAATTCAAGACTTAATATGAGAAAAACCTCAATAGTGTGGTTTCAGGCAAACAGTGTAGTTAGGAATGACCTAGTTATAGAGCTTCATTGAGAACTTATTCTTCAACTTTATTAAATGTTATCAAGGAATAGAATGTCTTTTGCTTTCCTACCACCATCTCATATATGTCAAGTTTTAATTATTTTACAACACATCATTATAGTTTTAAACATGAACTTTAAAAACGCAGTGCACATGCAACCTGTCAGGAGTTAAATTGCCTGGTTCTCTTAACTTAGCATTTTCCTCACTTACAATAAGTACAGATATTGAATTATGTGATTTCAGTAGCATATATAAACAAAGATGTGTTTCATCCCACAGTTCAAATTTTGATTAAGAAAAACATGTACCTTTTTTCCCTTACTTTTTATCCACTGAATGCTGGGTGGGATTCAACATAGCGTTCAAACCATATATATTTTTCCTATCCTGATGGTAGCCTGATAACTGCCCATTAAATCACTAGGTAGACAGACTTTGGGAATTGTATGTGGAAAATGTATCTGGGAATATTTCTAGGTTCTCTACAGGTCATGCCTCTAAATCAACTGAAATCTTCAAATAATGTTACATACAGCATGCGAGTATGAGAGCCTATGGAATTTGAGGGATAAATATCAAAGTTTTGAATATATATGCCATCAAGTCAATCAGTCTTTATACCAACCCTTCTAAATTCCAAACATAATAAACAATAATAGTTTTATGAGAGAAAACTCAAGCTTGCTTTTATTAGCAATGGGGAATATTGAACTTTCTCCCAGACATGGTCTTTGTCCTCAGATCTTCCTACCATGGGGATGACCTCCAGGCCTTCATGCAGCAGCAGGTCCTGCAGAAAACAGTTGGTCTGCACAAAACCATTTGCTCAGAGATTCTCACCCAAGATTTGTATACCCTAATGTGATTCCATATATCTCAAGAGAATTTCAATGAAATTAGCATCTCCAGTTTTTTTTTTTAATACATTTATTTATTTTATTTATTTATTTTTGGCTGCGTTGGGTCTTCATTGCTGGGCGCGGGCTTTCTCTAGTTGAGGCGAGCGGGGGCTACTCTTTGTTGTCGTGCACAGGCTTCTCATTGCAGTGGCTTCTCTTGTTGCGGAGCACGGGCTCTAGATGCGTGGGCTCAGTAGTTGTGGCTCGTGGCTTCTAGAGCGCAGACTCAGTAGTTGTGGTGCACGGGCTTATTTACTCCGTGGCATGCGGATTCTTAACCACTGCACCACCAGGGAAGCCCGCATCTCCAGTTTTTAAAAATAAATGCCATATGCCATATTTTGGAGGGTTTTGGTGCTGGAGAAAAATATAAGGAATCGCCAACTTAGAAAAGTAGAATTAATCCCGAGTGCTTTGATGCCAGCCTTGGAAGTTTTTATTAAGGAGTTTTCTTCTGTATTTACTAAGTTTTTGTCAGGCTTGTGTCTAACTTAACAGCTGTTTTCATTCAATCCCCAGAGCAAAAGATTTGCAGTTTTCTGATGGAGAGGAAGGTCCAAGCAGAGATGAATGGAATGGGTTCCAACTGGAGAAGACAGGGAGGAAATAAAAGTGCTTTCACAGCTTATTATTCCTCTCTTTTCAAAACACCTTCTCCCTTACCTTCTGAGACCCACATGCTTCCTTAGCTTTTCTCCCACCTCCCAGGCTGCACATCACTGCTGGGCCCCTCTCTTTCCAGGCCTGAAACATTGCAGGGCCCCAGGGCTCAGCCCCAGATGTCTTCTCTCTCCACGCAGGTGCTGTTACCTCCACACTGTGGATCTAGCCTTGTCTTCTTTCCTCAACTCTAGGCTCATCTAGCCATCTGCTTACTCTGTATCTCCATCCAGTTTTCCTATCCAAAACCAAAGCCTTGATTCCACCCCAAGATATTCTGTGCCTCTTGGGTCCTCCCCATTGTAGTAAATGGCAACACCGCTCATCCAGCTGCTCGGTGTTGTACCTAACTCCTCTTTCTCTGGGACCCCAGCAAATACTATTGGTTCTACCTTCAGAATATGTCCGGAATCCGGCACTTCTTCCTATCCTTCAGCTACCAGCCTGGCCCAAGCCATCCTTCTTTCCAGCTCATCCTTCTGCAGTAGGCACCTAACTGGTCTCCCTGCTGAGTGCTTAGCCGTCTCTACCTAGCTCTTCCTCCACCCAGCAGCTACAGTTCTACTAAAAGATAAGTCAGATCGTGTCATTTCTCTGCTCAAAGCCCTCCAATGACGTCCTGTCACTCTTAGAACAAAAGCCAAAATCTAATTTATACGACCCTCAAGACTTTACATGTCCTGGCCTTGCCTGCCTCCTCCTCCTCTTCATTTCCCACCACCCTCCCCTGCACTCACCCTACCTGGTCGGATCAGAGGAGCTGCCTCACAGTTCCCCAAACCTTCCCCAGCACATTGCTGCTTGCGGGGGGGTTTGCACTGGCTGTGCCCTCTGCCCGGAAAGCCCTTCCCGTGTCCTTTACGTTGTTCGCTTCCTCCCCTTGTCCACATCTCCCCTTGTCCTCCCCTCGTCTCCTCTCCAGGCCTTTCCTGACCCATCTCTTCTAAAAGAGAACCCCCACCCTTCCATCTTTGTCCCCTAACTCCATTTTCCCTTGTAGCACTTCTCACTGGCTAGTGTTAATTTTGATTGGTGTATTATGAGCGTGAAGCCCTGTGAGCATGTGAGCTCTAGGAACACAGAGTGTTCACCACTGCCGTCCCAGTGCTGTGAACAGTGCCAGACACATAGTAAGTGTTGAGTAAATATTTGTTGAAGTAATGAATAATATCGTAGACATTAGATTTATCACCTTTGCTTGTTCTCTTTCACTGAATGCATAAATATTACAACCAGCCATGTGATATTTTATTTTTTATTGGTTTAAGCCACACCTTGCTTGTCTAGCCAAAGCTTAGGCCAGTTTCATAGTGGTAGGAAACAAGGGAGGCAGGGTCCTCATTACCTAGTGCACACCCCAGTATTCTGATGAAATCAAGATGCACACATAACTTTAATCCAGAACGTTCAAGTTTGTTTCCCGCCCCCCTCCCCCCACAATTGACATGCACTGGACAAGTCTGTTAAAAAATAATTGTCAAATCTGGTAACACTGCCTCCATTTCCCTAGCATAGCTAAGAACAAGATTGGGTCTAGGAGGAATAGACTAAAGCAAACAGGCCTGCTCTTACCCACTCCCTCTCTCAGATGCCACCTCATTCCATTCCTGAGGGCTGACACTTGTGTGTATGGCTACCACATTCTTTTGTGTTACAAATCAAGTCATCTGAGTCTCTGGGAACACCGACCCCACTGCCCTGCAGGTTGCTGTCTATTGCTAAGGCTTTCCAGTGATCGGCCAGCATTTCTGGCTCCCAAGCCACTCCTTTGTTGAATTAATGAATAATATCTCCTACCACTTTTGATAGGAGAAAAAGATGTATTAACACATAGCAATTAAAATTCTAGCAATTGGCAAAGATTGGCTTAATGTTCTTAGAATCATCACTTGGGCAGCTTTCTAGAAATATAGGTTCCCAGGTCCCACTCTAACCTTGGGATTGGGTAGGGCTCTGGTGTGGTGTACACACACACACACACACACACACACACACACACACACACACACACACACACGCACACACCACGTGAGTCTCTCTCTCCCTCTTTCTCTCTAGTAGATCATATATATTCCTAGTGATAATAAGTGCTATGAAGCAAGCAAATGAAGGGCAGAAAAACAGGAGTGGAGATGGTGGGGAAGGGTTTTCTGAGGAGGTAATATTTAGTCTGTGATGGGAAGTATTAGGGAAAGAACGTTTCGGGCAGGAAATAGCGTGGTGTGTTTACAGAATTAAAAGCAGACGAGTGTGGCTGGAGCACAGCACGTGATGAGGGGAAGAGCTCGGGCCGGTGGAGGGAGGGCCTGGGGCCACATCGAGGGGGCTTCACAGACAAGGATGACGGCTTTGGGTTTTGTTCCCAGTGCTCACGTTTTCCTGGGAACTTTGAGCCCTGTGCAGAGAATGTGTTGCGGGAGCACGAGAGTCGAAGCTGTGAGACCTGAACAGGACCGTATTGTCCTCCGATGGTGAACAGGAAGAAGGTGGCAGCACCCAAGATGGAGAGGAGAGTGGGGTTTCAGGGAACATATTTGAAGAAAGTCAACAGGACTTGCTGATGAGCAGAAAGGGGGTGAGGAAGAGCATGGGGAAAGCAAGGATGATGCCGAAGCGTTCTATCGGAGGCAGTGTAGGGTGTGATCGAGTGCCCCAGGTGCCTCATCTGTGAAATGGGAGTATTAAGGGACCTCCCCACTGGGTTGGTGGTGAGTTGATGTAAAGCACTTAGCGCAGAGCTTGGCACACGGTAGAACACTCTAAACATCAATTACCTTTGAACTTTTTTATTTATGCAGACTCTTGGTGGAGGGCTCAGTTGTCTTGGAACATGATGAGTTGCACTTCTCGTAACATGTAAATGTCACACCAGGCACGATAAAGTGCTAGGGTGTCCTGTGCCGCCTGGGAGTCCAGGTTATTTTGGCTGTCCATAAAACCGGACTGTTCCAGACAAAACGCAGGGCCCAGATAGGGAGAGGAAGGGGGTACAGGAAGAGAGATGGTTAGCAGGTAGATTTCAAATAGTAAAAGGAATATCTTTCAGAATATAGATGTGCTTGTGTTGTGCACATGCTTAGGCCAGAGGAGGCACATGCACTGCACCAGGAGCCGGCAGTGAGAGTCGTTAGTACCGGAAGTCGTGGGTCAGCACATGCCAGGAGAGGGAAAGAAATAAAGCTAAGAATGTTAGTGTAACTCCCCGAGATTGTCAGGTTCCTAGTGATACATCTTAAAAAAGTGTTTGAAGTGCTTCTATCTGTCAGTTTCAACTAAGCTAATTTTTAAAAATTGCTCTTTGTACTGTGCCTTTCTCATGAACCTCTGTGAATTTAATGCATGCAACATGTGGGGGGAAATCCTCTCAGCTAAAGTTCCCATCCCCCCCCCAAAGTCTGAGAGGCAGATTTGATTTGATTTGATTTGATTTGATTTGGCTGCATTGGGTCTTCGTTGCTATGCGCGGGCTTCCTCTAGTTGTGGTGAGCAGGGGCTGCTCTTCGTTGCGGTGCGCGGGCTTCTCATTGCGGTGGCTTCTCTTGTTGTGGAGCACGGGCTTTAGGCATGCGGGCTTCAGTAGTTGCAGCACGCGGGCTCTAGAGAGCAGGCTCAGTAGTAGTGGCGCATGGGCTTAGTTGCTCCAGGGCATGTGGGATCTTCCCGGACCAGGGCTCGAACCCGTGTCCCCTGCATTGGCAGGTGGATTCTTAACCACTGCACCACCAGGGAAGTCCCTGAGAGGCAGATTTTAGAAGCACATTGCTGCACCTGCAAGGATTTTGTCATTTTATTAAACGGACCTCAGACTATGTTGAATATGTCCTATAGGAACAAATTTTAGAAAGAGGTGAGAGAAAATGCCAACTCAGCCCCTGCTCCCTCCTGTTGACTGTCTGTTTTGTGGCACCTCTATCTCAAACAGCGTGGGGAGGACTGTTCTTCATTACCAGGGAATGTGAGTCATTCCCAGACTTGTGTGATTGGGATTCCAAAACGTTGCTGTATCTGATGGTCTTATTAAATCCAAGTGTCAGTGCAGCCTTTCAGACTGTAGGGGAGAGCTCAGTTACAGCTGGTGACCTGGTTCTAGTTACCACACAGAGATGCTGGCAAGAGCAGTGACCCCCTCCGAGCACCCAGAGTTCCTCACGGATGGCTGTTACCAACTCTTCCCAGATTTGGGGGTTTCCCGGTTCACTCCATAGGCTTCATTACAGTTCAGCTCCCTGTTTATATCCTAGTTGGGATCTGTATACTTTAGGGGAAAATGTCCTAGTGTCTGTAGACAAGCGAGTGCCAAGATGAGCCTAGCATTTGGAGGGTACCTCGTTTCAGATTTCCTCAGCCCTACCAATGTTAAATCCACTGTGTCCAGGATCTAGCAAGACACTATCCATTTCTAGCTCGGTCCAAACAAAACAAATAAAACATCAAGCAAAGAGGGAGGAAGCTATAGATGTTGCCAGAAAATTAGTTTGCTCTGTCTTTTCTTTCTCCTAGAATGTTTCACAGCCAATGGTGCAGATTATAGGGGAACGCAGAACTGGACAGCACTGCAAGGCGGGAAGCCATGTCTGTTCTGGAACGAGACTTTCCAGCATCCGTACAACACTCTGAAATACCCCAACGGGGAGGGGGGCCTGGGCGAACATAACTACTGCAGGTAAGATGGGGTTGCACAGTACTTAAAAAAAGCTCTGGTCTCCTCTTCCCATTTCTTCTGGCCTTGCTCACAACAGGGAAAGCTTCTTGGTCTTCTTTTGCCCAACTCACAAGGCCTTTCTTGTTACTGTTTTAAAAATCTTTCTCCCAAAACTGCGCGCGCACACACACAATCTACCCGCTCTTTTCAACTTGGGTTGCTTTGATACTGGTTTTCAGAGCTCTGCTTTCCTGTCTGATAGCTTCCATGTCTCTTTGGGAGGGTTTTCTTAGTTGGCCCAGAAGACAGTGCACAAACAGCGGAGCTTCTTAAGCTGCTGTGAATGTCATGGGCAAGCAGAGCACCATCTGTGACCCAAACCTCCCTCTGCTTCTGAGCAAAGGAAGCTGCCCTGCGTTGTACCACCTCCTGCCAGCCCAGGACCACCTTGCTCTGGGAGCAGCTGTAGCCATCAGATTTGTGCTGTTTCCTTCTTTTCAACAGACTAAGGTGTTCCTTTGCTCTTTCACCTCCTGTCTGACCCTCGCAGGGGCTGAGATCCATGGTGCTTCAAGCATGTACTTGTGACTGGGGAGATGATCCATGGCTTTGATCAGATTCTCAAAGTTGTCAGTGATCCAAAACAAGTTGAGAATCACTGGTCAGTAGGGACCAGAGCACCCTTGGTTATAGCTACGTTTTAGCTATTTATACCCAGGATCCTGGTAACATGATTCATGGGTCAGCCATGTGTTGAATTTAATTATTAATAGGACAGGTGCAAAGGCAGCCTCTTGAGCCATTGGGACAGGGAAAAATGATCACCGAGCTACTCTTTGAGCTACACACTGTGCCCCCAGTGCTACCAGAATGTTGGAATCTCAACCATGGCACTGTTGACCCAGCTGAGACAACATATTTATACCTGCATTGCATGGGCCACAGTGTTTACCTACTGCCCTTTCCAGGTAACCTTTGCTAACACCCTAGGACCCTTGTGCTTATCTTGAAGTCTCAAGGCCTGTAGTCCATGTTTATCCCTGTGCCTTCAACTCTTTGCTTCACCTTGGTTCTAATGTGTACCAACTGGCCATTCCCCCATCGTTGCTGTTGCACTATTTTTTTAGTTTGTTATTTGATTGCTATATTTTGTATGTTACATTTTATTATTTGTTTGCTATAAAAGTATTAAAAGTTTTTCCAAAAAAAAAGTTCTCAAACACAACAGATATATATATTGTTTAAATAAAAGTCCCCATTTTTGGGCTTCCCTGGTGGTGCAGTGGTTGAGAATCTGCCTGCCAATGCAGGGGACATGGGCTCGAGCCCTGATCTGGGAAGATCCCACATGCCGCGGAGCAACTAGGCCCGTGAGCCACAACTACTGAGCCTGCGCGTCTGGAGCCTGTGCTCGGCAACAAGAGAGGCCACGATAGTGAGAGGCCTGCGCACCGCGATGAAGAGTGGCCCCTGCTTGCCGCAACTAGAGAAAGCTCTCACACAGAAACGAAGACCCAACACAGCCAAAAAATAAATAATTAAATAAATTTATTAAAAAAAAAAAAAGTCCCCGTTCTACCTCTTTCCTCCCAAATCCTGTCCAACAAGGCCTACTTCCCAGAGGTAACAATTTGTATACATGCTATTTCACATTTCTCTATCATTTGTATTTTATTGTTAACATTACACATGCTCATTAAAGAATTCTTTGTTGTTTTATTTTCAAAGTTATACATGTTCATTATTTTTTTTCTTGCATAATTAAAAAAATTAACCCCACTCCACTTCTGGCTTATTTCCTTCCCCTAGTTTTCCTATTCATGGGAATAGTTGGCTTGGGTTGGGAAGAGTATTTAGGAAGAGAAACCAGTGTTTGTTTTTTATTTTTACATAGTTACTTATCTTATTGTTTTAAAGTGTCTCTTGGTATTAGGCTGTTGGTTTATTCAGTTATATTATTGTGTTATTCTATTATATTATTCTGTTGCCTTCTATCAAGCAAGCCTTCTCAGACATGCTCCTGACTTTAAGCTAAATTTTAAATTTCCAATGAGTTTTAATTTATCTGAAAAAAAAATCTTTTCTTATAGATTAGTACCCAGTTCTACCACTAGGCTCTCAGAAATGCACCAGTAAATATCCATTAAGAAAACTGAGGTGGGGGGGGGACACACCACCTTCCTCCTGAGCCTTGGCTGGCTGCGGTCCTCTCCTTTGATTTGATGGAATGTACCAGACCTGAACTAACAATTTATCCTTCAAAAAAAGGGATACTGAAATTGTCGATTATTATCACATCAGGGAGCTGGGGCCTTTCATTTTAGCACTGCAGCAGAGTCAAAGATGAATTTGCTTGTTCTTTTTTTAACCTATTCCGATGCTTTTCAAAATGGTTTTGACATTGATAACAAACAGTTGTTTTCGAAAGCCTTTACCAAATACTACATCAAAGCCGAACACTGAATAGAGGGAGGAAAATGACAGTGAAACTGTTTAAAGAAGGGCTTTGTACAAATTCTCCGACTTTGATTTCTCAGCTGACATCCGACACCCTGTTTGTCTTATGCGATGTTTCCAGACCCATCCCAGTTGAGATGTCTGTGAGATGGCGAGTGATGGGAACGCGCTTCTCTGGCTCCACATATCTGGACTGGGGGGAGGCAGAGAGGCCGGGACAGCAGGGTTGGCACTGGTACCTGCCTTTGGGCACAAAAAATAAAAGGACCCTTTGTGCTTCAGGGCAGCTTATCTTCTGGGCCACACAATAGGCTGATCCCTCCCAGGCCTGATAGGGGCTGCTCCAAAGCTCCGGCTGCAGGGTCTTTATGCCCATTTCCGGCCTAACCGGAGTGTCAGGTTTCCAGTGTTCTGAGTCCAAATAAAAGGAGCTTGAAAAGCAGCAAAGAGAGGCGAGGCTTTTCTGTGTGTCCAGTAACCCCTGCCATCTTTTGCTCTGTTTCAGCAGCGCTGCCCATTATTGTCGTGGCATCTCTGAGTTGAAAAGACCTTAAAGGCGTTTATTCCAAGCCACTCATTTAGAAATGTGGAGTAAGTCTTTTGCAATTACTATTGCCTTATCAGAAGTTGGTACCAGGATTATAGGACTGTATGTTCTGAGTGAAACTCTTTGGCATAGTTTTTTTTCAGAATTCTCTGAGAAGTTAGTGTTTTGACGTGGAAATAGGACCCATTTCTATCAAACGTGAGTTGACTGGCCTGATCCTGGTGAAAGCTTGTCAGTGCAGTCTACGTGATGTGAATTTTACTTTATTGCTTAAAAATTACACAGTGTTCATTGTAGAAGAAATGAGAAAATAAAGAGAATTGGAAAAGAAAAAAATTAAAATTACCAGTAGTCCCATCATCCAGTGATAAATACTTTCAAGAGTCTGGTGCGTATCCTTCCCTAAATATATCTTTTCAAAAATGGGATTGTTGTCATCCATCATATACCATCATATCCATCATATCCATCCATCATGTTTTAGAGCCGCCTTTTAAAAAAACCTAACAAGACATTGTGAATATCTTTCCATATTAATAAATGTGTCTCTACACCACATTTTTACCAGCTGCCTAGCATTCCCTTATATGGACATATTTGTTTAACCAATCCTTAATTGTTGTTTCTAACTTTTTTGCATTATGAAAATGCTGTGGTGAACATCTTTGTAAGTAAAGATTTCCTTAGAATATAGCACTAAAGGAGAAATTGCCAAGTAAAGGGGGTTTGCGCGTATCTTCAGGGCCTTTGACTCTAATCACCAAGTTTCCATCCTGACCGTTTGCTCCATTCACATTATTATTATTATTTTTAAATTTTATTTATTTATTTTGGCTGCGTTGGGTCTTCGTTGCTGTGCGTGGGCTTTCTCTAGTTGCGGCGAACAGGGGCTGCTCTTGATTGCGGTGCACGGGCTTCTCATTGCGGTGGCTTCTCTTGTTGTGGAGCACGGGTTCTAGGTGCGTGGGCTTCAGTAGTTGTGGCATGCGGCTCAGTAGTTGTGGCTCACGGGGTCTAGAGCACAAGCTCAGTAGTTGTGGCGCACGGGCTTAGTTGTTGCACGGCATGTGGGATCTTCCCGGACCAGGGCTCAAACCTGTGTCCCCTGCATTGGCAGGTGGATTCTTTATTTTATTTTATTTTATTTAGTTTTATACAGCAGGTTCTTATTAGTTATCTATTTTATACATATTAGTGTATATATATCAATCCCAATCTCCCAATTCATCCCACCACCACCACGCACCCCCCCCCAACCATTTTTCCCCCCTTGGTGTCCATACGTTTGTTCTCTATATCTGTGTCTCAATTTCTGCTTTGCAGACCAGTTCATCTGCACCATTTTTCTAGATTCCACATATATGCATTAATATACGATATTTGTTTTTCTCTTTCTGAATTAACTTCGCTCTGTGTGACAGTCTCTAGGTCCATGCACGTCTCTACAAATGACCCAGTTTTGTTCCTTTTAATGGCTGAGTAATATTCCATTGTATATATGTACCACATCTTCTTTATCCATTCATCTGTCGATGGGCATTTAGGTTGTTTCCATGACCTGGCTATTGTAAATAGTGCTGCAGTGAACCTTGGGGTGCATGTGTCTTTCTGAATTATGGTTTTCTCTGGGTATATGCCCAGTAGTGGGATTGCTGGGCCATATGGTAATTCTATTTTTAGTTTTTTAAGGAACCTCCATACTGTTCTCCATAGTGGTTGTATCAATTTACATTCCCACCAACAGTGCAGGAGGGTTCCCTTTTCTCCACGGCAGGTGGATTCTTAACCACTGTGCCACCAGGGAAGTCCCTGCTCCATTCACATTCTTATCCGTAGTTTTGCAAGCACCTGTGTTCTCCCAGCCATGGGACCACCGTGTTCATGGTTAAGGTGCCAGTGCTGTTTGACATCATCTGTTCAGTGGTTAGTTGTCCCGGTTACACTGCAGTGAATTTGTGTAAACATATTTCACCTTTGCTCAATCCCTACCCCCGCCCTCAAACTCTGAAGTTTCTGTTGGAGAGGATAGCTTTGTTCTTGTAGTATTACCACTTTTTTCTTCCTCATAAGAGGTGGCATTAAGATACATACGAATTATTAGAAACAACACAGAAGCCAAAGTGTTTTTTTGGTTTTTTTTTGTTCGTTTTTGGTGAGGGGCGTTTGGTAAAACTGAAAAGCAATGAGCCAGTTGACTTAAAACAATGGGAGTGTTACCAGGTGTGTCCTTTTCCCTCCACAGAAACCCAGACGGCGATGTGAGCCCCTGGTGCTACGTGGCGGAGCATGAGGACGGTGTCTACTGGAAGTACTGTGAGATTCCCGCCTGCCAGAGTAAGGCTCTAATGCACCCATGGCAGGTTTCGGGACCCTGAGCGCTAGGCGTGCAGAGTGGAGGCCACTGCCGGGGGCAGGTAGTGCAGGCAGGTGGGTTTCCTGAAGCAGGTGAAAGGAGGAGCCACCTGGGCTGAGGATTTTCACTTCTCTTATGGAGGCTTTTCAGAAACGGGACTCTCAGGTTCTCTCAGGACCCCATTCCCTTGATGGATAAGCCCAACCACAATTTCTGCTTCTGCTTGATTTCCTCATGCTGATTCTTTCATGGATAGAGATGGCACCAGCTCAGTAGCAGTCCAGAAAAAAAAAAGTACCTTGCACTTTGGGGAATTAATTTTTTCGAATGAGGGAATTCCCTGGCAGTCCAGTGGTTAGGGCTCAGCACTCTCACTGCTGGGGCCCAGGTTCAGTCCCTAGTCGGGGAACTAAGATCTCCCAGGCCACATGGTGCCGCCAAAAAAAAATTTTTTTTTTTAAGATGAATGAATAGCCCTTTATAGACAGTAAAACTAAGTTACGACACTGCTTACTGTTTAGATAGATTTGGTGTGGTATGTCTCCTGAAAAATGGCGTTCAGTAAATATCTAACTAGATACCCTCCAAAGCCAATGTGATAGTCCCTTTCCTCACATTAGCATAAATATGTTCTATTGTTATTTTATGATAACTCACAACTTGTCACTCTCTACTACTGGAAAACCCACTTTCTTCTGTCTTTTAGTACAAGACCTGTTTTCTAACTGGTTCATTCATTCATTCCCGCATTCAGTGTTTATTATCTGTAAGGTACAAAGGCAGAAAGATACTCTGACCCTCAGGGAATATGTGATGTGGCAGAGGATCTTAGAAAGATACTTTAAAACAAGGTGGAAACTGTTGTGGGAAGATTTAGAGTACAGGAACCAAAATCAAACATGGTACTGTAAGGCGTTTACTAATGCAGTGTTTATAGTATCTTCTTAAATATGCCAAAGGAACAGGATTTTTCATTTCCTAGAGCTGAAGAAAAGGACAGCTCATTCATAATAATTCTACCTGTTTTTTTTTTCTTTTTCCTTATGATTTAAACCTACCCCTCGCCCTGCCTCCTCTCCCACTCCTCAGGGCAGGAGGGTGTGTGTGGAGAGGGTATGGAGGTCCACATGGGACCCGCGACCCTCTCCCTCCTGCCCACCACAGCAGTCTGAATTCTGCTGCCTCAAGGGGACCAGTGCTCACCTTTCATGAACTAAACTTCCACATGTCACCACTGTCTGGCAGTCATGCCCTCACTTTGCTATCCTTCCAACCTGATGTACCTTGATTCAGTCCCCCAAATTGAGAAAACAGTAAAGACCAGAAGAATAGGCTTTTGCCGAGGCTGCTTAATCAAATTTTTAAAGTGAAAAACATCTCATTTGGCTCTAGTTATGTAAAAAAGGAAGGGGCAGGGGGAGAGGAAAGCAGATTTTCCTCGGTCCATTTGTTCTACACAAAGATAGTCTTTTAGTACCAGCCTATGTCATTCTCTCAGGAATGGCAAAGAGGGGATTTCAATCCGGTCGCTCTTATTTGGAAAGATAATCCTCAACTCGCATTTATAAAATATAATTTGGGCCAATGGGAGTGGACTCATGTGGTCACTGAGACTAAGTTCGAGAGGAGAGAATTATAGCAAAACAGTATGAACCACCTAATTCTCCTCTAATTTGTAATATTTGTCAGATGTACCTCACTGTCCCAAAAAAGAAAAATTAAATATCATTTTCCTTAAGGCCCTTTGGTAACCCTCTCAAAGCTTCTAAAGCCAGCCTTGAAATGGTCAGGGTAGGGAGACATACAGAAGTTGGGAATGAGAACTGGGGAGCCCCTGGTTTGGGGGTGTGGGAGGAGTGAGCAGTGTCTGGCTTTGGTTCTTTGGAAAACCCTTCTGTTCACCCTGCGGGCACCAGCGCTTCCCATGAAGCTGAGCCTCAGACCTTGAGTCTGGAAGGACATTGTGCTTCTAATGTGTCAGATTAACATAGTTGAGAAAAACTCCTGTGCTGTTTGCAGCAAGAGACCTTGGTAATTGCCTGGTGGACTCAACTGAGATCCAGCCTGCCTATTTTAGGCCAGTTTTGCCCTATTTCTGGATGTGGAGTCATCATTTTCATGAATAATACTAACCCTCTGTGTGAAGCCTGCTATTCATGATTAGCATTGAACTTGTCATACAGGAAAAGGCCTGTGACATGATCAGATTCCTGGAAAGTTCATATCTGAATATAACAGACCCAGCAGGAGCCAGGGGGAGTGAATGTTTAGGGACAAAGCTGAGCGTGGTTGAATGGTGGACCATTGTGTGGAGACCGGAATCTCTGTTACGTACAGAGCTAAAAGGAGCACGGAGGCAGAGACAAGCCTGATTCAGAAGGGGGCAAAGAGAGGTTTGAACTGTGCTCTTGACCTACGGAACACGGATCAGAACTTACTGTTAAAAGGAGAACAACTCCGAGGTAATTGGATTTG
This sequence comes from Balaenoptera physalus, assembly GCF_965194825.1. Lineage (NCBI taxonomy): Eukaryota > Metazoa > Chordata > Mammalia > Artiodactyla > Balaenopteridae > Balaenoptera > Balaenoptera physalus. The sequence goes on from NC_138897.1 coordinate 74,870,217, forward strand.
CTGTTTAAACTGCTTCTGCCAGTAAGTTTCTCAGAAACCTCGTTCTTATTGCAGAGAGAAGAAATACAGATTTTTAAAAAGAAATTTCAACAGCATCAAGTTTACCACTCCTCTGTGTCCCGCCTTCTAAATCTCTAAGTCCTATTGGTTTGGCTACTGAGGGAGAAATCATTTGGCTTAATGTCCACCCCTTGTGTATCTGTCTGTTGTTAAATAATCATCCTCACCAGTCCAATTCCTCTTTATTTTATTGCTTTTGAGGGACATGCTGTGTAATACTTTTGTTTTGTTCTCTTTTACCTATAGATTCTTATAAAAGTTTTGTACAGTTTTTTAAAGTAAGTAATCTAGTTGAGGGGGAGCAGAACCTGCAAATGGCACTTAAAGGCAAATATAATTTTTTTCACTTACCTGATTAGGGCCTGAGGCCACAGGCATGAGATATTTATCATGTTGGCTCCGAGAGCTATTTTTGGTTTGCTGTTAAAATATTCACCTGATTTCTACAAACTCAACTATAAAAATTCATCTTTGAAATAGGGAAATTTGAATACAGGCTGAGTATTAGATTATATTAAGAAATCACTCTTGGGCTTCCCTGGTGGCGCAGTGGTTGAGAATCTGCCTGCCAATGCAGGGGACATGGGTTCGAGCCCTGGTCTGGGAAGATCCCACATGCCGCGGAGCAACTAGGCCCGTGAGCCACAACTACTGAGCCTGCACGTCTGGAGCCTGTGCTCCGCAACTAGAGAGGCTGCGATAGTGAGAGGCCCGCGCACCGTGATTAAGAGTGGCCCCCACTTGCCGCAACTAGAGAGAAAGCCCTCGCACAGAAACGAAGACCCAACACAGCCAAAAATTAATTAATTAATTAATTAATTTTTAAAAAAAGAAAAAAAAGAAATCACTCTTAATTTTATTAGGTACGATAATGGCATGGTTGTTTACATATACAGAGAGTCCTTTTAAATTACAGATACATACTGAAATATTTGTAGTTGAAGTTATATTATATCTGGGATTTGTTTTAAAGTGATCTAGCCTTCCAAAGAGTGAGTTGGGAGGGGGGAGGGAAATAGATGAAATAAGAATGGTTTTTTAAAAAGTGGCTATTTGTTGATGCTCGGTAAGGGCCTCATATTCTTTCCTACTTTTGTGTATACTTGAAAGTTTCAATTATAAAAATAATTTTTGTAATATTAAAAAATTTTAAAAATTTAGAAGTGTAAATGTGTAAATACATTCAAAGTATCTGGATTCAAATGTGTAACATGACTAAGCTAAATTGTAGTACTTTTAAAATATAGCTCACAGGTATTTGAATTATTTATTAAGGTTAGTTATTAAAGTTTTAGTTATTAAACTTATTAAAACTTAGTTATTTGAAGTTATTAAAACTATTAGTTTTTAGAGTTAGTTATTTAAAATTAGTTATTAGAGTTTAAAATCACAAGGACTTTAGAAGTCATTAGCTGTGACAAATGACATTATTTAAGCTCTAACCATATACCAGACCTTGTACAAAGTAGGGGACACAGGGTGGCATGGTCTGCAGCCTGTGGGGAGCCCCTAGTTTAGGACTGAAGGCCGACATATAAACAGATCAGCAAATGCGAGATACTCTGTAATAAGTGAGATGAGCAAAAGGATGGGAGCACTGAAGGGGGGCATCTGCCCTGCCACAGTGGGTGGCAGGGCTGCTCTTTGTCAGAGGGCTTCTGGAAGAAGTGGGATCTTAGTTCAGGGCTTCTCCCACTGTAAGGTACATACCATCACCAAGGATCTTATTAAAGTGCAGATTTCGATTCAGTAGTTCTGGGACAGACCTGGGACTCTGCATTTCTAACACACCCCTGGGATGCTGGCACTGCAGGACCATACTTTAAGCAGCCAGATTCTAGATGTTAAGGTTGGGCAGAGGGAACAGTTTACATGCGTGTACACACACACACACACACACACACACACACACGTGAATTCCCAAGCAAAATCAGTGTTGCTGAGATATCAGTTTTAAGAAGGAAGGACAGGAGATGAGGTCCGAGAAGAATTAGATGGGGCCAGATAATGTTCTGGGTACAGACTTGACCCAAGAAGATAGTGATGAGGCTGAGGGGAGTGTGGAGGGTCAGAAGGAAACATTTCTCCATAACTTCTTAAGCCTCTGTATTAGGGATATGGGGTGAGGTTTCTCCCTCCTAATCCGTGAGAAGTTCTCTAGTGATTGTATCATATTCTCCCAGACCAGCCCTAAGAGGATGCCAGCAATAGCACCTCTGCCATATGGGACCTTCGGTCAGTCTCAGCTAGTGACCTCACTGGCTCAATTACCTTTTATTTAAATGATACCCTGACTTTGTTAAAACAGATTTGTTGTTCCTTACAAAAGTGCAACCCCCAAAACAGGATTTGAAACCTTCCGAATGTGATCCCTAATAAGAGTTTTTCAAGTTCAGACTTTGAGTAAAAAGCCAAGAGTACTTTGGCAATGGTGGTCAAAGCAGTCTCTCAATTATAGAAAATGTTTTGTTTTTGTAAGCACTTTCTGCATTTTAATGTCAGCACTGATTTTTAAACATTTTAGCTTTTATTTCAGTTATTATTGAGTACCTAGTACGTGTAAAGCACTTATATTCACATTATCTTATTAACCTTTTCAACAATTCTATGAAGCAGGTGGTATGTTCTCTCCCGCCTGCCCCCCTTGGTCAGATGAGAAAATGAAGCTGGAGTGGTTAAGTGATTTGATGAGGATTACCCTCTGAGCCAAATAGGATTTGAATCTAGGACTCCTAATGGCAAGACCAGTGCCCTTTCTGTCCAGTACTTGAGAACAGCCCCATTTCCTTTATTTCCTTAAAAGCGGGAGCCTTGAGATGGATCCAGGCTACTGTTGAGGTCATTCTTGAGAATTTTTCTTTGTGGATTGTTTGGGAATTAGAGTTTGAAATTCTGATAGTATGCTGAATTATTAGGATTGCCTTTTTGACATTGTAGAAACCAAAGGATTAACTCAGTGGCGACAGAGGGTCTGCAGTTCAAGCTGTTAGCTCCAAGTCATTTTCTTTTCTTCTTTGAGTTTGGGAAATCCCAAGCCCCGGGAGTAAGCAGGCTGCGATGGTATCCAGGAAGCATTTGTTGCAGGCAGAGCCAGCTCTGGAGACTGTTGGGCCCATCTCCGCGGGTGTTCCCGGCCCAGCTGTTCTCAGCTGGGAAGGGGCTCCCCAGAAGTGGACCTTTTGTTTGAAACCCTGCATCAGCAGCCTTGTCCAGGCCTCAGGGTCTCTCCCAACACTGTGTTTCCATTGCACTGGCTGAACCTCACCTTGAAAAAGACACATCTCAGCATGTCACTAACACTTTACAGCTAAAATGAAACCTTAAACTTTAGCTGGTAGCCAAAGAAAAGATGAACATTAATAATATGAATTATGCTGACTCATTTTTTTACCTTTTCTCTCTTTCCACTACAATTATTTCATGTTTTTGTCTAATTGAATCCTTTTAGACTACCCAAATTAGCATGGTCAGAATCCTGTTTTTGATTGTTTGTTCTTGCGTGACGTGAGCAGTTTTGTTTTCCCAACTGGACTAAGCTGTTCAAATATCGGCACAGGGGTAGCTCTGGAATCTCTGTGAAGGAGAGACTTAAGGTGGAGGGGTACTCGAGGGTTTCTCTGAAAGCTGTGTTTGCTCAGCCGGCCCCCTCATTTTACTTGGACTATATGTTTATTTACAGAGGGGTACTGATGGTATTTATTGGGGCTTTCCCTCCTCGAGCCATATATTTTAACAATCTTCCACAACATCTAGTACTGTGGAGACTGTAACAGGTGCTCACCAAATATTCTTGCTGATGTGATGTCATATCTCTCCCAAAAAGAGAGACAACACAATCTAGTGGAAAGAATGTGGCCTCCAGAGTCATACCGGCTTAGGTTGTAATCATTACTCGCTTAATAGCTCACGGCCAAATGACTCTCCTCTGAGCCTTGGTTTCCACATCTGTACCTTTCAGGGTTATTTTGAAGATTAGATGAGTAAAATACACATGACTCTGAGTCCAGGACCTAGCAGAGGGAAGGCATGAAAGTAACAGCATGGATTGTGGTGGCCTCTGCTTTCTCCAAGGCATAAACCACCATTGGCATGCTCCTGTCATCTAATTCCTAAACAGGTTATTCCTAACCTGCATTTTATTTCTGTCTGTTCTTGCTTTATATGATTGGCCCCGGGGCCCCGGAGCTGTGCCTCAGCTGCTCGGAGGCCATTCCCCTGGGGCCTGATGTGACACTGCACTCCGGGAGCACAGGAGGCCCCACATTCGTTGTGACAGTGCAGTTTTATGGTTTCAGATCTGGCATATACTCGATTACTCATTGTTTTTGGCAGTGGATATTATTTAATTTTTCACTAAAAAAATACAGACTTTCTGAACCAAATGGACATTTTCCTCAGTGACAGTTATACATATCACATTTCCAAAATGTTCTAAAGCAAAGTTGTGTAAAGCATACTAATAACTTAAAAAGGGAAAATCATTCAGATCAATAAGGACAATTTTACTGAAAAGCTTTACACCAGCACTTGCCTGTAAGGAGTATACATAAACATAAGAAATAGTCCCTACCCTCAATCTTATGATGTAATTAGGAATCTGAGTTATAAACACAGGAGAAAATTGGAGACCAGCCCACCAATTATATAAATAAGATTGAATTATGAGGTAGAGAGCTGTGAGTTTTTGAAGATGAGAGGGCTCCGTGAGGGTTGGGAAGCTGGAGGCATCATTATGGAGTAAGGCTGGTGGGGCTGGACGGGTCAGGGCACAGCAGGTCAGGGAACAGCTGGACAGAGACTTGGAGGAAGGACACGGGATTGCCATGCACGCTGATGGGAGCCAAGATGCCTGAGGAAAGGAGCAGACAGAGAGGAACCGGGTCAGAACCTTGAAAGCCAGGGCTGATTAGTTGGCAGCTGACACGCTGAAAGCCCTCGTTCAGGAAGATGAGCCCAGTGTCCCTTAGAGGATAGATCGGGGGAGGGACGTTTGGGGAGGAGAGAATGGGTGTAGATATCTAAACGCAGGGGATGAGGGCCTGGGCGGTGGTGGCAGCAGTGAGATCGTGCAGGAAGGGTTAATCCAAGATGCGTTTAGGAAGAGGTCAGAACTTGACAAGTGGAATATATAAGGGATGAAACAGCAGGAAGAGTAAAAGATGCCTCTGTGGTTCTTTGCCTGGGATATTTGTGGTGTCCCAGAAAAAAAGTTCAAGTCAAACTGAGCTCTTCTTCCCAGAGACACAGCTGTATCATTCCTCTTGAACTTGGACTGAACTTTTGTCGAGTAAGGTGTTTCAGTTGTCTGTTACTGCATCAGAAGCCACCCCATACCCCAGTGGCTTAAAACAACAACAACTTGTCATTTCTCCTGACTCTGTGGGTTGGCTGAGTTTCAGCTCGGCCGTGCTTCTACTGCTCTCATCTGGGCTCAATCGGGTGGCTGCATCCACCTGGGGGCTCTCCTGGGGCTGGGGCGTCCATAACAGCTTCAGGCCTCTACCTGGGCAACCTCTCTTTCCAACAGCATACTTAGACCTCTTATAGGGTGGCCGGCTTCCAAGAGAAGCTTCCAGTCCCCTTAAGAAGTGAACTCAGAAGTCCACCATATTCTGTTAATCAAAGCAAGTCACAAGGTCAGTCCAGATTCAAGAGGAGAAGAAATTGATTCCAAGTTTAAAGTGGGGAGTCACACACATGTATGACATGAGTGGGGAGGGGAGAAAAGATTAGACCCTCCTTTGGAGACTGTCTACTGCATTATATCACCAGAAATTAAGTTTCAAAGAAGGAACTCCTGCCAGAGGAGAACTATCTCTGTGATACATCAGGGTTATATGGGGGTCAGGATCCTTAGGAACTCTTACTACCTTCCCCTAAAGGTAAAATTTCAAAGGGGAAGAAAAAGTGGTGTTTACTTATTTATTTGGGTGAGTCGATAATGAGACTCAGAGACATAAGTAGGGCTGCTTGAAGAATCAGAGTGACTGAAAATGAGAATTGACGTTTAGAAATAAAGTTATAGAGGCAGAGGGATTCCCTGGTGGTCCAGTGGTTAAGACTCCATGCTTCCACTGCAGGGGGCACAGGTTCAATCCCTGGTGGGGGAACTAAGATCTCGCATGCCGCACAGCATGACCAAAAAAAGAAAAAAAGAAAAAAAACTAAAAAAAAAAAAAAGTTGTAGTGGTAGAAAGGGGCCATATTATGATAGGACTTGGACCAAACTGGTGGCTGTCAGGTTTGGAATGGAAGTTATAGATGGACAGGATGGGGTAGAGTGTGCTCATAGTCATGGGCTGAGAGTGTGGAATAATCCACGCTTAACCTATTGATGCTCTGAAGGAGGTATTTGAATTGACTGGTCCTCTGATAGGACACCAGTGGTATCATCTCATGTGTACTTAGTCCTTATTCCCACGGAAGGGAGAATTCAGCTACTGAGGCACCAATGTGGAGTCCCTGAGGCAGAAGATAGTCTCTGCCACACAAGGTTAAATGACATTTAAAATAAGCAGTCACCGCCCCCCCTTCTGTAGCAGGAAACAAATTGCTTGTTCTTGAGAACTTTCCCATCAAGAATTTAATAGAAGCAGGTATACTTATATCATTTTGATGTTTTTGTCAATGTTTCCAAACAATGTACTTTGAAATCAGATCACTTCTTATTCATTTTTATGTAATTCTCCTGATGCTCTTCATCACACATTAGTGATCAGAAATAAGATGCAATTCCCCAATCCCTGCCTGCAAGACCTGAGTAGGATCTTACTGTAAGTTGAAGGAAGTTTTGCCTTAACTCATGGGTTGTGCAAGAATGAACTGCTGTTGGGTTTGACTGATTGTATACGGGTTGTGGTGTGGTGTATCTGAAGGCTATTGAATGCAACTTACAATGCATAATAAAAATCTTTATTCCTTTAGTATAAAAAAATAAGATAAGCAGTCACTGCATGGTTTCTGAAGAACCAGATTTTTATTTGTAAGAAAAAGTAAGAGGAGTTCTGTAGAGCCAGAGAAGAGTTTTCTAAAATGTAGAACTTTGCTTCTGGTTTCTTAAACAAATATCTCAGATTTGGTCAGAGCACTGGAATAGAAAACACAGTAATGGGTCAGGACTTCTTCTTAAGCAAATTACCGTCTGAAGATTTTTATTCAGATTGAGCTTTTACAATAAAAGCCATGTTTTCTGTGTTTGTCAGGAATTGTTAGATTGCAAGGAATAGAACTCACTCAGGCTAACTTGAGCAAAAGAGATTTATTGGAAGGACACTGGGAGTATATCGCAGAAGCCAATACCTGTGTCCCAAGAACCTGGGAAGGAAGTACCCACTCTTGCCATTTCTCTTTGGGGCCACATGGCCTCCCGTCTCTGCCTCTCTCTCAGTATGGTGTCCATTCTTCTTCCTCTTTGTGGGCCAAGAGAATCACCTCACTCATCCACTCACGTGCTCCAAACGTGGCTGGTTGCCTTAATCCCTACTTGACTGAACCCTACAAGTCCAGTGCATGTAATTCACTTACGGGAATCCTGGTTCCACCTTCCTGGGAGAGAGTATCTGGTGGCCCCAGTGGGAGTCAGCTGTGGCCAGAGGATGGGTGGGGTTCTTTGGCCTGTCCCCACCCAGCAGCAGTTACGGTGGCAGGTAGCAGGTCCTCTGAGACGGTGGTTCTCAGAAAAGGGCTGTTGGCTGTGGAGGCCCCCATGGAGGTGTGCTTAGCACCTTCACAGTGAGGCCACAGTTATATCCAAATGTAATGGCTATTTAGGAAGCCTGCCTGGTTGCTTCCCAACAGTTCCTTGTGGTAGTAAAAGAACAATAGTTCCTGGATTAATCCGAAGAGAGAACCATCTTCCCTCAGCCACCTCTAAAACTTTTATCTCTGTCAGGAACTCTGAACATCTGAAGAGGTTGTTGGTAATTAACTGTCATGTTTTAAAGCATCAAGTATGATAAACAAGGGGTCCATTTATATTTTAAGATGATTTTTAAAAATTGAATGTGTTGGCGCCTCTTTGGTAAGAAAAAAATGCATGACCAAGCAACAGGACTTTAAAGTGGTCTTGAAAGTAAAAAGGAATCTGAGGACAAATATCCTTTTTCAAATTGACTTTTCCTCCCTGCTTCTGGGAAGAGCTAAGGGTGGGACACAGTCTGGAAATCCACTCAGTTGACCAGTCATGCTTTTGAAGACGACAATGACGTGTCTTCTCTGGCGAGACTTCGAGCCACACTTTCCAGTGCGAGTCAGAGGCAGTGACAGCCCTCAGAGGCCGGCCTTGTGGGACACAGGGCGCTGAGGGACTGCGTGTTTGCAGATTCAGTCTTTATTCTCAGGAAGTCACTTTCATTTAGCTCCCAGACTGTCCCCATGAGGAAAGGGGGGGGGCAGGGACACCAAGAAAAATACCGTGGAGTGAGAATCTGCCACTCTAGAGCTGACCTCTGCTCTCCAGTTAGTTCCATCTTGTGTGTCCCTGCGCAAGGTCCTTAACCTTGCTGAACTGCGGCTTCTCAGTCACCTAGGAAGCACATCACCTGTCCCACCTTCTTGAAAGGGACCCGAGTTTCATGTGAAAGGCTCGCGTGGCAGTGCACTGTATCTAGCCAGATGTAAGAGGTTAATATTTTAATATCTAGAATCAAACCCAGTTTTCCAAGGTGGCTGCCTTTGACTTTATCTTTTAATTCAATGCTATTTTACTCCTTTTTTTTTAAATTTATTTATTTTTGGCTGTGTTGGGTCTTCGTTGCTGCACGCAGGCTTTCTCTAGTTTTGGCGAGCGGGGGCTACTCTTCGTTGCGGTGCGTGGGCTTTTCATTGTGGTGGCTTCTCTTGTTGCGGAGCATGGGCTCTAGGCGCACCGGCTTCCGTAGTTGTGGTATGGAGGCTCAGTAGTTGTGGCTTGCGGGCTCCAGAGCGCAGGCTCAGTAGTTGTGGCACCGGGGCTTAGTTGCTCCACGGCATGTGGGATCTCCCAGACCAGGGCTTGAACTCGTGTCCCCTGCATTGGCAGGCAGGTTCTTAACCACTGCACCACTAGGGAAGTCCTATTTTACTCTTCTATTAACTGAGTAGGTTATTCTCGTTGGTGTGGTAAATGATGAAAGCCTTGTTGTATATAATGATAACAAACACTTTATTCAGCACATACTATGTTGCCAGGCCTTGCGGTGTTTACTTTATTTACATTATCTAATTTTAATTCTCACAAGAACCCTTTGAGGCCCATATTGTTCCTCATTCCACTGTGGACGAGCCTCAGCTTAGAAAGGCCATGGTGGAGGGGCCAGAGTTCAGCCTGGGGTCCTTCTGACTCGAAAGCCCACATTTGTGAATGATGCAGAATGCTGGCTGCTTCTGGACAGGTGATGGTAGCACCAGTGCTCTTCAGAACGTTGCCAAGAACTGGGAAGTGAGCAAGCAAAAAACAACCCCTGAGCTACAGTATGGACAGCCGAAAGTGGGAAGTGGTAAAAGCCTTCCCTCTTTCAGAAACTATTATTTTCCACGCAGTTCTAATAAGCTCGATAGTTTTCTTCTAAGTCTTAAGAAGCAGAAAATTAAGAAGAGGATAAGCAAAGACCACAGGCACAAACAGTAGCAAGTAGACGCTAAGACTCCTTCCAGTTCTAATGTTCTGAGGGTTCAGCTGCCCCAACAGTAACCACGGAGACAGATTAACTATTAAAGTCAGACACAGGAACACAGAAGAGCACACCAGTCCGGGACCATTTGGTGACGTACAACTGGTGACCTCAAGCCACCAAGAAAAACTTAAAGTACGTAAGTTGAACTAAGTTTTTTTTAAAAAATAGCTAATGCATTTTAGAAAAGTTTCATCCAAAATGATAAAGATAGAATTTTAAGTTTTAAAGTTAACCTTTAATGGAGAACTTGGTTATCTGGAATGGTGTTTCTAGATAGTCAAAGAGGACAGTGAGGCGTCAAAACCAGTGGGTACTGGCTGTAAGTGGACGTCGTGATGCAGATCAGCTCTGCCTTTCACTCTGCTCTGCTCTCTCGACTCCCTGCTGCCTAAGAGGTACCTCTCCCTCTCCATGAGTTCAGCTGGCAATGTGGGACACATTTGTTCATTCAGCACACAGTTTTAGAGCACCTGCTGTATGGCTAGGACCATGCCAGGCCCTGGGAATACAAGTGGGCAGAAGGTACAGTCCTACCCTTAAGCTGGTCATGGTTAATTGGGGAGAGAGACACATAAACAAGTGTTTAGAATCAAGCTTAGCATAGGCTGCCTTAGGACTACACAGCAGGGGGCGTATAACCTGTTTTGTGGGATGGGAGGATGATGGGAGGCCCATGGGGCTTCCCAAGGGAAATGATACTCAGGCTGCAATCTTAAGCAAGGAAGGGCATTCTAAGCAGAAGAAACAGACTTTTGTAAGAAAGTCCAGAGGCCATACAGCAATGTGCAGGTGGGAAACTTGCAGATGCACTATAATTTATCTTGGCTTTCATATAGAATGTGAGCCGAGGGATAGAGAGAGGGGTCATGCTGATGGGGGTGGGGTAGAGGAACAGCACAGATCAGGCAGGGCCTTGTGTACCGTGTGAGAGAGTTTGGACTTTATCCTGAAGGGCAGCCTGGGAGCTTTGAGGGTTTTAGGCAGGGCTCCTGCATACCTCTGCAGCTCCTGCTGCTTTTCCCTCTCTTTCACTGGTCATACTCACTTCTTTGTGTTCCTTGCAAAGGCCAAGGTTGTTCTTGCCTTAGGCCTTTGCCCTTGGCCTTCCTCTGCCTGGAAAGTACTGTAAAGATTACTCTGCTTGCAGTGTACTAACTAGATTAGAATAGGGTGAGCCTAGGAGCAGGGAAATGGAATAGTCTGAGTGGGAGGGAACGGTGGCCTAAACAGGGGAAATGGCGGGCTGGATAGAGACGTGGACAGGTGTCTGCAATATTTTAGGAGGTAGAAATGACAGTGTCTGGCAAGCGATTGACTTGGGTGTCAAGGATGATACCTAAGGCCGTGGGTATTCAGAGGGGTGGAGCAGCAGCAGCATGGTGTGGTCTGATTTCCAGTGATCTACCTCCCGGTGTGTTTTGGGACCTTACTGCCCCACTAGAACATGAGCTGCCTGGATTTGCTCACCGAATTATTGTGAATAAAACTTATAGGTTCCAGCTGCATCAATGCAAACTACGACCCTGTTTATGTCTAATCTTAACATTTATGATTATGTGCCTTGGGCTGTCTATAAATGAATACATAATATCATGCTTATTTGTGAGTATAATGGAATAAATGAGAGAGAAATCAGAGTAAATGACCAAGACGATCATGATCAAGTAGCTCTTATTAAAAACCATTAAATGCATGGCTCAGGTTTCCATATGTAAAGCCCCTTTAACAAACTTGGCTTATATGATATGCCTCCGACTAGAGATGCTTACTTAACTCACTGCATTTGTTTAAACTCTAAAATCCAGCCATTCCCAAGCTAGGCCCCCACTGAACACTGTGAACTCCTACTGCCTAGAGCTTTTTTGTTTACATTTGCTTCTATAGAGATTTGGTTTGTTTCCGAAAGATGCATTTTAACATTTGTGTGGTGAGCCACATTTGTTATATTTGAACCATGTGTGATGCAAAGGAGAAGGGTAACCACTTGGCTTAGGGGGGAAGGGTGACTCTTTGGGTTAACTTCCTGCCAATTTAAAATGAACTGGTTAGATGTAGATGGTGACAGAAATTAAAAAGTGTGTATGTGTACATATATATATTATGCACACATATACCTATATACATATATAAGTATATATATGTATATTTTTATATGCCAAAAACTAGTTTGGATATAAAGCTTACTAAACTGGACCATGCTGTTCTCCAGTCTTAAACATAAAGGAAAAGTGCTTCCTAAGAATCTATATGTCTCACTTTGGAATTGGATAATGTATAACTCTTGACTGACCTAGAAGTGCTTCTAGGACCAGGCCTCATTCATGTCTTATTATAGCTGTAGTTATGTAAACTGTGAGGAGCCAAACAGAGAAAGTAGGGAAAGGGCTTCATCTGATGGTGAAGTGATTCATAAATTAATAACACAGATGGAAAACTAAGGGGCAGAGAGGTTGATTTGTCCATGGCTCACAATAAATTCATTCCTTCATTCAATGAGCATGTATTTAGTATGTGTTATATAGGTGTGTTAGTTGTCTATTGCTATATGACAGATTACTCTAAAATTTAATGAATTAAAGCAACACATTTTTAAATGACTTTTTAAAAAATTATTATTTTTTATTTATTTATTTGGCTGCGTTGGGTCTTCGTTGCTGCACGTGGGCTTTCTCTAGTTGCGGCAAGCGGGGGCTACTCGTTGTTGCGGCGCACGGGCTTCTCATTGTGGTGGCTTCTCTTGTTGCGGAGCACTGGCTCTAGGCGCACGGGCTTCAGTGGTTGCGGCACGCGGGCTCAGTAGTTGTGGCTCGCGGGCTGTAGAGCACAGGTTCAGTAGCTGTGGCGCACGGGTGTAGTTGCTCCATGGCATGTGGGATCTTCCCGGACCAGGGCTCGAACCCATGTCCCCTGCATTGGCAGGCGGATTCTTAACCACTGCACCACCAGGAAAGCCCCAACACACATTTATTATCTCACACTTTCTGTGGGTCAGGAAATCTGGGCATGACTTAGCTGGGTCCTCTGCTTCAAGGTCTGTCATGTGTCTGCCAGGGCCGGGATCTCCTCTGAAGGTTCCCCTGGGGAAGGATCTACTTCAAGCATACATAGTTGTTGGTGGGATTCAGCCTTTGCAGAAACTGAAAGTCTCAATTCCTTGCTGGCTGTTAGCTGAAGGCCATTCTCAGTTCCTTGCCACATGACATCTCGGACATGATATGTTGCTTTATCAAAGTATATAAGCTGAGAGGGCGATAGACAGAGTCTACTAGCAAGACCGAAGTCACAGTCTCTTGTAACCCAATCACAGAAGTGGCATCCCATCAACTTTGCCACGTTCTGTCGGACGAAAGCAAGTCACTCTTCCAGCCCACACTCAAGGGGAGGGGATCACACAAGGGCATGAACACCAGGAGGTAGGGGTCATGGAGGGCCGTCTTTGAAAGCTCTCTACCACAGTTGGTATATATATTTAGGTTTCCTTATTCTCAGTTGCAGCTTTTTCTATAGACCAGACCATCTGATTGTGTGGTTGTGAAACACTAATATGTTCACTGTGGTAAACAGAATACTCCTTCCTCAAAATGTCTATTTTGTAACCCCCGGAATCTTTAAATATGTTACCTTACATGGCACATGTGATCAAGTTAAGAATTTTGAGATGGGGAGGATTATCCTGAATTACCCAGGTGGGCCAGTGTAACCACACAGGTCCTTATAACAGAGAGGCAGGAGGATTAGAGTCAGAGAAGGTGATGTGATGATAGAAGCAGAGGGGGGCAAGCAGAGGCTGGGATGGGGCAGCCACAAGCCAAGGAATAGGGGCAGCTTCTAGGAGACGGAAAAGGCAAGGAACAGGTTGTCCCCTCGAGCCTGCGAAGGAACACAGCTCTGCTGACACCTTGATTTTAGCCCCAAAAGACCCATTTAGTACATCTGACCTCCAGAACAGTTAAGATAATGAATTTATGCTACTTTAAGCCACTAGATTTGTGGTCATTTATTCCAGTAGCAATAGGAAACTAATACATTCAGCAAAGGACCTGGTTAAACCAACTTGTGGGGCTCTTTAAGGGACAAGGGAAGGCACAAGGCATAGGATGGTGGGCTTCCAAGGGCTTTTTTTGCTGTCCAGTGACTCTGAAACATAATTTACATATTGTAGCTTCTCTGTTTTTAGAAAGTTATTCCTAGTTCTCGTCAATACTAAATTCTATCAGTATTGAACAGGTGAAAAATTTCTTAGGCTTAGTTATATGGGCCTCACTCGTCAAAATAAAACAAAAACATAGCAGCTAGCAGAGGACACTAAGGCTTCCATTTTTAAAGCTTGTTGCTTGTTATTCATTTGCACCTTAGGAGTGGAAATGTTGGCTGAGATGAGAGTACCTGGCAAAACACGCTTTTCCCTCTTGGTGTTCACAGCCAGATGTTGTAAAGTTCTTTTGTTTTTCTTTTTTCTTCAGTGCCTGGAAACCTTGGCTGCTACAAGGATCATGGAAACCCACCTCCTCTAACTGGCGCCAGTAAAACGTCTAACAGACTTACCATACAAACCTGCATCAGTTTTTGTCGGAGTCAAAGGTTCAAGGTAACGGTTCTGTGGCTATGTATCTATAGAAAAAGATAAAGGTGTAAGTGCATTCTGCTAAGATACCTTTAAAACATATAAATTTTAAAAAACAACCTGTGAAGCTATATGACTGTATACTTTTCTGCCAAGGAGAAGTTGGAGGAAGAGTGAGGCTTGGGATTCAGGGGCGTGAGGCAGCACTCTGTCCAAAGACTACGAGAAAAGGGGAGGAAAAGCACCAATATCTGCATCCCAGTTTGACCTCCAACACAGTTACATGTGTCCTTGAGCCCCTGCATGTTATGAGCAGAGACATCTCTGGCTCCGTGGGGGATCTGGGAATAAGCCAAGGTAGTGGTTACTTCTTTGATACATTAGGGGGCCCTAGCCTGGACACCAGTCCAAAATATTTTCTTTCCTTCCTATCCATTCTTCTATCTGAAACTCATTCGTCGGCCGTTAAGGTTCAATAATGCTCTTGTTCATTGTATCAAAAAAAAGAAAGGAAAGTCTTTCCCTCCCTCCCTCTCTCCCTCCCTCCCTCTCTCCCTCTCTCCCTCTCTCCCTCCCTTCCTTCCTTCCTTCCTTCCTTCCTTCCTTCCTTCTTCAGTCAAAAGATCATTAATCAGGCCCAAGCGAGGAGAATAGACTGGCAGGGTTCAGGGCCTCTGTGGGCCAGGTAGCTGAGCAAGGCAGTTGGCCCAACGTGATCAAGCGATTGGTTGCTTGCAAAAGATTGAGCATATAAGTAACTATATTGAGGATAATGGGAGCCAGGTTTCTCACTATTAGAGAAGAAAGCCAGGGAAAACTGGAATGAAGTCTATAGTGTTGGACAGGGATTGAAGTTATTAGTGTAGTGCATGGTTTCTGATACATATAGAGAGAGATAGAAATAAATTTAAGTATAAAAGTGTGTGTGTATGTGTATGTATGTATGTATATTTCCTAGCTCTGTCCACTGAGAAGGCCTGGGAACAGTGACACACTGGTAGTAAAGGTCACATTTAGCACT
This sequence comes from Balaenoptera physalus, assembly GCF_965194825.1. Classification (NCBI taxonomy): domain Eukaryota; kingdom Metazoa; phylum Chordata; class Mammalia; order Artiodactyla; family Balaenopteridae; genus Balaenoptera; species Balaenoptera physalus. Next base: position 74,885,515 of record NC_138897.1, read on the forward strand.
CATATCTTGGTTTATAAATACTGTTCTCCATTAAAAAGAACTAGGGCTCCTTGGACAAAATTGCTGATTCTACAGAAATCGCAAGATAAGGTTGTTTTTTTTTTTCTTTTCTGAGAAAGCACAAGATGATCCTGAAACATCTTGTACAAGAAAGTAAGGAATGTGAGGGACTTGTCAAAAGGACACAGGAACCTGCTTGGAGGGACTCCCACTGGCTAAATCTAACATAATTTGAGCTTCAAAACAAATAATAAGAATAATAAATATACTCCATTAAATAAAATAAGAATCTGCAAATTCACGCTGATATAAAAAAATAACTGAATACTACCAAATGTAAAATAGATAGCTAGTGGGAAGCAGCCACATAGCACAGGGAGATCAGCTCGGTGCTTTGTGACCACCTAAAGGGGGTGGGATAGGGAGGGTGGGAAGGAGATGCAAGAGGGAGGAGATATGGGGATATATGTATATGTATAGCTGATCCACTTTGTTATAGAGCAGAAACTAACACACCATTGTAAAGCAGTTATACTCCAATAAAGATGTTAAAAACAAAAAAGTGAATAAATAAATGAGGAGAAGAAAAGGATTTCCTTACAGGAGAATGCCAACTAATAAATGTAGAAGAAATGATGGAATTAGAAAATTCACCATTTGGCCACCATCATAGTAATAATTGATTCAGAGAACAAATATGAAGGTATGTAAATATTCCACATCCTCATGGATGGTGAGTAAAAGTTTTACTAGTGAGTGAAAGTTGCGTGAGGCACAGGATATTTATATAGCTTCAGAGATCTCCTCACAAAATACTACCATAAAGGGAAAACAGGTAATTCTACAGTGAAGAAAACTGGCATACACTACCGTACACAGGTGATCAAAGTTAGCATCACCAGTGATGGGACCACTAGACATTGTGTCCCGCCTGACCTGTCAAGAGCATAACATCACTTTGGTGATTGTCTGCCAAAAATGCATAATATGAATCTAAGCATGAAACACTAGGTAAATCTGAAACGAGGGACATTCCACAAAATAGGCTTTATTCTTCAAAAATGTTAAGGTCACAAAGGTCAAGGAAGGCCTGCAGCTATTCCAGATTGAAGGAGACTGAGGAGACCCGACAGCTAAGTATGTCTGTGATGCTGGATTGGATCCTTTTCTACAAAGGATACGGTGCAGGCAGTTGCCAACTTGAATGTGGGTCTCTAGGTGAGAGGGAAAGGGCAGTTCTTTGTATTATTCTTGCAATTTTTCTGTAGGTTTGGAATTATTTCAAAATGAAAATACAGCATAAGTATTTGAGAAAACACAACACCCATTAATGAGAAAAGTCATAAGCAAACTAGGAAGAGAAGGGAACTTCCTCAATTTGATTACGAGCATCTACCAAAAACCCTAAAGCTAAATTTATATTCAGTGGTGAAAGGTTCAGTGCTTTACATGTATGATCAGGAACAAACAGTGAGGCCCACTGCCACCTCTTCTGATGAGCATTGTACTGGAGGTCCTTGCCAATAAAATAAGGAAAGAAAAGTAAATAAAAGGCATGTAGGTTGGAAAGGGAGAAGTAAAATTTTCTTTCTTTATGGACAAGATGATCATGTATGTAGACATAAGGAATCTATGAAAAAGCTATTAGAACTAATAAGTAGATTTAGCAGGGTTGCAGTTTATAAGGTCATATACAGAAATTAGTTGCATTTCTATATACTAAAAGTGAACAATTAAATATAAATTTTCAATTTAAAAATTAATTTTGAAAATAATTTTTAATTAAAGTTTTATTTTAAAAATTAAAACAAAAATTTAAATGCCATTTACAGTAGCATAAATAACAGAAATAAATTTAACAAAAGATATTGAAGACCTATACACTGAATACTACTAACATGGCAAGGGAAAATTAAAGACGACCTAAATGAATGGAGACATAGACATTGTTCATAGATCGGAAGGCTCAATATTGTTATAATGTCAGTTTTCCCCAAATTGATCTATAGATTCAATACAATCCTAATCAAAATCATAGCAGATTTTTTTAAATTGACAAGCTGATCCTAGAATTTATATGGAAAGGCAAAGAACTTAGAATAACCAAAATAATTTTTAAAGAGATCATCCTAGGAGGACTTGCCCTGCATGATCTCAAGACTTTCTGTAAAGCTACAGTAATCAAGACAGTAGTATTGGCATACGAATAGTCACATAGATCATGAGTCAGATTTGGCGTGTGGGCCAAATCCTACCACCCACATATTTCGGTAAAAAAAAAAAAACGTTTTCTTGACACACAGCCACACCCATTCCTGTATATATTGTCCAGGCCTGCTTTCATGTTGAGTCGTTGAGAAGAGACCGTGTGACCCACAAAGCTGAAAACATTTACTGTATGACCTTTTATAGAAGGAGTTTTCCAACCTTTGTTATAGATCAATGGAACTGGATAGAGAGTCCAGAAATAGACCTGCACTTAGATGGACAATTGATTTTCAACAGAGATGCCAAGGTAATTCAGTGGGAGAGAGGATAGTCTTTCAACAAATGGTTCTGGAGAACTGGAGCTCTTTATGAAAAAAATGAACCCCTGTCCTTACATCACATCATAACTTTATACTACTGAAAAAATAGCTATAGTACTGACATAAAGATGGACATATAAGCCAATAGAATAGAATTTAGAGTCCAGAGATAAACCCATACATTTATTTAAGGCCAGTTGATATTTTTTTAAAAAGTTTTTTTTATGTGGACCATTTTTTTAAAGTCTTTATTAAATTTGTTACAATATTGCTTCTGTTTTATGTTTTCGTTTTTTGGCCCTGAGGCGTGTGGGATCTTAGCTCCCCGAGCAGGGATCGAACCCACACCCCCTGCATTGGAAGGCAAAGTCTTAGCCACTGGGCCGCCAGGGAAGTCTCAAGGCCAACTGATATTTGACAAGGGTGCCATATCATTCAATGGGGAAAGAATAGTCTTTTCAACAAATAGTGCTGGGACAACTGGATATCCACATGGAAAAGAATGAATTTGGACCCCTACCTCATATTACATATGAAAATTAATTAAAAATGGATCACAGGCCTACATGTAATAGCTAAAACTATAAAAGTTTAGAAAGAAGTATGGGTACAAATATACATGACCTTGGATTAGGCACTGGTTTTTTTAGTTATGATACCAAAAGCACAAACAATCAAAGAAAAAATAAGTAAATTGGACTTCATCAAAATTTAAAACTTCTATGTATCAGGAACACTATTAAGAAAGTGAAAAAACAACTCACAGAATAGAGAAAATATTTGCAAAACATATATCTGAATAAAAATCTAATGCCCAGAATATATAAAGAACTCTTACAATGTGACAATCAAAAGACAAACAACCCAACTAAAAAATGAGCAAACGACCTGTAGATTTTTTTTTTTAATTTTTATTTATTTATTTATTTATTTTTGGCTGCATTGGGTCTTTGTTGCTGCGCATGGGCTTTCTCTAGTTGCGGCGAGCGGGGGCTACTCTTCGTTGCCGGTGCACAGGCTTCTCATTGCGGTGGCTTCTCTTGTTGTGGAGCACGGGCTGTAGGCATGCGGGCTTCAGTAGTTGTGGCATGCGCTCAGTAGTTGTGGCTCGCAGGCTGTAGAGTGCAGGCTCAGTAGTTGTGGTGCACAGGCTTAGTTGCTCCATGGCATAGTTGTGGCTAGCGGGGGCTGATCTTCGTTGCGGTGCACAGGCTTCTCATTGCGGTGGCTTCTTGTGTTGCGGAGCACAGGCTCTAGGCACGCAGGCTTCAGTAGTTGTGGCATGCGGGCTCAGTAGTTGTGGCTCGCAGGCTGTAGAGCGCAGGCTCAGTAGTTGTGGCTCACGGGCTTAGTTGCTCCACGGCATGTGGGATCTTCCCAGACCAAGGCTCAAACCCTTGTCCCTACATTGGCAGGCGGATTCTTAACCACTGTGCCACCAGGGAAGCCCTGATGAGCAAAGGATTTGAATAGACGTTTCTCCATAGAAGATGTACAAATGGCCAATAAGCACATGAAAAGATGCTGAATATTACTAGTCTTTAGGGAAATGCAAATCAAAACCAATGAGATACCACTTCATACAATAAATAACCTAGGACAGCTGTAATTTTTTTTAAATGACAAAAGCAAGTGTTAGTGAGGTTGTAGAGAAATTACAACCCAGAAATCCCATTTCTAGGTATTTACCCTAGAGAAAGGAAAACTTATGTTCACACAAAAATCTACACAAATGTTTATAGCAGCTCTATTTTATAATTATGAAAAACTAAAAACAACCCAATGGATTAACAAACTGTGGTATATTCATACAACAGACTACTACTCAGCAAATTAGAAAATACTTGCATCAATTTGGATGAACCTCAGAGACATTATGCTGAGTGAAAGAAGCCAGTCTCAAAACATAACATACTATATGATTCCATGTACAGTATACAATGTCTTAGTCCATTCCGGCTGCTGTACAAAATGGTTGGCTTAAACCAAGCATTCATTTCTCATGGTTCTAAAGGCTGAGAAGTCCAAGATCAAGGCTTTGGCAGATTTGGTGTCTGGTGATGGCCCATTTCCTGGTTCATAGACGGCCATCTTCTCACTGTGTCCTCACATGGCAGAAGGGGCAAGGGGGTCTCTTTTATAAAGGCTCTAATCGCATTCATGAGAGCGAGCCCTCACTTCCCAAAGGTCTCACCAGTAAGTACCATCACATTGGGAATTAGCTTTCAACATATAAATTTCGGGGGTTGGGGGGGACACAGGCATTCAGTCTATAGCATATGACATACTCGAAAAGATAAAACTATAGTATAGAAAACTAATTAGTGGTTGCCAGGGGTTATAGAGGGAGAACTATTATATAAAGCGATAGCACAAGGAAGGTTCCTGGGGTGATGCACCTGTTCTGTATCCTGATTGTAGTGGTGGGTGTACAAATCTATACGTGGGTTAAAATTCATAGGACTGTGTACCATATAAATAGTTGTACTGTATGGTAATATATTAAAAAAAAGTTACATGGGGCCTACAGTAAGTTTTCTGTGAGGACTAACTTTAAAGCATTTACCACCTGGCACATAGTAAACATTCAGTAAAATGTTTAGCTGTTATTATTATTAAAGTTTCAAGTTAATGAGATTCCCCCCTGCCTTTAACTTACTTAAATATAGTAGAAATACAAACATTAATAAGGGATGCTTACTGAAGGGGAAGCACTGTGGTGGTGTGTAGTTACCGGTCTGCATGTCATGAAGTGTGGTGAGGGTGGGATGAAGCAGAGGTCCCCGGGGAACGTGGGCTGGGAAGACGAAGTGCTTGCTTGCTGGGGGCCGAATCTGCCAGGCTCCTTCAGGCCACCGACACCCCTGACTGACGCTTACCAAGTGCTGCTTCTCTGTCGTGGCAGTTTGCCGGGATGGAGTCAGGCTATGCTTGCTTCTGTGGAAACAGTCCTGATTACTGGAAGTACGGGGAGGCAGCCAGTACGGAGTGCAACAGCGTCTGCTTCGGGGATCACACCCAGCCCTGTGGGGGCGATGGCAGGATCATCGTCTTTGACAGTGAGTATGCCCTGTGCCCGGCACTGTCCAAGGCACGGGAACCCTGGGCCTGAGGAACTGGCCTGCCTCTGCTTCCTCCCTCCCCGTTATCCATTCATTCACTTGGCAGTATTTATTAAGCACCTACTGCAGGCCAGGCAGTCACTGACCAGACCCTGGAGATACAGCACTGAACCAGAAGACTCTAGAAGGGAGCACAGACCTTCAACAAGTAATTACTTACAGTTGTGCCCTGACCTATTGTGAGATGCTCAGACAACCTAGAAAAGGTAATAGGGACACTGATGTAATGGTTCAGTATCAGCTTTAAGATCCTCTTGTTTAATGTAATTTGCAAGTCCTTTTAGTGTTTTCTGAGGCATCTGAGATTTATATCTTACTGTGATAGAGCAGAGAAGAGATGCAAAGCTTCGAGTTGTCTTTCCAGGCCTGGTACTGAGTGTGCCCTGACCCGTCTCCTCCCTGACCCGCCACGCCTGTGAGATGCTGGCCAGGGCAGAGCATCTAAACGGGGTATGGCCTGGGGCCTTGACCTCTTCAACCTCTGGGCCACTTGATCCCCCGTAATCCACCCACATCTAGCAGTGGTAATGAGACTTTGCAAGCGCCCTCGTACCAATGCAGCGCCAGATTTTAAGATGGCAGAAAGGAGATAGTCACAGATGAGGCAGACGAAGGGAAAGGCTTGAGCTTACTGAGATACACTGTAGAGTCTACAGTGTTGTTAGTCCCCAGGCTAGAGTAGATGCTGACATCTTGACTAGGCTGAGTGGCTCAGTTTTAAGCCAGAATGTCATGTGGTGCGTCAGTGTCCTGGGGCTGCTGCCATAGCAAATTATCACCAACTGGGTGGCTTCAAACAACAGAAATTTCTTCTCTCATAGTTTGGAAGCCTAGAAGTCCAAAATCAAGGCATTGTCAGGGCCATGTTCCCTATGAAGGCTCCAGGGAAGAATCTTCCTTTGCCTCTTCCTACTTTCCAGTCATTGCTGGCAGTCTTCGGCATTCCTTGACTGGTAGCTGCATCACTCCAGCCTCTGTCTTCCTTACGTGACTGACTTCCCTCTGTGCCTCTTACAAGGACACTAGTCATTGGATTAGGCCTACCCTAATCTAGTACCGCCTCAGTTAACCTGTTTTCAAATAAGGTCACCATCACAGACACCAGGCATTAGGACTTAAACATATCTTTTTGGAGAACATGATTCAGCCACTACACATGGTGTCTGTAAAACCCAGCCCGAGTTTATAACTGATGCTTTCGCAGGTTACAGCTTAGACACTGTCAAAAATGTGTTTTTTGTGGGGGGAGGACAGCGGGAGGATTGGTGAGCAAAACTCACGTGGTTAATTGTTGGTCTTTTTAGTTGTGTGCCCATTGGAGACTGCCAGTGGCTTCCTACACATCCTGTTTTGCTCAGTGTTAGTACCTCTGTTAAAGGCTGCACCTTAGCTAATGTTTAAGGGAGAATAGTTGGCAAATAATATGTGCTGCACGTCCATTTAGCCTTTCATCTCCAGAGTTCATTGTTATAAAATCCTCTGCCTCAACACCCCAACCCAGGAGAGTATGTTGGCTGACCTTACAGAGTGCCTGGTATACTCTTAAGTAAAAAAAAATAAGGAGATAAACACTGAGTCCCTAGTATGTAAGGCTTTATAAGAATTGTCACATTGGGCCCTCCTGGCAGCCATCTGAGGAAGGCATTATTATTATCCCTCTCATTTTACGGAAGAGAGTCCTAGGTTGTGGAGAGGAAGAGAGTCCTAGGTTGTGGAGAGGAAGAGAGTCCTAGGTTGTGGAAAGGATAAATAACTTGCCAGGACTCACAACACCAACAAACCGTGGGCGTAGACAGTAAACAGAAGGAGGGTGTGTGGGTTCACTACCTGTTTTTCTACTTTAAAAAGAATATAGTGTTAATTTTTTTTAATGGAAAATAAGTGTTGGTGAGAATATGGAGAAATTGAAACCCTGTACGTTGCTGGTATTAATGTTAATGGTGCAGCTCCTTTGAAGCAGTCTGGCAGTTCCTCAAAACGTGAAACAGAATCATCTTATGACCCAGTAATTCCACTCCTAAGTATATACCCGAGAGAGCTGAAAACATATGTTCACACAAAAGCTTGTACATGAATGTTCATAGCAGCATTATTCGTAACAGCCAAAAAGTAGCAACGACCCAGATGTCCATCAACTGACGAATGGATGAACAAAATGTGGTGTGTCCATACAAGGGAATATTATTTAGCCCCAAAAAGAAATGAATTACCGACCCCTGCCACAACATGAGGAACCTTGAAAACATGATGCTCGGTGAAAGAAACCAGACACACGGGGCGCATATTTAATGATTCCATTGATAAGAAATGTCCAGAATAAGCAAATCCATACAGACAGAAAACAGATTAATGGTTGCCAAGGGCTGGGGAAAGCGGAGGAATGAGAAGTGATTGCTTAGGAGGTATGGGTTTTCTTTTTGGGGTGATGAAAATATCCTGGAATTAGATAGTAGTGGTGGATGCACAACATTGTGACAGTACTAAATACCACTGAATTGTACTCTTTTAAATGGTTAAAATGGTGAATTTCATATCAATAAAAATAAGTGTAGTTTTTATATGATACTCTTTCATTCATTTAGCACATTTTTATTGGGTATCTGCAGTGTGGCAGATAAATTATGTTTTATTTGCACAGTGCCTCTACTGGAGCATCAAATGGAAATAATTTGGTTTAAAGTCAGTCATCTTTGTACCAAGTATCATCTTTGATACTAGAAATATATCTAGGAGATAGTACTGGGCTTCACACAAAAGTGCCCTAAGACAAATTAATTATGATGAAAATAATTGCTCTCTATTGAGTGCTTGCTTCATGCTAGACTTGATACTGGGGCACTTGTTTATTTTGTTATTTAATCCTTGCAACAGCCCAGTTGGTAAGGAAGCTGTGGATCAAAAGATTAAATAATTTGTCCAAGCTAATAAGTGCCAGAGCCAGGATTCAAACTCAGGTTTGCCACAGTTTTTTATTTTTCTAGTTTCAGCAGCTAAAAATCCCTTTTATTAACAGTAACAAAATAGATCATAATACCAGATCCAGTTTAATGCTTTAAAAGTATGTGAACAAAGTTTGCCCGGTTGTTCAGATTATGATCAAACTGGCCCCTTCCGCAGGTCTCTAGAAGCTGCCCCCTCTGGCTTCCATGCCCTCGAGGACTAAAAACAGTGGCACTGAGAGGCTGCCCATTCCAGTCTTCAGAGGCCCTGATGTGTGTTGACTGACAGGGGCCCCTGACAGCAGCCAACTCATAATTCACACCCCACAGCTTTGTAAAGAAAGGTACAAAATGCAGCACTGTAGAAATAATCTGTAAAGTTTCATCTGTTAGGAGTAAAATAGTTTAAAGAGCTTAAGTACTGCCTCATGGAGATCCTTATGATCCACTGATGAGGCTGAGCATTTCGGAGATGGTGACTGTAGACTATCCTGTAATTTGGGAGGGCAAAGGTGCCTCTCCAAAGAGATTGGAGGAGAGTTAGATGTGAGAAAGGGACCAGGTTGCAGTCTCTGTGTCCCAGAACAACAACCTCGGGAGAGAGACTACTCAGGCAGCGGGCGGAAGCTGTCTGCTCAGTGGTTGTTGCCACATCCAGTGATTTGTCACAGGCTCTGTGGCTGATTTTCCAGCAAGCTCTCATGAGCTTAGGGAGGTTGCTGAAGTAGGTTGTGTTCTGTGTGTAAATGTGGCGCTGATGAAGGCTTCAGAGCCTCTGCTGCCCCCAGAGTTAAATGTATTGAATTAACAGAACCAAACAGAAGAGCGGATAGGCCGGCGTCAGCAACAGGTCACAGGGACTGCCCAAGCAACCCTCTTGGCCTCCCTCATCTTCTAGGCACTGAAGGGAGAAGTGAGTCATATAGGTTGGGTCATACTTGGTAACATTAGTGGAGCACTTATATTTACAGGGCACTGTGCTCTCCATTTCCCAGGCATTCTCTCCCTTAATTCTCATAATACTGTGAAGCAGGTACTGTTATCCTTACTTGCCCCACAAGAAAACTGAGGCTTATAAAAGTTTAGTAACTTGCCCAGAGTCCCACAGATAGAGATCCTGCCCTCATGGAACGTACATTTTGGTGGGAAGGGAGGAGATTAATGGTGAAAAAGATTGAGGGCCTAAGGACAGGTAGGATCTGACAGCTGGGACTATATTAGTAATTGCATTTCATAGATTCCAAGATGCCATCAGTTGTGAGATGCAACAATATTTTATATGCCACTGAAGGGAAAAAAATGCTTCCAATTAAACAATGACATGCACGGACTGAAAGACACATCCTAGGTTGTGTGTCAGGTCAATGTCCCCTTCAAAAAATAAGATCTTGAATATATTCGTAAGTTTTAAGTTTCCTTATTATCCGAAATGTAAGTTTCCTTTTTTCCTGAATTATCACTGAACTTTAATAATCCATCATAGATGTCACGTGCTTATTCTCAAAATTGCTGAATTGGATGTACTGTAAGCACGGCACGCATCTAGGAATCGAAATTTCTGAGTTTGTCTGCCTTTGCTGTTGAAATATCAGTTTAGCCTGGACACTTTTTTCTTTTCAAATAATAATAATAATAATAAAATAACTAACACGTAACTGAGCTTGTACTCTGTACCAGATCTCATAGTAAACACTTTACATGTATCAACTCATTTTGATTCTTAAAACCTCATGAGGGAGAAACTATTACTAATTTCATTCTATAGATGAGCAAACTGAGGTATACAGAAGATAAGTATCTTGCTCAAATTCATACTTAGTACATGGTAAAGTCAAGATTAGAACCCAGGAATCTTTATTTTTTTAATTTAGGTTTATTGAGGTGAAATTACATACAGTAAAATCACCCTTTTAGTTGCATAGTCCAATAAGATTTGACAAATATGTACACAGTCGAAATATAGGACATTTTTGTCACCTCAGAAAGCTCTCTTGTGCCCCTTTGTGGTCACCACCCCCAGCCCTCAGCAGCCACTGATCCCGTGTTCCATCTGTATGGTTTTGTGTTCTGAACAAAGTCATATAAATGGAATTATACAGTACTTAAACATTTGCGTCTGGCTTCTTTCACTTAGAAAAATACTTTTGAGATTTACTTGTGTTGTTTCAGTAGTTCCTTTTTATTGCTAAGAAGCATGCCTTTGTACAGATGTATCACAACTCATTCATCATTTACCAATCGATAAATATCAGTCTGTGATAAAGATGCTGTACGGCTGCTGTACACACACATGTACAGGTGTTTGTGTGAGCATGTGTTTGTATTTCTCTTGTGTGAGTACCTAGGAGTTACAGCATTTCTGGGCCATACACTAAGTGCATATTCAGCATTTATAAGACACTGCCAGCTGTTCTTTGAAGTGGTTATACCATTTTGCACTCTGGCTGACAAGATATAAGATTTGCAGTTGCTCCTCATCCTCACCTGCACTTTTGTATTGTCTGTTTTTTAATGTTAACCATTCTATCATGTGTGTCGTGGTAACTCATGGTTTTACTTTGCATTTCCATAATTTCTAATGATGTTGAACATCTTTTCATGTTCTTATTTGCCATCTGGTATCATATTCTTTCGGCCTAAAGAAGTTCCTTTAGCATCTTCTCTAATGCAGGTCTGCTGTCAATGGCTTCTCTCAGCTTTTGTTTGAGAAAGCCTTACTTCACCTTCTTTTTTTTTTTTTTGGCCATGCCACACGGCATGTGGGATCTTAGTTCCCCCACCAGGGATCGAACCTGGGCCCTCGACAGTGAAAGCGCCGAGTCCTAACTACTGGACCGCCTGGGAATTCCCTTTGTTTTTCAAATTTTTGTTTTATTTGCCTGAAGATTGCTGAGATTCTTAAATAACCTTTCATCAACTTTGGAGCATTCTTAGCCATTATCTCTTCAACTATTTCTCCTATCTTATTCTCTTTTTCTTCTCTTTCTGGGACTCCAATTATATATTGTTAGACCATTTGATATTGTGCCCCAGCTGTTGGATGCTCTGTTCTGCTTTTTTCATTTATTTTTTTCTCTGTGTTTCATTTTGGATAATTTCTACTCACCTATTTTCAAACGTGTTGATTCTTTCCTCAGTGTGTGTAATCTGTTTCTAAGCCCATCAAAGGAATCCTTCATCTCTAATATTGTTTATTTATAGCATTTACATCTGACTCTTTTTTGTAGTTTCCATATCTCTGCTGAAATTTCCAACCTGTTCAAGCATGTTGTCCATCTTTTCCCCTAGATATTTTCTGTCTGGTAGTTCTAATGTCTGGGTCATTATTGAGTCTGGTTCTGTGGATTGTTTTATCTTCTTTTTTAAAAATTGAGATATAATTGACGTATAACACTGTATTAGTTTTAGGTGTACAACATAATCACTCAATATGTATATATATTGTGATATGATTACCAGATGTTTTATCGCTTGACAGTGTCTTTTTTTTTAATATAAATCTATTTATTTATTTATTTTTGGCTGCGTTGGGTCTTCGTTGCGGCGCGCGGGCTTCTCATTGCGCTGGCTTCTCTTGTTGTGGAGCACGGGCTCTAGGCGCACGGGCTTCAGTGGTTGTGGCACGCAGGCTCAGTAGTTGTGGCTTGCAAGCTCTAGAGCGCAGGCTCAGTAGCTGTGGCGCACGGGCTTAGTTGCTTCGCGGCATGTGGGATCTTCCCCGACCAGGGATTGAACCCGGGTCCACTGCATTGGCAGGCGGATTCTTAACTATTGCACCACCAGGGAAGTCCCGACAGTGTCTTTTATTTTCCTTTCTTTCTTGCTTGCTTGCTTTTATGTTTTGTGTGTTGTAATATTGTATTGGATACCGTACACTATATGTAGAAGGATAGTAGAGGCTGAGGAAGTGTATTTACACCTGGAAATGGGCAGGCCTGCTCGGTGTGGGGATTGATTGAGCCTTTCTGTCAGTGGTCGAGCTGGGTTTGGGTTTCCCTGTTCCTATCATCACCTGCAGTGCATGTCAGCCTTCAGTTTCCTCCCATGATGGCTGCTGTTACCTCGTGCTCAGTGTGGAGCCTGGGATGCCAGTGGGGTTTTTTCATTGTTCCCATTCCACCCTCAGCTTTGAGCAGTTCCTCCATGCCCGTGACCTTTCCCCTCCCTCGATGGTAGACTTCTGCTGCTTGTTACTTGGTGCTGTGCTCGTCGTGTGGTTGGGGGTTCTTGGTTCTCCTGCCCCATCCTCCATCTCAGACACGTCGTGTCACTGGGCCTCAGGGATGGGGTCTTTCCAGCATCCCCAAATACCCCTCTCCTGGCAGCCGAGCACTGCCTTGTATCTGTGGGGGCTCCCAGGAAGAAGAGGGTCTCCTGCCCCTCCACTGGGTAGCAGACCTCTGCTTTGCATTGGTGCAGGATCCTGGGGCTCAAGGCAACCAGGGGCTGATGGCTTTTGCCTCTGCTCTTCCCCCAGAAGCAATGAGTCTTTGCCTGGTTACTTTGACAGGAACGAGAGAGTCTCCTGCTCCCTCCCCAGGGGCTTCTACCCTGGCCCTGGGAGCAGGAGGGTTTGCTGCCCCTCCCCTTGCAGCTTAAGGCTTTTGTTTCCTTTGAGAGGAGGGTCCTGGAAGAGGGCAGGGTTTCAGGCCTGTCCCCCAGCAGTGGCTCATCACCTCCTACCCATCACCTCCTGCTCACTGGTGCCACCAATGGGGACCTTTTGATCTCCTGCCCTACCCTGGTCATTCTCGTGGGCCCTGGGTGGAGGCCTGCACAGAATTGCTTGCAAGCGAGTGCAGACTCCTGTTGTGTCTGGGGTCCCCGGACATCCTGGACTGAGAGGCTAGCCCACATTCAGCCTTTAGAAATTTGTTAAAATTTTAGCTGCTTTCTTCTTATTTACTTTCATGGCGAAGCCCTCTTCCTCTCGTGCTCCGTCGACGATGAAACACTTTGTGTGGCCTGACTCTCCTCAGAGGAGCTTCTTACTTTTCAGAATTAAATTGCCTTGGTTGTCTTGAGATCTCAGCTTTCTAATGGGTTGAAGAAAAGTTCTGAGCTTTTTCTCATTGTTAGGATGAAAGCAGCTTTCTACATCCTAAAGGGAAGCAGAACTCCCCCAAAGCCTGCTTTTTAAATCCCGGCCCTACCCTCCCTCTTGAGGACTTTCATTTCCAGGATCTTATTTGCACTTCAGCACGTAAGATACAGTGAAGTGTATCTGCCACTCAGAACCGGGAGTCCAGAGACATCAAATGTGTTGCTGCAGAGTGATCAGTGAGCTTACCCTCTGAGAAAGTCATTTCTTGTGCCACAGTTTCCCACTTGAAAAACAAGTGTGGCCCCTCAAATGAACCTCGCACCCCTAAGGTACTTGGGATGCCCTCGGCTTTTTACTACCTTACCTCATTGAGTGCCCCCTGCAGAGAGGTCCTGTGTTTTCATGTGCTTTGTCTCATCTGTCCTCACACATTTATGTGATATGAGAGCAGGTAGGTGGTGGTCTCTCCACCCTCAAAGCTGCGAGAAGCTAGAGGCCTGGATGTGAAGTATGGCCCCTGGGATCAATGGCCCAGCTGGTTCCGAACCCAGACTCTCTGACTCCAGCCTGGCCCCCACCGGGGCCGCACTGCTGTGCTGTGTGCTAACTTTAAGGTCTCCTGGGAAAAAAATAAAAAGCCTCCAGTCATTTGTTCAGGGTTTAAGCGATTCATTCTGTGATTCAATCCTGAAACATAAGACAGTCCGGTTTTGCAGACAAAAAACAACATCCCAGGGCTTCCCTGGTGGCGCAGTGGTTAAGAATCTGCCTGCTAATGCAGGGGACACGGGTTCGAGCCCTGGTCTGGGAAGATCCCACATGCCGCGGAGCAACTGGGCCCGTGAGCCACAACTACTGAGCCTGCGCGTCTGGAGCCTGTGCTCCACAACAAGAGAGGCCACGATAGTGAGAGGCCCGCGCACCGCGATGAAGAGTGGCCCCCGCTTGCCGCAACTAGAGAAAGCCCTAGCACAGAAACGAAGACCCAACACAGCCAAAAATAAATAAATTAATTAATTAATTTAAAAAAAAAAAAAAAAAAAAAAAAAAAAAAAAAAAACAACATCCCAAACTGGATCCCATCAGCTAGGAAGTTTTGTTTGTAACAGGTTGAAAAGCGAACCCTGTGGCCGAGCCCCAGCCTGAGGGCTGGTGTCCTTTTGTCTCCTGCAGCTCTGGTTGGTGCCTGTGGTGGGAATTACTCGGCCATGACTTCCGTGGTCTATTCCCCCGACTTTCCTGACGCGTATGCCACAGGGAGGGTCTGCTACTGGACCATCCGGGTCCCGGGAGCCTCCCACATCTACTTCAACTTCGCCTTGTTTGACATCCGGGATTCTGCAGACATGGTAGAGCTGCTGGACGGCTACACCCACCGTGTCCTGGTCCGTTTCAACGGGAGGAACCGCCCACCTTCGTCCTTTAACATCTCTCTGGACTTTGTCATCTTGTATTTCTTCTCTGATCGCATCAATCAGGCCCAGGGATTTGCTGTCTTGTACCAAGGTAAGACCCCGGCCTCCTCGGGCTCCCCTTGAACCTCATTGTGACGTGTGGACCTCGGGTGCTTCTTGCCAGAAGGACTGTGCATCAGGATCTGCCCACTCAACTTGCAGGTTTTCCTGCCTCCTATTTTATAACTTGTACCCACTTCATGATACAGAAACGAGGTGCCACTGTTCTGTGTGAGTTCTGCTGTTTTAGTCATTCTCATGACAGTTTTCATGGGAGAGTTAAAAGACTAACTAAAAGAACGAGCTGAGATAGGTAGAATTGGAAGGTTCTAGAGAGGTCATTTGGTCCATCCTCCTGCCTCTGAACATCCCAGCCAATCCCCAAAGCCTGGTTTACCATCTTCAGACCCTCCTAACATGGAGCTGCACTCCTGCCCCTGTAATGTGAACACACGTGTGCTAGGCACACCTCCTTGCCCGCACATGAGAACACAGCAGGTGTCCACGACCTAGTCTCTGTCCTGGACGTCAAGGGCCTCAAGAAGAGTTCAGTCAGTGTGCAGCTACAGGAAGGAGGAGGAGGCCTCCTCACGGGTGGGACAGGCTGAAAGAACAGGTAGGACTGGGGAAGACAGATAGGAAGGAAGAGGGCCTTCGGGGCAGAGGGACCATAGCTGCAGAGGCACAAGGGAAGGAAAACCCTAAAGCATGTTCAGGTGTCCATGCAGAGACACGTCAAATGGCTCCTTCGGAGCCAGAGCCTGGCAGGTTCTGCTTTGGGGCCAGCGGGGCCAAGAATTGCCCCCAGCACTGAACCATAGAAAACTGCCTTCTCTTCATGACCAGTGCCTCATCCTCTTCGTTGTCTCCACCAGCTTTCCCCCAGCTAATTCCTTTTGATCTTCCAGCCGTCAAGGAAGACCCGCCACAGGAGAGGCCCACTGCCAACCAGACGCTGGCTGAGGTGATCACGGAGCAGGCCAACCTCAGTGTCAGCGCTGCCCGGTCCTCCAAAGTCCTCTACGTCATCACCACCAGCCCCAGCCACCCACCCCAGACCGTGCCAGGTAGCAGTTCCCAGACACCATCAAAGGGGTGGGAGCCACAGAGCTTGGGGGTAGTGCCCTTGGTGGTTACAGAAACAGAGCTCTCTCAGGTGTTTCTCTTTCCAAGGCGGGCTGGGGGTCCTGGCTTCATGACTCTGTTTGTCCTGGCCTTGGAGGGACATTTTCTCTTTTTGATTCCTTAGTCCTTACCTCCAAGATCCAACACGGCTGCCTTTAGTACATGGTGATTAATCAGCTAACCCAGTGTTTCCTACGGCCCCAAGTTGTAGCTCTCTGAGTGCATCGGCAGTTGCCAGAGCTGTGTTTATTCAGTCATTCGGAAGATGTGTAAGTGATTTAATGCTGTCAGGCTCTGTCTTAGGCACTGGATTGTACAGCGAACCACACAAAATCCCTGCCCTCCTGTGGCTGACAAGTGGAAGGAGAAAGACAAAAAGCAAAAGAAGAAGTCAGATAGTCACCAGAGCTGTGAAGGCAGGTCCTTCAGGAGACGGGTGGAGAGAGGGTGGTGATCTTATGGTTCAAGCTGGCTAACTTGGTCGGGTACGGACTGTCACTCTCTCTTTTCTGCCAAGGAAGTTGGAGCCTTTACAAGCTGGTAGAGCTGCAGATACCATTCGCGATTCCCTGGACTAGAGGTTTTCCCCTGCAGGACTCACAGCAGGAAGTCAGGGAGGAGAGCCCCTTCCTGTGTATCCTGTTGTTTGTGTATCTGTAGGATTTCACAAGTCACACATCCCATTCCTCAGATGAGGAAGTGAGGCCCAGAGAGTTTATGTAATTTGTCTGCGGTCGCACAGTGATTCCAGTGGTAGGGACAGAATGTGCACCACCCCTTTCAACTCCAAGTTGAGTGTGCTTTGGACCACGCTGCCTGCTTCTCTCCAGGAGGTAGTCTAGAGCAAGGCGAGGTGCTCAGAAGGCCTGGGACTCCGGGCCAGCCCAGCTCGAGCTGCGTTGCGTGGCTACCCCCACCTGCAGGGAGCTCCTCAGCCAGGCCTATTTCTCTGAGCCGCCAGGGCTCACTCAGACCTCCTTCTGAAAAGTGAGCTCACACACACAGTCCGATCACCCCTGTCTTTTGCACTTGCAGGATGGACAGTGTATGGCCTGGCAACGCTCCTTATCCTCACAGTCACAGCCATCATAGCAAAGATACTTCTGCACATCACTTTCAAGTGAGTATGAGAGCCGCCCGACTCCAGGAGGGGAAGGCTCAGGGCTCCTTTTCTACTACGCTTCAGTTGTCTGAGAACACTTGTAATATCGGAACATGATTCCAGAGTCCTCAGTGCTGGGCAGCATGAGGCCATAGACATTCCTCATTCCCTGTAGAGTGAAATGTACAACTGGACAAATCTCACTAGGTTTGAGGGATTGTGTGTGCTCCTGGGTCTAAAGGATACGATTTCAAGGAGGATTGAAATAGTCTGGGCATAAAACAGGACAATTTCCATTTTTTGGCTCGTGCTGGCCCCTTGAAGAGATCTTTACGTAAGAGCAAAGATTCCTAGGACAATACCAGGCATATTTCCTGATGCCTTCTAGAAACTGTGAGACATTCTTAGGAAGAGAATTCCAACATTTTATTAACTATTGCTTAATAATTATTTTAAAACAATTATTTAAGAAGCTTTTAAAAGCTTCATCCTTCAGTTCTGACCAATTTGGAAAAAAATATTTCCTCCCCTTACTTCCGCTGTTCAGGTTTAACTGTTCTGCCTTCCAGGAAAGGGGCGATTGTTCATGCACTGATGTTTGTGTGCCTACGGAGGGGGGTGCTAATTTTCCTAGCCCTCTGCTCTGTCTTTCCTGTGGTTCCCAGTCCAGGCTCTCTCCATTTCTTTTTTTTCCTCAGTAAAACTTTTTTCTCAGTTTTACTGAGATATAATTGACATAAGGGCTCTCTCCATTTCAAGGCCTTCCTGAGCATTGGTGTCCTGTAAAAGCTACCTTTTCCCTGACCTTCTGGCTTGCTCTCTGCCACAGACTTCTTTGTACATTAAATTCTGGCTCCTCCATTGCCCTGTAAAGGCTGCCCTTGGCCACTTCGGCACCACCCATAGGCCTCTCCACCCTGCACTTTACATTTTTCAGTGGAAACAATGTCCTTGTTATTGTTTACTGAGCTTCTATATCTGTGTTTCTCTTTTTTTTTTTTTTAAGTCCCAGTTCACACGTTCTGGGGAAGCCTCTCAGGCACAGTCCCGTCTGCATGTCCCCCACAGCAGGGAGAACGCAGGACACTCTCTGTAGGGCCCAGCACTTCACCGCACACTGAGGCCCCAAAGCCCGTGTCTGACGTGCATCTGACACCGAGCCCCTCTGCAGCTTCCCTGTCAAGCAGTGCCGGGGGCTGGCACGGGGGCAGGGCAGGCGTGGGTAGAAAGGCAGGTCCTAGTCCAAGAAGAGCAGGCTTGCCTTCATCCTGTTTAGCTAGGTGGGCTTCTGAATAAGTGTCATTTGAAAAGAGTTCTTCTGCTTAAAAAGAAAGAAGTATTTTGAAAACTCATAATCTCTCAGGCCAGCCCTTTCCAGATTTGAATAATCCTGCCAGCTAGAAGGTTCTTCATTACACTGAGCTGGAACCTGCCCCACTGCACTGCTATCCCACAGGGCGCAGGTCATCCACAAGGCGGTCCCTTGGGTCTCTAAAGGCTGCTATGAGGTTTCCTGAGGCCTCGCCTCACCGAATGTCCCATTTTATAGGTACAGGTATCTCATGAGATGGTAGGTTGTTTTGGACGCTTTGTTCTATTCTACTTGAAAAATTAAGTTATTTTTGTTTGACAGATCCCATCGTGTTCCTGCCTTAGGGGACCTTAGGGACTGTCGTCAACCAGGGACGTCGGGGGAAATCTGGAGCATTTTTTATAAGCCTTCTACTTCGATTTCCATCTTTAAGAAGAAGCTCAAGGGTCAGAGTCAACAAGATGACCGTAATCCTCTTGTGAGTGACTAAAACCTCCCCACTCCGTGCCCAGGACACGAGATCCCTCTGAGCTCGAGGCCCCTGGGGACCACTTCTCCCGTGGTTTCGTTTGACTGACTCTTCCTGCCTCTCCCTCAGCCTCTTCTGGGGCACCGGCCATAGGGGCAGCATAGCCTGGATTCGACCTGCTTCATCACTGCACTTAGGAGAGAGACTCACGGTCCCACGGTCCGTGCCTCCTGCATCTCTCTCTCTCTGATCTAGGAACAGGGTGTCGGGACAGTGGGGCTGAGATGACAGAGATGGTTGTGTCCAGCACTGGGCTCAGGTACATTCTAGACGACTGTCAGGTAGTGGGTAGGTAGTGCTTCTTCTCAGTTTTGTCCACACACAGATCGCTTTCTCCTGGTCTTTATGGTTTGGAACAAGCCAGGCATAGAGAGTTCTGAGGCTGTCCTGGGGGTTGGCCCCCCCAAAGCATGACGGAAACCCACGTTCTGTGCTGACTCTGGGGCTCCGGGCGAGAATGGGCCGCCTCCAGCCTGGGAGGGCCTGTCATGTCAAACCTGACGCCTTCACCGATGGGCTTCTTTCTCTGGCTTCTTCTGCAGCTTGGTGACCAGCAGACAAGTTTGAGGGGTGGTCATAGGAAACATCCATTCATTTATTCATGCAGTAGACTTTACCGAAAGCTTTTCTAGGTGCTCAGTAGCTCCTTGTTGGGCTGGATTTGGTGACCTCTCCCCCAAGCAGCTCGTCCTGTGGAGCCTGAGCCAGGCCCCGTCTCAGGATTCCTAAGCTGACTCTCAGTTCAGAACAGGGAGTGTAAATGTGGTTGAGCATCCAGGAAGCAACGTGTGACACAGGGTGCCAGCAGTCCGTCCTTTAAGTGTCCCTTATTTTAAAAGAGGATGAAAAATTCCCAATGGCCTGTGCTTTCTGCGGCCTCCATGCCTCTTCTTATGGGGACAGGGTGGGCTTTGGAATGGCTCAGTGGGGAAGGAGAGGCCTCTTGTTCCTGCTCCCACACCCTCTGCCTCCCAGACGGGGAGGGGAGCCACAGAGAGTGGCATGTGGAGTGGGGAGGGAGAGTGTGGGAACGGGAGCCCCACTGAGGAAAGGCCTCTGAAGATTGAGAGCTGCAGCTGCAGCGGCCGCGGGCGGTGGGAGTCAGTGCCACCCCGTCCAGAAGCCCCGCCGACCCGTCCAAGAGCAGCCTCGTCCACAGCAGCCGGGAGGAGCACCTGGGACCCCGAAGGCCGGGCCTGGCCTCTGTCGGAGTGTGGCTCTCCCGCAGGCACTCGAGCCTTGGGCCTCGTTGTGCCCCTGGCCTCACAGGTTCCTTGTTTGGGGCACTTTGCCCCCCTCGCCAAGCCCCTGAGCTACTGCCTGCTGTGGCCTTCCCTAGGGTTCTCCACACCGGCAGACGTCTGCGCCCGGCTCCCAGAAAGACAGAGGGCCACGTGGGGCCAGCTGGGAGGCGACACCGGCAACCAGGAGAGACGCTGGGAGCTGGCAGGGTGGGCGAGGGGCGTTTGGAGAGGGAAATGCCACGTGTCCACGGGAGAGTGGGGGCGCTGCCCCAGGCACCGGGTGAGGCTTTGATCTAGAAAGGGCGGTTACCCTGAGCAGCTGTCTGCCGGCCCCAGGGTCTGGAGACAGGCCTGCTGAGTGCAAGGACCACTGGAATATACTGACGTGTGCAGTCTCCCCTCCAAGCTATTCCTGGCCTTTATGGAATCTCCTCTCAAACACAAGTGTCAGGTGTGTGCAGCCACAGAGGGCCCTGTGCTGTGAATAGGTCCACGCAGCACAGAGGGAATGTGGAATCCCACCCAGGAGGGGTCCAGCCGGCCAGGGGCAGTTGCTCGCAGCCGTGGGCTCCCTCTGATCACTGGCCTTGGTGCATCCTGTGGGCCCACCTGCCCTCTTCACACTTCGTGACTTCAGGTCACGGTGTGTCTGAGCACCTGGAGCAGCCCTTTTTCAGAGACCCCGGAAGGGCTGTGACCCCACTGTTGTCCTTCTTGCCACCCCAGGCACAGCCCAGCACCCTGGGACCCACTTACCATCCCCGGAGCAGCCCCGGGAATCCCAAACCGGCCTCAGGACAGCATGGGGGGAGAGGGCCATAAATTATCCCAGGCCGACCTCTGTAAGCGTGATCCCCCAGAGGGCCCCCTGCGGCTAAGTAAACACCGGAGATGTAAATTGTCCCAGAAGAGCGGAGACACACACCCAGGAGCACCAGGAGCACCGAAGGAGGAAGCACTTGATCTGCTAAGAAACCACTTTAGAGGCGAGAAAGTGGGGGTTGGAGGGGACTGGAAAGGGGTGACCCTGAGAAAAGGGTGAGGCCCCCCCTTTCTGGGCATGAGCGAGGTAACCAGGTTGCTGTAACTTCTGAAGTGTGGGCTCTGGCTCAAGACTCCAGTCGACCAGAAACTGGCAACGCAACAATCAAAGCACTCGCAAGCACAGCTGTCCTGGCCCTTAGGCTGAACGCATGGATGGGCACGCCTGGGCACGGCCCCACCCACATGGCCTATCGTCAGCCCCAGGCAGGAGTGGCCTGACCTGCTCAGTGTCCGGCCAGGTCGTCCTGACACCAGCAGGGCATGCAGCCTGTCACCAAGCCCCCATGCTTCCTGGCACTTCATATTCCCTAGCACTTACAGGGGAACGGCCTCCGAGGTCCCATCCCCTTGTCTGATGAGCACCCCAGGCCTCCCGCAGAGCCGGGTGGCCCCCACTCTGTAGCCCGGTCAACTGCTGCCCTCTTGGGTGTCCAGTCTTCTCCTTGCTGTTTGATGTCTGCTTTTGCTACCACCTTGGGAATGTTTAACCTTTTGATTGTTTTCCTCTGGTGTCTTTGTTTACCCTCCTCACTGTTCTACCTCCTGGCCAGGGCTCTCAGCTTAGCTACCCTGGCGCGGGGTGTTTTTCAGACCTTCCAGCCGCAGCTGCCTCCCCTCAGGCTGGCTGGCCTGGGGGATGGGCCTCACCCTCTGTTTGCAGACCCCAGGGGGCCCATCTCCCAGGTTCCCGTCTTGCCAAGTTGAACATATTTAACGAGGCAGCAGTGGGGTGTGGAGAAAAGTCTGAGGTCAATCTACTGCTTCAGAAAGGACGTATCGTCAGGAGCACACGGTTGGGGGGCTGCCGCCGAGGGGTCCACACGGCGTCAGCACCTGCCCACATCCAGACTCACCTTCCCGCAGGGATCCTGACTTTGGATGACAAGGCTTTATTTGTAAATATGCTCTTAATACACAACTTTGAGAATAAAATAGAAACATCATGTATTTTAAAATATAAGATGAAGTGTGACGCACTGTATACAATTTAATATATATTTTTAGGATTGTTATTTAAGAAAATGGAATGTAATGGTACTTAACTTTTACAAAAGAGAGAAAAATGTTATTTTTACCGTCTGGAAAAAATAAATATTCTCATTGTTGTAGAAATCGAGATGGGCCCTAGGTTGTCGTGTTTACGGGAGGCTCCCAAGCCCGAGGCCAGGAAGGTGTCGCGCTGGGAGGACCTCGGGCTCTCCCTGGGTCAGCGTCTTCCAGTCGCTCAGCTCTCATCACATCTCTGACCCACAGCCGATCTCCGGCCGGTAAGGTCTGAAGAGTTGAGATTCCAAACTCACATGGTGCACGGTGGACACAGGGTGGCCACGGGCAAGGGCACAGGGCTCTGCACTCAGAAAACCTGGGTCCGAAGTGGCCTCAGGTCAGTCGGTCCAGCTTCCCCTCCTGTAAGATGCACGGCATCTACGTCTCAGAAGGTCGAGAAGGCTAGCATGCTGCATGATTATCGTCCACATGGGTTTCCCTGCCTTTCAGAGCAGCCAGCTCTTCCTCTCCCCTTTCCCCCCACCCCTTCCTTTTTATAACACGGAAGAAGCTCGGCTGTGAGTTGCCCTCTCTCGTGAGGAGCCGTGCACCCCAGTGGCCCTTTCAGTGGGTCCTGTGGTCCCTGTTTTGACGATGAGGAAGCTGAGGCTCTGATAGGAGTGCGGGGCAGTAAACTAAGAGCACGGCTGAGTCAGCCTGCAGGATTCAGCTCCCACCATAGGTTCGCTGTGAGGCCAGGGGTGTAAAACAGGGAGCCTTTGAGGGGTTTCAGTGGAGGAGCAATGCCAGATTCCCAGTGAGAAGGATTTCCTACTTGCATTTGGAAAACAGGTCGGAGTGTGGGGTAAGACCGAGGGCGAGGAGGCCAGTCGGGAGATGCCGAGGCCCCCACACTAGCGCCGTGGAGGGAGGGGAGGGCCTGACAGAGAGCTGGCCACCGCCACAGGCCAGGGGCCTGGCTTATCCCCCAACCCCACCACCACGTGACCTCGGGCGTGGCGGGTGGGGGGGCGCCCAGGTGCCTGTTTTCTCACCTGTCAGGTGAGGGCAATTACAGTACTTATTTACCTCATCGAGTTGTGATGAGTTATTACCTGTGGTATGTTTTCAGTAAGTGGTGGCTGTTCCTTGTTATTTTAGAATGGAGCTGGGGGGTGAAGAACAAGGGAGTGTCTAGGGTGATGCCCAAGTATCCTGACTTGGGTGCTGGGGAGAGAGAGAAGCCAGTCTTTTCGATAAAGGACGTAAAAGGCACCGGAAGAGAGAGAAGATACACTGAGTTCTGTTTGGGCTGAGTCGAGTGAGGTCCCGTGGGACATGGAGGCAGAGCTGTCAGGCCCGGACAGGCAGCCTGAGACCCAGGGAGGGTCAGGCCTGGGTTCTACAGCCCATTGAAATGGGGACACAGATGACATCTCCGGGGTGTGTCTGGGGCCACCCAGGAGGCTACTGAGGACAGTGTCACGGACACACTCAGGCAGATGAGGGGGAGCCTGGGCAGGACTGGGGCGGGGGGAGCTGGCTTGTGGGGAAGGAGAGGGGGCAGCCCCGGAAGCCAAGCTTTTGACCTGCCTGGTTCAGTCACACAGCCACTGCTGGTTCTGTGAGCCCCAGGTCCAAATTCTCAGGAGGCAATTTGCTGGGGGAAGTCTCCCTGCTCCAGCCGGTTATGGCAAGGAGAAAAGGGGGCACGTTACCACCGCCTCAGATGCAGACGTGTTCCTCAGAGCAGTGCCTGGACCACTTGCCTCAGAATCCCTGGTGTGCTTGTTCGAAATGCAGGTTCCTGGGCCCCACCCCAGACCCGCCAGAATCCCTGGGAAGCTTCTGAGTGATGCCGACGCTCACTGAACTGTGACAGCCCTCTTGTCTGAGACGTTTGGTTGGTAGTCACCTTTTCCTCTAAAACGAATCATCCACTCATAGGCAGTGGCCTTAAGTTCCACTGGCTGCTTCCTCCGCCATCCACAGTGTATTGGTTACTCGACTTTGAAGGCCGTATCACTCTAGAGATTCATTGCGGAACAGAGAGGGGCAGGGGAGGAGAGCTGCGCAGCACAGCAGTCATTCCAGACACTTCTCCAGAAAGCGCTGCCTTGACGTGGGGTTTGTGCCCCCCTCCCGCTGTCCCCTCCCTTCCTGACCTCGGCCTGCGCCCAGGCAGTCAGCCCTAACCTGCTGTGGCCGTTGCCACATGATGGCAGCTCACAGGCCAGCTTCACTTGAGTGTTTATCTTCTCTGAGCTCTCCTCTCTTTCCCATAAGCGCTTTCCTTCCCTGAAGGAAAATATTTTTAATGGCTGGTGGAAGACAAATGGGGCGGCCTAGCTGATGAACTTCTTAGAGATGGATCCGCCTGCAACAGAAAAATAAATACACGCAGCCAGGATGCACACCACTGTCCTGCCTAAAGCAGCGCCAGGAGGAGCCCCCAAAACCCATCTGAGTGGACTCTGGGGATTGCTGGCCTTGACGTCATCTCCTTGTTCCGAACCTGCAAGATGGGACACTAAAACCCGCCCACCCGGGAGCCAGCACCAGGGCAGCATCAGCACCATCCTCGGTCAGGCAACCAAGGCCCTTCTTCCTATGGAGACGAAAGGGCTGGACAAGGGTGACCTTGTCTCCAAGCTTGGGGGTCACGTGATCATCCCCTCTCCCCACTGGGCTGTGCGTGCCTGAAACTGCAGACGGTCTCTGGGACGCAGAGAACTGGGAAGCTTTTGTTCCTCTGGCGGGGTCGGGTCCCCAAAGGGACACTTTGGGGATAGAGTATTTCAACCTCAAGAAGCAGCAACATTTGCTTGTAGCTGGAAGTCTCCCGTCCTGGTCTCCAGCTGTTGTCTGGAGCCACCAGATCCCTGCTGAATGGGACTACACCCGGCAACTGGGCGCAGACAGCACTGGGCTGGGCTGGCCGTGGACCAGCCTGTGTCCGGGAGGCCCGTCTCCAGGACAGCCCGGTGGCAGGGATGCCCTCAGCCCTCTCAGTGGTGGTTACCAGGCTCTGGAATGAACCTGCCCACTGTGGATGACTGGGCTGGGGAACCAGGCTCCACAGAGAAACATTTTAGGGGGAAAACAGATCCAAGCTTGAGGTCCAGAGTAACTCCTTGGGGAAAAAAAGATGGCAGGATTTGAAACAGCCAAGGTTCTTGCAACAGAGAAGCTTCAGATCTCTTATTTAGCTCTCAGGAACGTTTACCATTGTCGCTGTTCAAGTGAAGCCACTGAACTTCTAAAAACTTAATTGGGGACCTGCTGTTTTACACGCTGATCGTGAGAATATGTGTAATGAACTCGCCTTAGTTGCTGGTACCAAAGATAAAATCGGATCAAGAGCACTCAGTGGGAATTCAAACCTCATATTAGCCAAATGTGGCGCAGCTTTTTATAGGTCCCAGGTGAGCTGAGGAAATCTGAATGTGCAAGGATGCTGATGATGATGATAATAATAATAGCTACCATTTCTGCGGTACCTACGTGTGCCAGACACTGTGCTCAACCCTCAAAGTCATCCCTGGGTCAACCCAGCCTGGGAACCAAGGCTTGGAGAAGCAGTCCGGCTGGTGGAGGGCAAGGCCAGGACTGAGCCCAAGTCTGCTGGCTCCAAAGCCAAGACTCCTGGTTCCTGTTGCTCTGCAAGCCCCTCCCACTTGGGCAGGGGGTTGGGCTCTGAGGGGAAACCCTGTGGCCCCCAAATATCTCCCCCAAATATCATCCCTGTTGCCTCCAGACAGCCCAGGGAAAATACAGATCAATTTGCCTAGGGTGAGGAAGGCATCAAACCTACACTTCTTTACCTATTTGGCAACCCAGACTCCTTTGGGAATCAGAGGAATGTCACGAAGCCTGTCCCCAAAAGACCTCACCTGCAAAAGCTACATAGAAATTCTGGAGATTCAGAGACGCTCCCCACCCAGCCCCAGAAACCCTTCCATGGACTTCAGGTACAGAATCTCTCTATTAAGCCAAAACAGGGGTACCTGAAAGTTAAAACTAGACCAAAAGAGTAATAATAATAATAGTAACCATACATACATTTTACTGATCACTTATCCAGGGTCAGGTACTCACACCAGGAGTTAGCGAACTTTTTCTGCAAAGGGCTAAATAGTAACTATTTTACCTTTTGTGGGTCCTGTGGTCTCCAGTCTCTGTCACAACCTCTCAACTCTGCCTGCACTGGTTGGGGGCAGCATCCACTCGAACCACAGCCCATTCCCAGGGACCCCCAAGGACCCCCCCCATCACCTCAAGTCCTCAAGCCTTTGGGTGACTGTGAGGGGGTGGGGATTGGCAGTGGGAGGCGGGCACCAAGGCCCACCCCTAAACAGCCACAGACAATATATAAACACATGGCAGCTTGTATGCCAATAAAACATTTATGGACACTGAAACCTGGATTTTGTATAACTTTCACATGTCACCAAAATATTCTTCCTCTTTTGACTCTCCCCCAATAATTAAAACATGTAAATACCATTCTTAGCTCACGGGCTGTAGGAAAACAGGCGGCAAGCCCACAGGCCAGCCCCTGCACCCTGGCAACCGCTTTTCGTCCTTTTGAATGCTCACAACAGCTGGATGGGTTAGGCCTCGTTATCCCCATGTGTCAGATGAGGACACTGAGGCTCAGAGAGGTTAAATAACTCACTCAAGAAGCACAGGAATCAGGACTTGAACCCGCCCCCAAGCCTGTTCGCTTTCCTGAGAGACAAGCCGGGTGAGTTTAAATTGTGGAGAAAGGGAAGGAAAAGGTGCTGGTGGGGCAGAAAGGGAGACCCTAACACACAGCAGCACTTGCCCCCTGGGAGCACAAGGGAGGGCAGGGTGGGGGAGGCTCTTTGCTTGAATGGGCTGCACTGCAGGGGTGGCGGCTGGTTTCCTCCAGAGGCCCCAGATCCAGGACAGCTGGTGTCTCTCACATTGTTTTGCGTCTCCCAGGTTCTCTTAATTATAACTAATTTGCTACCCTCAGCAATGCCTTGTTCTCCTTTGCTAATACCCATGAGTTGGAACCATGAGCCAGACTCCCAGCCAAATGTTGGGCAAAAATCACTTCCCTTTCCCACGTAGGGAGCCCCAGTCTCTTAGAAACTGGCCTTCTCAGTGCCGCAAGGCGGGCAGGGCGGTCCTTTTGCATGTGGCCTTGCTTGGCTGAGATTTGCCATCAAATCTCTCAGCAAAGGGTCTTAGCAAAGAATCTGCTTAACTTTCTCCAACCCCTTGCCTCCCTGGCTGACTCTCGGGGCAGGAGACTGACTGCACAGGTGGCCTTTCTCTTTAGTGCTGTTCGCCTTTTCTCCATTCCCACTGAGTCATTTGCAACCTGGGCCCAAGTCTTGGGAACCCTCTACCCCAGAAACACTCCGGGCTGTGCCTCTGTCTTGTTTGGGGTGACAGGGACCGGAGGCTGGGGCTGAGGAAGGCAGCCGCTGCTGAGGGGTGGGGGAAGGAGGCGGGCTTGCCAACACACCTGTGTAGGTAACCCTAGCCAAGCCACATGGCTTCACTGAGGAAGCCTTAATTCCTCATCAGAGGAGCATTAATACCGTGAGCTCTGAACTTGTGCGGACCGGGTTTAATGCAGGCTCTGCTGTCACCAGCTCCCAGACCTCAGGCAAGTTATTTTACCTTTCTATCCTCAGTTGACTCATCTATAAAACAGGTCTAACAGTAGTTTTCTCACAGAGTTGTGAAGATTAAATAACATAATAAAGGTAAAGTGTTCAGCTCTGGTACTGGCATTTTAATGATTTTCATCGGTAAACTAAGGGTGGTGACGCTCTAACCACACAGGTCTGGAGAGGTCAGCATGTCAAGGGTCTGGTCCATAGTCCCAAACGGGAGCGGAATCACACGGTTCTGCAGCCAGACCTCCCGGGGACCACCAAGAGCATGGGACCTCAGATGCGCCCTGCCTTTGGGATTGAAACTCTGTTTATCAAATTCCAGGCACACAATGCACAAAGGGCAGTTCGCTCCTTAGAAAAATAATTCCTGACTCGGTTCCTTTAAGTAGCTGATTTCCCCCAATATGTTCAATATATGGCCCTATTTTATAAAAATACCTACTGACCATCACCTTCTCAGCAACGTTATCTGTTAGGTGAAAATACCCTTCTCTGCTGGCCTCCTGCCTGCAGTGGATTTCTTTATCTGTTGCTTCAGGTCAGGAACAAATGCAGAATTTGGATGTCCTTTTATTTCCCTCCTGGCCCCAGGTGGGCAAACAGGCAGGCTAAAACCCCAGGCCCAGCTCTCTCTCCGCACGGCCCCGACCCTGCCTCCCGCGCCCTTGCTTTCATGGCAGGAGCCGCCCCTGCGCAGCCTTGCTCACCAGCGCTGCTCAGTGGTAATATCAGAGTGCTGCGGCAGAACGTCAGCCCTGAACCGCCACCTCCATTGCTCTGGGCCCTAACCCTGTTGACTAACCCAGGACACTCTCTCTCACCACGACACCTAGGAGCTCTCGGATTCTCAAACTGTCTGCTCAGAAGGCGAGTCCTCTGCGCCCTGACCCCACGGTACCCAACAACAGGAAGATCTTTATTTAAGAGCATCCTTTTTGTCTGCTTATAAAAGGAACACATCACATCAGCAGGTACGTGAGCAGATGAATTATTCTACTTCCATACTATGAAATTCTAAGTCACCGTTCAACACGTTTTATTTGATGTGTTTATACGTAGCTTGAATCTTTTATATTATTGAATTACATGTGCAATTTGGGGGGAAGAAAGCACATTGATTATTTTTTTAAAACTGGTAAGTGTAAAAAACAAAGCAACATTTGCCTCTCACTGGCACACCACGCAGAAGAAAGCAGTTCTTTCTTCTGTCGAAGAGTCAAAATGCTGGGGTGTGTGTTTCCAAGACAGACTAAGCCTGAGAAGCAGCACTTCCCCTGCTTGGGGAAGTCACCTGGGCTCTCAGGGGCGGGCTGAAGCTGCTAGCCTGCCCCACCCCAACCTGAGCCACCCCCAGAGGCACCTGCTTGTGTAGGGGGGCCTCCCAAAAGGTTCTCCCTGGGGCCAGCAGAACACTTGGGCCACAAGCCAAAAGGTTCTTCTCTTTGTTAACTACAAAATAAACAACTCCAGCCCCCCGGGCTACTTGCAGTACAAATGTTTATGCCTTTGGAAAGAGAAAAAAGAAAGACTTGCGAGATCTCGAGCAGATGGGCGCCAAGTTTGTAATTAACCCTTAGCAATCGGGGTGTCTGATCTTCAGCCAACGGGTCTGCAGCAGTTTGAGGAGGGTGGCTGATGTGGGCTTCTGCTATAACTTTGCTATTGATGGGCTTTTGAGGCCTTGGAATGCTCTCTGGAAATGACGCCGGCTACATCTTTAAAACTCTGAATTAGGCACTAGGGACTCACCCTGAGAAAGCGCCCGACACCACAGCACCCGCTCCAGGTGAAGGGTTGTGAGCAGCTACAGCATTCATACCACTTGGGGCAAGACCCCCTGATGATGGGTGTGTACACAGAGTCGGGGGGAGCAACGCCCACCCACCACGGGGCTAACATTTGCTGAAGAGCAGGTACTTTGTCATATCAGTGGTGGACATTGATTAAATGCCCGAGGACCAGACTCCCTGCTAAACTCGACACACTTCATATTATTTCATTTGATCCTCCCAACCACCCAGTAGGGTGGGTACGGTTATATTCACGTTTCACAGATGAGGAAATTGAGTCTCAGAGAAGTAAAGTCTGCTTTATTTTTTTTTTAGTCTCATTTAATCCTGGCTGGTTAGGTCCTCCTCTTCAGATGATAGGTGTCCCTTGCCCGAGGTCATCGACCTGGTGAGTGGTGGCAGAGCTGGGACTGAAACCCAGGGCTTTGCAACTTCAAAGTCACCTCCGGCCATCCCTGTCCATTTGTGTTCACTAACACAAACGACGGTTATCACCTTTCAGACTTCCAGAAGCAATGCCGAACTCAGAGGAGCTACCTGTGGGAGCTGAGTGCACAGACCAGCTCGCCACTTGTGGGTACCCAGAGGGAATGAGAGGGGCAGCTGTCAGCCCCCAGGTCCCGAAGCCCATCATGAAAGCCTGGGGGATCTCAAAGGATCTCCTCCTCCATCTTTCCCATGGGGAAACTGAGGCCCAGAAGGCAGAATTCATGCCCAAGTTGCCACTACGACTTTGCCTCCACAGTCTGTGCCCTTCCCACGGCTGCATGGAGCTTCCTGAAAAAAAACTGAAGGTGGTGGCAAGCACTGGACTGGGACGATGGGGAGAAAGCTGATCTGGCGTGTTCCCTGGGCCCTCGGTTTAGATGGAGGGCATCACCCAGTTGCTAAGGGTGTTTCTTCCTTTATGCAAAGTCAGCCGTGGACTGCTTCCATCTTTAGCTCCAGCATCTTGTGGATTCAAGGCACCCTTAGTGTCACAAACAGGCAGGGTGGGGAGTGAGTGGGCAGAGGGTCTCCAGGAGATTTTAGGGGCAGGACCCAGGAGTATACTCCTTCACTGTACTTCACTTCCTTCCACATCCCATTGGCTGTAACCAGTCACATGGGCTGGGCTGGATACAAGGGCTTCTGGGAAATGTAGTCCTCCTGCGGGGGGGAGGCGGTGTGGGAAATGAAATTGGTGAATCCACAGCACTGTCTCTGCCATGATTATTCAAAATCTCACAGTCCTGTCAGGGCCTGAAATGCCTCAAGATCTGAGGGCGGTCCAGTGAGAGTGCTGTTCAGCATAGCATGTAGGAGGAGCAAGTGGGTGAGGCTGGAGAAGTGGGCTGGCCCAGCTTGAGAAACACCAGTGGAAAAGTAGCAGGGAGAGAGGGTTCTGATTTGCAGCCAAGCCCCACGTGGCTCGAGTCCCTGACATCAATTCAGCCACGGCAGGAGAGGGACAAGATGGTGCCAGACACATGTATACAATGGAATATTACTCAGCCATAAAAAGAAATGAAACTGAGTTATTTGTAGTGAGGTGGATGGACCTAGAGACAGTCATACAGAGTGAAGTAAGTCAGAAAGAGAAAAATAAATACCGTATGCTAACACATATATGGAATCTAAAAACAACAACAACAACAACAAAACTGGTTCTGAAGAACCTAGGGGCAGGACAGGAATAAAGACCCAGACGTAGAGAATGGACTTGAGGACATGGGGAGGGGGAAGGGTAGCTGGGACGAAGTGAGAGAGTGGCATGGACAGATATACACTACCAAATATAAAATAGATAGCTAGTGGGAAGCAGCCGCATGGCACAGGGAGATCAGCTCGGTGCTTTGTGACCACCTAGAGGGGTGGGATAGGGAGAGTGGGAGGGAGAAGCAAGAGGGAGGGGATATGGGGATATATGTATATGTATAGCTGATTCACTTTGTTATAAAGCAGAAACTAACACACCATTGTAAAGCAATTATACTCCAATAAAGATGTTAAAAAAAAAAAAAAAAAGATGGTGCCAGAGCAAGAAGCAGATGAATGTTAAGGGAAACCCAATAGCCCTGAAGATGTCCAGAGGAGGCCACACCAGCCAAGAGTCCTGGCCAGGTTTCCAGAAAAGAAGAGGATGCAAGGGGGAGCTGGAAAATGAAAATAAAGAACAGAGGAGAAAAGCAAACACAGGGCACCAGGGAGTTCTAAGACAACAGGGACTGGTGCCAGCAGGGCCCACGTCACACAAAGGCAACCTCTGCGGTGACACAGGGCCACACGTTCAGAAAGGTCCCGTGCTTGGCTCTGCTGTCACCATCTTGAAATTCTTAATAATTGTCAAAGAACGGGCCCCACGTTTTCATTGTGCATTGGGCCCCACAAATTATGCAGCCAGCCCTATATCTAGCGGTATCGGCATGATGACCCTGCCTCCAGGGCAGGGGTGCTGCTGACAGAGGCTGCTTTCCAGCCTGATGGGATAGCAAGGCAACAGGAGATGGATCTAGAGGAAGATGGGGAGTGGGGGCTGGTCAGCTCAGGTGTGTCTTGTTCCTTAGTGTTCTCAGGTATAAACATTTAGGAGGGACTGGTTTCAGATTCCACTTGCTCAGGGAGCCAGATTGGGAGGAAACAGGTGCTTGCCGGTGAGAGATTTTTTTAAAAATTGAGAATGATGAGCTCTGTAAGAGATGTGATGTTGAGAATGACAGATGATAGATGAAGTCCAGGTGCCCAAATGGGGAAATGGGGACAGTGGATTAAAGTGAGAGGGAGGGGCGTTAGACTAGGAGACTTGAGGTTCATCCTAACTTTAGGAACCTCTACCTTCATAGACAAAGAGACATTCAAGGAGACCTGCCTGTATGTTTTTTAAAACCAGTCCTGATGTTGGAGACATCACAAAATCAGGAAATAGGTTAACTAGTCCAAAATGGAAATGGCTGTAGATGGTGGTGGTGGGGATCCTCTTCAAGTCAGAGGGATTCAGACACAGCTGGCAAACTGATGGGACCAGCCTTCCATTGCATTACCTAGAACAGCCCACAGCCTAAGGGAAGAAGGAACCTAGTACAGTGAGCTCAACCTAGATACAAAGCTTGATTCCAAAGGAGAGGAGTGACTAATAACTGCGCCTTCCTATCATTTGTTGAGTACCTGCAGTGCCAGACACTGTGCTGCACACATGTATGAGTTATACTCTGCTGTGTAACGTACCCCACAGTTTAGCAGCTTAAAACAATGAAAATGTATTATTGACAGTTTCTCTGGGTCAGGATTCAGGAGCAGTTTAGCTGAGTGGTTTTGGTTTAGGGTCTCCCACAAGGTTATAATGAAGATGTCAGCCGGGGAGGCCGTCATCTGAAGGCTTGTCTGGGGCTGGAGGATCCATGTCCAGGATGGTGCACTCATGCAGCTGGCAATTCGATCCTGGCCCCCTCAGTTCCTTGCCTCTTAAATCTCTGCATGGTACTTCTTAAGCATCCTCAAGACATGGTAGCTGGCTACTGGAGCATATGATGCAAGAGAGAGAAGGATGGAAGCCTCAATGTCTTTTATGATGTAGCCTCAGAAATCACACTTGGTCATTTCTGCAATGTCCTGCTGGTACAGAGATCAGACCTATTCGGTGTGGGAGGCAACTACACAAGGGTGTGAATACCAGGAGGTGAGGATCATTGGTGGCCACTGTGGGGGCTGCGTACTACAGCATGTTGCTTGCATTATCTCATTTAATCATGACAACAGAGTTGGTAATAATATTTTCCCCTACTCGGAGGAAGAAAGTTTGTTCAATATCAAAGAACTAATAGCAGAGCTGGGATTTGAACCCAGCTGTCCCTTGGAAATGTCTGAGCTCTATGGTGAGCAGGGATGATGTAAGCGAGGACTGACAGAAATGCTCACAAACCCTGTTAGACCCTGGACTCCAAGCAGGAAGATGTTGCATTTCTCTCCTTTGGAGAGTCCCAAGTGGGAAGGACATCTTCTCCCTGACTCTCCCACAAGCCATTGGGAGCTTTGGCCCCAGGAGGTCACCAGTGAATAAGAGGTAGAGAAAGGTGCTGCATCTCTCCAACCCTTCCTCACTTCTCCCCAAGAGAGGGGGCTGCTACTTCGAATGAGTCTGATTCCAGAACAGTGACTGAGTAGAGTTTACTAGTCACTGTTAGAAGATCCTTCACATACACATACACTACACACATGCACACACACACTGTCTCTCCATACACACATACCACATGCATGCACACAACCACACATGCATAAGCATGCCCACACTGTCATACAAATGTGCTTATCATGCAGGTGCACATGTGACACACACACATACACACACATGCACACAAACCACACACTCTTCTCTTAGGCTTTCTGCCTCTAAGTGACCACATGGTTCATTTTTTCCATAAATATTTATTGAGCACCTACTTATGCCTGGCATGGTGCTGGGTACAAAGGATACAGTGGCATTAAAAATAGGTGTGGTCTCTCCTAGCTAATGCAATAAGACAAGAAAAGGAAATTAAAGGTATACAGAGTGGGAAGGAAGAAATAAAACTGTCTTTGTTCACAGATGACATGATCATCCATGTAGAAAATCTGAAAGAATCAGTAAAAACAACCTCCCAGAACTAATTAGTGATTATAGCAAAGTTGCAGGATAACAAGATTAATATACAAAAGTTAATTAGTTTCCTATATACTAGCAATGCACAAGTGGAATTTGAAATTAGAGAAATAGTACTGTTTACATGAGTACCCCCCAAAATGGAATACTTAGGTATAAATCTAACAAAATATGTATGAAATCTATCTGAAGAAAACCAGAAAACTCTGATGAAGGATATCAAAGAATAACTAAATAAATGGAGAGATATTTCATGTTCATGAATAGAAGGACTCAATATGGTCAAGATGTCAGTTCTTCCCAACTTGATCTATAGATCCAATGCAATTCCAATTGAAGTCTCAGCAAGTTATTTTTGGATATTGAAAAACTGACTCTGAAGTTTATACGGAAATGTAAAAGACCCAGAATAGCCAACATGATATTGAAGGAGAAGAACAAAGTTGGAGGAATGACACTACCTGATGTCAAAACTTACTATAAAGTTACGGTAATCAAGACAGTGTGGTATCAGTGAAAGGACAGACAAATCAATCAGTGGAACAGAATAGAGAACCCAGAAAAAGATCCCCATAAATATAGTCAACTTATCTTTAACAAAGAAACAAAGGCAATATAATGGAGCAAAGATAGTCTTTTCAGCAAATGGTATTGGAACAACTGGACATCCACATGTTAAAAAAAAAAAAAAAAAATCTAACCACAGACCTTACACCTCTAACAAAACTTAACTTGAAATGAATCACAGACACAAATGTAAAATGTGAAACTATAAAACTTCTAGAAGATAATAAAGGAGAAAACCTAGATGACCTTGTGTATGGTGATGACTTTTTTAGATACAACACCAAAGGCACGATCCATGAAAGAAATCGTTGATAAGCTGGACTTCATTAAAATGTAAAACTTCTGCTCTGCAAAGACATATCAAGAGAATGAGAAGACAAGCCACACACTGGGGGAAAATATTTGCAAAAGACACATCTGACAAAGACTGTTATCCAAAATATATTTACATGGGAACATATATATATGTATAACTGATTCACTTTGTTATAAAGCAGAAACTAACACACCATTGTAAAGCAATTATACTCCAATAAAGATGTTAAAAAAAATTAAAAAAACAAAACAAAACAAAATATATTTACAAAGAACTCTTAAAACAACAATAAGAAAATAAATGACCTGATTTTTAAAATGGGCCAAAGACCTTAACATACATCTCACCAAAAAAGATATACAGATGACAAATAGCATGTGAAAATATACGCCATATTGTATGTCATCAGGGAAATGCAAATTAAAACAACAATTAGATACCACTACACACCTATTAGAATGAACCAAATCTAGAATACTGACAACACCAAATGCTGGTGAGGAGCAATAGGAACTCTCATTCATTGCTGGTGGGAATGCAAAATGGTACAGCCACTTTGGAAGACAGTTTGGTGGTTTCTTACAAAACTAAACATACTCTTACTATATGATCCTGCAGTCATGCTCCTTGGTATTTACCAAAAGGAATTGAAAACATGTCCACATAAAAACGTGCACTCAAATGAGTATGGCAGCTTTATTCATAATTGCCAAAACTTGGAAGAAACCAAAATGTCCTTCAGGAGGTGAATGTATAAATAAACTGTGCTACATCCAGGCAATGGAATATTATTCAGCACTGAAAAGGAATAATCCATCAAGCCATGAAAAGATGTGGAGGAAACTTAAAAGTGTTTTACTACGTGAAAGAAGCCAATCTGAAAAGGCTACATACTGTATGATGCCAACTATATGACATTCTGGAAAAGGCAAAACTATGGAGACAGCAAAAAGATCCAGCAAAAAGACAGCAGGGGTTAGTGGGGAGGGAGGGATGAGTAGGCACAGCACAGAAGATGGTGAAAATACTCTGTATGATACTTTGATGGTGGATACATGTCATTATACATTTGCCAAAACCCATAGAACATACAACACCAAGAGTGAACTGTAGTGTGAACTTTGGACTTTGGCTGATAATGACATGTCAGTGTAGGTTCATCGACTGTAACAGATGTCCCACAACCATCTGACTTGCTTGAGGCAGGTCACAACTTTCTTACCTCATCTGGGACCCCCGGAGGTCCCACTGTGTTCTCTTAGTGAAACAGCACACAGCAAGCCACAAACGCCAGAGCAGACAGAAGGAGGGATGCCACAAAGGAATCCAGCCCTGGTCGCAATATGTTTTATCATCTGGACAAGCACATAAAGCCTTGTGTGGCTTGCTCAGGATCAATGGCCATAATCATTTAATGGCAAAGCGGGACTTGTCACTCGGTGACATCAAAGGCCCCCAAGCCCAGTGTGGGCTCCTCTGAGACTGTTCCAGAACCAAGTTGTATATCATTTTTCTGTTTGTCAATGTCTTGGTGTGTATATTTCACTGGGCAACCTCACGGGAAGCAGGATTTGGGCACCCCGGACCTCCCGTCCGGACACCAGCCCTGAGGACCACAGTCCCACCATGACTTCAACCACAGGCGTTTGGCACCAGTGGGCAGCCTGGGCACCCAGCAGAAGACAAGGGTAGTGGGTGATAACAGATGGAGTGTGCACCTGGTGGGCAGGCCCATGCATGCATGTAAGAGAGCCTGGAGGCCCTCAGCACGCTGAGACTTTGAGGGAGGCTGACCACCCCATCTGTGGCCCAGGCCTGCCTAATTTACCTCTGGTTACAGATGCTTTCCTATATGCCAGGACCAAGTAATTTAAGTCACAATCTGGAATGTCTGTCTGTCAGAGCTGGAGGTCGTGCTCTGTCCAACTGCAGGCACCCCCTGTAACATCCTCAGCAGGTGGCCCTTTACCCCTGCATTCACCTTCCTGCAGCAGGAAGCTTGTACCTCTGCAGGTAGCCACTCCTGCACTTGACAGGTGTGACTCTTACCTGTCCGGCCCTTGGACTCTTGTTGGCCCAGAAACATGGGCCTTGTCCCAACCTTTCTCTCAATCCCATCTACTGCCCTTTATCCCTCTGCCACTGCCGAGTTCAAGCCATAACCACCCCTTGCTGGGTGACAGCAGTAGTGTCCTTGGTAGTCTTCCGCCTCCTATCTATTCTCCACCCTCCCACAGGGGGGCCCTCCTGAACCCAGGGCTGACTAGCTCCTTCCTGCCTAAATGCTTCCACAACCGAACACCAGCCCTAATAACCCCAGTGCTCCCAGGATAATGGGACTTCCTGGGCTTTTATGATCTGGCTTCAACTGACCTCTCTAACCTCATTAAGAAGAAGAAGAAGAAGAAGAAGGTGATGATGATTGCCAACACTTAGCACCTACTGAGCTCCAGGCACTGTTTAAATGCCCCAAACTGCCCTGGTGACACCTTGGTTTTGGCTCAATGAGACCCATTTCCAACTTCTGACCTTTAGAATGGTAAGAGAATGAATTAGTGTTATTTTAAGCCACACAAAGTTTGTGGTAATTTGTTACAGCAGTCATAGAAAACTAATACTCCTATTAGAAATTTAAATTGAGAACTTTAAAAATCTATTAATTTGTTTAAAAATAACAGTAAGTATATTTTTTGTTAGCATAAAAATATTTTTATTTTAAAGTAACTATATTTTTTAAAACATTAGTGAGAATATGGCTTTTTAAAAAATATTTTCGTAAATCTTTTCATGTCTGGCTCCACAGATGATAGCTGGATTCCCATGTCTGCTCCTGCATTCTGTCTGTTGTGATGTATTGTTTTGGTTGAAAATATGAAGAAAATTCAACCTCATACAGATAGGAAGGTGGAAAAAAAGAGGAGCATTTCAATAGCTTTTTCAGACAACAATGGCTATTCTTCTTTGATATAAACTAAAACACAAAATTGGCAGTTTTTCAAAGGTTAGTTGCAGTGTGGAATCTGAAACCATATCAATGGTCTTTGTTATGACGGCCTTTGAATGATTCTGGCCTTGATGCCCCTTTGCTACACAGAGGAGCTGACAGTCCCCTTGCTGGGGAGCCCAGGAAAATGCTGAAGGTAACTCAGCCCTAGTAGGAGCTGGGCCAGGGAAAGGACAGAGGTGACAACGGGGTGGAAGTGGCAGAGCAGTTCAGGACAGTGGCATTGGACACAGCCAGCTGAGACCTTTAGAGGCTGCCAATGACAAGCTGACACTGCCCCGTCCCCTCCCCATAGCCAATTACAACTCAAACAAAACTAACCATAAGTTCCAAACCTTTGTGCATGTTGGAATTAAAATAGCTTCTTTCTAAATCTTCTGCTATCTTCTAGCCAGATTCTGGCTAAGTTTGTCAAAGCCCATCTCTGCTAGTTGCTCTGGTCCTTGGGTATCCAGCCTGCTGGGAGTTAAGACAAGCTGAGTATGAGTGCAGATCCTGCTATGCACCAGGCCTGTGGCCCTCGGTGTCCTCCTCTGTACAGCAGGCATCTTAACACCTGTCCACCAGGGTTGTGAGGACCCTGAGATGAGGCTTGTGAGGCATTTTAGCCAGCGCCTGGTGAGTGCAAGCTCAAGTTTGCTGTTATTATTGCAGGAATGCAAGTGACCTTCCAGGTGCCTCCAGCTGGCTCCTGCAGCCCAGATCTTTCAGCCAGTGCCCAGGGCTTAGTGAGGTCAGCTGAACTGTCCACTCTCTCCACAGCTCCATAACCTGGGGTTTCCCTGGAAGCCTCAGGGCTGGGGATGGAGGTGTTGATGAAAATAATCAACAAACAATCTGTAATAGGAATAGCAAAGAGTTTTATCTGAGCCAAACTAAGGACTATAGCCAGGAAGACAGCCTCTCAGATAACTCTGAGAAACTGCTGCATAGAAGCATGGTTTTCAGCACAGTTTTATGTCTTGTCAGAACAAAGAACATGAAACAAGTCAGGGATACATTCCTTCAAATTAAAAAAAAAAAAAAGCAGATCAGCATGTACACATCAAGTCAGTATGGCCTTGGCACCTGGGAAGGGAGTCTTAGCATCAGAGGAGTGCCATCCCAGGAAGGGAGGCATTTAATCTTTATTTTTAACATGGGCATTCTTTACTTCTGGTCAAAGCGCCCTTTTCTTTAATCAAAGCAGATGTACAATGTATGTTTAATAGGCCACAAACGGGCTGTACTAGTTAGCATAAAATTCAAGTTAACTCATGTATAAGCCAGAATGACTTCCCCAGACCTCAATACGTGAACATTTCTTTTATCAGAGGAATACAAGGAAATGTCTCAAATACAAGCAACTTTTCCATTTCCTCTTCCCGCAGAGCCCAGAACCACTGCAGCTGCTTCCAGAAGGATAGGATCTGGGAGGCCAGGGGGAGGAGGGGAGCAGGTCAAGGAGGCAGCACACTTGTCCCACAAACTTGAAGCTTGTGGTGGACGCTCTGAGGGGCACTGTCCAGATCCCCGTTCCAGGCCGGGGCACCCAGAGCTCGTCCCAGCAGCCAGGAAGTGGGAACACATGGCTAGATGTCCTCCTTGTCCTCCCTTGGGGGATCTTGTCCGCCTTCAGTGGCTCACTTTGCACAAGTCCAAAGGGCCATACCAGCAGCAGAGTCCCAGTGGCCGGCCAGCTCCCCCTGCCCAAGCCTGCCTTCCTGAGAACAAACTCTTATAACCTGCTCTCAGATCTGGGGTCTCTGAGCTGCCCTCGGGGAGCCCACCAAGGGTCCTGGGTCCTGCTGGGTGGTCCAGGTGAGCCCCTCACCCTTCCCAGTCTCAAGACCTCCCACAAAGGACTGGAGGAGCCTCTAGTTAGGAAGGGAATGTGCAGCCAGTGGCACATATGTCACACCTCCCTCCTTAGCAGACCCCTCCCCACCCCACCTGAGTCAGAGGAGAGGA
This sequence comes from Balaenoptera physalus, assembly GCF_965194825.1. NCBI lineage: Eukaryota > Metazoa > Chordata > Mammalia > Artiodactyla > Balaenopteridae > Balaenoptera > Balaenoptera physalus. Next base: position 74,925,847 of record NC_138897.1, read on the forward strand.
GGGAAGTCTCCTTGAAACCTCCCAAGCGTGTGGGGGAGAGGGGAGGGATGGAGACAGAGATGGGGATGGGGCCTCCTGCCCTTTCTGCAGACTTTGGGGACAATCGGCAGAGTGCTGGTTTCTTCTATCCAGCCTTTGCATCTTAAGGGGAACAGAACCCTAACCTTCCCTGGTGGTGGAATGCCACCCTCAGCTGCAGACTTGCAGGAGGGGGTCTCTGAGGCATGGGTTTTGCCCGAAGGGGCAGTTCTGCCCCTGGCACAGGGAGGTGGACAGGGGAGCCAGGGCAGCCCCATGGATCTCTACTGAACTAAAAAGGGGAGGTCAGAAGGGAGATGGGTCAGACTACCCTTGGTTTCCAAGGGTTGGCCATAAAAGGCGTTGCAGTGCCTGCCTTCCTCTCTCTTGGATCACTTGCTCTGGGGAAAGCCAGCCGCCATATTGTGAGGACACTGAAGCAGCCCCATGGGAGGCCTGTGTGATGAGGAACTGAGACCTCCAGCCAAGAGCCATGTGAGCAAGCCATCTTGGAAGTGGGTGTTTCAGCTCCAGTCAAGTCTTCAGGTGATGGTAGCCTTAGCCAATATCTTGACCGCAGTCTCATGAGTGACCTGAGCCAGAACAGCTCAGCTGAGCTGCTCCTGAACTCTTGACCTACAAGAGCAACAGATAACTAATAAAGAGTTCCTCAGAATTTGGAGGATCTAGGTGTGGAGGAAACAGGTTCTGCTCCAACCTTTGTTGGTGGTTGGATTCTTCCGCCCTCAGATCCTCGGGCTGTGGCCTCTTGGCTCTGCCAGGAACCAAAAAGATCTGCACCCAGCTCTGCAGACTGGCTGAGGGTATGGCTGGGCCACCTCCCTCAATGGGTAGAAAAGCTTGTTGTGTGTGTGAGGAGGGGATGAGGGGTGATGATTAATTTGCTACGGCTACCATAACAAAATACCACAGACTAGGTGGTTTAAATAACAGAAATGTATTTTCTCATAGTCCTGAAGGCTGAAAGTCCAAGATCAGAGTGCTGGCAGGTTTGGTTTCTCCTGAGACCCCTATCCTTGGCTTGCAGATGGCCACCCTCTTTCTGCCTCTTCACATAGTTGTCCCTGTGTGCATGTTCATCCCTGGTATCTCTTTGTGTATCCAAATTTCCTCTTATCAAAAGGACTCCAGTCATATCAGATTCGGGTCTACCCTAATGACCTTCTTTTAACTTAATTACCTCTTTAAAAACCTTAGGTCCAAATGTGGTTACTTTTTGAGATACTGGGAGTTAGGACATCAACATATGAGTTTGGGGGTGGGCACAGTTCACCTGATACAGGTGCTGAGAGCTTAGTTTTGTCTGAGCCAAGGGGCTGCAGGCAGTGGGGAGGAGCATAAAAGAACTGGGTGTGGGAACAGGACCCATGATCTGAGGAGGAAGAGTGAGGCTCAGGGTAGGCTGCCTGCCACAGGTAACTTTCTGGGAAATAGAGTAGCCAGGACCCAAACATGTAGTGCCTGTACCCCACCTAAGTGGACACAGAATCCAGTGTGGGGGGGTCTCTCTGTGGCCAGAGCTTCATTGGTAGGCCCAGTGGCCACGTCAAGGCCTGGGGCCTTGAGGAGGGTAGAAATTGGAACTTGGGTATCAGCCCAGCCCAGCAGAGGGGACCTGTGAAGGAGATAGCCAGGGAGGCAGCTATGAGGGCCACAATGCAGACAGGCCCAGGGCCAAGATGACATTGAACCTGCACCTCCCTCCTGGACCTCTCCTTGCCAGAACCAGGTGTTTACCCACAGACCCTGGACAGACCATCTTTGTACAGCCTCAGCCTTCGCTATGACTGAGAAATATTCCTGCAGTTTCTGCAACAACCCTTGACCTTCTCTTCACTGCCTGGACTCATTCAGGGTTTTTCCACATTCTTTTCAACTTAATTGACATTTATACAACTTCCTACCCCAAAATAGCAGGATGCACATGGAACGTTTACCAAGATGGACCATATTCTGGGCTATAAAACAGACCTCAATGAATTTTAAAGGATTGGAGTGAGCTTTCGCCTTAAGAAACTAAAAGGCAAGAAGAAAAAGGTGAAGAGCAGAAGGAGGAGATGAAGAAGGGGGAGTGGGGGAGGAGGAGGAGGAGATTAGTGAGACCCCAAGTAAGTAGAAGAAAGGCATAAAAATCAACATGGAAATCAAACAAATGGGAAACAGAAAAATAATAGAGAAAATCACTGGAAAAAAAAGCTGGTTCTCTGAGAGCAATAAAATTGATTAACCTCCAGCCAGATTGGCCAATAAAAAAAGGAAGAAGACACACTACAGAAGTGCCATCACTATAGATTTTATAGATATTTAAAAAACAAAAAGGGAATATTTTGAACAGCTTTGTGCCAAAAATTTTGGCAATTTAAATGAAATAGATAAATTCCTTGAAAAGACATGATTTACCAAAGATCATTCAAGAACCAAGAAATACCCTGAATACCTCTTTATCTATTAAAGACTTCGAATTTATAGTTAAAAACCTTCCTACAAACAAAACTTGAGGCCTAAATGGCTTCACTGGGCCTGCAAATCCCCCTCAACATTTAAGGAAGAAATAATACCAATTCCATACAAACTTTCAGAAAATTGAACAGGAAGAAATATTTCCCAATTCTTTCTATGAGGCCATTAATTCAACTGATACGAAAACCAGACAGTAGTATTTTAAGAATAGAAAAATTACAATATCACTCATGAACATAGAAACAAAAATTCTTACCAAAATGTTGGCAAATTGAATCCAATAATATACAGCAAATTCTCTTGTTTTTTGTCTATCTGGGGATGTCTTTATTTCACCTTCAGCTTTGAAAGATAGTTTTTGCTGGGTATAAGATTCTTGGCTGACATATTTTTCCTTTCAGCACTTTGCCTCCATTGTTTCTTTCTCTTTTTTTTTTTATAAATTTATTTATTTATTTATCTATCTATTTATTTTTGGCTGTGTTGGGTCTTTGTTGCTGCGTGCAGGCTTTCTCCAGTTGCAGCAAACGGGGGCTACTCTTCATTGTGGTGCTCATGCTTCTCATTGTGGTGGCTTCTCTTGTTGCGGAGCAGAGGCTCTAGGCATGCAGCCTTCAGTAGTTGTGGCACGCGGGTTCAGTAGTTGTGGCTCACGGGCTCTAGAGTGCAGGCTCAGTAGTCATGGCGCACGGGCTTAGTTGCTCTGCAGCATGTGGAATCTTCCCAGACCAGGGCTCAAATCAGTGTCCCCTCCACTGGCAGGCAGATTCTTTTATTTTTTTAGTAAATTTATTTACTTTATTTATTTATTTTTGGCTGCGTTGGGTCTCCATTGCTGCGCGCAGAATATCTCTAGCTGTGGTGAGCAGGGGCTGCTCTTTGGTGTGGTGCATGGGCTTCTCATTGCAGTGGCTTCTCTTGTTGCAGAGCACAGGTTCTAGGTGCATGGGCTTCAGTAGTTGTGGCACGCAGGCTCAGTAGTTGTGGCACATGGGCTTCAGTAGGTGTGGCTCGCGGGCTCTAGAGCGCGGGCTCAGTAGTTGTGGCACACGGGCTTCGTTGCTCCGCAGCATGTGGGATCTTCCCAGACCAGGGCTTGAACCCATGTCCCTTGCATTGGCAGGTGGATTCTTAACCACTGCACCACCAGGGAAGCCCTGCCTCCATTGTTTCTGATGAGAAGTCAGCTACTAGTCTTATTGAAGTCCTCTTGTATGTGATGACATACTTTTCTTTTGATGCTTTCAAGAATTTCTTTTTGTCCTTGAATTTTTTTTTTATTATGATGTGTTTGGATGTGGATCTGTTTGCATTTTTCCTACTTGGAGTTCATTAAGCTTCTTGGATATGTAGATTAATGTTTTCATCAAATTTGAGGAGTTTTCAGCCATTATTTCTTCTTTTTTTTTTAAAGGAATTCCTTTATTTTTATTTTATTTATTTATTTTTGGCTGTGTTGGGTCTTCGTTTCTGTGCAAAGGCTTTCTCTAGTTGCGGCAAGTGGGGGCCACTCTTCATCACGGTGTGCGGGCCTCTCACTATCACGGCCTCTCTTGTTGGAGAGCACAGGCTCCAGATGCGCAGGCTCAGTAGTTGTGGCTCACGGGCCTCGTTGCTCCGCGGCATGTGGGATCTTCCCAGACCAGGGCTCGAACCCGTGTCCCCTGCATTGGCAGGCAGATTCTCAACCACTGCACCACCAGGGAAGCCCCATTATTTCTTCAAATAGTTTTTCTTCCCCCTTTTCTCTCTCCTCTCCTCTCCTCTGGTGCTCCCATTATACATGTGTTGGTGCACATAATGCTGTATCACATTTCTCTAACTCTCTGTTCATTTTTCTGCATTCTTTGCTCTCTCCATTCTTCAGATTGTATAATCTCTGTCAGTCTATCCTCGTTTGCTGATTCTTTCTGATCTGAAATGGGTGGGGGAGGGAGGGAATGTGCCATGTCTCAAATGCTACAGACTCTTGCTGTTCTGAGATTTACTAGATTTTCTTGAATAAATGTTTCTTTGTTTGCTGTATGCCCTTAAGGCAATTTTCAGAGACTTTAAGTGTGTTTTTTGTTTGTTTGTTTTACAAATAATTGTTATCAATTATAGTTGTTTCTCTGGGGAGAGGGAGCCACAGAGTTCCTCACACCACTATTCCATAAGCCATCTCTGAATATATGACATGTAAAAAGAGTAATACATCACAACCAAGTGAGATTTCTCTAAAGAATACAAAGTTGCTTTAATATTGGAAAATCAATCAGTATGATTCACTGTATTAATAGACTGAAAAATAAAAACTGTAAGAGCATCTCAATAAATGCAGAAAAACATGCATTCCTGTTAAAAAAAAAACTTTAAGCAAGCCAGGAATAGAAGGGAAATTCCTTACCTAATAAAGGACATCTACACAAAAAACACCAAACGACAACAACAAAAATCCTACAGCTAACATCATCTTTAATGACGGAAGATTGAATATTTTCCCCCAAGATCATGAACAAGACAGGCCTGTCTACTCTCACCAGTTCTATTCAGCATTGTACGAGAGGTTCTAGCCAATATAATCTGGCAAGAAAAAGAAATAAAAGGCATCTGTATTTGAGAGAAAGGGGGAAAACTGCCTTTATTTGCAAATAACATGTATGTCTACATTGAAAATCTGATGGAATTTACAAAAAAGCTATGAGAACAAGTAAGTGAGTATAATAAGGATGCAAGATACAAGATCAACATACAAAAATCAATAGTATTACTAGCAACAAACAATTGGAAATTTAAAAAAATTTATTTACAATAGTACAAAAATATGAAATAGGGATAAATACCACAGAAAGTATGAAGCATTGTACAGAACATTGTTCCGAGAAATTTAAAAAGTCTAAATAAGTGGAAAAGTATGCCATGTTTGTGGATCGAAAGACTTAATATTGTCAAACATGTCAATTCTCCCTAAATCAATCTACAGATTCAATATAATCCTAGTCGAAATCCCAGCAGGCCTTTTGGTAGACATTGACAAGCTGATTCTAAAATTTACATGGAAATGCAAAGGACTTAGAATAGTCCTTTCAACAGCTTTTAAAAAGAACAAAGTTGGAGGGCTTAAATAAATGACTTCAAGATATTATAAAGCTACAGCAATGAAGACAATGTGGCATTGGTATAAAAATAGACAAGTGATTTAATGGAACAGAACAAAGAATCCAGAAATAGACTCATGTATGTATATGGTCAATTGACTTTCAACAAAGGTGCAAAGGCAATTTCATAGAGAAAGTGTAGTATTGATATTTTCAACAAATGGCGCTAAAACAATGATAGTGTGCTGAACTTCCACCCCCAAGATACATCCACATCCTAATTCCCAGAACCTCTGAATGTTACCTTATTTGGGAAAATGGTCTTTGCAGATGTAATTACATTAAGGATCATGAAATGAGAAGATCATCCTGGATTATCTGAGTGGGCCCTAAATCCAATGACAAGTATGTTTATAAGAGACACACAGAGGAGAGACATACAAGGAGAAGGTGGTATGAAGTCAGAGGCAGAGATGGGAGTGATGTGACCAAGGAATGCCAGGCAGCCATCAGAAGCTACAAGATATGAGGAAGAGATTTTCTCACAGAGGCCCTGAGGGAGCACGGCCCTGCCAACATTTTGCTTTCAGACTTCTGAACTCCAGAACTGTTAGAGAGTTGTTTTAAGCCACCAAGTATGTGATAATTTGTCATGGCATCCTCAAGAAACTAATGTAGGCATCCATACGCAATTTTTTTAAAAAAAGAATTTTGATCCACACCTTGCACTGTATATAAAAATTAGCTCAAAAATAGATCATAAACCTAAATGTAAAACCTAAAACTATAAAACTTCTAGAAGAAAAGATAGGAAAAGAAAATCTTTGCAACCTTAGGTTAGGCAAAGATTTTTTATTTATATGCTCCTGCATATCCAACACTGAACCTGAACTTGGGCTCTGAGTGGCCACTCAGCAAACTTGTGTGTGGGACGAATGAGGCCATTCCCTGTACAGGCCCGGGATGCTCAGGCCACAGAGCCAGCATTGAATCTCCTGGGGATTCAAGTCGGCCACGTTCCACCCAGCAGGAAAAATTCAGAGCTGACATGAATTCAGACCCCACATACATGATTCTTACTGAGTGAGGCATTGAGACAATCTCACCCTTTGTCAGAACTGTGGGAGTCTTACTTACACGTAGAGAGAAGCCAGTCTAAAATCAGTCACTTTTTGAAACCATCAACTCAAGAAATTAAGGATTCTGTCAGCGTGCCCTGAATTTCTGAGGCCAGCAATTAGTTCCTTCTAGATTAAAGGATTGTTGTGTTTCTAATACATTATTATGCGGAGTGGGCTTGCTGTGAATTTTAAAACTTTAGCTAGAATCCTCATTAACTGGGACCTTTTATCTGTGTGCAACTTCTAGAAGAGGCCAGTGGCTAGAAAGTGAGCTGACACATCCAAAAAGAAAAAAAAGCATCCAAGGGGGCGTCCCAATGCACATTCAGCCCGGGCAGCTGTCCCCTCTCCTAACGGTAACGGGGCCATTTCCTCATAAGGCACCAGGCCCAGGCTGGACTTTGTACATCACCCCACGAATCCTCGCCCGCCCTGTCAGGTGAACACAGTTGTTATAGGAGACTGTGGCTGGTGAAGGGAGGTGAGGACCCTTGCTCAGGCCCGTGGTGGCCCAAGTCTGTCTAACCTCCAGGCTCCATGCTTGGTCGCATTTTCCACTGCATCCCCTACTACCTGGACAGTGAAGATCGCTGTGCAGAAGGATGACTCCAAGGCCTTTTGAGTCCACCATCCACCTAAGAACCATTCCATTGTGGAGTGGTGCCCAGGGCCATTTACATGCTGGGAGGGAGCCATGGAAATGCAGCCATGTATGAGGCGGAGGGTGACCCAGAGGCCAGGGTCTCCATCCCATGTCTGGGAACCTCGGGATTCTTTTTTTTTTTTTTTTTTTTAATTAATTAATTTATTTATTTTTGGCTGTGTTGCGTCTTCGTTTCTGTGCGAGGGCTTTCTCTCTAGTTGCGGCAAGTGGGGGCCACTCTTCATCGCGGTGCGCGGGCCTCTCACTATCGCGGCCTCTCTAGTTGCGGAGCACAGGCTCCAGACGCGCAGGCTCAGTAGTTGTGGCTCACGGGCCTAGTCGCTCCGCGGCATGTGGGATCTTCCCAGACCAGGGCTCGAACCCATGTCTCCTGCATTGGTAGGCAGATTCTCAACCACTGCGCCACCAGGGAAGCCCAAACCTCGGGATTCTTTCAGGCAGGGTCCAGCCTGGCTGCACTTATGGCAGAACCTGAACTCAGATGCAGCCCTTGAGAGGAGATTTCCAGGACCTGGGTCAGACGCTGGCTGAGCCACCCCACATTAACCTAGGTCCCCTCAGTATTTTAGTCAATCCTCGTTTTTAGTTCACATGGGTTCATATACATAATGTGTGTGCACCCAGCCATCTCCTCACCCCACCCCAGCCCCCGGCAGGCTGGGAACCAGTGCCCACCTCCCCTCAGTCCAGTGCAGGTCCCTGGAACCCTGGGGTCTCCTCCTAGAAACTTTAGAAACTCACAAGGGAGTGGGTCAGGAGCTCCGGCCCCCCTAATAAAATGCCCCCTTCCAGCTCTCCAGGCGAGAGGTCAGGAGACAGGCAGCCCCGAGAGCAGACCCATCCCAGGGCCTCCTTCCTCTGGGCCCACGGCACCTACCTAGAGCAGAGGGGCTGCTCAGCACCTCCTGCCAAGGTGGCTGGAGCTCACCACCGCACAAGCCGCTCACAATAGTCTTCTCGTGGAAAATAAAATCTAAAGGAAATTCTGATACATGCTGCAACATGGATGAACCTTGAGGACATTATGCTGAGTGAAGTTAGCCAGTCACAAAAAGACAAATACTGTATGATTCCACTTATATGAGGTCCCTAGAGCAGCCAAATTCATAGAGACAGAAAGTAGAGTGGTGGTTGCCAGGGGCAGGAGGGGAGGAGGGATGCGGAGTTAGTGTTTAATGAGGATGGGGTTTCAGTTTTGCAAGATGAAAAGAGCTCTGGAGATGGATGGTGCTGACGGTTGCACAACAAATATGAATGTACTTAATGCCACTGAACCATACACTTAAAAATGGTTAAAAAGGTAAATTTAAATGATGTATATTTTGCCACAGTATTTTTGGTAAATTTATGTATTTTATTATTTTATTTTATTTATTTATTATTTCTGTCTGCGTTGGGTCTTCGTTGCTGCGCGTGGGCTTTTCTCTGGTTGAGGCGAGTGAGGGCTACTCTTTGTTGCGGTTCCCGGGCTTCTCATTGCGGTAGCTTTTCTTGTTGCGGAGCACAGGCTCTAGGCGCACAGGCTTCAGTAGTTGTGGCACATGGGCTCAGTAGTTGTGGCACGTGGGCTCTAGAGCGCAGGCTCAGTAGTTGTAGCGCACAGACTTAGTTGCTCCGTGGCATGTGGGATCTTCCTGGACCAGGGATCGAACCCGTGTCCCCTGCACTGGCAGGTGGATTCTCAACCACTGCGCCACCAGGGAAGCCCTACAATTTTTTTAAGTTAAAAAAAATATCTAAAATTTCCCTTCATCAAGCATCCTGCTATTCCCATTCTCCCACTGAATGCTGGCAGCAACATTTGGAGGTAACTTCTACTATTATTCTCATTTAATAGGTAAGAAAACAAAGGGGAGGGAGGTGACATGAGTGGCCTGAGTTCACCCAGCAAGTAAGTGTAGAGCCAGGGCTTGACCCAGGGCCAGACTGCAGGACCTGCTGTCTCCCACAGGGAGCCCTGGCCGCAAAGGGAGCCGCCCTTCCCTGATTACTTGCTACAGCTCTGCTCTGATTCCCCTGCCAGGGGCTGCAGACAGGATCCAGATGGTGGGTCCCCTGCTGACCAGGATGGGGCCGAATTGGAAAACCCCTCCTCCAGGGTTTCCAAATGCATCCCAGACTTCTGTCCTGGAAGCGCCTGGTGCCCTCTTGCTGGGATGGTGGGGGGCAGAGAGGCAGCCGAGCCTGGCCACTGGCCTGGACGGTGATTGTTGTGGGCGACAGGGGTTGGCACCAACCCAAGGTACCCCTACAGGCCCTGGAATGCCCAGTTTCCTCCGACCGTGAGACTCATCTCATCCTCACCTGAGCTCGTGCCCTGGGGCCACAGTAACAAAGTATCACAACTGGAGGGTATAAACAACACACTTATTGTGTCACAGCTCGGAGGCTGGGAGACTGCAGTTGAGGGCTCAGCAGGTGCCTTTGTGGGTTGGGAGGGAGAATCTGTTCCATTGCTCTCTCCACCTCCTGGTGGCCTCAGGCATTCCTTGGCTCATAGGTGGCCTTCTCCCTGTGTCTTCACATCATCTTCCCTCCATCTGTCTCTGTGTCCAAATTTCCCATTTCATAAGGACACGGCCGTAGTGGATGAGGACCCACCCCAATGACCTCATCTTAACTTGATCATCTACAAAGACTCTATTTCTAAATAACGTCACATTTCAAGGGGTGGGACTTCAACATCTTTTAGGGGGACACCATCCAACCCATAACTCTGTTCCACTACACTCTTACTCCTCTCAGCCTCCCTGGAGGCCAGTGGGGAAGGTTCTGAGGGTTGGGGACGTTTGCAAAGTGAAAGGGTATTTCACGTACTCTCTAAGGTTTTGTGAATTTATAACCATCATCGCATGTACTGAATGCTCACCGTGTGCCAGGCACTGGGCATACACACTCCCCCATCCTTAGCTGCAGGGCAGCTGTTACCATCCCATTTCACAGGTGGGTGACACAGCCCTCAGTTGAAGGAATGAAGCTTAGATCATTGCAGTTGGAGTAAAAGGCAATGCCTGGGAATTCGGGCAGGAGAGGAGGTGTGAGGGGGAGGTTATTTCTACCTCCTAAAAGTCTTCGGATCTGGTGACTTCTCTCCATCCCCACGTGCCTGCCTGTATCCGTGTCCTGGGGCTGCTGTAACAAATGACCATAGACTTGGTGGCTTAAAACAACAGAAGTTTATTCTCTCACACTTCTGGAAGCCGGAAGTCAAGATGTCAGCAGGGCTCCCTCTGAAGCCTCTAGAGGGGGATCCTTCCCTGCCACGTGCAGCTTCTGGTGGCTCCAGGCATTCCTTGGCTTGTGGCTGCATCCCTCTCTGATCTCTGCCTCTGTCTCCACATGGCCTCCTCTTCTCTGTCTCTCCTCCAGTGTCCTTTATAAGGACATTTGTCCTTGGATTTAGAGCTCACCCAGGTAAGCCAGGACGATGTCATCTCAAAATCATTAATTACATCTGCAGAGACTCTTTTCCAAATAAGGACACCTTCACAGCTTCCAGGACGTGGACATATGTTTTGGGGGTCACCATTCAACCCCTTCTTATAGTCCCAGCTGCCATCATCCAAGCTGGGCCACTGCAACTACCCCGTCTCCCAGCCTCCAGCGCGCACAGCCAGAGGAATCTTTCAGAAGCAGAGACCAGACCCCAGTCCCTTCCAACTTAAAGCCTCACAGGCTCCCAGAGCCTCAGGAAGCTCCCTCGGCCGGGTCCTGCTGACCTCTTAGGCCTTGGATCTCCCTGCTCCCCTCCCCGCACCCTGTTCCCACCACACTGACCTGCCCTTGGTTCCTGCAAGGGTCCACGCGTGCTCTTGCCTTCAGGCGTCCCCTGTGCGGTTACCGCCACTCCCTCTGCCTGGGATTCTTCCCATGGGCTTCACCTGGATGACTTTTGCTCGTCTACCAAGTCTGTTTAGAGAGATTCTCCTGCACTCCCCTTGACAAGTGAATCAGGGGCCTGAGTTCCCACAGCCTGTCCCCGTCACGAGTCGTCCCAGGGGGTTATAACGTGGGTTCACCTGTCTTTGCTCTCCGGACTGCGAGCTCGACCCGAGCAGGGCCCACCTCACCCACATCCATCCTGCTCACTGCAGAATGGCCGCCACCCGCTGCAGGGCACAGCTGGCGTCCTGCAGTGTGTCTGGGGGAGCGTGAGGGTCAGACATGGCTGGATCTTTCCTCCCACCTCCCACCCCAGCCCATCTTCCTTCCTCAGAGTCTAGGGAAACACTTTTTTCCCACCTTTAAAATCTTAAGTTCTGTTTGAATGTATGTATGTGTGTTTCCTATATAATAGCTTTATTGATATATAATTTACATACCGTACAATTCACCCAAAGTGTACAAGTCAATAGTTTTCAGTGTATTCAGAATTGTGCAATCATCACTACAGTCAACTTTAGAACATTTTCATTATCCCAAAAATAAATCCTATACATATGAGCAGTCATGACCCATTTCCCTCCGACTGCACCCCTTCCCCAGCCCCAGCCTCAGGCAACCAGTAATCTCTCTGTCTCCATGGAGTTCCCTATTCTGGACATTTCATACCAATAGAATCTTACAGTACGTGGCCTTTTGTGTCTGGCTTCTTTCACTTAGCATAATGTTTTCAAGATTCAGCCACGTTGTAGCGTGTGTCATCACTGCATTCCTTTTTATTGCCTGAATAATATTCCGTTATATGGATAGACCACTATTTATCCATTCATCAGCTGATGGACATTTGGATTGTTTCCACTTTGGGGCTATGATGAATAGTGACGCTGTGAACCTTTGTGTGCAAGTTTCCGTGTGGATATATGTTTTCATTTCTCTTGGGTCTATACCTAAGTGTGGTGAATGTGTTTTTCTTAATTAAAAATAATTTATATTTTAAATTACAAATGCAAAACACGAGAGATCACCAAAGCCACAAATTAGAA